>NC_088793.1:8551294-9751294 GCF_011386835.1 Chrysemys picta bellii
AGTTTGCCTTCAAGAGAACATATGCCCCAGACTCTCTCTCTTTCCCCCCCCCCCCCCACTTCTTAGGCACAATTGCCTTCCCCCTACACCCAAAGCCCCACCCAACCTGTGTGTGCCCGAGCCCACTTACCATATTGCTCAATGGCCTTTGTTACAGGGCCGTGGTGTAAGATCATCTATTTGCCAGTGATTGGTATTTCCCAGCCAGCCAGGGCATAAGAGTTCTCCCATGGTTGTAGCTATGTTGTTTGGCACTTAAACAAATTCAGTCTTAACGGCTCGCAGTCCCAGGCCCTGTGACTGTGGGGGAGGGTAACGAACCTGTCAGCTGTCTCTGACATACCAACTCCCCACCCTGTACAGGCAGTACTGGGTGGGGTAAAGACCCAGGTGCACCACAGAGCACCCCCATGTTCATCACAAGTCAAATGAGCAAAACTGCTCTTAATTACCTGCCTGGCTGAGCTTTTGCAAGGAATAATTATTAAGTACTTCAGGGCAGGGGCTTTCTTTATTTTTGTCTCTTGTATTGAGCTGAGCACAATGGTGCATAATTAATGACTAGACCAGGGATCGGCAACCTTTGGCACGCGGCCCACCAGGGTAAGCACCCTGGTGGGCCGGGCCGGTTTGTTTACCTGCCGCGTCTGCAGGTTTGGTCGATCGCGGCTCCCACTGGCCGCGGTTTGCCGCTCCAGGCCAATGGGGGCGGCGGGAAGCTGTGCAGGCCGAGGGATGTGCTGGCCGCCACTTCCCGCCACCCCCATTGGCCTGGAGCAGCGAACTGCGGCCAGTGGGAGCCGCGATCGGCCGAACCTGCGGACGTGGCAGGTAAACAAACTGGCCCGGCCCGCCAGGGTGCTTACCCTGGCTGGCCATGTGCCAAAGGTTGCCGATCCCTGGACTAGACCATCTTAAAATGTGACCATTATTTTCAAACTTGGGTAGTTAGTGTTATGCATCAAAACCTGTATTTAGTCATCTAAATCAGTGCCTGTAAAAAGTCAGGACATTTAACACACTCAATTCCTATTGACTAGATAAGTTCATGGAGGACAGGTCCATCAATAGATATTAGCCAGGATGGGCAGGGATGGTGTCCCTAGCCTCTATTTACCAGACGCTGGGAATGGGCAACAGGGGATGGATCACTTGATGATTCCCTGTTCTGTTCATTCCCTGTGGGGCACCTGGCATTGGCCCCACTGTTGGAAGACAGGATACTGGGCTAGATGGACCTTTGGTCTGACCCAGTAGGGCCGTTCTTATTACTCTAATTGTTCCACTCTATCTGAAACCGTGCCCAGCACTCTGAACTGTTAATGGTACCAGTGCCACTGCAGAAGGATAAACTGCGGGAGTTGTTCTTGGGTCATGTCATCCTCTCTGACTATTTGAAAAGGCTGGCAAAATCTTCCAGGGATCAGTGGAGTTACCCGAGCACTGCCTTTTGTGTCTCTAGGGAGAGATGCTACCCGAGGAAGAATCCCTGAACTAATAGAAAAATATCTGTTTGTAACGGTCAGTGGTGCTCACCTCTCCCAATTGTTGCTGGACAGCCTTGATGTTAGAAGGGACTAAAAAATGGGAGAGGCAGCCCTTCCCCTTTGGTTCAGAGTAGCAGCCGTGTTAGTCTGTATCCGCAAAAAGAAGAACAGGAGGACTTGTGGCACCTTAGAGACTAACAAATTTATTAGAGCATAAGCTTTCGTGGACTACAGCCCACTTCTTCGGATGCATATAGAATGGAACATATATTGAGGAGATATATATACACACATACAGAGAGCATAAATAGGTGGGAGTTGTCTTACCACCTCTGAGAGGCCAATTAATTAAGAGAAAAAAAACTTTTGAAGTGATAATCAAGCTAGCCGAGTACAGACAGACAGTTAGATAACAAGTGTGAGAGATTCAATGTTTGTAATGGCTCAACCATTCCCAGTCCTTATTTAAACCGGAGTTGATTGTGTCTAGTTTGCATATCAATTCTAGCTCAGCAGTTTCTCGTTGGAGTCTGTTTTTGAAGTTTTTCTGTTGTAATATAGCCACCCGCAGGTCTGTCACTGAATGACCAGACAGGTTAAAGTGTTCTCCCACTGGTTTTTGAGTATTTTGATTCCTGATGTCAGATTTGTGTCCATTAATTCTTTTGCGTAGAGACTGTCCGGTTTGGCCAATGTACATGGCAGAGGGGCATTGCTGGCACATGATGGCATATATCACATTGGTAGATGTGCAGGTGAACGAGCCCCTGATGGTATGGCTGATGTGATTAGGTCCTATGATGATGTCACTGGAATAGATATGTGGACAGAGTTGACATCGGGGTTTATTACAAGGATAGGTTCCTGGGTTAGTGGTTTTGTTCAGTGATGTGTGGTTGCTGGTGAGTATTTGCTTTAGGTTGGGGGGTTGTCTGTAAGCGAGGACAGGTCTGTCTCCCAAGATCTGTGAGAGTAAAGGATCATCTTTCAGGATAGGTTGTAGATCTCTGATGATGCGCTGGAGAGGTTTTAGTTGGGGGCTGAAGGTGACAGCTAGTGGTGTTCTGTTATTTTCTTTGTTGGGCCTGTCTTGTAGGAGGTGACTTCTGGGTACTCGTCTGGCTCTGTCAATCTGTTTTTTCACTTCAGCAGGTGGGTATTGTAGTTTTAAGAATGCTTGATAGAGATCTTGTAGGTGCTTGTCTCTATCCGAGGGATTGGAGCAAATGCGGTTATATCTTAGAGCTTGGCTGTAGACAATGGATCGTGTGGTGTGTCCTGGATGGAAGCTGGAGGCATGTAGGTAAGTGTAGCGGTCAGTAGGTTTCCGGTATAGGGTGGTATTTATGTGACCATCGCTTATTAGCACAGTAGTGTCCAGGAAATGGACCGCTTGTGTGGATTGATCTAGGCTGAGGTTGATGGTGGGATGGAAATTATTGAAATCATGGTGAAATTCCTCAAGGGCTTCTTTTCCATGGGTCCAGATGATGAAGATGTCATCAATGTAGCGCAAGTAGAGTAGGGGCGTTAGGGGACGAGAGCTAAGGAAGCGTTGTTCTAAGTCAGCCATAAAAATGTTGGCATATTGTGGGGCCATGCGGGTACCCATAGCAGTGCCGCTGACTTGAAGGTATATATTGTCCCCAAATGTGAAATAGTTGTGGGTGAGGACAAAATCACAAAGTTCAGCCACCAGGTTAGCTGTGACATTATCAGGGATACTGTTCCTGATAGCTTGTAGTACACAAAGATGGACTACAAGCTATCAGGAACAGTATCCCTGATAATGTCACAGCTAACCTGGTGGCTGAACTTTGTGATTTTGTCCTCACCCACAACTATTTCACATTTGGGGACAATATATACCTTCAAGTCAGCGGCACTGCTATGGGTACCCGCATGGCCCCACAATATGCCAACATTTTTATGGCTGACTTAGAACAACGCTTCCTTAGCTCTCGTCCCCTAACGCCCCTACTCTACTTGCGCTACATTGATGACATCTTCATCATCTGGACCCATGGAAAAGAAGCCCTTGAGGAATTTCACCATGATTTCAATAATTTCCATCCCACCATCAACCTCAGCCTAGATCAATCCACACAAGCGGTCCATTTCCTGGACACTACTGTGCTAATAAGCGATGGTCACATAAATACCACCCTATACCGGAAACCTACTGACCGCTACACTTACCTACATGCCTCCAGCTTCCATCCAGGACACACCACACGATCCATTGTCTACAGCCAAGCTCTAAGATATAACCGCATTTGCTCCAATCCCTCGGATAGAGACAAGCACCTACAAGATCTCTATCAAGCATTCTTAAAACTACAATACCCACCTGCTGAAGTGAAAAAACAGATTGACAGAGCCAGACGAGTACCCAGAAGTCACCTCCTACAAGACAGGCCCAACAAAGAAAATAACAGAACACCACTAGCTGTCACCTTCAGCCCCCAACTAAAACCTCTCCAGCGCATCATCAGAGATCTACAACCTATCCTGAAAGATGATCCTTTACTCTCACAGATCTTGGGAGACAGACCTGTCCTCGCTTACAGACAACCCCCCAACCTAAAGCAAATACTCACCAGCAACCACACATCACTGAACAAAACCACTAACCCAGGAACCTATCCTTGTAATAAACCCCGATGTCAACTCTGTCCACATATCTATTCCAGTGACATCATCATAGGACCTAATCACATCAGCCATACCATCAGGGGCTCGTTCACCTGCACATCTACCAATGTGATATATGCCATCATGTGCCAGCAATGCCCCTCTGCCATGTACATTGGCCAAACCGGACAGTCTCTACGCAAAAGAATTAATGGACACAAATCTGACATCAGGAATCAAAATACTCAAAAACCAGTGGGAGAACACTTTAACCTGTCTGGTCATTCAGTGACAGACCTGCGGGTGGCTATATTACAACAGAAAAACTTCAAAAACAGACTCCAACGAGAAACTGCTGAGCTAGAATTGATATGCAAACTAGACACAATCAACTCCGGTTTAAATAAGGACTGGGAATGGTTGAGCCATTACAAACATTGAATCTCTCACACTTGTTATCTAACTGTCTGTCTGTACTCGGCTAGCTTGATTATCACTTCAAAAGTTTTTTTTCTCTTAATTAATTGGCCTCTCAGAGGTGGTAAGACAACTCCCACCTATTTATGCTCTCTGTATGTGTGTATATATATCTCCTCAATATATGTTCCATTCTATATGCATCCGAAGAAGTGGGCTGTAGTCCACGAAAGCTTATGCTCTAATAAATTTGTTAGTCTCTAAGGTGCCACAAGTCCTCCTGTTCTTCCCTTTGGTTCAGTATCTCATAGCCAGTCACTACAGGTCTGTAATGACTGGAAGTTACCACCATCTCTTAGCTGTTTGATAGCCTAGGTGTAGCAGGTCTCCTAGCAGGCAGATATCCATCATAGTCTGGATACCATGGAGTGTGTGGTATATCCGTACTCCACCAACTCCCATATTGGAAGTCTCAGCCCTTAGGCTAAGGACTGAAGGGGCCTTTGATTCACACCCTCGTGGTTGGGATAGTCACATTGGGTCGGAGTGCGGGAGGCTGGTGCTACTTTGGTCTTCGTTGCACGTGCGGGTTGCACAGGGGACTCTGTCCAACGAAGCCTTTCACTAACACATGAAAAAGAAGGGCACTAGTCAGGGAGGGGTACAATGGAGTTTTCCCTTTAGCAAAGACAAGAGAGAGACGTTCACATTCACACTGAGAGACTACAGCCTGGCTTCAATACTGGTGGCCTGGAGAACAGGGCGGGAAACCAGTAGTAACTCACTCTGAGCAGCCTGGTTAAACACAACCCTTGCAAACAGGCTGGCTGTGGAGGATTGGAGAGGGAGAAGGATACTAATTAAGATCATCAGAGGATCTTGCAGCCCTTTACAAGCATGAATTAACCCTCAGTGCCCCAGGGTGAGACAGAGAAATTCTATTCTTGTTGTGGTTATCCCCATTTGTAAAATGAGACCCAGAGTTTAAGTGACTTGCCCCTCATCACCCAGCAAGTCTGTGGCTGAACTGAGAACTGAATCCTTCCCCTCCGAATTCCCAGTCCCGTTGCCTTGGCCAAAACTACCAAGTCTCTGGGAGCTGCAGGTGCTTAGCACCTCTGCAAGTCAGGCCACTTTTATTTAGGGGCCTATGTGTAGATTTGGGAGCCCAGTGTTAAGCAGCGAGTTAGAAAATGGCAGCCTGTTTTACATCTTCAGAGTGCTGTACAAGCCGTGTCTATATGCTCTGAGTATTACTAACAAACCATCGCATAGGTGCATATTGCAATAGCCCATTCTACACACCGATTGGAGATTGGACCTAGTTAAGACCCCCACCTAATAAACATCCCATGGGCCTAATTTATCATTTTCCCACAAGCAGTACCTTTCCACCTATCATCTGATGGGGAATTGATTAGTGATGCTAACGATCACCTGGCAATACTGGGCAGAATGTGTAAGCCCATGTGGCGGGAATCTGTAATACCACTTCTGGACTAGTTGTGTTCTGCACAAAATATCAAGACTCTGGTGTCTCGTGCTATGACAGCCCTCTAGTGTCGGAAAATGGAAGGTTCTCTGCCTTTTACAGTAGAATCTCCGAGTTACAAACTGACCAATCAATCACACACCTCATTTGGAATTGTAAGTACGCAATGAGGCAGCAACAGAGACAAACAAACAAAAAAAAGCAGATACAGGACAGTACCGTGTTAAACCTAAACTACTAACAAAATAAAGGGAAAGCAGCATTTTTCTTCTGCATAGTGAAGTTTCAAAGCTGCATTAAGGCAATGTTCAGTGTAAACTTTTGAAAGAACAACCATAACGGTCTTGTTTCAGAGTTACGAACAGCCTCCCTTCCCGAGGTGTTCGAAACTCTGAGGCTCTATTGTATAAAAGGGGTGTTTGAGGTAACCAGTAAATGTTTCTATAGCAATTTGAAACACTGAGTTTTACTTGAACGCTAAAGACGATTAATTTTAAATAAATGTGGGGGGAGGGATAGCTCAGTGGTTTGAGCATTGGCCTGCTAAACCCAGGGTTGTGAGTTCAATCCTTAAGGGGGCCACTTCGGGATCTGGGGCAAAATCAGTACTTGATCCTGCTAGTGAAGGCAGGGGGCTGGACTCAATGACCTTTCAAGGTCCCTTCCAGTTCTAGGAGATAGGATATCTCCATATATTATTTGGATGGAGCAGAGACGAGATCAGTCGACAGGAATACGGCCAATCCTGTAGCTAGAGCCAGCCATTGAAAACCATGCCCATGTGCCCACGTGAATGGCAGCACGCTGCTGAAAGCATGAAGGTTCTGTATGTGTGAGTCAAAGATCTAGGGCGAATCTCTAACCAGGAGCCGCTGGGTGCAGTGTTGCTATGTGGAGAGACAGGCATTGGCTACTTGTTGCTTGTAGCTTCTGGATTTTCTGGGGTCAAGTCCAGGAAAGGAGAGAAGACGAGAAAGGACTTTGTTTCGAAACGTGCTCCTTTTTTCAGGCTCATTGGAGCCAGTTATGTTGGTTCCTCTGGCACTATCAAGGGGGGAGCGCCCAGGGGGGTAAGAAGATGCGTGTTCTGGTGGGAAAGCCTAGCACAACTCCAGAAGTGGTTGGTTGATCGGTCTGCTGTGCTCATTACCATATACTGTGTAATTAAAACCGCCCTGCAGCTACTCCCCATGCTAAGTAGAATTCCCCAAGGGGGAGAAAATAATCTCCCATTATTGGCCCTCTCCTGGTGCCTGAACCAAAGTTACTCAAGTCGACAGGAGTCTTTCAGGCCAGCTCTGGCCAGGCTGGGCCCGCTGCTGGCTCTGCCATTGCCATGGCAGCAGGTGAGCGGCAAACACCACTGATTTGGTCGACTTAATGCACCCTCACTACACACACCGCCTCATGCATCATTTGAAAGCTTATTATGTTTACTTTTAAGATGAGAGATGATGTGTCGCTGTCAGGTGGTGCCGTTACCATAGAAACAGCAATAAACCATCTCATCAACACATTAAAATGACCACTTTGAAATATTTGCATTCATTTAGAACACAAGAACATAACATAAGAACGGCCGTACTGAGTCAGACCAAAGGTCCATCCAGCCCAGTATCCTCTCTACCGACAGTGGCCAAAGCCAGGTGCCCCAGAGGGAGTGAACCTAACAGGTAATGATCAAGTGATCTCTCTCCTGCCATCCATCTCCACCCTCTGACAAACAGAGGCTAGAGACACCATTTCTTACCCATCCTGGCTAATAGCCATTAATGGACTTAACCTCCATGAATTTATCTAGTTCTCTTTTAAACCTGTTATAGTCCTAGCCTTCACAACCTCCTCAGGCAAGGAGTTCCACAGGTTGACTGTGCGCTGTGTGAAGAAGAACTTCCTTTTATTTGTTTTAAACCTGCTGCCCATTAATTTCATTTGGTGGCCCCTACTTCTTATATTATGGGAACAAGTAAATAACTTTTCTTTATTCACTTTTCTCCACATCACTCATGATTTTATATACCTCTATCATATCCCCCTTAGTCTCCTCTTTTCCAAGCTGAAAAGTCCTAGCCTCTTTAATCTCTGCTCATATGGGACCCATTCCAAACCCCTAATCATTTTAGTTGCCCTTCTCAGAACCTTTTCTAATGCCAGTATATCTTTTTTGAGATGAGGAGACCATATCTGTACGCAGTATTCAAGATATGGGCATGTCATGGATTTATATAAGGGCAGTAAGATATTCTCCATCTTATTCTCTATCCCTTTTTTAATGATTCCTAACATCCTGTTTGCTTTTTTTGACTGCCGCTGCACACTGCTTGGACATCTTCAGAGAACTATCCATGATGACTCCAAGATCTCTTTCCTGATTAGTTGCAGCTAAATTAGCCTGCATCATATTGTATGTATAGTTGGGGTTATTCTTTCCAATGTGCATTACTTTACATTTATCCACATTAAATTTCATTTGCCATTTTGTTGCCCAATCACTTAGTTTTGTGGGATCTTTTTGAAGTTCTTCACAGTCTGCTTTGGTCTTAACTATCTTGAGCAGGTTAGTACTGTGATGGGTTGGATCACAGAAACCCCCTTGGGAGCTGCCACCCGATGTGCAAAGACTACCTCTGCTCCTGTTTTCCCTGCCAGCTCAGGACTCCAGCACCCTGTCTTGCTGAGCCAGACACTCCCGTCTGGTTCCAACACAGACCCAGGGTCTGAATCACTTGCCCCAAAGCTGCAAGTTTACCTGAAAACAGCTCCCAGAAGTGTGCTTGTCTTTAGCACTCAGATGCCCAACTCCCAATGGGGTCTAAACCCAGATAAATCCATTTTACCCTGAATAAAGCTTATGCAGGGCAAACTCATAAATTGTTCGCCCTCTATAACACTGATAGAGAGGTATGCACAGTTGTTTGCTTCCCCAGGTATTAATACATACTCTGAGTAAATTACTAAATAAAGAGTGATTTTATTAAATACAGACAGTAGGATTTAAGTGATTCCAAGTAGTAACAGACAGAACAAAGTAAGTCACCAAGCAAAATAAAATAAAATGCACAAATCTATGTCTAATCAAGCTAAATACAGATAATCTCACCCTCAGAGATGCTTCAGTAGGTTTTTCTCAGACTGGACACCTTCCAGGCCTGGGCACAATTCTTTCCCCTGGTACAGCTCTTGTTGCAGCTCAGGTGATAGCTAGGGGATTCTTCATGATGGCTCCTCTCTCTCCTTTGTTCTCTTCCACCCCTTTATATCTTTTGCATAAGGCGGGAACCCTTTGTCCCTCTGGGTTTCCACCCCCCCCTCACTTGAAAAGCACCAGGTTAAAGATGGATTCCAGTTCAGGTGACATGATCACAGGTCACTGCAAGACTTCATTACTCACTTGCCAGCACACACATATACAGGAAGACTAAAAGGTAAACACAGCCATCTGCAGACAATGGTCCTGGTTAATGGGAGTCATCAAGATTCCAAACCATCATTAATGGCCCACACTTTACATAATTACAATAGGCCCTCAGAGTTATGTTGAATATTTCTAGTTTTAGATACAAGAGTGGTACATTTCTACAACTAGGATGATCACACTCAGTAGATTATGATCTTTGTAATGATACCTTGCAAGAGACCTTTTGCACGAAGCATATCCCAGTTGCATTATATTCACTTATTATCAAATCTTTATAAAACTATCCCAGTTACATTATATTCGCTTATTATCATGTTTTTATAAAACCATATAGACTGCACAACGTCACAACCATAAAGGATTTTTCCAAAAATCATACACACTATACATTGTTAGAGGGGTACTTATTAACATTACATTTATTTTAATTAAAGGTATCGTGTTATACCATGCCTTTAATTTAGACAATTTGTTTGCTGACCAGGTATGTTCTTTATCTGCAACTTCTTTGTGCTGGCAGATCTCTCACTTCCTTTATCAGTTAGGTAATTTGCATCAACACAGGCTTGGCTTTTGGATGCAAAGCCATCAGCAGAGCTCAGAGACTCTGTCTAACAAATTCTAATTAAACTAATTTGTTAGTCTCTAAGGTGCCACAAGTACTCCTGTTCTTTCTGTCTTAAAAGGAACACAATTAACTTTTACCAGAGTTTTGATTACTTTTAACTCTTGCTTCCAAAACACACAGAGAGCTGAAAAAGAAAACACAGTCTATTGTGGCTCCTTTGGAGCCCTAATAGGATTTTAATTAAGTAGCATGTTTCGTTTGCATTTCTTTTACCCCCTCTATAATATACACTGCACACGTCTGCACATTCCTTCTATACTTTAACTTTTAAAACATTAGCCACATTAATTTTTACATGAGATGTAACTGTTTCTTTTGTTCTTACAGAGTTTTATGTACCCTTATCAAAGTGACAGTCTGATTACACACAGCCATTTTAAGGCTCAGTGTTTCTAACATTGCTTCTTTTTGTTTTGTGCACCTCACCCCTGCTGTTGCTTCAGAGGGGCACTGTCTTTATTCTTTTACTACAGCTCTCATCTGCTATTTTGTTACAAAAACAAACTAAACAAACAAAAAGAATCCAGAATCTCTCCCTATTCTTCTGATTTTGACTGCCCTGCTACAGTCATGACTTGGTCTTTATTTGAAAACATTTAAATTTTGTAAAGAATCAAGTTACCCCTTAAGGGTTAAATACCAAATCTCAAAGCCGACCAACTCTGATTACCTGTGTCTGGCAAAAAGGTCTGTCAGTTTTGCAACTTTGAATTAAAGAGTCAAATGGATTTTTAGTGGCATTATAAACAAAACAAAACCAATTTATCTTAAATCTACAAAACAGCAGTTTTACAAACCTCACATATTCCCACAGACAGACGGATACATACACATTTTCTCTTCCTTAACATCCCTTTTACACTGCTTTGTTTTTACATAGCTGTATATAGATTACATTACCTTTATACATTTGGGGCAGTTAAGTTCCAACAGAACCCCCCCCCCCCCCCCATGTTCTTTTAGCAAATTTGACTCAATTGTCCATAGTCAAATGATTTTAATTAGATAGTCTCTTTACCTGGATTATTTACAGACATTCTTTTGGAAAAGGGCCCATTTTTCCTTCAGAATGGCTGCAAAGAAACTAAGAATTCTTTTAACAAGGTCCTTTTTAACATTTTTATAAGGTTTAACTGCATAATTCTTTTCAGCCTCTGTAGAGTTAACTTTTCACTCTCTTTCCTTAAATCACTTGTTTATTTCCCAAAATGACACCTTTATCAACTCAGATTTCACCATTTTAAGTATTGTTCCAGGGGTTCATGTTTGCACTTACTCCTGACACTATGCCCTTAGGGCTTCCAACCTGTTTTTCAGTTTCTTTATCTGTTGCTTGACTGCTTGTCTGGGCCCGATCCTGCTTTTTCCAAAGAACCGTTTTTGTGAGTGATATTGTGGTCATTTCACAATTTTGAAAGAAATGCTTAAGGAAAGGGACCAGGAAGGGTGGGGGCTAGTTAAGGAGCCCACTCGCCTTGCTGAATTGGTAATGGAACACTAAAGAATCAGTTTCTGAGGCAGACAATGAAGGGGAACAGAACAAGGGGCTTTTTTTCCTTTTTACAATGAGATGGGAGTATGAAGGGAGTTGGGATCGATCCGGGGTTGTTTTTTTTTTTTTCTGGAGAATGGGGTAAACGGGAGCGCTCGGTCTGGTGGTGGGAGAGGAGGCTTTTAACAAAGCTTTTAACTTATTATTTGAATATTTGAGAGAGGCGAGTTTTGATTTTGTCCACCTACGATTTGCCTCTTCCCACCACTGCATGAAATAATCAACCTCTCCTTTTCCAATTTAGTTTTAGATTGGCTGAGTTTGTCTTTTAAGATGTCCACTCGGTCCTTGTTCCAAGATTTTAACAGTGGCCACTGAGTTTTGGGATCTCCCTGAGTTAGCTTAGACCATTTTTCCAGAAATTTACAGGAGTCCGGACCCTTCCTAAAACTAAGCTGGCGTTCCTTTAGGGAACTGTCCCGACATAGATGTCTGGTTACCAATACAGGAGGACTTTACACACACCAATCACACAAGAAGGAAATTCGGGTTCGTCAGAGCAATGCCCAGTGCAACACACACAAAAAAAGGAGCCCACAGGCTACTGCCTCAATCGCCCTTGCTTTCACACCAAGGGTTTTACCCAAGGTGCAGTGTGGCTGCGATTGTGCAGATTTCACTCACTCAGACCGCGGGGACAGGAACCCCTTGGTCGGCTGATCCCCGGACGGAGATGGCACCCAGACTCAAACACTCCACAGGAGGACGGATAGACACAGAGACAGGACAGTCCCCAGTCCGGACAAAACACAGAAATAATTACCTGACCAGATTCCTGATGTCAGATCCCGGGATCCCTACCAGAACAGAGTGGGAACCAACAGGTTCGATGGCGTAGACCTCACTGTGGTTATGCGCCCTTCCGTTCAGGAGGAGGACTGCTTGGGCCAAATGCCCACGTGCCGGCTGCCACGGTCATCCTACAAAAATGGTCAGGAATCACACGGCCCCAGTGAAGACGGTTGCTATCTCAGTGGGACCTCCAAATTGTCAAAGTTAGACTCAGGACTCCTAGTTTGTCAGACCACTCTGTTTTATTAGCACAGCGCTCTGCTAATACATTCAGATAATGTGAGCCCCCCTGCAAGATTCAAACAGTCTTATTTATACAGATAAAAGGGTGCGAACTAAACAAAGGGACAGAGAGAGCAAAATTGTAAAATTTGCAAGGGCACAATATGCATATCCTGCTTCCTTATTAACTCTTATCGATCTAAGGCTAATGCTTCACCAATTGCCCTTAAGTGGGGCAATTCATTAAGCAGTTAATGTCTGCTTTCCTGCCCCCTGGCTTGCAGCATTTCTCATTTCTACTTAAAGGCACATACACCATTCTTTAATTCATTCTATTTCTTTAATATAATTCATTTCACTTTCACAGTGTGCTCCTACACTGTCAGGTGCATTCTGAAGAACCATATATTGACAGAGGAATTTTTACAAATGACTTTAAACTTGGTATCCAGCAAGCAAACCTTTCCCATGGAGGCACAGGGCATCCCCCAATCACCTGGTATTTCCTGAATCCAACATTTTATCCTGTCCAGCTCTGTCCTTCTGTCATTTTCATGGAATGACTGTTGTCCTATCTGTCAGACTTTGATTACAGAATGATATATGTTAAATTATTTTAAGACACACCTCAAGTACTCAACAGCCAATTCATCGAATGTGCGGAATTTGTCTCCAGCCGTCATTTCTGTGACAGCCGTGGCATCTCTGTGGCTTTCTTTGTTGCATGCCCATAGCTCATGGATGCTTTCAGCTTGAGCATCCAGTTGGTGCCCTAATTCAGCTTTGTTTGTCCTTCTCATTGTTCCATCAGCATTGAAGAGGGACGTAGCCACCCCATAGGATCTGTGCCTAAGAACAGATGCTATTGAAACTGTGATGGGTTAGATCACAGAACCCCCCTTGGGAGCTGCCACCTGATGTGCCAAGACTACCTCTGCTTCTGTTTTCCCTGCCAGCTCGGGACCCCAGCACCCTGTCTTGCTGAGCCAGACACTCCCATCTGCTCCAACACAGACCCAGGGTCTGAATTACTTGCCCCAAAGCTGCAGACTTAACTGAAAGCAGCTTACAGAAGTGTTCTTATCTATAACACTCAGATGCCCAACTCCCAATGGGGTCTAAACCCAAATAAATCCGTTTTACCCTGTATAAAGCTTATACAGGGTAAACTCATAAATTGTTCACCCTCTATAACACTGATAGCGAGATACGCACAGCTGTTAGCCCCCCCCCCCAGGTATTAATACATACTCTGGGTTAATTAATAAGTAAAAAGTGATTTTATTAAATACAGAAAGTAGGATTTAAGTGGTTCCAAGTAGTAACAGACAGAACAAAGTGAATTACTAAGCAAAATAAAATGGAACACGCAAGTCTATGTCTAAGAAACTTAATACAAATAACACCTCACCAGTTCCAGTAAGCTTCCTTTTACGGACTAGTCTCCTGCTAGTCTGGGTCCAGCAATCACTCACATCCCCCGTAGATATTGTCCTATTGTTCCAGTTTCTTTCAGGTATCTTTGGGGGTGGAGAGGCTCTCTCTTTAGCTAGCTGAAGACAAAATGGAGGGGTCTCCTATGGGCTTAAATAGACTTTCTCTTGTGGGTGAAGACCCCCTCCTCTCTCCTATGCAAAGTCCAGCTCCAAGATGGAGTTCTGGAGTCACCTGGGCAAGTCACATGTCCATGCATGACTCACAGTTTTTACGGGTAGCATCCATTGTTCACATGCTACCTTGAACGGCCTCAAGTAGACTTCTTAGGTGGATTGGAGCATTCCAAGATGCATTGTTCCTTAAGTGCTTCCTGATTGGGCACTTAACTTTGCGAATTCCTTTCTCCAGGAACTGACCAAATGCTCTACTAAGGTTATTTAGAAATCAAACCAGTACACAGCCAGTATTCATAACTTTGAGTACAAAAACGATACCTGCATACAAATGGGATTAATAGATTCAGTAGATCATAACCTTTACATAGATATGTTACATGGCATATGTAGCACGGAACATATTCCAGTTATGTCATATATATTCATAAGCATATTTCCATAAAGCCTTATGGGGGGCGCCGTCACAGAAACATCATCTCTTGTTAAGGACAGGACTCAGCAAAAAATTATTTCTGGACTAATAGCTGCGGTGATTGTCCATCCCTTGCCCAAGAAAACCAAATTTAATTCTGGCATGTCAGCAAAAGTTTTTTTTATGCCAGAGTTCTTGACTGAGCTGAAGAAGTTCCATGTCCCATCATAATCAAGTGTACTTCTCACAGATCTCTCCACTTGTTCTTCACCAGCATCTGCTATTTTTTGGTACTGACTCCTCCTGTACATCTGATATTACATGCATTCCAGCAGATATGCGGATAGGTACCTCTGGGTGTGATTCAGGATCACATGGGTTTGTCATATTGATGACATGGTTGGTAACAGCTGTAACATGCTCTTCACCCCTCTTCAGGGCAGAGACAAGTACTTGTTTGTGGACTTTGTCTTCACTACTTTTTGTTAGGCCACTTGTTTCTCTCATAGCGTTTGCATATTCATAACATAAATGTGTATTGTCATCTCCAACACTTATACTGACTTGTGCATGAGTGTCACTGAACTCAAAAGCTAGTTTCTAGAACATTTCAAAGGCTAGTACTTCATGCATAGGTCACTGAAAAATTAAAACCTTCTGCCAGGCAGACTAGATGCTACGTTGTATGTGACCATGTCTACACTGTGCACCTTACAATGGCGCAGCTGTGCCGCTGTTACCATGCCATTGTAAGGCGTAGCCGATCTTCATCTCCGGCAGAGAGCTTTCTCGGCAACAAAATAAAACCACCTCCAACAAGCAGCAGTAGGTTCGTTGCTGGGAGTGTTGCTCACGCTGCTGAAGCACTGTCCACACTGGCACTTTTAGTCGCTAAAACTTTTGTCGTTCGCGTGTGTGGGTGTGTGGGTGTTTTTTCACCCCCCTGCGTGACAAAAGTTTTAACGATGAAAGTGCTAGTGTGGACATAACCTGTATGTACAAAAGCTTACACATGGAAAAGCATTGCATTAGGAATTCACATACTTTTATATCTCCCTGTTGTGCTATACAAACCATGGGCATGCAATCTACTGCTTCTCAGTGAGAGACTGATCTGGCGAGCAAATTTCAACTGAAAATGATAAACGATTATAATAATCACTTGTGAGATACTTTGACAATGAAGAGATGTGAATATACTGCAAAATGTTGATGTTGGCTGTCTTTCCCACAGGCTAAACAGCGTCATCATCTCTGAAAGAAACAAAACTTGCCTATGCAAAACCAATAAACATCTTTTAATACATTGGCAGTAGGTAGTTTTGATCAGTAAACCCCACTTTTGAGGCATTGAAGTTAACTCAAACAGTACACACGGTATTCATGGCCCAGTTGCAATGTTTTTGGAGCTGTGCAGAAAACTTTCTCATTGTGGGTCCCATTGTTTCACCTCAGCTACAGCACCACCTGACAGCTCAACTCTATACCTCATCTAAACCCACCTAAAATAAGCTTTAAAATGATATCTGATGGGGGGGAATGTAAGGAGGTTTTTTTTTTTTGAGAATTGCTGCATGGTGCCATCCCCACATGGCCAGGGATTCAGCGCTTTCTTTGGGGACGATGGGATGCAGAATTGGATAGGCGCAGGGCTCATTCTTCACCTGCTGCTGGGGGAAGAGCGGGGCCAGCGCTTTGAAGAACAGAGCAGTGTGGTGGGAAAGAACTTCGTGATACAAGATCTGAAATGCCATCTTGGGGCAATCTCTGACCAAACAGGCCTTGCTGGGGAGGCAACCCCTAGACCCCCACCCCCACCCCGATGCATCTGCAGACACTTTCTGGACCTGCAGGGATAAAGGGCAAGGAAGCTGGGTATAACTACCCAGCATGGGATCAGGCCAGGCTGCATTGTGTTAGGGAATTCAATGTGACGTGGGAGCTGCAATAACTGCAAAAGGTCAGGACTCGGGTTTCACGCATGTGAGACGTGTGCTAATGTCTTCTGCCGACGGGTGGCAGCAGGCACCTAGACATTCTCGCCCCGGCTGCACTGAACGGTAAGGTGGCTGGGTTAGGCTCCTTACTGTGTAAGGCTACGGGCTCTGTGATCCAGCTTAGGCTCTCTGATCTCTACAACCAGGGGTGGCTGGGCAGGGCTGGAGTGCTGTGGTGGGAAAATGCATGAATGCTTCAGTGCCAGTGCAATACTAGCAATGCCCAGGGTTAGCCCACGGCTCCCAGCGCTCTGCTGGGGAGAAGGATGTGTCTGGCCCTTGCTCTATTCATCCAGCCCCCTCCCCTGGTCCTGCTGATATTCCCCTCTGGAACCATGGCTACAGGCACTGTGGTCCTCACTGGGGATTGAACCCAGGACTTTCAGCACCAAAAGCACATGACTTACCCCTGGAGTGAACAGAGCTCCTAGGGCTGTGAGCATGTAACAGGCTAATCCAGCCGTGGGGGCCAGATGCTAGAAGGCGACATGATCACGCTCACTAAGTCAGTGTATTGCACTGAGATGGCAGAGCCCCTCACTAGCTGCTTCTCTGTCTAGTGGTGCCCACGCTGCTAGGTCTGCAGAGCCCTGAGCATAGGCATTGTGTGGGGGGCAGGTGCTCCTGTCCGGGCTAGTTGATTGTTGCTGTCCCATTGGTGCTCAGCTCCCAGTGGTAGGAGCAGAGAGACCCTTTTACAGGTGCCCATCAGTCACTCTGGGGATTGTGGCAGGGTCCAAGCAGGCAGCTCTCATCAACCTTTCCCAGTCTGGGACCCCTCCTCCTATTCAGCAATATGGGAAAGGCAGAATGGTCATGACCCCCAGGTTGACAGGGGACAGACAGCAGTTGGATAGGCATGGGAATCTCAGGGGTTTGTCAGGGGACAGGTAGGGGGTGGGGTCCTAGGGTGGAAGTTAGGAGGGGTCTCAGGAGGGGGCAGTTGGGGACAAGGACCAGTGGGACTTAGATAGGGGGTGGGGTCCTGGGGGGCAATTGGGGCAGGGGTCCCGGGAGCGGATGATATGGGGACAGGGAGCAGGGGGGTTGGATGGGTTGGGGTTTCTGTGGGGGGCAGTCGGAGGGAGTGGATGGGAACAGGGTGGGGCTACCCCCCCTCCCCATGGAGTGTCCTATTTTTTGAATGTTAAAATATGGTATCCCTGCCCTTCCCAGTGCAGCTCTCCATTCACAGCAGGCTGCAGCATGAGGACTCAGCTACCTCCCTCCCTCCCCCTTTCCTGTTGGTAGTGGCCAAGGGAATGCTGGGAAATGTAGTTCTTTCCCTGCTCCAGGGCTGGCTCTATAGGTAGGGAGCTAACCAACGAACTACAGCTCCCAGGGCCCCCTGTTGGTTCTCAGCTCCCATGCTGGACCCCTGCCGCCCCTGCAAATGGGCTGCCCCAAGCACGTGCTTGCTTTGCTGGTGCCTAGAGCCGCCCCTGGCCCTCGGGCACCTCTGCGCGTGTAACCTCTTCTCTGCTGGGTCGCTCGCTCTAGCCTGGTGGAATAGCACAACCTTGCTGTGTGAAAGTGGACCTGCAAAGCAGACCACAGCGCTTGCTCCAGCTCCCGGGTCTGTATCTAGGCGGCCTCATCATAGCTTGTCTCTGCTTGTCTCGCACATCTGGAAGGTCACCTCCACGTTCTCCTCTCTCTGCTGGAAGATCTTAGCAAGATCTTTGGAGGACCTGACTAGCGAGGTCCCATGTGGCTACTGTAATGTGAGCTGCCGCCCTGCCTGCTCCAAGGGAAGAGGGACAGGGGATGCTGGTTCTTAGACAAGCCTCAACATCCGCTCCCCTCCAGCTGGGAGCCACATGTAAAGCTTGGGGTTTTTTAACCCCTTTATGCACAGCTTCAAGGGAGCTAAGGTGACAGCAGTGGGTTGGAGTCGCCCACTTGCTACACTAGGGGATCCTTTGCCTTGAGGCCAGGTACAGAGGAGTCACAGCCCTAGTCTCCAGGCAGCTCCTGGGGCAAGGTATTCTTCTCACCGTGTTAATGACTCTCCCCCATGCTGGAAGAGCTCCCACCAGCACCAACCCAGTTCAGCTGTAGTGGTAGGAATACTCTGTGTCTCCCGGCACTGTAGACATGGCCTCAGTGTCTGTATCAAGGTGGGGGAGAGGGGAACGGTCAGGGTTTGAAGGACCAAAGAAGATGCAAGGTGTCCAAAGGGGTTATAACTAGGAGTAATGGGAAGAAAGGGGGAGGCTGCATGGCGTAGGATGCCTGGGTTCTCTTCCCAGCTCAGCCACTGCCTTCCTGTGTGACCCTGGGCAAATCACATCCCTTCTCTTAAGCCTCTCCTTCCCCTCCGACCCTATGTCTGTTAGGTTGTGAGCTCTTCAAGGGACTGTCTTGCAATGTGTAGGTGCAATGCCTAGGGCAATGGGGCCCTGATCTAGATTCAGTTTTAATAATAAGGCAAATTTAGGCTCATTACAATGGCTTTTGGAATAATCCCCCAAGGGAAACCATGTTGGAGCCCTTGTGTAGATGGGGCCCACCAGCTGCTACCATTTTAAACACCATGTCAACTAACCTGGCTCAGAGCAGGTCTAATTAACACAGTTCCCTACACCCCCCCCCCCACTTCAGGCCACCTTCACCCATCGCAAAGAAGTAGGGGTACTGTACGTCCGGGTTTTCCCAGACGTCGCCTCTTCTTTGAGGCTCTGTCCTCTGTCCCGGCAGATTTTTTCAAATAACAGGAAATGCCTGGGATTTTTGCAGAGCAGACATTGGTTCGCTTCCCAATTGCTCCCTCCCCTGCATCCGCAGCTGATTGGTCCATTCCCCGGCAGCCACAGCTGCTGTATCCCACCTGCCCACCCAGGCCCCAGCTCCCAGCCCTGGGGAGGGGGTCCAGTGAGGCACTGACTGATGGCTGGCACTGCATCCTGGGTAGCCACCCTACCACTGTGATGGAGCAACACAACCCCCCACCTCCAGTGAGTACCCCCTGCTGCAGGTCCCCGCCCCCCCCTCCCCTCCCCTCTCGCAGAATCCTCTTTTGGGGACCTGAGATATGGTAACCCTACAAAGAAGCAGAAACTGGGGGGCCACATTCCCATCATGTTGGAGAGAGGGGACTTCATAGAATCATAGAATCATAGATTCTAGGACTGGAAGGGACCTCGAGAGGTCATTGAGTCCAGTCCCCTGCCCGCATGGCAGGACCAAATACTGTCTAGACCATCCCTGATAGACATTTATCTAACCTACTCTTAAATATCTCCAGAGACGGAGATTCCACAACCTCCCTAGGCAATTTATTCCAGTGTTTAACCACCCTGACAGTTAGGAACTTTTTCCTAATGTCCAACCTAGACCTCCCTTGCTGCAGTTTAAACCCATTGTTTCTGGTTCTATCCTTAGAGGCTAAGGTGAACAAGTTCTCTCCCTCCTCCTCATGACACCCTTTTAGATACCTGTAAACTGCTATCATGTCCCCTCTCAGTCTTCTCTTCTCCAAACTAAACAAACCCAGTTCTTTCAGCCTTCCTTCATAGGTCATGTTCTCAAGACCTTTAATCATTCTTGTTGCTCTTCTTTGGACCCTTTCCAATTTCTCCACATCTTTTTTAAAATGCGGCGCCCAGAACTGGACACAATACTCCAGCTGAGGCCTAACCAGAGCAGAGTAGAGCGGAAGAATGACTTCTCGTGTCTTGCTCACAACACACCTGTTAATGCATCCCAGAATCATGTTTGCTTTTTTTGCCTCTGTGCTGTGTGATGCTCTAGAAAGGATCTAATCTCAGTGTGTTTACACTGTGCCCATCACCATGGTATGTTGGCACCTATTTGGTTTTTGTGTGAAACCGGTCCTGTCAGGTCTGAAAAAAGAAAGGTCTGGCTGGAGAGTAACACTCCATTTCAGCAAAACACTTAACCAAGTTCCTGCTTGCTTTGCTGAACCAGGCCCCCTCAGAGGGCCGATAGGGCCGCTGTCAAACTTCTGTTTCTCTCTGCAGACTCAGCTAGGAGACCAATCAGCCAGCAGTCCCGCAGGGAAGCAACCAAAGGCTGGAACAACCGTGCAGGAAGGTAGGACAATGAGATGGTTTGTGTTGTAACGACACCAGGTATTAACTGATCACAGTGCCTGCGTACCCTGTGCTGCAGAAGCGATTTGGGTCCATTCCCAGCACCTCCTGGGTCCAGTCTGAAGTTCTAAATCTCTATGGATGCATAACGTGGTTCGATACATGTCACAGCGGGGGTGTCTGGGGGGGCCTAGTGGATCAGTTCCATTCCACTGGGGGAACTTACACAATGCCTAGGATGACCAGACAGCAAGTGTGAAAAATCGGGACGGGAGTGGGGGGTAATAGGAGCCTATATAAGAAAAAGACCCAAAAATCAGGACTGTCCCTATAAAATCTGGTCACCCTAACAATGCCTGGGGGAGCTGCTCAATCCCTAGCTCTGTTGGGTGCTGCCAATCCTTTGCTTTTGGGAGCGTGATGGGGTTTGCAAACCCTACGCATTCCTGGGCAGGGTTAATGTATTGCTGTGAGCCTAATCAGCCCTACCTGCCACACCTGTAGTGTGTGTTAGGCCGGAGGGATGGGGCTAAAAAGGGGAATGCCGCTCAGCAGGGGGCTGGCTGGGAAGGAGCTCAGAGCAACAGACCTGTTGAGAGAGAGAAGCTGGGCTGGAGTCCAGAGCTGAATAAATCTGATTCCTGATCAAGTTTCCCTGGAGGGGTTGTAGGCCCTGACAAGGAACCATTTGGATGTACCTGGGACCTGCTGGTGAATTTTAAGCTGAGCCATGGTAGAGGAAACAGGAGGAGGACAGAAAGCTCAACCCAGAGGGCAGATGGATGAATAACCCAAGGAGCTGAGGACTTACGCCCCATGTTTACGGGCAAAGACTCCTTTGTTTAGTGACTTTGGACTCTGCTACCCTGGAAGGGAATTGAACTTGTGTAGTGACTGGCCAGAAGGCTGAGCGACGTAAGCCACCAGAGCGGGCTGAAGACACTGTTGGGGAAACTGAGGCAGAGAGCCTGCAGCGCCATGTCTCACCACTAGGAGGCATCGATCCAGTCACAGGGAGTCTTTCGCAAATTAAAAGAAAACAGGTCTCTAGTGCCTTGGGATGGGTCAGTGGCTGCTTATGGTGGGGCAAGCTCATTCTGGACACAAGCGTGCTTCAACCCTACGTGATGCTTGGGCCTACAGGGGCCCGCTGCATGGGGAGGGATCCATTAACAACACAGAGCTGTGTGGTGTCCATTTTAGTTCCATCTCACTGCTGCTTAAGGCTGTTCAACTTGCCTGTGTAGGATGATGGGCAAAGCTTGCCCTAGCTCTCCCAAGCTAAGCAGGGTTGGGACTGGTCTATACATGGATGGGAGGCTTCTCTTCCCCAGCAGCTACAATGTGAAATTGCGTAATCCGGCCGAAACAATCCCACGCCCTGGTGTTGTTTGGATCTGTTTATTCCCGGCTGACATGAAAGCCAGATCGAATCGTTAATGGTTCACGTGAGAGAGCCCTTTATCCCAAGCGCTGCCTGGCAAACAGGAATCAGGCCATCGCTGGGTATCTGCTCCAGGACTCTGAGCTGGGCCAGCGGAGCGGGATTTATAGTGTGTGTGTGTGTTTGTATTACTTGGCAAGCACCTGTCCCCTTGCATGGCTAATCTTGTGTAATCCCTTTATAAAGGCACTATAAACATTTGGCTTCCTCGGGGCTTTGTTTGCATTTCAGTGTAATTAGGATTTCCTCCAAATGAACTCGGAAGGGGCGAGGGGGAGGGGAGGCCTTTGAAGATGCTCCCTGGACCTGGCATGTGAGTGCTGCCTGTTTCTGCCGGAGCCGAGAGATGTTCCTATGATGGAAGGAGCACCAGCCAAAATGAGAGCCCCGTGCGTCCTCTCTCTCTCTAGGGTTGCCAACTTTCTAATCACACAAAACTGAACATCCTTGCCCCGCCCCTTCTCTGAGGCCCCGCCCCCACTCACTCCATCCCCCTTCATCTGTCCTGCTCTCCCTCACATTCACTTGCTCGTTTTCACCAGGCTGGGGCAGGGGCTTGGTATGTGGCGGGGAAAGGGGGGTGCGGGCTCCAAGGTGGGGCTAGAAATGAGGAGTTCAGGGTGCAGGAGAGGGCTCTGGGCTGGGGCAGGGGTTGGGGAGGGCCCCTGCTGGGGGTGTAGGCTCTGGGATGGGGCCAGGGATGAGGGGATTGGAGTGCAGGAGTGGGCTCTGGGTGGGGGTTGAGGGATTCAGAATGTGGGAGGGGGATCCAGGCTGTAGCAGGGATTGGCATGTGGGAGGGGGTATGGGCTCTGGGCTGGTGGTGCGGGCTCCAGGGTGGCGCCAGAAATGAGGGCTTCAGGGTGCAGGAGGGGGCTCCAGGCTGAGGTAGGAGGTTGGGGTGCGGGAGGGGGCTCAGGGCTGAGGTAGGTGGTTTGGGGCTCGGGGCTGAGGTAGGGGGGTTGGGGTGCGGGAGGGGGCTCGGGGCTGAGGTAGGGGGTTGGGGGTACAGGAGGGGCCTCCGGGCTGAGGTAGGGTGTTGGGGTGTGGGAGGGGCCTCCGGGCTGAGGTAGGGGGGTTGGGGTGCAGGAGGGGGCTCTGGGCTGAGATAGGGAATTGGGTGCAGGAGGGGGTGAGGGCTCTGGTTGGGGGTGTGGGCTCTGGGGTGGGGCCGGGGATAAGCACGTGCTCAGGAAAGGGCTGTCCGTGGCACCGGATCCCTCCCCTCCAGAGTCCCCAGGGTTGAGGTCCCGACGGCAGGGGGAGAATGCCTCGCCTCAAAGGAGTGTGTCACACCCCAGCTGGCAGGGGCGGGAAGAGCCACCCAGGGCAGCAGTGTCCCCAGTCCCTCTCTTCCTACCCTAAACCCCAAGTTTCCTTGCATCGAGGCAGGGGCCCTGCGGCAACTCCCTATGCAGCCCCTCTGTGTGCCCTGATTTGGGTGCTGCTCCCTTCTCCTGCCCTGCTTCCCCTGCCCCAGGCTGTTGCCTTCACAGCACTCCCAGCCCCAAGAGCCTGAAACGCAGCTGGGTGCCTCACAAGGGGGCACTGAACCAGCCCACGACTCATCCTTGCCCTACCTGGCACTGGATGTCCCCTCAGCGTTTTCATTTCACTTGGGCTAACGTTGCTCTGCTCCCCGAGGGCCTGGGGACTGTTGAATCTAGCGCCCATCACTGCAGTCTGTAGGTGCTCAGAGTAAAGAGACGCCCCCACCATTCCCAGTCTGGCCCATCTCCGCTGCTGCTCCTCTGGCAGGGCTGGTGTTTCAGGGTCAGGCTAGATGGGGAGCAGGGGAAGATGCCAGGCCTCCGTTTATTCTTCTTTAGCGAGGAAGCGCTTGGCAAATAAGTGTGTCTTCCACCAGCTCCATCCCACTCCTGGCGGGTTGCATTAGGGATGGAGGAGGCTGGTGCTGGAGTAGCGAGAGGGAGAGGCCAGGTCTAGGAGGCTGGGGCGTCTCTAGAAGCGGCTTTAAAAACAAGCCCGCTGAATATCGCTTCATAACACAGTCTCCATGCCAGTGGCTCCAATGGTGCACAAAGGCGCCTGGTACAAGCCAAGGGTGTCTCCGTGCCGCCTGGAATGCAGATCCTCGCACTGGCAGGACTTCCTCTTCCTGGTCCTGAACACCAGAGCGAAGCAGCTGGGAGCGAAGCGGGGGGAAAGCCCAGGAGAGGGGACTGGTGGCCGATTGTAGGTCACAGTCAGTTGCCCAAATGTTCATTTTAATGTGACTTCAAAATCAAGCTCAGCCAAATGAGAGCGACGTCCCCCCACAGGAGCACGAGAGAGGGGCTCCCTTCTCCAAACCTCTGGCTGCAGCACGGGGAAACGCGCTCTCCCGTTGCCGAAACAATTGCTTCCTGCCGGTGAATAGCTATATATCTAATCAGAGCGCTCTGCCTGTCTGCTCAGTGTCTCCTTTTCAGCGTGGCCTTGTAGGTCCTGGAGATGGAACCAACCCTGTTATATCATCCAGCCCACGTCCCCAGGGCCAGCATAGTGCTCTTCCCGCCAGCGTAATGACACGTGTGACCCAATCAGTGGGGATCCCACCCGTTCCCATAGCCTGATACAGGATGTGTCTCCTGATGTCAGGGCCGGCTCTGGCTTTTTTGCCGCCCTACGCAAAAAAGCCACCCGCCGTCCCCCCCACCCCCTCCCAGCGTGGCAGGGGAGGGCGCCAAGCAATCCCCGACCGGCCGGAGTGCCGGGGGGAGGGCGGCGAGCCCGCCGCGGCTCTCTGCTCTCCCTGGCGGCCAGAGCGCCGGGAGCAGGGCGGAGAGCCCGCCGCGGCTCTCTGCTCTCCCTGGCGGCCAGAGTGCCGGGAGCAGGGCGGAGAGCCCGCCGCGGCTCTCCACTCTCCGCTCTCCCCGGCGGCCAGAGTGCCGAGGGGAGGGCGGAGAGCCCCCGGCGGCAGGAGCGCCGCGGGGAGGGCGGCGAGCCCAGTCGCGGCCCCGCTCTCGGGCCGGAGCGCCCCGCCGCGCCGCCCCCCTCCAGGCGCCGCCCCAAGCACATGCTTGGTGGGCTGGTGCCTGGAGCCGGCCCTGCCTGATGTTCAGCCCATCCCTCCCCTTTATAAAGCCTTGTGCACCCTTAACAATTCTCCTCCTCCCCTGGTGCTTGCAGCCTTCAGATGTTTGTTTACAGTGGAACCTTTGTGCTTTACACAGCCAAGCGACATGTATTTAACATGTTATGGATAGAGCCCCTTAACAGGAGCCAGGAAATGTTTTTTCTTATTTATGATTTCTATTATAGCAGCATTTATAGACCTGCAGCTGAGATCAGGCCGGAGTGTGTGAGGTGCTGTAGCAGCGTATCCTCAGAGGCAGTCCCTTCCCCAAAGAGCTATGGAGACAAGACAGCCAATGGCTGGGGTAAAGTTTCTCTTCTGCTGTTGGTTCTGTTTTGTTCTCAGGTCTGCCGCTGAGGCCTGTGTAACCTAGGACAAGTCACTTCATATCTCCATGCACCAGTTCCCAATTTGCAGATAACCCTTCCCACCTGTGTTCTGGGGATCAGTGCTTCCTTTCTCTGGAAAATGCTGTAAAAGTTCAAAGAATGGGCACGAACTGCCTGGTGTGTATTTTGCCCTGCTCTCTGCCACTGGGGAACTGCTCCCCTTCGGCCATGGCCGTATATTGCTAGTGGAGATTTGGTAGCTCAAGAGGCCTGTGCTTGCGGTTGATCTGGTCTGAGGCCTGTCCCTGCGCTAGCCATGAAGTTCCAGGAGGCCTTGGTGTGCCCTGTGACAACAGCTGAGAAGCCCTAGCTGGCAGTGGATTTGTTACAGTACTATTGGCCCTTCCAGCCCCTCGCTGCCATTGTTGCTCGTCGCCAGTTTGTTTCTAACAGTCTGGTAATGCAGTGCCCGGAGCTCACTGCAGCTGAGTGAATGTCACATAGGCAGTAATGTGATTGGTGCGGCGGTCTCTTCATATGGGCCACCCTGGCGTAACCTGCCGGCTCGTCTGGGGAGAGCTGAAAGGGCTCTGCGGCCATAGAGCCCGCATAAAGCGACTGGGATTTATTTAACATGGATTATACTGCAGAGTAATAGCCAGATGGAGGCTGCGGTTTAGCACAACATCTGCGGAGCTTAAGCTGCGTTGATTTCATGTCCGAGGCTACGGGATGGGGATGGGAGTTTCTGCTGGCAAAGGAGGATTCCCTGCCCTATCTCCTCCCTCCCCAGCTGATTTTCCAGGCCTGGCTGGAAAATTTTGGAGAGATAAGGACTAAAACCCTGATTGACTCCCGTTGGCTCCGGGTTGCCCAGGTCTTAAAGCAGTGAAAGGATCCGTCTAAGCAGAGAGCGTTCTTTCCAGATGGAAATGCATCACTTAAGGCCCAGCTCTGCTTCTGTTAAAGCTGATGATGAAACTCTGGCGCTGATTTCCCTGGGAACAGGCTGGGGCCTTGAGGGCATGTTCACTAGAGCCACAAGTGACTTACATAAAGGCTGCACCAGCCCCCCATGTTCCCTGCCCAAGAGGAGGTAGTAACCGTTGTGTCCCTGCCATCATCGGTCCCGGTAAGGGAGCTGTTGAGAGGTGAAACCACGAAGAGTCACTCAGAGCAAGGACAGTGTGACGACAGCATGGAGACACTTCATAGACTTTGGACCAGAAGGGGACCATTATGACCTACTCGGAGCTTCTGCATAACGCAGTCCCTAGAACTCATCCAGCGTGTACTGAGCAAATCACAGGGCAAGGTGGCGGCTCTAAACAAGAGGGTGGGTGGGTGTTCTTGGAGGGGGGGGGGTTGCATTGTTCCGAGGGTAGCTCCCCAAAAGATCCATGCTGAGGCAGACAGGATCTCCCCAGGAATGACTGACAGAGAAGTAATTGCTACGCCCTCCTGCGTGGTACAGCATCTCCACCTCGGCTGTGCTGGCTGGTGCAGAAGAAGGCATGGTCATGACACTGTCACACCCCCACTGGGAAAACCAGCATTGCTGCCCATGTTAGCCTCAAGCAGAGAGCTCAGGACGGGTGGGGGGAGGAGACTGTCCCCAGCACAGATGTGCATATGAGGAGGAGGTTTCTTGTACCCTCTTCCTTCTTCCTCATCCTGGCACACCCACCCAGAGCTAGGATGATCTGGCACTCCTTTGGGGTGGGGACCATGTGCATGTACAAGGCCGAGCACCACATGGGGCCTATCCTGATTGGGACCTCTGCGGGCTCCTGCAGTACCTATTAACAATATGCCTTCAGCACCCTGTGAATTACCTGGCAGCTACTACAAAAAGTGTGGTGGCTACTGTAACGTTCACCCAACACGATAGGAGTCACTATCTGCCTTTGCAACGAGCTACAGGCTTAAGCGGATTGCAGTCAGTGCATGGTTTTTGCACTACTATAGCACCTCATCCCAAAACGCTTCTCCGTGTACATATACCACACAGGGCCAGCGAAGTGCAGCCACCTCGGGGTTGAATGATACACAGAAGAGGCAGGAGGAAGGGACATTTTGCCAGGAATGCCAGGGCAGATCCCTGCCCTTATGAAAAATCCTGTCTTATCTTTAATATCCATACGGAAGATCCAGGACCTACATTTTTCAGGTCTCTGTGGAGTAGTCCTCATTGTGTACTGCCTGGAACCCAGCGTATTGCTCTAAATGTCCCGGATGTAAATGTTTGCCACATGCTAGGAAGACAGACAGAGCTACGGTACTATTACCTGTGAAGGGCTCAGTCAATCTGACAGGACTCATTGCTTCCAAGAGTCTGGGTGTTGTAGGCCTAGCACTGGGACCACCAAGCCATCCCTTTCTGGGCCTGACCCAGAACCTCGCATCTGAACACACCCAGAAGTGGGGAAAGTGCAGATCCAGATTCACGCTTACCAGACCAAGCCCATCCTTACCTTAGCCAAGATAAATTTAAATGGAACCAGCTGTGCCTCTGAACTCCTGCTCTGTGTAACTCGAGTGCGAATTGTCGATCCTGGGTCTGTTTCAGAACCTGCTATCAAGGCTGGAGAAGAGGCTTGGAAATGTATCCGAGCTGCCTTTGGGCTTCGGCCGCGCACATGTCGAATGACTGGGGCTCTTGCGAACGATCAGGGGCTAACTGGTCATACCCCGAGGGGTGATGGAAAGTAGGCTCCATGCTGGCTGGCCACATGCTTATTTTGAGCCGTTGTTTGTTTCTCTTCCTATCTCTGGTTGTGCTCTTGCAAGCTAAGCAGAAACAAGCCTGGTTAGTCTTTGGTTGGGAGACATCCAGGGAAAACCCCCAGGGCTGCGGGAAGCGGTGTGGGGGTTCTGTAGGAGCCACTTTCCCCTGTGAGTCAGCAATGAGCCGATGCACAAGAGTGGTGTTTAGGAACATGTTGTGCTGGAGTTATCGTCTTTCAGCTGAGACCTACAACTGACATCTTGACGCTCGTGGCCGTTACCCATCCCATGGGGCTTTTTGCAAGAGCAGTTTTACTCTGAGCCAGCGTCCAGCTCAGGCAGTTCCCTTCTGCTGCTCTAAACTTCCTCTTATATGGCTTTGTGTGGGGAAGTTTGCTTGTTACTCCCACCTGTTGCATCATGTCTGTAATTCGATTGTAAACGCTTAGGCTCAATGACCACGTCACTGTGTGTCTTCTCTGAAGGGTCTGGTGGTCTGGGTGCTGTTCTTCTTGCCCTTTGTAATGCTGAGGGTACAGAAGGGCTGTGCAGTTCCACTCCTTGCTGTGGTAAGTAGAGCGATTCCTATACACCGAGAACAGGCAGTTTGTGGAGCGCTTTGTTCAGGATGAAAGCCATTAGAGTAAACTCTGCAGGGCTATAATCTCTTCTGTGCAAGGATCTCCATGCGCTTTGCCCGCACACATGAATTAAGAGTTCTAACCCCCCTGGGTGGTGGTGGTATCCTTTCCATTGCAGGTGACATGACTTCTTTGAGGCTGCACAGCAAAGTCTGTGGGGTAGATCCAGACACCAGATCCTTTGACTCTCAGAAATGTGCCTCACCAATAAGGCGCCCTCTTCTCTTGGGAAGATCTAATCTGGCTAATGATTATAGGTTCCCTTCTTTCAAGCCATGCCATATTATCCTGCCATGTGAACAGCGAGCAGATTCAATTCTGCACCAACTTCAAAACTGATTTTCCAAAAGCCATACGAATGTCACAGTAAATTCACATCATCTCCTCATCTGAGCTGGAGCGCTGCCTGATCTGACAATGTGGAGCCCAGTGCAGAGAAGGGAGCTGCAAATCTTTTGTCTGGTGGTGACCACACTACTCGGTTGTATGTCAAGGCACCTCTGCTGCCTCAGCTTTTTAACTCCCCCCCCCCCCCCCCCCGCCGCCCCCAGCCTTTTTGTACTCCCCACCACTTCCTGCCTGTGTGCTATGAATGACTGTGTGTGGTAATGCAGTGTTGTTGTAGCTCGTAGTACTGTCGGCCCCAGTCTTATTAGAAGATAAGATGGGTGAGGTAATATCTTTTTATCAGATGAACTTCTGGTGGTGAGCGAGACATGCTTTTGAGCTACAAAGGGTATATATCTACACAGTACAGAAAAACTCGCAGCTGGTCCTTGCTAGCCAACTTGGGCTCCTGGGGCTCGGGCTACAAGGGTATTTCACTGCTGTGTAGACTTCCAGGCTTGGGATGTAGCCCAGGCTCTGGGTCCCTTCCACCCTGCAGGGTCCCAGAGTTCTGACTCTAACCCAAGCCTAGAAGTCTACTCAGCAGTGAAACACTCCTGCAACCAGAGCCCTGTGAATCTGAGTCGGCTGGCGCAGGCCAGCCGTGGGTTTTTCTTTGCTGTGTAGACATACCCACAGCACTTTTCTCGAGGTCTGGGAAGGGTGCTAAGAGTGTCACAGCTAAATCCAAGAAGAAACAGAGAGTTTAGCAAAAGTGGGTTTGGAGTTGTATGTAGTGGTCAGAGTCAGGGCCGTCCCTACCCATACGCAAAGTACGCAGCTACGTAGGGCACTACGCGGCTGCGTGCTGGTCCAGCCCCTGCTCTGCCTCTTCCCCATGGCCCCCGCCCCTGCTCCGCCCCAGCCACGCCTCTTCCCACCCCTGCTCCGCCCCAGCCACCCCCCACTCCACCCCTTCCCCAAAGCCCCGCCCGTTCCACCCTCACCCCGCCTCTTTCTGCGCCTGCACCATCCCAGCCCCGCCTCTTCCCACCCCTGCTCCGCCCAAGCCCCACCCCCTCCACTCCTTCCCCAAAGCCCCCACTCCTGTTCCACCCTCGCCCCGCCTCTTTCTGCGCCTGTGACACCTCAGCCCCGCCTCTTCCCACCCCTGCTCCGTCCAAGCCCTGCCCCCTCCACTCCTTCCCCAAAGCCCCCACCCCTGTTCCGCCCCCGCCCTGCCTCTTTCTGCCCCTGCTCCACCCCATCCCTGCCTCCACTCCCCTGAGGACTGCAGCAGGGGTGGGGCGCCCTGCACTCACCAGCGGCAGTAAGAGCGACCCAGCCCCAGCCCACTCTGCGCTGCCGGCTCCCAGCCGTGCCACCGGTGAGTGCTGGGGGGTAGTTCCCCCCTGCCCCTCAAGCCCCAAGGCTGGGAGCAAGGGGAGCAGAGTGGAGCAGGCTGGGGACGGGTCACTCCACTTCCCGCCGCCCCATGAGTGTGGGGTCAGGCCCGCCCTCCACTCACTGGGGGGCAGGAAGTGGAGTGACCCGGCCCCAACCCACTCTGTTCCGCCAGCTCATGAAGGGGGGCGGTTTACGCCCTTCCCCCCAAGCCTGCTCCTGCCCCCCCTGCAGAGGCCTGGGCTCCCCCCCACAAAGGAGGGCTGCATAGGGCACCAAAAAAGCTGGGGACGGCCCTGGTCAGAGTGTTATAGAGGGTAAGACCTCTGGGGATGATGATTTGTTTCTTACGTTTGCTCAGGAAGTAGATGTCACTGTTACGTTTTGCTTCCTTTTTCTTCATGTTGTGGAGTTTCCAGTTCAGATGGTGAAATTCGATATCTTCCATTGATCACTCTGTCCTCATCCCCAAAAGAAACCTGCACAACACTTTCAAAAACCAAGCCTGGGAACTAAATTTATAACGTTGCTAGACACTGAAAATCATGGTCTTAATAAAGACACTCCATTTGTGGCTTATTACAACAATCTGTAACCCACCAACCCCCCTTTTTTGTCCTATGACTTACAGGGGTGTTAACAGGCCACTTCATCTTGAATGGCCCCTTAGAATATGTGCTAACTGCTTATGCTAAAACATCTGTTTGATCTTGTATTTAGCTGTGACACCTTTTTTCTCAGACCTGAAGAAGAGCTCTGTGTAACTCTCTCACCACCAGAAGTTGGTTCAGTAAAAGATATTACCTCACCCACCTTGTCTCTGTTATATTTACTTGCAGTGTAGTGTTCAGCCACTAGATGGCTCTGTGTGCTTTATAGAGCTCCAGTCAGGGTGGGTCACTGGTAAATAAGGAAGGCAAAGCTGGAACTCAAGCTGTGTGGAAGTCTGTTTGTGTCTATAGCTAGTAGCGGTTTTCTCTAATAAATGTTTCCTGTTTAAAGAAAACTGTGATTCCATCTGTCATGACACCATCAGGGGCAGTGACTGAGATTTCAAGGGAACCTAATCACATCAGCCATGCCATCAGGGGCTCATTCACCTGCACATCTACCAATGTGATATATGCCATCATGTGCCAGCAATGCCCCTCTGCCATGTACATTGGCCAAACCGGACTGTCTCTATGCAAAAGAATTAATGGACACAAATCTGACATCAGGAATCATATCATTCAAAAACCAGTAGGAGAACACTTCAACCTCTCTGGTCACTCAGTAACAGACTTAAAGGTGGCAATTTTCCAACAGAAAAGCTTCAAAAACAGACTCCAATGAGAAACTGCTGAACTTGAATTAATATGCAAACTAGATACCATCAATTTAGCTTGAATAGAGACTGGGAATGGGTGAGCCATTTCACACATTGAATCTAATTCTCTATGTTAAGAATCCTTACACCTTCTTGTCAAACTTTCTGAAATGGGCCATCTTGATTATCACTACAAAAGTTTTTTTTCTCCTGCTGATAATAGCTCATCTTAATTAATTAGCCTCTTAGAGTTGGTAGGGCAACTCTCACCTTTTCATGTTCTCTGTATGTGTATATATACCTCCTTACTATATGTTCCATTCTATGCATCTGATGAAGTGGGCTTTAACCCACGAAAGCTTATGCTCAAATAAATGTGTTAGTCTCTAAGGTGCCACAAGTACTCCTGTTCTTTTTGCGGATACAGACTAACACGGCTGCTACTCTGAAACCTGGTTTTCAATATCACTTTTTTCCCTTTTTTCAGGGTAGAGTGCCTTCACATCCCTTTGCAGAACCCTGAGAATCTCTCTTGCCCCCTTATCACACCCCATACTGCAGCTGCTCCCCTTCTGCCCAAAGGGGACTGGAGGAGGCTCCATTTGGAGAACACTCGTGCTGTTTCTCAATCTGCTGAGTGATGTGAGGTGGTCCCTCTTCCCATGGGGGATGCTCAGAGATTTGGGAACAAGAGGCCAGAGCAGGGAGCCGAACCTGGCTCTTCAGCCTGGCAGTGCAGATCTTACCACCAGACAGTCAGGGCAGTCCCAGACTCAAACTGGAGAGCGTTCAGAGAAGAACCTTGGAAATGATTAAAGGACTGGACAACTGGGCATACCGTGAGAGGCTCTAGGAGTTCAATCTGTTCAGCTTATCAAAGAGAAGGTTAAGGGGTGACTTGATCACAATCCGTAAGTACCTACATGGGCAACAGAAATTTGGTACTAGCGGGCTCGTCAATCTAGCAGAGAAAGGCCTTACACGACCCAAGAGCTGGAAGCTGAAGCTAGACAAATTCAGACTGGAAATAAGGCGCCCAATGTTGACCAGGAAGGTAATTAGCCTTTGGAACAATTTACCAAGGATGGTGGTGGATGCTCCATCGTTGGACATTTTTAAATCAAGACTGGGTGTTATTCTAACACAGCTGCTCTAGTTCCAACAGGAATTAATTCCAGGGAGTTCTAGGTCTTGTGTTATGTGGGAGGGCCAACTAAATGATCACAATGGTCCCTTCTGACTTTATAACCTACGATACCCTGCCGCTTCCTCTCAGCATTTCCCTGATCATTTGCATGGTATTTTGCAACTAATATTTATACGCTTGTTCCCAATCTTGTTAAATTGTGCCTGAAATCTGAAAATTCTTATGAAATGCATCTTTGTCCTCCCAGTAAACGGGCAGGCAGGCAGGTAGTTTGGGAGTACTGGGCACCGTGTGCCGGTTTGTTATTGCAGAGCCAGTCTGCGTGCCCTTTATTATTGTAGAGTTACTTGTGAGCACAAAGTTGGATGCACCGTTTGCTATTGTAGGGTCACTTGTGAGTTGTTGGCACAGCTTACTCCATAAAGCAATTGCTTTCAGTGCTGTCTCCCTTGAGCTATACCAATGTCCTGACTCTGTGTACGGCTTGAAGTTGCAGTCGCTGGTGTTTCTAGGAACAGAGGGAGCACGGAGCAGCCACAGCATAAGGAACTGATACCTTGCTGATATCTGACAAATACTGAGAAGCTTCAGCTGCCCCTGGCCTGGAGGTGAACATTACAGGAAGCTTGATATTTATGCTTCTGGCTGGAACTCTTCTCAACACCTGATGAGTCTGGATGAAAGAAGTGCCTGAGAGCAAGGAAATAATAAGGGAGCTTGTTAGCAGTGAGCAGCAGCTTCTTGCATTCCCTACCCTAGGAACAGGACCACGGAATGAAGCAGTCCAGGGGAATAAGATTTCAGGAGAGACGGTTTTGGAGAATTAAATCTGCGAAGGGCGAATTAAAATCAACCTGTGGAGAAGAAGGCTGGGGAATCCCAGCAGACACCAAACCAAATCAAACTCCACAACCTCTGAAAAGAGATGCTCGGAACAAGCAGTGGCCATTGTGGCTTCAGCAGCGTCTGGTCAAGAATGGAATAGTCAGATATCTTGACTGCGAGTGGAAAAGGCAATCAAAGCAGGTCTGAGAGTCAGTAACAAGGCGCAGGGAAAAGAGAAGAGCAGATAAAAATAGAGAGGCTCTAACAGGTATATTGGGAGAAGGAAACACTCAGTGGAAGTAGGCCGGTGAATGAAATGGGGCTGACAGTTTGATGATGACTCTAAAATGACTGAGATATTGACTCACTTTTAAAAATACCTGACGCTAACAATGACTAGAACAAAGCAGTTTAGACATTTAGGAAGAAGGGTAGATCCCGTAAAAATAGCTATGGATTTGGAGCAAGGCAAGGGTCTGATTGCATTGGAACAAATCATTTGCCACCTGGGAACATCAGCATTGGCTGTGTCTACATGGCACAGTTAGCCTCAGTGGTCAGCACCCGAGTCAGTGTAGCCCGGGTGCGAGCGTCCCTACTGCTTTAGGATTCTTTCCCAGTCAGGTATGTCAGTTGCAGAGAGCTTGCCTTTCATTCAAGGGACTTGTCGGAAGGCATTGGAGGACAGTCAGCGCTTGAGAGACTTAGCAGGCTTCCTCATTGCAAAGTGGGTGAGTTCCAGTCTGAATGAAAGTGGAACCTGGGCTCTAACCTACACCCCAGCCAAGTGAATTCGCCCAAGCTTAAAGCCCCTCCGTACTCAGGCCAAAGGTTTTTCTGTGTAGACAATAGAGGGGTTAAGTCTAAAACCCTACTAAAAGGCTGGGTTAATTGTACAGTGTAGATATACGCTATGCTGTGCTCCACCTTGCACTTCACAACAGAGCTAGAACTTGGATTCTCCTGCTCCAAAAACACAGATCCCCACCATCAGAGGGAAAGGAGATTCTCCATTAGCTGTTATCAGTCTAGGAACTTTGACACGCGGTAAAGCAGTTTTATTTATGTCCACTAGAGGGCCCTGCTACACTAGCACATTCACTTCACTAGAGTGGTTCATTATTGGTTTAGAAGAGACTTGAGTCTGTTCAGTAACGGTGGTGCTTCTAGCCGTCTCCTGTCAATTGTGGTTTCACAATGTCCCCTGATCTGGGTTCAGTATTGGCCCAAAGCCACTTGACATGGGGAAGCTTTTTTTAAACAAAATAATAAATACATGTAACGCTCCAATAAGAGAAATCAATCTGCAGACTTAAAAATTCAAAGTCCACCTGCATATCAAACAAAATAGTTGAATGTGAGTTTCTCTTCTACTTACCTGTCCGCAATAATACGTTATTTAGCGTTGTTCATATGTTGGGAAGCGTTGTGTAGCAAAGTAGAGGCAGGGCGCTTGACAAAGAGAGGCCAAAAAGTGACTAGTGGTTGCGAATGCCCAATTTGAGACGTCTTAAGCTAATTTTCAGAGGGTGGGTGCTCGGCACTTTCTGAAAATCAGGCCTGTTTTTAAGGTACCTCGAGTTGGGCCCCTGGAATCATTAGTCACTCTAGAAACGGGCAAATTCTGTGGCACTTCATCAAGCAAAACTCCCCAAAATCTGAGGGGTTCTCAGGCTTTGTAACGGAGCAGAGCTCATCTTACTGGAGATTGCCTTGTGGACACTTCGCATTCTGTTCCCCATTGTCAGCCTGTCCCATTCACAACCATCCACGCCCTTCTCATTCACAATCTCATAATGTCCCTGTGGCAATTGCAGCTGTTGCTCATGTAGTAGAGTGACATTAGGACACTTGTGTATTGTGTGCTTTATTAATGCAATTTAGCAGCCGGAAATGAGGAGGAGGAGCCGGCATCGGGTGACCAGCCGGTTCTCCGCAGAGCACTCTGCAGACCTCAGCTGGGGGACCGCAGATCTAACTAATAATAAATTATAAAGGGGCACCTTCCTTTTTCTGCCCATTGGTTGGCGATGCCGCTGCCCAGGAAAGGAGCTACAGAGGCAGGCGAGAGGAAGCTATAAGCCCTGGGGTGGGGCAGCGAGAAGGGCAGCCTTTGTGATGATAGCGCTGGATTTAGATTTCAGAACAGGCTTGGGCAGGCAGTGGCTCCGAGGGCACTTCTGCTTCGCTGCCGGTGTGTTCCAGGCCTGGCACCCCCCCAGCTCCCTGCTTTGAAAAGCTTTGAGTGTGAGCCCTGAGGGAAGGCAGAAGAGGGGAACCTTGTGACTTCCTGGCCTCTGGTCACTGGGTTTCTTCCAGGCAGTGTGGACGTGATGGGTGAGGAATAGGCATCTGACAGGCAGGGCCCAGAACAGTAGCTGCTGCTGTTCCTGATGAATCATTGTGGTTTCCCCGTGAGACGCCTCACTGAGAAGATGATAGGTTGTTTTGGGAGCTAATTAGCAGGGAGCCTGGCTAAGCGCCCCCTGGCTGGAGGGGGGTGGGGGGGATGAGGAAACAGGAGCTGGCCTGAGATGATTTCCCCACAGGCTGCAGAACAGGAATGTAAACCCTGAGCAATAGTTAAAACTTAGGAGGAACAAAAAGCCCAAGTGTCGCTTTGGCTGTTGAAACAAACGCTGTGTTGCGTGCTGGGCGGTTCGCAGTCTCTCTCCACCTGACGCCTTGCTTGCGCAGTGCTGCGGGAAAGGGGTCTTGCGGTCTGGGAGCCAGGATTTATAGAGTTCTAATCCCATCTCGGATGCTGCTTGTGGCTGCAGGCGTCTCTTAACCCCCCTGCCTCCATTTCAGGATATGCCCCAGGCTATCTCCCAGAGGCGCTGTGACTGCAGATCGGGGAGGGGAGACGGGAGGAAGGATGGTTGATAAGGTTAAGCAATGTAATTGCAGGATCAAAGCTCTAATGCTGGCCTCACTGATTTCCAATTTGAGTTTGGGGGTGCATTACTTCCCTACCCTGTGCCTCAACTTTCCCATCTGGAAAAGGGAGATGGGAGCTTGATGTTTAGCTCATTAATATTTGTGAAGAGCTTTTTGCTCCTCGGAAAGTTCAGTGTATGATTTTAGCAGCTGTTGTCTCTGACGCTTGGCGTTCCATCTTAGAAATGGCCTCGGACATTAATCTCTGGCTATTTCACGAGCTATTGGCCACTAACTCCATTGCGGGGTGGGAGTGGGGAGGGAGTTGGGAAGTAAGTAGTAGATGGATCTGTAAAGTCAAATATCCTGTGACCTGCCGTGGGCCCAGCAGACTTTTCCAATCACAGCCCCGGACCCGTGAGTGGAAGGGACAAATGCTGCTCCCTGTACTGCTGCAGCTTCTTGAACTACCAGGGCACTTGCTTTAGTCAAATCTCCCATCATGGAGGGGATTGGAAGTGCCTTCTTGCATAGCCAGGACTCTGCTCTGGCCCAGGCTCCGTGCTGCTCGTGACATGCACTTGTGCATTCTGCCATGCTAAGGGGTTGCAGTCGGGTCCTCCGCCTCATTATACTTGCCTCTTTCCCTGGAGGGGAGAGCACGTGCCAAGCCCCTGCTCTTCCCCCCTTCTCTTGGTCTCAGTGGCCCCTTTAGGTGGCGGAAGAGACTTTTAAAGGAGGGGAAACCTTTTTAGGGTGGTGTTGGCCCCTTTAAGCCTGGGTGGTGGAATTTTGGTTCCCTGACGGTGGGTGGAGCTATTTGGTGCCTCTCTCTTTTGGTGCCAGTGTGACTGGAGGGGGGTGGGAGACAGCGCGCTGCTAACAGAATTAACATATGCCCACCCAGTCAGTGACCACGGAAAACAACCAGGGCAGTTGGCAGCTCTCCCATCAGCAGCATGACCGCCTGCTCTGAGAAGAAGTGACCCTGGGATCAGAAAAGCCTTTGAGGTTCAGAGAGAGCAGCGAGGGCCAGATGTTGAGCGAGAGGCAGAATAACCCTGTGGTCTGTTGGGGGGTTCAGGGCGTCGGCCCTGACCTCGGGGCTAGCGTCTGTGTGCGTGTTTGTGCGTTGTGTTGGCTGGGTTAGGCGTGTGGTGGTTATTTTTAGTTGCGGCTATATTTGCATTGAATTGGAGCCAGTGGAGCCTGACCCCTGCCATGTGACAGGGGGTGTTAATCTTTAGTAACCCTGCCCTGTGCCAGGCAATAAAGAGCCGACTCCTAGCAGCACTGCTCTGTGCTGCACCCTTATTCCACCTTCTGGGATTGGCTGCTTGGTATGCGTCTCATGCGACAGATTGGGCAAGGAGCACTTGATACAGAGACAGTGTAAACCTGGCTGGGCCTGGGAGAGCCACAGCCCTGTCTCAACCACACGGGGTTTGCTTTTCTGGAAGAAACCTTTCAGCGTCTGTGGGTTTGGAAGGGTGCGGGGGAGAGCGTGTGCGTTCGTTGCTCATTGGGTCGTGCCCAGTAGGACAGGGTGGGTGCTGCAGGCCCCTGCGTGCTTCCTCTCTCTCTACTCTCAAAGATTCAAAGCTGCTGGCACTGCTCACGCTGTGATATGTGATGTTCGCTGCTGCTCCGGGGAAGAGCAGACAGCGGGATCCAGGCCAGACAATGGTAGTGGTTTGACACGAGGACGGTGGTGATGTGTATGTCTGTTATATACCAGCACTCAGTTTCGTGCACCAGTAATCTGGGCTGGATTACCAGACCATAATCCGCAACAGCCAATTATATCCTATTAACCTGTGAGGGATTAGTTTATAAATAGACCTACGCCCGCTTTTGTATGAATTCAAGATCCCTATTACATAATTGCATGTTAGTTACAAAGAGACGCTGCAAATGTGCAGTGAATGACTGAGACGTTCCCCACCAGCCCTCTAACCAACCCAAGGCTCCCGACATTGACCTGACGTGCACCTCTGATAGGCAAATGCCCTGCATGCTCACAAGGGTAGAAAGGTGACATGATCTTGCACCACAGGGGTTAAAGCGAGGCCAGGAATTCAGCTCCCCCTCTTCTGCTAAAAGCAGCAGGAGCCCTCCATCACTCATAGGTGTGGGTGAACTCCCCCTCCTCTGTTGCTGGTGTGGGGAGAGTTTCCCCCACCTATTTCAGTCCACAGTTGCCTCCCCTCTGCACATAGTACCGAAGGTCCGAGCCTTTCACCTCCCATTCTTGCTGGAAAAGAATCTGGAATGTGGAGTCAGAGTATATTGTTAGCATAACTTATTTGTTTACTTGCATACACCAGTCCTGGAACAGAGGTGGTCACAAACACCATGCAGGCAAACTCCTCCGTCAGGAATCTCAGCCCAAACACCAATGCCCAGTTTCCAGGGAGCAGCTCTGCCGCAAAACCTGACTGGTTAGAGAGAGCATGGCACAGAGGAAACTCCCTTGCTGCTTTCCCCAAAGCAACTGTATCACAAAACAAATGACAATGAAGCACTTCTTCAAAGACTGGACATTGCTTTACATTAAGAAATAGAATTTATGGGATTACATGAAACACCACCATCCAGTGACTCCTGCCGTAACACTACTTTTAACCACAGCTTGTATGTCTGACATCACACCGTGTTTAGCTTTCTGGGTGCATGCGTCTGTGCATCACCAGCTGAGGAACTAGGCTTTGAGCAGCCCTAGATCAGGTGAGCAAGTAGATTCTATTTTTCAGCAACAACGGGGCACTTAGGTAAAAGGGGGAGGACTTTTGGGGTATGTTAAATACTGGGCCAGTGCCTCAGAATTCAAGTAAATCTCTTTCAAGGGTTCTTTCGTCTTTAGGTGAACAAACCTGCTTAGTGTATGGCTTTGCTGAGCACCGATGTTGACAAATCCCGTATGGGGAGTAGAGAGCCCCTTCTTAAATAAATATTTGACTAAAGAAATAAACTCGCTACAAGAATCAACATTCTGCGGTCTGTGGACTTGAATACTGTGGTCCTCCATGGTTAGGAAGAATAGACCTGCTAAGCAAATGTTCGAACCTGCCTCGGCCTGATCCCTGTCTGTGTTACCGAGTGTGCAGTGCTCCGAGATGAAGACCTGGCAGCGAAAGAAACAGGTCCCAGAAATAGACTTGCTGGACCAAATCCTCTGGAGTCAGGGAGAAGGTTTTGCACATACCACGCAGCCTGTTTGTTTGTTTTGCCGAGAGCCTTCATTTTAATAAGGGGATCGAGGGATGTTTGCTCATTGCCTTGTGTCACCGCGGTAGATGCTAGCCAGGCTTCTCCTTCGTCCCCATCGGAGCCAGGGGAGAACCAGCATTAGCTCGGCAGCCCTGTTGTATCTACAGGGGCCCGGGAAGCCATTCTCTTCCCCTCCTGCCCACACGGCTGGTGCAACATCTTTGTGTCTCCTCCTCTGTCTTCCAGTGCCCTGGCTCACCAGAGGGAGCTGGCAATGGCCATCAAGCACAGGGACTGTTCAAGTCCAGAGCCCTATAAGTGTAGGTTACAATCAGCACAGCACAGAGCAGCAATGAAGGGGCATTGTCTGGTTACGAATGTCCTGGCCTGGGGTGGTGGTAACACCCCAGATGATTAACACTGGATGATCCAGTGCAATTTTTACCATTTTTGCTGTTTGTTTCTTCTCTTGTCCTGTTAACTTTAGACAACAAAAATAGGAACATAGGAATTGCCAGAGCAGCTCAGACCACTCGCCCATGTGTCCCAATACCCTCTCTCTGACTGTGGCCAGTACTAGCTGCTTCAGGGACAGATACAAGACACCTCAATGTAGGCAGTGATACGATAACCCGTCCCCAGGGATGTTCCTTGTACCCTGGAGCCAGAGGTTTTAGATCCCTTCCCAAGCTCCTGTTAACCGTTTTATCATTAATTATTATAACTCTGGATATTATTCATAGATTCCAAGGCCAGCAGGGACCATTGTGATCAGGTCTGACCTCCTGTATAACACAGGCCATAGGACTGCCCTAAATTAATCCCTGTTTGAACTAGAGCGGATCTTTTAAAAAACCATCCAAGCTTGATTTTAAAGTTGCCAGTGATGGAGAATCCACCGTGACCCTCGACAGGTTGTTCCAATGGTTAATTACCCTCCCCGTTAAAAATTGTGCCTTATTTCCAATGTGAATTTGTCTAGCTTCAACTTCCAGCCATTGAATATTGTTAGACCTATTCCTGCTGGATGGATGGGCCATTCACTAAATTTTTGTTCCCCGTGTAAATACTTATAGAGTGTGATCAAGTCACCCCTTAACCTTTTCTTTGATAAACTAAACAGACTGAGTGCCTAGAGCCTCTCACTATAAGGTGTGTTTTCCAATCCTTTGATCATTCTCATGCCTCTGCTTTGAACCCTCCACCATCAAAATCCTGCTTGAATTGTGAACGCCAGAACTTCTATTGTTATTCATATAAATGTCCCATTCCTTCTTTTTGAACCCTCCTAAACCCTTGGCCTCAATAATACTTTGTGGCAATGAGTTCCACAGTCTAATTATGTGTTTTGTGAACAAGTATTTCCCTTCATTCGTTTTGAATTTGCTGCCTTTCAGTTTTATTTAATGTCCCCTTAGTTCTGGACTGGTCCTTATCACTTTTGTTTTCGTGACGTTTTCACTTTTTAGTACTCCTGCATTGGCATAGCACTGCAATGTCTGGGTTGCAATTGCTGCAGAGGCATATTTTAAATCTGAACCCCTCAAAAATTTGCTTAAAAAAATATGGAAACATTTCTAATGGTCATAGGATTTATAGTTGCCTGTTTCTATAAAACCTGAAGGCTGTGCCTACATAGACATTTAGAATTATTACTCCACTTTCTTAGCCAAAAGACCAATAAAAATGTACTGATGCTCAAATAACAGATTAATTCCAGCTGTTACTATTAGTTTTCTGTAAGTGAGATACACAAATGTACCCCATTTTCAAAAACGTAACATTCTAAAATTACATTTAAAGAAGGAAAAAAACAGAATATGGGTTTGTATCACTATTAATGCTTTTATGATGGTAGTCATTGAAGACCCCATCTGAGATCAAAGCCCCATTGTACCAGGCACTGTACAAAGGCATAATAAGACACAGATGCTTCAGAAGAACGGCCATACTAGGTCAGACCAAAGGTCCATCTAGCCCAATATCCTATCTTCCGACAGTGGCCAATATCAGGTGCTTGAGAGTGAATGAACATAACAGGTAATTTTTGAGTCATCCATCCCCTGTTGCCATTCACAGCTTCTGGCATACAGAGGCTAAGGGCACCATCCCTGTCTAAAGATCTTGCAGCCTAAATGGAAGGAGAAAGAAAGTGTTTTCATCATGCCCATTTTACAGCTCTGGAACTGAGGCACAGATGGATTAAGTGACTTACTTCAGGGTCACATAGGAAGGCTGTGGGAGAGCGGGGAATGGAACCCAGCTCTTCCAGGGCTCCATGATGTAACCACTAGACCAGCCTTCCACTTCGTGCTGTATTTATTGGACCCAAATTTGTTTGAGAGTTTGTCCCGGCTTTTATTTTGTTAAAACAGAGATTCTAGGTGGATTTTGTTAAACAGGTTTCACTGAAATCTCAAACTGATTCTAACATTCCCACTTTCAGTTGGTGTACAGGGAACTTTTCTGGTGAATTGCAGAGTCTATAACAGGCTGGCAATTTGCCTGAAAAATCCCTTTCCTGCTATCAGGTGTTTGATCCTGCCAGGAAAGGGTGAAGTGGGTTCTGCTGACTCACTGAGGCAGGTGGCTTGTCACCTGGATATAAGAACGTAAGAATGGCCATACTGGGTCAGATCAAAGGTCCATCTAGCCCAGTATCCTGTCTTCCGACAGTGGCCAATGCCAGGTGCCCCTGAGGGAATGAACAGAACAGGTAATCATCAAGTGATCCATCCCCTGTCACCCATTCCCAGCTTCTGGCAAACAGAGGCTAGGGACACCATCCCTGTCCATCCTGGCTAATAGCCATTGATGGACCTATCCTCCATGAATTTATCTAGTTCTTTTTTGAACCCTGTTATAGTCTTGGCCTTCACAACATCCTCTGGCAAAAAGTTCCACAGGTTGACTCTGCGTTGTGTGAAGAAATACTTCCTTTTGTTTGTTTTAAACCTGCTGCCTATTAATTTCATTTGGTGACCCCTAGTTCTTGTGTTATGAGAAGGAATAAATAACTCTTCCTTATTTACTTTCTCCATACCAGTCACGATTTTGTAGTCTCAATCATATCCCCCCTTAGTCATCTCTTTTCCAAGCTGAAAAGTCCCAGTCTTATTAATCTCTCCTCATATGGAAGCCATTCCATACCCCTAATCATTTTTCTTGCCCATTTCTGAATCTTCTCCAATTCCAATATATCTTTTTTGAGATGGGGTGACCACATCTGCACGCAGTATTCAAGATGTGGGCGTACCATGGATTTATATGATATTTTCTGTCTTATTATCTATCCCTTTCCTAATGATTTCCAGCATTCTGTTCGCTTTTTTGACTGCTGGTAATCACTCTCCAGAAAAAGAGGATCTAGGGTGTGGGTTGAGCACTCCTCAGGGAGGAATCCTAGGAACAGCCAAGCCTGGGGAGGACTGATCAGAACTTTGTTGTATTATTGTTAACCAAGCCCAGGAAAGGTGTGAGTTTTGGCTTTACACAGAGTGTGGGCTGTATTTCAGAGCAGGTTGGGAATGGCACATATTCGCTATATTCCATTGCTTCTTGGAAGGGCAGCTAGGTACTGGTAATGGAATTCTATAAAGTGCTGACCTCATTTGACTAGATCTTTAGCCTTCTTGAAGGGTGGCTGTTTAATGTTCATTGATTTATGGGGCTACTTTAAAGAGGAGATTTACTGTACCTCTCAGTTTTTGCTGGACTGGGATCTCTGCAGATTCGAACCTTCAGTTGAAATAAATGCAAATGGGGTGCAATACACCCTTGTGCACAGGGCCAGCTCCTGTGCACCACATAATCCCACTAGATCCTTCAGCATGGATGGTCCTATGCTGGCCCTCTGCGGACCATAGGTTCCCAGTCGGAGCTCACAAATGGGTGTCTGGGCATGGCCCCCCTGCCCTTCCAGCACTGCTAACTGGGAGGGTGAGATGCTTTGGGGTTCAACTCAGACCAATAAGGGGCTGTGTCACTTCTCACCCTGCAACTCTGGGTGCCTTGAATGCTATGCTGCTGCTGTTCACAGCCCTCACCCTACCAGCCAGCCTACCAGCATGCAGGTCTAACTCTGGCTTCCACCACCCAGTTCCTGTTTGAAGAGTGACCCCAACACCCTCCCAATCCCGAGTTTTCCCAACACCATGATCTGCCCTGTGACACTCTACTGGGTGTCCCAGAATTGAGACTTACCCCCGCTCAGCAAGTCAGAGTTTTGCTGTGTGACAACTCCCTGATACACCGGTTTGTCTGCTGCCTTGCCAGCAAACTCTTCAGGACTCTGCCAGCCTTGCCTTGTAAGTAACAAACAATGAACCCCAATTCCTGAGTTCCCCAGAGACATCTCCCTATGGTGTCCAGCCCTCTTCTGGAACACTCCCAGAAGCTATTCAGTTTGTTACTCCTTTAAAGAGACAATATGCTACAGCTCGTCAATTTAACTGGGGTTTGACAAAGACTCTTATTTAATCACAGGCCTGAACTGGTTTATAGTAAAAGTCATGGGTTTAACTGATCACAGGTATAAGGAGTAAAGACAGAAATGGTTACAAACCAACACAAGTAAAAACTATACTTCTAAGGCTAAAACTTAATTTCAGCAAGTCACAATCTTTGCCTAAGCAGGTTTCTCACCTGTGTTCAGTTCCCAGAGACTTCAGCCCCCTTGGCTGAAGGATCCAATGTTCTGTGATTCCAAGAACTCTGGCCCCTTTAATCCCACAAGTGATGGGTACCAAAGTGCCTTTCTGTCACTGCTTATATCTCCCAAAGTTCATTGACCCTGTTACAAGAGGCAGAAAAGCTTCCTGACGTCCTTCCTTTCCTGTGGACTTCCCATCTCTCTGCTGATTCGTATGTAAATACAGCCTCCATTGTTTTGATTCCACAGTGCTTAATTTACTTTGCAGACAGTTAGATTGCTGCCTTCCCAGGGAGAAAAACTCTGGTTAAAGCATGATATCAGTGAGTATCCATAATTCCTCGTGTAGTGGTAAAACAGACATTTCACAATGACGTTAATCACCAGAGTGTCAAAGGCTTTCATAAAAGACCTCATTCTATACACTTTTATAGTACAATAATAGTGTGTACAATCATTTGAGATTCAGACCACCTGTCTTCATAGCGCAATAATTCTTTGACACGTATTCATTGAAAAGTGAGCCTAGACCAAGCTTCTCTTCCCTGCTGGAATGGAGACGCTGAGCTGCCTTCCCAAAGTTGATTGACCCTGCTTCAAGAGGCAGGAGGTCTCCCTGGCGTGTGCTTGCCATCCCCCGTTGAGATTGCTAAGTTTTCATCTTTCCCCACCTGCTGTCTTGAAGGCTTTGTTTACCTTGCATATAAACTTGCTTTTCTTTGTCTTTGGTCACACCTTGCCTAACTTACAGCGGAGACGCATTCAAGAAGGTGGAACCCCATTCCTTTGTGTAGGATGAGGTACCTTGTGGGGTACTTCTAAGAACATATTTTCAGCATATGTTTGTAGTTTTGCATACGTTACCCGTTTGTACACCACACAATAATATTAATGAGCAGTGAGTTATGAGTCTTCCAGTGATATATTACATGCCACCTTTTGCATATATAGCCTGACAACAGTGTTAGGTGTAGTGAGTATGTCTGGCCTGAAGAGTTGCTGACTCAGAGTAGTGGACCACCAGTGGCACTTGGTGTCACAGACAGGGATTCCAGTTAGATGGGTTGAGGTTGTGGAAGGGTCCTGGCATGGAAAAGGTGGAGAACCACTGCCACAGGGCATTTATTTGTGTATGTTCACTCCGTCCTTTTTAAATTAAGGAAGTTCAGTGCAAAAATCTTGTGCTGCTGGAGCACTGTGGCCAGGGATTTTAAAATCCAAATCAGGCAGAGCTGATTTTCTGTGCAGAGCTGTGAATAAACATCTTGTCATCCATTACAGCCATCTTGAGAGAGGGAGTGTGATCCCTCTTCCCACGTCGCACCCTGGCAGCCGGAGTGAGTCCCATCCTAGACACACATTGTCTTAAATATGCTGAGGATGAGTTGGCACCCAGGAGATTAGCCCTAGGACATACCGAGGGAGTCACAGGGTTGCTAAGGGATTAGGGAGAAAGAAACTGATCCTTGAGGGGCGTGAGAGTTTGCAATGATGCTTGGGGGCATCAGGGTGCAGAAACCCCCATCCCAGGTACGTTGCTTGATAACGTGCTGCAATGCACTCTCCACCTACCCAGCAGAGTTTGCTCACCCAGCTGGTTTTCCACGTGTTGCGGTTGCCTCGTTTGTCCTACTTTAGTTGAATTAAAACAAGGAGCATGCATTTGGCTCAGTCTTTCATTCTGCTTTTCTTTCTGCAGGCAGTTCGTTGCCCAGCGACCCGGGAGCACCAGCCCAAAGGCAGATAAATGGCTTCACTGGAAACTCCCATCCTCAGCCAGGAGGCTCCAGCCGCACAAAGGATTTGGACGCCTCTCCAGCAAACCATCGAGGGGAGAGAGAATCCAGAGCAGCGGCCCTGGGTGTCTTGGGAAGCAGCTCCCCAACCGCTTCTCAGAAAAACTCAACTGCCCCAGAGGGTTTGCAGCTCCGGGAGCTCCCAGCAGCTCCAAGGAATGTGCAAGTAATGACTGCAGAGCAACCTAGTTCCAGTCAGGACGCATATGGTCCAATCTACGAAAGCATCAGGGATAAAGGAATCACTTGCTGCCGAGGGAGTTTGTACGAACTAAGTGCTGGCACTGCAGAGGGCCCTAATATGAACTCAAGCCATGTTACTGCAGGGGGTGAGGAGAGTGAGCCGGGGGAAACACTGCCACGACGCACTAGCAAACAGGAGCAGCTTGTGGGTGATGGTTCCAGTGGGGGCCCCAGGGAGTCACCTCAGGAGTGGCAGGAACTTGCCTTGGAGGAAGATGCCGTGAACGAGTCCTTGACTGAAAGGGAGAAGAAGCTAAGGGCGATGTATGCGCGAGTGTGTAAGAAATCCAGGTCCCCCGGGCACACACCACCTGCAAGCCCAGACGTGTCCACAGAGCCGGAAGAGGAGGAGCCTCCGCCCCTACCAGAAAAGCACCTGGATGAGATCTATGAGACCCTGGGGTCTGAGACGCAGGTAATGCGGGGTGCCCTCTGCCTGGCCTGATGTTCAATGGGCCCTGAGTTCCCTGAACATCTCCTGCCCTCTCGCCTGCAAGGTTCTGTTTGATCTAGGCTGGGACTTCTCCCTGCTCCCCCTTCTACAGACCTTTCCAAGGGGAGGCTTCTGGCTGTCTCCTTTCCTTCTCTATCAGCTAGGAGCCGCCAAAGGAATATTTGAGCTACTACTCTGCTGTGATCTTATCAGCTCTCCTAAGCTCCCCAGGGCTGGGCCTGGCCAGTACTTGGTTGGAGAACCCTGCCAGATGCTGAAGGGAGTGTTGTTTGGCACTCGGTATGTACAACTCCTCCCCAAGTCTGTGCTAATTGGATGCCCTACCATGGTGCTGGGGGCACTCTGGGGCTGGAGGTGCTGTCTGATGGATGGGATGTGAGCGGGATCCTGGACGTTGTGTAGTTAAAGATCCCATGGCATGGGAGTTTCAGCATGGATGGGGTGTGAACCCCAGTCTCCTGGCTGAATTCCGTCTTGCGGAATTGCCTCCTGACCTGTTAATTGGCTTTGAAGTCTCCCCTCTCCCTCCAGTCAGACACTCCTTCTCCTCTTGGGGCCGGATCCAAAGCCCAGTGAAGTTAATAGAAAGCTCCTCACTGACCCCAATGGGCTTTGGTTCAGGCTGTTGCTGCACTGAGCTTAAACGTCCCCCCGTGATTGAGCCTTAAAGCCTCCTTTCTTTCCAAGTCAGCACCACTATTATCAAGGCCCCCGTTTGGTTTGGGTATTTTTTTTCTTCTTGTAACTATGTAGCCCCGCCTGTGGCTCTCCTCTCTCCCTCTCTGAGGCACGGCCGAAGCCAATCTCCACCCACGTCCCGCAGACCTGGGGTTATCTCGCCGCTGCCCTGTACATTCTTTGCACCAGAAATGCTGATCTGGGAAAGTGGCCATAGAGGAAACATGCTGCTAGATGAGTGAAGCCCACGTGGTTTAGGGGCTGTCCATCAATTGCATAACATGTTTTGTGGTGATTTTTCAAGACTCACCCACCCCTTTGTAACACGGAAACAAGCACTCATGCAACATTAAGGACCCAGCTACCTCCCAATGTGTTATGTAATTTACGGACAGCCCCTTGATGCTTCCCTGCGCTTCTGGTTCATGTTCCCCCCCCCCCCCCCCTTCTGCATCTTGATCCCATCTTCTTGGGAGGTTTAGAGCTATTTGGGAGGAGGAAAGGGAGACCAGGATGAGAGGAGATAAGAAGCGGGGGGGGGGGGAGCAGGAGCTGGAGAGAGACATTGGAGGTGGAGGGGATAGGGAAGGCTGAACAATTGGGGAGAGGGGCAATGGCACACTGAGAGGGGTAGGAGGGACAGCGGCATGTGGGAGGAGCTGACCTCACTATTACTGAGTCGGGAGCTAGCTCTAACTTCGCAGCAGCGGCTGGTGGGTGAGCTCGGGACCTCTCCAGTAGAATCCTGCAGATCATCCCAGCTCTGAAGCTAGGAAATGACATGTGGCGGGAGAAGCGGGGAATCCAGAGAACCCACTTCAAATAAAACATGGCAGAAATCCTATCTGAAGTCACTGGGGCAGATTGGGTGCTGGTGTGAACAGGCGAGGCTGCATGGACATCAGCCCTGAGTTGGTGCTCGGAAATCCCCAGGGGGGTTCACATCTTTCCCCTGAGGTGTGGGAGAAAATTCGGGTTCTTTTTTTCTCTTGACCAAGCTGAGACAGGCCTTTGATCCACAAGCAGTTCTGACTGTGACCCATCCAACTTGCTGGCACGTACAGTAGGCATCACACCGACAAAAGCTCAATCACAAGATATGGGCTTGATGTAGGACTCAGTGAGGTTCTCCAGCCTGTGTTATACAGGAGACTAGATAATCCCAATTGTCCCTTCTGGCCTTAAAACCTATGTCTCTACCTCCCAAAGCTCTCGCCTGGCCTGAGCAGGTGTCATCCCTTGCCATCATCCCCCTTCGATAGATGGGAAAACAGAGACAGAGAAGGGCAACATTAACATGCTGAGCTTTGTACAGGAAATCAGCAACACAGCAGGGAATAGTATCCCGGTCTCCCCTTGGCTTGGCCGGTCCACAAAGCCATCCGTCATGATCAGGCCTAAAGCTTCTTCCAAAAGAGGGAAAACACAAAACCTTCTCTTGGATCGAAACAGATGAACTGGGTTTAGTGGGCACTATATAGGGAGGCAAACTATTAACAGTATTATTATCCTAGAAAAGTCTGGACCAGATTCCCAGATTTGGCCGCTGCCAAACTCTGGGGAAGTTTGGACCTGGAGCCACTTTGGATCCATCTCTAATTATTGCTCATGCTAACAGGCTTCTGCTTTCCTCTCTGTCGTCCCCCAGGACAGTGAGGTGCCAACCATCATAGCCCAGCCAGAAGAATGAGGAGCCCCAACTTCCGGGGAAGGCTACATCGAGTGCAGCGAGAACTCCAACCCTGACTGGCCCTACCGGGAGAGGCAGACGTTTCCTGACCTTTCGTGCAGGGATGCCATGAAGCCACGCCTGACACTAAAGCATCCCCAGCTCCTGCCCCTACCCTGTTAACGGTATTACCCGGCTACACCAAGGACTTCCTTAGAGATCTCAGTTAGGAATGTCCCGCTGACACTGATGTCGCACTGTCGACAGCTCTATCAAAGGTGATGGAACAGCATGTCTTACCCAGAGCAGCTGTTGAAGAAACTGATACCAATCATGTTTGAGCATGGAGCGTGACATGACAGGCTCTGAGAGTTACAGGGAGACTAAGGGAGTGATAGATCTCCACTAGTATCCTCCTGAGACCTACACACTGGGAAGGGAGGTCTGTACTTTTGGAGACACTGTTGTACAGAAACTGCCAGATCCCTCCCTCTTACCCAACTGTTACTCCAGGGTTTGAAAGCCAGCGCTGTACAACAGCGTGGTACAATAGCTGTGCACTCAGCTGTGATGAAGTCTTGGCTATTAACTGAATGCCCTTGAGGAGGCATTCCCTGGCTGGGTGCAGCAAGGTTTCAGAAATGAAGAGCATGTCTGGGAAGTCCCAAGGGGAAAGCAGAACGAGCAGGGTGATTTCAGTACATTATGCAGGCAGGACAAATCAGTCTAGGTCACCATGTCCCACAGGGCTTTTGGAGGTGGCTTTTGGAAACGCGGGTCTAATTCTGTAGGAGCCCAGATGTTTATCAGACCAAATAGTAACTTACCAAATTTCTCTTTCTCCAGCACTTGGTCTGGGAATTAATAGCCCTGCTGTGATCTGAACTTTAGGGCCTTCTGATAGTAATCTGTAGCCTTATCTCAGTTTCCCCCTGAATCTGCTCTCTGATACTGGCATAAATCCACTGACTTCGGTAGTGTTACTGCTGAATTACACGTGCAGAGGAGAATTGGGCCCAGTACTCTACTTGAGCTAAAATCTACTGTCAGCATGTCCCAGCCTGGCTTACCCATTTTGAGTACGTCATGACTACAGAAGCTGATGCATTGTGACTGTTAGTTAGTATGATCCCAGTAACTTTGTCAAAGTGCCGATGGGGACATTGTTCAGAACTGCAACCGATAGTGTTTGGTGCAAGGGGAAGGGCCATCCCTTCTCCGTTATCAACCCGGTTATTCAGAGTTAAGACAAACAAATATCTGAGCCAAGCCTCCGAAAAGCATTTTGCGGGAAATGGCTGGGGGATGTGCCAGGGAATTCTGCCCTCCCTCCGCTAGCTGTCCTGAAAATAAACCCAAAAAAGGTGAGTGTGTTCATATTGTAAGGAGGCATCAAAATCAAGACCCATCTGAAGTCTGTCTCCCACCCAAAAGAACTGGCAAATAACGTTTTACAGGGACTCTTAAAGCTTGGCTACCTAGCAAAGAGCTCACACAACCATCTCTTAAGCAAAAATTTCCATCATTCTGCTCTGCCCGGGGCTATGAAAATCAACAGGGTAAGAAACCATTCTCACTGTGAAATGTGTATATTTTTTCATTTGTATTAAGGTTCTGTTTGTAAGTAGTTTTTAAATGGTTTATCAGTGATTAATAAATGGTTCAGAGATTGTTACAGAATCCAGCACAGTGAGAGGTTGCTTATAACCAATGGCTTATAACTATCTATAACACCTACTGTTACCTTGTAACTGTCTATAACATATTCATCCCCTCATTTATTAACCTGTGATATGAACCTGCCTTATTATAAATGGAACCTTAACAAAGGGCGACTCTCCAGTTGAAGAGGGTGGTACCTCAATCACACTTTATCCAACCCCCCTTTTTGCTCTGGTGGTTTGGACCAAATAGACCCTGCGGATGAGCTAGCCCTGGTTTTGCAAAATGAAAACTCCATCCAGTCCTGTCCTATCCTGTGCTCATCATGCTGGTGTGTGCGTGTGCCTCGTTTTCATATGTTCAGCAACAGCCGAAACGTCTCCTGTGTCTGCGGTAGCTGGTGCCAGACCAGAGCTGTAAAAGCCTGTGGAAGTTCATGCTCCTCAGTTAAGCAAAACGGTTCCCTTTCCCTTTAAATGGCTGATTGCGCACTAAGTGATCAAAGGACGGATAAAAGCCCACGTGGGATACTTTTCTCACTGGGGATTGAGGGTTGAGACCCATTCTCTATTCTTTCACATTCTTATACTGTGCCCATCGCTGTGGTATCTGAGCACAGGACGTAACCGGAACAGTAGGCAACTGGGAATAAATAGGGATGAATATTATTATTTATTGTTTGTATTGCAGCAGTATTCAGGCCCCATTGTGCCAGACGCTGCACAAACGTCTAGGAAACCTTTGTCCCGGCAATGAAGATCTTACAGTCTAATTACATCTAACGAAGGCAGATCTAATTCATGCAAAGGCCTGTGGAAATAATAGCCACAGCGGCTGAACCAAAGTGTGGGACAAATTCAGCTGGGTGCAGAGCTTAATACTGAGTGCCAGAGCTGCGGGCTGCTAGGAGATCTAGCCCTGTCCTCTTCTGCCCCTTCCAAGGCCCTTCTAGGGCCTACCTGCCCCTACACATCCGTGAAGGTACATGGGTGCCTAGACCCCAGCCTTAGGCACTTAAGTCCCAGTTTTAGGTTCTGCTCGATCTACAGAACTCCCACTAAACCCTGCAGGCATCTACATTTCCAGTGTGAAAGTTCTACCGGCGCCTTTGTGGTTTCAAGCATGCCCACAGCTGCCTTGTGCTTGGTGGCCAGATGCCTATCTCCCGCTTAAGCCCCAGAGCGCTCTGCGATCCAGGGGAAGATAAGCATTTGGCTATGTAATGTGTGTGTATGGGGGCCCCCTCCAGTAGGCGTGCTTAGAGGCTGCCTGAGAGAATGGCTCCCATTCAAAATCAGGGGAGAGGAGGAGGTGATGATGCCCTCCACCTTATAACTTCTATCCCAGGGGATAGATCATTCACTTGGGAGGTGGGAGACCCAGGTTCAATTCCCCCCTCAGCAGAGATGGAGACAAGTGGGAGACCCCTGTTCACATCCTCCCAGGTGGTGGTGTCCTAACCCCTGAGCAATGGCATGTTCTGATATAGGGCTCCTTCAGTCATAGGCGTTGACTCCGTGGGTGCTCCGGGCCTGGAGCACCCATGGGGAAACAATGGTGCGTGCTGAGCACCCACCGGCAGCCCCCCATCAGAGCTTCCTCCTTCCCCCAGCGCTTCCTATCCGTCGGTGGGCCACGCTGATCAGCACCTCCCCCTCCCTCCCCACACCTCCCACCCGCCGCAACCAACTGTTTCATGGCGTGCAGGAAGCGCTGGGGGAGAGGGGGAGGAGCTAGAACATGGCATGCTCAGGGGAGGGGTGGAACAGGGTGGGGAGGGGTAGGACGAGGCGGGTGGGGCCTTGGGGGAAGGGGTACAATGGGAGCAGGGGAGGGGGTCAAGCACCCTCTGGCACATTGGAAAGTTGGCACCTGTGCCTTCAGTCTCTCCTGCTGAAGCTGTTCCTCTGTGTATACCTAATTAAAGAGGCAGTAGGCCAGAGAGAACGAGCAAAAGTGAGAAAGTCTCTATAGGCCAGTGGTTGGAGCAATCATCTGGGTGGGGGGAGACCCAGGGTCCAGCTCCCTTGCTCTCATTAACGTCAAACGTCAACTGTTGTGTCAGGAGTCGTAGGGAGTGGCTAGCTCAGGGATTGCTTATGGGACACAGAGCCTTTCGTCTCCAGGTGATTCAAATCCAGCCAGCCTTGATGATGACTGAACGTTTTGCTGATGCTAAGTGTCCTGTGTGCAATGAGCCACTCGTCTCAGTCTGGTGCTGTTTGGTCCCCTTGCCTCAAGCCCTGGTGACTTTGGGTGCCCGTGATCCAGCTGTGGTGCGGGGTTTGCTAGGGCTGCATGGAACGTGAGCCCCTCGGAGTGGGAGCAAAAGGTGAGACCAGACCTACCTTCCAAACCCGATGGGAGCAATAGCAGCAAACCCTGGGGGTTCAGATCTGGTGACGAACTGCTGATTCTGTGGCCTGTGACGGGAAGGGGACAGGAAACTGGGACAGAAAAACAGGAAGAAGTGGCTGTAGTCCACGAAAGCTTATGCTCTAATGAATTTGTTAGTCTCTAAGGTGCCACAAGTACTCCTGTTCTTCTTTTTGCGGATACAGACTAACACGGCTGTTACTCTGAAACAGGAAGAAAAGAGAGAGTGGAAAGAGAGGAGAGCTCTCTTCTCGCCTCTCCCCCTCCATCTTTCCCCTTCTTCCATACTACAGTGCCCCCCGCCCTTCCCCCGGACCCATTGTCCAAACATCCCTATTTTTTGGCATCCTTTTGTAGCGTTCACTCTGTAGTTGGTGCTCTAACTGTGGCTCTGTCGGTTCAGCCCTTCTCCAGCGACTGATAGGCGACTATCTCCAGATGGCCCCGCAGCAAGTTCTCCGGAAGCTAGTCTGTAAACTCTTCGCGGGGAGGGAATCGCCTTTTGTCATCCCACTAGCATGCTCTGGGAGGCTGTGTAGTAATAATATCAACGTGCTATAGTGGGGTGGCCACTCTCTCTCTCGATGTGGAGAGGGATGGGCCTGGCTGCTAGGAGCTAAGCAGGGTACCGAGATTGGAGCAGGGTTGGGGAAGGCCAGAGGAGCTGGGAAGCTGTGGCCTGGAAACCCCCCAGGCTGCAGGCCTTGTTAAAGGCCAAAGAAAGGTACTGGGGTTACAGAGGGCAGCCAAGGGTCGGCAGAGGCAGCAGGTCCAAACCTCCTTTGCCAGTGATGAGTGGCACTTACACTGGAGTCTGCCCCAGGGAGCGGGGGGCTAGGTGAAAACTGGCAGTGGCCATAGACTGAGGCAAGGTGGGGATAGAGGGTGGGGGCTCCCCAGGGCGGGGTGACCCAGATCTGTGAGGAGGTACTGCCAGGGGGCAGCACCCCGGCCTGAAAGGGGCACCAGGGTCCGGAGGGACTCGGGCCCAGCGGCAAGTGGGACACTGGCCTGGAGAGGGCACTCTGGAGCGGGAAACGCTAATTCCCTGGACGACCAGCAGGAGGTGCTGCGCCGGTGAGTCCCGCCCCATGACACATGCATGTCAGGACAGAGAGCTCTGCCAGGGGTAAGCACACTCCATACATTCACCAGAGCATCCCCAGTAGATTAGTCTCAGAAACGGGATCTTGGATGACCTTGTGCTCCAAGGGACTGTGAGTGATCCTCAGTCTAGGAGTCCCGATGAATAGTCTTTGTGTCTCAGTCTATCCAGCAGGAACACTAGGTAAAGAAAAACCAGCAGAAGCCTCACAATCAGCCATGAGCTGTACTGGGGGAATTGAATTCTGTGCAGGAGACAGTGTAAAACGTCCCCTCAGATTTGCAGGCTGTGAGATGGTGGCCGTGGGGGAGCAGTTTTCACCCAATTGTAGTCCTCTTCCCCCAGCCCTTCTCCCACACTTGAACATCAATGAGAACATTGTTTGTGACCTAATTTTTTCCCTCTTGCTGAACTCTGGCTACTATCTCTGTAGTAAACTAACAAAGAGGGGCTATGTTAACGCAGCGAGGGTCCTGCCTAAACTGGAAACAAAGCAGGGGTATTCAGAGTTAAGGCCCTGACAGCCTAGATATCACCACTCTCGCTGGCTGTACGGCTGCTGCTTGGCCTGATAGAAAACCGGGTGACACAACGGGGCAGAGAGAAAGAGAGAGAGTGAGACACTTGGAGAAGAGGCCTTAGCTCGGTGTTCTTTATTTGTGTGTTTCAGTATGATCCGGGGGGTTACATTCCTTTCATGAGGTGGCTCTGTTTCATTATAATCTCATTATTCATAATATTTACTGGTTTTTCTATAGCACTTAGAGGCCCCAACCAAGATCAGGGCTAGGTGCTGTACAAATGCAGAGTAAGAGACAGTCCTTACCCCAAACATTACAATCCAAGTCAACATGACAGACAAAGGGCGTGTTATGTCCATTTTACAGACTGGGAACTGAGGCACAGACATTAAATGGTTTGCCCAAGGCCATGCAGCGAGTCCATGGCAGAGCTGAGTCTCTGGCCAGTACATTGCCTATACAACCATCCTTTCTTCTTCCCTACCTCCAATCTCACATGATCTGTGCTACATCTCCATAGGGTTGCCAACTTTCTAATCACACAAAACCAAACATCCTAGCCCCGTCCCCTCCCTGTCGCCCATCTCCCTGCTCCGCCCCTCCCTGAGACCCTGCCGCCACCCACTACATTCCCCCTCTCTCGGTGGCTCACACTCCCCCACCCTCACTCACTTTCACTGGGCTGGGGCAGGGGGTGCAGGAAGGGGCTCCAGGTTGGGTGATGGGGCCGAGGGATTCGGAATGTGGGAGGGGACTGCGGATTGAAGCAGGGGGTTGGAGTGCAGGAGGGGGTATGGGTTCTGGGGTGGGGCTGGGGGTTCAGGGTGTGGGAGGGGGCTCTAGGCTAGGCAGAGGGTTGGGGTGCTGGGGGGTGAGGGCTCCAGATGGGGGTGCAGGCTCTGAGGTGGGGCTGGGGATGAGGGGTTTGGGGTGCAGGAGGGGGCTCTGGGTTTGGGGGGCTCAAAGCTGGGACAGGGGGTTGGGGCTGGGGTTGGAGTCTGAGCTTACCTTGGGCGGCTCCTGGTCAGCGGCACACCAGGTCTAAAGTAGGCTCCCTGCCAGTCCTGGCACCTAGCGGCCAGCAAGTCCAGCTCCTAGGCGTGGGGGCCAGGAGGCTCCGCGCACTGCTCTTGCACGCAGGCACCGCCCCCCCAGCTTCCATTGGCCGAGGTTCCCGGCCAATAGGTATGTGGAGCCGGTGCTCGGAGTGGGCACAGCGCGCGGAATTGCATGGCCCCCCGCCTAGGAGCCGGACCTGCTGGCCACTTCTGGAGCACCGCATGGTGCCAGGACAGGTAGGGATTGGCCTGCCTTAGCGCCACAGCACTGCCGACCGGACTTTTAATGGCCTGGTTGGCGATGCTGACTGGAGCCGCCAGGGTCCCTTTTCAACCGGGCGTTCCCGTCGAAAACTGGACACCTGGCAACCCTACAAAGTCCATCATGTTATTGAGTGAGGACAGACCCAGTTCAGAATGAGCCCGGTGTCACTCTGGTTTCAGGGAGAGACCATCTGTGGTGTCGCATGGTTTCTGTACAAAATGAGGTGAGACTTAGTCTGCTGGACTGAAATCCATTTTGAGCTCTTGGGTTAACTGGAGGGAGGAATTGTGGGGGAAGAGGGAAGGAGCAATACCTGAGTCTGCTGTGTGTGTAATGCACCTTTAAATACGAGAGATCCAGTCCTCCCTTGCAGTGCACCTGGAACTTTCATTTTACACCTTTTCAAAGTGAAATTGTGCCCAGGTCCGGATGGGGTTTGGCCCCGTGTCGGCTGAAGGAGCTGTAAAGTTCCAAGGCAGATGCAGATGTCCCCCGAGTTGAGTGGCTCTCACAGATGAGAGTTCCGTTCAATTGAAGGTCTATTGCTACTTACCATCTTCCGAGGGAGCCATGCCTGGAAGCACACTGCCCATGCCCTGTTGCTCTTACAGAGGCCAGTGCCCACGATCTGTGCCCCTCTGTCCTGCAGAGACCCATGATGAAAGCAGCTTTGGGGTGCAGCGTGAGGGGAAGTCTGTTCAAGACCAAAGCAAAGTGCTGATTACAGGAGGGCGTTCTAGTCAGACCCGCAAAGACTATTGTTAGCTTGGTCATTTCCAGGCTCCTGCAGCTTCTGGGGAAGGAGTGCAGCAGCCATTCTGAACAGAAGTGGATTGTGTGTGAGAATCCAGGATCCATCAGAGAACAGCTGAGAACCCCTCACCCACACTCAGCTGCTTCAAGGCACCCACCATCAGTCTTTCTGGTAGCAGAGGGGCCAGGAGCTACTGAGGCATTTCAGGCCAGGATGGAAGCAATCGGTACCATAGGAACCACTGGAATGTTTTGGGCCATGGTTTTGGGGGATGTGGAGGGTGCAGAAAGGATGGTGGAGCAAGAGGATCAGAGCTAGTCCTGGGCAAGTCTCCAGTGGCTCCCCCTGCTCTGAAAACACAGGCCCTGATTAACTCAGTGGAAGAAGAATCTGCATCTTGGAGCCCACTGCAGCTTGGAATCCACTCCAGAGCCAACTGCAAGGTGAGGCCAGAGAGGGATATATAGCGAGAGAGCAAGCTCTATATTAGGACTGTCGATTAATCGCCGTTAACTCATGCGATTAACTCAAAACAATGAATCGCGATTAATTGCTGTTTTAATCGCACTGTTAAACAATAGAATACCAATTGAAATGTATTAAATATTTTGGATGTTTTTCTACATTTTAAAATATATTGATTTCAATTACAACACATAATACAAAGTGTACAGTGCTCACTTTATATTTTTATTACAAATAACTGCACTGTAAAAATGATAAAAGAAATAGTATTTTCAATTCACCTTATACAAGTACTGAAGTGCAATCTCTATTGTGAAAGCGCAACTTCCAAATGTAATTTATTTTTGTTACATAACTGCACTCAAAAACAAAACAATGTAAAACTTTGGAGCCTACAAGTCCACTCAGACCTACTTCTTGTTCAGCTAATTGCTAAGAGAAACAAGTTTATTTACATTTATGGGAGATAATGCTGCCCGCTTCTTATTTACAATGTCACCTGAAAGTGAAAACAGATATTCACATGGCACTTTTGTAGCTGGCATTGCAAGGTATTTACGTGCCAGATATTCTAAACATTCATATGCCCCTTCATGCTTAGGCCACCGTTCCAGAGGACATGCTTCCATAGTCATAATGCTCGTTAAAAAAATAATGTATTAATAAAACTTGTGACTAAACTCATTGCGGGAGAATTGTATGTCTCCTGTTTTGTGTTTTATGCATTCTGCCATATATTTCATATTATAGCAGTCTCAGATGATGACCCAGCATGTTGTTTTTTTTTAAGAACACTTTCACAGCAGATTTGACAAAATGAGAAGAAGGTACCAATGTGAGATTTCTAAAGATAGCTACAGCACTCGCCCCACGATTTAAGAATCTGAAGTGCCTTCCAAAATCTGAGAAGGACGAGGTATGGAGCATGCTTTCAGAAGTCTTAAAAGAGCAACACTCCGATGCGAAAACTACAGAACCCAAACCACCAAAAAAGAAAATCAACCTTCTGCTGGTGGCATCTGACTCAGATGATGAAAATGAACATGTGTTGGTCAGCTCTTCTTTGGATCATTATCGAGCAGAACCCATCATCAGCATGGACGCATGTCCTCTGGAATGGTGGTTGAAGATGAAGGGACATATGAATCTTTAGTGCATCTGGCACATAAATATTTTGCAATGCTGGCTATAACAGTGCCATGCGAATGCCTGTTCTTACTTTCAGGTGACATCGTAAACAAGAAGCGGGGAACATTATCTCCTGCAAATGTAAATAAACTTGTTTGTCTGAGCAATTGGCTGAACAAGAAGTAAGTCTGAGTAGACTTGTAGGCGCTAAAGTTTTACATTTCATTAAAAAATAAAACAGTTATTTTTTTGTAGATAATTCCACATTTGTAAGTTCAACTTCCATGATAAAGAGATTGCACTACAGTACTTGTATGAGGTGAATTGAAAAATACTATCTCTTATTTTTTACAGTGCAAATATTTGTAATAAAAAATAAATATAAAGTGAGCACTGTACACTTTGTATTCTGTGTTGTAATTGAAATCAATATATTTGAAAATGTGGGAAACATCCAAAATATTTATATAAATGGTATTCTATTTTTGCTTAACAGTGCGATTAATCACGATTAATTTTTGTAATCACTTGACAGCCCTAATCTATATATAAGTGGAGGAGGTCAGGTCTGGGTTAGCCTTATTCCAGCCTTTCTGAAGCAGGGAGGGAGGCAAGTTAGTCTGGGAGATCCACGGGGGATCCCAGCAAGCGGGAGGCAGCACGGGGCAGAATGGAGGGAAGCAGTGGGGTGGAGATGTTGTTAGGCTGACGTGTTTGGGAAGCGTGAGGCGTCTGGAAGGCTGCGCCAGCGGGGGGGAGGGGGAGGCTGTGGGGGTGCAGGGTAAGACTGTGTCTCTGTTTAGGGGGAAGGACGGGCTTGGTGTTTGGGGCAGTGCTGGGGGCTGCAGGTAGGAGGAAGGGAGTCAGATCTCTGTGGCTTAGAGGCCAGACGGGGGAAGGGAGAGGCCGGCGGGCCAGCACTCCATGGTTATCGTCTCCCGTTTTCTGGCCCTGACTGTTTCACATGGAAATTCCCAGACTAGGTCTACACTACGGGGGGCTGGGAGGATGTCGACCTAAGATATGCAACTTCAGCTATGTGAATAGCGTAGCTGAAGGTGCATATTTTAGGTCAACTTACCTGGCTGTGAGGAGGGCGGCGAGTCGACCGCTGACGCTCCCCCGTTGACTCTGCTTCCGCCTCTCGCTGCGGTGGAGTTCCGGAGTCGACGGCAGAGCGATCGGGGATTGATTTTATCGCGTCTAGTATAGACGCGATAAAATCGATCCCCGATAGATCGATCGCTACCCGCCGAGCCGGCGGGTAGTGAAGACGTGCCCCCAGTAAAGATCCTGAGCCCTTGTACTTCCTGGCCCCAGAAGAGGAGTTTGCCAGGGGCCTGGCGTGACTGGGTGGGCATGTTTACACTGCAGTACAGATAAGATGTCTGCTGGCAGCCCAGGTTGGTGTTGCTAGCCAGGCTGACCGGCAGGGCAGCGAGGCGCAGAGCAGGTTTGTCCCTGGTGCTTGCGGTGGGCAAGGAGGCTGGCAGGAGTTTGGGCATAAAAACTCAAACAGCGCTGCTCCTGCCGGAGTGTGGCCAGTCTCTGGCTCCAAGAAAGGAAGACAGGCCCCGCTCTCCATGAGTGTATTCCTCCCTGAGGGAGGTTGTCCTGTGCTTGCCTCTAGCTCTGCCACAGACTCCCTGGGTGACCTTGGGCAAGTCGCTGCCCCATGCTGTGCCTCAGTTTGTCCAGCTGTAAAAGAGGGATTAAAAGTAAGGCCCTACCTCCGTGGGAGGCTGCAGGGCTTAATTCACTGATGGCATCTGCAGCTCTTGTTGGCCGCAGTGAGAGTCTGGCCAGAATAAAAGCTGCATCAGGCATTCAGGATTTAAGCCTTTTGGTAACAATGACGTGCTATTGTTGTTTGCTATGTACTACAGAAGCTGCTGGAGACCAGCGCTGCACTGTGCTAGGGGCTGTACAAACACATAGTCCCTAAAGAGCTTACGATCTCACCAGCCAGGGGAAAAAGGCGGATGATTGTCCCCACTTTACAGATGGGGACCTGAGGCAGAAAGGGCTTAAGGGTGGGATTCACAAAGATATTTAGGCACCTAACGCCCATTGATTTCAAGTGACTTGCCCAAGGTCCCACGGGGAGGCTGTGGCAGAAATAGTTAAGTGCATTAAGTGCAGTAGTGCCCTGGACACACAGCTAAAGCTAACTGTTTTGTGTGGCGTATCCCAACACGCAAGCTGTCGCTGGAGATGTGCGATATGGGTAAATAAATAAACCACCTCCGAAGGAGCGAGGGATCCTGAGGCTTGGGAAGGGGGACAAGGTCGGGGTGAAAATGGATTGAGTATCACTGAGGCAGGGAGCCGTGCAGGTGCTGAGCTGCAGAGGAGAGTGCTCTGTGGTCAGCAGAGGGGAGGGCCCGTGACTGGCCGGGGCTAATTAGTGGAAGGAATGAGGGGCCCAGCCTGGCCTGCAGGAAGAAATCCGCAGGCTGGGTTTGAAAATGCAGGAGGGCAGATTGGAGCTGGCCCCTGAGAAGAAGGGAGCTGTGTGGCTGTGCTCCATGAGGAGACGGCAGGTGGCAGCACTCTGCGCAGGCTTCAGGCAAGCCAGCTGGGATGGGGGAGGCCAGGAAGAGGGATGCTGCTGCAGTAGACAGGGTGTGTGGCAGTCGGGGTGGCAGGGATGTGTAATGAGGCTTTGCATTTCAATAGCTCCTTTCACAGGGGAAGGCCAAAGTCCTTTACAAACAATGGAGCCTACAGGGAGGGAGACACCCCTGCTTGGCACTTGAGGAAGCTGAGGTACAGGCTTCATTAATTCACTGATGTGATTGGGCCAAGGTCACCTAACACCTTGGTGGCAGAACTGGCACTCAGGTATGCCCTGACTCCTGGTCCCCTGCTCTGTCACCTCTGTCATTTTGTTTATGACATCCGAAGAAGTGGGCTGTAGTCCACGAAAGCTTATGCTCTAATAAATTTGTTAGTCTCTAAGGTGCCACAAGTCCTCCTGTTCTTCTTATTGTGTTTACAGCTCACTCACCCCGGTAGTGGCTGGGGATTGCACACCTAGACTCTTGCCATCCTAAGGATCAGGCCCTTCCCCTACTTGGATTTTGTTCCTTTCCCTCCGTGCTCCAGCTTCCTTCCTGTTATCCGGGGTAGGCTGCAGAGAAACATACTGAAGCCAATACCCCAGCACCCAGAGGTAGGGTGACCAGATGTCCCAATTTTATAAGGACAGTCCTGATTTTTGGGTCTTTTTCTTATATAGGCTCCTATTACCCCCCCCCCCCCCGTCCCGATTTTTCACACTTGCTGTCTGGTCACCCTAGGGGGGCTGGGCGATGGCTGATGCGCCATCTCAGATGTAATGTAAAATGGACCCTTGAAGTCAGTGAAGTCCCAATGGCTCTTTTCGCATGAGCAGGGATTGTAACAGTACCTAGATACGATGATGATAGAAAAGCTAATGATGGATAAATGTGGCCTGGTCAAATTCCAGTATTCTGCCTAAATACCGTTTCAGTCGGGATGCACGTCATTCCTGTGTGAAATGGCTGGGCTGTGGTGCTGTGCACGGCTGAACAGCTTCCACCTTTCAACCCAGAGGTGGCTGCACTTCACTGATGGGTCTGTCTAGCAGTGTTTTTCCTGTATGCACATGCTATACAAAGCTTTAGAAACTCCTCTGTGCTCCTAGCAGCTCTAGTTTTAAATGTAACTATCTTGCTGGGTCTAGTATATTTGGATGGCAATAAATCACAATCTTTATTTTCCTCCCCTGCCTTGGCGTCCTCGGTCTGTAATATCTTTAGCTGCTGTCGTCTGGGGTTGTTATTTATGCTGCTTCCCGTGGCTGCAAATCGGCCGTATCTACGCAAACTGCCACCAGCGTGCACAGCAAAGCCAGGCGCTGCGCTGTATCTGGAATCCTTTCCCTTTTTTTCAGTACAATACTTTTTAAAGGTTTTAACAACCTGGGATTTCTTTATTTTAGTGACTTGGCCTTCAAGTTGCTTGACATTTTCATGAGGAAACGTAGCTGTTTGCCTTACAGGTTCTCCGTAAAGGACAACAAAATTCCTTTTTTTGGTTGCTTTATAATGAAGAGAGAAGCCCTGAAAGATTTTTTCCCCTCTTCTGGAAAAGGGATATGGGCTTTTTTTGGAGGGGGAGCAGGGGTTAGTTGCTTTCATATTCAAATATCTGGTTTTTCTCTTGCTCTGTCTTTGCTGGAGGGCTCTATGGAAGACCGGACAACTACTGGGGTTATAGGATGAGGAGGAGAGAGGCGACTCAAAGCTGAGCTCTTGGGACGGGAATTTTAAATCAGAAAATTTTAAATTCTTTGTTTAACTCAAACACATGTGCTCAAAAGATCTTCTCCGGAAAGCCTGGGACACACTGATGAAGGGCAAGGAAATCTCGTCCTCCAGGTCTCCGGCCCAGCAAGGAGGCCTCCAGGAAAAGCAGGGGAGTTACCCAAGGTGAAAATCCCTTGACTTCCCTTCCCAGGTCACCCTGAATGTTGTCTGGCCAGTTGGATAACAACAGTGCTTTTCATTTCTCGAGTGCCCTCCACCCAAGTGTTTTTATTACAGACGTCAATGGATGATGCTTCAGGGAGCCTGTGTGATGTAGCAACCATCATGGTCCCAGAGATGGGGAAACTGAGGCACAGATAAGTGAAGGAACTTCCCCAAAGTCATGACCTGATCTATGGTGAAGCAGGAACTGGCACTTTAACCCCAAGGCTGCTGCTCCCCGTTATACTCACAATAATGCCCAATGCTGTGCTGCTTGGGAAGATGGTCTAATGGCTGAGACATTGGACTGGACGTCAAGATAGCTAGGTTCAATTCCCAGCACTACTATATGTTTCCTGTGTAACCTTGGGCAAGTCATTCAATTTCTATAAGCCTCATCTGTAAAATAGGAACAATCATCTTTTCTTTTCCATCCTTTGTCTTGTCTAGTTAGAGAGGGTAAATTCTGCAAGGCCGGCGCTGTCTGTGTGTGTTCACGATGCCGAGCACATAGGGACCTGAGCTTGGATAGGGCCTGTGGGCCCTATTGAAAACTGAACCACTATCACGAGGCTGCCATGTGGTGGGGGCTCGTCCCCCTGGAGTCAAGAGGTTTCCCTTCCTTTCCCCAGCTCCTCTGTGTTGCAGCCATTGCCCTGACAGCCCACGGGGACTGGATTGGCTTGAGAAACTGCTGAGCAATGTGGCTCTGGGGCAGCCCCCTCAGAGCTGGTTTGGTTGTGCACGCAGCTGTTTCTCATGTGCGGACGCACACACACCCTCTATCTGGCAACGTGGTTTTTGTGCAACCCAGTGTTTGTGTTGTCAGGTAGGTCCCAAACTTGTCGTACCTGTTTTGCTCTCAGCCTGGGCTGCTCACATACACTCCCTTCTTATCCCTATCCCTGTCTCCCTGCTCCACTTTTATTGGTGACTGTGAGAATGCCACACAGGGAGCGGGGGCTCGAAAGCCTGAGGTGGAGGGAAGCTGCCCGCTGGCTCATTCCCATGTGGTCGGGACAGGTTCAGGGAGAATTGTAACCTAGAGCCTCCAGGGCCCCATACCTTTAAGGAGGCTGAGACGAAGGACAAAAAGAAGCCAGATCAATGTTGGGGGGATGAAAACTAGTGGGTGCCAGGCTGCAAGCACCAGCATTGTTATCAGCAGGCTACTGTGCAAAGATTAATGTCAGTTATAAGGTGGGTGTCTCAAAGGGAATGATTAAGCAATGGTGCATGGAGAGGTGCCGTGCTTGCAAGGAAATCATCTAATCACAGAGATGCTTTGAGACACAGGATGCAGCTGATTGCCTCAGAATACCGAGGGTATGATAATTTCACGATAACCAGCGCTTCCTCAAATTGTCCTTCAGTTTTATGCCTGAAGGCAGCGCAGGGTTTTAGTGCATTAGAGTCACAGCAAGAGATTCTGTTCTAAGGGCTGCAACGTGTAATACCTAGGGACATGACAGCTAGAAACAGGGAGACTGACTGGAAGGAGCTAGAGAGAGACACACACATGGCCTGGCCTCTGATGCCTGCTTTTCAGGAGATCTAATCAGAAATATCATCAATCCCATGTGTAAATTTCTTTAAATACTGGTGCTTCCCCCACGTACCTGGTAGCTTCTTCCAGGTGTTTGTGACCCTCAGCTCCCTACCCCCAAACTCCTCTGGGTTTAATTTTGGTTTTATGCCACCTTCGGTCTCACTTGCAAAGCAGAACAAGGCAAATCACTTTCCCCTACTCTTTGGGTTGTCTGTGAACTGTTCCTGTTGATCCACTCTTCGCGATGTATGACCGGGTCCCCTGAATGACCCAGAATAGTTTCTTCTCCCTGCCTGGATGACTGAAACTCCTCAAGCGGTAGAATAGCAGAGTGAATGACGGATAACGCCTTTTCAGGTAGGAATTTCTGGACAAACTATCATCTGTGCTAAAATCCCTGCAAATGTGGGAATTTGCAAGCGTTTTCCTCAACTCCCAAGGGTTGTCCAAGTGCTAGTGCTTGTAAAAGACGACTAAGATGACCCCACTGGCAGCAGTGACTCGGACTGGGAGCTCTGATTGAGGAACTGATACGATTCTCCCCCGCCCCCCTCCAGCTTTGTTCTCGACACATTTTGCCCCATTGATCATCAGCACGATATTGTCCCCAAATGTTGTCAATGTGAGCACATGAATATGCAGTTATGGAGAGATCCCATCTCCTAGAACTGGAAGGGACCTTGAAAGGTCATCGAGTCCAGCCCCCTGCCTTCACTAGCAGGACCAAGTACTGATTTTGCCCCAGATCCCTAAGTGACCCCCTCAAGGGTTGAACTCACAACCCTGGGTTTATTAGGCCAATGCTCAAACCACTGACCTATCCCTCCCCCCTTTGCCGTCAAATGTGCGCACAGAGAAGGCCTGCAAGCAGTGAGAAGCCTGTCCAGTCTAACCTACAAAGCACCACCAGACTAGAGGGCTTGTTGCCCTATCTCTAGTTCAATGTCAGGGCTCTAAAGAGGGTCACTGCAGAGCTGCTACAGTAATCCCAGATGCAGACAACTGCATGGCAGCAAGTCCACCAGAAAGGAGCCCACTGGTTCCTTGGAGCTTGGTTTCCTGTCGTCTCGCTCCCCTGGGTTCTGGGCCAGAGCCGGCTCCTAAGGCATACAGCCCAGGATTCCCAAAACAAATCGCATCTCAGCTCTCACGGTCAATAGTTTGTACTCCCCTTCCAGGTGACACACACCAGCCAGCCAACAACTTTATGTCTGGGTGTCACTCAATAAGCTATAAAAGCAAAAGTTTCTCTCAGGCCCTACCGCTGCTCCATATGCAGATCAGATGAACTGTAGGGGGGGCTAGAGACTATGGAAGGGAAGCTAGTTAAATAGACTCTAACAACCATTCTGATGACCACTTAACAACAACCAGATAACAATCTTGTCCCCTTCTGCAACTCCTCTCACTTGAAGGCCTCATGGCACTTTATTCCACTAACGAGTTAATCCTTGTGATGCCCTGTGAAGTTGGTAAGAGAAGAGTAGTGTGTATGTGCCACCACTGCTCTCCATTGAATGGAATCAGAACTGTTCAAATGTGTGTCATATGTCCTATACTGCCAACAGCTAATGGAGATTCTCCGTTAGCTCCAGTGGATGGGGCCTGTGTTTCTGGAGCAGAAAGATCTGGGCTCAATCCCAATCACTATCGTGAGATTCTTTGGAAGGGCCAGAATGAAGTGCTAGCTGGATTATTATCCCCACTTTACAGCTGTGTGAACAGAGATGCAGAAAAGCCAAGGGATCTGGCCAAGGTTTCATGGAGGGTTGCTGGTAGAACTGTGAAGAGAAGCTCTCTCTCACTGTCCTTCCCTAAGTGCAAATGTCTTTTCAACTTTCCTCCTGCCGACTTTCTCCTGCTGTCCTTCGCTGGCAGCAATCCCTGGGTGTGGCATAGCCTGGTAGGGGGGTGGGGCTCCACCATGGACTTTCACTGCTTATCTCCAAACAGCCAGGCTTCTAGAAGTCACAGGGAGACTTTGATGCCAGCATATAATTAGAAACAACAGGTTTTTTTGGAGCAACCAAGATAACTTTGTTGTGAATGTTCTTGGGGCTTGTGTGTGTGTCTTAGCATGTTCAGGCTGCACCCACAACAATGCACAGAGAGCCAGCAGGCACAGCAATCAGGTAAACAGCAAAGCCAGCGATAGCAGATACATGGGTTAATGATTCCCAGAGGGTGGAAGACCTGAACTGCTTGGGCGCTCTCTAAACCTGCCCTGTTGTTTGGGGGTTATCTCTCAGCTGCCGCAAGGTCCATGTTCAAGGTGGCAGTGCAGACACTCTGCGCCCTCCCCGGGCTCTGCATTAGCTGGGCACTTTCCCCGGCACATGACATTTGCACACGCCATGCCCTCAGCAGACAGAGCGGCCGAACTCCGAGCGCGGGCACCTAGAGGAAAGCTGGTGGCATGAGGCACAACCTATGCTATACCTGCGCAGGGCCGGATTAAACTTCTGTGGGCCCGTCCCCAAACATATTTGTGGGGGCAATGGAGCGTGGCATGAGAGGGTCGGTCCCCGGAGTGAGGGGCCAGCCAGGGGCATGGCATGGCAGGGGCGGCCCCACTATTAACAAACCAGCAGTTGCCAGACGCACAATGGCCCATCTGGCCCTGTGCTGCCAGCATGCCCCTTCCCCTTGGGGGTGGGCCCATGCCACGCCCCACAGCCCCCATGCCCAACACTGGAACACCCCTCTATGGCCAAAACCTCCCCAGACCCGCTATGCCCAGCGCCCCCCCAGACCCTGCCAAAAATGCACAGCGCCCAGCACAACACCGCAACTGCCCAGCGCCCCGCTGCCCACAGCCCCACCACAACTGCCCAGCGCCCCACAAAAAAACCCCACTCCCTTGTTCCACAGCACATACAGGTCTTTCCCGCCCCTCACAGCCCAGCACCCCGCTGAGCCCCCAGAGACCCCCTCCCCCACGCCCTACCTCCTGGCCGCACTCACTGGCCCTCTGGGAGGTGACTGTGTCTGCCGGGCTGAGCCGGCAACACAGCCAGGGCTGGTCCTGGGGCGGGGAATCGCTCCGGCCCCTCAGGAGTGGTGCGATCAGCCAGGCCAGGGCCTGTCCGGGCCGGGCTTCCTCAGGACCCACTTGCCTGGAGGGGCCCAGCCAAGCCCCCCACACTGTGTCTGTTCCCCCCAACTGGCCGAGACTGGCCAGGCTTCTGCACCCGTCCCAGCCGGCTCAGCTCCGGGGAGACAGGTGGGACCCCACAGATGGGAAGCAGAGACTGCCTGGAGCTGGAGGGGCACTGGGGTCCGGCCAGGGGGCAGAGAGAAGCCGGCGGGCAGGTCCAGGGGGTGGAGAGGAGCCCTCGGCCAGCCGGCGGGCGGGCTGAGAGGAGCAAGTTATGGGCGGGGCAGTGGGGGAAGCCAGCGGGTGGGCGGGGTCTCGGGGTGCAGTGCCAGTGGAGCAGGCCAGGGCCCCCATCTGAGCATGGGCTTGGCTCCATGGTGCCACTGGCGCCATTGTAAACCCGGGACTGTATCTGCGCTGTAAGGAGACATTCCATCTGTCCATGGTACTTACGCAGCCCCCATTACCGTACTACCTGAGCACCTCACAATCTCTACCGTAAATATCCTCACAACCCCCCTGTGAGGCAGGGCAGTGCTGTTCTCCCCACTACACAGATTGGGCATGGAGGCACCGAGTGGTTGACTTGTCACAGGTCACACAGGGAGTCTGTGGAAATGCAGAGAATTGAACCTGTATCTCCCAAGGCCTAGGCAACCACCCTAACTACTGGGTCATTCTTCCTCTCTTGTGCAGTTTTTATTTGCTCGGACTCTGGGTTCTTGGTTTGACTGATTCTCTCTGTAGCCACCAGAAAGCTACCGGAAGAATGAGCTTCTTCCATCACAGTGGGCAGAGCATCAGAGTCTTGCACAATACCATTGGGACAATTGGGGCACTAGGAGGAAACCAAGAAAAACAGTCTGAGAGACTTGGGTAAGTGTGGGATCAAGATAAGGATTTCCAGTTAAAATGTTCAGGGGGTCAAGTTCCGCATGGGATGTTTCTTGTAGAAGATTCAGCAGTGAAACATTGTTCAATGTTGGCATTTAAATCACCATCATTAGGTTTCAGAGTTAATGGCACATAGAGATGGATGAGGCAATTCATACCTTTCACAGAGTGTATTGGCTCAGTCTTGTCTCCCTGCAGACTCAGGGCAGCAGTACTTTACTTCACATTCAGCAGGTTTAATTGCATGTCCCTTCTGGTCTGCCTGTAGATTTGTACTTCTCATTTTTACTGGTGGGGAGGGGAGAGTTTCTCTGGGATCCATCCCATTTTCCCCCTGACCTTAACAGCCCTGTGGTCAGGCTAACCAGGCTTTCAGGCTAAGGAAAGTTGGCAGCAGCGCTCCCTGTGCAGCTCCTGGAAGATCAGAAGAGGTTGCTGAGATGCACCATCAGTTACATTTGCTGATAATTACTGAACACCTTTGAATTAAGAAGCAAATAATAGCAGGGAACATGGAAGGCGGCGTTTTTGCTGGTAGAGGCTCCGTCGCTCCTTTAACTCGGGCGTGCTCAAAACATCTCAAGTGCCGGGCTTCATTGACTGGGATTTATCACGTGCGCTGGATTTATTTACACCTGAACAAACAAAGCAGGCCCACTTGTAGCGTGGAATTTAGACCCACTTCGATTTTTCCATTGCCAGAGAGCCTGGCACATTCCTGGCAGAGAGCGAATGCAGAAATGCATGAAAGATCATAAGGAACACTGCGAAAAACAAATACCGGCGCCTCTAGTGACCTGGAACACGGACGGGTCTGAGTCCATGGTGCTTTCCTAGGTCATCTGGCTCTGGAACATGTGGCTTTTTGCCCTACAACAAATGGAGGAAGGAAACACTTGTGGCTATGGCACAAGCCTGAGCTGCAATAAAGGTCTGACACACAGGGGTGCTGGTAACAGACTGGTCTTTATTTGCTGGAACCAGTCACCTGACATAGACTATCCCTGTCACGTGCAGGAGGGCTGGTCTCATAGTCTTGGAGGCCAGGGGCCTGCCCCTCTGGAACTGTTTGAGTCCTTGGGGCCCAGCCCATTAATGGGTCGCTCCCAGGAGACTGGTTCCAGGCTGGACACGGACTAGACCCCCCATGACACTCCCATTGCATCCTGATCACCTGGCCACTTCGTGTTTCCAAAACGCAGTGGCCTGATGGGAGGCTAAGAAATGGATGCACGACCAGTGGAGCCTCTGCTTGTTGCTCCTGGTATATTTCATGGTCAGTGATTGCATGGGCTTGTGTTCCTTCTGCTGCTTGGGAGCCCGCCAGCAGCATTCTAGGTGTCCTCTAGCAGCAGTCTGAGCACAAATTAGGGATGCATTGTCTTAGCTGTGTTAACATGCCCATGAATCTCTGTAAAGCTTTCTTGCTAACAGTCTTTCCATTTGTCCAATTGCCTCCACTTTTCTTAAGTCCAGTCAAGCGCCTGTGTCACTAGCCATCCTGGGTAGGTAAATTCATTTAGCCCACCCGGGCACTGGTTCCTGTTCTGTTCAAGGTTCGTTCCCTCGGCACACTGAAATCAGTAGATCATCAACAATGAATCCCGCCCTATCTAGATCCTCGAAGACCTGGGCCAGGATGCTTTGGCAAACCCGAGGCGCTGCGGCAATCCCAAAGGGAAGTTGCCTAAACATATAGTTACCAAGGGGAGGCTGAGGGGGCAAAGTTCTGCACTTTCCGTATCAAATCAGACCTGCCAAAATCCTTGGCTTGCATCCAAATCTGAAAATACTCCTGCGTTTTGAAGTCAAGGCATCACCTCCCCATCTGTTCTTTTGCATTCAGGCCTACATTTGTTGCCCCTGTTCAAACCTTTTGGATCTATACAAATGCCTACCTTGGGACCATAGTGTGAACCCGGTCAGCTGGTGTCTGCTTTCTCTCAGTAACATCTAATTTTGCCATGCAGTCCAGTTCAGCTCTCAGCGCTAATGGGACTTTGCATGGCACATGAAGCTGGGGTTTGTGTCAGTATGGTGCATCCCAAGCCGTTGCCCAGCTCATCAAATTCTTTTGCATCCTGTTCAGTGGACAAGTTATGCACTGTTTGATCATCTGCATGTGCAGTTGCTCTTCAGCCTAAGCACATACGGGGCTTCCATTTCCACTATTTCAAACTCCGTTACATGGAATCTGTCTTTATATAGACAGTACAGTGTGGTTTTCCCGTGTGAGTTCATTTTTGTGTCTGCTACACTAAGCAACCTTAATTTTCAGTGTTAACATTCTGTGTTGTGGTTACATGGCACTCCGCTTCGGTATCAGCTTTGAACTTCACTTTTTGTTCATGTGTTTCCAGGGTCACAAACCAATCAGGACCCAGGCTTTGTAAATGTATCAAACTCTGTGTCTACAGCATCCCCTGCAGCAGAGCTGTGGCCTCCCGCTGTTTGGCCATGAAAGGATTTTGTGTTAGTACCTCTTTGCAGACGAAGTCAGTGGGAGCATCAGGAACGCCGCACCTCTGAGCATTGGTATAGGATATTAAAATAAGCTAGCTCGTTCAGCCTGCAATGTTGGTTGGGCCCCTCTGCCCATTGGCAACTGGTGGGCATATTCCCAGTGGTGAGCTGGAGCCAGTTCCCACCGGTTCCCAAGAACCGGTAGTTAAATTTAGAAGCCGGTGTAGAACCGGCTGTTAAAGGGGAGAGCCAGTGTGCCGTACAGGGGCGGCCTGGCTTCCCCAGGGAGCAATTTAAAGGGCCTGGGGCTCCCAGCTGGGGCTGGAACCCCAGACCCTTTAAATTGCCACCAGAGCCCCACTGCTGGAGCCATGGGCTAGGGCTGCGGGGCTCTGGGGGCTATTTAAAAAGTCTGGGGCTCCCGCTGCTTCTACCGCCCCGGCCCTTTAAATAGCCGCCGGAGCCCTGCTACTACTCCAGGGCTCCGGCGGCTATTTAAAGGACCGGAGCGGTAGAAGCAGGGGAACCCTGACCCTTTAAATAGCCCACAGAGCCCTGGGGTAGCAGGGGGCTCTGGCGGCTATTTAAAGGGCCGGGGGAAGCAGCGGGGCTCCAGCGGCTATTTAAAGGGCCGGGGCGGTAGAAGCAGGGGAGCCCTGGCCCTTTAAATAGCCCCCGGAGCCCCAGGCTGCTGCTGCTACCCCAGTGGCGGAGGGGAGGAAGAGAAACTTTTGGGTTCTGGGGGGGAAGTCAGGGGCAGGACGTGGGTTGGGGTCGGATGGGTGGGGGGGCGGGGAGACAGGCACGTGGAGCTTGTACTCACTGCGTGGTTCCCTACCGGGTCTTCCGCGGCACTTCGGCGGCAGGTCCTTCACTTGCTCCCGGTGAAGGACCTGCCACTGAAAACCCGGAGCCAGTGGACCTGGTAGGGAACCGGTTCTTAGGATTTGGGGAGCTCATCACTGCATGTTCCACAATGTGGGGAGGTGGAGGGGGTGGAGCTGAACAAGGAAACTACAGTGTCCAGCCCCCACCTCATCACCAGATCAGATCCCTGCAGCCCTCCCACAGAGTCTAAGGGAGGTTGGGAGCATGCCAAGCTAGGACCACTGCCCCCCAGCCCCCAGGTGCAGGCTCCTCTCCGGGGCGTGGAAGGAAGCATGGGGCTCTTGCAGTCAAATTCTGCCCTCGAGGGCACCACTTGCTGCGCTCCAGGGAATCAGCGGATGCACCTCTTGAGGATAAAACTAACCTCACCAAAAATTCTCACGCTTAAGGCAGCAGCAAGTGTTCTCCAGTCATTATAGCACGACGGCTGCAGCATAGCCAGGGCTGTAGGAATTGTGCCTTTGGGAAGAAGTGGTTAATAATCGATTCATTCCAGTTTCAGTTTGTCAGCCTTCTGCTTCGTTACCCTGACCCTGGGAGAAATGTGCACCCTGCTGAAATGTTACAGAGACGGGTATGCAGGCACAGAGCTCTGCTCAGGGCACGTGTGACAGCTGACACCGGCCGTTGGAGGCAGGAAGACAGGGGGATCCATAGAACGTTCCTGTTTACAATAAGATCGCTGGATTGCACTTATTTTTATTGTGTATCTAATTCGTAGGAAGACGCTTCCCCCCGGGTGCTGAGCTCTGCTGCACAGGCTGCCGTTGGATTTTAAACGTCGTAACTTACATGCTGCTTAGAGAGGGGGAAACGGGCTCAGTGGACCGACATGAAGTAAATACCTTCCTTCAAGCTTTCCTTTTTGAGCGGTGCCTTTGCTGTATGACAGTAAAGGACTCGTAAAACAGGCTTGGGCTCAGCTAAAGGGCAGGCAGCGGCTGGGCAAACCTCTCTCACAGCTCTGCCAGCCCATCCCACGCCTGACCTGCGACACCCCCCTCTACTATTCCGGTCCTGGTCTTCCCCCCACCACGCACACACTGCTCTGCCAGTGCACTTCAGTGGGTGTTCAGAGTGCTCAGCATTTTGTACAGGGCCTAGCACAATGGGGCCTCAGACTGAAGGCTGAAAGGCTACCGGGGCTCCGCACCTCCGCTGCTCTAGCACTTCAGTATAGACAGTACCTACGCCCACGGGAGGGGCTCTTCTGTTGCTGTTGTTAATCCACCTCCCCAAGAGGCGGTAGCTAGGTGGACAGAAGAATCCGGCTATTGATCTAACGCTGGCTATGCAGGGGCTTAGGTTGGCTTAAGTACGTTTCTCAAGGGTGTGGATTTTTCACCCCCTTGAGTGACCTTGTGAGGGTTGATCTAATTTTCTAGTGTAGACCAGCCCTTGTTCTCCCTTAGGTGCTACCGCAATATAAATGTTAAATACTAGTAACTGAGCCAATTGAAATTGAGGGGAAGAGTCCCATTTAGTTGGCTCAGGCCCTTAAAGTCTGACAGAGGCTATTTCACAGTGTTGTAAAGCACATGGCATTGCCTCTGGGTGTGACAGAACTAGGAGATGAGCAACCCGAGAGTGAGCAGCCCTCCTATCTCCCCTTGGTGAAATCGGGTGGCATTTCCTACATTCCACCCAGAAAAATATGTCACAACAGCCACATGAATTACAAGCCTGTGTTTGCCTCACTGTCTGTAATCACAGCCTTCTTGCATTTCTTCCTCTTAGTCACCCGAAAGGAAAGGAGGTGAGTGCCTTAGTCAGCAGAACGTCAGAGGCTGTTGGCTGGGGATGACTGTTGGCTTAGCTGACCATTCACACGGCTGTTTTACGTGTGGCTATGCATGGTCCTCCAGCCTGCAGGGAAGAAAGGGGGAGGTTCTCCCCAGGAACAGTTGGCTAATGTGGAGTGAGTAGGAGAGGAGTAAACAAAAGGAGATTGCACTTTCCAAACACCAATTCCATGGAGATTATTTTCTTGCTCACACGAGCACAGTCTGTTTTCATTTTAACTTGTCGCTCTAATGGTGCTCGGAGAACGGTGCGCAAGGAGGCCATATATCCCTGTCATGTTATGCTCCTACAGCCCTTAGCACAACCTGGTGATGCCCTTCAGGCGCTGCCTCAGTCTAAATGTGCAATGACGTCAGGTTTTAATCAGGTTGGGAAAGAGAGTGAGGAAATCAGAATCCTTTGTTCATCTATAGTGCTTGCTATCAAAGACTCTCAAAGCACGTACGCACATTCATTAACCCTGTTGAGGTAGGTCAGGATTATCAACCGCCCTGCAAAGGTAGGGAATTATTACGCCCATTTTACAGATGGGGATACTGAAGGCTCGTCTATACTTATGGCTAAATTGGCACTGCTGCGATAGATGCAGCAGTATGGGCAGCGAGTGGAGCCCCACTTCAGGATGGCTAGCCTCTGGCTCCACCCCTTCCTCCTACCCCCCGCTCCATGGCCGGAGCCCTTAGTCCCCCTGGCCCTCCTCTGTGGCTGGAGCCCTGAGACTCCCGTCCTCCCCCACAGCCTGAGCCCTGAGACCTCCTCCCCACCATGGCCTGAGCCCCTGCCCCGCCATGGCTGGATCCCTGAGACCCCCTGGCTCCCTTCTGTGGCTGGAGCCTTGAGACCCCCTATCCCCCCCCCATGGCCAGAGGAGCCCTGGACCAGCTGGAGCCCTGAGCCCCCCCAACCTGCTTGGAGGAGCCCTGGGCTGGCTGGAGCCCCCGCAGCCACGCCTCCCCGCTGCAGACCCCAAGACACCCCACAAAATTTCCAAAGCTCTTCTCTTCTTCTCTCTTCCGGAAGAAGAAACTGAGCTTTTGCTATGCCCCATGCTGGTTCCGGGGCAGCTGAGGAGGCAGGATGTGTTACTCAGCATCCCGGGTTCATCAGTAACCTCCCTGGAGTCCAGGGAGATTACTAATGAACCCAGGAAGTTGAATAGCACATACCACCTCCTCAGCTGCCCCGGAACCGGCATGGGGCGTAATAAAAAGCAAACGTTTCCCTTGCAACTGGGATCCCGCGGCAGCGGCTGCGCTAGGGGAGGCAGAGCCTCCCCGATCTATTATACTCACTGCCCATGTGCAGCGGTGTCAATTTAGCGGGTCTGGTGAAGACAAGCTGAGTCAGTGGCAAAGCGCTCTTCCATCAACTGCTGTACTCCACCTCCCCACGTAGCGTAAGGGAAGTCGGTGGAAGAGCATCTCCCATCGACACAGCGCGGTGTAGACACCACTGTAAGTCAGCTTAAGTTACGTCGACTCCAATTATGTAACTTACATTCCTGAAGTAGTATAACTTTAATATAGACCAGCCCTGAGACTCAGAGAGGTCAAGTGACTTGCCCAAGGCCATATAAGAGGTCAGTAGTAGAGCTTGGGAATAAGACTCTAGGCATTATTCTTATCTGCCAGTGGCTTTACACTGATGTAGCACTGTTGATTTAACTCAGACTTTATTCCTGATGTATTCATGTAAGTGATGGAGAATCAGGCCATGTCTGTCATCACGGAGATAGCCCTATCTGATAACTCCTAGAACACTGCCTGATTTTTCAGCTCTGTGTTCTACCCACTAGATAACATGCTTTCTCACACGATGGTTCGCCTTCTTTGTCTGCCTTTCTACATGGCTGCTGCTGGTAACTCCCTCACATCGAATGGCGTGTTACCACATGATGATTTACTCTAAATCAAGGTCACTGAACAGTCACTGAGGAGTTCTTCCGGAGTGAGTGACTCAATTGACTTGTGACCATGTGCAGCTCGATGCCATGATAAGATTGCAGAGCCGGAAAAGGAAAACACTGCAGTGCCCTACCCACAAGGCCAGATATGACGTTTGCACCGACCCATGGTGTCTTGGTGCGTGACAAGTATGAAAGGGTTAATTCGCTCTCCATAACATCCTAGTGTAGACGTAATGTCCTACCCCGAGGCTACGTTCAGTCAATGACAGTATGCTCATCATGCAATGGTTCTATCTTGGGAGTTGTGGAGACTAACCAGACACGTTTGCTTTCACCTGCTCACGTAGCTGAATGTATCTCTTCACTAAAGCCTTTGTCGTCTTCCTAAGTCACCTCCAGAGTCTAGTAACCCTATTCAGCTCGATTATACACACAGCCGGAATGACGGTCAGGACTGACTCTCACTTGTGGCTCTGACAGCAGCAATTACCGATGTGTCTTCTGAGACGTTATAATGAAATGTAACCACATTCGATTTTTAAAGTAACACTAGCAAGGTCCAGCAGTGCCCGTCTCAGCCTCTGGAGAAAGAGGGAAATCTCACATCACGCAACTGAGCAAAACCAGCCATTGTCCTCTCACATTACGCAACTGAGCAAAACCAGCCATTGTCCCTGCACAGCTGACTGCCCCATTCAAGAGGGACCTGCGCATACACCCTCCTTTGCCAGAAGGACAGGCTGCGATGATGTGGGGCCTTCAAGAGACGGGCACCCATGGAAATAACAATGAGATACAGTAAGAGCAAAACGCTTCTACTTACGCTACCACTGGCAGCCAGACAGGTGCCGAACGGGTGCCACCTAATAACCCTCTCCATGTATCTCTGCCTCAAAGAGGGTAATTGTTATTGAAAGAACATATTTAACCCTTCAAAACCAGAGAATGAGTTCACATGCATGGAACAATGATTGACTTAAAGGAGACATGACAGTGGATTGTTTATGTATAAAGAAGGATGTCTTGAAAAAAAGTTTTCAAAAGAATTTTTTCTGCTGTTAAAAAAAATAGCAGGATTATCAGGATTTTTCTTCCCTGTTTTTTTGGAGGTCTCCTTGGAGGACCTGAGAGGTGGCATGGGAGTTTTTCTCAGTCTTTAGTCAATGAGATGGGTTAGGGTTTGGGTTAAATCACAGATCTTTTCTCCCAACGATTTACTAGTTCCCCAGCTTTCCAGGAGAAATAAGGTCGATAAGAACTGAGTTTTTAATGTAAAAAAAAATGTGCAAAAGGAAAAAAAATCACCTTTCAGGGTGTATTTATACCCCATACAATAGCAAACATAAGGCACAATTTCCATGTGTTTCATCTCTAACAGCTGGAGTCATGTTAGCTTGTTCAGCTTACCCCCTCTTGCAGTGATTGGGGCAGCCAAGGAGAGAAGGAAATTGGAGTTAGAGGGGGCATCACCAGAGACAGATGCATACCTGGGCTTGGAGGAGAGTGAGGAGGTGAGATACCAGGGATCAGGAAGGAAATCAGGAATAGGGATGGGAGTGATGCACTAAGAACTGGAAAGTGGGCTGAGGAGGAAATGTGTAAGGGACAGATATCTTGGAATCAGGGTCGAAGGCAGCAATGGGACGGAGTAAGGAATCCATGTCCGCTGTCTTGAAAGAGGAATAAAGATGATAGACAGAGACAACAGAACTAGAGAGAGGATGGAGGGAGACAGAAAGGAGACAGCAAGACTGCTAGAGTAAGGTCCCAAGAGTATAGCCATAGGGCATGTTATCAGTATCAGTCATCTAGCACTAGAGGCTCCAGATTGGTGTTTGCCAAAGAATAAAAAGGGAATTGGGCATTGTTTTATTCTATTCTATTCTGACACCGTTATCCTTTTACTGGACTTCTGAAGTCAGGCATGTATGAGGTATCCTTAGTACAGGGAGTAGCATGTGTGTGTGTGTGCGCGCGCGCGCACAAAAATGTGACAGTGGCTGCGAGTTAATTTAGCCTCTGGAGAGATGTCAATTTAGCATGTGGCAAACAAATGTTCCTGAGCAACAACCACAAGAGGAGATGTAGGAACAAGGCCAGGGCAGCTGGAAGGGGGTTTCACAGAGATTGATCCATCTGTGGGAGTTAGTGAAGGAGAAGCTCTGCTAGGTTAGTTAGTCCATCTTGCACTGCCAGCCCTGCATCACTCCCACTGAAGAGCAAGGAAGGTCTCTTGCGGTATGTGGGAAAAGCGAACAGACACTCCAGCCTAAATCATGGGGTCTAATAATTCAGCGACAAGGAGCACATGCTGTGTGCATTTCTTTGCAGCCAGCAGTGCAACCTTTCTTATGTGCAATTTATAGGACAATTCAGTTAATTGTGAAGGGGGAAAAAAATTGTTTTGGAGTTGGAAGAGGGGATCTAGGTCTGGTTGTTGGGCAGTGAGTCTGGGGTGGGGAGGCAGAGTGCAACTCGGATGGGGAGCCCTGGGGAATCCTGTGAGGGGGAGACTGGGACTGGCTGGGCAAGGAGATTGGGACTGGGATGAGAAGCCTAAGAAGTGGAGACTGGGAATGGGGAGAGAAGGAGAATGGGATGGGGATGACGAGCCAAAGGTGGGGAAGAGACAGGACTGGGGCAGAGACAGAGAAGGTCAAGCTTGGGGGAAACATTCTCCCCTCCAGAGCCTGGAATGGAATCCCAGTTTCCTGAGTGTCAACATTCCTCTGCTGTCAGCAAATATCTGTGAAATCCCCTGTGCATCTCACCCCGCCCCTCTCCAGTGTTGATCCGTCCTAGAGGATGACAACCTACTATTGTGATCAGTTACATTGTTAGCTTAAGTGCCCGAGGTCTAGGCAATGGAGCTAACGGTTCCAAACCTGCTGCTCAACCATAGGTGTTGAGATTATGCCACGTAGTGGAGTTTCTGTTTATTCACGTTGCTTTTTTAATCTAGGAAATTATGCACAAAAATGTGAAAAGAACATTACGGTTGCAAAGTCAAGTACTCTAAAATTAGGAAATGCCAGAATTAAGATTGCCTGTGCAACCTTAATTTGCCTGTCTCTCCCCTCTGCCCTTTATGTATGATCTAGGTGTTTATTTAACCTCCATTACCAGAGCATCTGGGCGCTGCCCAATCTTTAACATATTTATCCTCCCAACACTACTTGAGCCAGGGCAGTGCTATTGTTCCCATTTTACAGATGGGGAACTGAGCCATAAAGAGACTAAGTGACTTGCCCACGCTCCCACAGGAATTCTGTGGCAAAACAGGGAAGAGAGCCCAGGTGTCCATCTGAGAAAGGCACTTTGTCCCTGAGGTGCCTCAGAGCTGGGCTCTTTTTGCAGCCCATACAAACTGTGCCGGGGTTGAGGGAGGGCTTCTTGTACATTTAACACGCTCCATGGAAACTAAGGAAAAGACTGGGTTGGCTTGGTCCCATGACCACCTTCATGATGCTTTTCACTGTGCTGTAAGTGAGGCAAACATGCAGGCGCAGGAATTCCTTCCTTTGTTGTGCTGCTGCCCTCTGCTGGATGGACTCAGAACTGCTCAACTTTGTGTCATAGACCTGGTAGGGGCAGCATTTTAATTTGGATACTTCAAACATTTAACATATGCCTTTGATATTTGCAAATCAGTGTATACTGTGTCAAAGCAGGAAAGGAAAGGGAATGCAGGGAGTGAAATCAAAAAGGGTTAAACAACAGCCACAAAAACAGAGGCAAATGGGCCATGATGATAAACATTACAAATAGGTGCAAAGAAAGTCTTGTGGTGCTTCCCTCCCCCCACTCTTTTTCTGTTCTTTCTATAAGTGTAAATGGGCGTGGAGGGTGCTCAATTAGTTGCAAGACTGGGCCCTGACAGTTTAATCCTGCAAAGGGAACTATATCCTTTGTGGGTTTTAGGCACTGTGCGGGCAGATTCCTTTGCAGGATCAAGACATTAGGTTGTGAGTTTTTTAACACAAGGACCTGTCTTTCCTATGTGCCTTTAAAGCACTTTTGGATGCTACAAACTCACAATATTAAACAAATTGACGGCATTCTTGCTGGGTTCTTTTATTTCTGCTAGGGGAAGTAAAGATTTTGTACTGGAAGAAACAGATCGATGTGTTAGTGGGATGTAGCATGGATGTAGCATAGATTTGTCTAGGTCCAGAGTGACCTAGAGAAATTGGAGGATTGGGCCAAAAGAAATCTGATGAGGTTCATCAAGGGCAAGTGCAGAGTCCTGCACTTAGGACGGAAGAATCCCATGTACTGCTACAGGCTGGGGACCGACTGGCTAAGCAGCAGTTCTGCAGAAAAGGACCTGGGGATTAAGTGGATGAGAAGCTGGCTATGAGTCAGCAGTGTGCCCTTGTTGCCAAGAAGGCTAACGGCATATTGGGCTGCGTTGCCAGCAGAATGAGGGAAGTGATTATTCCCCTCTATTCGGCACTGGTGAGGCCACATCTGGAGTATTGCGTCCAGTTTTGGGGCCCCCACTACAGAAAGGATGTGGACAAATTGAAGAGAGTCCAGCAGAGGGCAACGAAAATGATTAGGGGGCTGGTTCACATGACTTATGAGGAGCGGTTGAGGGAACTGGGATTGTTTAGTCTGCAGAAGAGAAGAGTGAGGGGGGATTTGATAGCAGCCTTCAACTACCTGAAGGGGGGTTCCAAAGAGGATGGAGCTCGGCTGTTCTCAGTGGTAGCAGATGACAGAACAAGGAGCAATGGTTCAAGTTGCAGTGGGGGAGGTCTAGGTTGGATATTAGGAAACACTATTTCACTAGCAGGGTGGTGAAGCACTGGAATGGGTTACCTAGGGAGGTGGTGGAATCTCCATCCTTAAAAGTTTTTAAGGCCTGGCTTGACAAAGCCCTGGCTGGGATGATTTAGTTGGTGTTGGTCCTGCTTTGAGCAGGGGGTTGGACTAGATGACCTCCTGAGGTCTCTTCCAACCGTAATCTTCTATGATTCTATGGTAACGCGAGAGCATACTTACATTACAATGTTAATGCTATCTGCTCCGTTTTTGTTGTTGTTTTCAACCTTTTTTTAATTTTTCTACCTTTCCTTTCCTGATTTGACACAGTATAAATTGGTTTGCAAATATCAAAGGCATATGCAAAAGACACTTCCTCTTTCCATGCCTCTTTGTCCATCTTGTTTACTTTAGATTGTAAGGCCCTACTACTATGTATATGTACAGCAGCTAGCACAGCGAATCCCTGAACTTGGCTGGGGCCATTAGGTGCTACTGTAATACAAATCATAGGAATAATAGTGGAGTAGAAGCTGTGCTGTTGATCAGAACGTAAGCGCTGCCATACTGGGTCCAAACATCTTGTCCAGTATCCTGTTTTGGCCAGTGGCCAGTACCAGAGCTCCAGGGGGAGTGTACAGAACAGGGCAATTAGGACTGATCATCACCTGTCTTCCACTCCTGACTTCTGGCAGTCAGAGGTTTAGGGTCTCCCTGAGCATGGGGGGGTGTCCCTGAGCATCTTGGCTAATAGCCATTGATGGGCCTCTCCTGCATGAACTTATCTCGTTCTTTTTTTACCCCATTCTTCTTTTGGCCTTCACAACATCTCATGGCAATAAATCCTTGGAATAAAGACAATATTGACTTTATGATGCTATTACTTGCAGAATATAACAACCAGGTTCTTGATTCTGAATCTAGGCCAACTTTAGCAGCTAAAAGCAAAGCTGGAAAGTGGGGGGGGGGAAGGGGGTGATTACTGCTTCAAAATGTGAATTCTTTAACCTAAATATGGCTCAGTCACTTACATCATCCTGAAGTCAGTTATGTGTACATATCCGTTTCCATCGAAGCTTCCCTAATGAGTTTTAGGGTACTGTCCCTTTAAGGCAAGAAAGATCTCCGCTTCCATGTGGGTGTGCTGTTGGGAGCCAAGCCAAACAAACCAGATCCCCTCCCCCTCTCACGTTTGTATATCCAGCCTGCTGAGACTAGATTTCTCTGGCTCAGACATATTTGGCAGCCCAAGCCAGGGAGTGAAAAGCTAAAATGTTCGGATTGGTTCATATGGCTCTTGTTGTTATAGTGGAAGCTGCAGTTGAGAAGAACCCTACAGACCAGTAGCTGTTAATACTTGTTGCAATTAATGACTCCATGCAGCCTATGCATATATAAACCAAGGGACAGATTCTCGGTAGTGAGTTTAAAGCTAAGGGCAATCATAGGATTACTGGAGTTAGAGATGTCATTCTGCTAGGCACTGTAGCTTCTTGGCGCCTCATGACGACATTGTGGCTAGAACTCAGATCCTCTTGATCCAGAAGAATAGGCCCATACCAAACTAAAGGAGAAGCCCCTTTAAGCATTAGCAGTATAGAGCCTGTGAGGCACAGTTGCACAGCTCCGCGTCTGTTTGTCATTGGGAAGTCACACTAACAAGCATGATACAACACTACACACTCAGGTTTCAGAGTAGCAGCCGTGTTAGTCTGTATCCGCAAAAAGAACAGGAGTACTTGTGGCACCTCAGAGACTAATACTCAGGCACAATGATAAATCTCCAAAATGGAAAGAAAAAAATTAAACCCTGAAATATAATAATAATAATAATAATGATTAATAAGCTACAGAAGCCACTAAAAGAAGACAATGAAACCTCCCAATGGAAGCAGCTTAGCTTTGTCTGGTAGATTTAGGGCCATGTCACTCTCTGAGGCTAAGCAAACCTCTGCCCATAGTGATATTTTCATTACATCTCAACTGTGCAAGAAGTGCTTATTGGTTGGAATAGAGGTTTGCATCTGAGCCTTTTGCCTCTAAGTTTTGAGTCCAATTTCAGTCCAGGGACAGTAATAGCTAAAAGTTGTTACAATCCCAGAATCGCCAATCCCAAATTGATCACCCCAAAATCCTGAGATTGTCTTAAAAAATCATAAGATTTCAAATAATAACAATTAATAATATATTTAGGGTTCTTTTTCTTTGACTACAGATTTTTGGACCTTCAGGTCACATTTTCAAACTTTTTGCACCAACCATGAAGATTAGCAACTGTTTCTAAATGAAAGCTGAGATTCTCACATATTCTCATGAATCCAGGAGGTGGGGCCTTAAGAAAAACATCTAATATCATGAGCCTTGTAATCAGTGGGCAAGAGTTGGCAGCACAGCCTTGCAGGTGATCACATCACAAAAACACACCATCACTGTAGGCACAAAATAGCCCTGGCAACTGACCTACCCCCCAGCTGTGGTCCCAGCCGTGGCCCCTTATCCAAGTCTCCCCCACCTCCGAGCCGAGCCCTGCTCCCAACCATTGCTCCTGGGTGTGTGTGTGTGTGTGTGTGTGTGTGCAGAGAGGAGAAGGGGGGGGGGCAACATGAAAAGTTTGGTGACCACTGCTATGGGGGACTCACCTCAGATCTGCAGTGAGTCACAATGGACAGGGCCCTGTGAGGGAACCTTGTACTGCCACTGTGCTGCTGTACCTGTTCTGTGGATAAATGGATACGGCCAGTCTGCTGGGGTGGCAAACCAGATTTAATTCAACTTAAAACTTTGAAAATACAGATCTGTTGTAACGCACAGGCTAGTGCTCCGTCCACCAGCCAGTGGAATCAGAACTACCGCTCAATAGGGTGTCAGGGGCCCTATATTGCTCTTGCTAACAGTCACTCTGCATTATTATTATTGTACTTATTATTAATTTGTATTGTGGTAGGACCTAGAGAGCCCAGTCCCACTGGTCTAGACTAGGGTTACCATATTTTGTGCCTCCCAAAGGAGGACACTCCACGGGCCCGCCCCCGCCCCAACTCCGCCCCCTCCCCGAAGTCTCCGCCCCCTCCCCTGCTTCCTGCGAACATTTGAGTCGCGGGAAGCCTGAAGCAGGTAAGGGGGAGTGTGGGGGGAGGAGGCGCGGCCCAGGCTGGCCCCGGCCCTGGGGTGCCGGCCCCGGGCCCGGCCCCCGGCCGACCACCCCCGGCCCGCCCAGCACTGCGGTCCCCGGCCCGGCCCCCAGGCCCCCGGCACCGCACTGCCGGTCCCCAGCCCGGCCCCCGGCCCGGCCCCCGAGCCCCCGGCCTGGCCTGGCACTGCCGGAGCCCCTGGCCGAGCCCCCGCCGGAGCCCCCGAGCCCCCGGCCCGGCCTGGCACTGCCGGAGCCCCTGGCCGAGCCCCCGCCGGAGCCCCCGAGCCCCCGGCCCGGCCCCGCCGGAGCCCCCGGCCGAGCCCCTGCCGGAGCCCCCGAGCCCCCGGCCCGGCCCCGCCGGAGCCCCCGAGCCCCCGCCGGAGCCCCCGAGCCCCCGGCCCGGCCCCGCCGGAGCCCCCGAGCCCCCGCCGGAGCCCCCAAGCCCCCGGCCCGGCCCTGCCGGAGCCCCCGAGCCTCCGCCGGAGCCCCCGAGCCCCCGCCGGAGCCCCCGAGCCCCCGGCCCGGCCCCGCCGGAGCCCCCGAGCCAGGCACCGCGCCGCCGGCCGGCCCCGGAGCCCCCGGCCCGGTCCGCCCCGCCGGCCCGGCCCGGCCCCCAAGCCCTCGGCCCGGCCCCCGGCCCGGCCCCCCCGATTTTCCCGGACATGTCCAGCTTTTTGGGCTTTCCCCCCAGACGGGGATTTGGAGCCCAAAAAGCCGGACATGTCCAGGAAAATCCGGACGTATGGTAACCCTAGTCTAGACGCTGTAGGCACACAAAACAAAAAGACAGTTCCTGTCCCAAAACACTTAAAATCTATGTAGAAGCGGAGGGACAACAGGTGGATACAACAAACAGATGGTGGAGGAAGCACAAGGTAACTGAGACTGTAATGTATAGGAATTGGGTAGTAGACCTTTAAATAGTTTGTGAGTCCTCTAATGGCCCTGACTGACTGTCTTCTATGTTTCAGAATCCACCAGAACACTGCCCGAGCAGCTGTGAACCTATGTCACTAGGCCTTGAATGTTATAGGTGGTAATCACAGTAATTTGGACATCACTGCAACCAGGTGCTTCCTGTTACGTTGGCTGTGTAAAGAGCAAAAGATACAACAGAAACAATTATGGTAAGGGTGTTAGGACTGTGTGCTTTTTGCAGCAGGTAGTTCTGAGTTCTAACAACCATGAAGTTCTTTGGTGGCCAAGGATTTGTTGTACTATATGTTTAAAACACAATAAAATGTGCCTTGCTTTAATTTTTGGGGGGAAAAGGAAACATTTGTACTTTCTTTTTAAAATATCTGTTTATTATTTGCAAGATGTTATGGCACAGCTACTCTTTTCATATATATTGTAAAAACCTTAGTAGGAAAGTGTTACTACGCATTGCTCCAGATGTTCACTAAAAGAAAAGTACTTGTAGAAAACAGTGACACAACATGTAGTTCATCCTGTAGAATACATACCACATTGTGCAGTTACTGCCTGCCCTTTGAATTACATTTTGAAGGCTTTTTGTCTATATTGTAGGATAATGACGTGAGGTTGTTTTGAAGAAAACAAAATTGCAACAGCAGAGTTCTGTAACTTAGAAACATGGCTGTAGATATATTCTATTGTAATCTTCTTTTGGATTTGTAACTAAAAATGTAATTATTGCCTTTGTAGTATGATATGTGTAAATTAGTGTCTTCCTAATATGCACTGTTACTACAGGTATACTGGCTCAAGGGTAATTTCTGTGACCTACTGTGGGTCTATGACCCTGGAGATAATGGAGTCACAGAAAGGTTTTCGAACAGCACCGTTCAGTTCATGATGCTGGACTTGGAGGATAATCTTTTGATACAACTCCACACATCTGGCCCAGTGTCTGATATGCTTCCAGATAGGAGAAGTGTCAGAATTACATTAAAATTGTATTAGGATTGTAGCGGGGCAGTTACCCCACTCCGGTGGAAAAAGGCTAGAATGATTGGGGAAGCAGCCACAGCTTGGGCCACGCCCAATCAGGCCACAGCTGGCCCTATAAAAGGAGCTGAGTCAGTCTCTCTCCAGTTGTGGAGGGAGAAGGGCCTAGCTGCCTGGGAGCACAGGGTACCTGAAGCAGAGCAGTGCTGGGGAAGGGCAAGAGGAGCTGGGAAGCTCTAGCCTGGCGACTCACCAGGCTGAGGCCTTGTTAAAGGCCTGAGGAGGTACTGGGGCTACAGAGGCAGCCTGGGGATAGGCAGCAGCAGCTGGTCCTAAGCCCTTGCCAGTGATGAGTGGCCATTACAGACTGCAGTTGCCCCTTGAGAAAGGGGCTAGATGATGACTGGCAGTAGCTACTGAGGCAAGGTAGGTATAGAGAGTTGGTGGTTCCCTGGGGAGGGAAGACCCAGAGTGTGGGGATACTGCTGGGCAGAACGTCAAGGGAAAAGGGCACTGGAATCCAGGAGGGACATGGGGCCTGAGGCAGGTGAGACACTCTCCAGAAGGAGGTGCTCTGAGGCTGGAAAGAGCTAATTCCAAGATGACCAGCAGGAGGCACTGTGCCGGTGAGTCTTTGCTTTGCTACAGAATCAAGTCACCAGATTTGACACTCATGACTGTAGAAGTCTCACTGAAACAACCATGTTAACTTAAAAAAAAAACAAATTAAAAAAAGTATAAAAAAGAGTTGAAAGAACAGATTTAAGGGAATTTTCTTAATTAGAAATAGTTTAATTACTTTTTTTATAATAAACCCTGGGAAGCTTTTAACTGGCATATGCTTCTTTACCAAAATCCCAGCTCCTCCACTGCACAATGCTTTGTTTATTGTAGGGTAGCAATAAACGACATGGCAATTTGTTATTATAGGCTGCTCGTGAATTCTGAGCTGTCCACTTTGGTGTCTTAGAGCATGGCTGCCCATGAACACTGAGTGTTATGGGAAGAAAGGCTATGTTATTTGCTCAGTCAGTGAGACAGTCATGTAGACCTTGGATTGGAACTCAGTTGTTCTTGACACCTGGTCATGTGCTCAGACAATTTGACCACACCTTGCTTGTCACAGAAGCAGCACACAATAAACCCATCTTTTCCCGGAGGCCTTACTGAAACATTTCTGTGTCTCACACGCACGCTACATACAGAAACAAGCAAGCAAGATGCTGTGATCCTTCACTAACATACAGGTAGTCCAGGGGCGTGTACTGGGAGATCATTCTTGCATATAACTCTTCCCATTCCCTGCTGTATTGAGAGAAACCATCCTGCACTCTGGCAATTGCCTGGTGGAAGCACTGTTACCCAGAAAACAATAAGGAGTTGTTACAATCTATTTTGAGCCCTTTTGCAGGGGCCTTAATTCAGCAAGGTACTTAAGCAGTAGTCCCATTGACACCTGACTAATCTTCATCAATGGATTTACTCATGTGGTTAACATTAGGCATGTGCTTAAGAACCTGGCTGAATTGAAGCCATAGTTGGGGAAATCTTTAATACGTGGAGTATGGATGTTAGGTCTGTCATGGCATAGCTGTTTTGTGTCAACGCATCCTAGATTCCATGGATCACGCGAGGGGTGACATTCTGGCCCCATTTAAGTTAATGGCAAAACATCCATGGACTTCAGTGGGGCCAGGATTTCACTTAAGCAATTTCTGCCTCTGCCCAAATACAGCTGGCATGCAGATATGCTGTACAGAGGCAGACCTAGGGTGAAATTTTAGATCAAGGCCTTGTACTATCAGCTACCATCTGTATGCTGATGACTCATGGATCTACATCTCTACTCCAGACCTGTCTCCTTCTGTGCAAACTAAAATCTCAGCCTGTCTCTCTGACATCTCCTCCTGGATGTCTAGCCATCAGCTCAAGTTCAACATGGCTAAAAGAGAGCTCTTAATCCCCTCCCAACACACCTCTTTTCGATCACTGTGGACAACACCCCCATCCTGCCTGTGACTCAGGCCCATAACTTTGGTGTCATCTTTGACTCAGGCCTCTTTCTAGGTCCTCACTTCCTTCACTGTCTAAGTCTTGCAGATTCTTTCTGCATAATGTCTCTTAAGATATCCGGCTCCCATGGCTCTATCATATCAAACATAGGCTACTTTTCTTCACTTTCAAGGCCCTCATGATGCATCACAGATGCCGGCTTCCTCCTTTCCCCAGGGGTGCTCAACCCCGCTCAGCCCTAGGCCCCGCCCCCACTCCACCACTTTCCCCAAGGCCATACCCCACCCTGCCTCTTCCCGCCCACTTCTGCCTCCTCCCCAAAGCATGCCCTATTCCCACTCCTCCCCCTCTCCCCAGCGCCTCCTGCAGGCTGCGGAACAGCTGATCGTGGTGGGTGGGAGGCACTGGGAGGGAGAGGGAGGAGTTGACCAGTGGGGCCGCTGGTAGGCGGGAGGAGGGGAGCTGGCTGATGGTAGGTACTAAACACCCACTAGTTTTTTTTTCTGTGGGTGCTCCAGGGCTGAAATATCTAGCTCCTAGGTGCTCTACATGAGCATTGAAGGCACATGGGCACTTTCCATAGAAGGGGGATATTAAAATCTAGACTTTTAGCCAAAAATGTCCATCTTTTGCTGTTTGCCAATGTATTATGTGTGTGTGGTTCAGCAGAGATAATAGCATGTAGCTAATGATAAACTTTGTGGTTGTCCACATTCGTAGAGTACATTTCATGCTGGGGAGCTCTTTGATTTTGGCAGCCAGTTTGTCTGGCTGCACACGTTGTTTAGATGTGTATCTGCCTCTGGCGTGACAGGTGTAATCAATTAGGTCTAACTTTTTTTTAGTGTGTCAACCAATTTTGGGTGCCTGGCTTGATCATGATTCGAATTTCTGACTGACCTCAATAAGAGCTGCAGGTGCTTAACACTTCTGAAAAATCAGGCATGTGTGTGTCAAGTTGAGCACCTAAAAACAGAAGCATCCAGAATTAGTGGAAGTGTAGCCCACACCACAGAGTTCAGATTCTAGTACTGCCAACCCCAACTGTTAAACTATCATGAGTTAAATTCCCTCAAAATGTGAGATTAGCTTAAAAATCATGAGATTTTTTTTTTAAAGTAGGCTTTTTTCAGTTACCTTTTGGTGTTTGAGCCTTTAGGTCTCACTCAATTCACACTTTCAAGCTTTTCTCTACAACCATGAGGCCTAGAAACTTACTTTTAAAAAACAATGAACGTTGAGCTTCTCTCCAAATCACATGCCTTCAGGAGCTGGAGCTGCAAGAAAACATCAAATACCACAAGACTTGTGATAAAGAATCACAAGAGTTGGCAACACTGTTCCGAATTTTTCCAGTTTGGTGGTGTTCAGATCTGGATTTGGTTTGGCCCATTATAGGGACCTAAAGCAAAAGTCGGCATGCACATTTCTCTGTATTTTGGAGGGTGTATGGGTCTGATGGTTTGGTTCAAATTCACCGCTACTAAAAACGAGATAAATTATATGAATGGATTCAAAATGTTAGTTAAGCAATTTGAGAGCTGGTATGCCTAGAAACAAAGCATCTGTAGAGGTTCATAGACAAATGCCAAAGTAAAATGTCATGCAGAACAACAGGCAGATAGTGTTGAGCCACCTGTATTCAAGCAGACAACATTGTTAAATGCACACTAACATGTAATATTAATTGAAGTCACCTTAGGCTGTGATTAAATACCATTCTGTTGACATGTGTTTTATTATGTGTGGCATTTCTTGCTCCATTGCTTTTTGGTCTATATATCTTTTAAAGTGTTACCCAAATCTTTATTAATTTCGCAAGTTCCTTGGAACCATTGGAAAAGCTATAACCAGGAACAACTCAGGAAGAAAAAATAGAGACGCTTCTGAATTCCTCTGAAATAGTGTAAAATAAGTTAATGCTACTACATAAACGTCAGAAGTAAGTTATTACCATATGGCACCTTCCTAGCCTGTGAAATTGGTGATTCTCAGTGCAAGTTCTAGTAGATTAAAGTCCACATATAACAAAACACATTTAGCACTAATTGTCACCCTTGCTGACAATCTTAGCAGAGATGCTAAAGTGTGATGGGAGAATCAACTCCCATCCTTCTTCTAGTTTATGGTTCACTAACGTTGAGAGAGAATTTCGCTGCCTCTACCATATCTGATCTGTGGACAGAGGAATTCACACAAACTGTCAAGGTGGGACCTTTCTTTAGCACTAAACTTGCACATCCACACATTGCGTTCACTATATTCATAAATGCTGTAAATATTTTAACCACACCTATCTTGATTCCTTAGATCCATGCTTTATAGGGATGCCATGAGTATTGTGTGTGTGTGTACAGATTCCGCACTTATTCAGTGTGCAATTTAACTTCAGCTGAAAATCAGTCTGAAAACAAAGCAAGCATGAATCAAACCAGAAGCGGCAATGATTTTGCAGTTTGTTGTCCAGTAAGGCTAGGATTTTGGGGAGGGAGAGAATGGAGAAATACAGAAAACAATGTCCTGTTGGAAGAGCTTTCTACCACCAGAGAGGAATTTTGGTGGATTGGGGTATATATTTGATCAGCACAATTCTTACTAATTTATTATCTTGAGCTGATGTTCATTACTGGGTTGTAGCCATGTTTAAAGCAAAGTACAAACTGAAGAAAATGTCCTCATAAATAAAAAACGTTTGCACATGCTACATGATGGTAAGCGCTGTGGCGCTTTGTGGTCTTGGGATGCCCTGTTTGTGAGTTAACTGAGTGGTAATTGTTTGCAATTAAATGTCTTGTTTCTTTAAAAGAGGAAAAAAAAACACCACACTCCTACAATTTAACTGAACTTTTCCCCTTTTAATAGCATAAAAACAAACAGTGTCCCCCAGGGCTAGTTTGAGGCCGGACTAGAAGGGTTGCTGCCCTTCCTGAATTCTGCAGGATTGTCCAGATTTCAACAGTTGGCCACACGTTGTGCCAGGGTTTTTCACATTTTCAAGCAGTGTTGCAACCTGACACTCTGCCTTGCCAGAGTTCATGCCCCTCACTGAGGGGTATTGAGGAGGGGAAGTTTCACCCTGCAGTGCTACTGAGGGAGTGGGTGTCCTGCCCCTCACACTGGGGCTGCTGTGAGAGAAAGTGGGGGGGCCTTGTCCCTTGCTGCAGTGTGTGGGGTCCCACATCCTCCAGGGTGGGAATGCTATGTGTGGAGGAGAGGGGGCTCATGCCCTGCAATGTCACGGGGGAGCACTGTGTGTGGGAAGGAGGGGGCTCATGTACCTTAGGGAGACAGTGCTGGGTGGGGGGGAAAGGTGAACCAAGCTCTGCAGTGTCCCTAGGGGGTTCATGCGCCTCAGGGGAATGTTGTGGGGGGAGGGCACCCATGCTCTGCAGTGTCAGAAGGTGGGTCCATGCCCCTTGGGGGTGATATGGGAGGAGGGACCCATGCTATGCAGTATTTGGGGGGATGTCCATGCCTCCGGGAGGCCTGTTGTGGGGGCAGGGAACCCATACTCTGCAGTGTCAGGGGTGCCATGCCCCTTGGGGGGGATGCTGTGGGAGAGAGTGAGGGAGGGGCCCACACCGTGCAGCAGCATCAGGGGTCCAAGCCCATTGGGGGGGTGCTGTGTGGGGCGAGGGGTTTACACCCTGCAGTGTCAGGGGGTCATGCCCCTTGGGGGTTGCTGTGGGGGGAAGGGCTCACACTCTGCAGTGTTAGGGGTCCAAGCCCATAAGGGGGGTGCTGTAGGGGGAGGGGCCAACACTCTGTAGTGACGGAGGGGGTTATGCCCCTCGGGGGTGGGTGCAGTGAGGGGGAGGGGCTCCAAGCCCAGGGGGGTGCTGTGTGGGGAGGGGTCCACGCCCCGCAGTGGCGGGGGTCGAAGCCCCTCGGGGGTTGAAGTGGGGGAGGGGCTCACACCCTGCGTTGTGGGCGGGCAATAAGTGGCCGCACTGTGCGGCATCCCCTGCAGCGACGCCCCGCCCCACACCCTGGGGCGGAGCCCGGCGCAAGCAGTGCTTGGGGTGGGGGTGGGGCACCGCTCCGCTGTCTCCAGCCCGCATGCGGCTACGAAATGGGGTGGTGGGCGGGGCCTCACCGCTCCGGGGCTCTGATTGGCTGTTCCTTGCTTTCTTTTTCCTCCTCCCGGGCTCCAATTGGCTACTTCTGTTCCCCCTTCACACCCCAGTTTCCACTCCGGGTTCTGATTGGCTGCCCGCTCTCCAGTGCCCACCACCCTCCCCCCTTGCCTGGTGTGAATATGCAGGGCAGCTGTTCTCGGGCCTTGGGGGGCGAGGCGAGCGGCTTTCCTGCCACATGGGGCTTAGCACGTAGTCAGCCCTGCGGGGGGAGGGGCGTTTTGGGGGAGCAGCCGCAGCAGGGGGGAGGGGGCTTAGCAGCGCCTGACTGTGGCTGGGTTTGGGGGATGGTGCCAGTCGGGGTGGGGGAGCTACCTGGAGCTGCCTTCCCCATAGGACGGGGGTGGGGGGAGAGAGAAATAAAGCCATCTTCCCCATAGGGAGAACTAGAGCCACCTTCCCCATAGGAACTGGAGGTGGGGAGGGACTGGAGCCGCCTTCCCTATAGGAATTGGGCAGGGCTGGGGGGGATGACTAAAGCTGCCTTTCCCATAGGAACAGGGGTGGGGGCAAGAGCTGTCTTCCCGATAGGAACCAGGGGGATTGGAGCCACCTTTCCTGTAGGAACTGGCAGGGGGTTGTATGGGAGCCACCTTCCCCATGGGAACTCAGCTGGGGGGACTGGAGTAGGGTTACCATACGTCCTCTTTTTCCCGGACATGTCCGGCTTTTCGGCAGTCAAACCCCCGTCCGGGGGGAATTGCCAAAAAGCCGAACATGTCTGGGAAAATGGCGGCTCTGCTCCTCCCCTGACTCTTCGGCTCTGTTTAAGAGCCGGGCTGCCCGAGCGCTACCGGCTTCGGGCAGCCCCCATGCCTCCGGACCCTGCGCCGCGGAGCCCGGGAGGGGAAGTGCCCGGCTGGGGGCGCAGGGTCCGGAGGCACAGGGGCTGCCCGAAGCCGGTAGCGCTCGGGCAGCCCGTCTCTTAAACAGAGCCGAAGAGTCGGGGAGGAGCAGAGCCGCCGCGGCTGGAGGCTCTGCTCCTCTTCGGCTCTGTTTAAGAGCCGGGCTGCCCGAGCGCTACCGGCTTCGGGCAGCCCCCGTGCCTCTGGACCCTGTGCCGCCGGAGCCCGAGAGGGGAAGTGCCCAGCTGGGGGTGCAGGGTCCGGAGGCATAGGGGCTGCCCATAGCCCGAGCGCTACCGGCTTCACGGTTTGCCGGGCAGCCTCCAGACCCTGCGCCCCCGGCTGGGCGCTTCCCCTTCCGGGCTCCAGCTGCGCTGGGGAAGCGCTGGCCGGGGGCGCAGGGTCTGGGGGCTGCCCGGCAAATCCTGAAGCCGGTAGCGCTGGGGCAGCCCTTTCCCCGTGGCTGGGAGTGGGAGGGAGGAGGGGGCAGAGTTAGGGCAGGGCAGGGGCGGAGTTGGGGCGGGGCCAGGGCCCGTGGAGGGTCCTCTTTTTTTTATTTATTAGATATGGTAACCCTAGACTGGAGCTGCCTTCCCTGTAGGAACTGGATGGGGGCGGGGGAGGGGACTGGAGCTACCTTCCCCATAGGAACTGAGGTGGGGGAAGGGACTGGAACCACCTTCCCCATAGGAATTGGGAGGTATGGGAGCTACATACACCTCAAAATGGCCCTGTACCCACAGGCCACGGCATAGATGCTGAACTACCCTGGAGGAGAAGAGGGTGACCGTCTGGTTGACATACGCATACTGGGTACAAACCTCTTCCTTGTTGGAGGGAGAGATGTTAGATAGAAATTCTCTGGCGCCCTTCCTCGCTCATCCTGTCCACTGGCTTATAATGTGGGTATTTTGAAAAGTGTATGCTGACACCTAGAATTGACAGGGCAGGCAGTATTGAAATGTGTTAGCTGGTCAAGCTGAAACTTTGACTCTCCTCCTAAGCACCTTGTCTTCGCTTGGACCTTAGCCACATTTTTTTAAAAGCACTTTGGTCCCATTTTCAGAAGCGACGGAGGTGCTTAAGAGCTTGTTTAATTGAAAGTTAATGGGATTTAGGCTCTTAAGAGCCTGTCACTTTTGAAAATGGGACGTGGGCACCTCAGTCACTTAGGAAAATACAACTTCCCTGACTACACTCGAGTTTAAAAATGTATTAGTTAAAACAGGCCCAGAATATTACCCTGATTGCAATGGGACTACTTATGGTATAAGGTACTTTTCAATGTGAATGAAGGTATCACATTGACCCCTAGGTTGTATATTCTTTAGGGCAGGGACGTTCTTTTCATTATATGCGTTTGCACAGTGTCTAACACTATGTGGCCCTGATCCTGACTGGCCTCTAGAGGCTATTGTAATAAAAGTAATCATAAAAAGGAGAAATGACCTGGAATGAGAAGTTCCTCCCTTCAGATGCGTGAGGCTTGGCGGGTCTGATGTTAGGATATCATTAGATGTAACATCCCAGTAATAAAAAGTCTTGGATTAGGAATCGTTGTTCACGTGACCTGCCACTATTCAAACAACATATGCATGTCTGTGATTTATTATTTATTTTTGTTATTAACAGGGGAACAAGGATCTTAATTTATTCTCAGAGAAACCCATCCTCTTTTTTCCTGCATCCAGATTATTCAATACCAGAGAAATTGGGGCTGAAGCAATCTCATGCACACAGTGGGCCAGTTTAATCCCAGGAGTATTTATTATTACTTACTATTTTTATTACAGTGGTGGTTTGGGCCCCAGCACTCCCTGGTGCTAGATGCTGTACGTACACATAGTAAAACACAGCCTCTGCCATGAAGATCTTACAATCTAAATAAACTAGACAAAGGGTAGAAAAAGAAAGTGTTCTCACCTTTGGACAGATGGGAAACTAAGGCAGAGATTAAGGCTTTGTCTGTACTAGAAAAATTGCATTGGTTTGACTAAATTAAACTGGTGAAAATCCCTAATATAGAAGCACTTAAACTGTTTTTTCATTGATTCCAAGGCCAAAAGGGGCCACCGTGATCATCTAGTTTGACACAGTCTAGAGAACCTTCCTTAAATAATTAGAGCAGATCTTTTAGAAGAACATCCAATCATGATATAAAAATTGCTAGGATGAAGAATCCACCACAACTCGTGGTGTAAATTGTTCCAGTGGTTAATTACCCTCACTGTTAAAAATTGATGCTTTATTTACAGTCTGAATTTGTCTAGCTTCAGCTTCCAGACATTGGATCGTGTTATACCTTTCTCTGCTAGATTGAAGAGCCCATTATCAAATATTTGTTCCCCATGTAAGTACTTTTAAACTGTGATTGTCACCCCGTAAACTTCGCTTTGTTAAACTAAATAGATTGAGCTCCTTTAGTCTATCACTCTAAAATGTGTTTTCTAATCCTTTAATCATTCTCATGGCTCTTCTCTGAACACTCCCTAATTATCAACATCCTTGGATTGTGGACATCAGAACTGGACACAATATTCCAGTAACAGTTGCACCAGGCCAAAGATAGAAGTAAAACAACTTCTTTACTCCAACTCAAGAGTCCCTTGATTATGCATCCCATAATCTCTTGATTGTGGCACGAGCCCTTTTGGCCACCGCGTTGCACTGGGAGTCCATATTCAGCTGATTATCCACCACAACTCACAAATCTTTTTCAGAGTCACTGCTTCCCAGTAGAGAGTCCTCCATTGTGACCTACATTCTTTGTTCCTAGATGTCTACATTTACCCATATTAAAACATATTGTTTGCTTGCGCCCAGTTTACCAAGTGATCCAGATCATGCTGTATCAGTGACCTGTCCTCTTGCTGGTTACCTCTTCCCCCAATTTTTGTGTTGTGTGTAAACTTTTATTAGTGCTGATTTTGTTTTCTTCCATTGATAAAAAGGTTAACTAGCATAAGGCCAAGAACTGACCCCACTAGAAACAATCCTGCTTATTTTGATTCCCTGTTTACAGTTACATTTTGAGACCTATCAGCCAGTTTTTAATCCTTTTAATGTGTGCATATTAATTTATATCATTCTAGTTTTTAATAAAATGTTGTGCAGTACCAAGTCAAATGCCTTACAAAGTTTAAGCATATGTCTAAGAAGTCTACTTTTTAACCCTCGCTTAATTCTACCAAAACAGAAGCTAAATTGATTTAGTCAGACTAATACAAGTTTTCTGGCATAGGCAAGGTCTAGAGGACTTGCAAAAGGTCACCTTGAGCCAGCTCTCCTGAGCCCCAATCCAGTGTCTTAACCACAAAGTCATCTTTGCTCTCTGATTGAAATTAAGGGAGTTATCTGAGGGTATGTCTACACTACAAAATTAGGTCGATTTTATAGAAGTCGATTTTGAAATCGATTTTATACAGTGGATTGCGTATGTCCACATTAAGCGCATTAAGTCGGCGGAGTTCGTCCTCACTACCGTGGCCAGCATCGACTTACGGAGTGGTGCACTGTGGGTAGCTATCCCACAGGTCCCGCAGTCTCCGTCACCCCTTGGAATTCTGGGTTAAGCTCCCAATGCCTGATGGGGCAAAAACATTGTCGCGGATAGTTTTGGGTACATGTTGTCAGTCGCCCCTACCTCCATGAAAGCAACGGCAGACAATCATTTCGCACCAGACACCAGGGCGATTAGAAGAGCACAGCAAGGCGCGCTGCGCATGAGAGAGGCTTTGAAAACCAGTTTCATGACTGGCCAGGCTGCGGTGTGAGAGTTGTGTGTTTCTCCTTGAGGCAAACCCGCCCCCTTTGTTGATTTTAGTTCCCTGTAAGCCAACCACCCTCCCCGCTTTGAAATAAAGTAACTATTGTTTTGAAACCATGCTTTCTTTCTTTATTAATTAAAAAAAAAAAAAAAAAAGATAACGGACAAGATAGCCCGGGTGGGGGAGGAGGGAAAGACAAAGCCACATTGCTTATTGTAGTCACACTAAAAATCAAACTGTTTGAATTACAGTCTTCTGTTGCTTGGACCATCCTCTGGAGTGGAGGGGCTAGGTTCCCGCAGCCTCCCCCACCCCTGTGTTCTTGGGCATCTGGGTGAGGAGGCTATGGAACATGGGGAGGAGGGTAGGCAGTTATACAGTGGATGCAGCAGGGGTCTGTGCTCTTGTTGGCTTTCCTGCAGCTCCAACAGATGCTTCATCATGTCCATTTGCTCCCCCATTAGCCTCAGCATCGTATCCTGCCTCCGCTCTTCGCTCTCAGTTAATTCTTTCCTGGCCTCTGCCACTGAATGCCTCCATACATTAAGCTGTGCCCTATCAGTGCGGGAAGACTGCATGAGCTCGGAAAACATGTCATCGGGAGTGTGGGTTTTTTGCCTTTTAATCTGTGATAACCTCAGGGATGGAGATGATAGGGGGAGCATAGAAACATTCTACGCTCTACGATTCTCGGGGGACTACATGGTCACCTGTGCTGCTGAGTTCGCCACGCTGGCCAAACAGGAAATGAAATTCAAAAGTTCCTGGAGCTTTTCCTGTGTACCGGGCTAGTGCATCTGAGTTCAAAGTGCTGTCCAGAGCCGTCACAATGGAGCACTCTGGGATAGCTCCAGGAGGCCAATACCATCGATTTGCGTCCACATTACCCCAAATTCGACCCAGCAAACTCGATTTTAGCACTACTCCCCTTGGTGGGGAGGAGTACAGAAGTCGATTTTAAGAGCCCTTTAGGTCAACGGAATGGGGGTGGTTGTGTGGACGCATTCATTTTTAAATCAACCTAACATGGCTAAATTCGACCTAACCCTGTAGTGTAGACCAGGCCTAAGTGGATGAGTTTGTCTAGGGTTACCATATCCAGCAAATAAAAAAAGAGGACCCTCCACGGGCACTGGCCCCGCCCATTTCCCCACCCCAACTCCGCCCCCTCCCCGCCCTAACTCCACTCCCTCCCACTCCCAGCCACGAGGAAAGGGCTGCCCCAGTGCTACCGGCTTCACGGTTTGCCGGGCAGGCCCCAGACTCTGTGCCCCCGGCCGGCACTTGCCCAGCGCAGCTGGAGCCCAGGAGGGGAAGCACCCAGCCAGGGGCGCAGGGTCTGGAGGCTGCCCGGCAAACCGTGAAGCCGGTAGCGCTTGGGCTTCGGGCAGCCCCCTTGCCTCCGGACCCTGCGCCCCCAGCCGGGCACTTCCCCTCCCGGGCTCCGGCGGCGCAGGGTCTGGAGGCACGGGGACTGCCCGAAGCCGGTAGCGCTGGGGCAGCCCGGCTCTTAAACAGAGCCGAAGAGTCAGGGGAGGAGCAGAGCCGCCATTTTCCCGGACATGTTCGGCTTTTTGGCAATTCCCCCCGGACGGGGGTTTGAGTGCCAAAATGCCAGACATGTCCAGGGAAAAAGAGGACGTATGGTAACCCTAAGTTTGTCCTATTAAATTCAAATTGCCTTAAAGATGTAACAAAAAAGCCTCTAGTATTCAGGAGTCTGTGGCAGGGAAAGATCTGAAATTACAAACAGAAACCCTTATCAATGGATTTGAGAAGGGTCAGAAATGGGGATAGAAAAAGTCCTATAACAGAAGGCAGTTAAATTACAGAGTGGCCACAGCGATCTTAAATGCATTCCATGTCTCTTTTCTCATTAATGCAGCAGGCCAACGTGTGGCAGACTACAGTCCCCAGCATGCCCTCCTCTATATTGATTTGGAGTAGCACAGAGCTAAATGGGTGTGGATTTCAGCATGCCAAACCTCATCTTGATCCAAGCGGTCTGGAGCCAGTAGAGGGTCTGAGCTCCAGCATATAATGTTTGTACTCTATCTTGGTCCAACACGAGCATGGGATGCTGGGATCTGTGAATTTGTGGGCAGGCTGCCCATGTACTAAAGATGAGAGTTACTGCTGCAACTACTCTCATTTTATGTTAATGAGGTGCTGCCTTCAGCATCTGGCAGGCTGCCAACCTGTCCCCCTCGGTTAAGCAAAATGTGGACATTCTCCCTGAAAAAGAAAGAGACCTTCCAGCCCATACAACATAGGAAGCAACACAAAATATGAAGCGTGTTGCCAAACGCCACGCCTTCCCTGCCTCCCCCACCCCCCCTTCGGAGCCAGAAGCGTTTGGGTAAACAGGGATATTCCTGCACGTTTTAGAGCCGCATGGTGCTTTGCATGGTGCCCAACCCATGCGTGTGCAAGAGAGCCGGAGACCTGGAGCGGGGTCTAGCGGGAAGCTAACGCGGGTGGCTTAGGCGCTGCTGGGCTGCGAGCTGACAGAGCCATGGGGGTGGAAAGTTGGCCTTGAGCTGGTTCAGCCCCCCGGGGAGGGTGTGGAGAAATCGAGCCAGGACCTTCCTCCCCCTCTAGTCCTGTCACCGAATTCCGGGGGGGAATTGGGCAGTGAGTGTTCCTTGTTTCCCTGCCAGCCACTGCATTGGGGGGGGATCACCAAGGGGGTGGCCACCCCCTCTAGTCTCCCTGCTGCTGGGAGAGGAGTGGGTGGGGGTAAATCGGGCATGGAGCGGCTCTCTGTCCCTCCCCTCCCGTGGGAGCAGCAGAAATGGAGCGGCTGGGTGATTTCAAGCTGCTGGATGTAGGGGGAGAGAGAGGGGGGGGGTTAGTGAGGCTCCCCCCCCCCCGCTGCCATTCTGCTGGGTGCGCACCCCCCAAAAGCAGTGGCTGTCACGGCTTGGGTGTAAGGCCACAGGCGGAATGGTGCAGGACTGGCAGGGCGGAGCCAGGGGGAAGCCGCGGCAAGCTCGCCCCAGCCCCGCACTGTTTATTTTGTGCTGGCTTCGGTGGGGGCGTGTATTTAAAGGGAGCCGGGCAGCCAATGCGCGGGAAGGGGCTGAGCATGTGGGTAGCTTGTTTACACCAGACCTTCCCGAAGCGCTTTAACCCGGCCGGCAGCGGGCAAGAGGCAAATCCCGGCGCTGGGAGCACGTGTGTGTGGCGTCTCCTGGACCGGCAGCCCGAGGGATGGGCCAAGGAGCGCGGGGGAATTCCTAGAGCGCGCAGCTCAAGGTAAATAAGCCTGTAGTCTCCTCCGCAGGTGAGGCACAGGCAGGTAACCATGCAACTGGGGGGAAAGGGATCCCCCAGCCGGGAAGGGAAGATGTCCAAGGGCTCCCAGGTTGGCCTTGTCCAGTCACATGGGCTGCTAAACCCAGAGCTGCACCTGCTCCGATGGACAGGCACCAGTGGCTGCATGCGTGCCCGCCTCTTTAATACACGGGCGGCCCATGGAGACAACTGGTCCCAGCTGCTGGTCCCACCATACAGGCTACTGGGTCTGTGCATCCATCTCCAACCCCTCATACCTGTGGTCTCAGTGGAGGGTTTTTCTGTTGAAAGAGGGAGGGCCAGGAGGTATAACTCTGTCTCTGCAGATTGTGTTTGGCCCTAGGGCTGCACTTTGGCCAGCCCCTGGCCTGGATCAGGGAATAGGCAGCTTGGAAGGGAGGTGTGAGGATGAGTTTTCCTGGTCCCCCCTCCTGTAGAAAGAAGTGGCCAGCAAAGTGGCTTGAGCAGCGTCCAGGGTATTTGAGAGTAACCATTATGGGGACTATGCAGGGGGGCTGGAACAATTTGTATAGTGGGGGTGCCCACAGCCATTGAATCAAACTGTAAACCCTGTATATGATGGAAACCAAGCCAGAGGTGTTGCATCGCCAGCACCCGTCGTTCCAGCGCCTATGGGAATAAGGGTGCAACAGTGGCATTGTTTTTCATGGCAAGGAGAACGGTTGGGTTTTGGCTGCTCCTGTGTGCACGAGACCCCGCTTGTCTTTGTGTGCACCCCTGTGACTTTCCGTGCCTACGCTGGCTACCTAGGGGCTGTCTACACTTGTATAGCTTGCCATGCCAATAAAATATGAACATACTGGATTACATTGTGTGGCTGCACGTGTGTGTGTGGCAAATTATACGTATGCAGGCACGCTCAGTTGAGATTGCATATATGTGTGATGGCATACAGCCATGTATATGCACCGTGTGTGTATGTATGCCTGCTGTACCGGGCCTCGAGTGTGATCCATGTCGTCATGTGTGTGTGGGTGGATGTATATGTGTGTGCCGTGCTGAGATCTTCAGAGGTGTTGAGCACCTATAATTCCAAATGAATCAAATGCAAACTATAGTCAGCACCTCTGAAGATCCAGCCATGTGTCTCTGCTTAGCTGTATGCCTCTATCTGCACTGGCAAGGCCTTGTGTGTGTCTGCATGTGTCCCTGTTTGCCTACAACTGAGCATCTCCCTGTTAGGAACGGTGTCTGTGTAGGTAGAGGTTCTTGTGTTCCTGGCCCCATAGTTGTAGCTGTTCTCTGCCTATCGCTGTCTCGGGGTGGGTGGCTGTTCGCGTTGTATCTGTGTGTGTGTGTGTCTGTCCCTGTAGCTCTCTCCTGGTGCATTTGATCTCTGTAGCTGTGGTGTGTTGGCAGTGAAGTCCCTCGCAGTCCCTTCCCAGCCGGCACTCCAGGCCGGGGGCTCCCTGCAGCCGCGTACGTGAGGCAGCCTGTGCCGGGGACAAGGGGAGGGGGGAAGGGGAAGGTTAATTTCAAAACAAGCCGAGCTCGGGAGGGAACGAGCGAGCGAGCGGAGCGGGAGGTAAGCGCCGCGCCGCGCGGCCGGGCAGGGGGGCGGTGGTCCCCGGGATCGGGGCACTGCGGGGAGCTGCCCCCGCGGGGCGCGCCCCAGGGGACCCGCTGCAAGCACAAGGCGGCGGGGGAAGGGATCAAGGCGGAGAGAAGGCGGCGCGGACCCGGCAGCGCGGGCTGCAGGGCACGGACCCGGGCGGCCGGAGGGGGTGTGTGCGCGCTGGGACTGCAACAGGCCGCCGCGTGCAGCCGCCCCGTGCACCTCCTGTCCCCCCCCCGCCGCGTGTAGCTGCCCCGTGCACCCCCTGTTCCCCCCCCGCCGCGTGCAACCCCTGTCCCCCCGCCCCCCTACCCCGTTCTCCCCCGCCGCGTGCAGCCGCCCCGGGCACCTCCTGTTACCCCCCATATCCCCGTTCTCCCCCGCCGCGTGCACCCCCTGTTCTCCCCACCCCGCACCCCCGTTCCCCCCCGCTGCGTGCAGCCGTCCCGTGTACCCCCTGTTCCCCCCCCCCGCTGCGTGCAGCCGCCCCGTGCCCCCCTGTCCCCAACCCCCGTTTTTCCCCGCCGCGGGCAGCCGCCCCGTGCCCCCCTGTTCGGGCAGCCCCGCCGTGCCCCCCGTTCCCGCCGCCGCGTGCAGCAGTGTCGTGTATCCCGATATCCTTCCCCCATGCAGCAGTGCCGTACACCCCTTATGCCCCCCGCCGACCACCTCTTGTTTCCCCAGCCAAGTCGTGCACCCCCTGTTCCTGTATTGTCCCGCCGCGCAACCGACCCGTGCGCCCCCCATTCCGCGCTGCATGTAATGGCCCCTTTACCCCTTGATTCCCATAGTTCTCCGCTGCATGCAACCACCCCCGTCGCCCGCTGCACACAATTTCCCCTGCACGCACCCCCAGTTCTCCGCGCCGCGTACACCCATATTCCTCGTTGCATGCAACCGCCCCTTCTAGTCCCTATTTCCCTCGCTGGGTGCCACCGCGCTGTGCACCCCCCATTGTCCCGTCCCGTCAGCCTCCCCTGCACCTTCTGTTCCCATCTATGTTCAGCTTCTCCATGCACCCTTAGTCCCTTTGCCCTCAACCTGCTCCACACCCTCTATTCCCCTTAGTATACATCTGCACACCGCACCCCATTCCCCTCACGTGGAGCTGTCCCGTTTGTTCCCATTCCCTTGTGCACCCTGTTTCCTCTGTGTGTAAAACAACGTGCATTTCCCTTCCCTCCTGCACCCTTGTTCCCCTCTACATTTGCCCCCCAGCTCCCTCCCTGGCACCTCTCCCCCTGTGCATCACCTCACTTCCTCCTGCATGTAGCACCGTACAGGGATTCCTATTTCTCTTCTGTGCGGAGTTCCATTTCCCTCTGTGCAAATCCTTGGAAACTCACGTGTTTCTTTGGAGTATCCCCCCATGTCCCTCTGCACATGACCCCCTCGCTTCCCTAGTGTTGCTCTGCTTGTTAGTTCCTCAGCCCTCTGTGCGTGCACCCGCTCCCTGTTCCTTTGCACACACGCCATGCCTCCGCTTGCACCTCTTCCCTCCCATACAGCACATGTCTGTTGCACATGTCCCAGGGTCCTACCCCCTCCCTGCTGCACCCCTGCACCGGGCACTGCCTCCTGGCTGCACTCCTGCCCTGTTTTATGTGTGCCATGTCCCCTCCTGGCTGCACTCTTGCCCATTGCATGTGTGCCACACCCCCTCCTGGCTGCACTCCTGGCCTGGCGCACACATGCCACGCCCCCCCTCACTCTGCTACACTCCCGGGCCCTGTGCACACACACCACGCCTCTCCCTTCTGCTGCACTCCTGCCCTCGTGCACACATGCCACGCCCCCCTCCTGCACCACCTCTGTTCCTGGAGCTTTAGAATACACACCACACCCTGGTCTCTGCCCTCTGTGTGCATTTTACGCTTCCGTCCATGACTCTTCGTATGCCTTCCAGACCCATTCCAGCTCATCTGTGTGCATGTCCATCCCTTGTACCCCACTGCCAATTCTGCATGCACTTCAGCGCCTTCCCCAATCCTCTGGCATGCAGGCCACGCCTTCTCTCATATTTTTCTGTTTGCCAGTTTGCAGGCATGCCACACCCCCGTTCTGACATGCCACGCCCCCTTCTGTTCTCTCTCCTGAAAGATTGCCACACTCTTGCGCTACCCCATTGCCTGCATTCCACAATCCGCCTTACAGCCCGTCCCCCGTGCCACTTTGCATGCCCCTCACATTCCCATCCTTGCCCTTTTGCAAGCGTGCCACAGCCCCTGCTGAAGACTCATCCCTGCCCCTTTGCAGTCATGTGCTGAGGGTATCAGATGGGAGTTTGCCAGCTGTAGGCTTGGTTTTGAGAAAGTAGCAAATCTCCACCTTTTCCTTCCCAGACTCTGTTACCTTAACCCCTTAGAGCCGGCTCTCTTTCTCAAATGCTAGCAGATGGCTGGTGTTGGTTGAGGGGCCTTCTTAGGGTGGTGGGCTGCTGCTGTGTTAGGGACAACCTGGTGTATGTGTAGGAGTCTGTGTGTTTGTATAATATATCTTTACTGCCCAATTAAAAATTCTTTCTCCTCAAAATCCCTATCTCCTCCTTGAACTCAGCAGCAACGCAGACACCCACACCAGAGTGAAATGGGCAAGAGCACCACCCCCCACCAAGGCCCAACGGGAGGGCCAGAGACCCCTACCCACCCCAAATTAAGGCCATAGGAAAAATGCAGCAGTATGAAATGCCAAGTCTGAAGTTTTCTGAAACCTCTGTGCATGAGATGGGTGGAGATGAGACTTGTCATAGTTGTTGTCAGCTTAGCCCCAGTTTTAACAGGGCTGTCTGGCATCCTCCAAGCTGGGACAGTAAAAAGTGTTTCCGATCAGAAGGATCCCAACAGTATTTCAAAGACCATGAATGAATACAGGCCGCGTGGCTAAAATGCAGCCACCTCTGAGATGGAGGGCAGCAGGCAACAAAGCAGGTTTTGAATATAGGCCCCAAATCTTGCAACTGGCTCTGGGTGGACATCCACGACCCATGCAACAGATTGCAGGATTGGGGCCATAGTCTATAAAGTGCTTTCTGAGCCTTCTGGAGGAAAGGCACTGTATGAATGTGAGTTAGTGGAGTTAAGGAGACAGAAGTTATATATATCTTTCAGTCGGTCATAGTACCATTTCACTTTTGACACCCTTATTCATGTTGAGTAACGTTTTACACCAGGAGTAGTTCCAGTGCAGTAAGATTCTGTGTCATGTGAGCTAGGCTTTAATGTGTGCTAATTGATATTTCCAAGATGATGAAACCTACACACTTCTGTTTTTAAGAAACCAGGCAGTAATCTAGTTTGTAAGCTCTCCGGGGCAGGGACTGCGGCTCTGTAATGTGCTTATACAGTACCTTGCTCAGTACGGGAGGGGCTTCTAGTCACTTCTGCGATACAAATGCTAATAGCAAAATTACTTTTCCGCTACATTTGGGTGCCCTGACTAGGGAGCATTAGTGGTTAGAATGTGGAACTGGGGGTCTAGTCCATCTCTGCTGTGATTTGCTGTGTGAATTTGGGCAAAGTGCTTCACCACTGTGCCTCGGTTTCCCCATTTGTAAAATTGAGTGACTGATACTTCACCTTCTCTGTAAAGAGTTTTCAGACCCTAGTTAAGCATCTAAACATTGCTGTTATTTATTAGTATATGAATCCAGTGTGGAAAGGCTGAAGACGGACATCTTCCCCACTGCTTGTTTAAAGCCGAACGTTGACAGTTGCCTCCAAAGTGTATGCTCAATGTTCAAGAAATAATTCTGGATCTCTGTTGATTCTCACCTGTGTGAAGTGTGATTGCTAGCAGCTGATAGGCACTGTGTGCATTCATAGGCAGTGTTCCTACAGGTCAGAGTCTAAGTGGTGGGCATCCAAGCAGAAGACACTGCGTTCCTAGTTCTGCCATTAGCTTGCTTTGTAACTGGGGGCCGGTCAGAGAGAAATTATATGTCTCTGTTTTTTCATCTGGAATATGGGGATAATGACCCCCACCTTGGTAAATTGCAGTTGCGGTATGTAAGAGGTAGGGTCTTTCAAATGCCGTTGTTTAGCCTCACTTTTTTGGAGCCGTGTTCATGACTCTCCAGCACAAACCTGAACATTTCCCCTCTCAGAAGGGTTCTTGTTTCCTAGCATCTCAGCTGAGCTGCCATCAGAAGCTTTCACATGGGTTTCCCCCTTGTTCTTCTAAGCGGGGTGTGGCTCTTGGCAGACTTCACAGCGGTCGATCCTAATACCTTCTCCACTCACCCTGTAGCATTCAGCTGAAGCCCCTCAGCAGTCATCTTTTCAGCTGAGTAGCTGTGTTAGCATGTAAACTTCATAATCACAGGCCACGCAGTATGGGACATGGGGTTGAAACAAGAGCCACGTTTCAACGTACAGGGTCTACTGAAAGCAGATGTGGCGCTGGCGTTCCTGAGATCCCTACTCTTAAACTCTTTTTGCAAGTCAAAAATACCCCAAGCCCCTCTTCTGCATCAGAGCCAGGTGCTGCACTGAAAAAATAGCTCAAGTTAAGGGAACCTTGCAGTCCTGTTGGTTTCAGGAGTTGTTTGTTTGCATAGGGGAAATGAGCGGGACCTTTTAAAGTGGGAGAGGACTGGGCTTGGCCGGCAGTAAAACCTGCAGGGAAGGGTTGTGAATAGAATTTACAAGGTATCTGGAAAGAAATAAACTTTCTGGAGAGATACTGAAGTGTTCATTATATCCCAACATTTCTTTGTACGGAGGAGTGGGGCCGGGCTGGTACAAGGGGAAGTCTTTAAACTGTCAAGCCCCTCAAACAGCATGGAATAAAATGCAACTTATAATCCAGAATCCACTGTTTGAACAGAGTTCTTGGCACTGACAGTGTTTGAGCGCAAGTTATCGAAAGCAGGAGGCGTGGTCTATGGGCTGACGTGTGGTCTAGTGGTAAACACGGAGTTAGGATAGACAGGCCTTACCACAGGCTTGCTGTGTGATCTGTTGCAAGTTTCTTTATCTTGTTCTGCCTCTGCTGCCCTGTCTGTAGAATGGGGAATAACGAAACTCACCAATAGCACAGTAATGTTTGCAGGGGGTCAGATCTGTGAACCGAAGGCGATAGATTGAGATAGATAAATGCACATTTGGATTGTTGCTACACAGCTTCCCTCTGCCTCAGGGAACATGCATTTGTACCTTGCAAAAGTCCCCTGATGTCCTATTTTTAAATGTCATGGTAAATTGGTGTGGGTGAGTGCCCAGTCTGGGAATACGGTGGTTTAGTCGTAAGGGGAGAGAGTGATTCCCAAGAGCTCTGCTGTTCTAGTAGCAATCAGGTGTGTTAAACGTACTTGCTTGCAAGTTAGTTCGGATGCTGAGGGATTTCCCTGAGGTTTTAAGGAAGGGTGGGGAGAAGTCAGCAAATTTGTCTCCACAAGTTCTCTAAAATGGAAAAAAACTTGGTATAGGTGGGGATGGGTTTTCCATGTGACTAAGTTAAGAGAGGGGAGAGGTATGTGTTGGGGCGGGATGGGGGGGGGAAATACAAATGTAAAGGCATTGCCACCCACTAGGTGCCAGTCAAATGGAAGGTGATGCTCTTCCCAGTGGCCTGGCCTGATGTAGGGGGTGCTGTGCTCCTGGAAGCACCTTTCTGATGAAAAAGGGCCTACCAGCGTTCAGCACCTGGCTTCGCAAAGCCCTGAGGTGGACATGCTTAAGTTTAAGCACGTGAATAATCCCAGCAAAGCACTTGGAGCACCTACAAAGGGAAGTAGGTGGTTAAGGGCTTGTCTGCACTTGAAACATGCACCACTGTAGCGCTTCAGTGCAGACACTGCCTACACCGATGGGAGGAGTTCTCCCATCCATGAAGGTAATCCACCTCCCCGAGAGGTGGTGGCTAGGTTGACTGAAGAATTCTTCCATTGACCTGGGGCTGTCTACACAGGGGCTGAGGTCAGCTTAACTACATCACTCAGGGGTGTGGATTCATCACACCCCTGAGCTCTGTAGCTGGGTCAATCTAATTTTCTAGTGTAGACCAGCCCTACGTGTTTTGTTGAATCAGGACCTTAATTTTTACAGCTAAATAGCATGTTTCTGAAGAGTAGGGTGCTAGCCACCGGGTCCTGGTGACTGTATTCTGTCTGCTCTCCCTGAAATTCCCTATGTGGTTTCAATTGGATACAATATTCTTCTTCACTTCCTATTGGAAACACTTTTGTAGTGTTACTATGGCTGCTAAATGGCTGTTACTTTCCACTTCAGAGGTGGATGCATTTCAGTGGTGGTTAAAGTGATCCTTATATGGAGCTCATAAAGCACCTTGTAAATCACATGGCTGTCTTTGAGATGGGAGATTCTTTGGGATCCGGGTCAGTTTGAAATTGTGATCACTGTGGCTAACGGGGTTCAGAGTGCTCCTTTTTTTCCTGAAATTCTGTGACTGAAATGGTATGTAGGATACAAGAGTGCTGTATAAACTACATATAGCCATCATTGAAATGCGGCCATCTCTGGGGGAGAACTCCACAGATATTTAACAGCACACAGCAACACCATGCAACAATTTAGGACTGGAAATGAAAAAGAATGCTGAAATCAAATGAAACTATATGGGGAATTTCAGTGACAGGAGGCAGAATATAGTTGCTGGAGGTGGTATTAGTCAGGACACCAGGATTTAACACCCAAACTCTTTGGAAAAGCACCATCAGTCTTTAAAAAACAAAAGCTGCTAGGACCTTAGTTTTACTTCAATCAGAAAGCTGGCATGTCCAACAATATAGCGACCCCTAGAGGCGTGCAGGTGCATTGCTTCAGTACAAAGTCCTACGGAAAGGAAGCACCACTTCCAATACCTTTTCCTGAAGCACCTACGAGGTGGCAGCTGCTTTCTACGTCAGTTTCTTATCTTTAGTGTAATATATTTATCTAGGGCTTGTCTTCACGTACAGCAGCGCTGCGCGGGGGATTAGTTCGGTGTAACTGCATCTCTAAGGGGCGTCGATTTTTCACTATGTCAAAGCCTGTAGTGGAGACCTGACCTTAGTGTGGTACATTTATTTGACGTTTGTCAAATCAGTAGCGTTGAATGGTTTCTCTGAAGCTTGAGATGGGTTAACATTTGTATTTGGAATTCAAATCCACGTCGTGTGAGTTTGGGCAAGTCTCTTTGGGTACGTCTGCGCTGGAGCTGGGGGCGTGCCTCCCAGCCTGGGCAGACAGACGTGCGCTAGCTCTGCTTCAGCTAATGTGCTGAAAATAGCAGGGTGGGGGTTTCAGAACAGGCAGCCCCTCAGGCTAGTCACTCAAGTGCAAGCCTGTCAAACCGCTTGGGTCCAAGCCAACGGTGTCCACACTGCTGTTTTTTGTGCACTAGCTCAAGCAGAGCTAGTTCAGGTCGGGTTCTCTGGTCTGCTGAGGACGCTTTGCACAGGCAGCACAAAGTGGCCTGAAAGCAGCTAGTGGAGAATTCTCCCTGTGCAGGGGAACTCCCCGCTGATGGAGGCAGCCCTGCTGCCTATCCTTGATGCAAGGAGAAAAAGAGGTGGGGCACGGGTGGGAGGGAGTGTGGTAAGTGGAGCAGAACTACGTCCTGTCCTCCACTGGCATAAATTAGGGCTGCCCCTGTGCTGGTAGCACCATCTGGCTGCTTGCAGCCGCCCTCCTCTACTCATCCAAACACTCAGTCTAGTGGATAAAACATAGGTGTGTGTGTGTGAGGATTCCTGTGTTCTAAATCCAATTGTGGCACCTGTGGCACTCACTCACTGTGTGACCTTGGTTTAATCACTCTGCTGCTCTGTGCCTCAGTTTCCCCATCTGTAAAATAGGGCACTGTGACTTTGTAATGTGTTTTGAAGATGAAAAGTGCTCAGTATTACTGTAACACTGTTTACCCATGAACAGTGCATGATGTTACAGTCTTTGCTCTCATTTGTTCTTTATGTGTAAACTTGGAAAGTCTGTCCTCCCTTGGCATGAATTCTCCTTGCTCTTAGGAAAACCCATAGTTTTAGACAGAAAAATGTGCAGATCTAAAGGAATAGGAAAAGCCAGACGGTGAAGTTCTCTTTATGTACTTGCTACGTGCAGCAGCAGTGAAAAGGGAAAAATCCATCACTGCCCATTTTCAAGGGAGGGGGGAATAATTTTAGAAAAAGGCCTGAGAATAATTACTGTGGACGTGTTAATGTTACCAAGAGAGAAGAAAAATGCTCCTAATGGTGCTTTAACTAAATAAAGTGGAGTGGTAAGACATTGCTACTTCATTCATAATCCAGCATTCCACATGTGAAACTCTTGTGAAACTGTCAAGGCTTATGGGTGAGGGAACTCCATCACAGAAGCTAAGTGACATTCCCAAGGTTACATAGTAAGTCAGTGTCAGAGCTGGATTTAGCTTCTTAGAGTTCCTGGATCCCCGTCCTGTGCTTTGACCACTACAGCATGCTCCCCTCTCTTCCTCCATCTCAGAGCTTTTTGTAACTTTCTCCTTTTTTATTTTCTTTCCTTCTCTCATCTGTTCTCTTAAGTCCTAAAGGCACAACCCTGAGAGATGTAATTTTTTTAATTTCACTTTTATTTTTCTTGAGTTCTAGATTGCCCCCCCCCCCTTTTATGATTATTAAACAAGTTTAAATTGTTGAGCCAACATTGCCTTACAGGGAGGAGGTGGTAATGACACAGTTTAGATTTAATTAAACTCTTTGAGGGTTTGATCATGTTCCCACTGAAGGCTGTGGCCAAAATTCCTATTGACTTCAAGGGGAACAGTGCAAATCTTTGTGAAAGAATAAGCATTTGACTGTGGATTTAAAACTGCAGTTGCATTAAAACACTGATTCTCCCTCTGCACGCTAAGATCAATCCACCTGTTTCAGTGGTGTAGGAAGATAGTTGGAATTCTGTGTCCTAATCTGACTAGAGTCTTGGCCAATGTGCCAAATTCATTGGGACGTAAGGCCAAGCGTTGTGTTTAATTATGGTCTGTGGGCCATGGTGCACATCCAATAATCCATATTTACCACAATGCAGTGGGCATCTTCTCTGGCCTATTTTATACAGGAGGTCAGACTAGATGATCCCTTCTGGCCTTAGCGTCTAGGAATCTGTGCATGCCCACTGGTGTTAGTGGCTGGTTTTGCACAGAGATCAAGGGAAGGAACGTCCTTTAGGAGGGAACTAAACATTTAGTTATTGATTATAGTTCAGTGCCTGAATGCTGCGTTCATCATCAGGGAGAGAATCTATTGGACTGGCCGCACACAATGAGCGTGTGAGAGAGAAACCCCACCCTGGAAGACACATCTGGCTGAAAAGCCTGTTCCTCCCAGGTAGGGAAGGGAGAGGAAAGGAATTCCTGAAGGGTTCAGAAGTGCCAGCCCTAATGTGATGTTTTTGGAGGTGATCATTTCTCTCTTGACGGGTCTGGTGGACGCTCACCTTGCAGACTGTCTGCAGTTCTGGGCCCCACCAGGCCAGAAAAACATTAGCAAACGGGTGGGAATTCAGGGAAGAGCAGCAAAAGCGGTCACCGGGGCTGGGGAGGCTGAAAGGGTGAAGTATGTGCCTTCTGGCAATATAGAGGTATGTAACTGCAAACCCCAAGGGTTTACTCAGGTCGGACCAAGGGGATATAACTAGGAGGAGTGGGCTGGAAATTAGAACAGGAAAATTTAGGCTGAATATCCCAAAACTTCCATAGATTTATGGCTTCTAAGGCCGGAAAGGACCACTGTGATCAGCTAGTCTGACCTCTATAACGCAGGCCTGCAGAACAAAGCTCAATAGGCCTGTGGAATAGTCTCCATAAGGAAGGGGTGGAAGCCCCATTGCACAAGTCATGTAAAACTAGACTGGACAAAGATACTGGAGGGGACAGCCCTGCCTAGGCAGTGAGTGTGCAGGCGAACTTTGCCATCACTCATTTCCATGGTTCTCTTGATGCGGTGGTTTGAGCTGCATGTGTCCTCTGGGCAGTCTGGCTGACACCTTAACAGTGTGGATGAGCGGAGGTACCAAAGGCTAAAATAATAACTAGTGTTGCCTGGGGGAAATTGAATCCTAGACCAGGAACACACAAGCAAGAGTGAGATGAGGTAATAGAACTAAGGGGGGAGGGGCATATTCGGGCACCGTTCTTCTGCATCTGGAGTCCTGGGTTGGAATCTGGATTCCTTGAGCAATAAAGGGGATCTTCAATATCCTGAGAGACGACTTTGGTCTACATCAGGAGTTTGTCAGTCTTGTGTGGCACCACTGTCTCCCTGTGCCCAGTACTGGCAAGTGGATGTTGCGGAATTGAGGGAGCCCCCGATTGAGGTGCATTGGCAGAGTCTCTTTTGGAGGGCTGGGTCTGGAATAGCAAGGGGGCTGCACGTTGCGTGTTGGAAGCCTTCCTAGCTGTTCCCTACATGATGTTTGGCTCTCCAGGGCTACTGATATTGCTGGGCCATATCTGTGAACAGTGGATGATGTCGATTTGGAAGATCCATTTGGGGAGAGGAGGGGGCAACACCCACAGGAATGTTACCGGTTAATCACAGGTTCCGATGAGGGGAATCTGATCCGAGGTGGCTGTTAGAAAACCGGGGTTTGCAGCAAATGTGTGTAAAGTGTAGTAAGAGTAACTTTGGGTTCTCCTGTCTATTTTCTAAGCTTTCATTGTTCTTGCCTTGCTGGGCTTCCCGGTTACGGATTGTAAAGCACAGTCTGGGTGCATTATGTGGCTTTGTGGATCGTTGTTGAACCCCTAAGGGGCTTTGTTTGTAAATGTTTATATCTGGCAGGTGATAAAGCCGGGGTGTCGGGAGTTGCCTTGGATGGACTCTAGAACCTGATTTAGTGGCAGCTGAGCTGACAGCCAGGGTAAAACCTCTTAGCCCACTGAATCAGATACTGCCGCAACTGATGAATGTCCTCGGAGCAAACCAGAGCTGTCTGCTGGAGCTGTAAACTTGCCCGTGGTGCATTCCCATTAGTCCCTGACAGTGTAATTGGTTTAAAAGTGTCTCTACTGATCTTCCTGGGTTGGCAGCCACCCAAAGAGACTGACGTGTAATGATCAATGTGGCCAGAGCATGGGCTCCTGGTTTAACAAGATAAATTGGTGCTTGTAGCTCAGTGCTCATAGGCCACCACACAGTACCATATCCATTGGTGTTGTCTCAGCCCTCGTGTGTGCCCCTGTGATGATATACATGTTTGTGCTGCTCAGCCCTGATGTGCACGCTTCCGATAATAATAATAATAATAATAAATATTTATAGTGCTTTTCATCAGTAGATCTCAGAGCACTTCACCGTCTTCAATATGTGGATCCTCACAACACCCTGTGAGGCAGGGCAGCATTTTTGTGGATGGGGAAACTGAGGCACAGAGTGGCTAGTTGACTTGCTCACGGTCACATGGGAAGTCTGTGGTGGAGCAGAGAACTGAACTCCGGTCTCGCAAGTCCTAGGCTAGTGCTCTAACAGTGGATTGATTTAAATCACTGACTTTAATAATGATTTAAATCAGAAAACCTTGATTTAAATCAACAATCTCAATCTTGTTTTGCATTGGTACTTTTTAGTTAATTTCCTAAAGAAAGGTTGATTCTCATTTGTTGATAACCATTAAAACATGTTGATTTGCAATTGACTATATATAGCTTTTACACTAAATTTGGTGGTGCTTTTTGCTAACCGGATGATACACTGTATCTATACACATTTCTTTAAGTAGTTATATAACTTAACTTATGTTTATTCAGAGTCTTAAAGTAGTTAGAAAATTGTGAATGATGCATTTCTACTTTACAAAACTTTGATTAATTTTTTACTTGTGATTTATGTTGGGCTCTGTTTGGATGGAAATTAAAATTCAATTAAATGTACAGAAACATTTTAAAAAGTATTTGTTAGTTAAATACAGCTACCTTTTGATAGGCTGATAGATAAGACAAAACGTTTATCAAAACGTGTTTTGAGTATAAAACTAAGGAGGTATTTTCTGTAGTTGTTGAATTGATTAAAAGAACAGGAGTACTTGTGGCACCTTAGAGACTATGCTCTAATAAATTTGTTAGTCTCTAAGGTGCCACAAGTACTCCTGTTCTTTTTGCGGATACAGACTAACACGGCTGCTACTCTGAAACCATTGAATTGATTTGTAGGTCACAAAATCCTTCAGAATTTTAGAACTAGTAGGTCTCCTCCTCTTACACCCCGCTTATGTTCATAGATTGGAAGTGAAAAACAAGCTTTCCTGCTTTTTCAACTCTCAAGTGGTTTTTTAACTTTGAATGAACTAGTGGAATGAACTGAGAGGGCTAGATTCTCTCGCTGCACCTGCAGAAGAGGCTACTGCTGTCAAAAGCTGATTTAGCACTTGAAACTCCGGTTCCAGGTGCTTAATCAGTGGTTGCCCCAGTCCAGTGGTTTCCCTTTCTTTAAAACTTGGCAGCAAATGTCCTGCTTAACAGTATTTTTTTTAATTCATGTAAATGATTTAAATAGATTTATGGTAAGTTTAGGGTTTGTCACAATTTCAAATTTAATTTTAAATAAGGTTTTTAAAAAAACTTGATTTACATAAATAAATCTGATTTTCCCCCTCTCTCCCCCCCCCAATACTTGATTTGTATCCACTCGGTGCTCTAACCATGGGACCTCCTTCCACTATGTGCAGGAGGGGAGGGAAGCAGAGTCAGTCCAGGCTCAATGAAGAGGTTGAGAAATAACAGCGAGGGGGTGGGATGTGATTTTTTCAAAAGGCTGTGAAAAATGATGAGCTGTGATGAGTGCTTTGTGTGGAGGCGTCGTTCCTTCCAGCCAAGGAACTCAAAGCACTTTCCATTGGCAGGTGGTCAGCGATGTGATCTCCATTTTACAGGTGGGGAGACTGAAGCACAGAGAGACTGGGACCTGGCCAGGGGGGCTCAGTGAGTGTCCCATCAGAACCAGTCATGGACATGAGGCTTCCTGACTCCCAGCCCTCTGTTTTGAGCACTAGACAGTGCTGCTAGAGGAGCTCAGGGCACTCTCAGCCCAGGACCTTTCACCAGCACTCCAGATGCAGAGCAGTTTGTGTTTTGCACTGGAGGTAATAGCACCTGTCTGTTTGTCCTTTACAGAGTGTCAAGATGGCGAGCGTGCTGTCCAGGCGCCTGGGGAAGCGCTCCCTGCTGGGCACCCGCGTTTCCACGCCCAGCTCCTTGGCAGACAGGATGCTGGGGACGGCCCAAATCCCCACATTGCAGGCGGAGCTCAGCAGAGTGTCTTCCCACCTGGCTTCGTATGAGGGTGGTCGGTGCAAGGAGCAGGGAGAGGAGAGCAGCACGATGCCCAGCTTCCCAAACCTGAACCGCTTACAGCTCCACCCAGGACAAAGAGTACGTACGGAGGCTGTTTGTACGGGCTGACCAGCAGTGTTAATCCCTTGAACCTGGGTGCAGTCTTCTGTGGGTCTGGCTTCACTGCAGAGCTAGCCTGGGCTGTAGGCCAGATGTTACCCTCCCCCTTCCATCCACACAGAAGAACCCCTGGCCCAGGCTTGCGGGTGCTCTAAGCACAAGCGAGCAGGCGTCGCTGAGGGTGGTTTAGGCTTGAGCTAGCATTTCACTTTCCAGCCTGGAAACCCACCCTCTATACAGTGAAAACATGGGCTTGCCAGGGTGCTGTTAGTCCTCCAGTCCTATCCCACGCTGCCACCTGGGCTGTACTTTCTTGTTGAACTCCTCCCTTCTGCTGTACCTCCATAGCATTTGGACAGAGGTGCCGGCCAAGAAATCCATTTCCCATGCTGCCAGTTGGCCAGAAGCCGTGCCAGTCTTCTGGTAATGCTGTGGTGTGATCCCAATAAGGCCCATCGGGGCACTCTCGCACGGGAGCCCAGGAAGGACAGACAAGTTCTCCCACTGTATGCGAATGAATTCATAGGGTTGGCCCAGTTTAATGCACCAGTGAGAACCATGGGATATCCTGTTAGAAAATCCAGCCCAGCACACGGACTAGTATAGCACCATTGTGGATGCAACTGCACGGGTCTGACACAGGTAGGGCTTTGCAGGGGGGACGCTCCACCAGGACGGGGCTATCTCTGCAGTGAAGACATGCCCTCTGTGGTTCAGGGGATGGGAAATGGGATCAAAGTGTCTGACTGCATTAGTTCAGGGATTACAATTGAGTTGTTGGCTCAAATCTGGCCTAGCTTTATAATTACTGAGTCATTTGCATCTGCTAGCTGTTGGATAGCCAGCGTGGAATGAGTTTAGTGGGTTCCCAGTGGACAAGTGTCTCCATCAGCAGCGAAGTGGGTACTAACTGGCTTTTTTGCAGCCAAGCGGTCCAGCTATATTAAACTTTTGGACCAGATCCTCTGTTCCACTTAGGTCTAAATCAAGAATTGCCTCTCCTCTGGTGGGTTCCAGGACCAGCTGCACCAAGAAGCAGTCATTTAAGGTGTCAAGAAACTGTATCTCTGAATCCCGTCCTGTAAGAGCCAGGGTCACAGACCTGTCTTCCTTGTCTCTCTTGGATAAGGAGGAGGCACTTGCCCTGCCCAGGCTGAGTTGGGATTAACCCTCTACCCTGAAGCATAGAATCAAATGAAGTAAAAATCGTAAATGAATTAAACTGTACCATAGAATCTCTATGGATAGTAATTCCATGCTCTAATAATAAGTATATAGCGGTAGGGATATATTACCAACCACCTGACCAGGATTGTGATAGTGACTGTGAAATGCTCAGGGAGATTAGAGAGGCCATAAAAATAAAAAACTCAATAATAATAATAATAATAATAATGGGGGATTTCAGTTATCCCCGTATTGACTGGGTACATGTCACCTCAGGACGGGATGCAGAGATAAAGTTTCTTGACACTTTAAATGACAGCTTCTTGGAGCAGCTAGTCCTGGAACCCCCAGAGGAGAGGCAATTCCTGATTTAGTCCTAAGTGGAGCACAGGATCTGGTCCAAGAGGTGAATATAGCTGGACCGCTTGGTAATAGTGACCAGAATATAATTAAATTTAATATCCCTGTGGTGGGGAAAACACCACAGTGGCCCAACACTGTAGCATTTAATTTCAGAAAGGGGAACTACACAAAAATGAGGAGGTTAGTTAAACAGAAATTAAAGGGTACAGCGCCAAAAGTGAAATCCCTGTAAACTGTGTGGAAACTTTTTAAAGACACCATAATAGAGGCTCAACTTAAATGTATATCCCAACTTAAAAAAATATAGTAAGAGAACCAAAAAAGAGCTACCGTGGCTAAACAACAAAGTAAAAGAAGCAGTGAGAGGCAAAAAGGCATCCTTTACAAAGTGGAAGTTAAATCCTAGTGAGGAAAATAGAAAGGAGCATAAACACTGGCAAATGAAGTGTAAAAATACAATTCGGAAGGCCAAAAAAGAATTTGAGGAACAGTTAGCCAAGGACTCAAAGTAATAGGAAATTTTTTTCTTAAGTACATCAGAAGCAGGAAGCCTGCTAAACAACCAGTGGGGCCACTGGGCGATCGAGATGCTAAAGGAGCACTCAAGGACAATAAGGCCATTGTGGAGAAACTAAATTAATTATTTGCATTGGTCTTTACGGCTGAGGATGTGAGGGAGATTCCCAAACCTGAGCCATTCTTTTTAGGTGGCAGATCTGAGGAACTGTCCCAGTTTGAGGTGTTATTAGAGGAGGTTTTGGAACAAATTGATAAATAGCAATAAGTCGCCAGGACCAGATAGTATTCACCCAAGAGTTCTGAAGGAACTCAAATGTGAAATTGCAGAACTACTAACTGTAGTCTTTAACCTAGCATTTAAATCAGCTTCTGTACCAGATGACTGGAGGATAGATAATGTGACGCCAATTTTTAAAAAGGGCTTCAGAGGTGATCCCGACAATTACAGGCCTGTAAGCCTGACTTCAGTACCAGGCAAACTGGTTGAAAGTATAATAAAAAACAATATTGTCAGACATATAGATGAACATAATTTGTTGAGGAAGTGTCAACATGGTTTTAGTAAAGGGAAATCATGCCTCACCAATCTACTAGAATTCTTTGAGTGGGGTCAACAAGCATGTGGACCAAGGGTATCCAGTGGATATAGTGTAGTTAGATGTTCAGAAAGCCTTTGACAAGGTCCCTCACCAAAGGCTCTTACGCAAAGTAAGCTGCCACGGGATAAGAGGGAAGGTTCTCTCATGGATTGGTAACTGGTTAAAAGATAGGAAACAAAAGGTAGGTATAAATGGTCAGTTTTCATAATGGAGAGAGGTAAATAGTTGGTATCCCCCAGGGGTTTGTTTTGGGACCAGTCCTATTCAACATATTCATAAATGATCTGGAAAAAGGGGTAAACAGTGAGGTGGCAAAATTTGCAGATGATACAAAATTACTAAAGATAGTTAAGTCCCAGGCAGACTGTGAAGAGCTACAAAAGGATCTTTCAAAACTGTGTGACTGGGCAACAAAATGGCAGATGAAATTTCATGTTGATAAATGCAAAATAATGCACATTGGAAAACATAATCCCAACTATACATATAAAATGATGAGGTCTAAATTAGCTGTTACCACTCAAGAAAGAGATCTTGGAGTCATTGTGGGTAGTTCTCTGAAAACATCCACTCAATGTGCAGCGGCAGTCAAAAAAGCGAACAGAATGCTGGGAATCATTAAGAAAGGGATAGATAATAGGACAGAAAATATCATGTTGCTTCTATATAAATCCATGGTACGCCCACATCTTGAATACTGTGTGCAGATGTGGTCACCCCATCTCAAAAAAGCTATATTGGAATTGGAAAAGGTTCAGAATAGGGCAACAAAAATGATTAGGGGTATGGAATGGCTTCCGTCTGAGGAGAGATTAATAAGACTCAGACTTTTCAGCTTGAAAAAGAGACGGCTAAGGGGAGATATGATTGAGGTCTATGAAATCATGACTGTTGTACAGAAAGTAGATAAGGAAGTGTTGTTTACTATTTCTCATAACATAAGAACTAGGGGTCACCCAATGAAATTAATAGGCAGCACGTTTAAAACAAATAAAAGGAAGTATTTCTTCACACAACGCATAGTCAACCTGTGGAACTCCTTGCCAGAGAATGTTGTGAAGGCCAAGACTATAACAGGGTTCAAAACAGAACTAGATAAATTCATGGAGGATAGGTCTATCAATGGCTATTAGTCAGGATGGGTAGGGCTGGTGTCCCTAGCCTCTGTTGGGCAGAAGCTGGGAATGGGCGATGGGGTGTATCACTTGGTGATTACCTGTTCTGTTCATTCCCTCTGGGGCACCTGGCAGTGGCTACTGTCAGAAGACCGGATACTGGGTTAGATGGACCTTTGGTCTGACCCAGTAGGGCCATTCTTATGTTCTGGTTGTGCTCAGCGGGATGGAGGCCCTTGGAGGGTCAATGCAGTAGATTGCATGCTCTTAAGGGCAGGGTGCTTTGCAGAGCACTGGATCTGTCTTCAGTGGCATAGGAATGATTGCTGTTCACAGAATCATCGAAATCTAGGACTGGAAGGGACCTTGATAGATCACGTAGTCCAATCCCCTGCACTCCTGGCAGGACTAAGTATTATTGTAAACCACCCCTGACAGGTGTTTGCCTGACCTGTTCTTAAACATCTCCAGTGATGGAGATTCCCCAACTTCCTTAGGCAACTTGTTCCAGTGCTTAACTATCCTGACAGGAAGTAACAGGAAAAGGTCTCAGAGTGTGGCTGTCAGAAATGGAGCAGGGCAGCTGCTGATCTGCCACCAGGGCCCCATAGTTCTTCCTAGAGAACTGTAAAACATATTTAAGGCAGATCTCTTAAAACAAAGTGTCAATAAGGCCCTCATTTTATTTTTTTTTGGCTTGCACACAGAACCGTCCTACAAGCTTACAGAGAAGCCAGATTCCTTTTGCTCTACATTTTTAAACACATGACAGGGAGGGCTGTTTTCTCCAGTACACATCAGTGTTGGGCTTTTTTGTTCTTCACAGTAGACGCAGCATAAAAATAGTCATTGGGAGTGGGGTGCTGTATTTACATACCAGCGACAGATGACTTTTTTGTGTTTGGTTGCTTTGCAGCCTCAGCAGATGCTAGAGCATACGTGTTCTGCTGCTCAGTGCTTGGCTAGGTCTGGGGAGCCCGCCGGCGTAGTTAATTGTGGAGCCTCATTCCTTATTATCTGCAAAGAAACTCTTGGAGAGAAGCGGGGTGTAGTGGTCAGGAGCTCCTGCATCCTAATCCCCACACTGCTGCAGCTGCTCTCTTTGAGTTTGGGCAAGTCACATGCCCTCTCTGCTTTGGTTTCTGCATCCAGTGTCCGCTGAGACATTTTCTCTCTGCCTCAGAGCACTGTGCATTTATGTATCCATCGTATACCGGCCTGTCCACACATCACCTCTGGTATTTAGGTATAGGAGTGCATGTCCCTATAAATAGCTATGAACACTAACCTACACAAGTGTAGTATATTTCAGCACAGATATGTTTACCTTAATAAAAATAGACTCTTAGAAGCTAGGGAGAGAAGCAGCTTAGTAGGTCATTGGGTGACCTTGAGAGAAAGAGGAAGAGGTTGAATATTTCCTCTACTTTCCTCTGTGGAGAAGCTGAGAATGGGGGCCAGTCATGACATGAATGAAAGCTCTTCTTTGCCAGACTCTGCCTGTCTTGCGAAAGAGGGTGCATATTCCATTGGCTTTGTCCACCCACGCAAATGAAGAAAAGTCTCAGCTCTTGGGTTTTCTTTTCTCCCTTTCCTTAGATGGTTGATCAGTCCCGTTCCTCTGAGGATTTGACGCTTTTAACCAAGGAAACCTCCTTTCTCCCTCGCCTGTCTTTTTGTTTCATCCACCTGCTATGTCTTGTCATAACCCCCCATTGTAAGCTGATTGGGGTAGGGACTGTCTTGGTACTTCATGGCTCTGCTCACCTAGTGCAAGGGTCCCTGATCGCTACCGTAATGCAAATAATAAGGGGAACCCAAGGATGTGACATGGGGAGGTGATGGGGCTGGTTTCTTTCCTTTTGGGGAGGAATGTTTTACGGTGTCTGTTGGTTAGGCGGTCAGAGCAGTCATTTAAGAGGATAGTTGATAGCTGCGGCTAGAATACATTTTCCTTCCTCTGTGCTGGCGTCCCATCCAACTTGCAGAGGCAAGATTTAATTTCTGTTTATTCTAGGTGTGGGGGAGGGGCGTTCTGGGAAAAATAGTTGTCCCCGTTCTTACCCTCCTCCCCCCCCCTGGAAATTAGGCTACAAGGGTCAAATTTATTGCTGGCCTAAGCAGGTACAACTCCATTGACTTCCATGCAGTTGTGCCCATTTATGTCTGCCATGAATTTTGCTCTGGGGTTGTATAGTGGAGGTTCTACAAGAATGCCACCCTGTAAATGGGGCAGGAGAGGGGGGGGTCTCCAAACTCCTGCAGTCCTTCTCTGACTGTTAAAGGGGCAGTTGCCACCATCCCGGCTAAGAACTCTCTTCAAGCATTATATCCTCCACTTACTTTTCTGTTTCAGAGTAGCAGCCGTGTTAGTCTGTATCCGCAAAAAGAAGAACAGGAGGACTTGTGGCACCTTAGAGACTAACAAATTTATTAGAGCATAAGCTTTCCACTTCTTCGGATGCATATAGCTATATGCATCCGAAGAAGTGGGCTGTAGTCCACGAAAGCTTATGCTCTAATAAATTTGTTAGTCTCTAAGGTGCCACAAGTACTCCTGTTCTTCTTTTTACTTTTCTCTGTGTTTCTGTACTGAATGCACCAGCTGTTCACTCTATCCGTTTTGTACTGAAGTTTGGCTTTGCATTATGAAAAATCCATACCCTTGTAGGACAGCATGGTTGTCACTGATGCGTTGAATAATATGGCCAGTTGGAACTACTTCTTGGTAATGATAGGGGTTAGACACCCTAAAGGCTCAGGGCCCCCGATACTTGGGCTAATCGAGAATCTCCTTTTAGCAATATATAAACACAGTCAACCTGTGGAACTCCTTGCCAGAGGATGTTGTGAAGGCCAAGACCTAACAGGGTTCAAAAAAGAACTAGATACATTCATGGAGGATAGGTCCATCAATGGCTATTAGCTAGGATGGGCAGGAATGGTGTCCCTAGCCTCTGTTTGCCAGAAGCTGGGAATGGGTGACAGGTGGATCACTTGATGATTACCTGTTCTGTTCATTCCCTCTGTTGGAAGACAGGATACTGGGCTAGATGGACCTTTGGTCTGACCCAGTAGGGGCATTTTTATATGGCCAGACACACAGCTGAGCAGTTCTGAGTGCAGCAAGTAGAGGGCAGTGATGTGTGCGTATGGAGCCATATAATGTACACATACAAGCTTGGTCCTTACCATGTTTCTATGCTTGAAATGAAGGGATCCAGACAATTTCTTTGTAAATCTCTTGGAAGTTGTGTTTTACCCTGTATTCCGCAGTCCTTTGTCCAGCTGAGTTTAAAGGGACCTTGTTCAAGTTGAAAATCCTTTTTAATTAAATCCTCTCCCTTGTTTCTAATAACATCTTCAAACGTTGAAATTGAGAAGTAAAGAAATCTGACGTACTTTCAGCATTTCTGCTGGTCTTGCATTTTAGGTTTCACTCAGTCTGGCAACTGAAAGCAGCCTCGTCAGTTTCATGTTTGTCTCTAGTCTGTTTTCCTTTCCTGGTCTCATGCTCCCGCACAGTACTGCAATGTTGTTGAGTTTATTTTTTTCCATGGGAATGTTTCTAATACATTTTTGTAAAATTTTGTTGTTGCAAAAACCTAAATTTGGCTGAAATCTGACCTGCCAGGGCCCAATTTTCCTCCCATTCAAATCAACAAAACTTCAGTTGGGTTCAGAGGGAGCTTTCCAGTTCTTTTTTATTCCATGGGGGCTCTGAGGAATACCACCACCTTTGTATTTACCCCCTTGGGGAGTCCCTGTGTTACGCTGCTGATCACATGGAGTGATGTCTTGCTGTTGCATCAGCCAGGACCATATATGGGGGGGGGGGGAGACCCCTTGGGTCCCAGCAGGCAAATGGAGAAAGTCCCGAGATTGCTAATACTGTTTCACTTAGGGCAGGTCTTCATTACAGGGGGGGTTGATTTAAGGTACGCAAATTCAGCTACGCGAATAGCGTAGCTGAATTTGACGTATCGGAGCAGACTTACCCCGCTGTGAGGACGGTGGCAAAATCGACCTCCACAGCTCCCCATCGACGGCGCTTACTCCCACCTCCAATGGTGGAGTAAGAGCGTCGATTCGGGGATCGATTGTCGCGTCCCGACGAGACGCGATAATTCGATCCCCGAGAGATCGATTTCTACCCGCCGATTCAGGCGGGTAGTGTAGACCTAGCCTTAGAGCAGTGGTGCAGAATAGGGGTGCTGAACTGGTGGATAGAAAAACCCTGGCTTTATGCCATTCCCAGTGATAGAATCCTTGCAATCGGGGCCTTGTACGGGAGGATGCCCAGAGACAGAGCAGGTGAGCTTTGGCTGGATTTTGTGAAAGGATGGAAAGTAACCCTGACCAGCTGTGACTTGTCCTCACGTAGGTTTACGTCACCTATAACGGGCAGGAGTGCGCTGGCCTGGTAGAGCAGCACAGTCAGCTGAACGACGAGGTGCAGGTGCTGCTCGAGGTGCAGGGAGTGCACACCTGCTGGAAGACAGAAGACGTGAGACTGGCTGAGATGCAAAGATCACCGCCCCCTACCCTTCCGATGGACCATAGCCCTGCCACTGCGATGGATCAGAGCCCTGCCACTGGATCAGTTCAGAGATCGGTTTCTAGGAATATTGATGTACCTAAAAGGTATGTGTCCTCGGTTGGTTGGCACTTTTAGCTTTGGAGACTGATTCTGTTCCATCTTGCCTGGTTCGATAGCTGGGCACGTGCACTGGTTGCTTACAGAATCCCTCCTCTCTTTCTGTTCTAAACTAGTATGTAATGTTGCTGAAAGCTGTTAAACAGCGACTGGATTCTACTCCAGAGGTGGCTGCATTTCCATGTGGGGGTGAAATGATCCCTGTGTATCGTTTATAAAATGCCCTAGAATCCTATAGTCTAAAGCATATTGATGGAAACAGTTGCACGTGGCAACATAAAATGTGAGATGCTGAATTCTGGTTCTGCTCATGGTCACTATGGCTGACATAGAATCCGAGTCCCCTGGTTTGGGAGGGCTCATGGGTGTAGTAAAAATCTATCGGGAGTCTGCAGCGGAGCTGTAAAATTGCACTGGAAGCTCAAAATAAAGCTCAGGTGCTAATTCGAGAATGGTCCTTAGTGTGTGTTTACCCAGAGCAGTAAAATGCTGTTTGTTTCAGAGTATGATGAGAAATGAGCCATCTCCTATCTCTGCCTTGTTCGTACGCGGGATGAGACCACGTCATTGTGACGTGCTGTGTCAGCCTCTCCAAAGGGTGGATTATCCAGAGTGCTGTTGAATTTAGGATTAAGAGGATTTTTTTATGGTGGTTTAGGAGAAAAAAAATGTTCTCTGCTAAAGCAAACTTCCCTCGTGGCAAGTTAGAAATCGCTCCGGTTCTGTTTGGCCCGGGACAGCAGAGTGGGGAGAGGTCACAGGGGAAAAGAGACATGTGGTGAGACATGCAGCCTCAGTATGTGAACACTTTAGGATTGGGAAGCTAAGCAGGTTTGGGTCTGATCAGTGCTTGCATGGGTGACTTCCAAGGGAACCACTTGGAGGCAGAGGAAGTTAGCTACAGCTGGATTGTTTTCTGAACCCTGGCCTCTGTGTGGTGCTAGGGGCAACATGTTGCTACAGAGGTTGTGTAAATGCATGAGAATTTAAACAGAGGACCTAGTCGTTTTGTGGAGCAGTTCTTACCCCCAGAGCCACTGTTCACATGCGCCTACAATAATCCTCAATTTCAACTTCCACTTAAACTGTTAAATACAAAAGTCTCTCCCGAGCCCCAGCCGCTGTTCCCTGGTCTGTGCTGCACTGATCCTTTCATAAGCATGAGTCTTAGAGCAGCAGCATTGCTCGTGCTGTGACTAGGCAGTAGTGTCCCCACCCATGCGCTCGCTTTTCTGGGGTTTTGGGGGAGGGACAGACACCTAGGACTCAGGGCTGGATTTTTAAAGGTATTTAGGCTGTTAAAGATGCAATGGGAGGCACTTTTGAAAATCCCACTTGATGCCACTTGGCACCTTTAGGCATCTAAATTCCTCTCAGAATCTGGGCCTGACTCCAGATGGGGAACAGACTGAGTCGAGATCCCCAGGCTGGCTTGCTGCAGCAGAGGGGTGGGGGAACGAGTCCTGGCAGAGATGGGGAGCTCAGGGCCAGGCCACTGAGAAGCTGCAGCTGCTGTTAAAAAGCAGCGCCAAGGGAACGTCTTCTCTTGAGGGTCTCCTGTCTCATTGCCAGACGCTACTTTCCTGCCGGGGCGGATGTAGTAGGTAGCATTTTTCTCCCCAGTCCTCCCCCCAGCCATCATCTTAACCTCTCGCATGAGTGATGGGCTTTCTATACGCAGGAAGGCACGCTGGGATCCTGTGGAAAGGAAGGAGGTACAAAAAAGTAAACAATTATCATTAGACCCCTGTGGGTCCAATCAGCCCTGAGTGTAACACCTTTGGCTTCTGTGTTTGCTCCAGTGGCCCTTTTGATCGTAGGGGGTCTTTGACATCGAATCCTCGCCTTGTCTCCTGAATATCTGCCTTCCCCTCCCCCACTGAAGTCTTTAATGTTTCTCCGTCTCCTGGTGCAGGAAGTTGGATGCTGCTGTGGAAATGGACGAGATGATGGCAGCTATGGTGCTGACTAGCTTGTCCTGCAGCCCTGTGGTGCAGAGCCCGCCCAGCCGCGAAAGCAGCATGCCGGGTGAGTCCGACTGTGCAGCTGGACGCTGGGGTCCCAAACCTGCCTGCCTCTGTATTTCAGCAACCAGAGGCTGAATTGAATTGTTTTTGTGGTACCCCTGAAGAAGGAGGTGAAAACTGCTCACCTCAAACAATAAGTTTTCCCAGGTAACCAGAGCCCCAAGTGCAATGTGAGCAGATAACTGTCTGACTGCCAGTTCCATCTCATTGCACTCTCTGATGTCCCAGCATGCTCTCTGCTGGTGATGTCACCTTCGCCATGAAACTCTGCTGCAGACTGGAGCCAGCGTTTGGGGTCAGGTACCTAGAGAGGCCACGTGCTGCAGTGGATAAGCCATTGGGCTGGAAGTCAGTCGTCTGATCCATTCTAATGTATCTCCGGATCGAGAATGTGGTTGGAGATGTTCTCTGTCTATGTGCTGGTGAAGGAATTATCGGTGGGGGCTCGACGGCTGTGGGTACATACAGAACTCTGTCTGCCTGGCTGTGTTGGTGAGTGGTGTGCTCTGACCGACGTAGCTGTGCCAGCAGAAGCCCCTCGTGTAGACGCACCTGTTCTAGCAGACCTGTCTTTTTCCTGGTTTGGGGCAGCTGGAATAAACCAGGCTGGTAAAAGCACAGCTTTGCTGGTAGAAGCTGCATCCATACTGGGAGTGCTGTGGTAGAGTACAGTACGCTGCCATGTACCTGAGACCCTGTTGTTCGAACCTCTGCATTATCCGAAGCCCTTCCTTGCCCCCCACCTCCCTGATGCTGGGGGACAAGGAAGGGGTTCAGATAATGTAGAGGCTTGGATAAGAGCTCACAGACCCCCCCCAGCCAGGACTGTGAGGAGGAGGAGACCCCAGCCATGGGGGAGGCCACGCTGCTGCTGAATGGTTCCTGTGGCAGTGCAGGGAGCCCTCTGCCCCCCGCTGTCATGGGAGTGAGTGAGCAGGGCTGTGACTGCGGAGCTGCGGAGGGCTCCCTGTGCTGCCAAAGGGCTGGTGGCACTCGATCTCTGCAGGCACCAGGTACAGGGAAGCCTGCAGTCTTGGTGGGGCAGAGCAGAGACTCCTGGCCAGGACTGTGAGGAAGAGGAGGGTGAGCCCCACACCATGGGGTGGGGTGGTGGGGGGTGGTGAATGTGCTGGTGAATGGCCATATGGCTTTTGCCCTCCCGATTATCCGAATAAAATCCATGTCCCCTCTGCTATCTGGCTTAATCGGGAGTAGGCATGTACCTCTATTGGTAGAGTGCTCCTCGTGTAGACATGGTGCAAGGCAACAGTTATATTGCTCCAGTGGCATGTAGCTGTCATGGGACAACCTGCCTGCAGAGGGCGAGCAATCTCCCAGGGTGATAGGGCCAGTCTCATGGGGGGTTGGAATATCAGGACAGAGACCTCGAAACAGAGCTCCATATTTGTGGGGAGTTGGTGTGCCAGGTTCTACATGGCAACCTTTGTTACTAAGCACATGGGCTGTATTAGCTGGAGCTCTTCCGGTTGTCATTCCCAGACCTCAGGAATAGCAGTGATGGAGCCTGAAGGCCCCGCATGTCTGAAGGCCCCGCATGTCTGGGTTAGCGTGGACGCTGCCAGGTTGTGTCCGATGGGATGGGATGTGATCTTCTGGCCCGTCAGAGATGGATGTGGGAAATGTTCGCTGTCGTGGCTATTTCGGGCCAAAGGGCATGGGTCAGACAGAGCACCTGGTAGATGTCCTCCTCCCACTCACTCTCAAAGACTCTCAAAGGACCCAATCTGAGAGCAGGTGCCCTTGCAGTAGAGGAAGCAAGTTCTTTAAGTGCTTCCCTCTTCCTCCCAGCATCGCCTTCGTCTTGCCAGGGCTCAGTTCGACCCTGCGGCTTTCCACCTAGCTGCTGCTCGTAGCTAAGTGCTGGGAGATGGTGCCGATTGCATTGGCTGTAGAGCTGGGTCGTGTCCGCGCACGCCTGGCATTCAGCCTGCATTTTCCCAACAGCATCTTGTAGACCTGGAATAAAATGAGGGAGAGGATTGAGACTGCGGGGATGGGGGTCGGGGGGCTGGAGGGGTCTGTGACGACCCTGTGAGCTCAGCCTGAGAAGAAGGACTTGAGCCATTTTCAAGTGATTCCGGGCACCCTCGCAACTTCTTGGAGGCTGGAGAAGAGTCTTTGGTGCTAAATGACAAGTCAGTCAAATGCAGCAGAGAAGTGCAGCCAGCCGACTGGCTGGAATTCCCCTGTCAGTGAGTGGGAGGAGGACTCTACCAGGTGCTCTGTCTGACCCATGCCCTGGCCCATCCTGACTGAGAGGGATCCAGGATACTGGCAGCTGACAGCCGGTAGTTTCTTGATTAGACTTGGGTCTAATTCCCAGCTCCTTAGACAGGTCACATAACCCTCTGCGCCCCAGGTTTCAGGTCTGTAAAATATGGTCTATGGCTGAAAGGCATTTTATTGTACAAGCACCGGCTTTTATTTGAAATATCCCTACTTGGTTTGTTAATTTTGTTTTTTTCATCTTTTCTATCCAAAAATTTTGTAAAATAACATTTTTTAAGCCCCTCCCTATTTCAGAGAAATGTTCAGGGTCCGGTTCTGACCTCGCTCATGCTGGTGTCTGTCAGGGGAATGTGAGGTCCGAATCCCTCTTATAATATTACACAGGGGGAAAAAGGCCAGGGACACGGCCATTCTGCAGAAGTGTCCCATGGCGTGTATGGGCCAGGAGCGGTGCTTGTCCTGGGTATCTCCTGCAGAGTGACCTTTACTGGGCTTTTGCTACAAATCCCTGCATAAGTGGGTCTGGGTGTCACGAGCAGCATGTGGGCAGGAAGGAGAGCGTAGCTTAATGTATTGAATTCCTCCCGGGAAGCCTGAGTTAGGAGTGCCGGAACCCCTGTTTTAATTGGGAGACAGCTCTTCTGGCTGCCCCCCCCCCTCCTCTTATTTATTCGGAATTGTTTGTTCTAATTATCAGGCCTAACAGATTGGGATGAACCAACTGAGAATTGGGGGGAGGGGGAAGGAAGACTGGCTTTCCAAAAGAGTCTGCGCATGGGAGTGCTGGCTGTTCAGAAGCCATGGGGCTCAGCGAGCAGGGTGCTTTGGGACAACTGCTTTAATGCGGGTCTTCCTGAACAGCTGGCCAAGCTGGGAGGCCATATACATTCCTCGAGAGAGAGGAGAGCATAACCCTGCCCTGTACGATAGATCGGCAAGACCTATTCTGGGAGCCGCAGGCATGGGAGCACGGAGTGTCCGGCTCCTTTTTTTAGCAGTGGCTCCATTTCCAAGTAGTCAAGTGGATGTAGGTGGTTAAAAATAGGCGTCTGCAGCTGTGGGAAATGGCCATGTCCTGCCACTGGGCTCACTCTCTGCGCGGGGACTTGGCTCTAACTAGCAACAGGCAAGCCCTCGAGGGGCTAGGCCTGAGAGTCTCTGCCACAGCCCTGCCCAGAACGCTTGGAAACGGAAACCGGGTTAAAGCGGAATAAATGAACTTGCATTCAGACCATCCGTCACTAAAGGCACAGCTAAGCTCTTCCGTGGAGAGAGTGCAGGCAGGGCAGCTGGGCCAGTGTCCTACATTATAACGTGCATTCCCCTAGAGAGCAGCTGTGTCTCGCTGAACAGCCCAGCAGCTTCCGTGCCCTTAATTGAAAAAGACGCTGCAAGAGTCTATTGAGACATTGGCGGGAGGGATAGCTCAGTGGTTTGAGCATTGGCCTGCTAAACCCAGGGTTGTGAGTTCAATCCTTCAGGGGGCCATTTAGAGATCTGGGGATTGGTCTGTTGGACTAGATGACCTCCCGAGGTCTCTTCCAATCCTGATATAATCAGCCTTCTGTGCCATCTGGGGAAAAGTTTGTCTTCAGGTCGATGGAGCCTTTTGGTTCCTGGGGGAGTAAATCTCCATGCCAAACCAGATTCCCAGTTCCGGCTGGGCCAGTGATGATGTGAGAGAGGCTTTATTGTGGTATTTCAGCCCTCCTGTTGCCATCCTGGCTAGAACCTGTAGCTGCAGAACTGTTGGAGGAGGAGGAAGATTCTCTGTTCTTCTCTGAAATCTTCCATCCAGGGCTCTCAAAACTCTTTACGACAGTGATTAAATGAATCCTGTGAGGTAGGCAGCATTAGCTGCATTTTACGGAAGGAGACGCAAAGGCAGAGGGGGAGGCACAGGGCCACGCAGTGAAGCGTTGAGAGAGCTGGGCATAGAATCCAGGGCTCCTGGTTCGCAGTCCTGTGCAGTAGGGAGAAGGTAAATGTTACACATGTTTTGATCCTGAGGCCTGTGTTTTAAGTTTTGGGCCAAAGGTCTGTGTTCTGATTGCCTCCACGACATCCTTAATGGCGACGTAACCCCGGGGAAAGTGCGTTATGTGTGTCCCCACCCTGTCTGATCCACAGAGGATGTGAGTGTTACAGGTCCTGGTGCTTGGTCGAGCTGTAGGGACGGATGCTTGTAGCTTCAGAGGTCCGTGATTCAATCCTGGGTGTTGGTCAAGATGGAGGTAATTGAACAGACCGACTGGAGAGGGGCAGGGGGCTGGGAGCAGAGCTACCGCATCCCGCAGGCAGGAGCTATGTTTGTGCCTATTGGTTTTAATGTCTGTTCCCTTCTCCTCTTTTCCCCTGACTCAGCGTCCCAGGCAGCCTGCGACTCATGGAAGGAGAGTGGCGATGTGTCAGACAGCGGCAGCAGCACCACCAGCGGGCACTGGAGTGGCGGCAGCGACATCTCCACCCCATCACCCCCGCATCCTGAAGCCAGCCCCAAGTACTCGAGCGAGGCCTTGAGCTCCCCTCAGGCTGACGACGGCTTTGAGACCGACTCGGATCCCTTTCTTCTCGATGAGCCTGCCCCAAGAAAGAGAAAGGTACCGAGGGCAGGAGGGGCAGGGGGAACTTTGCTGTGAACTCGCAGTCATGGGATCTGCACTGCCCAGTGAAACTGACAAGGTGTTTGTAAGTTTCACCTGTCTCTGAAGCTAGCAGGAGAGAGCGGAAGCAAAGTGCCTCTTACTAACCCTTGGCAAGCTTCACCTTGAAATCCCAGAGCAGAAGGGGTGCTGGGGATGGGAGAAGGGAAGAGACCCCAGAGATACAAAGGGGATTGGCGGGGAAGAAGAGACAGTAGTCCAAGGGTCAGTTGCCTGCCATCTCCCCAGATCCTGCTAGTGACTCCGGAGTGCTCCCTGCTCCCATTCACTCCTGTCCTTCACCAGCATTTCCCACTCTGATATCTATGGCCAGAGTAGGGAGCCAGGGGTGGGTCAGGGGAGTGCTCTGTTCCATGCACCGAGCTCTTTCTCGGCTCAGTTCCCTGCTCTGTCCACATGGGCCAGGTGGAGCAGGCACACTGATCATCAAAGGGGCCGGAGGGAGGAGGGAAGGAATGTATGGGCAACAAGCAGTTTTGATGTAAACTTTAGGGCAAGAGAAAGAGGAGCGGAAAGGGAGAAACGGGCAGGATGGGAGGGGGATGTAAATCCAGACAACCGGCGTCTTCCTTGTGTCTGGCTGAAACTTGGCACCTCTGTGGACTGGCACCTTGAGAGGGCCAGGGAGGCCCAGGATTGTGTGTGGGGTGGATGGGACAAAAGGGCAGCATCGTGGAGCCTGTTTTCAGTGATCCTGAATGAATCTTAATTCTCTGAGGCTGTTTCTGTCCCTTCTGAGCTGGGCTAGGGAGTAACCTTTCCGTGCCATGGGGCTGTCTTTCTCCTAGAACTCGGTGAAGGTGATGTACAAGTGCCTGTGGCCAAACTGTGGTAAAGTCCTGCGATCCATTGTCGGGATCAAGCGTCACATCAAGACCCAGCACCTTGGGTAAGACCTTGAATGGTGATTAACCTGCAGAACCCAAGCAGGGCTGGGGGTGGGTGCGGGGGGCTGGGGGCAGAAGGAAGAAGGAATTCCACAGGCTCACAGAATTAAAAGATGGAATCGATTTGGCAGGACATAGTCTCCCAATTGAGGATGTATTGGGTGTCAAACTGGTACTGCCCTGGCCTGTATGAAATGAGTTTGGAGGTTCTCAGTCCAGTGCCCACCAGTTATCCATGTCACCAAAGCCACCATCATTGTTGTCCCTATGCGTCAGCAGTCTCTGCAATGAGGCCAGGGATTGAAGGGGCCCTGGGGAATGAACTTCCCTCTCACTCTTGAAGAGGAATCCCGTTGGGGCAGGGCTAATGCACTGCGGCTGCTTGGTGGGTAAAGCACATCAGTCTCCAGAGCTGTGGGTGCAGAGTTCCTGTCACCGGCGCTTAGGGCAGATGCCAAAGGATTTGCTGCTGCACTTGATCGCCACTAAACCTGCTGCTTGGACTAGGAGGGAGGGCAGGAAGCTACCCTGGCTAGAGAATTGCTGCTGGCCCAGATGGCTGGTGGCTGCCATAACCTGCTTTCTAGCCCTCCCCGAGCCCTGTCCCTCTCGGACACCACCGGGATGGGCCGGATATAGTAGCTCAGGGCTGTGTTGCCCACCCCGTGCCCTTCCCTTCTGTGCTCTTCTCCATCTTTCCATCCTTTTCTCCCTCCCCCATCTCTCTGTGTCCCTCTTCCCTCACGTTTCCTGCTCCCTTGCTCTGTTAACTCTTCTCCTCCTGCCTTCCACCCCCACCTACACCCAAGAATACAATAAGAAAAGGTAGATTTGCCAACCATCATTCTGCTCGTGCATCGCATCCCTTTTCTCCAGCCTCTCTGTCTTGTCTATTTTAAAGCAGAAGCGCTTTGGGACAGGAACTGTTTGTTTGTGTGATGGCTGCCGCTTTGGCCAACACCCGGGAGCGAACCGGGGGCCTCCAGAGCTAAAATTATGAGTCTCTGCAGCCCGAGCTAAGAGGTGGGCGGGAAGTGAGGTTGTATCAGGCTCATACAGAGGGGGATGCATTACTGACCAGTGCGTTACATTTGGCACAATGGAGGCCCTAATTCTGTTTAGGGCCTTTGGACACCGCTAAAATACAAATAAATAACAATGACGGAGATTGAGGGAGTATCAAGAAGGGGAGATGGGATGTATCTTTAAGGTCCTTCCCCCCCCCCCCCCCCACCTCTCCCCGGGTAGTAGGAACTGAGACAGTTAAAACTGGTATTTCTTGGAAACAAGCCCTTTGCTTTATGCTCCTCTTTAAGCTGCTAATTAACTGAACAGAACTCAAGTAATGACTATAGTCCAGTGGTTCTCAAACTTTTGTACTGGTGCCCCCTTTCACATAGCAAGCCTCTGAGTGCAACCCCCCTTTAGAAATTAAAAACACATTTTAATATATTTAACACCATTATAAATGCTGGAGGCAAAGTGTGGTTTGGGGTGGAGACTGACAGCTCGCGACCCCCCATGTAATAACCTCGTGACCCCCTGAGGGGTCCTGACCCCCAGTTTGATAACCCCTGCTATAATCAGGTATCAGAGGGGTAGCTGTGTTAGTCTGGATCTGTAAAAAGCGACAAAGAGTCCTGTGGTACCTTATAGACTAACAGATGTATTGGAGCATAAGCTTTCGTGGGTGAATGCCCACTTTGTCAGACGCATAGTCGCTCAGTTCACCTAAGGCCTGTTTCTGATGTGGCGGGGCCCCCTAGTGGCAATTCAGGGTTGGTTCTCCAGGCATTGCAAATTCCCTAAAGCGAAGGAATGTAAAGGTGGGACATGAGTGAGCTGTAAGTGCCTCTCTCCCAGCCCATCAAGGGCCCAGAGTAAAGAATAAGTGGCTGCACCTCCAGCCAGGGGGGCCCCTTGCTGCCCCGTCCGACTGATTCAAGCACAAGCCGCAAAGTGTGACACTTCTGCATTTGTACAGCAAGTGTGGTACAGTGAGGAAAGAGGCTTATATCACACAAGAGCAGGATGCGCAGGGGAAGCTAACGTCCCGTCAAACCTCCTGCTTTGCTAATGTTTCAAAAAAAAAATCCAGCCTCAAATGGAAGTTGGTTTTAGTTTAATTTTTGTGTTCCATGGTCTCCCTGCTGTACTGTACAAGTTATCACAGAAGAGAAGCTGTGTCTGAACATAGGGCTGGGAGCCAGGAACTCCTGGGTTCAAAGCCATGGCCATGGGCAAGTCACAGTCTGTCCGTCCCCTTGTGTCTCAGTTTCCCCATGTGCAAAATGGGGATAATTCTTCCCCTTCTTGTAGGGATATCGTGGTGTTGTCCATTCTAAAAACCCATGGCTGCCACTCAGTCCCCCATGCCAATGTGGTTTTACAGCCTCACATTTTCCTGTTTTGTGAAATTTGTTTTTTTCTCTCGCCTTGTTTCCACGTGAACGCTCCAAACAAACAATGGGGGAAACTAACTATACAGAGGACGTGGGGAAAGTGACAAAACACGAAATACTGTCAGGTGCACAAAATAAACGTGCTGGCAAAATAGAGGAAAAAAAACCTATTTTCTAATTTCTTTCCTACACTCCTCTCGGGTTTTATTTGCAACAATGACAGATAAAACAAAATTAGTAAGCAGTGAGATTTTGAAGCGGATGATGTCTATTTAACTAGTTAATACTTCTAAATCCCTTTGAAGATATAAGGCACCTTCCCATATACGTGCTAAATATTACTGGGGCAGTGACTGTAGACCATTGATACCCTGAAGCTTCAGGGTATGTCTGGACAGCATTTTGGAGCCCTCTGGAGCAAGCCTCCCAGCCCAGGTTAGCAAAACAGCTGTGTCGACACCGCTTTGAAGTTGCTGTTTCAGCCACAGCCCCAGCTTCAAAGCGTTGTCCACACAGCTGTTTATACAGCAAGTCCCGTTAACCCAAGTCTGTCAGCCAGGTCTGGGATGCTCACTCCAGCAGGCTCTACAATGCTGTGTAGATGGTACCCTTAGAGTCCAAAGGTTTGCTTGACACGTCTTCCGTACTTTCTGATGTACGTGACACAACACAGGCGATGCTGAGCAAAGGAACCGAAGTAACTGAATCTTTATGCAGCCAGGAAAGGGAGAAAGGAAAAATATTCATTTCCCAAAAACAGCTAACAGCACTGGATATGGTGGCAGGAAATGTAGATGGTGTGAACGGGGGTCACAGAATATTGCCAGAACTGCATGCGGATGTTGCGTTACAATGTTTTACTGGGTCAGCATGTGCTGGTGCTGCTATGTGATTATTTCATAGCCCTTTGCATCTCCATTTGGGGACCAGCCAGCTCTCCGGGTTTCAGTACGACTGGTGTGGGCAAGCCTGTCAGCATTCCTGCACGGAGCAATAGCTCGCTGTTGTCTTGAGCGTCAGAACTTGCTTTGTTGGCAGAGGAAGTGTTGGCCAGGACACCTGGTCTCTTGGAAAAGTGCGTGGAATCTTTAATCCGAGCCGGGCCAAAGAGACCTTGGTTTAACAGCGTAACTGAAGAAGAGAACCCTCCGCAAGGGTGACCCCACCTCTCTGTCAGCTCTGAGAATGAGCTTGAAACCGGGGCAGGTTTTGAACCTGTGATTTTTATAGCTCGTTGGTTGAGTGCTGCCACCCGCCTCATGCTGGCACCTCACACAGGTCTGATTGGAAGGGGGAGTTACTTAGCGTGGTTATTGACTCATACCCTTTCCCCTTTTAAACCACCACAGAGATGGCGCAGACTCTGACCAGCGGAGGAGGGAGGAAGATTTCTACTACACCGAAGTTCAGGTGAAAGAAGAAGCTGCTCCGGAGTCTGCCACCAGCCCCACCTTTGGGTCCTCGCCCATTGTCCTCCAGCAGGCCCTAGCCAAGCCAGAAGCCTTGGCTTTGGACCAAGCAACCTTGGAGTCTCACCTCCCAAACAGTGCCCTCAGTCAGTCTGCCCCCAGTTCCTTCTGGCATATCCAGGCTGATCATGCCTATCAGGTATGTTGGCCACTCCTGGAAACAATGATGGAGTGGCATCTGGCATCCTCATTCGTAGGGAGCATTTGTTTTCATATCTAGTGACAAGACTCACAAACCAGCTGGTTACTTATAGAATCTTCCTTACCACATCAGACCATTGGTCCATCAAGGTCAGGGTCCTGCCTCTGGCAGTGACCAGTGCCTGATGCATCAGAGAAAATAACACATAATGTATTCTGTAGTGGTTGGAAGGTTGGAAGAAAATCTCCTTCCTGGACCCAGCAGTTGATCAGCTAATGGTCTGATTCTCCTTGTTGTTTTGGCTTGGTTAGCTACAGAAGTTAGTGATCCTAAAATGATCCAGTTCTGTTTTAAAATCCAGCCACAATATTTGACTGTACCTCCTGCTGCAGTGAGTTCCGCAGATTGGCTATAGGTGACATAAAGTATTTTGATTTGTTGGTTTCAAATTTACTTAGTTTTGATCCAGTGTTTCCCTGATTTTCATACGGCAAGACAGCGCATGGGAGGGACTTCATTATGTCTTGTAAACATTTGCAGCCTTGGTGTCGTCCTACCTGCTGGCTAGTCCTCATAACCATGGAGCTGAGGATCCGTAACTCTTTGTTTAAATGATTAGTGGATTTCTTTCGCCAGCCTATATAACGCAGTCATTCTCTTGCTATGAGCACTCTAGTTTCCAGCCACCCTGTAATTAGCCAGCTTGGTGGTATGCAGCACGTCCCTATGTATGCAAATAAAATGCAACCAGGAATGTAACTATACCAGATCCTTGCACGTCTTGGGTATTAGGAGTCCCAGTTCAAATGCCTTTAAATACGTGGGCAGCATGGGGATCCGATGTAACTGCATCACTTGCAGTTCCCTGCTAAAACTGTTAGGCCTTCTCTACACGTGCACACACAAGGGTACCTCTTTATATCAGTTTAGTTAAAGCGATACAACTGTCCTATTGCTTATGGTGTTATACGAGTGTAGGCGTGTTTAGGCTGGTGTAGCTTATTCCTGTATGGGGAGGGGAATACGCTCTACTGATATACGGCACCTTATATCTATTTGCACGCTAGGGCTTGTACTGGTATAACTACATAGGTTAAAAAAAAAATCACACCCCTACCCAACCAAGTAATACTGGTGAAAAACTGTGTAGACCAGGCCTTACAGCCCAGGATATCCCTGTGTTACAGAGGGAACAATGCATAAGCATTTCCACTGTAGCTCCCTGTCTTCAGTCACTTTCACCTTTCAGGTGTGGTCTCTGCCTGAAGGGAAACTGGGTTGCGTGGAAAGTCTGAAGAAAAAAAAGAACAGGAGTACTTGTGGCACCTTAGAGACTAACAAATTTATTAGAGCATAAGCTTTCGTGGGCTACAACCCACTTCTTCGGAAGAAAAAAAATGTATCCTGTTGTTTGAAGTAAGGGGGGGGAGAATACACATGGGGGTATGTGGGAGGGGCAGGGAATCTTGTAACATTTTTCTCACTAGCCCCACAGCCCAATCAACTGGGGGTTGAAATTGAAATTTGTGTAACTACCTTGGAGAAATCTGCTTCAGGGGGAAACGTTTCTCAGCGCCCTGGGGCAGCTTGTTTGGAAGGAAAGAAAGCAGCCCGCTGTGCGTGAGCAGTACCCCTTGCACAGAAAGAGAGCAGTTAAGGTTGGAGAGGAAGGGTTGCCCCATAGACATGGCACTAGACTGGGACTGGGGAGATCAGGGCTCCATTCTAGACTCTGCCACAGAGTCCGTGTGACCTTGGGCAAGTCATTTAAGGGTAAAAATTTCAAAAGTGCCCTAAATGACTTGGGAGTTTAAATTTCATTGCCGTTCAGAGCCGAAGTCTGTCGTAAAAATGGGACTTAGGCTTCTAAATCACTTTTGGAAATGTTACCCCTAATTGCGTGCCTTGGTTCCCATCTGTACAATGAGGATAATCTTTCCTCTCCTCCCCTTTTGTCTTGTCTCTTTAGTGCCTATCTTCAGGGCTGGGGCTGCTTTGTGCTGTATATGTGTATGTATGTACCTACCACAATAAGGCCCTGATCTTGGCTGGGGTCTCTAGGCACTACCATAATACAAATAAATAATCGTAAGGAGGGTTGCTGTGCGCATATGGGTGCCGAGGCTGCATGCTGAAAAGTGAACTGAAGGTGTAGCCCTGCTAAGGGTGGGGGACTCTGCCTCTGGGCTCTGTAGCAGGCCAGCAGCTGTGCTAGGTGTCTGCCCAGTGGAGCGCAGAGTCTGTGCTGGAGCAGGGGCTCTGAAGGCTGGTATCCCACAGCTCCTGTGGCTGGCAGGTCAGGTGCCCTCTTCCGCAGACCTTGTAAGGGTCCTGGAGAAGGTGTTCTGGTGGGACCTAGTGAAATCGTTCCAGGTTAAGGAATTGACCTAAGAAACATCCTTTAAAAACTCAATTAAGAGAACATGCAGGCTGCGTGGTTAAGAGCGCAAAAGTCAGGGAGGAGGGATATTGAGGCTCGGGGGTTAAGGTGTTTGGCCAATTCACCCAGTGAGCCAGTGATAGTCAGATGGAACCCAGGAGTCCTGGCCCCCCTGTCCTTACAGTTACCAACACTGCCTCTGAAGGGTTAACATTAAACCACTAACCTTTGCTCTCCTTTCCTTCTACAGGCCTTGCCATCAATTCAGATTCCGGTGTCACCACACATATTCACCAGCATCAGCTGGGCTGCTGCCACCTCCACCATCCCTTCTCTCTCCCCAGTGAGTCCTGCTTGCTTGGCTCTTTTTTCTTTACACGGTTAATTGCACAGCACCTTTGAAAGGGTGATCGAGTGGGGGTGAGAGGGCATAGGGAGTGGGAGTTTTAAAGAGAACCTGGTTTAGCCTTTGTCACTCCCTGAAGCTTATGTGCTGTCTGAGGGGAGATCTGTGCATTGCCACCGACTCAGAGGACATGGCATCCCATGGGTTGAGCGATGCAAGAACATATCTGTTCTCTGTGCTGCTTTACGCACGCAGTAAAATCAGTCTCCATGGGCTGTTGTATACAGAGGCTGGGCTGGATCCGTCTGACTGGACAGACCTCCTCAGCAGAGAGCGAACTCTGTCTGATGTGTGTGATGACTCATAGATCTGGAATTGATTCTCATGTGCAGGTTCGAAGCAGATCACTGAGCTTCAGTGAACACCAACAGCCAACACCAATGCTGAAGTCACACCTGATCGTCGCGTCTCCTCCCAGGGCTCCCAGTGGCACCAGGTAAGAGTTCGCAGGGAGGGGAAGCAGGGTGGGGACCATGCTGCCCTGGTACTGTTGGAGGAGAGTGTTAGCATAGAAAGTAATGAGCAGATACCACATCCTGCACAAGGACAGTCGGCTGTGGTTACACCATTGCAGATGGGACAGTGAGGGAGGAAGGATGCTGTTGTGGTTGTGTTGTATTAATTTAGGTGGGCTGTATGGGCCCAAAGAGTCAAAGGTGTTAACGTGACCCTGTCACTGACCAACATGAAACAGTGTTAAACAAGGTTCGGGGTTTGGTAGAGAGACTTAGTACCACGGCAGACACACCATTTAAACATCCTTTTAACCTTTTATTAAAGATACACACAAAAAAGGAAAAGCAGTTAAAGCATTTGAAATGTAAAAGTATCAAGTGAGGCTCTCCTTTTAACCACATCCCTTGTTGTCTTTAGGTGATGAGAGTTTTTAGATGGAAAAACTTCTTGTTTGAAAGTCTTTCGGTGGTATGAAAGATGGTTGTAACTCTCCTTTTGGGGGAAACATGGGACTGAAGACCTGGGTTCTCTTCCCAACTGTGCAACAGACTCTCTGTGATCCTGGGCAAATCACTTAACCGCTCTGTGCCTCAGTTTCCCCATCTCCCGAATGAGGATAATAATAATATTTTCCCCAGCAACTTAGTGAGGCTAAGCGGTTTGTGGCAGCGGCCATCTTTGTTCTGTGTTTGTACGGCACCTTGCACTGTGGGGTGCTGCTCCATGAGTAGCTGTGGTAACACAAATAATGTCCCCAGAGTTCTTTGAGATCCCCAGAGAGAAAGTGCTGTCCAGGGGCCAACTATTATTGACTCACTTCTGCCCTAGCCCAGATCTCTGGCCTTGTCTCCTACCAAGTTTCCTCCTATCTCCTCCACTCTGCACAGGAGGACAGCCTTGTATTTCCTAAGCCTCTTCCATGCAACCTCTGCCAGTCCCTGTTAACCAAGCCACCAGCCTCTCGTGGCTCCGGAGCCTCCCTTTGAACTCTCTTGACTATCTGGCTTAAAGAAGCGTGAATTAAAATAATAAGAATGAGAGGTAATGAAACCTCCAGATGTGCACATACCCAAACTGGGTCATCCTGTGACCTCACTACAGACCTTGTCCTTCCTGTGTCATGTCCCCGGCTAGCTTGGAAACTGGCATCAGCACCTTGTCTTTTGATATGTTCCTCTGAGGTGCCCAGCATGCTTTTGGGCACTGTGGAAATCATTGATGCTCAGGGACTGGGTGATCTAGGATAGTGAGATGTTGATGGGGATGTTTTAGAGGCATCTAATCTTCTCCTGTGGCTATTTTGTGTTGGTTAAAGCCTCATCACCCTTCCAGCCTGCATAGCCTCCTTGCTGGAGCTTTTGCCTGAATAGGTCTCTTCAACCCAACCTTTTTAGCCTTGTACAAGACATTAACAGAGTAGCCCACACATGTCTAATGTGCATCCAGGTGATAGGCCTGGTGCTGTCACACCAGCATAACTCTACGTTGGGCAGGGATCTACACTCGTGATCCCCTGAGTAGGTTAGTGCCCTGCAGGGGAATTGCCCCATGTTCCTGAGAAAACACCCGAAACCCAAGAAGCCTTCACACGTTCAGGAGACCAGGTGCATTCCTGTATAGTCCAGGATTACCCTGGGGGCCTTCCTCAGCAAAGCCCAGAGCTGACCTGTCCATATTTCAAAAGCTGTGTGAGAATCTCCTGCAGGAGCCTCAGTATCTCCCATCCCCATCCCAGAAGGCTCCTGTTGCTCTGGGGCCCCAAATCTGAGGGGTCAGTTGCTGTCCTCTGCCCCCTTCCATCTTGTTCCTGTTTAAAAAAGGGAAATGACGACGTACTTTCTGCCAGCCCCAGCTCTGGCCTGGAGCTATGTGGCAGTATATAAATAACAGACCTCCACTGTATCATACTTTGGTTCTCCGATTTCTGGAGACTAGCCTTCAGGTGAAGCCATCAGACTTTCCCACCCTGCTAATTTATGTCAGGCCCATATCTGTTCCAGTGTGTCCCTTCAATCCAGCAAGCTGTTGTACACTTGGCAACTTCTTCCTCTTTGCTGTCTGCATGTAATAGCTTTGCCTAAATACCTATTAACTGGGAACACTATTCTTCATTTCTCCTCCTAAAAACTCTTGTGTAGCACTGCTGGTACAGAGCAGCTGCCACGCTGCACCCCAGAGGTGACTGCATTTCAATGGTGGATGACTGAACTCTGTACACCTCTACCCCGATATAACGCTGTTCTCGGGAGCCAAAAAATCTTACCGCGTTATAGGTGAAACCGTGTTATATCGAACTTGCTTTGATCCGCCGGAGTGCGCAGCCCCGCCCCCCTGGAGGGCTGCGTTACCGCGTCATATCCGAATTCGTGTTATATCGGGTCGCGTTATATCGGGGTAGTGGTGTATGTAGTTTGTCTGCTGCTTTGTGACTCTTCAGAATGAAAGCGGGTATTATTATGTATTTGAATTATTGCCCCAACTAAGATCAGTGAAGACCCCTATTATACATAGGCATTGTCTATAATACACATAGTAAGAGACCCAAAGAGCTTATGATTTAAATAGACAAGAGAAATGAAGTGTGGGAGAAAGGAAGTGGTGTTATCCCCATTTTACAAATGGGAGTTCATAACACAGATCAAGTGGTTTGCCATGGATCACACATGGAGTCTGTGGCAGAGCTGGGAATTGACCCTCTATCTCGTGAATCTCAGTCCAGTACCTTAACGATAAGACCAGCCTTCCTCTGTATTAGAATTCTAATAATGGTGCTATGGAGATGACTAGTATTGCTGAAAAGAAGGAAACCCTTTGGTTTGAATTTCCACTTTCCTTGGACTTTGACGTAGGCCTGGTCTACAGCAAAAAGTAAGGTCAACCCAGCTACGTCACTCAGGGGTGTGAAAAATCCACACCCTTGAGAGACTCAGGCCTTGTTTACACTTGCAAGTTAGAGCGCATTAAATCAGCCCCGGGCGCCCTAACTCCTGAGGTGTCCACGCTGGCAAGGCACTTAGAGCGCCCGGACTCCGCGGCTGGAGCGCTCCTGGTAATCCACCTCCACGAGAAGCATAGAGCTTGCTGTGCCCAGGCTGGAGCGCCAGGGTGTCAGTGTGGACGACGTGTTGCATTACTGCGCTGTGATTGGCCTCCGGAAACATCCCATAATCCCCTGAAGTCAAGTGGCCACTCAGGTCATTGTTTTGAACTCGTCTGCAGGAATGCGGATATTCCCTTTTAAAGCTCCGTTTCTGACAGCCAGCATGCTTGTCTGCTCCAGGACAAAAAGCAAACCATTACTGTGGAATGCTCCTGCTGTAGAGGCGTGCGTGTGTTTGTGTGAGAGAGCGGTGGGGGTCGATGTCAGGCTTCCCCCTGCCACTGTCTGAACTTACAAGATAGCATGCTGACACATGCTGCCCCCGATGCTTTGCAAACCCTTTCCAAAGCACGCTGCAGCCACATGCACACTGGGATAGCTACCACAATGCAATGCTCTCTGTGGCGTTGCAAGAGCTGCTAATGTGGACATGCTCCACAGCCACAAGGAGCACCGTGCGAACAGACAGCAGCGCTTTCCCTGCTGCTGTCTCAGGCCTTGTCTTCACTTACCGGCGGGTCCGGCGGCACGCCATCGATGTTCTGGGATCGATTTATCGCGTCTGGTTAAGACGCGATAAATCGATCCCGGATCGATCCCGGAAGTGCTCACTGTCGGCGCCGGTACTCCAGCTCGCCGAGAGGAGTACGCGGCATCGACGGGGGGAGACTTCCTGCCGCGTCTGGACCGCGGTAAGTTCGGACTAAGGTACTTCGAATTCAGCTACGTTATTAACGTAGCGGAATTTGCGTACCTTAGTCCGATTTGGGGACTTAGTGGGGACCAGGCCTCAGAGGGCTGGTTCAACTCCCAGCGCTCTACATCTGCAAGTGTAGACGTAGCCACAGTTAAGCTGACCTAACCCCCAGTGTAGGCAGTGCTAGGTCAACAGAAGAATTCTTGCGTCGACTTAGCTACTGCCTCTCAGGGAGATGGATTACCTACACCTACGGGAGGTTCCCTCCTGCCAGCATATGTGGTGTCTAGACTGAGGTGCTCTAGCAGTGTAGGCGCAGCTGCGGTGTTGTAACATTTCAAGTGCAGACAAGCCCTTAGAATTCTAGAAGCTGCCCCATAGGAAAGAGATGGTACAGTGGGTTCAGCCCATCTCTCTGCTATTGCAGGATTGCTGTCTACTGTGAATGTCTAATGCTTTGTTCACACTGGGGCTTCCTACTCAGGTTTAGCTCAACCTTGCATTGCGTCGCACACGCTCTTTTCTCCCCTGAGCTCTGTAACGCTTTAATAACCATGTCACCGTCTGGGTTATTTTTGTTACGCTGCAGAAAAGTCCGTGGCGAAGCCAAGAAATGCCGTAAAGTTTATGGAATTGAGCACCGAGATCAGTGGTGCACGGCCTGCCGGTGGAAAAAGGCCTGCCAGCGGTTCCTGGATTGAGCACATGAACGTTTCAGGAGTATTGAATTTCTCTCTCTCTCTCTCTCAGCCGAGAGCACCCAAAGTTGGTCATTACTGCAACCAGGGCACAGCAAACTTGGAGGTATCTATCTCCTGTGGCTTCAGCAGAGATCTCAAGAGCTGCATGTAAATTCCAAGTTCTGTATATTGTATGTCAGCTGGATTTATTAATTTTTTTACACTTTCTGTGGGTTTTTTACAAATGTTTTTAAAAACAAAACTAAACTCCCATTTTATAGTAAAAATAGGGAAGGAAAGAAAGAGCTGGTTGCTTGGTGTTCAGAGGAGACTTGTTATTTGGTGGTCCAGGGACCAAAGAACTTTTTACTGATCTCCCAGCTCAACAGTAAAGTCTACTGAACTTTCAGGTCAGTAGCTGGGATAAGGAGGTGAGGATCATCTCTCTCTTACTTGACTGGCTAGAAAGCTCGAAGTCTGCTGTTGTTTAAAGGGACACGGTCAGAAGAATAATCATAGTTCAAAAAAGGAAAATGATGTTCATGCTTTACTAGTAACACCTTAAATTATTGGAATGGGAGGAATTTAAAGTTCTTTCCTTTGCTTTTTACCAATGATACTGTGTTTACTCTTTACAGCTCTCAGCTCTGACAGTAAAGCTGGACTTGCTATGTCTCTGGTCAGTTTCACTTCCTGGTTTTTATGTGTTCTGATACATCTGCATCAGCAATGTTGAAATCTTAAAATATACAGCTACATATATTTTTATCTTTTAATTGAAAATTTTTTTTTAAATGAAACTACTTTTTTTGTTTATCTTAGATTCATGAAAACAACTTATTTCTTTGAAAAACAGAAATTTTGGGTCTAACAGTGTCTCTTTAAACTACAGGGAATGGGTTTTTATTTTGAAACCTGATGTAGCTTTCTGCAAAGTTGGCAGGATCAATATTGTTAACCCAAGAGGACTAAAAAGGATGGACACACAAAAATTTTAGGCCCCAGTTCAGCAAAATGCTTACATACATTTTTACATTCTGTTGAAATCAGTGGGACTAAAGTACATGCTGAAGGAGTTGGGATTATTTGCATGCTTAAAGATAAGCACGTGCTTATGTCATTTGCTGAATGAGCATCATAGATAGGTAGGTTACGAAATTCTGAAGTGTGAAAGATGTCTGAACCCAGCTTTCTGGCTTTCATTTTTTAAAAATTCATATTCTCTTTACATGATTCAAATGTTTCTGGTTTGATGATCTGTCTTTGTGTACAGTTTACCGTCCTCATGGGGTAGAATTTGTCCCGGTTTGCCTGATTCTCACTTTTATAGCAGTGTAACTTCAGGGGAGTTACTCCTGACTTGCACAGGTTTAAATAAGAGAAGAATCAAGCCCAAGGAGTCTTTCTGGAATTGCCGGGGGAGGGGTTGGGAGAGCTGGAGGGAAAGATCAAAGGTTCCAGAGGCCCCTCTGATTTTTGGAGAGGAGCACCATTTAATTCACCACCAGCAGTCAGGTCCAATTTTTATTGTTTTTGGTCTTTGCTCTCATGACTGATCAGCCACATATAGGAAGTGCCCAATCTACTGTCTGAGCTGTGAAAAGCCACTTGGCAGCAAGTGCAGTCCAGCCACAATACCAGCACACACATTGCAGCTGCTGTGAGGAGCAGCAGAGTGCATCCCATGGCACAGTGAGCTGTCCTGTGGAAGTTTGGCCCTGCATGGACAGGACCCTGGCGACCAGGATGCTAGTGTCAGTGTCTCCGTCCATCTCACTGTGTGGCCTTGGAGCACAAAGGCAAAGAATTTTGTTCCATACGTCCCCATTTTGTGTCTTGGGGAGTCAGTGGTTGTTTCCATAATTGAACCCAGTACGGCATGCGATGGTAGCAGTGAGGGTTGACTGGACACTCCCCCGGAGTGTGCCATTTTGATCATGTTGAACTCAGTGGGTGTCACAAAAGTGCTCTGGCATAGTTGCTAAGGAGCCATGGTTTCTCTTAACGGGGCAAGGAATGCCCCTGTCACTAAAGCCATTCAAGTGCTACACTCTGTTGTGCAGAGAATCCTGGCGCTGTGAAGTCTGTTTTGTTTGTAAATACAAAATGGCAGCTACGCACCAGCCATGTGGTCCATGTTGTGCATAACTCGGCTGCAGTCAGAGTTGAGGGTTTTGTATTAATGGGCGTGGGTGGGAAGGGGGTCATTGGACTTTTTGCTGCGTTTTTGATAATCATAGGCCATAAACTGCAGACCTCAACCCATGGGCAAGGCAGAAACAAGCCTGGTGTATTTTTAAGGACCATATGATTGACTACACTTTCTTTGTAAAATCAGTTCATGTGACCAGGAAGGTGTTGTTTCCTCCCGGTTCAACGTGAGCCTGGTTGATAAAGGGGCAGGTGGTGCAGTCAAAGGGGGTTATATATGGGCGTGCTTGTTGGTATTTTTTTTGTAATTTTGTACATATATACAGTATATTGTTTTAGAACCCAGTCTTCTGCATGCTGTTAAATTGGTAGATGCCAAATTGGCCTATGGGAAGCAGGAACAAAGTGAGTGTGTCTCCTCCCTATTTGTTTTTTTTTTTTACCTAGTCCACTGGTTCTCCAGGAGGGTCTGAGCCAATGGAATCCGCTAGGTCTGATTCAATAGGGTCAGGTTCTCTACCTGGGTCCATGTGGATCTGATGCAAAGTCCATTGAAGACAATGGGATTCCTTCAGGGACTGCGGTTCAGACACTTTATGAAGGAAGGAGTCCATAAGAGGCCCTCTCTTACACTTCAGTCCCTCCACTGTGACTCTTACTCAGATGACCACCATAAAGAGCTAGCAGTTTGAGATCCACTGGCTTAGTCTAGTGTGAGAAATATGGATTATGAAAGCAGACAAGTTGCTGAACAGGTGACCTTTAAAGGAAAACTGCAGTGATTTGTCATAACCGGTGTTATTAAGCCCCAGGGAGGTATTATATTTGACTAAATACTGTAAAGGAATGACATTTCAAAAGAGATTTCAGACACAGTGGTTGCTCTGCCTCAGAAGTACCATTCAGAGAAAGGGGTTGATAATAGTCAGTTGGGGCTGCCATTTTCATGGTGAAGAATTGTGCTTCCCTACTTGAACCCTGACAGGACATAGTTGAAAATCGGGCCGTTCTAAAATATTTTCTATTTCTTTTTAAATGTTTCAGTTGATTTAATGGTTTGGTTTTAACCAACTTCTTGTATTAATCAAAAACAATGTAAAAACCCCACAAACCTTCAAAACCGTCTAATTTCCAGGTGTTTTTACTTGACTTGAATTGGCTGAATCCTAACCTGCCAATGCACCTTTCTGTTTATTAATCATCCGTCTTTATTGTATTTCAGGCACTAGGGGCCTACTCTTGCAGTGCTTGTATGAGTACTCCCAGTGACCTCAGCACTGCAGTGGGACTACTCACATGAGAAAGGGCTGCGGCATTGGATACATAGCTCTTAAAAGCAGCGGTTAAACTATCTTTTGGGTTACACTGCAGTTTTCCTTTAAGGCTGACACCTGTGCCCACTGATAAAATTATGAAAGGAAACCGCTTGTCTCCCAGTTTGAACTCTTGATGTTGGATGCTGCTTACTTGCATGCAAGTGCTACTGTGTTTTTTGCACTCGAGTTATGGAAGGTTAAAGTAAAACTGACTAGAACCATCGCCTGCAATTCAAATACAAGTCTTTTTTGAGGCCCCAAAAGTTCAGATTCTGATTTTATTAGTTGTTTTTCATTCCCAGTTCTGGAACCAGAGAAATGCCTCATCTCTTATTCCTGGCTCTGTGTTTAAGGTTTTCATCTCTCATTACTGTAGTATCTGAGCACCTCAGAAACTTTTAATGTATTTTTTTCTCACAACACCTCTGTGAGGTAGGGTAGTGCTAGTGTTCCTATTTTACAGGTAAAGAATTGAGACACAGAGAGCCAGATTTCTAAATGTGCTAGATGCCTGTTATGGGGCTCCCCATCCCAGAGCACTGCCTTATGGCGTTGTCGTCTCTCTGTCCTGGAGAACCCTCTTGTGATGGAGTCATCTCTCTCGTGTAGTGGGGTACTTGGCCCTCTGGCTATCTCCCTCTAGAGTCCCACCCCTTTTGGGCCATGTGTCCTTAATGTCCTTCATCAGTATTAAAACACACACAGGGAACCAAAAAGTCTTCTGCCCCACCCGGGGTCTTCAGTTCCAGTCTCTACACCGAGTGACAGCAAGTGAAACAGTAACAGCAACTCCCTTCCAGCTTTATGAGTTTGAGATTTCAGTCTCTCTTCCAGTTCCCTTTAGTCCTCTGACCTATTGTCAGGACACTGACCTGCAGGGCCTCAAGTCCTGCCCCCCCCTCCCTAGGGGGCCCGCGCCTGTAGTTAATCTTGGCACCTGCAGATTATTCCGCTTTTCCCCCTGTCACCAATCTGGTCACCTCACCAGCTGCTATGAGGAGAAATCCAACCTTCTTGATCCCCAGATGTGTTTTAAGCCTCCAGAGTCTGGAGCTGTTCCAATCTTGAGATTCCCTACGCATACTCTTGGAGCACAGATCCTCTAACACTCCCTCCAGAGAGCTGTGACCTCGCCATCCACTACCCAGCGCCTGGAACCAATGCTGAGACACTACAGACTCCCCTTGTAGCTTAAACACTCCGCTTCCCAAAACCACACCAAAAGTGTGAGCCTTCTGGGTTACCGTTCAACCCTCTCAGGGGACGCATAGTAGTTGTGACATATAATAGACACTTTGCGCAGAGTTCTCGAACGCTGCTGCTCTTTACTGAATCATACAAGAAATACACAGATCCATACAAAAATTAAAAAAAACTATGCTCATTTCCCTGCCTCAGTTTCTTCACCAGGGCATTCTTTGGGCTGGTGTCAGAGCCTCTGGGACCAACCAGGTCCTTCTGCTGTGGACCGTTGGGTTCTGAAACATGGAGTCTTCTCCCCAGCTCAACTACTAGTACTTTCACCTTGACTGATCCATGTCTTTCCTTCCTTCTTCCCAAATTTCCTGTGTGTCTCACTCTTCTCCTGACCTACCCAACCTCTGTGTTCTTTAAAGTCTAGCATTAACACCTAGGTATCTTTGTTCTGCTTGGTACCTTTCTGTTCTCCACTTCTGGTTCCTTCCTTCAGAGAGGTAGGGTAAAACTGTTTTTCCCCCTAGGCCTAAACTCACCCACTGTTCCAAGGCGTTATCACTTATTAAGTTCTAAGGACCTTCTGTTGTATCTGGTCTACTAAGAGGATGTGATCCAGCCCTGCTTAGCCCATAGTGGATACGCATAGCTGGAGGAACATTTGTGATACAGCATTTTTCATGGTAACCACTTTATAGTAACTTTGTAGTATCAACCAGAAGTTATAAATTGTACAGATATGGGGTGTGACAACTTGGGGGATCTATATCAAGGTCCTTCTTCAGACTTCCCCCCCCCGAAGAGGAGTTCCATCCTGCATTTCCTCTTAAGTTCCTCTCCTCCCTATCTGGCCACGCCCTCTCCAGGTGTAACCAGCAGGGTCACTCAAGCTCCCCAGCTGTTCACTAAAACCTTCTTTGCTGAACTTCTCAGATCAGCCCCAGCCCAGGGCAGTTACCCCAGGTGCAGACCAGCTCCCCCTTAAAGGGGCCCAGTCACCCCATGACACCATTTAATTCCCATTGATTTCATTGGGAGTTAGGCACTTACATACATCTGATCCAGAGAGACTAAGGACCAGATTTCTAAAGATCCAGACATAGGCACCTACTGGGATTTTTCAGAATCCCCTACCTCATGGGAGGCGTAGTAAGGAATTGAACCCCCAAGTCTTTTGAGTTACAGCCTAGCACCTTAATCACTTGACTGTCGTGTCTCTCAGGAAGTGGAGAGGTCCAGAAATCTTATTAGAGAGCCTATTTTATGACCTTCTTAGAACAATTTGCAGACTTCAAATAAAGCCATCTTAGCAGTTTACTGATTGTAGTCTCCTCTCTCTCTCCAGCCCTGAGATTGGAGGAACAGGACACAACTCACCCTGCCCACCCGTCGCTCGCTTTCTCTGGGACTGTTGGGCCCTTCTCTTGCTTAGGACCCTGCAGTTCATAAGGTTAATCTGGGTCACTCAGGAAATTAAAATAAGCATCCAGACTCAGGGGTGCTGATCAGACCAATCCTATGAGCCTCTTTAAGGTTCACCCCTCAATAACTGGCATTGAACAATCCAGAGTCCCCAACCCAAAAATTTGTATGTGTTTTTTATATATATATAAAATGTTTATTTCAAGGATAATTGTTTTGCTGACAGAAGATTGGGTTTTGAAAAAAAAATAACATTTTGCTTTTGTTAAATGTGATTTTTAAAAAACGTGTAAACGACTTTGGAATAAGCAGTCACCTACAGAATCATGTGGTATACAGTATACCCTCGCTAAGCGGCACAAACTCTTAGGACAGAGAGGAATGCAGAATTTATCTGCTATTGCCATGGTATCACAGGCGTGTGTGGGATGGGAGGAAGGTAGGCAGGAGAGAAGTATTACACCACTAACACACACTAAATACTGTCCACTGGCTTTTTTCCCCTATTTTGCAGCACCTTTGTTTATACACATAACCATCTTGCAATGCCTGATTCCAAAATGAAGAGCACTTAATAATAATAATAAAAAAAAGATCTTACATAGGAATATTTTGTATCAGTGTTTTTTAAAAGATTTGAAAGGGGATAGGGGATTCTTACACTTTATTTTGAGGGCTTTTGCGGTACAGATTTAACTGGACAAAATAGTTCTTAACCATATGGTGGTTGTTTTATATGTGGGTGTTTTTTTGTTGGAACAGCTGGTGCAGGTATTTTTTAAATTTTATTTGATTACACTTTTTTATTTGTTGGCAGATATGACACAGCAAGATTTTTAAAAGTTTTTTTGTTTTTTCTTCACTTTTCTCAGCCTAATTTTCTAACTTGCTTCCAACCACACTTGGTAGACTCTACTTTTCCTTCTGTCACTCTTGTATATGCATAGACTCCATGCTTTAGAGCTTTTCTAATCTTAAGCAAGTCCCCCTCAACCTCCAAACATTAGGTAGCCCTGACCTGTGAATTCAGCTAAGAAACACCTCCCATATGCCCCTGTTTGGTCTGATTGTCTTTTTGTGCATGTATGTACATAGGAACCTTTCTGCTAGGCATTAACTGGAGTGTGTTCAGCCTACACGTTGTGACCCTTCATTGTGGATGGGAGATTGGACCTCTAAAAGAAGCAAAGCAGTTGTGTTGTGTGAAGTTCAGCACCTGGTGACCCCCCCCACCCCATTCTGTCACTCTACACCTCCACTGGATTAAAGTAATGGGAAGTCTTCAGGTAGATACCCAAAGCTAGGGTAGGGTGTAACTTGGTTCTTTGTGGAGTTATGGGATATGAGAAAGTGTGGAAAGGATGGGACATTTGTCGCCAATAGCTGCTCTTTGGCATGCTATTCAGCTTAACGGGGATATGCCGTATCAGTGAATTTCTCTCATTGGAGCTTTTTTCAGCTGTCTTCCAAGTATTATTTTTATTGTAATAAAATAAAAATGTGAAATGTAATTTTTACAGCAGCAATATAAAATATATTTTATAAGAAATAAAATGAAAAGTTGCCTGATATCAGACTGTGTCCTTTTTTCTTCCTTTTGTTTAAGTACAGGTAAAGCAAGAAAAACACTGGGTACTGGACTAGAGTAGCTATTACATGTTTCACTGTTTGGCCTGATGTTCATGTCCCAGAGCGCTGAAGGGAACATTTTTTCCAGCTTGATGTATCTTAACTCGAGACTACTTTTGCTTGGCTAAAAAGTCTTGTTCTTTATACATTGTATTAACCTAGTTTTTAAAGCAGACAAGAGACTGGAATGGCAGCTGCATTGCATCCATTATGTACAGCAGGGGTGGGGAACGTATGGTCCACGGTAAGTCTCCTCGCCATGGGCTGGAAGCCCTGAGCCTCGGCACCCCTCTGCAGGGCTGGAGCCATGAGCGCTCTCTCTCTCTGCGGGGGAGAAGCTAGGGTTGCCAGGCTGTTAAAAGTCCGATTGGCTCTGCACAAGTTCCAGAAGCAACAAGCAAGTCCAGGAAGCAGTCAGCATGTCTCTGGGTCCTGGGAAGCTCCATGTAATGCCCCCACCTCCAGCGCCAGCTCCGCAGAGCTGCCTGGTCACGCCTTCGCCTAGGGGCTGGACAGGCCAGCCACTTCCGGGAGCAGTGCGGAGCCGGGGCAGGCAGGGAGCCACCCCAAGCTCCCTGCCCCAGGTGGGAACCTCATCCCGCACCCTACCTCCCTTCCAGACCCCACACTGCCACCAGCACCCCAAACTCCTGCCCCAGCCGTGAACCCGCTCCTACATTCCAAACCCCTTGACCCCAGCCTGCAGCCCGCTCCTGCACACCAAACCCCTCATCCCCACCCCAGAGCCCACACCCCCAGCTGGAGCCCTCATCCCCTCCTACACCCCAACACCCTGCCCCAGCCCAGAGCCCCCTCCCACACCCTGAACCCCTGATTTCTGGCCCCAACCCAGGGGAAGCCCTGAGCCTCCGTACCCCCCTGTGGGTCTGGAGGTATGAGTGCTGGCTTGTCTTGCTGCGGGGGGAAGCTCCGAGCCTCTGTGCTCCCCCTCCCCCACGGGTTCAAGGCACTTTTCAGTTCCTTTGAAAAGAAAAAATAGGTCTGGCTGAACTTTCTACGTTGTAAACAAACCCTAAGAACATAAGAGCAGCCATACTGTGTCAGACCAAAGGTCCATCTGGCCACTGTCAGAAGACAGGATACTGAGCTAATGTCAGGTGCCCCAGAGGGAATGAACAGAGCAGGTAATCAAGTAATCCATCCTGTCAGCCATTCCCAGCTTCTGGCAAACAGAGGCTAGGGACACCATCCCTGCACATCCTAATAGCTACTGATGGACCCGATCTTCCAAGAACTTATCTAGCTCTTTTATGAACCCTGTTACAGTCTTGGCCTCAGGGCAATCCCCAGGTGGCTGCGGGGCCCGGGTCACTAGAAACTCGGTGCCTATCTGCCAGGGGGTGCTCCACCCAGCTCCGCCCAGGTCTCCCCCACACTGCACCCCTTCCCCCAAGGCCCTACCCTCACCCCGCCTCTTCCCACCACCGCCCTGCCTCTTCCCGCCCCACCTCTTTCCCGCCCAGTTCCACTCTCTCCCCTGAGCACACTGCACCCTCGCTCCTCCCACCTCCCCCCCAGCACCTCTTGACGCCGTGAAATATCTGCTCCACAGCAGGCGGTAGGTGCTGAGAGGGAGGGGGAGGCACTGATGGGCAAGGCCCACCTGTGGGCAGGAGGCACTGGGGAAAGGGGGTGGTTCTGGTAGGGGGGCTCCTCGCCCCACTTGCCATTCGTCTCCTCACCCCGCTTGTCCGCCCACCTCCCACGTCACCTCCCCGCCTGCGGGACCCCCACAAAGCGCGGGGCCCGAGGCAGTCACCCTGATTCACCATACCCAAGGGACATCTCTGCTTGGCCTTCACAACATCCTTCGGCAAAGAGTTCCACAGAGGTTCAAGGCAACTTTACAGTTTCCTTGGGGAAAAATTAGATCTGGCTGAACTTTCTACATTGTAAACACACCCTCTGCTTTACCACCCATTTTTTGCTTTGGTTCTGCTTGGTACCCATTTTGCCAGCTGGCTTGAATGGAGTCACAAAAGAAGGTCAGGTAGTCTTTCTCAAAATCCTACATTGAGTGAGCCGCTCAGCTAGGACTGAAGGATTCAGTCTTGCTAATTCCCCATTTTTATTTCTAACCCCAGTTGCCTTTCATGAGAAGCGGATCCCGTCAAAGCAGTGGGGGCACTGAGGTGGACAGAATTTAATGGCAGAGACCAGCTTTATGTTACGTGTTCATGCAGCACTTAGCAAAACAGGGACCCGTTCCTTGGCTGAGGCTCCTGGGCACGACAATAATCCCATTCATGATGATGAACCCATCTGTAATTTGGCTATTTCATCTCTATCTGCCCCCATCTCTTTTATGTGGATCCTGGCCTGAGTAATAGTTCATACTGAATAAAACTGGGGGGGGGGGGGGGAGGGGAGCCTATTCTCCCTTCTGCAAGTGAAGAGGGATGAGAGGCTCCACTGGGTCTAGGGGACATGGAATCATTGTGCTGTCTCTGCAGTATACTCCTCCTCCCCCCAATCCCACAGAAACCCTTTTCTGGGTACACTGAGGGCAATGGACTTCACACGAATCTGAATGCATGAGGTAGGCAAGAGCAACAGGACTGGCCTTACCATGAGGCGAACTGAGGCGGCTGCCTCAGCTGCCAGACTGTGGGGGGACGCCTCTAGGACCCAGGGGTAGGCAACCTATGGCACGCATGCCGAAGGCGGCACGCGAGCTGATTTTCAGTGGCACTCACACTGCCTGGGTCCTGGCCACCGCTCTGAGGGCTCTGCATTTTAATTTAATTTTAATGAAGCTTCTTAAATATTTTAAAAATCTTATTTACTTTACATACAACAATAGTTTAGCTATATATTATAGACTTATAGAAAGAGACCTTCTAAAAACATTAAAATGTATTACTGGCACGCGAAACCTTAAATTAGAGTGAATAAACGAAGACTTGGCACACCGACCCCTGATCCAGAGTGTAGAAAATTGTGTCTGCTGCTGGTGCATATGTATTCTCTCTGCTCTAGATGCAGAGATGGTGGAGTGCTGTGCTGGAGGAAGGAGGGCACAAGAGACATAACAGGCAGGGCCGGCTCTGGCTTATTTACCGCCCCAGGCAAAAAAGCCTCCGGCCACTCTCCCTCCCCCAGCACGGCAGGGGAGGGCGCGGGGGGCGGCCGGAGCCCGGGGGGGAGGGCGGCGAGCTCCGGCCAGGGATCCGCTCTCGCCGGCGGCCAGAGGGGAGGGCGGCGAGCCCCGGCCGGGGCTCCGCTCTCCCCGGCGGCCGGGGGGGAGGGCAGCCGGAGCCCTGGGGGGAGGGCGGAGTGCCCGGCCGGGGCTCCGCTCTCCCCAGCAGAGCGCCCGGCCAAGGCTCCGCTCTCCCCAGCAGAGCGCTCGGCCAAGGCTCCGCTCTCCCCGGCGGCCAGAGCGCCACGGGGAGGGCGGTGAGCCTGGCCGTGGCCCCGCTCTCCCCGGCGGCCGAAGCCGGAGCACCGCACCGCGCCACCCCCCTCCAGGTGCCGCCCCAAGCACAAGCTTGGTGGGCTGGTGCCTGGAGCCGGCCCTGATAACAGGCAGGCAGGAGAAAAGGTGAGAGGGAATAACAGAAAGCAGCAGGAGCTGCAGGGAGAGAGAGGAGGTGGAGCCTCTTATGTACCTCTCTAGCACTGCCAGGAGCCCGGACTGATTAACACCAGCTTCTCAGGGAGCTTCCTGTCTCCTGTCGCTTCTCTGAACCCACTTGAGGAGAACAGGCAGTCAACTGAAGTAGTAGGAGCCAGTTAGGCCCTTAAGACGCTGATATCTTCCCTCACTCAGGCCCTGCTACCAGCCTGCTAATTTGTCCCCTTCAATTGAGCGTTGAGAGCCACTCTAGCTGGCACAGAACACCAGTCATGAGCGAAAGAAGAAAACGCCGCTCTGGGGCAGCATTCGGAAAAAGAAAGCAAAGGAAGCTTTTCTATCTAAGCAGGAAGGAGGTCTCCTGAGATACATACACACAAATGTTCACAGTGAGCCTTCCGGCCCCAGTGAGGACGTGAGTGGTGAGGAGATGCCTGATCTTCCAGTTAGTCGGAGTGCAGGTGACCTGGCAGCTACTGCAGCATCCATATCTCCATCTCAAATGGATGTAACCATGCACATTCCTGAAGAAAAGTGTAGATCAGAGAAGAGTGTGGTGGAGGCACAAGAAACAGCTGCTGCTGAGTTTAGTTCCTTAAGTCTAGATGATCCAGGACTGTGGACCCACTTGAGCAGTAGCTTGAGGGACTTCCATGTACTGCATGGGCCACAGCAAGTGAAAAACTTCATGTTCCCCAAAGACAATGAAAATAAAAGTTTCCATCCAACACATTACTGGCATGAAATCCCCAATGGTGACAAAGTGCACACCTCTGTCACATTGCCCGCAACATGGGCCTGCAGGTGGAGGAAGTGGTCGAGGCAGAGGACCCTATGGTAGACATTCTTGCCCCAGAAGTGCATGAGAGGGACAGCATGAGGGAAATGGCAATGCACTGAAGGAAGGGAAAGGGAGAGAGCACAATACTAGAAGGAGCCAACAGAAGCAGAAGGCGAAAGGGACAGCCACTGAAATGATAAATGTGCCACTGCTGATTCTCTCACTCTGCACTGAGGGTCTAGGAGAAGTGTGAATGGCAAATTCAATTTGACTTTTGTTTAGCATTAAACCATTACAATACATTTCCCTCATGGAGTACATTCTTGTCTCTGTGACACTGATTCCTTCTAGTGCAGGGTGAATGCATTTGAGGTGCTACTAGTAATACTCCTGATATTTATATGTCATGGGATGTGAGAATTTGGGGGCACCCACAAGAATAGTGTATCTTAGCTCATCCATCCTTTATCTGACTACTTGATTTCTTCACAGTCTTCCACTGTATATTTTCCATTTTAAATATGGGCCAGAATGGCCATCTCCAGGCTTTCTTCTAGAAAATGCAAACAAGTGTGCTATATGCAGTGGTTATTCTAATACTAGAGCACCTGGGAGACTGGCCCCTATCAGGACAGTGCAATTAAAATGAAATAAATGCACCCTCTTCCCAATTCTATGAACTCTTTACAGCTGTTAAATTAACAGTGTAATGCTTCCACTTCATAGGTGAAGGATTTTTGCAAATCATTTCAGTGTTCCAGACTGTAGAGCTAAATCTTAGTACAAATCCATACCTAGGTAGCTAGTCCACACATTCTCTAAGGCTCTAGGGCCACGGTAGCAGCAGGACTTCAGAAAGGGTGCTTGTATTCAGGCACCAGTGAATAGCCACCTAGATGGATATGTGCGTGGTTCCTGGGTTTGATCAAAATTTAGGAGGGAATTCATTTCTAACCTGTCCTCAAAAGGCCAAGCTCTTAACGAACTGCTTAAAACCTCTTATCTCTGAATATGAAATAACACACAGGATCCCATTTATCTCAATCTAAGTGTAACCCAGATTAATGAATTGGATGAAAAAGTAAGCCAAGCTTGTTGCCAGGTAGATGAGAGAGGGGGAAGGCTACAGTATGCTCGCCTCATCAAGGGGGGTTGAGCCTGTGATTGAAAACGCTGAGGGATGGAAGGCTGACTAAGCCAATTGGAGGGGGGATGAGAGGAGGAGAGCTCTTCCTGAGGGGGTGTGAGCAATCTCCTGTCTCCCCCTGCCTGAGGGGGGCATGGATGATCCCCTGACTGTCTCTCCCCGTCTGAAGGGGACACGGACGATTCCCTGACTGTCTCCCTGACTGAGGGAAGTGGGGGTGATCCTCTAACTATCAATCCCCGCCTGAGGGGAGTGGGGGTGATCCCCTGACTGTCTCTCCCTGCTTGAGGGGGACATGGGCAGTCCCCTGACTGTCTCTCCCTGCCTGAGGGGACTGTGGGCGATCCCCTAACTATCTCTGCCCACCTGAGGGGTGTGGGCGATCCCCTGTCTCTTCCTGCCTGAGAGGAGTAGGAGTGATCCCCTGACTGTCTCTCCCTGCCTGAGGGGAGCGTGGGCAATCCTCCGACTGTCTCTCCTTGTCTGAGGGAAGCGCGGTTGATCCCCTGACTGTCTGTCTCTCCCTGCCTGAGGGGTTTGCGGGCGATCCCCTGTCACCCCCCTGCCTGGGGTGTTGCGGAATTCCTCTGGGAGAGAGCAACTGGTCTTGGAAACACTGAGGAGGCCCCCTATGCCATTGGGACTTTTTCTACTGTAACATTTATTGCGGCCACAGAGAGTTTAGCCCACTGGGCAAATCAGCACCCTCATTACCTTGCCGCTCTCAAGCACCTTCAGGCCTGCAGCACCTCATCAAGGTACACAGGTTCCTCCACATTACAGAGCCCACTAGTGTGGAATAATCGTGAATCCAGGGAAATCCACCTGAGGTTTTTTGTTACTTGCAGGTTGTATGGTGTTACTGATGTGCCCACTCCAAATCCATCTTCCCCTTTGCTTTACATGCTTCCTCTATATTTCCCCTTGTAAGTAAAGTGTACCTTGATTGTTGTTTCATCCATTATGGAGGTGTCAGAAGAGTATATGTATGCAGTATCAGGCTAGTCACACAGATAAGTACCAGGTGGGTTCATTAAAACCATATAGCTAGGTAAGGTAGGGTTCCCGACTCCCTTAAGCAGGTGTAGGCACAACCAGTTAGAGGCTAAGAACCCAGGCTGTTGAAACCCACTGCAGCCAAAGCAGAGGGACACATGGTAGGGAACCTGTTGATTATTAGCTGCCCTTAAGGATATGGCGACCCATAAAATCCCTTTACATTCTTGGAGACACCTCTGGGCCTGTGCAGAGGAAATCCTCCCTGCCTTCCTATTATCCCCTCTGTTAGTCAGCTTGGATAAAGAACAGATCCTAGAATGGTGTCAAGGGGATGAAGTAGACCCACAACAGACTGTGGTGGTAGGAGGCTTTAGCAAGGGTACCTCTAAGGCACAGATTGTACAGGTTGTGGCTACAGTAAAGGCCTTGGGCCAGGTTACCTTTCATGGCAGAACCTATCAGGAGAAAGAACAGAGATAGTATATATTCTGGGTCCATGATGTTTGACATGCAGATAGTACCCTGCAAAATAATTGTGGATGATGAGGGGATGAAGAGGACTCTACAAGCTGTAGTCACAATGCCTATTATGCCCCTACTCCATGGGATAAGATGATTTTCAAAGGAGAAATTCAATGTTTGCTCGAGAGAATGGGAAAAAGGAAAGAAGATTTGAGGGCATTATATAGTCCTGCCCTATCTTCTCACCCTCTGACAGAAGATTCATTCCTGAAGGCCATTATGCAAGTCATGGGATAAGTGGTAGGCCTGGAAGCTGGAACTGGCAGTTATCAGAGACTAAGAACCTTTACAGGGATAAAACCTACCTCTGGGAATGGGGAAGAATTTGAGGCCTGGTTAGATCATGCTGTTCAGATGGAACAGGAATGGGCATGCTCCAAAAGAGAAAAAAGAAAGAAACTAGTGGGAAAGTCTGTGACGACCTCCTGCTGAATCTATCAGGTCACTCAGGGCACGTAACGCAGAGGCAGCTGCAGCTGAATACCTCTCAAACTGGAGGGTGTGGTTGGATGCACCGAAAATGGAGAGGACATTATATTAAAATTCCAGATCACCTGTCAGGAATTCAGAGAGAAGCTGTCTTAGTACCTTGCAAGGATGAAACGACTCCTGAAGATGGCCCACTATAAGAAGGGAGTTGCGGGGATGATTTGGATTGCCTCAGGCTGGAGCAAGTGTTAAAGGGTGTCGACAAGCTGGATTGATGCTGCTCCAGTTGCAATTAGAGGACAGTAAGAGGAAATTCCCCATCTTTCATAACACTGATGAGAGAGGTCAGGGAGTGGGAAACTTGGCACTCTGAAAATAACCCTTCTCGAGGGACTGAAATTAGAGTGTGTACTTTGGAAGCCACTCACTGTAACACCCCTTCTGAAAGTGACCATATGCTGAGACAGACAGGTGAGTTGCAAGAGAAAGTAACTGTCCTGACAGTGAAACAGCACTCTTTAGTGTCTCCCCAACTAATGGCAAGAGGTCGCGTATCTCAGCCCCCAGAGCAAACATGAGGTGGATAGCTGTACCAGAAAGGCAGGGATCAAGAAAATGAGAGGGGCTGGCAGAACCCCACCTCTTGGAGCCCATACATTTCTGTTATGGGTGTGGAGAAGATGGGCACTACCTACGTGGATGTCCAAATCCTGTGGGTTGGTTCAGGATTGAGGAAATATTTAAGGCCCTCTACATCAGTAAGACAGTGGGAAACTTCAGAGGGAGAACCTTGGGTCCCATAAACACCTTCCCTCAACTCAAAAATGTGAAGGCTGAGTCTTTGCCTCTAGCTATGCCAGGCTTGCCTGTAGGCCTGTGGAGACCAAAGTCTGAGGTTGGAGTGAATACTGAGGGAATAGAACGTACCACTGTTCTACATAGTGGTTCTCAGGTCACTATCATCTGCAAACCCTTTTACCAGCAACATCAGACCCATTAGTCCCTGCAACTCCTAACTAGATTGGCCCTTTGGGGGTTAGGAGATAACCAGTACCCAGACCTGGGATGTGTGCTAGTGAAATTAAAATTCCTAAAGGATGTGGTTGGAATTGAGAAAGAGATAGACACTCTTGTTTGTCTGTATGTCCATCAGATATCCAAACCAGGCGCCTTGTATTGTAGAGACCAATGCAGTCATGTTTGGAGCTTTGGCTCAGCTATGCAAAGAGTTTGCTGGATCCAGTGATGTATTAACACAGGCTCACGGGGCCTGTGCCCAGGGTCCACAGCTAATTTGGGAACCCCCGCAGAAGCACTGGAACCTGTATAGAAGTGGAGGAGCCAATGGTGCCGGAACTGTTGCCCCACCCATTGCCCCTCCCCCTGGCCAGGCCGGAAGCTGGAGTTGAGCTGTGGTAGGGTGACCAGATTTCCCCCGCTCCCTGCATGGAGCTGGCCCAAGCCCCGCTGCTCACACCCTCCCCGAGCCCCTTTTTGGCAAATCTGGTCATTTGTCCCGTTTGCTCTTGCCAACTGATCATCAGATGACAAGAGCAAATGGGACAAATGACCAGTTTTCCAAAAAAGTTGGGACATCTAGGGCAGGGCTTAAAAAGGGGGACTGTCCTGGCCAAAATGGGATGTCTGGTCACCCTAGGCTGTAGTAAGATTCGCTCAGGGAGCCCAGGCTGCTGTGGAGAGGCCCAGACCCTCCACCTGTCCTAAGCAGGGGCCAGGGGGCCTGAGAAGTAGATAATTTAAAAAGCAGATAATGGAAGCTGGCATCATGGAGATGGGAGGGTTGACCTTTTGATACTGAACTAGAGATGATAGGTAAGGTAGAGACAGGTCATGAAGGGCCTTGAAAAGAAGGACAAGTAGCTTACATTTGATATGATAGATAAAGAGGGAGCCAATGGAGGGATGCAAAGAGGGGTGTCGCATGATCAAAGTGATGGGCTAGGCAAGTTAGCTTTACACAGCATTCTGAATGGATATGAGTGGACAAGATTGCATTTTAAAAGTCCAGAAAGAAGTAATTTCAGTTATTGCAGTAATCGAGACATGAGGTGGATGAGAGTTTTAGCTGTGTGGATGGATAGGAGAGGCCAGAGCTATGCCGAAAGACTCTGTAATTCTTAAATATAGCCTAAAAGTGAGGACCAAGAGCAGTGGTTTTCAAACTTTTTGAGCTGAGCCCCTGCGTTGAGTTACAATTTTTGATTGCACCTCCCCAATAGCTGGCCTTCCCCCTTTGGGTTTTTACAGTGGGGGAAGGCATGTGTAATGGTCTGGGGGGCAGGGTGGCAGAGCCAGTGCTGGGCATGGAGGCAGTGACACTGACCCACATGCTGGGTGGCTCATTTAGGTGACTCAGGGGGTGGAGGTGGCACTCCCTTCCCAAGCTCCACCATGCAGGGCTGAAGCCAAAGACCAAGCCCCGCTGCACAGGGCTGAAGCCTGAGCTGCCTGGTGTCACTGCTCACCCCCCTGAATGTTCCTTTGCCCTCCTAAGGGGGAACACCCAACCGTTTGAAAATCTCTGACCTAGAGAGAGAGGTCCAAGTCAAAGATGACACCCAGGTTACAGGCCTGAGTGACAAGTGGGGGGGATAGCTCAGTGGTTTGAGTGTTGGCCTGCTAAACCCAGGGTTGTGAGTTCAATCCTTGAGGTGGCCACTTGGGGATCTGGGGCAAAATAAGTACTTGGTCCTGCTAGTGAAGGCAGGGGGCTGGACTCAATGACCTTTCAAGGTCCCTTCTAGTTCTAGGAGATGGGATATCTTCATTAATTATTATTATAAGTGCAGGATGGTGGTTTTGAGAAACGAGGTAGTGGGTAGGAGATTTAGAACTCCTGAAATAATCTGCTAATAACAAATATAATCCTTTTTTGTCTATAGAGTTATAGAGTTTAAGGCCAGAAGAGATCACCAGAACATCTAGCCTGCCTGAAAAAATGTGTACTATTCAACCATCTTTCATACTTGACTTAACCATCCTAACAGGGGTTGAGGATCCATCTTTCTCCTGTGTCTGTGTGCTGACCAATCTTTCCCCCTGCACATGAAGCTATCCCAGAATTCAAAGAGTATCCAAGAGCTCAAACTTGTGCTCTATCACATGGAAAAAAATCTCAAGAGACCAGAATATGTTTTGTGCAGGCTCAAAGTATGCAAAACAGGGAGGCTTTTTAGTTATAGTCACTCTAATATTTAGCCATTTATTGAGCCAAGATCAGGGTTGCCAATTTTGGTTGGACATATTCCTGGAGCTGTAATCACATGACATAATATTTAATTAAAGATTAATCTTTAATTCTTGGAGATTCCAGGCCAACCTGGAGGTTTGGCAACCCTAGTATTTTACCAAGAGTTTGATACCTAAGGTATAGTTTCTTCTGGAATTCTACAATATCTACAGATATGGCATTGTATTAGTAGGAGTGTTGTAAGCAAGACACGATAAGTAATTCTTCCGCTTTATTCCATGCTGATTAGGCCTCAACCGGAATATTGTGTCCAGTTCTGGGCACCACATTTCAGGAAAGATGTGGACACATTGGAGAAAGTCTAGAGAAGAGCAATAAAAATGATTAAAGGTCTAGAAAACATGACCCATGAGGGAAGACTGAAAAAAAATGGGTTTGTTTAGGCTGGATAAAAGAAGACTGAGAGGATAACAGTTTTCAAGTACAAAAAGGGTTGTTACAAGGAGCAGGGAGAAAAATTGTTCTTCTCAACCTCTGAGGATAGGTCAAGAAGCAATGGGCTTCAATTGCAGCAAGGGAGGTTTAGGTTGGACATTAGGAAAAACTTCCTAACTGTTAGGGTAGTTAAGCACTGGAATAAATTCCCTAGGGAGGTTGTGGAAGATTGGAGATTTTTAAGAGCAGGTTAGACAAACTCCTGTCAGGGATGGTCTAGATAATCCTTAGTTCTACCATGAGTGCAGGGGACTGGACAGGATGACCCCTTGAGGTCCCTTCCAGTCCTATGATTGGAGCATAAATTGTTCATTATATCTCCCCTCCTCAACCCACATTCTTTAGGAAAAATTAATAACCCAGTTCCCTATTCCTGCACTTCATTGTACTCATGAGTGCTTTTTATAAGCATCTCATTAATTCTGAACTCACTGACCAAAAATACAACAGATTCAAACATTAGCTCCCTTCTGCTCTGTGCTGTTTTAATAGCAGGTAGAGCAAGGAGGCTTTCTGTTTGAAAGTATTAAAAATACAGAAAGGAGTAAAAAGAAAACCTAGCAAATTCCTCTTCCTAAGCATCTCTGCCAGGGGAATAAATTTCTTCTCAGAATATTGGGAGTAAAGGTGTGAATTACAAATTATAACCGACAGATCTGGGCAATGGGGAAAGTAAAATGGAAGACATGCTATATGAGTAAGAGAAGGCAAGCTAGTAGGAATTTTAAATTTGGCACAAACCATTTCCCAAGAAGACAGTGATTCATAGAGTTTAAGGCCAGAATGGAACATTAGATCATCCAGTCTGACCTCTTGTATGTCACAGGCCACTAAATTTCACCTACTTATCCCTGTATTGAACCTAATAACGTGTGTTTAGCTACAGCATCTGGTCCAAAAAGCCTCCAGTCTTGATCTGAAGACATCAAGAGATGGCCAATCCAACACTTCCCTTGGTAGTTAGTTTCAATGGTTAATCACCGTCACTATTACAATCTTGTGCATAATTTCTAACTCGAAGTTGTATGACTTCAGCTTCTAGCCATTGGTTCTTGTTTTGCCTCTCTCCACTAGATTAGACAGCCCTTAAGTACCCAGTATCTTCTCCCAGTAAAGTTATTTCTCCATCATTTTGATAAGCTAAAGAGATCAAGCTCTTTAAGTCTCTCACTGTAAAGCACTTTCTCCAGCCCTCGAATCATTTTTGTGGTTCTTTTCTGCACCCTGACCAATTTTCCTACACCTTTTTAAAAAATGTGGACATTAGAACTCTTCGCAGTCTTCCAGTCTTGGTCTCACCAATGCAGTATACAGCAATAAAATCACCTCACTACTTCCCTCTTTATACATCCACGGATCATAGCGTCATAGAATCACTCTTCTCTTCTGCAGACTAAATAACCCCAATTCCCTCAGCCTCGCCTCGTAAGTCATGTGCCCCAGCCCCCTAATCATTTTCGTTGCCCTCCGCTGGACTCTCTCCAGTTTGTCCACATCCCTTCTGTAGTGGGGGGCCCAAAATTGGACGCAATACTCCAGGTGTGGCCTCACCAGTGTCGAATAGAGGGGAATAATCACTTCCCTCGATCTGCTGGCATGGCTCCTACTAATACGCCCACTATGCCGTTGGCCTTCTTGGCTTCGAGGGCACACTGCTGACTCATATCCAGCTTCTCGTCCACTGTAATCCCCAGGTCCTTTTGTGCAGAACTGCTGCTTAGCCAGTCGGTCCCCAGCCTGTAGCAGTGCATGGGATTCTTCCTTCCTAAGTGCAGAACTCTGCACTTGTCCTTGTTGAACCTCATCAGATTTCTTTTGGCCCAATCCTCCAATTTCTCTAGGTCACTCTGGACCCTATCCCTACCCTCCAGCATATCTACCTCTCCCCCCAGCTTAGTGTCATCTGCGAACTTGCTGAGGGTGCAATTAATCCCATCATCGAGATCATTAATAAAGATGTTGAACAAAACTGGCACCAGGACCGACCCCTGGGGCACTCCGCTTGATACCGGCTGCCAACTAGACATGGAGCCGTTGATCACTAACCATTGAGCCCGACAATCTAGCCAACTTTTTATCCACCTTAGAGTCCATTCATCCAATCCATACTTCTTTAACTTGCATCTGAAGAAGTGAGGTTCTTACCCACGAAAGCTTATGCTCCCAGTACTTCTGTTAGTCTCAAAGGTGCCACAGGACCCTCTTTTGCTTCTTTAACTTGGTTGTATAGTTAATAATGCCCTCTCTAAATGAATGAATGAGCCAGAATATGCAAAAAACTGATGGTGACACTTTAACCTTCTAACCTTACCAATCTCATTTAAGCCTCTATGTATTCTTACACTCTGAGTAGTTTTGCCATGACACCACTAGATAGTGCTATCCACCAAGGTTTTCATCTTTACTGCTTATTCATCATACCCTGTTCAAACCACCAGATGGCAGTACCAGTTCTGCAAAGACACCTAGTAGAATCGAACGCAAATATAGCCGCCAAGTTTTGTTCAACTCCATGTCACACTGATTGCAAAAAATATTAGTGAACTTGCATATTTTCAAATAATTTACATGACTTGCAATTTGCAATAGAAGCAACAGAGGGTCCTGTGGCACCTTTAAGACTAACAGAAGTATTGGGAGCATAAGCTTTCGTGGGTAAGAACCTCCCTTCTTCAGATGCAAGTGAGGTTCTTACCCACGAAAGCTTATGCTCCCAATACTTCTGTTAGTCTTAAAGGTGCCACAGGACCCTCTGTTGCTTTTTACAGATTCAGACTAACACGGCTACCCCTCTGATACTTGCAATAGAAGTTTATTGTCAATACACCCTTTGACCCTTCCTCTAGTAGTGGTGAGTGTAGGACATGGAACTGTGCAAAATACAGGCTAGATGTCTAGGGACGCTGAGGTAGCTGAATGGGGGAGTGCTGGTAGGAATCTGGAATTGCCTGGATGAGTGCTAGAGGTCTGGGATGCCTGGGTGCTGCCTAAGGGTAGCAGTGGTGTCTGGGTGGGTGCTGTCAGTGTATGGGGGTGCTGGGATGTCTGGGAGTGCTGGGTTAGGTGGGTGAATGCTGCCTGGGAGGGGAGCTGAAATCTGTCTGTGGGGCTGGTAGCTAGGGTGTCTCTGGAAGGCAGGGGAATGGGATGTGACAGGGGCCTCTCCGGATGTCTGGATGATTCCTGATGTCAGATTTGTGTCCATTTATTCTTTTGCGTAGAGACTGTCCGGTTTGGCCAATGTACATGGCAGAGGGGCATTGCTGGCACATGATGGCATATATCACATTGGTAGATGTGCAGGTGAACGAGCCCCTGATGGTATGGCTGATGTGGTTAGGTCGTATGATGGTGTCCCTTGACTAGATAAGTGGACGGAGTTGGGATTGGGGTTTGTTGCAGGGTTTGGTTCCTGGTTTGGTGTTTTTGTTGTGTGGTGTGTGGTTGCTGGTGAGTATTTGCTTCAGGTTGGGGGGGCTGTCTGTAAGCGAGGACTGGCCAGTCCCCCAAGGTCTGTGAGAGTGAGGGATCGTCCTTCAGGATAGGTTGTAGATCCTTGATGATGGCCTGGAGAGGTTTTAGTTGGGGGCTGTAGGTGACAAATCTGACATCAGGAATCATAACATTCAAAAACCAGTAGGAGAACATTTCAATCTCCCTGGTCACTCAATGACAGACCTAAAAGTGGCAATTCTTCAACAAAAGCCTTCAAAAACAGACTCTAACGTGAAACTGCAGAACTGGAATTAATTTGCAAACTGGACACCATCAGATTAGGCCTGAATAAAGACTGGGAGTGATTGGGTCATTACAAAACCTAAACCTAATTTCCCCAATACTAATTTCTCCCTACTGTTACTCACAACTTCTTGTCAACTGTCTGAAATGGGCTACTCTCATTACCACTGCAAAAGTTATTTTTCCTCCCTTGGTATCCTGCTGTTAATTGAATTGTCTTGTTAGACTTACCTCACACTTGGTAAGGCAAATCACATCTTTTCCTGTATTTATACCTGCTCCTGTATTTTCCACCCCGTGCATCTGATGAAGTGGGTTCTAGCCCACGAAAGCTTATGCCCAAATAAATTTGTTAGTCTCTAAGGTGCCACAAAGACTCCCTGTTGTTTTTGTTGATACAGACTAACACGGTTACCACTCTGAAACCTGTGTAGTAGAGGTATCCTCGAGGGGCAGGGTGTTGGTCTGTCTGGGAGCAGGGGCGCCATTTGGGGCGACAGAATTTCATACCTGAGGTCTGCTCACAGCCCACGCCCTAGCCCCAGATGGATCTCGTAACTGCAACACAGCTTGAGTGTGATATGTGATGAGTAAGTCTACTATTGGAGATCATGGAAACCACACAATCTGTGACTTCCAGAGACCTCTGTGACATTTTATGCCCTGGCGCTGGAGCTGTCAGAAGGCAGCCCCACGGCTCTCAGCCACTGCTACTAGCCGCTGGGTAGCAGGGGGACCTCGGAGTTCCCAACTCCTGTGGGCAATGGGGGTCCTCCAGAACTCCCACTTGCCACAGGTGGTGGGGCTCCCAGCAGCTGTCTAGCTGCGGTGGGGCGCCGTGCAACTGCCCAGCCGCAGCGGGTAGTGGGGGGACCCCAGAGCTCCCAGCTGCTGTGGGGGAACAAGGGGACCCCAGAGCCCGCAGCTGCTGTTGGTGCTGGACCCTCCTCCCTCTCCATTCTGTCTGGGATATTTTTAGAAAAAATCAGACAGGTCACGGGCTTCCATTAATTTTTGTTTATTGCCCATGACCTATTCATGATTTTTACTAAAAATATCCGTGACAAAATCTGAGCCTTAGTGATGAATCATAGAATCATAGAAGATTAGGGTTGGAAGAGACCTCAGGAGATCATCTAGTCCAACCCCCTGCTCAAAGCAGGACCAACCGCACTAAATCATCCTAGCCAGGGCTTTGTCAAGCCGGGCCTTAAAAACCTCTAAGGATGGAGATTCCACCATCTCCCTCGGTAACGCATTCCAGTGCTTCACCACACTCCTAGTGAAAAAGTGTTTCCTAATATCCAACCTAGACCTCCCCGCTGCAACTTGAGACCATTGCTCATTGTTCTGTCATCTGCCACCACTGAGAACAGCCGAGCTCCATCCTCTTTGGAACCCCCCTTTCAGGTAGTTGAAGGCTGCTATCAAATCCCCCCCTCACTCTTCTCTTCTGCAGACTAAATAAGCCCAGTTCCCTCAGCCTCTCCTCATAAGTCATGTGCTCCAGCCCCCTAATCATTTTTGTTGCCCTCCGCTGGACTCTCTCCAATTTGCCCACATCCTTTCTGTAGTGGGGGGCCCAAAACTGGACGCAATACTCCAGATGTGTCCTCACCAGTGCCGAGTAGAGGGGAATAATCACTTCCCTCGATCTGCTGGCAATGCTCCTACTAATGCAGCCCAATGAGTTCTGTGCTGTTCCCAGCTTCATCTTTGGGGCAGGGAGTTTGTTTATAAAGGCTTGTCATTAAATTAAATTAAGGATTGTTAGATGATCCTGAAAGCATTGTCAGGCACTCCAGTTAAAAGATAGGAAACAAAGGGTAGGAATAAATGATGAGAATGGAGAGAGGTAAACAGTGGTGTCCCCCCAGGGGTCTGTACAGGGGCCAGGGCTGTTCCACATATCCATAAATGATCTGGAAAAAGGGGTAAACAGTGAGGCGGTAAAATTTGCAGATGATACAACATTACTTAAGATAGTTAAGTCCAAAGCTGACTACAAAGAGTGACTGGGCAACACAATGGCAGATGAAATTCAATGTTGATAAATGCAAAGTAATGCAGATGGCAAAATATAATCCCAACTATACATACAAAATGATGGGGTCTAAATTAGCTGTTACCTGCCAAGAAAGATATCTTGGAGTCATTGTGGATAGTTCTCTGAAAACGTCTGTTCAATGTGCAGTGGCAATCAAAAAAGCTAACAGAATGTTAGGACTCATTAGGAAAGGGATAGATGATAAGATTGAAAATAGCATATTGTCTCTATATAAATCCATGGTACGCCCACATATTGAATACTGCATGCAGATTTGGTCACCCCATCTCAAAAAAGATATATTGGATTTGGAAAAGATACAGAGAAGGGCAACAGAAATGATTAGGGGTATGGAACACCTTACGTATGAGGAGAGATTAAAAAGACCGAGACTTTTCAGCTTGGAAAAGAGATGACCGAGGGGGGATATGATATAGGTCTATAAAATCATGAATGATGTGGAAAAATGGAATAAGGAAATGTTATTTACTCCTTCGCATAACACAAGAACTAGGGGTTATCCATTGAAATTAATAGGCAGCAGATTTAAAACAAACAAAAGAAAGTATTTCTTCATAGTCAACCCGTGGAACTCTTTGTGACGGCCATAACTATAACAGGGTTCCAATAAGAACTAAAGAAGTTCGTGGAGGATAGGTCCATCAATGGCTTTTAGCTAGGAGGGCAGAGATGCAACATGTTCTGCGTGCCCCTAGCCTTTGTTTGCTAGAAGCTGGGAGTGGGCAATAGGGGATGAACCACATGTTAGTATTAGAGCTGAGTGGGTCTAATATTTATTTAATTTTATTTCTTTTATATAGGAATTAGATGCAATGCTCCTGTCAGCTATTGCCAAGTTATCTGCCAAAAAAAAAAAAATAGATCTTTCAAGTGCTTCAGTAGCCCCTGGAATCACGGTGAAAGTTGCCCCCGCCCCTGTTTACCAAAATCTGAAATGGCACCCCTGGCTGGGAGGCAAGGACTCTTCCGGAGGGTTGGGAGGGGGTGGGAGTCAGCGTGGGGGCCTGCGGGGCTAGTATTGGACTCCCTCAGTTTGTGTGCTGACAAGCCAACTGGCGGTTGCCACTGCCTCCTTCCCTTCTGAGATGTAGCAGGAAAAGCAGCCAGGGGAGAGGTAATCTGACTGTATGAAGCCAGGCTTGATGACCTCCAGCAGTCAAAAGGGTTTCTGCTCACAGCTCAGCAGGGTGTATGCAATTCAGACTGAGCTGCAGGCAGGTGCATGACACCTGGGAGCCCTGCCACCTAACGGGAATTATTACCAGATGCATTGTCCATTGGTGACTATCTCACATACTTGTACTGCAGCATTTAGTGGTGTATATAAGGGAAGAAAAAGCAGGGAGGATACTTATGCTCTTGTTTTGGTTTCAGGGAATGATGTGTGCCCCCAGATTTGCCAGAGCTGGACACTGTGACTCTGCTAGTTGGGCAAGAATCACCCAGAAACTGGAAGTGCTCATTAGCCTGTTTGAAGCTATTTACGTGATTTCCATTGTGGGCATGCAGCCTGGCAGGACACACCCAGAGTCACTCTCTGAGAGTGGAACCAATGGGAGCGCAAGGGTAGGAGGAGGAGTTTATAAAGAGAGGGAGCCAGACTGACTGGAGGACTCAGGTGTGGAGCAGTGCAAGGACCACCAGGGTTTGCTGTAAGCGTTAGGACTGTGTTCAAGGACTTTGACAGTTTGGATTTGGACAGTAGGTTCCCTCAGCCCACTGAGGAAGAAAGAGGACGAGAATTGCTGCAGGCTTAACTAATTGCAAGCTATAGTGGTAGAGACCCAAAAGGAGCATGAAGGAGTTGGTGGAACTATCACTTATTTCCCAATTTTAAGGAGCTGACACCATCCCACAGCAACTGAGAGAGGTAAGTCTGCCCAGAGAAGAGTCCTAGGGGGAGCATTGTATGTACACGCAGGTAATATTTTGCATTTGAACTTGTGACAGTAACAGGTACTACTGGGGTGAGGGGGGGAAGTGTTGCATGCTTCGTTGCTTGTCAGCTGAGCTCATTACACATACCACTGACTCCTTGCGTTCCTCCATTTGCCTGCACAAGCTCCCTGTGTGCCACCTCCAATCCCCCTCTATTTCAGGGAGTCCCTGAAATTCCTCCCAAAGCCCCCTGCCAGGTTTATGTGCACCTCCCATACTAGGGTCCCTATTCTCTCTCCCCAGCGGTTCTGTGTGCCCTAATTCCCACTCCCCCCCCATTCTCTCCATTTCCCCCTTTCCTCCAGTGGCAGCGTTCCCCCATACCCTTTTCCTCAATGGTAGGGGCTCTGTGTGCCCCTCCTTCCCCCCATGGTAGGGTCCTCTAATCTGCCTTACCACGGGTTCTGTGTGCCCACTAGCGTGGCCCCTCATTGCCTACACCATAGGTCAAGGGATCTGTGTGTCATTCTTCCCTTCTATCCCCCCCCCCACATCCCCACCTTTCTTCCCTCCAGATTGGAAGAGAGGAGTAGACATTTGGTGCCCTCTCCTCCCCATTTGGAGCAGGCTTTGAGGAGGTAGGGCATTAAGAAGGAATGAAAGACACTTCTTTCTTTTCTCCCTCTGGCTGTCCCTGCTGGCCTCACAGGGAGAGCAATTATTTCCCTTGTTTAGGATTTGAACATGTTAAACTCTAGTGGGAGGATGTGCTGGGGTGGTGTTTGCTGCCAGGTGTTAGTAGGTGCCATCAATAGATGACAGTGGCTCCATGTGTACCCCCTTTTCCCTCTTTCAATGTTCGGATTGTCCCCAAAATCAATATGATTCTGGCCATCGATGCCAAGAACATTCCCTAAAATCTTGGAATTGTTTGGATGCAGTGTTCAAAAGTTATCACATTACAAACGAAGAAATGCTGTTGAGTGTAAGGTCTTGAGAGCTCTGCCAGAAGTTTGTGGGGAACCCCAGGAAAGTATTCTCTTTCAAGAGCTGTTATGACCATACCCACATTTGCTTCAAGGGTTACAAGTAAACTGTTATGTATTCATTCACCTAGAGATTCAGTAAACAATTTCCATTAAGGATTTTGTCACACTGATTCTATCCGAGATTTAACTGTATATTTTCTACCTCCCTCACTCCAAGTCATGAAAAGACTAAGCTCTGATCTGTACTAAAGCAGAGTTTCAGAAATTGGAAAGAAATATTGACATTCGCAAATTGCCTTCCCCAATCTTTCACCACATCCCAAGCTTCCCTGCATGAGAGGAGCCTCAAAGAGCTTGGCTTGTTTAGCTAACCAAAAGAAGGCTGAAGAGAGAGATGATTGCTCTCTATAAATTCATCAAAGGGATAAATACAAGGGAAGGAGAGGAGTTATTTAACTTAAGTGCCAATGTGGACACAAGAACAAATAGATATAAACTGGCCATCAACAAGGTTTTTAGGCTTGAAATTAGAAGAAGGTTTCTAACTGTCAGAGGAGTGAAACCCTCTAACAGCTTTCCAAGGGGAGCCGTGGGGGCAAAAAAACCTAACTGGCTTCAAGACTGAGCTTGATAAGTTTATGGAGGGGATGGTATGATGAGACTGCCTATATAGCCAATCTGCGACTACTAGCCTCAAATATTTCCAGTGGCTGGTGATGAGACACTAGATGGGGAGGGCTCTGAGTTATTACAGAGAATTCTTTCCCAGGTCCCTGGCTGGTGGGTCTTGCCCACATGCTCAAGGTCTAATTGATCACCATATGTGGGTTTGGGAAGGAATTTCCCCCGGATCAGATTGGCAGAGACCCTAGGATTTTTTGCCTTCCTCTGCTGCAAGGGGCATGGGTCACTGGCAGGTTTAAACTAGTGTAAATGGTGGATTCTCTGAAACCTGAACTCTTTTAAATCATGATTTGAGGACGTCAGTAACTCAGCCAGAGGTTAAGGGGCCTATTACAGGAGTGGGTGAATGAGGTTCTGTGGCCTGCAATGTGCAGGAGGTCAGACTAGATGATCCTGATGGTCCCTTCTAACCTTAAAGTCTATGAGATGGGCCAGAACTTCTTTAGCTCCCTACATGATACACTGGAAGGGAAGCATAATTATTTCTGGTAGTTTCAGGAGCAGTACCTTCAGTTCCATTATACTGTTATGCTGGAAGGGGTTAATGGCTGTCATCTTGTCTTTGATATATGGGAAATAACAGACCGCCATCAAAGCAGATGGTCATGCTAGTTGCCTTTCATTTAGGCTAAATAGGAGAAACAATTAAACTCCGTTATGGAGTAAGACAGCTGAAACAACAGAAGCCCCGGCCCAAGGGACTGGGCCATATGGGAAGGCCTGAGCAAGAACTTGGAGAAAATAAGAAGGGTTTCCCTGGGGACTGATTGCAAACACAAGGTCTGAGACAGGAACTGAGTGATTGCAGCTGTGTTTGTCTGTGGGTGTCAGAGACAGAAAGCACCTGGAAAGCCAGGAGAAAGTAAACAGAAAGCCACAGAAGCAGTTGTGAATGTGGCTCTGAGAAGGAGCACAGATGGAGCTCCTTCGGGCACAGGACTGGCTGGAAAGGCAGGCTTGGAAATTGTGAGCAAGGAAACTGCCTGCTGTTTGTTCCCGCATGAGGAAGGAGGGCCTAGTGGTTAGGGCACTATCCTAGGACTTAAGAGATCTGTGTTAAAATCCCTGTTCCTCCAGACACCGTCTGTGTGACTTTGGACATGTTATTTAGCTTCTCTCTGCCTCAGTTCCCCATCTATGAAATAGGGATAACAACACTACCCTATCTCCAAGAGTGTTGTGAGGATAAATACATTAAAGATTGAGGTGCTCAGACAATGCAGTAAGGGGCACCATATGAGTATGATACTGTTCTGGGAAACAGGATTCTGTACGCATTCATTGTAAACAAATAGGATTGGATCAAAGAATCATATAATCAATTTATCTTCCTATTGGAAACAATCCAGCAAGGCCTTGAATATTGATAAACTGCTCATTCCAAGGAGCAAAAATACTTTGTGGATGTGGTAAACTATATGTGTTCCTAAAGAGTAAAAGTGACAAGTTCCTCAGGTGTCAGAGGTTCTCATGTGTGGTCATTGGGTATTTCCCATGCATTATTAGAATCCAAGTCCTCACAGCCATATGCCGGACAGTAGAAGGAGAGCCTGAGACATGAGGCCTGGTATAAGGCCTAAGGTCTGCACTAAAGTCAGGTCCTGTTGAGATAAAGCAAAGTTAGCAAGAGTCAAGCTCTGAGCAAAAGTCAGGCCCTGTTACAAAGCAGAGGCCTGCTTGCAGGTTCACTGTCCAATACATGAACTTGGCAAGACCAGGGCTGGTGTTGCACAAACACAAGCACTTCCAGGCACTAAATATTCACATAAACACATTCCAGAAGGGTAGCACCACAACACCCCGATACAAGGTTATGGTGTAAACACACTCCCCGAAGATAACAGGGACACACTGACCCCTGTTAAAGATAAGGTCAGGATGACAGGATGATGGATAGAGATGTTTTGATTGAACCAAAATGTACAAAGTAAAGGGTGGTAACTAACCACGTCAGAGGGGCAATACGCAACTTGTTTGTATTGGTGTATAAAGAGGCGTCTCAGAGGGGGTGTCTTTGTCCAGCCAAGGGGGGGAATGAAAAGTCCCTACATTGACTGAGCCAAGTCCATTGTCATACACGTGCTAGTGTAACTGTAGACATTGATCCGGGAAGCTAGGACTGTGCTTAGTCGGCAATTAACCTGGCAGAGTGCCTTCACTACCGAACCGAGTCTGTGGTCTTTTTGGGCAGTTTGATCGGAGCCTGCTGTATGGGCAATCTGGCCAGTGTTAGTGCAGCACACAGAGAGAACACACGTGCAGCCAACGACTGACTACAGCCTGTACTCTTTGACCCCCAATCCACAGCAGGGTAGTCTCCAGGCACTCTCCCTTCACTACCTCCTACAGAACAATCTGTGTGACTCCTGAATAGCCTAAAACCACAGGGATTTTAGTAAAAGACAAAAGTCTCTAGTCTTGCACTTTGAAACTGGTTGTCATCCATGTCAAATTTCTAACAGTGAGGCAGATTAGCCACCAGAACAAATTATTATGCTGTCTGATTGTGAGAGCCAATCTCAGGGCAGACTGTCAAGAAGCAGCGCAGAGATCCCAAACTAGTTGTATGTTCTATAATTAGATTCCACCAACCCAGTAACTAGGGCCGGCTTTAAGCTGATTTGGCCCATTCCCCGGAATGGGGCCCCACGCCTCAGAGGGCCCCGCAACGTCCGGGGCTGCCGGCGGAGAAGGGGGGGAAAAAAAGCCGCATCCTGCTTCTCCCCCCTCCCTCCAGCGCTTGCGCCGCCATACAGCTGATCAGTGCAAGCCTGGGAGCGAGGGGTGAGGAGGAGGAATGCGGTGTGCTTGGGGAAGATGTGGGGCCAAGGCGGGGATTTGGGGAGGGACCCAATAGGGCAGGGAGGGGGCGGGGCTGGGGGAGGGTCCAGGGAGGGGATTTGGGGAGGGATCCAATGGGGCGGGGCTAGGGGTGGGGCCAGGGCAGCGATTTGGGGAGGGATCCAATGGGGCGGGGATAGGGGCGGGGCCAGGGCGGGGATTTGGGGAGGGATCCAATGGGGCAGGGAGGGGGCGGGGCCGGGGCAGAGTTGGGGCGGAGGGGGATGCGAGACAATTCGCGTCCCGGCGTGGGGCCCCGCCTGCTAAAGCCGGCCCTGCCAGTAACAAGTATCAACTCCAAAAGCCCTGTACCAGTCTTACCATGGAGTCACAGACTTGGGCATTCCAGTCTATCTTGCTACCCAGGCAAGCTGGTCTTAGGGATAGATGGTTGCTGTACACCAAACATCACAAAAGACTCAGGTTACTCTCAGTCCCAAAGGACCAGTCATTTACCCCAGGTCAATTTGTAGCTTAGATCTCACACCAAAGGCACTGTTTGTAGCCAGGCCTATAATAAACTACCTAAGGATTTAATAACCAAGGGCTTGTCTTCATGTACAGCACTACAGCAGCATCAGTGCAGCCACACTGCTGCAGCACTTTAGTGAAGACACTACTATGCCGAGGGGAGAGCTTCTCCTATTGGTGTAGTTATCCATCTCCCCAAGAGATGGTAGCTATGGCGACAGGAGAAGCTCTCCCATCAGTTTAGTGCTGTTTATACTGGGGTTAGGTCGGTATAGCTACACCTCTCATGGGGTGTGGATTTTTCACACCCTTGAGCAACATAGTTATACTGATACGAGTTTGTAGTTTAGACCTGGCCTAAGAAAAGAAATTAATTATTACAAGGTTAAAGCAGGCAAACAAATATACACAAATGAGTTAGTCTATGGATTCAAAGGGTGATGGAGTTACTGTAATCTGTCAGCTCTGAATGTCTTTTAGGGCTAACCCAAGTAGACCTGGGGGATCTCTGCTTCTGTTTTGTAGCTCCAAGTCCAAACAGCAAAAGAGATGGAAAATTTTTCTTGTCAGCTATTTTTATTTCCTTCTTCCAGAACTCAAGCTGATGGGACAAGCCCATCTGCACATAAGTGTAATTAACAAAGTCTTGGTATTGTAACATCCCACAATGGCCTGTTTAGTTTTGATGGGCCTTATTGATGGGCAGGAGATGATCATTCCTGACTGGGTTCACAGTTTCATAGCAAACATTTTTTACAGTTAAAAAGCAAAAACTTTAATCTTACCATATAGCATGTGATAAAGAAATTGTAAGTGCGATTAATGCATGCAGCAACTTACAAGCATTTCATAAAGTCTAAACAGTAAACACACTGTTAGAAGTCCAGTACTCCTCTTACCCATATTAACACACAGGTAAAACAGACTGATTTCCACCAATGAATTTGTCAGTGCTCAGTGGAGGCCTAAAGCCTTGGCAAGAGCTGGCACCTGGTTTGCCAGCATCACACAAGCTACCAAAAGAAGCGGTGGATTCTCCAACTCTGGATGTCAAATCAAGACTTGGTCCCTTTGTGGAAGAGTTGCTTTGGCCAAATCTAATGCAGAAGTAACTGGCTGACATTCTGTGGCCTGTCTCACACAGGAGAACAGTCTAGATGAGCATCATGGCCCCTTCTGCCTTTTAAAATCTGGATCTGTGTCTTAACAGGAAAATGAGCAATGTCTTACATTTCTGGAGAGCTCTCCATTCCCACCTCCCACACCAGTCTAGATTTCCAACCTCATGTTCCTTCTCTGAAAGACTTGTCCACAACTGTTGAGTCTGTATCACCTAGAAAATCACACTTTCAATGTTTGGATATAAAAGCTAGGGTTACCATTCGTCCGGATTCCCCCGGACATGTCCGGATTTTTGAACTAAAAATAGCGTCCGGGGGGAATTTGTTAATGTCCGGTTCCCCCCCCCCCCCACCCATGCAGAGCACGCGCGGCTAACAGGGCACCCGGATGGTTCCACTTACATGGGGCTCCAACAGCGAGAGAGAGCCCCTCCTCCCACTGCAGCATAGCTCACTCACTCCCTCCCTTCCTGCATTCGCCTCCGGCAGTCTGGAGCTTCTCCCGCACTGCTGCCCAGCGAGCCGGGAGAACGGCTCAGACAGTTCCTGAGCAAGCTCACAGAGAGACCTTAGGCGAACCGAAGGCCAACGACAAGGGAGCCAAGGGGTCGGAGAAGGGGCAGGGAGGTTTTGGATGGGGCAGTCAAGAGACGGGGGGGGGGGTCGGGAGTTCGGGGGGGCTTTCTGGGGGGTGTGTGGATAAGGTTTTGGGCAGTCAGGGTACGGGTAGGGGGTAGGGTCCTGGGGGGCAGTTAGGGAGGGGGGTCTTAGGAAGGGGCAGTTAGGGGATAAGGAACAGGGAGGCTTAGGTAGGGGGTGGGGTTGTGGAGGGCAGTTAGGAGCTGGGGTCCCAGGAGGGGACAGTCAGGGGACAAGGAGCGAGGGGGGTGTTGGGAGTTCTGGGGGCGGGGCTGTCAGGGGGCAGGGGTGGGGAGAGGGATCGGAGCAGTCAATGGGACAGGGAGCAGAGGGGTTTAGATGGGTCGGGAGTTCTGGGGGGGGCTGTCAGGGGGTGGGGAGTGGTTGGATGGGGCATGGGAGTCCCAGGGGTCTGTCTGGGGGTGGGGGTGTGGATAAGGGTTGGAGCAGTCAGGGCACAGGTAGGGGTAGGGTCCTAGGTGGCCAGTTAGGATTGGGGGGAGGGTCTCAGGAGGGGGCAGTCAGGGGACAAGAGGCAGGGAGACTTAGATAGGGGGTGAAGTCTTGGGGGGGCAGTTAGGGGCAGGGGTCCCAGGAGGGGGCAGTCAGGGGACAAGGAGCGGGGGGGAGGGTTGGGGGTTCTGAGGGGGGTGGGAAGTGGGTGGGGCAGGGGCGGGGCTAGGGCAAGACAGGGGCGGGGCTAGGGTGGGGCTCCTCCCGTCCTTTTTTGCTTGCTGAAATATGGTAACCCTATAAAAGCTGTCTCTAGATAAGAAAAGCTTGGTAAAAATCTCTGTCTTTTATGGGAAGTGTTGAGAGTCCAATGAGGTTAAGGTGGGAGGGAGAAGAGTTGAAGGGGACTGTGGGTAAGACATTGAGGGATGAAACCAGGTGGGAAAAGAGAAATGAAGAGGAAAGAAACCACAATGGAAAATAAAGGAGGGACTAAAAGTGAGAGACAGGACAGCCTCTGGCCTATAAGTTTTGGGGGGGGGCAGTGATCCCATGGGGAGCTGCGCTCTGAAGCATCCAAGAGCGGTGGATTAGGATCCCTTTCACAAGTTCCCAGAGTCCTGCCCTCAGCAAGGGACTGAGGATCTGCGTCGAAGGGTATGTCTACAGTCTACACAGCAAAAGAAGACCCACAGCAGTAAGTCTCAGAGCCTGGGCCAACTGATTTGGGCTCGCACAGCGGGGCTAAAAATAACTGTGCAGACATTCCCACTCAGGCTGGAGCCGGAGCTCTGAGACCCTCCCCCTTCACTGGGTTTCAGCGCCTGAGCTCCAGCCTGAGTCTGAACGTCTACCCTGCTATTTTTAGCCCCGCGAGCCCAAGTCAGTTGACCCAGGCTCTGAGACTTGCTGCTGCACGGTTTTTTTTCTTTGTAGACATACCCTTAGTGATTTCCTTCTAAGCAAACTGCATTAATCTAGAGGTATAAACTCTCCCTTAGGCCTTTTCTAAGGGCTCCGTCTCTGTGTTGCAGAAACACGAAATGATAGAAAAATTAAACGTAAGTGTTAACAAGAAGGTGCAAAATATGCCTTCTCTTTCCTGTACTGCAGGGAACTCTCCCTCATCCAGCATCAGGATGAAAACTAACGTGCACCGGCAGCTTTTCTGTCTTGCTCACGTGGGCGCCTCTGACGCACTAGCGGCCAGAAGTTGGCATGGAGTTAATTAGCTAACATCAGCGAGGAAAGGATTTACTAGTGTGACCTTGGACAGCAAGGGAGTGTGGAGAATGAGTGGTGGAGAGAACGTTTTGAAGGAAAAAATCATGTGTTTCATCTACACCTCATGCCCACAAGCCCAATAACTGATTTTTACAAGCTATGTGGTGGTGATGCGCATCAGCAAACTTGCTCTTAAAGGCATACTGATTGCTTGAGCTGGGCTGGTAAGGCTGGGATGTTACACCAATGTCCAACCTCTGCCCCTTCCCAGTGCTGTGCTCTGAATGGCAGGGAGGCCTGGGAGGAATGCATAAGAACATGAGAACGGCCACACTGGGTCAGACCAAAGGTCCATCTAGCCCAGTATCCGGTCTTCCGACAGTGGCCAATGCCAGGTGCCCCAGAGGGAGAGAACCTAACAGGTAATGATCAATTGATCTCTCTCCTGCCATCCGTCTCCACCCTCTGACAAACAGAGGCTAGGGACACCATTCCTTATCCATCCTGGCTAATAGCCATTAATGGACTTAACCTCCATGAATTTATCCAGTTCTCTTTTAAATGCTGTTATAGTCCTAGCCTTCACAACCTCCTCAGGCAAGGAGTTCCACAGGTTGACTGTGCGCTGTGTGAAGAAGAACTTCCTTTTATTTGTTTTAAACCTGCTGTCCATTCATTTCATTTGGTGACCCCTAGTTCTTGTATTATGGGAATAAGTAAATAACTTTTCCTTATCTACTTTCTCCACATCACTCATGATTTTATATACCTCTATCATATCCCCCCTTAGTCTCCTCTTTTCCAAGCTGAAAAGTCCTAGCCTCTTTAATCTCTCCTCATATGGGACCCGTTCCAAACCCCTAATCATTTTAGTTGCCTTTCTCAGAACCTTTTCTAGTGCCAGTATATCTTTTTTGAGATGAGGAGACCACAGGCTCAAACTCCTGAGAAACTGGACACAGCAGTTTGACAGTGACGAGACTGCAACTCTTGTGGTCCATAACTGTTCCTGGTGCTTCCTTCCGTCGGTGGGGTTCTCCTTTCTGTGCAGAGCTCTTCCTGAACCCACTCTGGATTGGGCTTCTCTGACAGCCCAACAAAAGTGGGACGGGCAGGGCCCACTGTGTTTTGTTTTTTTTTCCCCTTCTTGGGCTGGCTCTCCTGTCCCCCACCCCACTCTCCTACTTCCAAGCATGACAGATGGAGGCCCTGGTGAGCAGCTCCTCCTTACGGCTCAGTCTGGAACTGTACCTTCCATTTTAACTTGCCCTTTGACCAAAACACTCGCTGCACCCTTGTGTTAGACCCACTTCTCCGATCAATGTGAATATCGCTATGCTCTGCATGAGTAAACCCTAATACTAAAGGGTGGCTTTGTCCTGCCATGGCCCTACACCTACCTCCTGCTTGGATGGCCTCTGCTGCTGAGGCTGGGAGTGGAGGAGTGAGGAGAGACAGATGCTGTTGATGACACAGACAAATGCAGAATCTGCGAAATGCAGGTTTTTGTCCCAGAATGGTGGGAACCATTGATTGGCTCCAGTAGTGGTGATACTGCACATTTGGTGGACCGGAGTTGGGGGCTGAGGGCAGGGAATGAGACAGGAAGGGAAGAAGCAGTCTGGGTGGAGAGGTAGAGGAAGTGGGGAGGGATAAAAATGGCAGCTCCACCACCCCAAAGGTTAAAGGGTAAGTGGAGCTTCCTATCAAAAACAGCCGGCATGGAGACTCACATTTTTGTGCGTTCACTTAATGTTGAATTTTGAACCTGAAAATGATCACACACAAATCAGGAATGGAAAGCTTCCTCTTGAATCAGAAGGCAGGCAGCAAACTGTTATAATTGGTTAATCTTTTGATTCTGGGGTGCCTGGCTCCATTCATTTTGAATGCTAGGAGGTTAGAGTGCCCAAGGAATGCAGGATCAAATCACACAATAGTAGTCTCCTAGGCTGAGATCATCAAAGGTAATGGGGGGAAAATGGAAGTTTAAGAGGTTAAATACCCTGGAGGATCTGGGCCCTAGATCACACATCAAAATTGCTTTTCTCTTGTGACTATAAAAACCTAGGACTTCAAACAAATTAAAGCAAATCTACCTTCAGCAGTGACCACTCTTCCTGGATACTCATCATTCTTGTAAAAGTAACGTTAACACAAATTGACAGCATATGACATCTAGGTTTACAACTGAATTTTAAGTGTGGAATTTTCCCCAGAACTTGTCTTATCTTTAGAGCTCAGCAAATAGTTATTTTTATGTGTATCTTTACTAGCACTTTGGCAAATGACACTAGCAAATTAGCATCACTTGCAGGGACTCTCTCTCTCGCTCTCTGAGACTATTCAGAGAGCTGCCCATTAATTCATATTTGTGAAAAGGTGGAAAGGGAAAGAGGGAGTTGGGGGGGGGGGGCAGGAGACAGAGATGTTCTCCATTTTTTGACCAGTTGTCCATAGAATCCTCTAGGATGGACAGGCCCTGAATTTCTAATGTAAAGGCAGATAAAAATTTTAAAAATGACTTTGAAGCCACCTTTACACCCCCAAAAAGAAGGGAAAAAGGGCAGAGGCCAATTATTTTCTCGACTGAAGGTCACCTTTAAAACATACCTGGTAAGTCCCAAGCCTGCTATGCAGAGCCCTGGAAGTCAATCAAATGAGTCAGTACACACTTCACTTCACATTGAAATACAGTTAGTGACTGTCGGAAGCGAATGATAGCATGGCATAAAATGAACACCCATGGATTCAATCCATGCACGTGGCAGATTGTGTGTGGGAATAAACAGCTCCCTGAGACTCCCTGGCCAGAGCCCTCACACTCTGTGAATTAAATGAGTCAGACAAGGATCTGGCTGCATTCTTCACAAATGGAATATATAGACATGGTTACTTGGTGTCAATGTTTAAGAGAAAAAGAATGCAAAGTGTGCTAGATAATAGCCCAGAGATACTGCCTCTGTCCCCTGCTGCCCATCTCTGCCTAGAATTTTTAAGGTTTCAGAGTAGCAGCCATGTTAGTCTGTATCCGCAAAAAGAACAAGAGTACTTGTGGCACCTTAGAGACTAACACATTTATTTGAGCTCAAATAAATTTGTTAGAATTTTTAAGTCCAGGGTTCATGTATGTAGCCAAAGAGAACACAAAGATCTAAAATGTTCTAAGATTTGCTAGATCTGCTCATTTCTTTCTCTATCTTTTCCCACCCTCTTCTTGCAAGTCAATTTACCAGTGATTTCTGTAGGTGCTGCTTCTGTTTGTAAAGGTTAGGACAGTCAATCATAGCACTGTAACTATGTCATCTGATTCCAAAAACCCAACTGCAAACCGAATCCAGAACACTGAATTAACGCTTCTCGGAACCATTCACAAAACCCCAGAAGTTCAAAAATGTGCGCGTCTGACGTTCGGTCTGTTATGAATGGATGATTTTGGGAGAATCCTCATTGGCATGTGGACAGTTCATGAACAGAAAACTAAGGGCCATTTCTGATGAATGGATTGTACATGCTTCAACAGTAATTAATCATCCATCTCTGCTTTCTGTGGTGTTCGCATGGCAGTGCACAACAACGCAGCCAACAGTTCAGGGAAAGGAAGTGAATAGGAATCATATTTGAAGCGAAACTGCAGAGGGAATTGTGGAAATTGAGGAAAGCAAGCTGTTACTAGAGTTAATTAGGATTCTTTATTCATCAAATGCACAAACCTGTAAGCAGCCTCCACTGTGGGAGGAGTCTAGACCCCTCCAGGCTGTCTAGTGTCTGCAAGTGTGTATTGCATCTATGCACTTCTGCATTTGACACCACTAGAATGTAGAGAAGCAGAATGGAATTACTCTTAACTGATATTTAGCTTGCAGGCTACGCTTGATTGATGATTGCAAATGGTTTACAGCTCCCATGCATGACAACCACACAGCCCCCTCTCACCATGATGGGGCATTGGTTCAGTGCTGACTCAGAAGGAACAATGTCACTAGAATAGTGCAAGAATGGAATTTTCCTTCCCGTGGAAAAAAAAATTGAGATTTTGAGAAAATCCTTGTTCCAAATCAGAACCAGGAAAAAAAAATTGAAATTTTTCACAGGAACAAAAGGGGAGGAAAAATCCGTTTTGGCAGAGCTGAAATGGCACGTTTTGGCTCCCTAGACGCTCATCTGGGGTGGGCAGGGTCCCTGGCTCCCTGGCAGCCCACTGGGTGGGTGGGTGGGTTGCCTGGTTCCTTCACTGGCCAGCTTCCTGGCTGCCTGCCTGTTCCTGTTGGGCAGCGGAGTAGTTGACTAAGAGCCCATGAACCCAAGCAGCCTCCCTCCCAGATGAGTGGCTGGGAAGGTGGGTGGGCCAGGAAAGCAGGCAGAATGGCCAACCTGCCTGCTTGGTTTCCGGCAAACGTTTTGACAGCACGTTCCTGTGGAATGTTTCAGTTTTGCTGAATCAATGTTTTCTGGTGGGGAAAACGATTCCATCGTAAAACTTTTGACACGCTTTAAGTGCCACTGATTGAATCATCATCATCATCATCACCTCTTCCTGTGGTGCATGAGTTTGCCTTCTAAATACCAACTCACAAACCTCCCTAACCTGGTGAGATCAGATAAGGTCACTGCTCAAGGTGATGTGGAAGTCTTGCAGCTCTTTTCTGAAGTGTGTCATAGCTAGTTATACAAATAAAACTAACACCCTTTTAGAAAATGACTAACTTCAAAGTTGGCGGCTGTTGGCCTTTTCACCCCCTCAGTCTGTAAAACATAAATTACTCCAAACTGCTTAATTTCCATGTCTCTCTCTGTTGGGCTGGCTTTATGGCAATCACTCAACCTACCAAGTGTGACTAGGAATTGCAGTTTGACAAAAGGCTGGAACGTCATTCAAAACTAAATACTTCCAGGGCTTGTTTTATGAATGCTGACGACAAGAGTTGCTGCTGGTTATGCAAAATAAACTCGTTCTGAATCATTGAGCTCTTCATTATGTTGCCAACCTGCTTGTCGGCTGCTTTATTTCCTTTTTCATTTAGGCAATGGGAAACAATTCTTTTCTTAAGACTTGTGGATTAATTTCAACTTCAGGATGATAAAAATGCTGCAGTATTAGCAGAAGCATCTGCCTAATGGTGTTAGGCAGCCACGCTAAAGCTTCCTCCACACAGATCTACCAATGCACTGGAGTCCTCATCAGAAGCACTCCTTCTATTGCAGTACTGGGGACCCCTGCACAGCTCTGTCACCACACCTTAGTCCTGATCTGCAACAGCTTCCTGTTTTTCCAGCCCGGCCCTCGACCAGCATTGATCTGCCATTGTACCTCAGGCTTGAGCTGCAGCATCTCTTCACTGTAATGTCCGAGAGCTTAGTAGGATTCCAAAAGGGATTGGACGTTTCTGTGTCTAATGAGAACCTCCACAGTTACATTAGATAGTGTGTGTATATGTATGTATTTATGGAATGCTTGTCTATCATATGGATTCTTGTATGTTTCTTTGATTCCAGACAAGAGGGGCCACTGATCCAGCGAGACAATTGCTGTGTTTCTGTGTGAATGGTGCTTCTGCTTACTGAGAATTGGTGGGCAAATGTTCAACTACTCCACCTCATTGCCTGAAGTGGATCCGTTGGCTCAATCTATTTACATATGTCTAGTTCTCAGGCCTGTCACTACCATGCCTGGGCACCTTCAGTTCTTTGGTTGTGGTCTTTACATGTAATCCTTTCATGAAGAGCTTTGCCTCAAGTAGTCACTTTCATAATGCATAGCTTGACCACAGCCGGTGGAAGTGAGCCCACACCATGTGACATGGTGTTCTTCAATTTTATTTTACTCTTGTAAAAATCCCACTGGATCTTTCAAGACTCATCCAAAAGACTCCCATAGCCATCTTCCTGGTTATCACTTTACCTCAGAAAGACAAAAGGCTGAGCTGACCCCGCTGGGAGTTGAATATGTGATTCCAGCAGAGATGGACCCAAGCTGTCCTAAAGTGGGTGCGGGTCAGATCCATGGTATTGGTTCATCCTGCTGTAGGGAGGAAGAATTGCTCAATGGTTAGGGTGCTTGCTCTGCTACAGACTTGGACAAATCACTTAGGACCACATCTGAAGAGGTCTTTAGGCATGTAAGTTCACAATTTAAGTGCCACTAGCATTCTCAAAACAGCTGTACCTGAGTTCCCTAGGTACCTAAGCTTCCACCAGTCAGCATTCACAAAGCCACCTAGTGCTGACAATAAGCTGCTCAGAGCCCTAGCTCAAGATGAAGTTGGATTCTCAAACTAGGCAGGAGAGTGCATATCTGGCCAGCGGGATCCAATCCTGTAGGTGTACTTTGAGCACACCTGATATCTGTTACGAAAGACAGCTGGGGTGAGCAGATCAGGAATTTTTCAACAAAACCTTTGGGTAAATAATTTTGAATAAATAATTCACTGGACCAGACAGAGAGAGTCTGATTCTATAGCCCAGTGGTTACGTCATTCACCTGGGATGTGCGGCTCAGGTTCAAGTCCCTGATCCTTTGAATATTTAATTATTTATACACAATGGAATGGCTCCAGTAGGAGAAACTGAGAGAGGTCCACTTCAGTAGCCTGGGGGTTAGGGCAGTCACTAAGGATGTGGGTTCAAGTCCTTTGTCTGAATCTGGCAGAGTAGGAACTTGAATTTGGGGCTCCCACATCCTATGTTAGTGCCCTAATAATCAATCTGCTATGGAGGGGTGTCTCTTGCCTTTTCTGGTTTTTCTTGAGGCAGGTCTTTGTTTCAGCCAGATGAGTTTTGGCTGCTAGGGTGTGAGCTACCTAAGTGGCTGACTTGGCTAAGGTGCCTAACTACAGGAGAGGAGTCAGGGCTGAACATCCGAACCAGAGTGATGTCCCTCTCTCTGGGCCCTCAGCCAGGCACCGAAGCCTCCTTTCATCTCCCAGCTCCTTTCCTCTGCATTTCACTCCAGATTAGCTTAAGTGGCTCCCTGCTCAGTGTGTTGGCTTCTGAGAATCTCTTCCTTAGGCACCTAACTCTCCCCAAGCATTGTATGGAGAGCCTGGGTGCATAACTCAGGGCTGAGGATTGCACTGCAATACTGTGAATATGGCTTTTCAGTACCTCAGTTCCCTACCTGTAGAATGGGAATAATAGTTCTGTATTCTCTCACGGAGGTGTGGGGAGGATACATTAGCTGAGGTGCTCCACTACTATTGTAATGGTATAAGTATCTAAGGTAGAAAGCCGACAACAAAGCTCAAAACCAAAGTTCCATCAACATCTGAATCTGGGATTATGGTTTGTAGCCCATGTCTAGATTCTAGGGAGTCAAACCTGGTGTTCCCTGTGATGGGGTATACAAATGCTACAAAAGGCAGGAGAGGGTCATTGGGTTATTGGATGCCCAATCAGCTCACTCTGTGACAGCTGGGGCAGGAGTTAGGCTTCCAAGGAGAAATTAAAAGGCCCTGCTCAGTTGGCGAGAGAGGAAGACAGGAAGAGCAGACGTGCAGCTCTCGCTATGGAGAAGAGGTCTGGCTGGGGCAAGACTGATCAGGGCTTGTGTGTTGGGGGGAAGATGTTTATTTTTTGTATTTGTTATGGACTTTGGGTACCCCAAAGGGGTAGATCTGTAAGTGACCTAGCCACAGGGCTAATTCACTGCAACCTGGAAGATGTTGGAAGCTGGGCAAAGCAGGGGTGGGGGTGGGGGGAATCAACAGGGAAGCTGAGTCTGATTGGCTGCTCCACTGCACAGTGCTGCAAGGGGGTGCTGTATTATGGAATGGATATGCTGTATTATGCCTCCCCATCCCAAAAGAGAAGGTGCATTGGGTAGCAAACCATGTAATGTGGCCAACAGCAAGACCTAAGAGAATGATGCTCCCTGCCAGTCTGGTCTTGTAGCAGTTGCTTTGGGTAGAAATATTAATTAGTGGAATTTCCCTCTGGACAAATTTATGGTGCTGATGCTGATCTTGCTAATGAACTATAGTTGTCTCCAGTGGGGGTTTCTTCATATTTCGTTATGCTCAATGCACTAGAAAATGTAAATGGAGATTTGTTTCTCTGAAATTAAGCTGTGAGTCTCCTAGTTAACTGACTTCATCATTCCTGAGGCTATAACAGAGCCAACTGTTGGCTGGGAGGTGAAACCTGTGCTAATCTGTGTTTTATGGGCACTGGAAATGAGATGGGAAGAAGGAAAAATAGTTTAGTTAGTAGTGTGACTAGCAGAGAATCAAGGAAAAGCAGGAGTTTGGGTTTGAACTAGCCCTCTGCAGAGTTCAGGGTGGGTGTGTTTGTGCCCAGGGTTTTGTTCAGGCCCATCTTTAAAGTTACAAGAACTTTGTATAGATAGAGAATTGAGGGATATTTGACCCTCCACCCCTTCCCCCCCAACCAACACCACCCATATGCATTTTGGGTATGTTTGAATTGTAGCCACAAGACACTGTGGTTTCTATGGAAATGCTAAAAATAGCTGTGAAGTTCTCAGCCGCTATTTGTTTGTCTCCCCGAATCCTGAGTTAACCCCGTCTTCAACTTCCTCCCCATCCCGGATGCATGCTGAGGTGAAGGAGATATTTATCATGATTCAGCTCTGTGGGAAGAGTGCATCCACAACAGCCTGATCTTTTTTTAAAGAAGACAGGGAACTTACTAAAATGAGTCACTCCTTTGAAATACAAAAGCCATCCCCTCTTCCTCCGTATTAGCAAGTAGTTTACAATGACAAATGCCATGATGCAGAGTATACTGCATTGACAGCCCTGTAGACTGCCATCCTCAGCTCCCCACATTCCCTGCCCTGGAAGGACCCTCTAAAGGGGTGAGAGGCATTTAATCTGCATGGGTTATTAACTCCTTGGTTCCTCTGACATTATCAATGAGGAGACCCATTAGTGGTTTTAGTGATGCAGCCCTGCCTGCCTGAAACTGGAGTGAGATCCACTCAACTCATAATGACCAGGGCCATTAAATAGCTGTGAGATGGTGGCAGCTTTATTGGTTACTGAAATGGGGTAGATTTGAACTAGAGACCTAATATTAAAACTCTCCCTGAGCCACTAATGACTTCGTAATGAAATGTTCTAGGGGGTATATTAATGAGGCTCTGTTTGTCTCAGCTCTGATTTCCATGGCAAAAAGAGTGATTTCTTCCACTTTTTATAATAAAGTCTTCTCCTAACTCTCCTATTCTTGTGGTATCTGAGCACCAATCTCTACTCGCGAATGACACCCTGGTTTCCATCATTGCACCCAAATAAATCACGTAACTTCACACTCATTTTTACAGAGGGCAGATCACAAACAATGCTAGGTTCCAGTCTATTCCCATCCCCTATAATCCCAGCCCGTTGAACCATGATCTTAGAGTGTTACCAGTTGCCATGTCCCTGCTCTAAAGTGTGTAAAGACTTCAGAAGGTAATTTTATCCTAGCTGTCCTTCAGTACTGTCCTGAGTCTGTGTGACAAACCACCTTCAAATGTCTTTATTCACTTGTTACTTGTTCTCCAGCCAGCTGTAATTGTTCTGTAATATCTTGGGGGAGAGCTGCATGGGCATTTGCCAACTCAAGAGCCATCCTTGTCTTAAAGGCACCAGTGTTTGAAGAGCCTCTGAGGGTGACATTTAGGGTTTGACACTTTCATCATATTTTTCTCCCATAACATTTTGTGTGTCAGTTTAGTTCTCATGCAATGTAATTCATAGGTTCTGAGGCTAGAAGGGACCATTGTGATCATCTAGTCTGAGCTCCTGTATAACAGGCTGTAGGACTCTCCAAAGTAATTACTAGAGCAGATCTTTTTTTTAAAAACATCCAATCTTGATTTAAAAATGGTCAGTCCTGGAGAATCCATCATGACTCTTGGTACAGTGTTTCAATGGTTAATGACTCTCACTGTTAAAAATGTATGCATTATCTCCCGTCTGAATTTGTTGCAACCATTGGACTGTATTATACCTTTCTCCGCTAGATTGAAGAGCCCATTATTAAATCTTTGTTCCCTATATAGATACTTATAAACTCAAGTCAGCCCTTAACCTTCTCTTTGTGAAACTAAATAAACCGAGCTCCTTGAGTCTCACTATGTCATATTTTCTAATCATTTAATCGTTTTTGTGGCTTTTCTGTGAACCCTCTCCAATTTATCAAATCCTTCTTGAATTCTGGGCACTAGAATGGACACAGAGGTCATATCAGTGCCAAATACAAAGGTAAAATAATCTCTCTACTCTTCCTCAAGATTTCCCTGTTTTAAAACAAAAAAGTATTTTTTCACACAACACAGTCAACCTGTGGAACTTGTGAAGGCGAAAAGTGTAATTGGGTTTCTCAAGGTTCCTTCCCCACTCTGAACTTTAGGGTACAGATATGGGGGACCTGCATGAAAACTTCTAAGCTTAACTACCAGCTTAGATCTGGTTTTGCTGCCACCACTCCCAAGTGCTAATTCCCTTCTCTGGGTAGCCTTGAGAGACTTCTTCACCAGTTTCCTGGTGAACACTGATCCAAACCCTTGGATCTTAAAACAAGGAGAATTTAACCATCCTCCCTCCTTTCCCCCACCAGTTCCTGGTGAGTCCAGATGCAACCCCTTGGATCTTAAAACAAGGAAAAATCAATCCGGTTCTTAAAAAGAAGGCTTTTATTAAAGAAAAGGTAAAAATCCTCTCCGTAAAATCAGGATGGAAAATAACTTTACAGGGTAATCAGATTCAAAGAGCCCAGAGGAACCCCCTCTAGCCTTAAGTTCAAAGCTACAGCAAACAGAGATAAACACTCTAGCAAAAGGAATATTTACAAGTTGAGAAAACAAAGATAAACCTAACACACCTTGCCTGGCTGTTACTTACAAGTTTGAAATATGAGAGACTTGTTCAGAAAGATTTGGAGAGTATGGATTGATGTCTGGTCCCTCTTAGTCCCAAGAGCGAAAAACCCCCAAAACAAAGAGCACGAACAAAAGCCTTCCCCCCCACCAAGATTTGAAAGTACCTTGTCCCCTTATTGGTCCTTTGGGTCAGGTGTCAGCCAGGTTACCTGAGCTTCTTAACCCTTTACAGGTAAAAGGATTTTGGAGTCTCTGGCCAGGAGGGATTTTATAGTATTGTACACTAGAGGGCTGTTACCCTTCCCTTTATAGTTATGACAGGGTTCAAAAAAGAATTAGATAAGTTCATGGAGGATGGGTCCATCATGGAAGATAGGACCATCAAGAAGGTCAGGGATGCAATCCCATGTTCTGGGTGTCTGTAAACCTTCAACTACCAGAAACTGGGACTGGACAACAGGGGATGGATCACTTGAAATTGCCCTGTTCTGTTTGTTCCCTTTGAAGCATCTGGCACTGGCCACTGTCAGAAGACAGGATACTGGGCTAGATGGGCCACTGGTCTGATCCAGTATGGCTGTTCTTATGCTTCTAAGGATTGTACTAGCACTTTTGGCCACATTGTCACACTAGTGCTCCTAGTCCGCTGATTATCCACCACAATCCCCAAGTCTTTTCATAGTTCCTGCTTCCCAGGATAGTGTCCCCCATCCTGTAAAGTATGGCCTGCATTATTTGTTCCTAGATGTATATTTTTTAATTTAACCCTATTTAAACACACATTGTTTGCACTCAGCTACCAAGGAACCCAAATTGCTCTGTATCAGTGTCCTGTCCTCTTCATTATTTACTACTCCTGCAAATTTTGTGTCATCTGCACACTTTATCAATGATGATTTTATGTTTTCTTACAGGCCATTAATAAAAATGTTACATTGCACGAGGCCAAAAACCGATCCCTACCAGACCCCACTAGAAACGCACCCGCTTTGATGATTCCTAGTTTAAAATTACATTTGAGACTTCCCAGTTAACCAGCTTTCATCCATTTGTGTGCCTTATTAATTTTGATTAATTAATCCCTCTGTCTAGAGTCCAATATATTATTTTATTTTTTGTATTATCAAGCATCTAAGAGCCCTAGTCATGGACCAGGACTCTGCTGTGCCAGGTGCTGTACAAACACAGCACTAAAAGATAGACTTTCTCCCAAAGAGCTTACGATCGAAGTATAAGAAAAAAGACAACAGATAGCTGCAGACACATGTGGGAATCCAAGTGTGATGGGGTGTACAAACCCCACACTGATCAACAAGGGCTTAAGGGCTCATTTTGGGCTCAGCCAGCCCCACTCCGCCACACCTGCAGAAATGCTCCATCTGCCGGAGGAATTAAAAGGCAGAGAATTAGCTCAGTTGGTGAGCAGTGCTGAAGGTGAGCAGACCTGCAGCCCACAGCTCCAGCTGAGCAGAGCAAAACCAAACCAAACGGCTCTGATGCAGCTGCCCAAAGGGGCCCTCCATGAGGAAAGGGAGGACTGGTTCACCAAACCATTTCAAATCCCTCCTTAAAAAAAAAAAAAGTCTGTCCTGCCTGTGACAGAGTAGGGCAGGCTGGGAACCCTCCCTAGGCTATAAAATAAGAGTTACTAGAGAAGAGTCATTCTGGGACAGGCTAGTAAAGGAAAGACCTTGCAGTAAAGAACCCCAGTTTGGTGGTATGTGTCACTTTTTTCTTTCTTTCTCTTGTGGCTGATATACTGGGATTTAGCCTTTTATCCCTCAGTACCTTGGAGGTGTTAAGCTCTTGGCTCCAGTGGGTTATGTTTAAAAATAATTAAACCCTTTCCAGTAACCCTTAGGCTGTTGAACATGTTGATTTGATCATAATGGACCCTTCTGACCTTAATCTATGAATCTGTGTGTATGTGCCATAACTGAGTAACCATGGATGTTATTGTTGTATGATTTCTTTTCCCTCCTTACTCTTTGTTGCTCTACTCATTGTGTCATATCTAATGTTCTATTGTAAGTTCTGCAGAGCAGAAACTGTTCTCTTAACTTCTGGGGTGGGAAAAATAGCTTATAGAGCCCCTTATCTGATGCATTCAGCTCCAGTACATGCAGGTAGCAACCGCTTCTTGCGATTAAACCAGAACTCCTTATTTGTTCCCCATTATGACCAACTCTTTGAGAGTTGACCATCGGGAGCATAGCACACAATAGAAAAGTGTGAAAGATAATACAACAAAAATCTAGACAGAGGCTAGAGAATTTAAAATTTGTCCCTTCTGACCCTCCTGCTGATGGCTGTAATTGTCTTGTAAATATAAATTGTAAATGTCCCAGAGCAGCCTTCTCTCTACGCTGGATGCTGGCTTTTCCAGCACAGTGTTGCTGACTGATGTTTAGAAGAATGTTTAATTTTAAAGGATTAAAATGCATGAGAAGGAAGGAATGGATAAGTCTTTTAGGTGGTAAACTTTTCTTCCCATTCTCCAGCCGTTTCTCTTCTGTTTCTTTCCCTTCATTCTTATATGGAAGCAGTTTTGGATCATTCCAGCTGGGCACTGCCCTTCTGCTTCCCTGCAAACAAACCAGAAGAGAAAGAGGATCAGAAAGTGTAGCAGGATAACAAGTCTCAATAAGGACCTGTCAAATGAGAACTAGATACATTCATGGAGGTTAAGTCCATTCATGGCTATTAGCCAGGATGGGTAAGGAATGGTGTCCCTAGCCTCTGTTTGTCAGAGGGTGGAGATGGATGGCAGGAGAGAGATCACTTGATCATTACCTGTTAGGTTCACTCCCTCTGGGGCACTTGGCATTGGCCACTGTCGGCAGACAGGATACTGGGCTGGATGGACCTTTGGTCTAACCCAATATGGCCGTTCTTATGTTATGTTCTTTAAATGTTGGGCACCCTTGTGTGGAACATTGTGTGCAGGCCGAGTCTCAGCTGCGATGGAGATGGAAAAGGTCCAGATAAGGGCAGTAGGATTTTGCCTTCCTACAAGGTATCGGTCCTGATTCCTAGTAGAGACAGGGTACCTAAGGGACACCTCATCTGATCTGATATAGCTCATCCTATATCGAACACGGTGTTTAACCTTATTTTGTTCAATTTCAGTTGTTAGGACGTTGTGGCTAATAGATTCATAGACGTTAAGGCCAGAAGGGACCATTATGATTATCTTGTCTGACCTTGTGCGTAGCACAGTCGATAGAATCTCTCCCAGTGATTCCTGCAGTGGAGGGATATTGCTGTCTCCAGCGTCATTCACTCTGATTTCCAGCTCAGAGAATGACACACGCTAGGCGGGCCTTATTACTCTACACAGCCATGGAGAGAACCCAGATAATCCCGTGATGGGTTGGATCACAGAAACCCCCTTGGGAGCTGCCACCCAATGTGCAAAGACTACCCCTGCTTCTGTTTTCCCTGCCAGCTCAGGACTCCAGCACCCTGTCTTGCTGAGCCAGACACTCCTGTCTGGCTCTAACACAGACCCAGGGTCTGAATCACTTGCCCCAAAGCTACAAGTTTACCTGAAAACAGCTCACAGAAGTGTGCTTGTCTTTAGCACTCAGATGCCCAACTCCCAATGGGGTCTAAACCCAAATAAATCAGTTTTACCCTCCATAAAGCTTATGCAGGGCAAACTCATAAATTGTTCGCCCTCTATAACACTGATAGAGAGAGATGCACAGCTGTTTGCTCCCCCAGGTATTAATACATACTCTGAGTAAATTACTAAATAAAAAGTGATTTTATTAAATACAGACATTAGGATTTAAGTGGTTCCAAGTAGTAACAGACAGAACAAAGTAAGTCACCAAGCAAAATAAAATAAAATGCGCAAATCTATGCCTAATCAAACTGAATACAGATAATCTCACCCTCAGAGATGCTTCAGTAAGTTTTTTTTGTTTGTTTTTGTTTTTTTTTCCTCAGACTGGACACAATTCTTCCAGGCCTGGGCACAATTCTTTCCCCTGGTACAGCTCTTGTTCCAGCTCAGGTGATAGCTAGGGGATTCTTCATGATGGCTCCTCTCTCCCTCTGTTCTCTTCCACCCCTTTATATAGCTTTTCCATAAGGCGGGAACCCTTTCTCCCTCTGGGTTTCCACCCCCCCTCACTGGAAAAGCACCAGGTTAAAGATGGATTCCAAATCAGGTGACATGATCACATGTCACTGCAAGATTTCATTGCCCATTTGCCAGCACACGCATATACAGGAAGACTAACAGGTAAACATAGCCATCTGCAGACAATGGTTCTGGTTAATGGGAGTCATCAAGATTTTAAACAATCATTAATGGCCCACACTTTACATAATTACAATAGGCCCTCAGAGTTATGTTTTATATTTCTAGTTTTAGATACAAGAGTGGTACATTTCTACAACTAGGATGATCACATTCAGTAGATTATGAGCTTTGTAATGATACCTTACAAGAGACCTTTTGCACGAAGCATATCCCAGTTGCATTATATTCACTTATTATCAAATCTTTATAAAACTATCCCAGTTACATTATATTCACTTATGATCATGTTTTTATAAAACCATATAGACTGCACAACGTCACAATCCCACACAGCGCTGGCAGTGTGGGGGAATGTATTCATGTAACACTGACAGACTCTGGTCGTCGGTGGGTGGGATCAAACCTGGGACCTCTGGAACTTAGTGCATGAGCCTTTATTGCATGACCTAAAAGCTATATGATTGTTAGCTAAGGCTGTAGAGCAGACTCATGAATCTCTTTCTAAGTGGCCTTGGTGCCACTAGATGGGACAGAACACCACACCCGGGATGAGTGAGGATTACTCTCCCTTCTGTGAGATGGCCACAGACTGTTCAGTCATGACTCCTTTGGCCTTAAGGAGCTGTGCTCACAAGTTCTGATTTCATCTTATCTAGTGCTTTTCAGAAAGCTGGGAGCTGTGATGCATGCCTTGAAGGTGGTGGTGGGTTCATATGGGATTGAGGCCCTCAGGGTCTGGATGGGGAGTAGGGAAGACTGCTGGGAATGCCCCATTTCTAGTGACAATGAATAGCATTGGCAGAAGCCTTCCCTTGTAAGTTACCTTCTCCTCCCAGGATTAGGGTCTCTATTCTCTTTCCTCTGTGCTGATTGCTCTGTTTCTCCATTATCCATGGTCAGCGTCAGTCTTCTCTTCCTCACTTCCCTTTCTCAGAAGTATTTTGGAAATGGCACTAAAGAGTGTCACAATCTTAAGGCTGCTGCATCTCCCCTTCACTGCAACCAAACAAAGAGGGCGATGGCAGTGCTGCCAACACTTTCTTGGGATATTTGGTGTGTTTCCCAAAGCCCCAGCTCCTGGAGGTGTGTGAGGTGAGAATCTCAGGCTTTCGTTAAAATAAGTAAGTGACACAGTTGCATAGAAAAGCTTGAAAATGTGACTCAAGTGCACCCCCAAAGGTTCAAACAAGAAGGTAAATGGGGGGGAAAAAGATGTGTTTTAAAATTTTCATGACTTTTTTGGGTCTGACTCATGATTTTTAAATACTTGGGCTTGGCAATACTGTGACAGGCAGCAGGGAAAGGGGCAAGGGAGAGACCCGTTGACAATGGAAACCAGGCAGATGGATATGGGACCATGACTCTCCAGGGAAGGGAAGAGAACATCACTGAGCCAGCCACCCACAGGAGCTCACAGGTGGCCAACTGGACTCCTTCAAAGGCATACTGACAGACTGCCCCAAAGGTGGGATCTTTGAGAAGTGGGGGGCCTGGAGAGAGAATGAGACCGAAATTCAGTTTCTGCCAGGAGGCTAGAAGCAGGAAGACCCAGAAGTGTATCGGAGTTGGGTGAAGGAAGAAGAGGAAGTGTATTTGGGGAAAAATCTTGGGTAGGGGGTGGGGCTGGTAGGTTTTGGAAAGAATGTTGGTGCCTGTGAGCTCTATTTAGTCTAAATCCACCTATGGAAGGTCTCGCCAGACATCTGAACACGACAAGACAGTAGAGTGGGAGGAGGCAGATGGACTGACTCGTTCATCGGCGGGCAGGAAACGTGAAGAGTTTATTACTAGTACAAAGAGGGGAAGTGTCTGTACCACACACAGCATGGTCTCTAGCATGGTCCATGCTGTCTGAGCCATGCTTAGTGCATTCCAATGCAACCAGCGCCATGATGTAGAGCTGGGCAAGTGTCCTTGCTTGAATACACACTTCTAAGGCTTATTAGAGAGATATGGGGGGGGGGGATGAGGTGATATCGTTTATTGGACCAACTTCCGTTGGTGAGGGAGACAAACTTTTGAGCTACACAGAGCTCTTCAGGTCTGGGAAAGGTACTCCGAGGGTATGTCTGCACTGCGATTAAAGAACCCATGGCACTTAGTCTCAGAGCCCAGGTCAGCTGACTCACGCTCCTGGGGGCTTGATCTGCAGGGCTAGAAATTGCATTGTAGACACTCGGGCTGGAGCCCAGCCTCTGAGACCCTCTCCCCTCATGGGGTTTTGGACCCCAGGCTCCTACCTGAGCCCAAATGTCAACACTGCAATTTTACTGTCGCGCAGTCCAAGGGCCTCTCTACCCCCGAGCCAGCTGTGGCTGTGTTGCTGGTCTTTTGCTGCAGTGTAGATGTACCCAGGGTGTCACTGCTAAGTACAAGGTGGAACGGATTGTTTAGCATAAGTAGTTAACAGCTATTGTAAGAAACCATTACATGAGTTGGCCTTGAGCCCTGCAGCCTGAAATAAAAAGAATCTCACTGTCGGGAATAGGGAAGGAGCATCACCTGTAGGGGATTCAATTCTAGCCTTTCCTTGCAGGGGATGAGTGCAGGAGCGCTGGCAGCGGGGGGACCCCAGCAGGAGGGTGTGGCAGCGAGTGGTGTAAGATGTTAATTGTTGGGGAGTGCCTAGTTTCTTCAGTCTTGACCTCTTCTAGCAGGAGATGCTGCAGGGGGGGAACTGTTGCAGTAGTTAAAGGGGACGAATATGTAAAAATGTAACAGGATCTGTTTCATACCTGAAGCCTGTGACGATGTGTTTGAATCCTTAGCTGTTGTGTCTGTCCTGTCAGATACAGCTGTATTTTCCCTGGAAGCAAAGAGCCCAGATTAACACTGACAACTCAATCATAAATACTTACCAGTAGGCTCTGTACTGTCACACTCACCTGGACATCCTGGTGCAGATGTGATTAGCAGCAAAGTGCTGCCAGGATATCCATTCCCTCACTACACTGTGAACTCCTGTCACTCTGGTATCCCACTTTTTGGGAGATAGGGCCCAGGTCTACTTGGGATTGGCAGAGCTGTGAACAGGACCCCTATGTTGGTGGGAGCCTAATAAATATAGCCAAGATACAATCCAGATGCTCCTTCCCTAGGGTGACCAGACAGCAAGTGTGAAAAATCGGGATGGGGATGGGGGGTAATAGGAGCCTATATAAGAAAAAGCTCCAAATATCGGGACTGTCCCTATAAAATCGGGACATCTGGTCACCCTATCTTTCCCTCTGGAAGTCTTTCCCAGCCCCTGTGGAGTTCGGCGGAGTGAAAGAAGAGTTGCTATTTTATCCCCAAATGTCAGCATTTATCACTTTGGGTCCACATTCATTTCATGGGGTACGTCTTCACTATCCGCCGTATCGGCGGGTAGCAATCGATTTATCCGGGATCGATCTATTGGGTCTCGTTAAGACTTGATAGATCGATCCCCGAACGCGCTCACCGTCGACTCCGGAACTCCACCAGAGCGTGCGGCGGTAGCGCAGTCGACGGGGGAGCCGTGGCCATCGATCCCGCTCCGTGTGGACCCCAGGTAATTCGATCCAAGGTACTTCGAAGTTGCGTATCTTGGATCGATTTCTCTCCCCTCCCCCCCCCCCAGTGTAGACCAGCCCATGGTCTGCACCACCAGTCCAGACTCTGGAGCAAGGCCCCAATGGCAGAAAGCGCCACCGGGAGCAAAGGCTGCTGCAGAGCAAAGATGCTGCAAGCTTCCATCCATTGAGATGGCTTATGCTACCCAGGAAAGGGGTGTGGCTAGCTCAGCTGGGGTGTCTGTGAACTGATTCAGTTTCCCCACAGCAGAACCCGTCTCAGGGATACAACCAAGTAAAAGAAGCAGCGAGAGGCAAAAAAGCGTCCTTTAAAAAGGTGGAGGTTCAATCCTATTGAGGAAAATAGAAAGGAGCTTAAACTCGGGCAAGTGAAGTGTAAAAAAAAACCATAATTAGGAAGGCCAAAACAGAATTTGAAGAACAGTTAGCCAAAGACTCAAAAAGTAACAGCAAAAAATTTAAGTACATCAGAAGTAGGAAGCCTGTTAAACAATCAGTGGGGCCACTGGATGATCGAGATGCTAAAGGAGCACTCAAGGACGATCAGGCCATTGCGGAGAAACGAAATGAATTCTTTGCATCGGTCTTCATGGCTGAGGATGTTAGGGAGATTCCCCATGCTAGTCATTCTTTTTAGGTGACAAATCTGAGGAACTGTCCCAGATGGAGACGTGAGAGAAGGTTTTGGAATAAATGGATAAACTAAACAGTAATAAGTCATCAGGACCAGAAGGTATTCACCCATGAGTTCTGAAGGAACTCAAATGTGAAATTGCAGAACTACTAACTGTGGTATGTAACCTATCAAATCAGTCTCTGTACCAGATGACTGGAGAATAGTAAATGTGACACTGATTATTTTATTTTATTTTTTTAAAGGCTCCAGAGGCGATCCCGGCAATTATAGGCCAGTAAGCCTAACTTCAGTACCGGGCAAAGTGGTTGAAGCTATAGTAAAGAACAGAATTATCAGACACGTAGAGGAACACAATTTGTTGGGGAAGAGTCAACATGGTTTGTGTAAAGGGAAATCATGACTCACCAATTTACTAGAATTATTTCTCTAACAGAATATTGGGAATCAATAGGAAAGGGATAGATAATAAGACAAAAAGTATCATATTGCCTCTATATAAATCAATGGTACACCCACATCTTGAATATTGCGTGCAGCTGTGGTCGCCTCATCTCAAAAAAGATGGAATTGGAAAAGATACTGAAAAGGGCAATAAAAATGATTATGGGTATGGAACAGCTTCCATAGGAGGAGAGATTAATAAGACTGGGACTTTTCAGTTTGGAAAAGAGATGACTAAGGGCGATTTGATAGAGGTCTGAAAAATCATGACTGGTGTGAAAAAGTAAATAAGGAAGTGTTATTTCTCCTCATAACACAAGAACTAGGGGTCACCAAATGAAATTAAGAGGCACCAGGTTTAAAATGAACAAAAGGAAGTATTTTTTCACACAACGCAGTCAACCTGTGGAACTGTTTGCCAGAGGATGTTGTGAAGGCCAAGACTATAACAGCGTTCAAAAAAGAACTAGATAAGTTCATGGAGGGTAGGTCCATCAATGGCTATTAGCCAGGATGGGCAGGGATCCGAAACCATGCTCTGAAGTGTCCCTCGCCTCTGTTTGCCAGAAGCTGGGAATGGGCGACAGGGGGTGGATCACTTGATGATTACCTGTTCTGTTCATTTCCTCTGAAGCACCTGGCATTGGCCACTGTCAGAAGATAGGATACTGGACTAGTTGGACCATTGGTCTGACCCACTATGGCCGTTCTTATGTTCTATGGAACTGAAAGCTGCATGAACTCCAAGGAAAGGCACCAGGGGAAATGTTTTGTGGCCTCTCCTGGAGTTGGATATGTCCCTGGATGCAGCAACTCTTACTGGCACAGTCAGGAGCCAGTTGTGGGACAAGGACAAAACCAGCTTTAGTTGTGTGGGCAAGTCTGGATCCCACATTTGCCTTGACCAATGGGCATGCTGGGTTCATTTGGGGCTGCCTAAGCTTTGCCCAGTCGAGGTCTGCAGTTTGATTTGTCAGGAGCCTGAGGACTGCAGCCAATTTAGATGAAAGTAAGAGACTGTAGCCACTCAGATCTTCAGAGTTATGGCCCATGGAGACTACAGGTCCCAGCATGCATTGCTTCATGTTGATCTGAGCAAACCCTTCACAGTTTTACATAATCTCCCGCCACCTTCCTTGCACCCTACATTCTTATTGCTTTTCTTACCTTCACTCATATTTCCTCCTCGGCTTGAAACACTCCCACTCCCTTTTGGCTAAGCATCCTCTGTCCTTCAGATCCTTCCTTAAAACCCCCTCTTCCCTTCTCCTCGTACCCTCACCTGTTGTCCCATTTCTTTGCTGACTTAAGTTGGAAGCTCTTCAGGGGAAGGACAGTGTCTCATTCAATGTCTGTAAGTTTACAACCCTAGGAAAGGTTCTTAGTAGTGATTTCATGTACCAGTCAATTCTGAATTAAGTGATCCCATGCATCTCAGGTCTGTGCCATGTGGCATCCTCTGAGAATGGTGTGTGGCAGGCCCCTGAATCAGAACCACTATGCCCCTTTGCCACTTACATACCTGGCCTGATCTAATGCTGTGCTGGAGTGCAATGAGCTGCCGTTGGCCCTTTCTCCCAGATCCCCTTCATGCCTCACCACGTCTGACTGTGTGAGACTCTCATGCTCGTTGGGCTCCGAGTTGAGCTCCGGCTTGGTCTCTGTGCTTGGCCCTTGGGTGAGACTCACTCTGCTGCTGCTCTCACCAAGAGGACTTGCAGCATTGCCCACCGGCTCCTTTCCCTTCTCTTCTGGATCTGAATCTTCCTGAGCCTTGTTCTGGCTTCCTGGCTTTAGGGAGTTAAGTACAGTAGCAAATCAGAGACTGCAACCAGACAGCAAGACCCCTACAGCAGGAGACTAAAGTTTATGGTGTGATGGTGAGGGGAGAAAGAGCTGCAGCAATGCAGCGTATGATGGGCCAGGGATCATGAAGAGGCTACAGCACTATAGATTTTAGGGATACCCTGTCGTGCGAGAAGCCATATGGGAGGGGACGATCATGGGAGGCCACTGGGGATGCTGGGATGGACACTGCAGGCAAGTTGTATTTGAGCTTATCTTATTGGCATATGCTGAAGGTGAGGCTTGTGCCCACTGTGGACTCACCACCACCTCCTCTTCCTCCTCGCTCTCTAGGATGTGCACGCTGAGGTTGTCTCTGGGCATGTAGGAATTGGGGTGCAGGTAGCAGTCTGGGGGGTGATGCAGCAGGTAAATGAGTGACAGCCAGCGATTAAAGAGAAGCTCCTGTTCCCCCGGGGAGGCATAAAGCTGCAGGTAGTAGGAGCGCCCATTGATCAGTTTGAGCTTGAGACGCTGCCTGTCGGGATCGTGAACGGAGATGCGCACAAACTTCAAGGGCAGGAGCCTACAAGGAAACCCCAGTGTGAGACCAGATGGTGCCGCTTCGCTGAGCGTCTGCACCCATCGCTGTGTGGAGGAACTCAGACTGCCGAGGGAAGAGCCTGAGTGGCAATGCATGGGGAGTATGCTGGCGCCGTGCCTTTGGCTTAGGAAGAGACTCCAGGAGCCATGTCTCAGCCCAGCATCCACCAGGATCTGTTGGGAACAAGCTGGGCCTTTTGCCCTTAATTTTGGGAACAAGCTTTTTGCCAGAGCTTTAAACAACAGCAGCTCCAAACAGCCAGTGAAAGCTTAGCGTGGGGGTTGTAGGGTTAGCCTAGCCTCTTGCAGCTTCTGCTTATAGGCGAGCGGAATCCTGGAACTCTATTCCCGAGGGAGATGCTCCAGACAGGCAATATAGCCCTGGGAGAGACTGAAAAAAGAAGCTGGGATAACTATAGGGAATCAATCCTACTTTGGCAATGCGTGTCTCAGGGTACCCAGTACACTGGGCAACAGACAGGGAGTTAAAGCACTTGGCGCAGCAGGGAGTCTGGTGCTGGGACCACCCAGGAGGTTAGTGCGGGCAGCTGTTCTGTGCACATGAATTTTCATCAAGGCAGGCTTGGACTTGGGAGGCTAACTCCAGCTGCCGGACATGTGCTGCAACGTCCACACGGCTATTTTTAGGGCGCTAGGCTTGAGCTGAGCTAGTGTGCCTGTCTACTCGCTCTGGGAATCAAACCTTCCAGCTGCAGTGTAGACTCCCAGCCCCCAGGAGGCTACAGGAGAGTGAGTAGAGATCATCAGCCCCACCTCCCAACGCCAGCCTGCATAAGGGCAGGACCTTCGTGAACTCACCTGGTGAGCACCAGCTGCTCGGCGCGGCACCCTGAGGGGACCTGGCCGCTCTGCATGGGCACTGGGCGAGCGATGAGCATTATGTTGGGCAATGGCAGTTTGTTGTCGGTGGAGATGATGCCGATGGTGGCCTCGGTCGGATGATTATGGACAGCCACGTTCTTGCCCCGCCTAGTAATCTGTGCAAAAAGGCTGAGATGATATGGCAATAGCTACATTGCAATACACGGGGGGTGGATACTATATAATAACTTGCTCACTTCACTGCTACTTTCCCCCTCAAACCTCCATCTGATTTGTTTGCTTGGTCCACCTGCTGCTTCTCATCATAACCTAGACTGGGAGCTCTTTGTGACAGGAACTGGCATGTCTGGACAGTGCCTGGTGTGGTGGAGTCCTGATAGAGCACCAGTATAAATACCAGCATGTTCGAAAGGGGGTTGCACCCAGGCATCTCTTTCAGCTCCGGGATTGGGGGCAGTAGACAAACTCTTCAGCATTTATGTTAACCTTTAGGGTATCTTCCCTTCCCACTCATGGGAGCAGAAGGGGAGTGTCTGAGGCCTTTCCCGTGGACTAGCAGGGGATGTATCCTGCTTTAGCAGTAGACTGATAAGACCTGAGCTTCTATTATGATCCAGGAGGGGGCAGGGGTGCATGGGAATGAACCTCCTTGCACTATTCCACCTGGCCACTCCCGCCCTCTGTAACGCTGCACACCTGTGTGGGTCGTCTGCAGTACCTGGGAACTCAGGGTCTTAACATATGAGCTCTACTGCCTGGGCCAAAAGACCCAACTCAGCTAGTTAGCACTGTAGCAGGCTCATCAGCCCCTACGTGTGACCTGCCCCCCCCCTACACAGGGACGATGCTGCCTTGTGTGAATTACAGCTGCGGGAGAGATGCCTAAAACTGCCAGGGAGATGCTTCTGCTGATCTCTGGTTCCAATAGCTGTTAAATCTCTGTGCCTGTTGAACAGGCACAATGTTAATATCCCCTTTCTGCCCCATCCCCATTCTGCAGATTGGTGATGTGATGTACCCAAGGTCTAGGGCAAGGGTGGCCAACCTGGGGCTCCGGAGCCACATGCGGCTCTTCAGAAGTTAATATGCGGCTCCTTGTATAGGCACCGACTCTGGGGCTGGAGCTACAGGTGCCAACTTTCCAATGTGCCGGGGGGTGCTCACTGCTCAGCCCCTGGCTCTGCCACAGGCCTGCCCCCACTCCAACCCTTCCTGCCCCCTCCCCTGAGCTTGCTGTGCCCTCGCTCCTCCTCCTCTCCCCCCAGAGCCCCCTGCATGCTACGAAACAGCTGATCGGGAGGTGCGGGGAGGGAGGGGGAGGCGCTGATGGGGGGGCTGCCGGTGGGTGGGAGGTGCTGGGAGTGGGGTGGGGGAAGGGAGCTGATGGGGTGGGGGAGCTGCTGACGTATTATTGTGGCTCTTTGGCAATGTACATTAATAAATTCTGGTTCCTTCTCAGGCTCAGGTAGGCCACCCCGGTCTAGGGTGACCAGATAGCCAGTGTGAAAAATCGGGACGGCAGTATGGGGGTAATAGGAGCCTATATAAGACAAAGCCCTGAATATCGGGTCTGTCCCTATAAAATCGGGACATCTGGTCACCCTACCAAGGTCTCAAAGTCTGTGGTAAAGCCAGGTGCTGGAACAGTATTCAGGCCTCCCAGGCAGGGCCGGCGCAACCCATTAGGCAACCTACGTGGTTGCCTAGGGTACTACAATTTGGGGGGGCAGTGACTGCGGCAGTATTTCGGCAGCGGGACCTTCCGCCGCCTCTGTGGGGGGCGGCATTTCGGGGTGGGACCTTCCGCCGCCTAGGGCGGCAGAAAAGCTGGCGGCGCTCCTGCTCCCAGGACTGTGATCTAACCCTCCCACTTCAATGTCCAGTCCCCATTTACCTGGATGAAGTTGCTCTCAAACATTGCAACAGACCGAAAGGGAGGATATTCCCCTTCACGCAGGTATCTTTTAAGGTCTTCCCTGTGGGGGATCCAGGCCATGGAAGAGACCTCGCTTTCTGACTGACTGATAGTGGAGTTCATCCACTTTGCGGTGTCTGCAAACAAAACCCTGCAGCTTCAAGACTGGTACCAGAAACCCAGAGGCCATGATGACAGAAGGCAGGAGGTCCAGGGGCCTTTCTAGCTCACTTTGTGGCAGGTTCTGTCACTAGCTACATACCACACCCCCAAACAGACAAGCACGCACACAAGCAAATATGCACATGCAAACACCCATGCAAAGAATCAAACTTTCTAACTCACACATGGGACTCTCTCACAGTCATCTGAGGGCCCCATTTCACACTTACTGGGAACTCATGTAAATGTCCGAAAGTGCAAAGTAGTGGAGCATCAGGGCCATCAGTTCTGGTCAGGTGTCTCCGCTCTGGAGTAATAGCTAAGGCCCCGTGTAAATCATGATTTCACAGAGTGCCCGGAAGTCATGAAAATACTCCAATACCATATTTTTTTTCAATATTCTCAAGTGCGTAATGTAAAATATTTTATACAGAAAATCAGCGTAGCAAACTGCAGCCCAGCTGTTACGCACCTGTGTGTCCTGTTCTTCTGCATGCGCAGCATAGAGTGCTGTGTAAGTGAATTGACCTAAATGCAATCGAGGTGGGAAACACTGAAACAGGAAACTGGAGGTCTCTAAAAAAAGCTAAAAGTTGTCTGCCTCAGATCTCGTCAAGTACCATCCACCAATATCCACCAAGAGTTTTACACAATGATGGAGGCAAGCTCCTCTGTACCTCTTGCAATGCTACCGTAGATCACTACCGAAAAGGGTCTGTTGACAGGCAGCTGGATTCAGGTTTTCACCAAAGGAAAGATGGAAATTCAAATTGTGACAACTGCTTTACTTGTGAAGGAACAAAAATTCCTCGTTTCAAAATTCTGTGGAAAACTGTAAAGTACGCAACTCTAAATTTTAACCTTACGCAGGGGTTTGTTTGCACAAATATCCCCCTTGAAAAACTGGACAACCAAAAGCTATGGGAATTCTTCAGACATAATGTAGCAATTGGTGGATCGATTCCTTCATCAGCCTCACTAAGACATGAACATATAATGTTGCCAAGTGTCACAAGCATGAGATTATGGCATTGGTAAGGCAGTCCGATTGCTTGTCCATGATCACTGTCAAATCGACTGCCCACAATCAGTATGTGTCACATTATTTTGTTTTGCCAGGCCTAAACGATGAAGACTCACTGATTCAGAACTGAAAGTTGTGCTCGCTGATATGATTTGCCTACAGACTTTTAATTACAACACCATTGCACAAACTATTGTAAAATGCTAGAATACTTTGGGGTGGATTTTAATGATAGTGCTGCATTTATCGCTGATAGTGTATCATACATGTTAAAAGTGGTGTGTAGAGTACGGACACTGCGTGCCCAGCTACCATGGGTATAAATAGCAATGTAGACTGTGAGGTGTGACTTAAGCTAGTGGAGTGCCCTACACGCCTGATTCTCTCCCCCCATCCTCACCCCCCCAGGTATGTAGCCTATATAGGCTCTCTACATGCCCAAGCAGTGTCTCCAGTGTCTCTACTGCTATTTTTAGCAGGGTAATGTACTACTGCTTCTCCCTTGCCAGAGCCTTTCACTGCGCTGTGCAGCTAGACATACCCACATGTTAGCCCTTGCTAGTGACGTTTAGGGGACTGTAGGGGACGTTTAGGGGATGTTTGTGTTTACTGCTGACTTTAGTTGCAATAAGAACAGGAGTACTTGTGGCACCTTAGAGACCTTAGAGGTATGCATCCGAAGAAGTGGGCTGTAGTCCACGAAAGCTTATGCTCTAATAAATTTGTTAGTCTCTAAGGTGCCACAAGTACTCCTGTTCTTTTTGCGGATACAGACTAACACGGCTGCTACTCTGAAACCTTTAGTTGCAATATTACTTATGCATATACTGTGACATTCAATACTTTGCCCTTTACACTATCATGAATTTTCTAAACAAAAATTTGTGATTTACACAGGGCCCTGCTAATAACAAAGGGGGATAGGTGTGTGTGTGTGTGTGTGTGTGTGTCTCTCTAGGGAAGGGAGAAAAGATCTGAGCCCAGGTCTTCCAGTCTGGCTGAGCTGTATGGAGCAGAACACCCAGGGTGCAGGGGGAGGGAAAAGGTGTCTTTAGGCCATTTTGTGGCCCCTGATCTTCCTGCTGTAAACTGAATTGTCTGACAACTGTCTTGAGGAACTGTTCTTGCTGCTGAGGCTTGCAGGGGTGTAGAAATGCCCCTGTTTCCCCAGACGTGCTGCCAGCTTGGCGGGTTAGGAGAGGGGTGGTATTGGAGCAACCGCTGTCTCGTATTATCCATCTCTGTAAAGGATTTTGCAACATGGTCATCATGAAACTGTACAGCATCTGGATGGCCCGGGAGGATTCCTCTGCACTCCAGTGGTTCTTTCTGGTAGCTGGATGTACCAGCGTTAAGGTACTTTTGCCTTAACAGGAGAATCTGGCCTAAGGCTTGAAGATGAGATTTGAAGCTGGAGTGAGTCAGGTGGAGAAATACAGGTAAGCTCTTCTAGGTGGCAGGAGCTTTATAGAAGAGCGCAGAGTGAAAAGACTAGATAGTCAAAAAGGCCTGGGTCCTTCTGGATAAACAGAGGGAGCTGAGAAGAGAGCAGGCATTCCTCTGGGGGTCTGTCTACACTGCACATTAAGCCTGGGCTCTGACTCAGGTTTGAGCCCAAACCTTTCTTCCGTCCACATGCAAATCGGTCTGATTCAGGTCAGCAAGCACTCGGTACCCAGGTGCTAGGACACCACTAGAGGGATGGGTCAGAGCCTGAATCCTGTTCTGACTTGTACCCAAGCCCTCTCATTTTGCAATGTGGACCAGCTCAAACCTCAGACCTGAGTCAGAAGGTTTGCGCAGTATAGTACAGAGGCGTTTGCACAGCTGTGAGACCTGGGTCCAGCAAATGGAAGTCCAGGTTTACAAAGCAGTGTTGATGCTCAAGTGTGGACTTGGAAACACAAGCCTGGGTCCTGCAGACCCAGGTTCACAATGCAGCATAGACATACCTTGGCAGGCAGGAGAAAGTGCATGGAGAATTTCATCCCTTTGCGCTGAATTATCTAGCAGAATGTGGGACAATTTGATCAGGGAGAACTCTGATGCCTTTGTTACTGTAGGCAAAATTATCATGTTACAACAAACATGGAATATGGTTAATACAATGGGATGGGGTGGAGAAGATAAGCAGAGCTGAGTCTTTTGATGTAATGCTGAGGATTACAGGTGCATCACTTACCTGGAGGCTACAGGTACAAGCTGATTCTCAGAGACCTTCTCTGGAAATCCCTTCTTTAGGATTCCCTCCCTATTGGCAAGACAGTCTTTTTTTCCAAGCACCCTGTCCTACATTTAGTAGGTGAATAATGTCTGGATGGTGTCCTCAGAAACACACCCTAAGCCAGCTGGGAAACAGGCTTGATGCCAGCTCCCTGTAACCATAGACATGATGCCTACATTATGATGTCATCGGAGGCGATCTGTGTTCATCCTGTGACCGAATAAAGCCTTTCCAGAGAGTCTGACTTCTGTTATGACCCCCCTCCTGCAGGCTCAGGCCCCTTTAAAGAAGAGTAGAGAATGATCACGTGGTGAAAGCAATGGGGTTTTGTAAAAACCTTGTATGGGTCTGATGATAAAGAAAGCCACAAAACTACCCAGCTGCTATATGATTGAAAATGAAAATACTGTTTTAGATTTTTCTTTGGAGGGGAGGGAGAGTTCATTTATTTAATTTTTAAAAACTATTTATTTGGGAAGTTTTTAACAAGTTTACAAATCCTTGCCACGCAATTATCAGAAACAAAACAATCCATTACAACAGTTATCTTTTGTTTGGAGTCATGATACTGGAATATAGTCACTGGGTCTTTCCATTTAACAGGGTGCTACCATATTACAGAGTGAGCATCATTACGACACCTATGTTTCTAGTGATTTTATTAAATTGAGTGAAATCTTTATATACACTTAACAGACAAGGTATGTCTATCAAATGTTAATATTAAAAATAATTGGACAGGTGTGCTGGCTTTTTTGCAGGTGAATGTACTTTGAGTACTGAATAAAAGGTAATCAAATATCTTAGTATCTATCTGTCCTCTGTCTATTTTGCTGAGTACGTAATTGGTGTGTGAATTTTTCCATAACCACAACCTCCTATATATTTTTTAACCATCCTCCATGGTTGGGATATTTTTCTTTTTCCAGTGAGAAGCTACCAATAGCCGATGAGAGATTAAGTCTTCATTTCCTTTTGTGTGACCCTTTCTGATAGGAAGCCCCAGGAGGATCACCAAAGGAACATTTGGGTCGTTTACGTTGTCTTGACACACCTAAGTACATATCTTATTACAGAATTACCAATACTAAGCAACATATTGTATATTGACCATATACAGTTATAGCATCCCCCTCCCCCAATTATTTAAAGACAACGTTATCATGCTATACCATTCATATTAACTTCTTTAGGGGGAGGAGAAAGCAGAATGTTTCCTGGTTGGGGAAGTATCTCAGGAGAATAGAAAGCAAGGAAAGCTAAAGGTGGAAGAGGGATGTAATTCAGTTGTTATCCTCTGTGTATATCCTTCTTGACTATCCTATCAGAATAGGAATACCATGTCTGTATCAAAGCATCTTGATTTCAGTATTTCTATTGTATTGTTTTCCTGGGCAAGGTATACTATTACTTTTAATCATTTTGTTGTGAATTTGTCTGGCACTGTTCTCACAAAATTTGTCAGGTCTTCCATTATAAGATACTCTGTTGGTGTTATGGATGGTTGAGGAACAATAGCAGGCTCTTATTTTATTTAAGGGCATTGATACATACGCAGCGCTAAGGCAAGCTGGGTACAGTAACTCCTCACTTAAAGTTGTCTTGGTTAACGTTGTTTTGTTGTTATGTTGCTGATCAATTAGAGAATATGCTCATTTAAAGTTGCGCAATGCTCCCTTATAACGGTTGTTTGGCAGCCGCCTGCTTTGTCCACCGCTTGCAGGAAGAGCAGCCCATTGCAGCGAGCTGGTGGGGGCTTGGAATCAGGGTGGACCAGCAGTGGTTTGAGCATTGGCCTGCTAAACCCAGGGTTGTGAGTTCAGTCCTTGAGGGGGCCACTTAGGGGTCTGGGGCAAAAAAATCAGTACTTGATCCTGCTAGTGAAGGCAGGGGGCTGGACTCAATGACCTTTCAGGGTCCCTTCCAGTCCTATGTGGTAGGTCTCTCTCTCTCTCTCTCTCTCTCTCTCTCTCTCTCTCTCTCTCTCTATATATATATATATATATATATATATATATATATTCAACTATCCGCTCACTAGCTGCAGAAAGCTGAATGTGCTTTTGGTAGATTGAAGGGTCGCTGATGTTGTTTACTCACTAGATTGGATCTAAGTGTGAAAAATATCCCAATGGTTATAGATGCCTGTTTTGTGCCGCATAATATATGAGAGGCAACGTGGGAAAAGTTGCTGCTGGGATGGAAGTGGAGGGGCTGTCTACTGAGTTTGTACAGACAGATACAAGGGTCATTACCAGCTCTTAGGGGAGACTTTGAAAGAGCATTTTAACAATCAGCTACAGTAATGTGCTGTGCCTGACTGTGCTCTGGCCCTAACGGTTTGTTAGAATGTTGTAGTGCTTGGTGTATGTTTGTGTATAACCCTGTGTCTTATAATGGACCTAGGAATTATCCTGTTTTGTTGTGCAGTTATAACTGACACACTTTCACTGAAACAGTGCATTCTGCAGTATGTGCAGTGAGCTAATAAAGATATATTTTTAAAAAATGGAATTTTATTGACTGACAAAAGCAGTGGAAAAAATGTACAAGAGGACAATACAATGCAAACGTCAAACATAAACTAACCAAATGGAACTTTAAATAGAGAAAGGCAGAAAACAGCTCTGTCCATTACAGTGTAGAAATACAGTCCAGTTTGGCTAGGGCCGGCTCTGGCTTTTTTGCCACCCCAAGCAAAAAAAATTATTAGGGGTATGGAACGGCTTCCATATGAGGAGAGATTAATAAAACTGGGACTTTTTAGCTTGGAAAAGAGACAGCTAAGGGGAGATATGATTGAGGTCTATAAAATCATGACTGGTGTAGAGAAAGTAGATAAGGAAGTGTTTACTACTTCTCATAACACAAGATCTAGGGGTCACCAAATGAAATTAATAGGCAGCAGGTTTAAAACAAAAGGAAGCATTTCTTCACACAACGCACAGTCAACCTGTGGAACTCCTTGCCAGAGGATGATGTGAAGGCCAAGACCATAACAGGGTTCCAAACAGAACTAGATAAATTCATGGAGGATAGGTCCACCAATGGCTATTAACCAGGATGGGCAGGAATGGTGTCCCTAGCCTCTGTTTGCCAGAAGCTGGGAATGAGCGACAGGGGGTGGATCACTTGATTATCTGTTCCGTTCTTTCCCTCTGGGGCACCTGGCACTGGCCACTGTTGGAAGACAGAATACTGGGCTAATTGGACCCTTGGTCTGACCCCGTAGGGCCATTCTTATGTTCTGATTGATTCTTGGCTCTTTCTCCATTTTCTCCTGGTCTCGCTATCTCTCTCCATGCTGTCTGCCATGTTGGCCTGACAGGCCTTTTGTTCACAGTTCGATGCAGAACTGGCTTGCAGCATCTTGCTGCACATATTCTCCCTAATCCTCTTATTTCTTCTCTGCATCAGGGTCAGGCATTCTGTGGGTGTGGGGAAGATTTTCCCTCAAGGCCACAGTGGCAGCAGCTATAGATAAAACAGACAAATGTATTGTCTTTACCGTCACAATGGGAAGTGAAAGATATGTTTCAAAACTCTTTTCCTTTGTTCCTATTAACATTTTTAATAAGGCATGTCTTATTGACACTTTTGCCTGGAGTGCCTCTGCACAGCACTACTTTCCAGCCCCAGTTATGATGAGTATCGCCCATGAGGGACTGGGATGGGGGGAAGGAGAATGACATTAACATTTTCAGTTGCATGAAACAATTTGGTCCCTATATCCCTGGGTACAAGCATAGGGCAATGGCACTGAAAATTGGCTCTAATTTCCACAGGCGGCGGTGATTTTAGCCGATATCTCACTCCTGAGGATGACAAAGGCACAGAGAACACAGCTGCTGCTGGGATCCAAAAGCCAGTTGGGCCCGTATGCCACTAGCCTGTTTACCGCAATGGTGCCAGCCAACTCTGTAAGGAATGGTGTGGGAATGCATCCTACTATGAAGGAAGAAATAAGGCCGCCATCCCTAGAATCCTTCAGGAGAGGACTACAGAGTATCTCCATGAAAGTTTCATTGAGGTCTCCCAGGAGGAGAATGGACAGTAGATAATAACTCGACCTCTGTTTGTTGTACCATTACCTCTTCTTGTATGAGTAAAACAATGAAAAATTGATACATGTTATGGTTCAGGGCAACTGTACCGACAAACTGGTAACTACAAAGAAACCCCTAGAGTCGGATGAAGGATTTCTCCTCCCAGAATCTGTTAGGGTTGGGGTTAATTCTGGTGAGTTTATTAGCATGTATCTGAAGAAGTGGGTTTTTTTACCCACGAAAGCTATGCCCAAATAAATCTATTAGTCTTTAAGGTGCCACTGGACTCCTCGTTGTTTTTGTGGCTACAGACGAACACAGCTACCCCCTGATATTAGCATGTGCTTACGTTCTTTTATCATTTTTAATATGTTTTCTCTCTAATGCTTCTTACCTGAAGAATAAAATAGGCTTGCAGAGAAAGAACTGTGTGGTACTGATAACTGTAGCAATTACCCCTGTTAACCATCCCTGAAGAGAAAGCCAGCAGGTGTGCGTGGGCACCCTGTCTGCACTGGGAAAGACAGTGAAGGTGGGGAACTGTGCAGCCTGGAAATACCCGGGACAGAAGGGAGAGGGGTGTGTCTCTACACTACCCAAGAGAGGCAAGAGCTGGGAACCTGAGTGGGTACCCTTGCTGGGGTGCCTCTTCTTGTATGAGTAAAACAATGAAAAGTTGATACATGTTATGGTTCAGGGCAACTGTACCTCTATTTCCCCTTCTGGCCTAGGCTGGAGAGTCTGGCACCCTAGGGGTGGGGGGGTAGGGGGATGTGGGCCTGCCCAACTCCATCGCATCCCAGCCCAGGGCCCTAACAGTGGTGGAGTGGTCTGCCATTGGGTCAGCCGGAACATGCTGCCCTAGAGTCAGTCAGCATCTTAGCCGGACAGCCATCGGCTGCCCTTGAGCTACTGCCTACCTCCCCGGGGTTTGGTATCTCTGTAATCCGCAGGTCCTCTGGGCACACAGCTGCTGGCAGTCCCGGCAACTCCTCTTCAGGGTCAGTCTCCATTGTGGGCAGGGTGCTGCAGAGCACAGATTCAGCTCCAAAGTGCCACAGCAAAGTGGAGGCGTTCATCTCCTTCCCTGGCTTCCGCTCAACTGAGCTGCAGCGCCCTCCCTTTATACTTCCTGGCCCGGCCCGGTACTTCTGGCGAGGAGAGTGGGGCAGGTTTGGCTCTGCCCACCAGGGGGAGCGTAGTGATCCCTCGCTCTCAAGTGGGGAAGGAGGCCACTCTGCCTCACTGCACCAAGTATTATTATTTTATCAACTAATATTGATTAATAACCTAATAAAAGCCTCCTGATTGGTTAATAATGAAATCACACCGTGTTTTAATATCATGCTGCAAAGAGCTACAGAAGACATTAAAGAGCCACTTGCGTCTCCTGACCCTCAGTCTGAGTATCACTGCTCTAATGTTAGAGGTGACATTCACAATGACCTAGATGGTTAAATTCCTGAGAAACCCATGTATCTAATCCAAGCTTTAAATTCAAACATGAATGTCCCTGGCTGGGAGGGGGGCAGAGTGGATATCGGTATCCTTAGGAAGGTTAAAAATTTCCAGTAGCTAGTGAAAGAAAATTTACCATGAGTTCAGGAAATGCTCAGGCAGGATGGGAATCAGTCGCACAATTGGTTCTGCTCCTTATTATTATCCCAATACTCAGCCTGGAGGAGGCAATTTCTAATAAACACTGCAGATGAGTCCTGATGGCATCAACTACTTTTTTAATCATTACTTTAATTTTGTTTTGCGCTGCCTGCCTTTCACAGCACAGAGATTTCTCAGGAGCCAAGTGTGTATCCTCTCTGGGCCCAAAAGAATACTTGGAACCACTTAAATCCTAATGTCTGTATTTAATAAAATCACTTTTTATTTAGTAATTTACTCAGAGTATGTATTAATACCTGGGGGAGCAAACAACTGTGCATATCTCTTTATCAGTGTTATAGAGGGCGAACAATTTATGAGTTTGCCCTGCATAAGCTATATGCAGGGTAAAACGGATTTATCTGGGTTTAGACCCCATTGGGAGTTGGGCATCTGAGTGCTAAAGACAAGCACACTACTGTAAGCTGTTTTCAGGTAAACCTGCAGCTTTGGGACAAGTGATTCGGACCCTGGGTCTGTGTTAGAGCAGACGGGAGTGGCTGGCTCAGCAAGACAGGGTGCTGGAGTCCTGAGCTGGCAGGGAAAACAGAAGCAGGGGTAGTCTTTGCACATCGGGTGGCAGCTCCCAAGGGGGTTTCTGTGATCCAACCCGTCACAGTGGATACTGTGTGTGTGTGTGTGTGTGTGTGTGTGTGTGTGTGTGTGTGTGTGTGTGAGAGAGCTCAGCATGGAGGGGGAGTGGAGATCCACCTGTCTGGGTAAGATATTTCTAGTGCTTGTGCAGCCCTGTCTTTGCTATCTGAGTAGCGATGGCCTGCAGCACAGTTGCTGCTGTGAAGTCCTAGCTGGCTGCAAATTAGTTGCATTATTGTCCCACCCAAACAGTTTGCATGATGGGAGTTGGTTTAAAATGTCTCTTCCGGTGAATTTGAAGCTGACTAAAGGCATTGAGTTGATGGCATTGGAAGAGGGAAGCCCCCTATTTAGCCACAGGGCAGGCATAAGGTGGGCAGTGGGTAGTACAGACGAAACACACTGGCTAAGTGTATGTAGTGTCCTGGGCTGAAGGGAAATAGCTGACTGCTGCTACCATCTAATCAAGTTAATCCTGTACCTCAAGGGTTAGAGGTCTGTCTTGTGGTGCTGAAGGTCCTCCCTTAGCATGCAAATAGAATGAAGGGCACAAACCGATGGAGGCGTCGTTACACAGGTATCTCCTCCCTAACCCAGGGTGAGACAGCCATTCAGTAATCATGTCCATCAGACTTGGCCTGGTTTCCAGTAAGGATACAGACTGGTCTGAGATGTGAAGAGTAGGATCTAGACTGAGGTCTGGTCTACACTGGGGTGGAGAATCGATCTAAGATGCGCAACTTCAGCTACGAGAATAGTGTAGCTGAAGTTGACGTATCTTAGATTGAATTAAAATCACTTACTTCGCGGCACGGGATCGACGGCCGCGGCTCCCCCGTCGACTTTGCTTCCGCCTCTCGCACTGCTGGAGTTCAGCAGTCGATGGGAGAGCGTCTACACTACACACGATAAATCGATCCCTGATAGATCAATCGCTACCCGCTGATCCGGCGGGTAGTGTAGACATACACTGAGACAACCCCTCCTCCCACCCCAGGGATCTCATCATTGGAGTAGCTTGGCTTTGCTGCTCTAGATGAATTTCCCTCCCCACCCCCCATGCTATGCACAAAGACTTTGTTTTGTTTTCTTCCCTAAATACAAAAAATTTTATCTTTCATTATGGATAGAAGATTGTATCTCACTCAGAAGAATGTGTATGCTTATAAATGTATGTATGACATAACTGGAATATGTTTTGTGCTGCCTGTGCCATGTAACATATCTCCGTAAGGGTTGTGATCTACTATATCTATTCATCCTATCTGTACGTATATATCATTTTCTACTCGAGCTTAAGAATATGGGCTGTATGCTTGCCTGATTTCTAAGTAAGCTTTGTGAGGCATTTGGTCAGCTTCTTTAGGAAGGAATTTGCCAGGTTAAGTACCTGATCAGGAGACACTTAGGGAACAATGCATCTTGGAATGCTCCAATCCACATGAGAAGTCTTCCTGGAGACATGCAAGATGCCATGTGGACAATGCAAAGACTGAGTCATGCAGGGGCATGTGACTTGCCCAGGTGACTCCAAAACTCCATCTTGGAGCTGGGCTTTGCAGAGGAGGGAGGTCTCCACCCACAAGAGAGAGTCTACTTAAACCTGTGGGAGACCCCTCCATTTTGTCTTCAGCTGGCTAAAGAAGGAGCCTCTCCACACCCCCCCCCAGGATACTTGAAGGAGACTGAAACAAAGGACAGTAACTACAGGGGGTGTGAGTGATTGCTGGACCCAGGCTAAAAGGAGCTTAGCCTGTAAAAGGGAGCACTCTGGAACTGGTGAGGAAATTATCTGTATTCAGTTTGATTAGGCATAGATCTGCGCATTTTATTTTATTTTGCTTGGTGACTTACTTTGTTCTGTCTGTTACTACTTTGAACCACTTAAATCCTACTGTCTGTATTTAATAAAATCACTTTCTATTTAGTAATTCACTCAGAGTATGTATTAATACCTGGGGGAGCAAACAACTGTGCATATCTCTCTATCAGTGTTATAGAGGGCGAACAATTTATGAGTTTGCCCTGCATAAGCTTTATACAGGGTAAAACAGATTTATTTGGGTTTAGACCCCATTGGGAGTTGAGCATCTGAGTGCTAAAGACAAGCACACTTCTGTACGCTGTTTTCAGGTAACTTGCAGCTTTGGAACAAGTGATTCAGACCCTGGATCTGTGTCTGGAGCCAAACAGGAGTGTCTGGCTCAGCAAGACAGGGTGCTGGAGTCCTGAGCTGGCAGGGAAAACAGAAGCAGGGGTAGTCTTTGCACAGCGGGTGGCAGCTCCCAAGGGGGTTTCTGTGATCCAACCCGTCACAGTGGCGTAGTCGGCAGGATCTGTGCACAGCTGATTGCTTTGAGATACTGGTAGTGATTTTAAGTGAGTTTTAAGTGTGGTGGCTGGAGAACAGACAAAGTGGTTACTGGTTTGTTATTTTCTGTTTGCTTATTTCGGGCAAGGGAAGTAGGGACAGAAAAGGAAGCTCTCTGTTAACTAAGAATCCCCTGAGCTGAGTGCATCTCAGTTTCAGTGAACTGCAGAGGGGTTGTGGCCCAGCACAAGAAAGCAGGAAAATGAGTACTAGTGATCTCAGTTCCAGTGAACTGCAGAGGGGTTGTAGCCCAGCACGAGAAAGCAGGACAATGAGTACCAGTGACGCTGCTATTAAACTAAAGCTGGCCAGGTTGGAAGCAAAAGAGAGAGAAAGTGAACATAAGAGACGGCTGGAACTAAGACAATTAGAAATTAGTGCCATGGAGGCAGAACATGCAAGGGAAGAGGCTGCCCACAAGAGAGCTATGGAGGTCGAGGCAGCGAGAGTGGAGGCAGCAGCAGCGAGAGTGGAGGCAGAGGCAGCTGCCCACGAGAGGGCTATGGAGGCCCAGAGGGAGGCCCGGAAGCATGAACTGGCTGTTATGGAGTCAAAGAGACGAAACCCTCCCCCTGCTGGCTCCACTTCCCCAAAAATCCACAAATGGGAGCGGCTATGTCCACAGTATGATGAGTCCAGCGATATCGCCGAATATTTCATCACCTTTGAGAGACTGTGCACCCTCCATGCCATCCCTGAAGATCAGAAGATGACCACATTGATAGCAAAATTGACTGGCAGAGCTCTGGACATATTCAATAAGATGCCTATTGATGATGCTTCAAACTATGGTAAATTTAAGGAACTGGTTTTGAAACAGTTTCAGGTTACACCTGAAACCTACAGGGTTAAATTCAGGAGCCTTAAGAGGGGATCTGGATTAAGTAATGTGGCTTATGCCAATGAAATGAGAGATTTGGTAGATAAATGGGTGCGGGGGAGAGGCATTACCAGCTTTGAAGGGATGTGTGATCTAGTTACTCAGGAACATTTCCTGAATATGTGCAGTGATGAGGTAAAACAGTATTTGTGGGACAAAAAGGTAAATGCAGTGGATGAATTAGCTGAGTATGCTGACTCTTATGAACAAGCCCAAGCTGCAATCAAACACAAACCACTGGCAGAAGGGTATAAGGTTGGGGGAAAGCAGAATCACCGTTTTACCCCTGGGTCTGGGAAAAAAGAGGCTGGGCGGTCACCTCCCCATTCCCCTGGTACTCGACCCAAATTTCCTGTGCAAGCAGAGGAGCCCAAGAGGTGCTATCATTGTAAGTCCACTGAGCACCTGAGGAATAAGTGTCCCTTACTGAGTGAAGCTGCGGCTTCTCAGAGCCAGGCTGTGGCCTCTTTCCACACAGGTTTGTGTGGAAGCAAGCTTTACAAATCAAGCAACGAGCATATGCATGCTGTTAAATTGAATGGTCAGATGCTTCTTGGATTAAGGGACACGGGTGCTGAGATTTCTGTGGTCAGGAGGGACCTAATCCAGGAGAAGGATCTGTTGCCAGGTAAAATGGCAGAATTAGAGCTGGTAGGGGGTTACAAAGTCCTTGCACCTTTAGCTAAAGTACACATGCAAACTCGGGATTTGCAGGCTGAGCTGACTGTTGCAACGGTGGCAAACAATTTTGCACCATTTCTACTGGGGAATGATTTCTTTAGTGTGGCAGAATCTGTCCCAGGGTTGGTTAGCAGTGAGAAGGAATCTTGTGCTAAAAGCCCCAGAGGGGGGGGTGAAGTCACACGGACTGCTGGGGGAATAGGAGAGTGTCTCTTAGGTTCCTCTGCAGCAGTAAAGGATGCAGCTTCGGGGGCAGGGCTGGTTGTGGCCAGTTCCTGTAGCCCTGGGGCTCAAGGGAAGTTCCAGAGGGAGGAGCTGGATGAAGCCAGCTCCTGTCCCGTAATCATCTCCCCTGGGGAGGGGGATGTACCACCTTGTAGCAAGGAGGCCACCACAGCTGCTGACTGCCAGGAAGTTGCAGGTCAGCAGGGGGCTGGGCCTGCCCTGGGGTGCACAGAGGCGTGTGTCCCAAAGGTGGAAGTTGGGGTCCTGGGGACCGCTGTGGTGGGAACAGGCCCCAAGGACTCTATAGCTGAGTGCCAGCCCAACCCGAGTGGAAGGGGAGGGATTTTGCTGGCCAGCGAGAGGTCTGTCGTAGCTGGTAGCTGTGAGTCCACAGCTGGGGCAGGATCACCTTCCCTTTCAGGGGACACAAGAGTGTCGGACCCAGAGGGGAGATCAAAGAGGGAAGCCCAGATGGAAGGTCAGGGGGGGCCAGAGAGTCCACCCACCTTTTGTGGGGAGAGGCTTTCCCAGGAGGAGGGTGAAAAGTCTGCATTCGAAATGCCAGCCCCCTCTCCTGTGGATCAGGTTTTAAGGGAAACCTGGGGGTCAGGTCTCCAGGATGAGGGGGTCTATCCAGCTGACCCATTGGAAACAGAAAGTGGGGTGCCCAAAGGGGTCCAGAGCACCCCAGGGAAAGCTGCTGTTCTTGCTACACTTGCAAGAGATAAAACTCTCTCTCCAAGACGGGGGGGGGAAATCTCTTCATGGGGGGAACTTCACAAGGGAGTGGGGCCCAGCCCAGAGAAACTCCAGAGGGAGGGGCCGAGGACAAGTATGGTTGTAGTACACCCTTTCCTGGCCAAAGACCCAAGCACATGCCCGAACTAGAAGTCTTCCCCAAAGAGGCAGAGGAATCTGCATCAGAGGGTCTACCAGAGGGCATAGAGAACTGGGAAAATGCAATGGGTGCTAAACAAGTCAAATTGAGTGAACGAAGCCTGTTCACTGTAGATTTGCTGTTAACCTTGTGTCTTTTGCTAATTCACCTATGGGATAAAACAAAAGAATTCACACTAGTAGTAAACCCTTTAAAGATGTGGAACATATTTGATTTGTGGAATAAGCTGTTATACATGCTGGGGATGGTGATAGGACAGCCCCACCAGCGTGTTACTTTACAGCCCATACCTGTAAAAAGCAGCAAAAGCATAACAGGCCTATGCTGCTGTGTAGAAGGGGAAACTGAGGCACACCGCCTCATGGCATTGGTGGCTAAATGCCAAGATACCTCCACGTTAAGGAGTATTGCTGCCTGCATTCTGTTAGCAATACTACATCCCTACCTGTTTGCAAGCATCTGGGGACCAGGGACCCCAAAACGGGCTAGAACCCCCAGGGGTGACACCATATGGTTTCAAGGTACTGAAAGGAAGTGTGACCAGAAACAAACAGAAATTTTACAGGTACTGCCTCCGCCATGGACAGTGTCCAAGTCTCTGGCAGTAAGTTCAGGGGGAGGGTGTGACAGTGTACCCCATAAGGCTTTATGGGGAGGGGGTGCTTATAAATGTATGTATGACATAACTGGAATATGTTTTGTGCTGCCTGTGCCATGTAACATATCTCCGTAAGGGTTGTGATCTACTATATCTATTCATCCTATCTGTACGTATATATCATTTTCTACTCGAGCTTAAGAATATGGGCTGTATGCTTGCCTGATTTCTAAGTAAGCTTTGTGAGGCATTTGGTCAGCTTCTTTAGGAAGGAATTTGCCAGGTTAAGTACCTGATCAGGAGACACTTAGGGAACAATGCATCTTGGAATGCTCCAATCCACATGAGAAGTCTTCCTGGAGACATGCAAGATGCCATGTGGACAATGCAAAGACTGAGTCATGCAGGGGCATGTGACTTGCCCAGGTGACTCCAAAACTCCATCTTGGAGCTGGGCTTTGCAGAGGAGGGAGGTCTCCACCCACAAGAGAGAGTCTACTTAAACCTGTGGGAGACCCCTCCATTTTGTCTTCAGCTGGCTAAAGAAGGAGCCTCTCCACCCCCCCCCCCCCAGGATACTTGAAGGAGACTGAAACAAAGGACAGTAACTACAGGGGGTGTGAGTGATTGCTGGACCCAGGCTAAAAGGAGCTTAGCCTGTAAAAGGGAGCACTCTGGAACTGGTGAGGAAATTATCTGTATTCAGTTTGATTAGGCATAGATCTGCGCATTTTATTTTATTTTGCTTGGTGACTTACTTTGTTCTGTCTGTTACTACTTTGAACCACTTAAATCCTACTGTCTGTATTTAATAAAATCACTTTCTATTTAGTAATTCACTCAGAGTATGTATTAATACCTGGGGGAGCAAACAACTGTGCATATCTCTCTATCAGTGTTATAGAGGGCGAACAATTTATGAGTTTGCCCTGCATAAGCTTTATACAGGGTAAAACAGATTTATTTGGGTTTAGACCCCATTGGGAGTTGAGCATCTGAGTGCTAAAGACAAGCACACTTCTGTACGCTGTTTTCAGGTAACTTGCAGCTTTGGAACAAGTGATTCAGACCCTGGATCTGTGTCTGGAGCCAAACAGGAGTGTCTGGCTCAGCAAGACAGGGTGCTGGAGTCCTGAGCTGGCAGGGAAAACAGAAGCAGGGGTAGTCTTTGCACAGCGGGTGGCAGCTCCCAAGGGGGTTTCTGTGATCCAACCCATCACAGCGTCGTTACACAGGTATCTCCTCCCTAACCCAGGGTGAGACAGCCATTCAGTAATCATGTCCATCAGACTTGGCCTGGTTTCCAGTAAGGATACAGACTGGTCTGAGATGTGAAGAGTAGGATCTAGACTGAGGTCTGGTCTACACTGGGGTGGAGAATCGATCTAAGATGCGCAACTTCAGCTACGAGAATAGTGTAGCTGAAGTTGACGTATCTTAGATTGAATTAAAATCACTTACTTCGCGGCACGGGATCGACGGCCGCGGCTCCCCCGTCGACTTTGCTTCCGCCTCTCGCACTGCTGGAGTTCAGCAGTCGATGGGAGAGCGTCTACACTACACACGATAAATCGATCCCTGATAGATCAATCGCTACCCGCTGATCCGGCGGGTAGTGTAGACATACACTGAGACAACCCCTCCTCCCACCCCAGGGATCTCATCATTGGAGTAGCTTGGCTTTGCTGCTCTAGATGAATTTCCCTCCCCACCCCCCATGCTATGCACAAAGACTTTGTTTTGTTTTCTTCCCTAAATACAAAAAATTTTATCTTTCATTATGGATAGAAGATTGTATCTCACTCAGAAGAATGTGTATGCATGTATCCGCAAACTGAGAGCGTGCCCGCTAGTTCATTTGTACAAACAGGTTTGGAATTTTTATCAGTGAATGTCGATTTCATTGTGTCCATACAAACCAACAAAAAAATATTTCCATTGATAATGGAAACGTCTTACGATTTGTGTTTTAAGGGTTATAAAGCTTTAACTACAGGATTTGAATCTCAATGTCTACTATCATTAAATAATGATTGTCTCATCCCCCGATTGCAATGGTCCCTACACTGTAGGGCGCGCCCCCCAAGGGGTTGTGGAGGAACATTTGGGAGGGGCAGAGCGGGGCCCGGGCCAGCCCTCATGGGGGGGTGGGGAGTTAGCACCACCCTGCACCACTCTGCCCCCAGCTCTGCTCCAATCCTAGCTCCTATTGCAGCCCCATCCCCAGTTGCAGCTCCTGGCTGTGACCTCGGTCCCTGGCTCCCAGCCGTGGCCCCCGACTCCCGGCCGCAGTCCTGCCCCAGCCCCAGCCCTAACATTGGTCCCTGGCTCCTGACCGCGGCCCCAGCTGTGCTCTGCTCCCAGCCCTGACTGCGGCCCTGCTCCCGGCCCAACCTCCCAGGGCATGCAGGCAAATTACATTAGGGATGAGGGGGTGACTTAAAAATGTGGGGACCACGGCCCTATTGTGTGACACCCCCATAATTTTGTGCAACTATGAACATTTAAATAGATAAAAATCTAAACAAATAAAAATGAACATCAATATTATCTGTCAAAATCGAATTCTGCCAAGCCTATGTTTACATTAGCTCCACTTGCAATCTGCACATCAGCCGACTACAGGTACAGCCTTCATGGTCCTAAAGGTGTAGGTGACTAGACAAACAAATGGATGTGGATGGTAGGGCACTGGATAAGATCTTGCAGCATAGGCGCTGACTCCGGGGCTGGGTGGAGTGGGGGTGGGACCTGGGCAGAGTTGGGGATCAAGCACCCCCCGGCACTTTGCAAAGTCGGCCCTTGCGTCCAGGAGATGTGGACATGGCATGGGGCACAAATGAATTCTTGGAATTCCACAGTTCTGTGAAGACTTGGCCCTGTCTCTCCTTGTGGGTGTGACACTAGTGGGAGGTGATGCTCATTGCCTTACAATCCTCTGACCCTCATCCAGAGGCAGGATCAGAGTGGGGTCCACAAGTAGGTTCCCCAGAAGCAAGACTAGAGTGGGAAGGAACTGACCCATGGTCCTGGTCTCTTCCTCCTTCCATACCTAAAGGAAGCCAGCTTTCCTCCATGCAGGGTTGGCAACTCTCACAAGTTTGTGATGAGTCTAGCAATATTTTTCATAATGCCCCCAGACCTGGAGTCACATGATGATGTGAGACTCTCAGCCTTCATTTAAAAAAAATGCAAACTTCTACCCTTGTGGCAGGAGAGAAAAGCTTCAAAACCTGAACCCAAGTGCACTCTAAAGGCGCTGAGGCAAATCACCCCGAATGCTTTATTTTATGAAAACATTTCATGATTTTTAAACTAATCTCATCATTATGTTGAGGTCTGATTGGTGATTTTTTGAACAGTTTGGGGTTATATTGTCCATGTAGGGCCTTAGCAGCGGAGGTGATCTTATATGGAGGTTTGTGGGTGGAGTGCTCAGGAAGCCAGACCCAGTGATTGTGTCGATCACAATGATACAGTAGAAATAGTAAACTAATTTATTAATCATTTTTTGCTATGTACAAGTTTAATGGAGAAATATTTGTATGAAACAATTAAAAAGAACTGGTTCTTTTTACAAACAGTAACGGCAGTGACGCAGGTAAGACCCAGGCTCGTTGTTTATTGGTCATGCTTTCATCTGCGAGTTAGGCAGAATAGGGCCGAGCGGCAGGCACGGCGCCGTTTGTCATCCTGGGAGTTACAAAAATACACCCTCTAATGTGACAGCACTGAGACAGCAGCTAGGACAAGATACATGCCATGGGAAAGAGACATAATGAAAACACAGACACCGCTGTAACGCTGAGCAAAGAAGTCAACCCCGGAGTGATTATAAAACCTTGAGGAATGCTGACCAGGAAACCTTGTTTTCCTGCTGCTTCCTGTACCAGCCTTTAACTGACGGGCTGGTGCTGCCTCTGACAACCCTTGTATACCTTACTGGAATTGAACTGTAAATGGATCCCTGTGTTCATGGCAATAAACAGTTCAACTCTTAACTGGGATGGAAGGAGAAGTACTTGGTAACTAAAGAAGGGGACTAGGAGTTGGGATATCTGGGTTCTGTTCCCAGCACTCCTCTGGGCTGACTGGATCACCTTGGTCAAGTCATGTGACTGCCCTGTGCCTGGGTTTCCCTATCTGTAAATGAGCTATAACAATCCAAGAGTGATGTGAGGCTTAATGCGATCAAAATGTGTTAAGTGTTTTGTGGCCCCTGGGGGAAGATGCTAGAGAAGTGCAATGCATTAAAATAGTTACAGTAGGATCAAATTCTGATGCCCTGATTCATACCGAGTAGCAATTTAGTCCATATGTGGGTCCACTCATGCAGTAAGGCATTATTTAACATTATTTCTGTAGTTTCTAATAGCAATATTGATCTCCTAGCCAGACATTTCCTGGCAATTCATGACCAGTTGGGTAAAGGACTCGTGGGGGGAGGCGTGGACCAGCATTTTCTTTGCACTCTCCGTCAGTACCTGGCCCAAGCCAGGGAAGCTTGTGATCTGACCAGCGGACCAAATTCGGTGATGAATCCTGGTCACGTGCCGCCTGAGGCATGTTGCACATACGCTCAGAAGAAGGAGGATGACTCAGGACCTCGCCTGCCAATACTCAGACAGGGAGATGACAGCGCTTTGCATTGTGATAGCACTTGTTCTCTGAACTCAGTGCACTCTCCAGAATAGTAAGAGGGTAAGTATGATCATTACCCCCATTATACAGAGGGGGAAACTGAGGCACAAAGAGGGGAAGCCATTGCCCGTGGTCTCACAGTGAGTCAGTAATGGAGCTGAAAATAGAACCAGCAGGTATTAGAGACACAGAGGCCATAACAGGAATATCATTTTAAATATCCTTACATAGTACCACCACTTGGAATGGCCTCTTGCTATTATAAAATAACTTGGTTTTTTTTTTTTTTTTTTTAACAGGGGAATGAAAATAAATTTCTGTTTAAATTCCAGACCCCCAGATCTAATTTGGGATTTTCAGTGACCAATCAGATGTTAACTCTTTTGTAAAATGTGGTTCCTCCACCTGTTGTACTACCCATAGTCCTTTGCTCTAATAAATTCACAATCCAGTTGCAGATGAATGCACACTTCTTTACATCCTGTCTTTAACAGTTATTGTGCCGTTAAACGGTAATGTTACACAGCTTTCATGCCCCACCACAGAGGTGGCTGCATTGCGGTAGTGGGTAAAGTGATTCCTGAATAAGAGTGGGTAAAGTGATTTCTGAAGTGCTTTGGGATCCACCAGAATGAGTTGGATGCTTTACAGATGTACATGAGATATTTAATCCAAAGGATTTTTCTAAGGACAAACTGAAGCAATGTTCTTACGAATGAATCTGTAGTTACACACAGTGAAGGGGGCCACTAAGTTTCTTTGTTAATTTTTTTTTTAAAAGGGCAATGAATTTGGTGCTGGATCAGCAGTCCTGGAGACTGTAGTCCTCTTTAACCACAGAGCAGGGGCAGTACAGGCAATGGCAATGCCCACTCTCTTTGATCATCTATTACCCACTCCCAAAGTGCCTCGATTCTGTCCTGGAGTGGTAGATTGGGAATGGGCATTGGGAACCTAGTGGTAGAGCTCATTTCCCATGGCCCAATCACCCCTTGGTCTCTGCTGAGGCTGCCAGCCAGGGGCTCTCCTGTTCCAGGTGTGTCTGTGAGCGCTCGTTTGTTTCATGAGAGCGGAGTATTTTGGACTCTCTAATCGTGTACAGTTCCCTCCCGCTGTCCTACCATGGCTCTTTCACCTCCAGCTCTGAAGAGGCCCCCTTTTTATTTTGAAACCCTGCGCTGTAACCGTGCAGCTGTTGTGTAGATATGCCCTAACTCTCCTCCAGGTGGTGCAGGTACACAATCAATCCTCTGACCCCAGAATAATCCTCCTAGCCCACAAAACTGATTCTGGTGTCAGAGTTCTTTCCTCTCCAGCTGCGAGCCTGGGGGTTCATCTCGTAAGTGACACTGCAGCGTCTGGATAAAGTCACAGCCTAAGGGTGGTTGCCAGCTTGATTGAGGAAGGAGGGCAGTGGGCAGGAGCGGGGTGAACTCATGCAGAGAGGAAACATTTTCTCTGGCTTCCTGATGGAACAGAGGGGTCTACATGGGGGGCTGTGGTTATAACACAGATAAAAATTTAGTAACCGTATCCCTGTTACGGGGATAAACCCTTGATCAGTCCAAGGTGTTAACCTGGTGTGGGGACACAAATAGGTCCCATCTACACTACAGCTTTATCCATGTTGAAACTGGGCTATGGGATGACCATGTTCTAACCCTGTCCTCTGCCAAGATTACAGTTGGAGTGTACCTGGAGCTTTCTGGCATGGGTTAAGTCTCAGAAGAGAGCTCAAGGAATGAATAGGCATTGGGAATCAACTCCCCTCTCTGCCCCCGGGGCAGGCCTCAGGCATGGTGGTGGGGCAGTGTGTAGTGAAGTTTCTGTAACCACTGGGGAATGTATATTACAGGTCCCTGTTTATGCCTGGGCTGCAGACAGGGTATCGCAGCCAGAGCTACAGAGCCTGGCTCTTTAGTTCAAGCTGTAGCAGCTCATGTTTTCACGCTCAGGAGGTCCCTGATTCAGTTCGTGGTATGGTGGCCATCAGACTTGCACTCCTGCTGGCCCATGGCATACTTGTTTTGTAGTTGATTAGCCTCCAGGGATGTTAATCCAGCCAGGGCCGGCTCTAGGATTTTTGCCGCCCAAAGCAAAAGCAATTTTGGCCACCCTCCCCCCCCCCCCCCCCGTTCTTTAATTACCCCACCCCCGGCCCTGCCTCAACTCCGCCCCTTCCCCAAATCCCCAGCCCTGCCTCCTCTCCCCAGGCTCTCAAGCCTAGGAGGGAGGGAGGGGGAGCAGCGGCGCGCGAAACGGCTGCTCGGGATCTTCCCCCCCCCCCCTCCCAGGTTTGAGAGCCTGGGAGGGAGGGCGAGTAGCGGCGCGGGAATCAGCTGTTTCGCGCGCCATGGCAGCAGCAGCGGAGGTGAGCTAGGGTGGCCGGGGCACATTTTTAGGGGCGGCATTCTGGCGCTGGCCATGCCGCCCCTAAAAATGTGCCGCCCCAAGCACCAGCTTGTTTTGCTGGTGCCTAGAGCCGGCCCTGAATCCAGCACATTTAACCTGAAGAAAATGTATTTAAAATAAACAAAGATCCCCAGGTGGAGCAGGGAGAGCTGCATGGGTGTTAGGTTTGGAAGGGCTACATTTTAAAAAACAGAAGCCCAAGTTGAAGAAGGAAAGAGTGACATGACTGATTTTAACAACTCCATCTTGTTGGGCTAGAAATTGTATCCCCCAGGGCATGCTGGTCCCAGGTAGAGAGGGATGGCCATGGGATTTCCCTTGGCTGCTCTGGAGGGGGACTACCTTGGTGGTAATGGGTCACAGGGCCCATAGGTTGGTGGATTCTGTAGTTAGTGGAGGTTTGAGTTGCTCATGTAGCCCTAATGAGACTTAGGGTACATCGACGCTGCAATTAAAAACCGGCTGCTGGCCTGTGCCAACTGCGTCAGGCTCGTGTGGGGCTCAGGCTAATGGGCAGTTTAATTGCAGTGAAGGCGTTCAACTCGGGCTTTAGGACCCTGCGAGATGGGAGGGTCCCAGCGCTCGAGCTGCAGCCCGAGCCCATGCAATTAAACAACTCCTTAGCCCGAGCCTGAGTCAGCTGGCACAGGCCAGCCATGAGTGTCTAATTGCAGTGTAGACATATCCTCAGGGACCAAAACACTTGGAAATCCATTTTGAATGTGAAAAGAGAAACCTGACTGATTCTCTCTCTCTCTCTCTCTCTAGTAAACCTAGACTGTAAGCTCAGGGCAGGGACAGTTGTCTTGTATTTGCCTTCAAAAGTGCCATGAAAATGTAGAAGAATTAATAAATACATTGGATGATTCAGAAACAACCACCACGCGGCTTTCCCCCCTTGACTCTGAGCAGCAATGAATCCAGTTGTCTGGTGAACCATTCCTAACACAGGCTCTTTGGGATCAGGGAAGGGGTTGACTTCTTTGGCCACGGCAGACTTAAACCGATTCACTATGTGTCAGTGACATGAAACAGAGTTTCCGGTTAGATCTCGTTCTGTTCATTCAGGTCATTGGTTAAGCTATCGTACTCGCTGGAGCGCGGTGACATGCCCAGGTACTGCTTCAAGAACTCGCTAAACCTCTTCTGGTTGTTCCACTTCCGGGCCGACTTCCTGACCCCGATGAAGCCCCCGTACCGCTTCTGCACCCCCTGCACGGTGGGCTCCAGCACCTGCCTGTAACTGTACTTTCCTTTGAGGAAGCCACCGAGCCGCTTGGAAATATCCTTGGGCTGCTCTTGGAAGTCACCCAGCGGGGTCTCACTCCCATTGCTGACACCCTCGTCCACCTCCCGCTGGCGGATCAGGCTGCTCACCTTGGAAACTCTCTTCTCACCTTCCACTTTGCTAAGATCCACCACTTTGGTGAGGTCATCGAAGTGCTTCCGGCTGCCTCTGAACAGGCCACTATCGTCCATCTCTAAGGGCTGGTAGGAATCTTCTTCCAGGCTGTCAGCGCTCACCTGTATGGACGACTTCCCAGCCACTTTGGTGCAAAGCTCCCAGGTGGTACTCGAAAAGGCCTTCCCTTCGCACTCCATGATGCAGACCTGCAGAGAGGAACAAAGCAAGGAGGCTTTCAATTGGCCATTGAGCCTTTTCTCCAGCGAGTGTTCTCCTGCAGAACACTAGTGCAAAGTCTGTGCTCTGCTTCAAGCCCTACTTAAGCCCTCAGTGACAATTGCTCATCAATGTGAGTTTGTGTAACCTTCTGGGTGTGGTGTTCTGTCCTATCTAGTGGCCCTGAGACCACTTAGAGAAAGAGAGAGAGATTAATGAGTCTGCTCTACTGCCTTAGGTAATAGCCATATGGCTTTTAGCTCATGCGGTAGAAGCTCATGCATTTAGCTCCAGAGGTCCTGGGTTCGATCCTGCCTGCCACTAACCAGGGTCTGTCAGTGTTACACGGTTTCCCAACGTGGCTGTTTGTTAGCCAACAATTAATAGCTGTAGACCATTGTATAGATCTAGCAAAGGCAGCATAGCGTCTTTCCTGGATTTGGCCTAAACTGCTAGGGAACCAATAATCCCAAAATGTTTGAAAAGGGCCGTACAGAATAAGGATTAATTGAAGCAAGTAATTATGCTAATTCCCTGTCCTGCAGGCAGAGCTATCTTTGGTATGCATGCAGTTCTGCACATCAGAGGAATGGCACGACTTTGTCCTAGCTGGGGAGGCCCATGACATAGTATTGCTTCTTTTTTGACCTGATCAACTAGTTACATTTTGGGGCCATAATAGGGTGACCAGATATCCCGATTTTATAGGGACAGTCCTGATATTTGGGGGTTTGTCTTGTATAGGCACCTGTTATCCCCTAGCCCCCGTCTTTCACACTTGCTGTCTAGTCACCCTAGGTCATGGGGATGTTCTAGCTGGAAGTAGAAATTGATGGAGTCTGGTATTTAGCTTTGATGCAATCTTGTTTATTTACAAGGAATGTACAAGGTCCTGCTTCCCGAAACGCAGTAGGAACTACGAAAAAAAGGAGCTGTGCGCACTCTAGCTTTTTCCAGGGTTACACTACGCTCGCCAACTACTGCTGGGCTTTCTTTCTTTGTTCTGTCTGTTCTTGGTTTCTGTGTGTTCTGCCTACACATGTACACCCCCCCCCCCAACCAATACTCAGCAAAACCCCTTCCTCGCACTCAGTCAACGAACTGCTGGGTGGGCTCTCTTAGGCCTTGGCTACACTGGCGCTGTACAGCGCTGCAACTTGCTGTGCTCAGGGGTGTGAAAACACACACACACACCCCGAGCGCAGCGAGTGCAGCGCTGTAAAGCGCCAGTGTGATCAGAGCCTGCAGCGCTGCACGCTCGCTCGCAGCGCTGCGACGACACTCACGCTTCACAGCGCTGCCGCTGTGTAGCCAAGGCCTTAGGCTTTAGTTAAGGGGCCACACCCAAAACGCTTCACAGCTATTTTAAGTGAAGGGTGAATTCGCACATCAGTTTCAATGAGGTTTTAATTTCACCCATCACAAGGTTTAATCCAGTTCATAACAGCAGCATTTAAAATACAGAGTATGTGCGTTAAATGCACCCTTCTGCTGGAGGACATTTTGAAACAAATCTTTTGTTTCAGCCTCCTAGCAAAATATATTCCCATCAGCCACAGCTATCGAAGGTTGTGCTGAGGGGGCTAGATCCTCTTCGTGCTCATCCCAACTGTCAGATTACAGCAGCCTGTAAAATGCCTGCAGCTGTGTAATACTGAGGTTATAAAACTGCACAACAGCCCCTCTGACCTGCAGAATGGCATTTAATTAGCCTTGTGTAACTGGCTAAAAATCGGAGGGGAAAGCAGTTGTGCTCACAATGGGGCTATCTAGCCAGCCCTGTAATCCTGTCACTGAAGCATGTCTGGAAATAGTTAACGCCCTTCAGGTTTTTCCTTCCTCTCTCTGCTTTGGCTGCTTGGCAGCACTGAACTGTCTGTGCAGAGGATTCACAGACAACATTCAAACCTGATGTGGGAATTATCTTACTGCCCCCATCATAATAGTATCTGGGCACCTTTTACAGCCCAGCAGGCATCCCTTTAGACACTGTACGTAGACAGAGAGCTAGATTTTCTTCTCAGTTATGCTGGTACAAAGCCTGAGTAACTCCATTGACTTGCATTGGGTGACTAGTCCACCCAAAATCAGAACGAACTCAAACCTGAACTGATCCTTTTCTGAGCGTTGGAACTGCTCCCTCCCCCTTAGCTTTCATTTGTTTAAAAACCTTCCGGTCTCCGGTTCTAGCATCCCCACTATGAAAGATGCTGAAATACACATGTGGGATGTCTGACCTAACCTTTTGTTGGTTATTTTTACAAGTCTGACCCTGAGAGGCTTCCACCCCAAATGTAGGAGATTTGAGAGATTCCAACAGGTCAAGTAAGCATCTGAACTTATGGGTTCTCAGACAATGTCTCACTGTGTGACCTCGGGCAAGTCACTTTGCCATGTCTCCGTTTGCCCATCAGCTCAGAATGATAATACTTGCCTATCTGGGGGCAGTTAATGCTTGTAAAGCACTATGGATTCCCCTGGGTTGAAAAGAGCCACAGAAATGCAATGTCTTCTAGAAATGCATAATGTATTAATTATCCAAACTGATCCTCAAGACTGTTCACTTCACCCCCGCTTTCGCAAGGACTTATCTGTGGAACCTCTGTGTGACTACTGGGGAAGCAGACAGCAACTGCTTCAAAAAACAATATCCACTCATCGGTGAAAATGATTCACGTTTCCCTTTGAAGTTTGTGCTTCTGTTCCACTCTCCCTCTGCTTATTACGGCTCTGTCCTTAATCCAGGCATCATCCGCATCCTTCCTCCTTTTATCAGACCTAGTTCTCCCCAGGCTAGGACGTGGATCAAACGACGGGTCATGTGGCCACAGCTTTTGCTGTTAGTCATGGTTAGCAAGCCTCGTGTTGATGACTAAAACCAGCCAACGGGGAAAACTGGTCCAGGGGAAAATAGTATTTTTTTGTTATCTTCAGACAGAAACCGATTTGGTCCTCTCCAAAGTTGTTTGTATGACGCAGGCTGGGCCAAAATGACGCACTGGTTGCAGCAACAGATCGGATCAAACTAAACAATGTGTGTAGAGCCTGCCAGTTTAGTCCAGAGATGTAGCTCGCACAGGGAGCAGGGCCGCACAGACACTATCTACCTGGGCTGGAGAGAGGACACACCAGAAGTATGATTGGCAACCTGGGTTTCCTCTGGGAGGTACTGTCCAAGGGACTGCATGACCAGAGCAAGAGAGACCCAGAGAAGAAGGTGGGGGTGATTCTTAACCTCCACTGCCGCATGGAGAGGGAGCTGTTTTCTGACTGTCCCAGTCAGAGGGTCTGAGGCTACCTCAGAGAGCCCATAGGCCACTCTCTGCTCTGGAAGCCAGGAGTCAGCCAGGGCTTGATTCGACTGGGACATCAACCAGCTGCATGCAGAAGCTGCCTGCAGCTCAGACAGTGATACCTACCTGCCCCTCAAACAGCTCTCTTGATCAGGCTGGGGGTGGCCCTTGGGGAGGGGTGGGGGTTCTCTCCTAATACTGCTGGAAATAATCAAGAAAAGGATAGATAATAGGACAAAACATATGATGTTGCCTCTATTTAAAGCCCATATCTTGAATACTGTGTGCAGATGTGGTCGCCCCATCTCAAAAAAGATATCTTGGAATTGGAAAAGGTTCAGAAAAGGGCAACAAAAATTATTAGGGGTATGGAACGGCTTCCGTATGAGGAGAGATTAATAAGACCGGGACTTTTCAGCTTGGAAAAGAGATGGCTAAGGGGAGATATGATTGAGGTCTATAAAATCATGACTGGTGTAGAGAAAGTAGATAAGAAATGTTGTTTACTACTTCTCATAACACAAGAACTAGGGGTCACCAAATAAAATTAATAGGCAGCAGGATTAAAACAAATAAAAGGAAGTATTTCTTCACACAACACACAGTCAACCTGTGGAACTCCATGCCAGAGGATGTTGTGAAGGCTAAGACCATAACAGGGTTCAGAAAAGAACTAGATAAATTCATGGAGGATAGGTCCACCAATGGCTATTAGCCAGGATGGGCAGGAATGGTGTCTGTTTGCCAGAAGCTGGGAATGAGCGACAGAGGATGGATCATTTGATGATTACCTGTTCTGTTCTTTCCCTCTGGAGCACCTGGCACTGGCCACTGTTGAAAGACAGGATACTGGGCTAGATGGACCTTTGGTCTGACCCAGTAGGGCCATTCTTATGTTCTTATGTACTGGTATCGTAGTGGGTTTTCACTTGGTGTTTGTAATATTACTTGCAGCTTTTAGTCACCATCCCTAGCTCTGTCTCCTGTTCCTTTCTCCTCCCATAATGACCCCCTTTCCTGTTCCAGGGTGTAAACGGTTGTTGGTTTTGATGTGGTTTAGATTTGCTATGTTAGTTTTATTAAGAGGTCAGGTCATGGGGTATTAGCCCTGTGTATGCCTGCCTTTAGGTGGGGGCACCCGTCACCTGGACCCAGAGCCCATTGGTCCTAAGGGGAAGGGAGAGGGTCTGAGAGTAACCGAGGGGGGCGGAATCAGGGGCTACACCTCCTTTCCAGATTGGGGCACCGTAGGAGGCGTACCCTTAGAAACCATAGGTGTAGTTTGACTTCTATATTTGGGGGGGCAGCTGCAGTCAGGCCAGTGGGGCTGCGTTTGGTGGGACAAATTCTGTGCCTGCCAGTGCCCCACCAAACCACACCCATATTAGAAACCTGTAGGTTTGTTAAATATATAGCTCATGGGCCTGTCTTCCCAAAGTCCAGGGGTGTCTGGACCTGGAGTCTTGGTTGTGACTATCTCGTCTGTATATCTAATAATGGGGAGAAAACCTTACATTAAAACAGAGGGCCCTGGGAGTATGGAATGCTATTCTCAGCACTCCTGGTAAGATCTCTCCTGAGTTGTGAATGCTCTCTTCAGAGGTAAGTATAGACCTGTTGGTGAACTTTATGCCACTTGAGGGAGCTTTTTCACTGTAACTCCTATGTGGTGGTGTAGTTTTACTCTGTCAGTGTTCAGAGTGGTAGCCGTGTTAGTCTGGCATTTCTATAGCATCTTGCTTCTGGGGAACCCAAAGTGCTTTACAAACACAGTAAAGGCCCACTCTTGTTATATGGGTATTACGAAAAGGGGGCAGCCTGTCCATACAGTACTTAGTTGCAGCCAACTTCTGTTATAAAATCCTATTTTTAACATCCTACAGCTTTGGTTTGGAAAATTCCTTTAAACTAAAAAGTGCCATTTTTAGTCTGAAACAAAGGAGGACTGTTTCTGCAAAGGGCTACGATTTGAGGACTTCAATAACTCAGACATAGGTTAGGGGGTTGTTACAGGAGTGGGTGGGGGAGTTTCTGTGGCCTGCGTTGTGCAGGAGGTCAGACTAGATGATCATAATGGTCCCTTCTGACCTTAAAGTCTGAGTCTAAAGTTTTGAAGAAAATCAGTCAAACTGACTTACTGGTCAATAATTGCTTACAGTGTTTTTGTGAGGGATAGTCTGGGGCTCAGTCCTCCGGCAAAAAATGCCCTTTACATGAATGCCAACTGACTTCATTGGTAGTAGGATTTGGAACCATGGCCCAGATTACTGAAAGCGCCGAGCTCCTATTGTGATGCTTAGGGTCAGAGGAGGAGTGCAACATCTAACAGACTTGGCTCTTCAGTAATTCTGGCCCATTATTTTGATGCCTGACGGGAGCGGAGCTGTCTGGAAAATCTGGCCCCAATTGTGGGTGCTGAATTCTTTTGAAAATCTGTCCAAGTTTTGGTGCATCTTGCTCTCTATTGGCTAGCTGCAGCTTGGGAAGAATATAACGGTCTTTCTAGAGCTAATGGCTAATTTCCTTTAGCTCAAATGGCAGAGATCAGTGTCTTTTGAAGCTGTAGGTCTAGGGCTTTTGCAGGGGGATTTGCTTTAAACCTGACCGTGCCGCACACACACTGAGGACAGCAAGTAGAGCATCACTTCCCCACAAAGATCATGCTAACGCTCAGTTTAGCAAATCAGCTAAAAGACACTATCAACTGTGCCTCCCCATACTGCGCCGCAGCTTCACTTCCAAGCCAGTGAGCAGAAATAGAGGCCCTGAATGCTATTGATTGAGCTGATGGGTGCGGGGAACGGGAATGACATCTGTCTCTCCTTCCCCCACCCTGCTGCCCCCAGACTCTTCTCTGTCAGAATGAGAGCAGGTGCAATTTGTAATGCTTCATTTCCAATAAAAGATAATGAAACTCCTTTGTTGCCACTCAAGCGTACTTGCAAATGGGTTTCCACTTACTATTTAGGCACTGATCTGTGTCCACATTAGGAACATTACATGCTACACATGGCTTCCTCAGGAGGGTTCAGTGGAGCTCTATTGGAGTGAGAGGCCCTTGTTGTCAGGGTTCTCTTGTCTGTCTCTCTTTAACTTGTTCTTGGTGCTGCCTTCCAGGGCACACAGGCGCCTACTGATTATGGCTGACACAGTGACACTTCCAGGGGTTGGAATGGGGGTGGGAGATAAGGGTTGGGACTGTCCCAATTAATGCCAGATCCACTTCCCTACTCCCAGTTTCTAACACCCCTTTGGTTTTAATTTCCCAGAGCCATAATGGTAGATCCTTAGCTGTGAATGGCACCCCATTGGTTTACACCAGGTGTGGATCTGGCTTAGAGTGAGCTAGACTGAATAGCTCATCTACATTTGCCAGATAGACCTGCTCCACGGAGTTTCTCTCCCCAGCCCTTTCCACCTCACCCCAAATTCCTGCCCCACACTGACAGCAAGTTGATACGATGATGAAGGACTTGAGGTCACGCCCATAACTTTGGGGGATCTGAAGCTGGCTATGACATCATTAAGAAGTCTTAACCAGCCAGCCAATTAGGTCACAACACTGAAAAACTACTCCTAAGTTTTCAAAATGTTGTGTGGGGCTTCACCTGCCCATGAGACTGGATGAGAATTAGTTGGCTGATGCTTAGAAAATGTCCCGGTCCAGTATAAAGTTCTCGCTGTCAAAACCAAATCTTCTTTCTAAGTCTACCGTGCCTATCACTGTGGTATCTGAGCCTCCCTGATTCAAGTCATCCTCTGCTATTGTCTCAGTGTCACACACTGGCCCACCACCAGTCATCTCCCCTCCTGAAGCAATTATTTCCAATGTCACAAGTCACCTACATTTTACTGGTCATTGTTGCCAGTGGCTGCATGCCAGCTATCACTCATATCCATCCTGCCACGCTCTCAAGTGGAACAAGAAACTTAGCTCCTTGCAGGGCAAATCAAGTCTGTCATAATGTAAAATGCTCTTCTTCGGTGCTCAACTTGCATCTGGCTTGAAACAAAATGTGAGACTGTACTGGATACCACCCAGTGTCCCAGAATCACGAACCAGCAGGAAGTCTGAACTCTTGCCTACGTCTCACTTTCCTTGATCTTGCCTGGAAATATTTCCAACATGGACAACTATCGGTACTCAACGGGCATAAGATCTAACTACCTGTCGTCCTTGATATTAAACTCTGTCTCTTTAGGGGCAACCATGTACCAACCTTCTTGGCCTTTAGGGCTAAGGAGACAGTCCTCACTACTATTGCACCAGCAAAGAGTATAGCTGAGAGACTGGACAGAACCAGATCCTCTCCAAAACAGAACTTGTCTATATTCCTCAGCGAAAAGCCTGACCTCGCTTACACCAGATAACTCCTTTGACTTCAGTAGTTAAGTCCAAGTGTGACTGAGATCTTGAATCTGATCTAGTCATGCTACAGAACAGGTCGCCTGGATCAGTTTTCCCCAATTCCTGTAAAAGGGAGTTCCAGCTACATGCTCGGTACTCACGAGACACAGCAATCAGAGGCGCTGCCCTGACGAGCTCATGGATAAGCTGCTTACTGACACAGAGAAGCCCTGATAGGCCTGGGAAAGCAGAGACGGGAATAACTGAGCAAGGTTCAAGTTTCAGCCTTTTGAGGTAGTTCTGTGACAAAATGGTGGCGTGGGGGCTAGAACCAGCTCTGGGGAAATAATTTTTCACAATAGAAAAAGGGACTGGAGCGATTTTGCTCTAACTTTAAAGAGGAAAAAAATACATCTTTGAGTCTTGAATCTTAGCCTGAGCTGGGAACTTGTCAGAAATCTGAGCATATGGAAATGGGGGTTTATAGTAGCTGATTTGCAAATTATTGCTAGTAAGACAGAAAGGGAGTGCCACCTCCTGGGCAGACTATGGCCCTGATCCTGTTCCCCTTGAAGTCATTGGTCCTATATTAGTTACCAGAATAAGAGAGCTACAGGATCATAGGAACAGATTTGCTTTATTACCTTCTAGTTCTTATTTACTTCCCCATCCATTCCGTTCTTTTGTACTCATTTGCCACCCTCCCTCCTGCTCCAAATACCCGTTAGTTTAGCTGCCTGCCAGGGGCCACTCACGACGCCAGCTGCTAACGTGGATTCTTCCAGTGCCTGCATTCATTCATCTACCCTAGTGATTGCCTGGGCTACTGAGCCAGAAAGTGACCATCTGCTGCGAGGCCATCACGTCGCTGCTCCCAAGCGCAGCAGCTGCGAGCTCACGGAAGCCATCTCCCTTCTGCAGTGCTCCTGAAGGGCTGTTGAAGGTGCAGCATGTTACGGCAGGGATTAGTCACAGTGCTGAAGCACAGAGAGCGCAGCATGGGATAGTGATGGGTGTTCAAATCTAACCGGAATGATGCATCAGCTGTGTTAACTGTCTGTTCTCCTTTAGAGGGAAATTGGGGGTGGGGAGTCAAGAGCTGGGGAGGTTCCGAACGCTTCTCTCAGAGACCAAGTCAGCCAGCAGGAGGGTCTTCATTAAAGTGCTGCACCTGTGCCGATGCAGCATTTTAAATGTAGACTTGCCCTCAGAATGAATCAAGGGCTTGGTGTAGAACAGGGGTGGGCAAACTTTTTGGCCTGAGGGCCACATCGGGGGTTGCAAAACTGTATGGAGGGCCGGGTCAGGAAGGCTGTGCCTCCCCAAACAGCCTGGCCCCCGCCCCTATCCACCCCCTCCCACTTCCTGCCCTCTGACTGCCCCCCTCAGAACTCCTGACCCATCCAACCCCCCCCCGCTCCTTGTCCCCTGACCGCCCCCTCCTGGAACTCCTGCCCCTAACCGCCCCCCGGGACCCCACTCCCTATCCAACCCCCCCGCTCCTTGTCTCCTGACCGCCCCCTCCCAGGATCCCACCCCCTATCCAAGCCCTCCTGCTCCCCATCCCCTGACCAGCCCCAAGAACCTCCACCCCATCCAACCACTGCCTATCCCGTAACTGCCCCCCGCAACCCCCCACCCCCTTACCATGCTGCTCAGAGTGGCAGAAGCTCGCAGCCCCGCTGCCCGTGCGGCGGCGTTGCTGTGGGGGGACAGGACAGCAGGGGAGGGGCTGGGGGCTAGCCTCCCCGGACGGGATCTCAGGGGCCGGGCAGGATGGTCCCACGGGCCATAGTTTGCCCACCTCTGGTATAGAATATAAACCAGTACCTTCCTGGGACCGAGTCATTTGCACTGCATGTCCTGTGCATGGTTACAGGGTAGAACGTACAACAGGAGGTAACTGTAACTGGGGGACTGTTGTGCTCTAGGTTCTCAACTGGGGGACATCAAACTTTAGGGGAGTGCAGTGAACCAGGTCAAATTTGAGTTAGTGGTGTTGAGACCTGGCACAGAATTCAGGTTGCATTTCTCAAACTAGGCACTCTAATGACTTCAGCTCTATCCCTGCAGCTATGCCCTGAGTGTAGGGAACTCAGACCACCTCATCCAGCCACAACAAAGAGTTTCATTTGTCAGTGAAAAAAACAATCCTAATCATACAGTGACTGAGCCACTACACAACCTTCTTTAAAGTCGCACATCACACACACCAAAGCATTTTACAAATTGTTACCTAGACACAGAAGGCAGTCGTTCCCCACACCTTATTAAGAGCCTGATCCTTCAAGGTGCAGAGGATACTCAGTACAAATACATTAGAAGCAAGAGAAAGACCAAGGACAGGGTAGGCCCGTTACTCAATGGGGGGGGGGGGGGAACAATAACAGAAAATATGGAAACAGCAGAAATGCTAAATGACTTTTTTGTTTCAGTTTTCACCAAAAAGGTTAATAACAATTGGACGTCTAACACAGTGAATGCCAGTGAAAACGAGGTAGGATCCGAGACTAAAATAGGGAAAGAACAAGTTAAAAATTACTTAGAGAAGTTAGATGCCTTCAAGTCACCAGGGCCTGATGAAATACATCCTAGAATACTCAAGGAGCTGACTGAGGAGATATGTGAGCCATTAGTGATTATCTTCAAAAAGTCATGGAAGGTGAGTGAGATGCCAGAGGACTAGAAAAGGGCAAATATGGTGCCAATCTATAAAAAGGGAAATAAGGACAACCCGGGGAATTACAGACCAGTCAGCTTAACTTCAGTACCTGGATAGATAATGAAGCAAATAATTAAGTAATCAATTTGCAAACATAAGAACAGCATACTGGGTCAGACCAAAGGTCCATCTAGCCCAGTATCCGGTCTTCTGACAGTGGCCAATGCCAGGTGCTTCAGAGGGAATGAACAGAACAGGTAATCATCAGGTGATCCATCCCCTGTTACCAATTCACAGCTTCTGGCAAACAGAGGCTAGGGACACCATCCTGGACCATTCTGGCTAATAACCAATATCCTCCGTGAATTTATCTAGTTCTTTTTTGAACCCTGCTATAATCTTGGCCTTCACAACATCCTCTGGCAAAGAGTTCCATAGGTTGACTGTGCGTTGTGTGAAGAAATACTGCCTTTTATTTGTTTTAAACCTGCTGCCTATTAATTTCATTTGGTGATCCCTAGTTCTTGTGTTATGAGAAGGAGTAAATAACACTTTCTTATTTACTTTCTCCACATCAGTCCACACCTAGAAGATAATAAGGTGATAGGTAACAGTCAGCATGGATTTGTCAAGAACAAATCATGTTAAACCAACCTAATAGCTTTCTTTGTCAGAGCAGCAAGTCTTGTGGATGGGGGGGAAGCAGTAGATGTATATATCTTGACTTTAGTAAGGCTTTTTATACTGTCTCGCATGATCGTCTCATAAACAAACTAGGGAAATATAAGCTATATGGAGCTACTATAAGATGGGTGCAGAACTGGTTGGAAAACCGTTCCCTGAGAGTAGTTATCAGTGGTTCACAATCAAGCTGGAAGGGCCTACCAAGTGGGGGTCCCACAGGAATCAGTTGTGAGTCTGGTTCTGTTCAATCTCTTCATCAATGATTTAGATAATGGCATAGAGCAGGGGTTCTCAAACTGGGGGTCATGACCCCTCAGGAGGTCACAAGGTGGTTACATGGGGGTCGCGAGCTGTCAACTCCTTGGGACTGACAGCTCCCAGCCCCCATTAAATTAAATTACCCCTCCCATTTTTAATGGATCGGGGGAGGTCACACTGAGAGGTTTGCTGTGTGAAAGGGGTCACCAATACAAAAAGTCTGAAAACCGCTGGCACAGAGAGTACACTTATAAAGTTTGTGGACAATACCAAGCTGGGAGGGGTTGCAAGTGCTTTGGAGGATAGGATTAAAATTCAAAATGATCTGGACAAACTGGAGAAATGGTCTGAAGTCAGTAAGATTAAATTCAATAAGGACAAATGCAAAGTACTCAACTTAGGAAGGAACAATCATTTGCACACATACAAAATGGGAAATGACTGCTTAGGAAGGAGTACTGTGGAAAGGGATCATAGTGGATCACTGCTACAAAAAAAAGCAAACATCATGCTGGGATGTATTAGCAGGTATGTTGTAAGCAAGACATGAGATGTAATTCTTCTGCTCTACTTAGCATTGATTAGGCCTCAATGGGAGAATTGTGTCGAGTTCTGGGTGCCACATTTCAGGAAAGATGTGGACACATTGGAGAAAGTCCAGAGAAAAGCAACAAAAATGATTAAAGGTCTAGAAAATATGACCTTTGAGGGAAGTTTGAAAAAATTGGGTTTGTTTAGTCTGGAGAAGAGAAGACTGAGGGGGGACATAAGTTTTAAACTACATAAAAGGTTGTTACAAGGAGGAGGGAAGAAAGTTCTCATTGACCTCTGAGGATAGGACAAGAAGCAATGGACTTAAGGTGCAGCAAGGGTGGTTTAGGTTGGACATTAGGAAAAACTTCCTAACTGTCAAGATAACTAAGCACTGGAATAAATTGCTGAGGGAGGTTGTGGAATCTCCATCATTGGGGATTTTTAAGAGCAGGTTAGACAAACACCTGTCAGGGATGGTCTAGATAATACTTAGTCCCACCATGAGCGCGGGGGACTGGACTAGATGACCTCTCAAGGTCCCTTCCAGTCCTATGATTCAGCTGGTGCTCAGCATAACCTGCTGAATCAGGTGGCCAGCTCTCCAAGTGTCCTTAGACACATGGCTAACATGTCTCTGTATGCAAACTTTATTTGATCAGATCATGAAGGTAGAACACTTGTATGAAAAAGGAAACGGTTGCCGTGGTGCCAAAGCAGCACATTTACTACCAGAGCTATGTATGAGAAGTTAGAAAGCTAATATTCTGCAATACACAATTTCAAGACTCGACATGTGAATAAGATAGGCTGGCAACTCTGGGGGCAGTTTGGGTGCCTTGTCTGAGGAGTACACGGTAATGTAGCCGTATCATTTTTGCTGTTGTAAAAAGGGATGGGGCTCTAAGTTTTTAAAAAAAAATTCTACGGTGGGGGGTGATTCAGAAAAGATTAAGGACCTCTGCTTTAGTACAGCAGTTCTTAAACTATGGGGCGGACCTCCCAAGGGAGGCGCGGGAATGTGTCAAGGGGAGTACGAGCTGTGTGCTTTATTTTATTTTATTTTTTTAAAGAGCTCCAGCTTTCAGTGGGAGGCAGTCTCAGGATCTCCTCATCCCCAATCCCTCACCTGGTCAGCTCCGGGTGGCAGCAGCAGTGCAGAAGTAAGGGTGGCAACGGGGCGCGAAGTCTGCTGTGAAAAGTGATATTGACAAATTTCACTTTTCACATTGCCACCCTTTTGTGCTGCTGCTGGCACAGCGCTGCCTTCAGAGCTGGGCACCCAGCCAGCAGCCCCTGCTCTCAGCTCTGCCGTCAGAGCTGGGTGGTGACAGATGTACTTGGGGAGGGGACATAAATGACTACAGACACAAAGAAGGGGGCCTGATCAAATAAGTTTGAGAACCACTGCTCTAGTAGATTGAGTGATAGGATTAGTAACAAGTGAAGAGCTACAAATGTAATTAAGTCAAATTCTCATTACACTCGTGACAAACTAGAGTAACTCCATTGACCTCAGTGGGTCATTTGGATTTACACTGTGACTAAGGACTCAATTACCAGTGTGGGACTGAGTACCTCTGAGCATGTCCTGTGTGAACGTGATGTCTCCAGAAGTCTGAGCAGATTCAAGCGCTGTGCCTGACTCCTGCATACTAAGTTTTACTCTACTGCCGGTTACACTGTTCTGTCTATCTAGGTTCTTATACCACACTCATCCCTGTAGTATCTGAGCCTCTTCCAGGTGGTAGCACTTTTTCTACAAGATGGTAAATTATTTGTATGCGCTGCTGCTCTGAGAGCTGCTAAGCTGTGTGAGGTATTAAATACCCTGTTGCTGCTCTCCAGGTCTAAAAGAGTGCAGACTGAAAATGTCAACTGTCATTCCATGTTTTTTTAAGCAGGAGAATAGAGAGGAAGACTGGTTTTGTGGTGAAGGCCTTGGGAGAGAGGGTTGAGTCATTTGCTCTGACATAGAATCTTTGTGGCTTTGGGCAAGTTACTTCACCTCTGCTCCTTATCTATAGAATGGGGACAAAGATGCTTCCTTTGTCTGTATCTAGTTAGGCTGTAAACTTTTTGGGATAGTCCCTGGCCTGAAGAACTCACAATCTAAATCGACAGGCACCTGTGCAGTAGGCCCCAATCTTCGCCGCGGCCTCCTGATGCTACTGGAATGCATTGCACACAATAATTCTTCATTTAGAGATCTGTGAAATCCACACATGTTAAAAGACAATCCAGGTGCACTTTATGGTGAGTCTTCTCCTGGCAAACAGAGCCAGCCAGCTCAGAGGGTATGTCTATATTGCAAAGAAAAACCCACGGTACCAAGTTTCAGAGCCCAGGTCAAGTGACTGGGGCTTATGGGGATCGTGCTATGGGGCTAAAAATACTAGTGTAGATGCTCCCATTTGGGGTGGAACCCAGGCTTCGAGTCCCTCCCCATGGGGTGGATTTCAGAGCCTAGGCTCCAGCTACAGTGGGAACATCTATGCTGTTATTTTTAGCCCTGAAGCACGAGCCCGAGTCTCATAGACTCATAGACATTAAGGTCAGAAGGGACCATTATGATCATCTGGTCTGACCCCCTGCATGCTGCAGGCCGCAAGACCCTTCCCTGGACTCTACCGTTGAAGTCCCCAATCCTGTGTTTTAGTGACTTCAATCGGCTGAGACCCTCCTGCTAGTGATCCCTGCCCCATGCTGCGGAGGAAGGCGAAAAACCTCCAGAGGCTCAGCCAATCTACCCTGGAGGAAAATTCCTTCCCGATCAATTGACCTGGGCTCTGAGACTTACTGCCATGGGTTTTTCTTTGCAGTGTAGGCATAACCAGAAAAGTGCAGTGCATTCCCCACCACCCCAACCATCTCTACCCCCCACTCCCCCAGCCTTTCCAGGTCGGCACTGGCCAGAATCACACTTATAAAACATAAACCCAACGCAAAGTTTTGAAAGGTTTGGAAGATCCATGTTTGCTTCCAAAATCACTAGGCTGGGTGATGTGGAGGCACCATGATCAGCTGATGTCTTGGTTGGCTGTAGCTAGGCAATTACACTCTGCCCATCATCATAGTATCTGGTAATCATCATCTAAGCATTATTATCCCCATTCTACAATTGGGGAAAGATGGGCACAGAGAATGATTGATTTGTCCAAGGTCACTTGGCAAGTTAATGGCAGAGCCAGGACGGGAATGCAAGACTCTTGGGTCCTAGGGTAGTGCCCTAACCATTGGGCCATACTGCTTCCCACTCCTGCAGCTAACGGGTGCACTGAGCGTCCCTAGAAGGACCCCCCACAATAGGAATTAACTATTTATAGGAGGTTTGCTGATGCAGAAGGTGCCTCCTGCAGGCCAAATCGGGCCCATCTGCTGCAGGGTGATGGATCCTGCAGGGCATTCAGTGCAGAAGATGCATCCTGTGAAATGAACCCAAGTGACTCAGGACTTGTCACCATGACAAACGCAAGTAAAACACTGCAGTGATGTATTGGCTTGGGCTTGTTAAGAAATAGAAAGGGGGAGGGGAAATCAATACATACCAAGTAGAAAAGAACAATAGGGAAAGAAAGTCGCCTACCAAGGCTGTCACAGAGGATCAATAGAGAGGAAAAGAAAGCATTATGAACTGTGAAAAAGTACTGGCCAGAGTCTCTAATGGCTCTCATGCCTGTGTGCTCTTTAATCAAGTGCTGAAGGCAAGTCTCATTTTCCTGCACAACAGGCTAGAAAGATCGGAGCAGTGATAACCAAGGAATGAGAAGATACTGATCTAGACATGCAAACTTCCCTAGGGAAGCTAGGGCCTGATCCGGAGCGTGGTAAGCAAATGCAGCTCTTACTGACTTCCAGGGGAGATGCAGCTACTCATCACCTCTCAGGATCAGGCCCTTCATTTCCATCATAGGATAGGGAGGATAGAAATGTCCTTTTTCCTATCCTTCCAGTCCTGCTCTGCCCCTCTCCACCTGTGTGATCTGCATCAGGAGATGCTCAGAACTAAGGGGTGCTCATTAATCAGTTTATATGTCGAATCAGATCAGAACGTTGCCTTGTATTGAGCCTCGCTGGTCTTGACAAAGACAGTTTTCACTTGTATGTGTAAGGCTGAGTCCTGAGGGACAAACAGCTGGCAACAGGGATGAGTTGTTGAGACAAGTTAGATGGGGGGTGACTCAGGAGACTAGCAAGGCTTAGCATTGTTTCTGAAAATGTGTCTAAAGACTAGATTATAAAGTTACGCGCCAGCTCCCAAGCCTCATGTCTGTTGGGGTCGGGGAGTCGGGTCTGACATGCGGATTCATTCCTTTCCAATTAAAAGTTTCCATTCTGAATGCACTTACTGCTAGCTTGACAGCCCTGGAGTTTGAAGTCCTCTAGTTATCCCCAGAACATTTACAACAGGAGGAGTGCTCGTGCCAGCTTCCTCCATCACTATGCCTCAACCTTGCCCAGGAGGAGAGACCATTTCTAGGAGTCAGATGACCATGCACCCTCCATGGACCATGCAGTTGTTGGTCTCTGTGTTGAGAATGCTGAGAAAGGGGACCAGCTATTGTCCATTATGTTGGGACCATCTGGGCACTGGAAAGGGGGTGGGGGTTAAAGACACCAAGAATGTTTCGCAGAGGTCACCAAACAGGCAGCAGCGGCTTTTGATCATTACCAACCCAGGCTGGATTCAGCCAAAGGTGGTGGTTGTGTGTGTGTGTGTGTGTGTGTGTGTGTGTCTTCAACACACTATTTTGCATGTAAAAGAGAGGCTGTGACTTAATATACTTCAGAGTAATATTCATGCATGAAACTGTAAGGTGGCCAACGCCTTTATTCTAAGTTGTGGGTTGCAATGGCAGGGGCTGAGCTTCCGAAAAGGGACAGAGGTTTAGATGAGCATCCAAAAGTTTGGCTGACACTACTGAGACTGTAAGGGGCAGGGACTGTCTCTTTATTCTAGGTTTGTACAGCGCCTTGCCAAAGGGTCCTGGTTTCTGACTGGGATTTTAGGCGTCCCAGTAATACAAATCATGAAGAATAATCTAGACATTTTGGATTTACACAGCTGAGTCTGGAAATCACACAAGAACGGCTTCTCTCTGAGTATTTAGCACTTCTAGCTGCAGTGCACAGGGTTGTATGAAAGAGACAGAATAAGGATGGGAAAGTTCATCCAAACCCAACTGGCACAGAGGTGGACCTGGGGGGAGTTCTGCTCCCTCGACCCTAGTAGAAGAGGGACATTCCTCCCTCGGCTTTTAGCTGTGTATCCCCACACCTCCCTTATTGTAACCCTTGCCCATCCCTAGCTTGGAGTGGGAAGGCAGATTGCCCTCTAAAATCCATATGAATAATTGGCTCTTCAGAGCCCAACTGGTCAGAGTGGTCCCTGTTAAACTGAGCAGGCTTCCTGCACACCCCCTTACTGCCACCAACGCAGGTAGCAGGGGCCTGGATGGAATCTAAACAGTTGTACAGATAAGAGCACTAACCACTAGATACCTGGGGCAGCCAATATGCATTCAGCAATAGGATTCATTTGGCCTAATCTGTCATCATCATGTGGCCAGATTAGTGTGACCGACTTTGTAAATCCTTTTCCTGACACTTCAATCAGTTGACACCAGGAGGCATCTAAAGCCAGCCCTGAACATGAGTGTTTGTGGATCAGGACTCGCAGTGCAGCAGACTGTGTCAGTCTGAAGTCAGAGACATGGTAAAGCTGGTGCGTTAGATCCCCCAGCTCTGCCACCTAAACCCTGTGATGGGGGGTGGGGGTGGGGGTTGATTTCAGGCCTTGTATCCACCTCTTCCAGTGTAAATACAAATCCTTGGAAATTCTTCCTCTGCACAGCACACCAAGGAGTAGAAACTACTACTGAGGGATAGCTCAGTGGTTTGAGCATTGGCCTGCTAACCCCAGGGTTGTAAATTCAATCCTTGAGGGGGCCCTTTGGGGATTGAGTTGGGGATTGGTCCTGCTTTGAGCAGGGGATTGGACTAGATGACTCCTGAGGTCCCTTCCAACCCTCATCTTCTATGACCCATACAGATGGGCATTCTATCAGCCACTTCCCATTGTTTATTAATATGCACCAGACAGGAATCAAATCCTGACTCTCCTTGAACCCAACTGTAACTCCCTAGGCAAACTGCAGGAGCCCTTCTTCTGGGTGCAGTTACTGAGACTTGTTTTTTATGAGCTGGGATTTTCCGCTCCTTTGCCCGGTGCATTCTGTGGTACCTCTCGTGAGTCATAAACTTCAACAGAAATTTATAGAGCCAGACAAGGCCTTTCAAACACATTGTTACCAATAAAACTGGTCAGGACTCACTGCCTAACAAACACTGTGCCAGAGAGAGAGAAGGGGATGTGAAGAAGAAGAACAAAAGCAGGACCATTCTTCTCCATGGGCTTAAAGCTGCAGTAGAATAGGGGGATAGCAGTGAAATGTTTGGGTCACGCCAGCTGGGATCCAGGTGCTGGTCCTATCACTCCCAACAGCCTTGTCTCTGTCTGGGCTGACTCGAGGGTTGACACTTTGAAAAACTCTTTTTCCCTCAGGACAAAGTCACATCAGGAAATGGCTCAGATTGTATCTATGAGCATCTTGGGACTAGAGATTGTTTTGGAGTAGGGTGGTCAACTTTCTCATTTGTGAAAACCAGACACTGAGCACTGGAACCTCTCCCGCCCCCCTGCTCTGCCTCTTCCCCAGAGGCCCTGCCCCTAACTCCACCTCTTTCCCTCGAGGCCCCACCCTTGCTCCTCTTCCTCCCGCCCCCATCACTCACTGCTCTCTCCACCACCATCCCACTGCCTGCTGAGCAGGGCTCTAGAGGTGACTGGGGCAGGACACTGGAGAGAGAGCTGGGCTCCAGGGGTGAGTAACTGGGATAAGACAGGGGAGGGAGAGCTGGGCTCTGGGGGTTGGGGTGGGGTGAGTGGGGCAGGCAGAGCCGTGCTTGGGGCAGGACGTGGGAGCCACCAGTATCTCTCTCCACCTGAGCCTTTCCTGAGTGCTCCTCCAGGCTCCAGCAGCAGCTGCTGCTCTTCCTGCCCCCTGGTGGCAGAGGCCAGTTACTGTAGCCAGCCAAACTTTTAGTGTCTGGTCAGCAGTGCTGACCGGACCTGGCCAGGTTCCCTTTTCGACTGGACTCTCCGGTCCCTATTTTGGGGAGTGGGAAGCGGACAACACCAAGATCTCAGCTTTCTGATTACCATGGGGGCCCTCAACATATCAGATTGAAACTGCCCACTTGTGTGTCCACAGCCCCAGCCAGCCTGTCTTTCTGTGTTATTTGTAATGCACTCATTGCTGTAGTGTCGCAAGTGTCCTAGTGGAATCGAACTGGGAAATTCTAGGATTGTTGCTGGAAATAAGACCTCTCAGTGTCTAACTGACCTGCACACAGGTGACAGCGGGGTGAGAACTTGTGACCTGCTGCTCCTAAAATGGAGGCCTTTACCCTTGCTAGCCATGCGTATAATACAATAGCTGCATGCGGTGCTATGTAATAGGTATGCTGTGCCAAACAGACGGGTCCCACAGAGTATTCCAGCTTTATGACGTGCCTCCCAGGGCTCCTAACCAATTCAGAGACGAGGAGGGTGGACCTGATTCACTACGGCGCTATTCTAGTTTTACACTGGTGTAACTGCATTAACTTCAGTGGGATTACTCCTGATTTACACCAGGGAAAGCTAGCTCAGAATCAGGCCCCTTGTTTCTATGCTTTGTATTTACTTGACTGTCCCTCTAGCCCAGGGGTGGCCAACCTGAGCCTGAGAAGGAGCCAGAATTTACCAATGTACATTGCCAAAGAGCCACAGTAATACGGCAGCAGCCCCCCATCAGCTCCCCCTGCTCCCAGCGCCTCCCGCCCACCGGCAGCCCCGCCAATCAGCGCCTCCCCCTCCCTCCCTGCACCTCCCGATCAGCTGTTTCGTGGCATGCAGGAGGCTCTGGGGGGAGAGGGGGAGGAGCAAGGGCATGGCAGGCTTAGGGGAGGGGGCAGGAAGGGTTGGAGTGGGGACAGGGGCTGTGGCAGAGCCAGGGGTGGAGCAGTGAGCACCCCCCGGCACACTGGAAAGTTGGCGCCTGTAGCTCCAGCCCCGGAGATGGTGCCTATACAAGGAGCCGCATGTTAACTTCTGAATGTGGCTCCGAAGCCCCAGGCTGGCCACCCCTGCACTAGCCATTGATTATCTTAATCTGCAACCATAAAGATATGGCTGGATGTCTGACACATTCATAGATAATATAGCTCTCCTGCAAAGCAGCCCCCAGGTCTGTCACTGGAAGCCCTAGGTGATGGACGGATCTGATCTCCCCCCTTACTTCCAAATGCACCTGGGAATCCTTTGCATGGGGCTGCCCTGGTTGCTAATGCAAAGGAATAAAGGATTCTGGAGTGGATGGGTGCAGGTGGGGATCTCACTGTGGGGTACAAGATGACCCTGGTATATTTCAAACAAACAAAGAGGGATAGAAGGGCTCATTTAGTCCAGTGAAGCACTTTACCAATTCTACTGCCCCCCACTTCCTGATGTGGCTCTAGGTGATTGCCTATGTTATCTCTTCCTAATGCTGGTGATGCCGGGACAGGGCAGCCTTACTGATGCACCTGGGACATCTGCACGTCAATCGCTGGAGAGTGAGTGAGGCTATGGCCTTGACTGACTTACGAGAACGTTGAAGTTGTCCTGTTGGTTGTACAAGTGTCTGTTGCAGCTCAGGCAGTCCCTCTGACAGTCGCCGAGCACGTGGGCAAACAAACACAGCAGCAAGAGATCCCACAGCAGAGCCCCCATGGTGGCAGTTGCAAGACCTAGGGAACAGAGAAACAAAGACAAGTCGCTCATTGAAGAGATCACTCCCGGTCTGTTAGAAAGAGAAATTCTCCCATTGCTGAGTCACCAGAGCGGCAAAACCTCTTAAGCAACCAGATTATTTCCCCAGTACACTAACAAGATGCATGTGGTCTGACTGGTCAGTAACTGCCAGGGTCACGCTTTGATTTTTGGAAACCGATACTGCATTTGCTTTTGCCCCGGTCAGTTGGTGCTTCCCCAAACTGTCCATGGTTTTACAAAACTAATGATCAGGACTCCACTGTTCCATTACCAACTCTGCCACTGATTTCCTGTGTGACCCTGGGTGAATCATTTAACTTATTCAGGTCAGTTACCCATCATTAAATTGCAGGCCGTGTCGCTCCACAGGGGCAGTGTGAGACTTAATTGTTTGTAAGGCACTTTAAGATCATGGAACAAAAGGTGCAAATAGTCAAAGTAAACTGTTGATAAAGAGCCTCTGGTCTGAAAATGTATCTGTCGAAACTGTTCAGCAAATGTGAATAATGAATACATTCATAGGCAATCAAATTTGGGTTCCAAACAATTTGCTAATTTAAAGAGCAGCTAAATCCATAACAAACAGTATTACTCATAATACTCCATCAGCTCTTAGTGACACATGTAAGGGAGATATTGTCGAACATATGGAACCAAATTCTGCTGCCAGACACATTCATACAATTCACTTTGTCTTCAGTGAAAGATGTGCTTGTCTGGTATATTAATTTTGTATTTGAGATGGTGCTGGAGGAAAACTCCATATCAGTGAGCTAAAGTGGGCCAAGTTGTACTGTCACTCCTACGTTAAAATCAATGGTTGCAACTCTGCCCTTCTTTGAGGCACTCTTCAAACCCAAAGCAAGGCTTCAGTGTAACTACAGCAGGTTTTAGACGTTAATTCGGTGTTGATGAAGGATTGGCTGCCGGAGATGGAATTTGTCTAGACAGCAGAGGTATCCAGAAGTGAAGTTTACCTCAACCCTGGAGTGATCACACATAGGCGGCGAGGGGAAGTAAGTTTTTGTGACCCATCATAGTTTCTGAGCTGAGGCTGCCAGCCAAGGCAGCTGATTTAAAGCCAATTAGGGAGGTGGTTTGTGGGATGTGGTTCCTGGCTGCTAGGAGCTGGGCAGAGCTCGCCTCCCATCTGAGCTAGTAATCTAGAAGTGAAAGTGTTTGCATCTCATTCCCAGTCCTTGGAGACATCCTCTTCTCCAACTTCAGCTAGTGTGTATTCACTTCACTTCTCTCCGTCTCTCTATCGCCAACGCAGCTAGAATACAAGTTACTCTTCTATCTACGCTTCCATAGCCTTTGTCATTGACAATATGACAACCCAAGCCTTCTCCCCAGGTTTGGTTGGCTCTAAGGCTCTTCCTGAAGGACCTTTTTACCTCAGATCCTAATTTCCTATCCCACTCCACAGGTGCCAAAACCAGTTAGCAGGAATCAGTCAGCAGCTGCTGAGAATGTGAACATAAGAACGGCCATACAGAGTCAGACCAATGGTTCATCTAGCCCAGTATCCTGTCTTCCAACAGTGGCCAATGCCAGGTGCCCCAGAGGGAATGAACAGAACAGGTAACCATCAAGTGATCCATCCCCTGTCGCCCATTCCCAGCTTCTGGCAAACAGAGGCTAGGGACACCATCCCTGCCCATCCTGACTAATAGCCATTGATGGACCTATCCTTCATGAATTTATCTAGTTCTTTTTTGAACCCTGTTATAGTTTTGGCCTTCACAACATCCCCTGGCAATGAGTTCCATAGATTGATTGTGCAGTGTGTGAAGAAATACTTCCTTTTGTTTGTTTTAAATCTGCTGCCATTAATTTCATTGGATGACCCTTAGTTCTTGTGTTATGAGAAGGAGTAAATAACACTTCCTTATTTACCCTCTCCACACCAGTCATGATTTTATAGACCTCTGTCATATCGTCCTTAGTCATCTCTTTTCCAAGCTGAAAATTCCCATTCTTATTAATCTCTCCTCATATGGAAGCTGTTCCATACCCCTAATCATTTTCGTTGTCCTTTTCTGAACCTTTTCCAATTTCAGTATATCTTTTTTGAGACGGGGTGACCACATCTGCACACAGTATTCAAGATGTGGGCGTACCATGGGTTTATATAGAGGCAATATAATATTTTCTGTCTTATTATCGATCCCTTTCCTAATGATTCCCAACATTCTGTTGGCTTCTTTGACTGCAGCTGCACATTGAGTGGATATTTTCAGAGAACTATCCGCAATGACTCCAAGATCTCTTTCTTGAGTGGTAACATCTAATTTAGACCCCATCATTTCATATGTATAGTTGGGATTATGCTTTCCAATGTGCATTACTTTGCATGTATCAACAGTGGATTTCATCTGCCATTTTGTTGCCCAGTCACCCAGTTTTGTGAGCAAGAGATCTTTGCAGTCTGCTTGGGACTTAACTCTCTTGATTAGTTTTGTATCATCTGCAAATTTTATCACTTCACTAGTGTTTACTCCGTTTTCCAGATCATTTATGAACATGTTGAAAAGTACTGTTTCCAGTACAGGTCCCAGTTCAGACTCCTGGGGGACACCACTATTTACATCTCTCCATTCTGAAAATTGATAATTTATTCCTACCCTTTGTTTCCTATCTTTTAACCAGTTACTGATCCATGAGAGGACCTTCCTTCCTATCCCATGACAGTTTACTTTGCTTAAGAGCCTTTGGTGAAGGACCTTATCAAAGGCTTTCTGAAAATCTAAGTACACTATGTCCACTGGATCACCCTTGTCCACATGCTTGTTGACCCCCTCAAAGAATTCAAGTAGATTGGTGAGGCATGATTTCCCTTTACACAAACCATGTTGACTCTTCCCCAACAAATCGTGTTCATCTACGTGTCTGATAATTCTGTTCTTTACTATAGTTTCAACAAATTTGGTTCTGAAATTAGGCTTACCAGCCTGTAATAGGGTTACCATATCTCATAAATAAAAAAAGAGGACCCTCCACGGGCCCTGGCCCCGCCCATTTCCCCACCCCCTAGCCCCGCCCCAACTCCGCCCCTTCCCCACCCTAACTCCGCCCCCTCCTCCCTTCCACTCCCAGCCAGGGGGAAAGGGCTGCCCCAGTGCTACCGGCTTCAGGGTTTGCCGGACAGCCCCCAGACCCTGCGCCCCCAGCCGGCGCTTCCCCAGCGCAGCTGGAGCCCGGAAGGGGAAGCGCCCAGCCGGGGGCGCAGGGTCTGGAGGCTGCCCAGCAAACCGTGAAGCCGGTAGCGCTCAGGCTTTGGGCAGCCCCTATGCCTCTGGACCCTGCGCCCCCAGCCGGGCACTTCCCCTCCTGGGCTCCGGCGGCGCAGGGTCCGGAGGCACGGGGGCTGCCCGAAGCCGGTAGCGCTCGGGCAGCCCGGCTCTTAAACAGAGCCGAAGAGTCGGGGAGGAGCAGAGCCGCCATTTTCCCGGACATGTTCGGCTTTTTGGCAATTCCCCCCGGACGGGGGTTTGACTGCCGAAAAGCCGGACATGTCCGGGAAAAAGAGGACGTATGGTAACCCTAGCCTGTAATTGCAAGGATTGCCTCTGGAGCCTTTTAAAAATATTGACGTCACATTAGCTATCCTCCAGTCATTTCATACAGAAGCTGATTTAAATAATAGGTTAAAAACCACAGTTAGTAGTTCTGCAATTTCACATTTGAGTTCCTTCAGAACTCGGGTGAATACCATCTCGCCATGGTGACTTATTGCTGTTTAATATATCCATTTGCTCCAAAACCTCCTCTAACGACACCTCAATCTGGGACAGTTCCTCAGATTTGTCACCTAAAAAGAATGGCTCAAGTTTGTCTCCCTCACAGCCTCTGCCATGAAGACTGTTGCAAAGAATTAATTTAGTTTCTCTGCAATGGCCTTATTCTCCTTGAGTGCTCTTTTAGCATCTCAACTATCTAGTGGCCCAACTGGTTGTTTAGCAAGCTTCCTGCTTCTGATGTACTTAAAAAAATTTTTGCTGTTGCTTTTTGAATCTTTGGCTAGCTGTTCTTTAATTTCTTTTTTTGGCTTTCCTAATTGTGTTTTTTTTATACTTCACTTGCCAGAGCTTATGCTCCTTTCTATTTTCCTCAATAGGATTTAACTTCCACTTTTTACTCTGTTGGTTAGCCACGGTGGCACTTTTTCTGTCCTCTTACTATGTTTTTAAATTTGGGATACACATTTAAATTGAGCTTTGATTATGGTGTCTTTAAAAAGTTTCCATGCAGGGACTTCACTTTTGGCGCTGTACTTTTTAACTTCTATTTAACAGACTTCCTAATTTTTGTGTAGTTCCCCTCTCTGAAATTAAATGCTACTGGGGTGGGCTGCACTGGTGTTTTCCCCCCAGAGGGTTGTTAAATTTTATTATGTTATGGTCACTATTATTAAATGGTTCAACTATATTCACGTCTTGGTCCAGAACCTGTGCTCCACTTAGGACTAAATCAGAATTGCCTCTCCTCTTGTGAGTTCCAGGACTAGCTGATCCAAGAAGTAATCATTTAAAGTGTCAAGAAACTTTATCTCTGCATTGGCAGAAAGGGAGTATGGCAGAAAGGGATCTAGGGGTTATAGTGGACCACAAGCTAAATATGAGTCAACAGTGTGATGCTGTTGCAAAAAAAGCAAACATGATTCTGGGATGTATTAATAGGTGTGTTGTGAACAAGACACGAGAAGTCATTCTTCTGCTCTACTCTACGCTGGTTAGGCCTCAGCTGGAGTATTGTGTCCAGTTCTGGGCACCGCATTTCAAGAAAGATGTGGAGAAATTGGAAAGGGTCCAGAGAAGAGCAACAAGAATGATTAAAGGTCTTGAGAACATGACCTATGAAGGAAGGTGGAAAGAATTGGGTTTGTTTAGTTTGGAAAAGAGAAGACTGAGAGGGGACATGATAGCAGTTTTAAGTTATCTAAAAGGGTGTCATAAAGAGGAGGGAGAAAACTTGTTCACCTTAGCCTCTAAGGATAGAACAAGAAGCAATGGGCTTAAACTGCAGCAAGGGAGGTCTAGGTTGGATATTAGGAAAAAGTTCCTAACTGTCAGGGTGGTTAAACACTGGAATAAATTGCCTAGGGAGGTTGTGGAATCTCCATCTCTGGGGATATTTAAGAGTAGGTTAGATAAATGTCTATCAGGGATGGTCTAGACAGTATTTGGTCTTGCCATGTGGGCAGAGGACTGGACTCGATGATCTCTCGAGGTCCCTTCCAGTCCTAGAATCTATGAATCTACCCCGTCCTGAGATGACATGTACCCAGTCAATATGGGGATAGTTGAAATGGGCTAATAGAAGACCATGCTACCTTGTTTCAAGCATCTTTCATCTGAAGAGCTAAAACACTTTATAGCCATGAATGAAGACTCACACTTCTGTGAGACTGGGGTTGTTTATTGCCATGTTATAGATGGGGAAACTGAGGCACATAGTGGTGAAATGACTCAATCAAGGTGCAGCAGTGAATCAGAGCTGAAGAAGTGGTACCCAGGACTCCTGCCAGTGGCTTGTTTTTTTTTTTTTTTTAATCATCCTTCCTCCCCTTGTTAAGGAGACTTAGTACATCTCAAATTAAGATATCAACTTAAACAAAAGAGAGTAGAGCAGATGGCCCACCGTCTTTTCCCTTAGTTCCCCAAAGTTCTCACCACTGAAATTCCAGCACTGGATATATTATTGTTTATTGTTTGTACTATAACAGCACCCAGGCGCCCCGGTCATGGATCTGAGGGTCACTGGGCTAGGTGCTGTACAAGTACATATAGGCTGAGGTCTGACCTATCGGAAAGCTCCCTCTTCCGCTGTTATATTTAATCAGCAGGGCTGGGAGAAGTGGAACAAGGACTTGGGTCCTGGCACACAGAAGAAGCAGGTTTTCTTATTTGCATGACAGTGAGCGAGGAGACATGCCATGCCATTATTCATGAACAGAGTCCAGGAGCGGCGCTGCATTGCAGGCAGGGTGCCTGTCACCAGGGTGATTTATGCTGTACACAGTGGGGATGCCAGTCTCTCTGCTGCCTGTGAAATTCCTGAGGTGCATTTCCCCTGCATGGAGCAATGACTCCCACAAAGCACGGTGGCGTGACAGATGTTCTGCATTATGTCTCCTGTCTAGCAGGATGTTCTGTTTGTGATTCGCATTCCCGTCTTCGGCGTCACGCAATCTCTGCACGTGTGGCACGAAGCTGGCAGGCTTCGGAAGGCCCCCTCCCTGCAGTGTGACTTTCATTTCCTTCCTGGCCACTGTAAGATTCCGCTCAGAGGTGACAATCCATGAATGGGGATCCGCCCTATGAACTGGACACGAGCTGGGACAGCATGGGGCATTGCTTTCGCTGGCACTGTTCTCCCTGAGCAATACACGGAGGACCAGGCGCGCCTGCTGATCAGAGACCAAGGACTGCATCCAGAGACGATGAGTAGAGCAGCGCAGATTCTACTCACTCACACATCCGTGGATGTGGATGAACAGAAGAACAGTGGGATTCAATCCTGAGACCCGCTCTGGTCCTGGTGCGAAGAAGTTAGAAAGCAGCCAGGGAATCCCGCTGCATGGAGGAGTGCTCCACTGGCATAGAGTCAGGCTAACTGACTCCTACACCACCACCTTCTGCAGCCCATAGTGTAGGGGGCACGTCAGGTCGTTCTTTGGGGCAGAGGGGAAGATGGCATAGCCAGAACATGCTGTGCTCTGGCAAGTAGATGGCAGATGGTTCCTTGGGATCGTAGCCATATGGGCATAGTTGAGACTAGCCAGGGCTTCCCTGAATGGGCCCCAACCTGCTGAAGGAGTGGGCAGTCACAACTGCCACAACAGGTCTGAGATGTGCCTGTAGCATTTAAAGAAGCTGCTTGTCTCATTCCTCACTTTTGTAACCTGTGCCTTAAGACTACCATTTTTTGCCACTGTGAATAAACTTAGCTTAGACGAGGCAGATGTGAATCTTATTCCAGAGGCTCGTTTGCCAATCGTACTCTTCTGGGTGACTAGCTTGCGCAAGGTCTTTAACCTCAGTGCACGTCGCTATTTAAAAATAAAAATAATGAATTGTTTTATGTAAGGAAAGGTAATTCCCTCCACACCGGTCTTATTTGTCAAAGTGTTGTTCTGCACAGTGGGGACAACAGCTTTTATTCAAATGATTAGCCGCTCAGAGCTGAAATTCCCATTCACCTGTATAATCAAAAACATTGTGAATAGTTTTTTTTAGGGTGTTTCTGATGACAATAGTAGGGGATAAACAAATTCTAAGAGGAAACTGTCTAATTGGGATGATTTGGGAGGCTACAAGGTTAACGAAGCATTTGGGTATGCTTTTTACCAATTCCTTGTTGCAATAAGCCATCAGGTATAATGCTTGTGATTACAGCATTTATTGCTCTGTCTGCTATCTAGCTTGTAATTGCCTTTGGACAAATACAAAAATGAGATGTTTGATACAGACTTAATAAACGAGGGCCAAATCCTGATGCAGTTGAAGTCAGTGGCACAATGCCAGTTGGACCTGATTCTGGCCTTGCTCATGCCAGTGTAAATTGAGAGTAACCTGGTCAAAGTCAGCAGGTGTTAAACCGATGTGAGAGCAGACCTGGGCTTGTTGACTTCAGTAATACCAGGATTCGGACCACAACATTTCTTTTTGCTTCTGCTTGTGGTTGCTGGGTTGAGCTGTGTGTAAAACAGGGACTAGTGGAACCCCTAAAAGTCTTTGAGGGGAAAGAGAGAGAGAGAGAGAGAAGGTGGGAAAACAGAGAAGACTGGAGGAGAAGATACTTTGAGACTTAGGGCCAGATCCTTGTTCTGTTCCCTTTGTGCCAGCTGTCTCATTCCAGACAGGGATGAGAATCCAGGCCCCTAGCTCACGCCAAGAGGATGGGCATACCTCCCTCCTGCATACAATTTGCATGCAGCGCTCTCTTGACTTCAGTGAAAAGGATGCACAGGACTGGGCCCAGGATGCCTCACTGGAAGAGATTTAAAAGGGGCTTTGTTACAGGGAGATCATAGAATCATAGAATCATAGAATGAGTCCGCCTGCAGAACTGAAGGGTTGCATATTACATTGTGAATCCTCTTTAAAATCATTCCCCTGGGTACGGTTTACCGCAGCAATACTGTCAGTGGGTTGGAATGTGGTCACAGGATAACGTTACTTAACGACCTGCTGCTGCCGCATCAATTTACCGAAAATAAGTGATCGGATCCCTGTCAGAGCTGCCTCATGTAGCACAGATCTGAGGTTGGGGTGGTACCCACAGGTGGTGCTGCCCCATTCACCTGATGTGGCACCTTTGTAGTGTATAGTTAACCCAGGGACATATGCATGTAGACTGTGGAAGAATCTCCCAAAGGGAAAACTAGACTGGACAATGCACTGGAGTATATACATAGGGAATCACCTTGTACTGGCATCTGAGGGATGGACTAGATCAGTGGTTCTCAACGAGTGGTACACATATCCCTAGGGGTACACAGAGGTCTTTCAGGGGGTACATCAACTCATCTAGATATTTGCCTAGTTTTTACAACAGGCTACATAAAAAGCACTTGCCAAGTCAGTACAAACTAAAATTTCATGCCGAGAATGACTTGTCTATACTGCTCTACACACTATGCACTGAAATGTAAGTACAATATTTATATTCCAATTGATTTATTTTAGAATTATATGGTAAAAATGAGAAAGTCAGCCGTTTTTCAGTCATAGTGTGCTGTGACACTTGTATTTTTATGTCTGATTTTGTCAACAAATAGAATTTAAATGAGGTGAAACTTGGGGTACGCAAGACAAGTCAGACTCCTGAAAGGGGTACAGTAGTCTGGAAAGGTTGAGAGCCAGTGGACTAGATTAACTGCCTAAAAGGGAGAAACAGACCATTGTCTTGTGGTGAAGGTAAGAGAGCTGGGATCATTTCCCAGCTCTGCAACTGTGTGGCCTTGGGCAAGTCACTTCACCTTGCTGTGACTCCATTATCCCATCTGCAAAATGGGGATCATTCACCTTCCTCAGAGGGATGTCAGGGAGTGGAATCCATTAGGGTCCAAGCATGCCTGATAAGCGCTGCCCTGAGCTGGGGTCTCAGTGCTACCTGAGAGGGAGCTGCGGAAGGGATTATGGCTCCTTGGACCTCTGCTGCACCTTAGGATGGTACAGTATGGCTGGCCCTGGTGTCTCCAGTTGGCTCTGCTGGCTGGTGTTGGGACCATGGTGTGTTTTCCCAGCAGTTTGAGGAGGAAACAGGTACAGTCAATGTGCAGGGCATGAATATGCCATCTCACGTACAAAACCAGGCAAAGTAACCAGAGCAGTTCTGAGGTTTGGAGCTAACACGTAGGTTGTTTATCTTAGGGGTTTCTCCTGCCATCCATCACCCTGGCATCTGAGCACACCCCTGTGTATGTCACTGCTGAACTTGGCCCAGAAATATCTATGGATGTGGCAGTTGCTTGTTCCAAGTTGCCTTGTTGAATGTGGTCCCATGACTCTAGTCCTCTTGGAAATGCTCATTTCATTGGTTGATCAGAACCCAACTGTGACGTTGTGCAGTCTATATGGTTTTATAAAAACATGATAATAAGTGAATATAATGTAACTGAGATATGCTTCATGCAAAAGGTCTCTTGTAAGGTATCATTACAAAGCTTATAATCTACTGAGTGTGATCATCCTATTTGTAGAAATGTACCACTCTTGTATCTAAAACTAGAAATATAAAACATAACTCTGAGGGCCTATTGTAATTATGCAAAGTGTGGGCCATTAATGATGGTTTGGAATCTTGATGACTCCCATTAACCAGGACCATTGTCTGCAGATGGCTGTGTTTACCTCTTAGTCTTCCTGTATATGTGTGTGCTGGCAAGTGGGCAATGAAGTCTTGCAGTGACATGTGATCATGTCACCTGAACTGGAATCCATCTTTAACCTGGTGCTTTTCTGGTGAGGAGGGGTGGAAACCCAGAGGGACAAAGGGTTTCCGCCTTATGCAAAAGATATATAAAGGGGTGGAAGAGAACAGAGGGGGAGAGGAGCCATCATGAAGAATCCCCTAGCTATCACCTGAGCTGGAACAAGAGCTGTACCAGGGGAAAGAATTGTGCCCAGGCCTGGAAGGTGTCCAGTCTGAGAAAAAACTTACTGAAGCATCTCTGAGGGTGAGATTATCTGTATTCAGGATTAGACATAGATTTGCGCATTTTATTTTATTTTGCTTGGTGACTTACTTTGTTCTGTCTGTTACTACTTGGAACCACTTAAATCCTACTGTCTGTATTTAATAAAATCACTTTTTTCCTTATTAATTAACTCAGAGTATGTATTAATACCTGGGGGAGCAAACAACTGTGCATATCTCTCTATCAGTGTTATAGAGGGCGAACAATTTATGAGTTTACCCTGCATAAGCTTTATACAGGATAAAACGGATTTATTTGGGTTTAGGCCCCATTGGGAGTTGGGCATCTGAGTGCTAAAGACAAGCACACTTCTGGGAGCTGTTTTCAGGTAAACTTGCAGCTTTGGGGCAAGTGATTCAGACCCTGGGTCTGTGTTGGAGCAGACGGGAGTGTCTGGCTCAGCAAGACAGGGTGCTGGAGTCCTGAGCTGGCAGGGAAAACAGAAGCAGGGGTAATCTTTGCACATTGGGTGGCAGCTCCCAAGGGGGTTTCTGTGATCCAACCCGTCACACCAACGAGTGAGAAAGGGGATTTGGGTAGAGGGAAGTAAGCTGAGTGTAAACAGTTTGAAGCTGAGGATCAAACAGGCATAGGAGTGAACATCTGTCTATTAGTGGAGAATCAAGATTGCGGTGCCATGAAAAACCTAGTTTGTCCAAAGCTCTGACACCTCAGAACAAAGACTCAGTTTGAGCCTGGGTCAGCTCTAACTTGGGCAAACGTTTGAGCTGGTTCCAATCTGATCTGGTCTGACCTAGTTAACTTCTCTGGGGCTTGTGACAGTGGCAAATGTAGAGGGGAAAAGGCTACCCTCAGGATCCTCAAACCATGATTCTTTTTCCAGGCTGAGTAGCGGGAACACATAAGGCAGTAAAGAAATGAAAGCTGGGCTTCTTCTTTCCGCGGAAGGGATGGTTCATACAAAGTTTCCTTAATTCAGTGTTACCAGCAGAGTGGAAGTGTTATGCAGATTCCCATAAAGTCTGGAGTATCAGATTCATAGCACTTTGGTACCAGGGTCACACACAGTTTCTCTCTGGCTGGAGTAGAATATGCCGAGGGCATGGAAGGGTTAATCTCAGTAGCTTGTTTGTTGTTTGCCAACTGTACAAGGGAGAGAGCTGATAAGGTTTGGAATTACTTTAATCTTTGCTGAGTCTCATTAAAGCTGGATGGCAGAATGAGTCAGAGGATTGGCAAAAGCTTCCAGAAGAGGGGCTGGGAATGGCAATCATCCTTTCAACTCGCCCCTAAAAGTCATTCGGATTAATCTCCTCTCTCATGATGCACAGAGGCAGAGTGACCTAAAGGGCTGAGCAGGGTTTAATGGTCCAAGCAGTGGTGTGTTCTAACCCAGGGGTGCCACTGATTCCCTGGGTGTCCTTGTGCACGTTGTGTCACCCCTTTGTGCCTCAGTTTCCCCATCTGTAAAATGGGGGGTACTGGTTCTGGCTGATCTGTCTCACACAGTGTTATGAGGTCTAATTACTGAAGTGCATAGAATATCGTGGAGATGGGAAAAACTCTATAGAAATGCTAACTGTTACTATCCGTGGTATCTCTCTGTCTGTGGCATCTCCTGCTTCTTTATCTGGTCACTACAAGGCTCTGATTTTAAAGTCTGTTCTCATTTTTCAACTCACACGTTTGGGCAGCACCCGAGAGCCTTGAATGAAACGTGCTCTAGTGGTAGGAAGTGCTGTCAAGCACTTATACTAGCCATTCAGGCCAGGCTAGATGATATTAATGGCCCTTTTCACTGAAATCTATTAATCATTCTACAAAGCACAGTGGTGATCTTAGAATTAAGACTAGGATAAAGAAACAACGCCTACCAATACTTACTCATTTATGACCCTTTTATTGGAGTCTACTGTTTAAGACGTCTTCTTTCCCTTGAGTTTATTAATTATCATTTCAGCCCAGAATGGCTGGCACCCCACTCACTGACGTCCATGAGTGTGTGTGGCTTCCATCCTGCTCCCATGCAAGCCAGTGGCTCATTGCTTCTCATGGTGGGGAAGCGGCAGGTGTTGGCTGTGATTAATATAAATGGGATAGACAAGACCCGGTAGTTCTCTCTACTTCCCACACTAACTAGACAAAGGCTGTGCTCTCCCCGTACTACAAAGGGCAAAACTCCAATGGGCCCAATTCTGACCTCACTCACACAGTGTAACCCCAGTGGTTTGAGCATTGGCCTGCTAAACCCAGGGTTGGGAGTTCAATCCTTGCGGGGGCCATTTAGGAAACTGGGGTAAAAATCTGTCTGAGGATTAGTCCTGCTTTGAGCAGGGGGCGGGACTAGATGACCTCCTGAGGTCCCTTCCAACCCTGATATTCTATGATTCTATGTAACTGCGGCCTAGTCTTCACTTACCGGCTGGTCCGGCGGCACGCCATCGATGTTCTGGGATTGATTTATCGCGTCTGGTTAAGACGCGATAGATCGATCCCGGATCAATCCCGGAAGTGCTCACAGTCGGCGCCGGTACTCCAGCTCGCCGAGAGGAGTACGCGGCGTCGACGGGGGGAGACTTCCGGCCGCGTCTGGACCGCGGTAAGTTCGGACTAAGGTACTTCGAATTCAGCTACGTTATTAACGTAGCTGAATTTGCGTACCTTAGTCCGAAGTCCGGACTAAGTGGGGACCAGCCCTGCAACAGAGTTATTCCTGATTCATACCAAAGTAATTGGGATCAGGATCAGGCCCTCCAGGCAGCTTACCACACCCCTTTTGTCCCCAAAAGAGGTTTCAAGTTCACTGTGCCCTAGAAAGGCAGGTTGCAACTGGCTGTCACAAAGTGGCTGAGGGAGACACACAGACAACCATTGAGTCTTTTCTTTCCTGCTAATTGAAAGATCTTATCCGCCCGGTCTCTCCAGGCACTAGCAATCATCACCCAGTGAATGAAATGCACCACAGAGAATTGGCTGGGACAGACCTGTTCTGGTGAGAGAGATAAGCAAAGCGGCGGATTTGTACTGCCGTGCAATGTGAAATCCTGGCTTGGCGCACAATTGCTTGTGGCTCTCAAGGGATCAACTGTGCGGTGGGGTCAGAGCAGCAGCTATGAACCTTCCTGCTGTCGTAAACCTCCCCAAATCAACCCAGTCAGAAAGTGAGGGGGTGGGGGTCCCAGGGATGGAGGGCAGAGATCTGAGCAAGGGCACAGAGGGCTGAGATATGGTCAAGAAGCAGCCACAACTCCCCAGCTAGTGAATGTAGAGCCAGAATAACCAGTTCCTGCCCTGGCTCCACCCACCCCACCTCCCATGCAGCCCCTGATGTAGGGGGCAGAGGGCCAGAGCACTCTGGCAATCCTTGGTTGGTGAACAGCCTTTGGAGCCCACAGCCAGCCAGGGTAGTTCAGAGCAGCCCCTAGGTTGGCTTAAATTACACGAGGGCTGGTGGGACTTGCTACCAGCCCCAGGATTGGGAAGCCACCCCCACCCTTCTGCTGGTTCATAGATGAGGCTCTGGCCCACAGACTTGTAACAAAATTCAAATTCCAAATTTTGGGTTATTAAATATAGCCCCAAATATGCCAGTCTAAGTCTAGCGGTGAGCAGGGTCAGAACTACGAGGCTTTATAAACTGCAGGGAGCATGGGAGGGAGAATGAATTGGGAAGTGTGAAGGCAGGGAATCCAAAGAGATGCTGATAGCTTCTGTCAGAGGCACCCAGTCATGCAAATGGTGGCGTAAGACACTTGAGCGTACTATCCTACAGTCATCACATCTCCACCCACAGGGTGTCAGGAGGAGAGTGTATCCTTATTCACGTAATTAGCGGAAGTATAGATGAAGCTGTAAAGATTTTCTTCCCAGAACAAATACATGCTCAGCAGAAATCTCTGCCTGGAACAGGGATATTGATGTAGCTTCCGGGAGGTAAGGGGAAGAGGGGGAGAGTGAACAGACAGCAAGTGTGAAAAATCAGGATGGGGTGGGGGGTAATAGGTGCCTATATAAGACAAAGCCCCAAATATCAGGACTGTCCCTATAAAATCAGGACATCTGGTCACCTGGGGGGAGGGTGACAGGAAAGGTTTGAGCACTGGCCTGCTAAACCCAGGGTTGTGAGTTCAATCCTTGATGGGGCCAGTTAGGGATTTGGGGCAAAAATCTGTCTGGGGATTGGTCCTGCTCTGAGAGGGGGTTGGACTAGATGACCTCCTGAGGTCCCTTCCAACCCATATATTCTATGAAAACAACATAAGGCATCCCCCTTCCAACCTGACAGGGAGAGGCGGGGGTGTGCAGATTCATTAATTTCTTTGTAAAGTGTTTGGGATCCCTGGATGGAATGTGCTAGGGAAGCATAAAATATTGGTGATTATTATCACTCAATGTACCTTAATTGTGCTCGATTTCTATTGTGAAGTAGCCAAGCTGTAAAGCACTATGGAAATCCAGCCTACCAATTCAGATATTAGGAGTCTGGCTATTGGAGGGGTAGCTGTGGTTCCAGACAGGAGCATGTTGGAGGTATATACAATTATGAATAATACTGAGGCCACTTGTACTGAGCACAGCTCACTAGATCAATCAAGCACATCCATTAATAATTCTTCCCCATATAATACAAGTGGAAAGGGAGGCATAAAAGAATACGCTATTTTTAAAAAGCAGCATATGATTAACCTGTGGAACTTGCTGCTGTAGGATGTTGTTGAGTTGAATAAAAATGGATTAAACATTTAGATGACTAAGAATAGTACCGGCCGGTTAGAACAAAAAACTACAAGGCTCATCGGTCCTCATGCATCAGGGCACAAACTGATCAGTAGCAAGATACTAGGAAGAAATTCCCCATCAGATAACATTTCAGAAAGCACCTTGTTGGTCAAAACATGTTGCCAGTTGGTAATACTGCTGTGAAACAACCTAAGAAGTCAAGATTGAACCAGTTCCTGTGACCTACTGTATCCAAGCCAGCCAGGAACCCTTCAGCTCAGAGCTAGTCTTACTTCACGCTGCAGATAAGCCTAATGCAGTACTAAAGACAGAATAATTCCTCTCATAGGCCTTTTCTATTGCATTTTATCCAGGCAGAGAACCAGTGGCAGTAGGGTGACCAGACAGCAAGTGTGAAAAATCGGGACAGGGGTTGGGGGGTAATAGGAGCCTATATAAGAAAGACCCAAAAATCGGGACTGGCCCTATAAAATCGGGACATCTGGTCACCCTAAGTGGCAGGATCTTTGCCCTCTTGTCGTGTCTTTGGGGAAATCCATTTAAAAGGCACTGATGCTTTTATACTGAGCGTTTGTGAGAGCGGGCTCAAAGTCCCTTCCCCCACTGGCTGTTCAGCGATCTCCTAAGGACGTGGCAGAAGCCCCATTGCTTGGGACATGAGTCTGGACACCATGTCTAGGTGGGAACCATCCCACAGGGGGAGTTGGGATGGGCTGGATGGTCTAGTTTTCCTTCAGCAGAATCAATAGCCATAAAAGTTAGAATCGGCGACAATATGATCAGTTTTCGATAGCTTTGTTGGTGCGTGTGGAGCTGTTGCCCTGTGGGTGAAGTGGTACTGAATCAGTCATGCTCTCACTGAGCTAACAGACAAGGAAAAGGGTGATTTCCATACCAGGGCGTGACAAAGAATTGTACCCTGCATTCTCTAACGTTTCCATTTATAAAGTTAATCCAGCCATAACATTCTTTCATTCATTCACGCACACACACCGAAGTGGGGCCTGAGCCAAAACCCAATTGGAAAGACTCCCATTGTCTTGAATGGGCTTTGGATCAGGCCCTTGGTCTGAACACGCTGTGGCTTGCAGACGTCAGCTTCTGTGAGTCACAGTGAATGTGTCCCGCTGATTTCAGCAAATAGCCACAACATTGTCCAATAGTGCCCCCCACTGGCACCAGTTAAAACACGGGCAGTTTTGCTCTCTGAATCTCCCTTCCAATGCTAGGTATAAAGTTATGACTAGCCTGCCTGGAAGCAAGGAAGAATCCGATTCCTAAAACAGAAAATGCTGTTTTAAAAGACACATGTATACAAAATAATAAGAATATTTAACATTTCTAGAGTGTCTCAAAGCAGTTCACAAACATTACTGACATCACACTCCTTTGGTGAGAATGGGTTGATAAGAAGAAAATTATATTTCTGGTTTTTGTGAGATTTCAGCGAAGGTTTTTATTGGCCATAGATTCCTCTAGTTTATATGATGCTTGCAGAAAAGCAAGTGCATCCTCTTGTTAATTCACTAAATTGTGCAATTGGTCATAATTGGCCAAATTATAAGATGCAGTAAATCTATAGATTCAGAAATGCAATTTAGAGGCAGAGCATTGTTGGGAAAAGGTTTCTCCTTCCAGTATAACCCAGTTGAATCTCAGTCATTCCTACCTCTCCTTGTCCTGCACGGGTGACTGCAAGAATATTCTGTTTACCTTTTTGTGTGTTTTCAAAAGGACAAGGCACTGCTCCTAATTCAGATGTCTTTGAGAACACCCTCCAGTCAAGTTCCAAAGTTAGTGATCTCTCTTGTTCTTGCTTTAAATTAGATGAGGTAGAAATACTGAATGGGGAAAATAATGGTGCCATGACTGAGGGAATTCTGAGCCTGGGTCAAAGAAATTCTCCTGGGAATAACTGCACAAAGCTCATAGCAATTTATTTTTTAAAGCTAGCAAACAAAAAAATCCCCCATTCTGTTCAACTGAGGATCAGGCACCGGCAAAATATTTATGTCTAGAATGAGCAGTCATGTAAATGATACCTGTCTGATAAATATCAATAGAAATAACAGGGAGGGTAAAAATCAATAGACACATTACTAAGAAGATGATGTGGTTTTTCCACAGGGTTAGTAGATTTCGATACGCTGAGCAATTCCATCTCCAGTTGCATTTGGTCTTTCATGTAATTAGGTCCAAGAAAGATTTTCTAGGGAACTGGATTGTGAAGGCAAAACTTTTTTTTTCCTGAACCACTCACCCAAACTAGCATCTTAAGCAAGGTCTGATCTTTCAGTCCCTTTCAGCCAGAGAAACTCCTTAAAGAGAATATATTCATTGTAACCCTTTAAATGGGGGAAAAATCTCAGTAAAACCAAAAGCCTCTCCCATTGTCTTTATACTAAAAGGATGTCCTGATCTGAAGAAGCACCTGCATGCAGAGAGAGAGAGAGAGAGAGCGAGAGCCCTTGTGGTCCTCTGTTCCCCACTGACACAAAGAGAAGCAGTGCTGGTATTATCAAGCAATTGCCTACCTGAGGGTGTGTTGTCAGTAGCAAGGCTTCCTCTGATATGTGACTCTTCCACAGTGTCTCTGTCACAGTGGTGTGTATATATATATACAGTATACATACACACACACACACACACACACATCCACGCATCTCCCGCCCCAGCCTACCACCACGTGCATCTATGAGCCCACCCCCAGGATGCTGGCTGGCTGACACGCTAACTAACAGCTGGGGAGCAGCACTGTGCCCTTAGCATCCCCCCCCCCCCCACCTCCCCCCCCGAAACCTTTCCAGAAACAGTGTCACTTTGCAATCGCTTTACCGGAACCCTTTAACGTACCCGCCGTGACACCAGCCTGCTGCGGACGAGCAGTACCTCACGGTGTTACTCATTCTGAGGAGGTGCAGCAGTAACTGATGCTCAGACCTCCCGGTGCCAGCAAACTGCAGCACAGAACCCCAAAGCTACTCAATCAGAACCACCGCGTCCCAGGCAAGAGCCAAGGGAATCCCGGGTTTCCAGTCAGGACTGAGCTTCCCAATCCCCTGGCCTGCACCTCACTCACAGAGCACTTCAATTGGATCCAGAAGGATGAGGTGTGAACGTTTAGCACCTCTTGTTCTCCTCCCAGAGCTTGTATCATTGCATATGAAAAAACACTGACAGGGAAACTGCGTGGTGATGTGCAGAGAGCCCTGGACTGGGAGACGGGTTCTGTTCCAGTCACTTTATTGCGTTGTGCCTCAGTTTCCCTTTCTGCAAAAGGGGCTAACTGAAAGCGCCTTGAGATCTAAGGATGAACAGTCCTAGATAAACGCTTTGTGATTTTTTTTGTTTTGTTTGAGAGTATTATTAAGAATTCTTTGCCTTTCTATAAAGTTACCGGCAGCTTTCATCCAACAAGCTCAAAGTGCTTTATAAATGTATAAGCTTCACAAGACGCCTGTGAGGTAGGAAAAAGATTGAGAGGGATCAGTCCACCCACCACTGAAACACAGGCAGTGCTGGAATGGAATTCAGCAGCTGTTTAGAAGCACATGTGAACCTACCCAACAGTATAAGCCAGAGTGCTAAGGAGAATTCGGCATCCCACTGAAACTGCAAAGGGGAATTTTAGGAAGACAATAGCTAGAATTTTGCCAGACCATCGGGAATCAGTGGCATTTTTATGTGAAAAGTACCATGAGATCAAAGATACCAAAGGAACAGATCCTGGGTTTTCCACCTCTCCTGAAAGATGGTGCCTCCCATAACACAGCACCCTCCCCCGCCTGCACCTTGCTGGGGTGTTGGCTCAATACTAACTCAGGAAGGAGTGCCAGCTACGGAATTGCCAGCACTACTTCCTGCATCTCCTAGATGCTCTCTGGAGAGCTCCCATCTCACCCCATTCTAAGATCCAAGCACCGCCCCTCTTAGCCCACCCTCCAACCGTGTTACAACAGCATGTCATATCTATAACAGGCCATTCATGCAGCTCTCTCACGATATAGAGCAGTGACAGCAGCGGAAACACTCTCAAGGGCAGGAGGGAGAATGTGGGTGGGGATGTCAGGCAAAGAGGTAGTAATAGTGCAGGGCAAGAGTCTGGCCAACAGCCCACTTGCTACAGGCAGCGGAGAAGCATTGGGGGTCAGGGCTGTGTCATACAAGGGTTGGGAGTCAGGTTCCCCATTTCATCCTGCTGCAACAGCAGCAGGCAAAGGATCAGTCTCTGCTAGTGGGGAGGAGGAGGGAGTGGGGTGGCCTAGGAGGGGCTGTAGCCTTGTGTAGAAATGCAATGGGAGTTCAGAGCACCTGGGAGGCGGTGGAGATCTCTGTGGTTGTGTCCATGTGGACAGGTGAGCGTGATGCAGCATTCTGAACGGTGCAGACCTCCTGGGAGAGCAAATGAATGGGCCCTGCTAGCCAGATGTAGGCGAGTGCTCAGTACAAGTTGATCTTGCATCTGCAGAGCACCAACTGAATGTGAAGCCCCACCTCTCATTTGCTCTATAGGGAAATGCGGTCATCACTTGCCTCTCCCACGGCCTTGCCCCGGTCTGAGGCCCACTGGGTGCCAAGCTGCTAAACAAGAAGCCTCTGAGCAGTTACCTGATCGTCTTATTTTTCTGGCTGACCTTGACTAGAGCCTGCGGTATCCAGCAGAAAATCCCTGCATTGGATTATTTAATCCAGCAACGATCACCATGGATTGTGAACAGACACTAGTTCCTGTGCAAAAGCAGCGAATGGATCTGAGCCTCCAAATTTAGACCCTGAAGAGCAGCACCAGGTAACTAAAATCCTTTTCTTCCCTAAGAAGCTACAAAGGCAGCTGACCACTGATATGAGAGATACCAGCGAACATCCTCTCCAGACAAGTCGTTTGGAAAGTATGTCCCCCTGCCTTGTGAATGGCGTATGCTCAACAACCACTGAAAGTCAGAGAGAAACAGGGATCAGCGTGAGTCACTGGCCACTCAAGCTGAAACATCAGAGTGATGGTGCTGGAAACAAACCCCCATAGAGCAGCAAGAGCTAGACAAAGAATGGCAATCTGGTGGGTCAGATGAGAGAAGAACCTAACCACTCCTGATCAGCAAAGGTCCTTTAGAAGTGATCTCCAGAGCAGGCGAGTTAGTCCCATTTCCCTGATGAATTCCAGCTCCAGCAGTTACATTCTGCTTTCTCTGATTCCCCCACTCTGCTGTCTCGGTTGGAAATAAGATTTTTCTCTGGTTCCTATATTAACTGGTGTTGCTGTTTGTTGTGAAACAACTGCCACATACCACCATGCTAGAGGTGGCTGCACCAGAGGCTGATGAAGTGATCTAGGAACTGTATTTGTGGGAAGTTGGGAAAGCACTTTGAGCTCCTTTAGGATGAAAGATGCTATAAATATGAGCTAGTATGCTTTAAATAGGTACTTACTGAACCTCAAACTAGAGGGGGATCACACACTATCTGGGTAGAGAGTCACTATCAAGTAGCTTCATCCCCAACTGTGACCTTCTTAAAATAGTTCATAATCCTATGGGGAAGATTATCTAGATTCTCGGTCCATTTATTTCAGATCCATTCTGGAGGCATTTGCTGTAGCTCCTCACACACAAAGAACTCAACATCTTTTATTCTTAGCTATTTATCTGGCCTCCATTCCTGTAGTATCTGAGCGTCTCTCATTCTTTAATGTATGTATTCGCACTGCCCTCTGGGCAGGGCTATTATCCCCATGCTACAGCTGGGGAACTGATGCAGAGAGAGACTAAGTGACTTGCCCAAGGTCACACAGGGAGTTTGTAGCAACTGAAGCACTGAACTGGACCTAGTTCTTCTGAGTCCTAGGCAAGTTCCCTAACCACGGGGCCATCCTTATTCTCTGTTAACACACTAAATCTCACAGCATCCTGTGACGCTTCCTGAGGGGTAGCCAGGGTTATGAGCAGTGTTCCCTCTAATTTTTCCCGCTGCATGGGGTTTAATAGGCAGCTGCGTGGCCACATGCACATGACTTTAAGGGGAACCTCCCTGTACCAGAGATTGCCCAAGGCCACATGCACAAAGGATCTAGCCTTTGTGAGCATAAGTATTGTGGCCCCTTACTTAGAGCCATAGCACTTGTATAATAATATTTCTTAGCTAACCCCCACAACACTGCTGTGGGGTAGGGAAGAATTAATCCCATTCTGCAGTGTAGCCCATAGAGCCTGATCTTGGGACAAATACCTGTCAAACCACAAGGGGATAACTGGAATTCTTAAGCAATCAATATAATTAATGCACAAGCCATAGATCAGGCAACAGGCAGGGAAACAGAGGCACAAAGATCAAGTGACTTGAACAAGTCATATAGCTAAACCAGTGGCAGAGGCAAGAATAAAATATAGGAATGTGGACCTGCTCTAACCACCAGACATTCCCTCCCACAGCCAGGAAAGGAACCCAGGAGTACTGATGCTCAACCCCCATGCTAGCCACCAGACCACTCTCTCCATGTTCAGAGTTTCTGATAGCTCTGGGTTGGGGGTGGAGGAGGCAAGTCCTTCTGAATTCATCTTTTCAAGCAAGCCAACACCAACAAAGGATTCTCCTGAAGACTAAACAAACTGGTCTGGAAGGGTCAAACTCTTGTTTCTCCTGAAATCAATGGCAAAACTGCAGGTAACTCAAGTGGGACCATGATCTGGCCCAAATTGAGTAGCAGAGAGATGAGAAAAAGCTTCCTCGGCTCAGTGTTTTAAACTAGACAACAAAAGGCTCGGTGGTGGTGAGATTTTATCTGTGTAATTTCTTGTAACAACACCCTGGCAAGGTCTGAACATCAGTCAGAGAGAAGCATTTGTATTTGTGTGTTAAACATCTCACAAATAAATCTCTCTTTTTTTTTTAAGATGTAACAAATAGACCTGCAGCACAAACAGAGAGGTGGGGATGGGATGCCCAGGACTGGAATAGCGGGGGTGGGGGGCTGTGAGTTAAAATTGAGGTGCACTGGCAGAGCTGGGGAGGGGGCCAGGACTGGAATAGCAGGGGAGTGTTAGGATTGAGGTACATTGACATTGCTGTGTGTAGGAAGCTTTCACAGACCTCACCTGCGGAGCCAGGGAAGGCAAGGAGCCTGCCTTAACCCCGCTGCGCTGCCAACCGGGAGCCGCCTGAGGTAAGCGCCACCTGGCCAGAGCCCGCACCCCAAACCCCCTGCCCCAGGTGAGAACCCCATCCCACACCCTAACTCCCTCCCAGATCCCCACCCCCTGCCCCAGGTTGGAACCCCCTCCCATGCCCAAACTCCCTTCCAGACCCTCACCCGCACCCCAGCCCACTGCCCCAGCTATGAGACCCCTCCCGCAACCAGACTGCCTCCCGGAGTCTGCACCCGAACCTCCTCCACACCCCAACCCCCTGCCCCAGCCTTGAGCCCACTCCCACACTCCAAACTGCTTGGCCCCAGTCCAGAACCCCCTCATTCACCCCAAACCACTCATCTCCAGCCCCACCCCAGAGCCCATACCCCAGCCAGAGCCCTCACCCTCTCCTGCACCCCAACCCCCTGCCCCAGCCCCCTCTTGTTCCCAGAATCTCTCATTTCTGGCCCCACCCCAGAGCCTAGGGGAAGCCCCAAACCTCTGTGTGTGGCCCGTGACTGATTTTTTTCTGTGGGTCAATGGCCCTTGATAGAAAAAAGGTTCCCTACCCCTATCTAGTCTGACCCCCTGTATAGCTCAGGCCAGAGAACTTCCCCACAATAATGCTTAGAGCAGATCTTTTACAAAAACATCCAATCTTGATTTTAAAATTGTCAGTGATGGAGAATCCACCATGACCCTTGGCAAATTTTTCCAATGGCTAATTACTCTCACAGTGAAAAATGTACCCCTTATTTTCAGTCTGAATTTGTCTAGCTTTGACTTCCAGCCATTGGATCATGTGATATCTTTCTCTGCTAGGTTGAAGAGCCCATTATTAAATATTTGTTCTCCATGTAGGTACTTATAGACTGTGATCAGGACACCCCTTAACCTTCTCTTTGTTAAACTAAACAGATTAGGCTCTTCGATAAGCGATGTTTTTGAAGCCTTCAATCATTCTCATGGCTCTTCTCTGAACCCTCTCCAATTTATCCGCATCTATGCTGAGCAGCTCCCAGACCTTAAGGAATTTGGGCCTGATTTTCAGAAGCGCTGAGCACCCACAACTCTACCTAAACTCCTTGGGAGCGCTATTGCTCAGTGCTTCTGAAAATCAGGCTCTCTAGGACTGTGCTACGTTCGGACAGGACTGCAATAGGGGGCTTTTCATTGCTCCAATCCAGCCCAGGGCTGTAATGACTGGAAGCTCTTATTACCAGATGGCTGTGGAATGATTTTAAAGGAATAAGACATCTGGTCTCTGCCTTGGCTACAGAAGCCACCATCTCAGGGTGGCACTAATGGCCACCCTCAAAGAGAGAGGCTAAGGAATGAATGAGCCCTGGAGATGAGCTGTGGCAGTTCAGCTCAGGTTATGTCATCAGGGAGCATGGGGGAAACTTTTGTTGCTGGAGCTTACCCATTGCATGTGTAATGCCGTGCTCCTGGGTGGGTCATCGTTATCGGGGATTGGGCCTCCGTATCTTAATGCATGAGCCTCTAGTGCTTGAAATTAGGTTATAGCAGGCTCATCAACCTCTATGTGACCCCGCCCCTTCCGACGGGGACAGAGTACCACACCAAGTGGGCATGGGTTACACGTGCATGAGCAGAGGGCGGGAATCTTGGATTCTGACACTCCTGTCATCCCTGTGGAATTCTGAAGGAAATAAACACGCAGACGTGGGGCAAATTGTCACTTTCCAGACCTGGAGGTGGAACTTAAAAAAAAAAAACCCTATGATTTTTAGTTTGTAATTGTAAAAGTGGTTTCTTTGGGGAATTTTGTGGTGAATATAAATTGGTGTTATTAATGTGTTACGGTAGCCCCTACCGGCTTCAGCAAAGAGCGGGGCCCCACTGTGCTATGCGCTGTACATACTCTTAAAGAGAAACAGCCCCTGTCCCCAAGAGCTGACTGTCGAAATAGACAAGCTGACAAAGGTGGTCTCATCATTTTCTGTGCCTTCAGTTGAATTCTAATTGAAGAACACTGGGTGTGCTTGCTTAGCTGAGCCACTTACCGTGAAAACCAGCTTGTTAATATAGCTGTGAGTCTTTCCTCTAATACATTTATTTCCTGGGTTTCTTTGGTTTCTCATTAGGGTCAAACTCTGCCACTCTTAGGCTATGTCTACACTAGAAACGCTACAGAAGCACAGCTTGAGAGGGATTCTTCCTTTACTGTAGCACATCCACCTTCCTGAGAGGCAGTAGCTAGGTCAATGGAAGAAATCTTCTGTAGACCTAGCACTGTCTACACTGGAGCATAGGCCGGTTTAACTACATCTCTGAGGGGTAGCTGGGTCACCCCACCTTTCTAGTGTAGACCAGTCCTTGGTCATGCTGAGTAGCACGTTACCCCATAAATGGGCCCACTGAAATAATTGGGTGAGGTTCCGTGCTATGACTCCAAGAGGTGCAGCCCAGAACTTGAAGCCCAAGGTGAAGTGTGGGGGCTGAGGTAGTTTTAAGTCACCTTTGCCCCCTCCTGATCCTGGGCTGCTCCATGGCCCCCAGCACAATTTGAAAGGCCCTGTGGACCTGTCTAAGGTATAGAAACCTTCGCAACTGCCTAGGAGCTGCAGCACTTGGCCTCATCAACAACACCCTTCCTAATTCCCCCCCCACCCCCCGTACCTTATATCAGGACTTGTGAGGAGGTCCTTGGAAGGCAGCCTGTGGCTGTCTCCCTCAGTCTCTGAAAGCTAAGCTTTGCGCTAGCTGTGAAAAGAGTAATTGCTTATCAAGGTTCTTTTGAAGCATGACAACGGTAACCTTTCACTGCTAATCTATTAAAGCAAGACGATAGGAGAGGGACGTTTTTAAAAGACTATGATTATCATGACAATTCACATGCTCAGCACACTAACAACATCTTATTAAGACTAGCTGGCAGGACCCTGCAAGATTGTACTGTAACCGTGTAACTATGATAGGTCTGGAAGCTTTGCTCTAATGCACACCCGTCAACACAAGTAGGTGGCTGTGGGGTACAAGTGGGTGGTTCAAGTTGTTGAGTGCCAAGTTATTTTATCCCCAAAATTACTCAAATGTATCGTCTAAATGAACAAGAAATGGGAGGCCAAATCTCAACAGTCGTCTTTCAATGCCAGTTCAGGGATGTGACTCCTGCTATTTTGGCCACATGGGATTCTTGGCCAGGCCCAAGAACAAGCAAAGACAAGCACAATAATCACAATTATTAACTGTGACAAAAAGAGAGAAAGAAAGAACACAAACAATGGCTATTTCAATTATAAGTTCCTTTATTCTTCTCTGTGGAGAACTTGCAACAGATAGACTCTCTCTTAAAAGGCAATCCTGGTGAGGGTCCTCTTCTCTAAATGACTTTGGACCAAAATTACAAGTCAATCCTGTCTCAGTGTATCATAGATAACTGAAACAAGACAAGGGAATTTCATTTCCAGGCAGGTGAGAGTCCTATCTGGTTTTTCATGGATAACCTGAACAGTTTATAAAGGGGCAAGGTGAGTGGACTTAATTTGTCCTATGAAACCAAAAAAAGTATTTAAATTCAGTTACTTAAAAGAAGCCATTCCAGATGTGGTCTTGAGGCAAACAATGAATGAATATTAAGACTCTTAAACTCAAATTAAATCAGCTATTTTTCTCTTTTTAGCTCTCCAGGAATACATAGTCTAACAATCTGATGTTTACCAGAAGGAGCTTTTACTATCTTAAATTACAAGAGCATTTCAATATCCCATTAAAATCATTACAAGAAAAATTTAAATCTAATCTCTTGGCAGCACTTTTGCAAACTCCATCTCACTTATGCACGTTGAAGTCTTGGTGATGTCATCATCATATTGCAGAAACAGGACTGAACTAGAAAGTTGATGCTTCTTTGTTCTTGCTGCCTTTTTACTGCTGTTGCCGCTTGTTAGCTTGAGATGAGATGAACTTGTTACAGCTGAGAGAGGAGCAGATTGCATTGGCTGTTTGGTTTGCTGAATTCAGAGATTTGATATGCTTCTCCTTCCACAGTTTTACTGGAGGAGGCAAGCACACCTTCAGGTGTTGGCTGGATTTGGAGATCAGCTGCTCTCATCCTTTCATTGGCTCAACACCTTCCTGCGCTGATTTTAGAAGCATCTTCACTTCATGAATATGCAATATGTTAATGCATATGCAACAGAGTTCTGATTGCCTTTACTTTTGTGACGGGAACTCCTAGAACACCTTTACAGCTGAGAGTTTAAACTCTCTTTTTGTTCAGTCTGTTTCTGAGGTTTCCCTTTAGTTCCATCATGGTTTAATAGGAGTTGAAATTCTGCTTCAAACAAGTCCAGACACTCTTATGTCCCAGTAAAGGTCTTTCAGCTCTCAAAATAATTAAAAAAAAACTTAAATTCTTCTTTAAGAGAGTCTTTAATGTAAAAAGTCATCAAATAAGTTATTGTCCCTCCTTCTTAACAACCTTTAAAGAGGTGGTTCTTGTCTTGGGCAAGGACTTGCTTAAGCATTGCCAGGTAACTAACTAATTCCCCAGTATAAATATTCCATACTCAAGTGGCTTCTGGCATCAGATAACCTTCCTCTAATGATACCTAAAATATGTTGTTGTTTATAAACCAATGGTATCAAAAAGTTATTATAAGGTTTGCATTTAGATACAAAAAATGTTTGCAATATACATCTCAAAAGCAGCTCCTGCTATCTCAAGCCTTTAAGGAACAACCAAAGTTTGCGCCTTTAAGTGGAATGATGGATTAGATGTAAAAAAAAAAAAAAATCTTTTGTAAAACTTTTTTCCAGTCATCAGTGTTCTCTGAAAAGTTTAAAGAATGAACACTATACAGTGCTTATAAAAGCAATCACTTTTAATAAGGAAATCGCCAGCACTTTTTGCAAAGGGAAGGTGGGGATGGGGTATAAAGAAAAACCCACTTTTATGACATAGTTTGTGGCTCTTGATAACATATCACGAAACATTATTTCTCTTTGATTCTGAACAAGGCTTCCTTACATTCTTTTTAAGTCAGCACCCTTTCTAAAACATAAATATCTTACAAAGTTTGTTCTCTTCAAATAAATTCATATCTATACCAGCTGATATCTTATGCCACAGGGGTGTGCTCTGGTCATCCATACACAGTCTTGATAGACTCATAGACTTTAAGGTCAGAAGAGACCATTATGATCTTCTAGTCTGACCTCCTGCACAACGCAGGCCACAGAATCTCACCTACCCACTCCTGTAACAAACCCCTGACCCATGTCTGAGCTATTGAAGTCCTCAATTTGTGGTTTAAAGACTTCAAGGTGTAGAGAATTCTCCAGCAAGTGACCTGTGCCCCACGCTGCAGAGGAAGGCGAAAACCCCCCAGGGCCTCTGCCAATCTGCCCTGGAGGAAAATTCCTTCCCGACCCCAAATATGGCGATCAGCTAAACCCTGAGCATGTGGGCAAGACTCACCAGCCAGACACCCAGGAAAGAATTCTCTGTAGTAACTCAAATCCTACCCTATCTAGTGTGCCATCACAGGCCATTGGGCATATTTGTTTGCTTTAGATCAAATGATTTGTAGATTTACAATCTGCTAGGTGTGGTACATTTACAATTTGCAACTAAAGACGTCTAGCAAATATTCTATAAATCCCAATAACCAATGTGTATGTACATTTTTCAAAGACTATTACGAAGTATCAGAAAGTTAAAACAAAATGGAAGTTATAAAAGGTGCATTTCAGAGTCTGTGTGAACACACTAGGGGCACTAAGCATAGTGTCCATGAGCCTGTCCCTGGGTGATGGAAAGCAGAGAGCTCCTAGGGATTACGGTACCTACCTTACATCTTTCATATAATTAATGAAGCAATTAGAACACAAGCATGTAAGTCGTTATATTCTCCAAGTATCATGCCTATGAATGGAATTAAGTATTTCTTAAAAGTTTCAGTAGAGGCAAAGCTAAGTTTGTAATAACAGAGAAGAATAAAATTATAGTAATTTTATTAATAACCATTTTGCAGCAGTATTTCAGTCTTTACCAACTCACTCTGGATTCTCCCAGGGACTTAACCTTTGGTGGTGGCATGGGTTGAATATACAGTCTAGGCCTTCTTTCAAGTCTTTATTTAACAGCAAAGGGCAGCCATACAGCCCTTTCCCTGACTCTAAGCTAGGTATCCGTAACAATCAATGCCAAGTCTAACCCTACAATGACTGGGGAGCTCAGCGGGCTGAAAGGGATCCACTGTCCAGATCTTCCTTCCTCAGGCTGATCCTTCTTCCTTCGTGACACTATTTATAACTTTCCTATGATCCTTGCCCTGAGAGAGCCAAGCTTTAATGATACATTCAAGCTAGCGGCAATCAACTTGAGCAACTGCTGGAACATTTGTTAATCCTTACCTAACCACTTGAGAGAGAGAACAAAAGGAAGGAAAACCTAACTAAGAACATTCAGTTCTACAGTGAATGTGGTAGCATAGGTTAAAATACTGCGGCCTGGTCTACTCTAGTATTTTATATTGGTATAGCTATGAGGTGTGAAAAATCCACCCCTCGAGAGACTAAGCTATATTGTCCTAACCCCTAGTGTAGACAACACTAGATAAATGGAAGAATTCTTCTGTCGACCTAGCTACCGCCTCTTGGCTACCTATGCCAATGGGAGAATCCCACTCATCAGCATAGATAGTATCTACACTGAAACACTACGGCTGCACTACTGTAACGTTTTAAGTGTAGACAAGCCCTCAGTTAATCCTGCAATGAGTTTGGCAGAGCAATTAAAACACTCAGCACTCAGTTGAGCAGTCTGTGGCAGAGCAAGTCACATGCACTCAAAGAGTTAACCCTCAGCTCTGCAAGCAGCAAGATCAGCTACATTAAAGGTGGTCCGGAGGAGGAGGAATAAGAGAGTTCTCTCTGTGCCTGCTACACTGTCCATCCCCTACATAACACTGCGGAATAGTTTGAGTGAAAAATAGTCATTAGTGGAAAAAATGGAGTCGATTACAATGGTTTAAGGCTGTTATAGGAGTGATCTGACATCATTTTTATAAGGTTGTTTTCATTGTTTATCTTTTTCTGCTGAAAAGTTTGTGTAATGCAGACAGCCCCGTCTGTGCCATTCAATGGTGAAAGAAAGTTCAACAAGGACAAGTGCAGAGTCCTGCACTTAGGACGGAAGAATCCCATGCACTGCTACAGACTAGGGACCGAATGGCTAGGCAGCAGTTCTGCAGAAAAGGACCTAGGGGTTACCGTGAATGCGAAGCTGGATATGAGTCAACAGTGTGCCCTTGTTGCCAAGAAGGCTAACGGCATTTTGGGCTGTATAAGTAGGGGCATTGCCAGCAGATCGAGGGACGTGATTGTTCCCCTCTATTTGACATTGGTGAGGCCTCATCTGGAGTACTGTGTCCAGTTTTGGGCCCCACACTGCAAGAAGGATGTGGAAAAATTGGAAAGAGTCCAGTGAAGGGCAACAAAAATGATTAGGGGGCTGGAACACATAACTTGTGAGGAGAGGCTGACGGAACTGGGATTGTTTAGTCTGCAGAAGAGAAGAATGTGGGGGGATTTGATAGCTCAGGGGTTCTCAAATTGGGGGTCGGGACCCCTCAGGGGGTTGCGAGGTTATTACATGGGGGGTCACGAGCTGTCAGCCTCCACCGCAAACCCCGATTTGCCTCCAGCATTTATAATGGTGTTAAATATATAAAAAAGTGGTTTTAATTTATAAGGGGGGGGTCGCACTCAGAGGCTTGCTATATGAAAGGGGTCACCAGTACAAAAGTTTGAGAATCACTGTGATAGCTGCTTTCAACTACCTGAAGGGGGGTTCCAAAGAGGATGGAGCTCGGCTGTTCTCAGTGGTAGCAGATGACAGAACAAGGAGCAATGGTCTCAAGTTGCAGTGGGGGAGGTTTAGGTTGGATATTAGGAAACACTTTTTCACTAGGAGGGTGGTGAAGCACTGGAATGCGTTACCTAGGGAGGTGATGGAATCTCCTTCCTTAGAGGTTTTTAAGGTCAGGCTTGACAAAGCCCTGGCTGGGATGATTTAGTCGGGGATTGGTCCTGCTTTGAGCAGGGGGTTGGACTAGATACCTCCTGAGGTCCCTTCCAACCCTGATATTCTGTGATTCTAAACTCAGCAGGAGAGGACATGAAAGAGGGCTGTCAGCAGCCAATTAAAACCACAAGCTGCACTTCCTTTTTATGTAGAGGATGTGAGGTTTGGTACTGGGGAGGACTGGAGGATCCAAGAGCTGGAAGATTGGAGAGTCAGAAAATTCTTGAGACTGGAGGTGCTTGAAGCTGGAACAACCTGGGGCTGTGCTATGTCCTGAAAAAGGGGGTGAACAGCGAGGTGGCAAAGTTTGCAGCTGATACAAAATTACTCAGGACAGGTACGTTCAAAGCAGATTGCGAAGAGTTAAAGGGATCTCACTAAACTGAGTGACTGGGCAAGAGAATGGCAGATTAAATTCAATGTTGATAAGGGCAAAGTAATAGAAAACATAATCCCAACTACGAATACAAAATTGTGGGGTTTAAATTAGCTGTTACCATTCAAGAAAGAGACCATGGAGTCATTGTGGATACATCAGCTCAATATGCAGCAGCAAACCAAAAAGCTAACAGAATGTTAGGAAAGAGAGAGATAAGACCAAAAATATAATCATGTCACTATATAAATCCATTGTACACCCACTTCTTGAATACTGTGTGCAGTTCTGGTCACCCCATCTCAAAAAAGATATATTAGAATTGAAAAAAGTACAGAAAACAGCAACAAAAATTACTCGGGTATGAAACAGCTTCCATTCAAGGAGAGATTCAAAAGCCTGCACTGTTCAGCTTAGAAATAAAACAACTAAGCGAGGATATGATAGAGGTCTATAAAATCGTGACTGGTGTGGAGAAAGTGAACAGGGAAGCATTATTTACCCCCTTCATGTAACACAAAAACTAGGGGTCACCTGATTAAATTAATAGGGAACAGGTTTAAAACAAACACACACACACACACACACACACACACAGCACAGTCAATCTGTGGAATTCGTTGCCATGAGAGGTTGTGAAGGCCAAAAGCATAACTGTGTTAAAAAAATAATTTGATAAATCCACAGAGGATAGGTTCTTGAATAGCTATTAGCCAAGATGGTCAGGGACACAACCCCATGCTCCAGATGTCCCTAAACCTGCAACTATCAGAAGCTTGGACTGGATGACAGGGGATGGATCACCTGAAATTACCTTGTTCCACTCATTCCCTCTGAAGCATCTGGTACTGGCCACTGCCGGAAGACAGGATACTGGGCTAAATGTATCATCAGCATCATCAGTGCATCTCATCTGACCTCCTGTACATCACTGTCCACATAGAACCCACACACAAACCCATCAATTCGAATTAGCCCATAGCACGACAGCCCTGGGGTGGCTCTGCTGTTATGCACTACAGGCAGAGAATAGGAGGGTCTGAGGTGCACCTGTGCCCCTGCAATGGCGGGGAGTTGATTAAGTGAGGCATAAGAAGTTGTTCCTTTCTTAAGGCTCTAGCTGGAACTGTTGGTCTTATAGATGTGTCAACCAGAGGAATTTAAAATATGCACAAGACCAGGTGCCTTCCAAGAAAAAATATCTTCAGCTGGAACGTTAGTTGATTTTATTAACTCTGTCCCTCTGGGGCACCTGGCATTGTCTGCTGTTGGAAGACAGGATAATGGGCTAGATGGACCTTTGGTCTGACCCAGTCTGGCCATTCTTATGTCCGCCACTTACTGAAATTCAGGTTTATAGGGCAGCGTTCCTTGGAGCATTTGCTCCTCTCTGTTCCATCCAGAATTATTTTCCCCAATGAATGTTGTCTGTATAAATCCTGCTTCTAGACTCTTCATGTGGTCAGAATAACCTATTAAAATACAGCAGTTCCTATTAGAGATGGTGAGTTTTACATTAGCATTTCAAGAACTGATGAGACGGGAGAGGGGGGAGGCAAATTCTACTTATGATGAAACTGGTGTAACGTCACTAATGTTAATGGTTCTATGTGTCAGGGTGAGCTGGCCCTTTAAGAGATTTGTGCTCTGCCGCACCTCCACCTTGTTATCCAATCCCAAGTGATGGGTTTGGGCTGGTGGTTTGGATCAGATGACCAGGCATCAGATGGAGGTGGCCTATAAGAGGGAGCCTACTCCATCAAAGAAAGAGAGAGAGGGTCTCAGAAAGACTATGGAGAGATTGCTCTAGAGAAGCCCAGAATGTAGGTGGGCCCAGCAGAGCTCCCTTGCTCGAAAGCATTTAGGGAGTGGAGAGAATGCTGGGCCCTGAAGCACTGATACAAGGATAAATGAGGAGAGAGACCTGCAAGGACCCAGGGTCAGTCAGAGGGGAGTGGGGAATGGACTCCGTATACCAGCCAGATGAAGAGGCTGGAGCTACCTGCAGTGAAGGGCAGGAGCCATTAAAGGAGGCTGGAGAAAACTCTAGGCAGAAGTTTTGGGAAAGAACTATTGAGCCAGCCAGGGGCTGAGGAAAATGTGGAGTGGGCGAAAGGCTTGTTCTGATTTCCGCTGACTTTTGAACTATGACGTTGCTTTAATAAATGAGATTTCTCTCAAGAAGGGGTGGTGTTTGACTCAAAAGAGTCTGGGTGCAATTTTTGAGATGCCCCAACAGGGGAAATTGAGGCAGCGGCAGAGTCCAGCACTGGGTTGGGTTAGATCCTGTGACAGGCTGCAGTGGTGTTGCTGAGCAGGGAATTTGGTCCACTGGATGCCCCTTGCAGTGTCTGCAATAGCCGGTTGACAGCTGTGTAACACAAAGAGAACACAGAGCAGCAAGCAGCAAACCACGCATTCAATGGCAACGGGTCTGATGAAGAATCTCCGAGCAGTGCCAGTTGGTGACAACTTGGAGAGACTCGGGTTCTACCACTGTGATGGTAAAAAGTTCATCCCCCTTGTCAATTCTGCGCTAGCCAAGCAAGGTGAGAAGAGCCCATTGGAGCCCTGCAGTACCCCCAGAGAGTAGCACCCATAATGCTGCCAACCCTGAAGCCTCAGGCTGGGAATAAGTGAGACTGTCTGGGGTTTGTGGCTGCTGTCTTATCGGTTTCCCTTCCTTTTCCTTAGCTGGTACTGTTTGTCATCCAGTTTCTACCAGCAAGGGTCCAGCCCATTTTATTATCTCCAACCCTGAAGGGAGCCCCTCCTTGCATCGACCTTCCAACATTAAGTACCAGGCTTGAGCTTTCCAGTGATGGAACTATGTTTTTTAACTCATGCAGGAGGAGGAAGCTGCCAACCTGTCTTATGGGGAAGGAAACTGCTCCCACTTAACCTACCATACACTATAGGGGTTACTTCTGAGAGGCGGCTTTGCAAGATCCCTTAAGGTCAGCGCTGGGAAATGACCTTGGTTTTGTCTTTGGGTGATGGTGGTTCTCTGGGATTCTCCCATCATCCCACGGAGGAAGCTGTCTCATGTGCTTTATGTATGTTTCTCAAGTAAGTGCAGTGGGTCTCTAAAGAGAGGTGGACGTGATCAGCTACAGTAAGGACTGACCCAAATGCCACCTCTCTTTTTGAGGCTCAGAAATGTTCAATGAACTCTCAAAAAAATAATCAAACCGCTTTACTTCCTTGTCTCTTTGCATCACACAAAACATAAGAACGGCCCTACTGGGTCAGACCAAAGGTCCATCTAGCTCAGTATCCTGTCTTCCAACAGTGGGGCCAATGCCAGGTGCCCCAGAGGGAATGAACAGAACAGGGAATCATCAAGTGATCCATCACATCGCCCATTCCCAGCTTCTGGCAAACAGAGGCAAGGGACACCATCCCTGCCCATCCTGGCTCATAGCCATTGATGGACCTATCCTCCATGAACGTATCTAGTTCTTTTTTGAACCCTGTTATAGTGTTGGCCTTCACAACATCCTCAGGCAAGGAGTTCATTGCTCTGTAATCAGAAAGCAGACAAAAGGGTTGTACGAGTCCCTTGCATTGGTTAGTGACACTTTCTCAGGGCTCTGCACATGTGGCCCAGCTCAGAAGGTAGAAACTGGATTTCTTCAATCCAGCATTGCTGGGGAAGAAACTGAAACTAGCAAGATTTAGGAGCCAGGTTATTCTTGTGAAACACTGGCCAGACCTTCTGAAGGATGTTCATTGTTTTCGTGAACATACAGGGCTTTTACAATGCCGTCTGGAACTGCTTCATGTTACCACTTGATCAGGGGAATCCAAGTTTGAGTCCCTAGCCCTAATTCCTAGGACTCATTCCTAGGACTTAGAAACACCGCAGAAGTGATACAGTGATTTGACTGAGGGATATGCCTTTGTCATGGCACCCCATTGATCAGGGAAAGGGGAAGACGCTTTTTTTTTTTTAAACCTCCTTTTACTGCGTCCCAGTTAGTCAGAGAGTCAATGTCCTGGTAAATATGTTTTCCTTGCAGTATCTCACTAGCATATGTGTCTCTGGCATGTCGCTTGGAAGGCAACAATTGGCTTTGATTTTCTCTCACTCTCTCTGGTCCTGTGCCACTGAAGTCAATGGGAGTTTTGCCATTTGCTGCAGAGACACAGGATGGGAATGTAATGGAGTGCACAGACCTAGTGAGCAGTGTATGATAGCTAAATCACATAGCTTGTGCCTCGTTTGCATGACGGGGATCATACATACATACACCCACATATCCTCACCGCTGCCCAGCCCCTTTTTGTACTTGACTCTAGTAAGTAAGTATATGGACAAGCAAGGCTTGTGACGGTGCAGACAGCTGCATCCAGTATGTAGCATGACTATTGCATCCACAGGGTAGCCTCCACTCACACTTTTGCTGGAGCGCCACAATTTTGCACACCCTGCTGAGCAACCTGCAAGGACTTGCAGGAGCAGAGCTTTAGCAGATTGGTTTTTGTTTGTTACTTCCTCTGCTTCTGATATTGATGAGTCTTAACTAAGATGTCTAACTCAAGTCCATGCAAAGGGAACTGGGGCCTGGAAGCCCCTCCCTTTGCTCTAGGAGATTAACTGGACTTATTCAAAACAAATGATTGAAGTCATGCTGAGGATGCTTTGGGTTGCCTGGAAACCGACCTGCTTTGGAGGAGAGAGAAGCAGATGCTCTGAGAGGTGGTGGTGAAAGGCAATTAAAACAGAAACGCTCCGAGTCAGATTGCTATAGATTCCTGAAGGGGAAAAAAAATAAAAAAAAGAGCAAGAGACAGACTGATTCTTAGCAAAACATAAGCTCAGTGATGATCACAACCTGGAAATAGAAGCCAGAGGGTGGAAGGCACACAGGAGAGCCATGGAGGCCTGGCTGTGTCATTAACCAGGCAGAGGAGAAATTGAAATGGAGAGACATCCCCTTCTCCGTGGAACAACATGCAGAGAGCAAAGTAAATGCTGAAACCCGGAGCGCTGAACTGTGGGAGAGAGCTGTAACGAAAGGGCCACGCAGCATGTAGCAGCCTGGTACACAGGCTTGGAAATGGCAGTGATGCAGAAAGGGACATAGGGGGCCAGTTTCAACCCCATAAGCCAGGAGCAGGGCCCTGGTGCTAGGACGTTAGCTGGGACGGGAGCCTGCAGTGATGCAAAACAGTCCCAGTCTCCAGGCCATCAGGGAGGTTGCGGGCGGGGGGTGGACCATAGTGCAGCCCAGAAAGCGGGAGTGCTGGCTGGGAGGGGGCATGGCAGGTGTAGCCAGAGGAGAAATTCTGATTCAGCTTCCATCACCAAAGCTCCTGTGGACCCAGCAGTGTAAATAGCTCAAACAGGAGCAGGGACTTGCCAGTTCTGTGGGTTGTCGTGATGGGTCTCGAGGTCGTGGGAGGCTGCAGCGTTGGGTGGGCTTTGGGTGATGGGATACACCATGTGGAAGAGAATGCGGACAAGATATAAAATTGTGTCTGAAAAGTCTTATGCTTAAGGCAGTCTGTAGCCAGCTAAGTGAAAATGTGTATGTAGCATAGCCTGCCCCAGGGAAGGTACGTCTCTGGTGGTCTTCCTCCTTTTTCCTATAAAACCCACCATTTAGACTTAAGCAGCATGAAGAATCTCTGTATTGATTTAAAAGCAACAAATGAAAGGGAGAGGCTAGAGCTCCTTCTCCTGGAAAATGCTGAATGCCCCCCGAACCCGTTCTCCTGCATTTTACAACATAGTTTAGTGGGAGGGTTTCCTTCACAAAATCATTATGTTCTACTGAACTGTTCAACAGCCATGTATCTACCCCGACCCACGTGTCACCACACATCCCCAGAGCGCATTATCCCTTCGACCTGGGCTCTTCTGTGCATCTCCCGCCTGAGTCTGTCTCTCAACCCCCCTTCTCCCACCCCTATGCTGTAACATCTCTGGAACAAGGGCTGTCTTTGTTACTTGCTTCTACAGGGTCTAACACAGGGGTGGGCAAACTATGGCCTGCGGGCCACACCCGGCCTGCCAGCCGATTTTATCCGGCCCTCGAGCTCCCGCTGGAGAGTGGGGTCTGGGGCTTGCCCCGCTCCCGCCAGTGTTTGGGGCCACTCCGTACATGTGTGCTGCAGCTCCATGTGGCTCCCAGAAGCAGCAGCATATCCCCTCTCCAGCTCCTACGCATAGGGGCAGCCAGGGGGCTCCACATGCTGCCCCCGCCCCAAGCGCTGCCCCCACAGCTCCCATTGACCAGGAACTGCAGAGCCACCTGGCCACGCCTCTGAGTAGGAGCTGGAGGGGGGACATGCTGCTGCTGCTTCCGGGCGCTGCTTGAGGTAAGCGCTGCCAAGAGCCTGCACCCCTGAGTCCCTCCCATGCCCCAACCCCCTGCCCCAACCCTGATCCCCCTCCCACCCTCCGAATCCCTCGATCCCAGCTTGGAACACCCTCCTGCACCCCAATCCCCTCATCCCCAGAGCCCACACCTCCAGCCAGAGCTCTCACCCCCCTCCCACACACCCCAACCCCTGCCCCAGCCTGGAGCCCCCTACCGCATCCTGAACTCCTCATTTCTGGCCCCACCCCAGAGCTTGCACCCACAGCCAGAGCCCTCACCCGCTCCTGTACCCAACCCCAATTTCGTGAGCACTCGTTGCCTGCCATACAATTTCCGTACCCAGATGTGGCCCTTGGGCCAAAAAGTCCTTGACTAGGTTTCCCAGGGGCTACCATGGCATAAATAATAATAATGTGGCCCTTTTGGCCCAAGAGGATAGCAAAATTTGGGACCTTCCAGGGCTGTTTCCATTTGATTGAGAAATCAGTGACATGAGTCCTGGTGCAATCATGTCTATTTATAAGAAATGAACACCAAGTCCTGTTTCCCTGAACACAGTAGGAACAAACAGCAGGCAGCTTCCTTGCTCAGGAATTCCCAAATCTGCCACTCCAGCAAACTCTGTGCCCAAGAAGCTGTCTCTCTGGTTGCTCTCAGGATCATGCTCACAACTCCTCCTGCTGGCTTTCCTGCCTCCTACACACACCGCCTGCAACCAACCTCTTAGCTCCTGTATTTGTAACAAGGGAAACCCCTGCTAGATACCTGGTTAAGCTCTGCCTATTTCCATGGGTTGTCACCACTATTGTCTACAGCTGTCTTTACTACATAAAAGGGCTTGATTGCATCTTCCGTTGAACCTGAGCATGCTTGGCATCTCCATTGGCTTTAACATGGTCTGTGATTTTCTTTGGATCCAAAGCTCATCTGGTGGCAGTCTTCAGCAGAACAGTGATACACAGTCGTATCTCCTGACATCTATACCAAACACGGAGGGGTACTTGCAATGTGAGTGCTTAATATGTTCCAGAGGAACTAAAATCAATGTGAGGTAACAACACCAACACCATGAGAATACGGTAGAGTAGATGCTTGTTTGCAGCAACACCGTGTAAGAGCAACTGCCGCTTACAAGCAACATTTCCCCTGGGAACACTTTCCCTATTGTGAACTGTTGATGCTCCCCATGACAGCAACAGCTGCTTAGGAACAACATAGCAAAAGGGCACCAATATGCTGCTACTACTGAGTGTCTACTGCATTGCCGTCCACTAGGCGTTAGAGCTCTTGGCAGAAGTTGTGGTGGGCACCTTCTGAGGCCTTGAAGATTTTCCTCTCGTCTCGTTACAAATTAGAGTTTTATTGAAAGAACAATTTCACCCATTTAGCAGTCACTCAGCTGGTGCTGCAGCCGCTTATTAGCATTGAAACCGTGCTACGAGAAGGAGCAATCTTCGATATTTCTGGAGATCATGGGTCCTTTCACAAATTATCTTTTACTGGTAAATTAAGCTTGTCAATACCAAGCACGCCTGGCTGTGTGCTTTAAGGGTATAAATGTTTAAGAAAGAAATGAAGAAGATACAGCACACACCAAATGCAGATTTCACATACGATACACTGTGTCGTGTAGCAACCACTAGAGTTAAGGCTGCAGAACAGTTTCCATTCTAAACCCCTTTGTTTTCATGTGCTTGTTACTTTGAATCATTCCCTGTTGGAATGAAGGGCTGAAATTTCCCATGTTTGGTCTCCATTGTGGAAACGTGAAATGGTGAAAAAGAAGCTGGCATCTGAAATCTAACTTGGCCAGGATGCAGTGCTCTGTTATCTTGCGTGGCATGAAAATAGATTAACTTTGATTTAAACAAAGACACCAACGCTTGAAAGTTGCAGCGGAAGTAGAAAACATCCTTGCCTGCAGGTCTGCACTTTCACATATATGATTCTGTGTATCTGTGAGAAGTAAATTTAATTGTGCACTGGTTGGTTCAAGTAACTTCTTACAAGCTCCCCTAGTGGCAAGGTGCACAGCAAAGAATTTACAAGCGTTGCTGTTAAAGGTCCTACTCTTACCATAATATCTGCCCCGGCAGATCCTGGTGCGAAGCCCACTGGGTCTCTGTGTAGCAGCAAGGATTCACCTGGACAGACCTGATGACTAGATGGGAGCCTAAGCCAATAAAGTTTGTAAGCTTCACAAGCAAACTGGCTGCAAACATTGACACTTGTATTTTTAAACCTGCAGTGTTTCCCATCTTGCTTTACTGCAAGCTGATTTTCCTTGTTCCTTGTGACACTCATTGAACTTCTCAGGTAAGACCTCAGCCAATAATTTCATAATGCAGTACAGCTGTGAAACAACAAAATCGCAGCAACATTTAAAAGTGGTGCAGTACAAAGAGGCTGGGTGCCCCAGTTGGGTTGGTTTCAAAGGTGGGTAGAAAATAATAAATGAAATGAGTTTACTGGTCCTCCTTCTAGCCCCCTTTGGATACATGTCCGTGTTACCAAACCTCTCTACGGTTAGCTGTAATTTGCCAGGAATGGCACTCCCCACTAGGAGCAGTGAGGAACAGAATAGCAAGGCTTGGTGCAAATCAGGATTGAGACTCATTGGCGGGGCTGTGCAGGTACGTCTACACACTCTGTGGAAGCAAGCCTCCCAGCTTGGGTCAACAGATCCCTGCTTGTGGGACTCCTACAGTAAAAACAGCCATGTAGACATTGCATCTTGGGCTGGAGCTCAGGCTCTGAAGCCTAGGGAGGGGGTGGGCTTCAGAGCCCGAACGGTAACTTCAAAGCACTGTCTATGCAGCTTTCTGTAGAGTGCTCACATGAGCCCTGCAAGCCCAAGTCTGTCAAGTTGCACTGGGAGGCTCAATTCCACGGGCTGTGTAGACGTACCCTATGAGGAACAGTAAGGGTGGTGGCAGGTCTGGATTGTGATGCACTGTGTGTTGTGGTCCCAGCAAGGCAGAGCTGCAGTTCAGGATGGAGGTGCATTTGCAGAGCTGTGTGGGAGCCCACTCCTAGATTAGCTCAAGGGGCTGCCGGTAATGTCTGAAGTACAGGGGTAAAATGGTGAGTTAAGAAGCTTGCACAGCATCTGTTGTTTCTTTGCACTGCAGTAGCACCTTGGAGCCCCAGTTACAGGCCAGGGGACGCTATTGTGCTGGGTGCTGTACAAACACAGAGCAAAAAGATGCTATGCCTGGCTATAATCACACCTTGGTCCCTCAGTTTAACAAACAGTAACATAAAAGTGGACTAATTGGAGCTACTGGAGATTGTGGAGTTGCTTTTTACTTACTCTGGGCAACTGAGCAAAACAAAGAAACAACCGTACCAAAGACCGTCTTCAGCATTAATAATACAAAACCTGTTGGATTTAACTTATTTCATCCTCTTTTGCAGGATTTCTCAAACTGGGGTCTGCAGACCCCTGGGGGTCCGCGAGGATGCTCCAGGGGGTCCGCGAGTCATGCCTGCTGTGTAAGCTCATCTATAGGGTTCTGATCTGATAGGCAAGGTCTGAGGACACTTATTAGATCAGGCCCCGAGAACACCCATCTTTCCCCAATTTGTGCATTGCATCTGGCATGGGGCTGCAGTATGCATGTACACAGGCACCGAGGGAACTTTTACTGCAAAAATTTAGGCATTGAGTGAGTGTAGATGCCTACCGGCTTCAGTAGCAGCTGAGCAGGGGCTCTGTGAATCCCTCACGTACACTGGTGCAAATCAGGAGCAAGTCCATAGATATCAGGCATAAGAGATATCCGAATTATCCCACAGATGGCTATACTTGAAGTTCCCTGCTCTAACCACTAGACAGACTTCCCTGAAGTTTTATGATTCATGTCTGTTCCATTTGCAAATTACTCTTGTAAATACTTTGTGAGTCAGCTACTGTGCTTCCTCTCAGAAGGTCGTGTCTATGAACGGATTGAAAGAAGAATGGAACGGAACAAGGGTGCAAGTGAGGGACCCCGCTAAAACGAAGAGGTGGTGGTAGTGTTCTCTGCCCCCATCGGTGCTTGTCTTCCAGTCCCTCATCCCTCACCATCTACCCCTAGACACAAGAATCAGAAAGTGACAGCAAAAGCCACTTAGCACTTTTAGACAAAGCTAGAGAATCAGGCTATTAAACTCCACCACCAACTGCTGTGAGACAGATAATGAAATCCCCCGGCAGCCTTCCACTGAGTGACACTTTCCATAAGACTCTATCCAGCACCACAACAATTACTTACCATATTGCATATCTGACAAGAGATCACAGATCAAATTTATGCCAGCTAATAATAACATAATCTCACTCTCCCCATTCCATTGAACCCAAGAGGGCAGCTTCTTTAAAGGGGACATGCATTTATATTAGCCCTGCCAATTCACAAGCTAATTCCTGATTCCTGCAGTTTTGCTCTTGTGACCTCGGTCGTTAAGGATCAGTATACTAGGCCCATAGGGCCACGTCCAGACCCAGTGTGAAGATGTGCAACTGCACTGCAATCAATTGGAGTTGCACCAGATTTGACTCTGCTTCCTACTGTCAGAGTTGATATTAGTAAGCCTGACAAAAGACTTGATTCGCTGTGCAGTTGTGTACACTGGTACGAAGCGAGAGGGAAATGCTACCGTATCAGAAGGGCAGTGTGTTACGCTCACTTTGCACTGGTGAAAATGACTGTGCAAGGTGCAGGGCAATGGTGAACTGGCCCAGAATCTCTGAGGGATGGCATCCGGGCCTGCGGGAGCTGAGACAATCCGCAGCAGGAGACCCTGATGTAACTCACTAAGCCACTAACCCAGCAGTAATTTGGTCAGGGTTAATGTCCCCACCTTGAACAACGTGCAGCGGGGCCTTTTAACGCAAGGAAGTCGGGACTTTGGTTTTACGTCTCAGCTGAGAGAAAGCTTTGCAAGTTCCAACAGCCTGTTGGGGTCAGGACTGTATTTGGAGTAAAAGCACCGACTACTCACGTGTTGGCACTACCTCCTGCAGCATCTGGATTTCCCTCCATTCAAGGACTTCCCTGCTTAGGAGATGGAATAAGATGCTAGTGCCCGTGTGATTTGCCTACAGGGCACAATGGGTGATTGTTTACCCTCCGTTGACTCTGATGGAGTCACGGACACTTTACACCAGAGCATGGTATCATTCAATTCTGCTCTAAGAATCCTTCCCCCATCATTTCTCAGACTCCGTATGCTACTTGGCTCCAACAACAGACTCATAACACAGGGTTGAGCTTGATGCTAGAGGAGAGAGACTCCAACAATGGTAACAGGATGGATGAGCACCAGGAATGTAACTCATACAAGGCTCTAAATAACGTGATTTCCAACGCACACGTCGCATTATCCCTCATGTACAGATTCCCTCCACCCTCCTCTCAGAGTCACATTCAACCCTTTAAATGGCCTGAGACTCAATTGGCAGCCCCAACGCCTGTGCCCTCATCTCCTGAGAAAGCTTCATAATCATATGCTTGAGCTTGTTGTCTGCAATCTCATCCATCTAAATGGGGATTTTAATAACAGGGTCTAGGCCTCGGTTGGCTTCAGCTCTTTTCTTCTCTGGTTGGGGCCACAGCTGCCTCTTCACCTCACCTTGGCTAATGCACTTAACGGGCCGAAAATTTATGCAGCTGGGCTCCAACGGGGGATGGAAATGGATTCCGAACAGTGACGAAAGTGCACTGCCTGAATCACAGACTCAGGGCAGGGAGGCAGGGTCATTGTCAGAAAGTACACAACAGAGCTATGTCTCTGTGCTAATAGCAGCATCTGAAGTGTGCCTACGTACGGACGTCAGCACGCTCGTCAGCAGGGACAGACCCTATGACCTCCGGCACCCGTCTCTACTGCCCTTCTAGCTCCATGGAGTACACTGTTATAGTTGCAGGGCCAGCCACTCGGGAGAGGTAGGATCACATCCGCGAAGCCAGTGTTTTGGATTGTGCCTTTGTTTTGCCTTTGCACGGCACCTAGCACAGTGGGGCCCTGGTCCATGACTCGGGCATCTAGGTGCTACGATAACACAGATAATAATAATAGTTCACATTTTTAAAGTGCCTTTCATCCCAAAGGAAACTAAACCCCTCTGAAGACCCGAGTGAAATGTACACCTATGCACTATGCCAACGCCAAAGTGGGACTTAAGTTGAGTCAGGCCTTGTGCCAGCCCTCTGCATAAGGTGAATTTCACCCGTTCTCCATAGTGAGGTCAGTCACCTGCCAATGAAATGCAGCCACACCTGGGGTGGAACACAGTAACTGCTTAACACCGCACAGTGATGCCACAAAATAGGTTTTAGTGGGGGAGGGGGGAAGAGGGGGAAGGAAGCAGAGGATAACATTTCTGATTGACCCTGAATTTGGCCAGGGGACTGAGGTTAACACCCGGACTCTGGCTAAAAGTGCAATGGGATCACTGATGACTGCAGCTAGTCAGGACCTTGGGTTTAACGTCATCTGAAAAGCGGCACCTCCAGCAGTATTGTGCTTTTTCTGATGTACTTAAAAAAAAAATCTGTTAGTTTTTGAGTCTTTACCTAGTTGCGGGTCAAATTCTTTTTTGGCCTGCCTAATTATACTTTTACAGTTGACTTGCCAGAGTTTATGGTCCTTTCTATATTCCTCAGTAACTTCCAGTTTTTAAAGGACGCCTTTTTGCCTCTAATAGGGTGACCAGACAGCAAATGTGAAAAATTGGGACGGGGGTGGGGGGTAATAGGAGCCTATATAAGAAAAAGACCCAAAAATTGGGACTGTCCCTATAAAATCAGGACATCTGGTTACCCTAGCCTCTAACCACTTCTTTTACTTTGTTGTTTAGGCAGGGTGGCACTTTTTTGGTCCTCTTACTATGTTTTTTAATTTGGGGTATAGACCCTCAGAGTTACGAACACCTCAGGAATGGAGGTTGTTCATAACTCTGAACAAAACATTATGGTTGTTCTTTCAAAAGTTTACAACTGAACATTTGCTTAATACAGCTTTGAAACTTCACTAAGTGGAAGAAAATGCTGCTTTCGCTTTTGTGTGTGTGTGTGTGTGGTTTACATTTAAAACTGTACTGTATTTGCTTTTTTCTTGGGGGGGTAGGGGGAGGTCTTTGCTGCTGCCTGATTGTGAACTTCTAGTTCCAAATGAGGTGTGTGGTTGACTGGTCAGTTCGTAACCCTGAGGTTCTACAGTACATTTAATTTGCGCCTCTATTATGGTGTTTTTAAAAAGTTTCCATGAAGCTTGCAGGCATTTCACTTTTGTGACTGTATCTTTTAATTTCCGTTTAACTAGCTTCCTCATTTTTGTGTAGTCCATCCATTATTAAGTGTTCTATTTTTATAGCCCCTCTAATCTCCCTGAGCATTTCAGCCACCATCACAATCCTGGTCAGGTGGTCGGTAGTATAGTCCTACTGCTATATTCTTACTAGTCAAGCATGGAATTTCTATCCATAGAGATTCTATGGTACAGTTTGTAAATTCCACTTCTACAATGCTCTGAGCTTTGTAGGCATGCGAGGTCATTGAGTCAAGTCGAGTCCAGTCCCCTGCCTTCACAGCAGGACCAAGTTCTGTCCCTGACAGATTTTTGCCCCAGATCCCTAAATGGCCTCCTCAAGGATTGAGCTCACAACCCTGGGTTTAGCAGGCCTGAAAGGGACCTCGCATGCCCCTCATATTGGATGAGAACACATACAGAGATGGGCATGGCTGCAGGCCGTCCTAGAATGGCCTATGCAAATTTATGTTCATAGAATCATAGGGTTGGAAGAGACCTCAGGATGTCTCTAGTCCAACCCCCTGCTCAAAGCAGGACCAACCCCAGCTAAATCATCCCAGCCAGGGCTTTGTCAAGCTGGGCCTTAAAAACCTCTAAGGATGGAGATTCCACCACCTCCCTAGCTAACCCATTCCAGTGCTTATAATGGGGCAGTGCTCTGCACTAACATAGGGAGACCCGGCTTTGTTTCCAGTCAGCCATGCCTTTCATACATTGTACCTAAAGCCCCCTAAGCTGCATCAGCCCCTATGAACTGAGCATTGCCATGGAGATCATTAACACAGGCCAGAAACCAGTGCAGCTTTCATAAAATCCCATTATTTTAAATATCCCAACAGGCCAGTTAATGTGTAGGGTGGCTAATTGCCATGGAAAATGCTAGTTCAGCGCTTTCAGCCAGATCTCATTAAAAGGGAGGCCACACTGCTCCAAATAAGGATGGAATTCCTGTTTCCCCTTCCCTACCCCTGGTCTATTCTCACAGCTGAATCAGGAGACACAGGGTTCCATCTGTTAATGCAATGACTCCCTGCTTGGCTGTTTGCTGTTGCATTTCTCCTGGCATTGGCTCTAGTTCACACTTTTCAAAGAGCAGCCTCACACTTCTGGGACTCAGCCGCTTCAGAGTCACGTGTGCCATAATTACACGTCACTCAGCAACCCGAGCTTTCGTGAGAGAACAACATCCCTGTTCTTCCCTCCCTGGATGTAGTGCTAGTGAAGGGAGTCTGATTGACAGCCCTGGGGACTGCAGTCCTGTATCCAGCCATAGACATGGTACAGCGCAGGCAGCAGCACCAGCCAGAAGGACAGTCCACTGGTTAGGGCACTAGCCTGGGGCTTGAGGGATCTGGGTTAAATTCTCTGCTTTATCACAGGCTCCCTATGTGATATTGGGCAAGTGTTGCTTGGGGCTAGATCCACAAAGGGGACATAGGCTCAGCATTGCAGCATCTAGCTTTAGGCACCCTGGTGCGTAGTGGAACTGCAAGCCCTGTGTGAGGAGCCCAGGTGCTCCATCCGAGGCATAGGGAGAGTTAGGCACTGAAGAACGGGATCCACACGGTCTGCTTTTGTCCTAAGCCCCACCCATCAAAGGAGTTTAGGTGCCAAAGTCCAGGCCAGAGGGTGGCACCTGTCCTCACTTGTGATTCCCAGCCATGAACTCCCTCCTGGAGGCAGGTGCCTAAGACAGGTCTGCCCTTTCTCAAGAAAAGTGGTGGTGGTGTCATTAAGGGGGTCTCTTCTGGGATGAGTGGGAAAGCCCCATCTACTGAGCCAGCCAATTAGCACCACTTGTGGCAGGAAGGGAGGTTGTGTGTAATATGCATGCTTGGTGGCTAGGATGGGAAGGGCTTTCAGTCCCTGTCAGGGCTGGGCTGCGGGCAGCCTGTGGGCATAGGCTGAATTACTCAGTGTTGGGGCCGAAGAGGCAAAGACCAGTCTGAGGTCAGTCCAGGTCACACTGCAGAGTCAGAGTCCGTTATCATGCTGAAAGTGTGAGGCGAGAATCAGGGTCAGGCCAGGCTGAGGTCTTGCACCGGCGTCAGCAGTGGTCCTAAGTCAAAGACAATAAACCAATGTCAGGGTCAGGAGCTAGGCCAAGGTCGAGAATGTAGGATCCAGGCAAGGCGGGGTCTAGAGCAAAAGCACACTGGAGGTCTGCATTGCTCAGCCAGCTCCCAAAAATGGCTTCTTGGTTTGTATGGAGAGTGCCAGCCAATCAAGGAATCACAGAGGGCTGTCACTCATGCCATTTAGGGTGGGACTTCCTGCAGGGCTTAGCCTCTCTGGACTTAAAGGTGACCACTCTGCCCCTGGTGCTGAAAGGAAGCAGCATCTGCCTCAGACTACACAGTCCCCGGTTCTAGACCCATGGGTTCTTACAGCCACTCCCACCCAGCAGCCTGGGTGTGAAAGACCTAGTAGGCTTAGGGGGAGGGATATCTCAGTGGTTTGAGCATTGGCCTGCTAAACCCAGGGTTGTGAGCTCAATCCTTGAGGAGGCCATTTAGGGATCTGGGGCAAAAATCTGTCAGGGACAGAACTTGGTCCTGCTGTGAAGGCAGGGGACTGGACTCGACTTGACTCAATGACCTTTCAAGGTCACTTCCAGTTCTATGAGATAGGTATATCTCCATTTAAAAAAAAAAAGCCTGTCTCTACCATCCTCTGTGTCTCCTCACCCAACAGCAGGGCTATGTGGAGAATGACTTTGGTTTTAATTGAAAATGTCTTTGTCTCTTACACACACACACATCCCCTCCCCGGCTCTCTGGGCTTGGGCATGCTAAATCCTGAGCATCTCCAACTCTCAGCTCCTGACCCCTCCAGCATTGTTATCATCCCCTCTATGCCACGGAGATAACGGCAAAATGGGCTGCTATTGACCAGCTTTCTCAGGCGTTCCCGGAGAGAAAGATAATTAGCAATCAGCTTTCCTTTGAGATTGTGATCAGTTGTAGCTACCACGTTGAGATGCTGAGATTAAGTGGAATGTGCGGCCTGATCAATACTAATCAGACTCTCAATGAATGCTCTGGAATGAAGCTTTCCTTCCAGGTACCATCCTCGCAGACACAGGGGAAAGAGCCACAGCAGAGTTGGGAGGTGGAGAGCACATTTCAGCACCGTGGAGAGCAGAAGTTTACATTAAGGGCATGTCTACGCTGCAGTTGGGCTGGGCTCTAGGACCCTGTGAGATGGGAAGGTCCCAGCGATCAGGCTGCAGCCTGAGCCCAAACGTTTACCCTGCAACCAAACAGCCCCATGAGTCAGTTGGCACAGGCCACCCATGGGTGTCTGATTGCAGTGTAGACCTACCCTAAGAGGGCCAACGCATACTAAGGTTATTTAAAGGGACCCTGCTAAAGCTATGCATTCACCCATTCCTTCTTTCTTTCTTGTTTTAAAACAGCCCCTCTCCCTCGTTCTAGGAGTTTGTAAAATCTTTTAAAGCAACTGACCACTTTCCCATGTCCCAACTTTCAGAATGCCCAAGAACATAACTCACCTCCCACATCTGCTTGTCCAGCATCCCCCAAAGCACCAGACCTGCTCTCAAGCTTTGGAAAATAGGCAGGCCCCTCGGAGGGGCTAACTCTCTGTTGTGCTCTGGCCCCTTGGCACCAGGGGAGGAAATGGCTTCTTGTGTAAGGGGGTCCCCCCGCCAACATAGAGTGATCAGAGGGGCCGAAGAGCAGGTCCCTTCCCAGCCCCTAGCACAAAGAACATGCTGGGAGGCAGCGAGGAAGAAGGTCAAGGGCAAGCCAGGAGTGGGATGTGGGAAGAAGGGGAACATGGCCAGGGTGCTGCTGTACCGCAGCTGTTCTCTGCTTCCCACGGCCCTTCGAGTACCATGGGAAGCAGAGCAGCCCTGGGCCGGGGCTGATTTACACTGGGGGCTGGACAGGTCCCTAATATGGGGAGACAAAGGTGGAGTAAAACCTTCCCACTCTGCTCCTGCACTGGGCACAGGGACAGAGCTCTTGGGAAACTTGTCCTGAAGGTCATCAAAGCCAGACCATATCAGACTGGTCCTGGGCTGGGTCAAAGCCAGCACTGCAAATGCAACCTGGAAACCGATCAGAGGCCAGTACGGAGTACAGCACACCAGTGTCCTGTGCTCTGACCATGCGCAGCTACCTCCAGGACTCGCGTATGTTTCTGGATGCGCTCATGTTACCGCCTCATGTAGACTGTGTCGTAACATCTCCAGGTGCCAAAGGCCAGGATAACTAGTGAGAGCTGTGTCCATATGAAAATGCTGCACTAGCCTCGCCAAGTGCAAATGAAGGAAAGCAGCCTTAACCTCATCTTAACCTGAGCTTCCTGGAGTGGCGGGGAGGCTAATAAGTGTTGTTATGTGCTGAGGAATGTTGTTGCTGGTGCAGCATTGTTACTGTCTTGGCAGCCTATTAATTCAGCAGAACTCAATGTTACTGATAAGGAAAGACCAGAGGCTCGGTTCAGTGGCAAAGGCGCTCGGCCAGGTTTATTGTCGATGAAGCACAGTACTAGTGCTCTGGCTCTGTGGTTACCGGTACACTAACATATGTATGCCCACAACAGTGGTACCCGCTCAGTCAGCGCATCAGGACACTGTCCCCTCGGCTGGACAAAAATGCCCCTCCTATGAAATAAGTTACATATTACACTCCAGCCGTTACTAGTTACCGCCCTTCTCCTGGTACCTGCTAGTTCGAACAAAACATCCTTTCCATTATCCTGTCATCCCATCCTTAGGAGGGGTTGGTGTGTTCCTGTACCATCTCTTAAGATTGTGTTTACGTAGTTACTTGAGAACTCTTCATGTCCTGTACCATCTTCTCAGGTCAGGAACGTGCTTATTTGGCGTTAGCTAATACTTAATGTGTGGTTTTTTTCGCCAGGGCCAGGCCTACTCTGGTTCACAGCCTTTGGTTCACACTGTTAGGGCTGGTCTACACTGGGGGGGGGGGTTGATCTAAGATATGCAACTTCAGCTACAAGAATAGCGTAGCTGAAGTCGATGTATCTTAGATCGACTTACCTCCCGTCCTCACGGCGCGGGATCGACGGCCCCGGCTCCCCCATCGACTCCGCTTCCACCTCTCGCTCTGGTGGAGTTCCGGAGTCGACGGGGAGCGCGTTCGGGGATCGATTTATTGCGTCTAGATGAGACGCGATAAATCGATCCCCGATAGATCAATTACTACCTGCCAGTCTGGCGGGTAGTGAAGACGTACCCTTAGTTAGGCCTAGGGCTCCAGCAAGGACTACAATAAAACCCTCTCTCAAGTGTGCATCTATGTGATGGTACCTTCAACTCAGTAGTTTAAGGGTCTCAAGCTGTTGCACAAGGGTTAATTGGAAGAAAAACTTTCCAATGTGCCCCCACTAGCTTGATGTGCCTAAGAACAGACATAAGATAATACACTGTTTCAACCAATGTTCTAATCTGTACCAGTGTTTAATTAATCTGTATTTGATCCTGAAAGGTAGTGAGTGGCCTTCACTCCCATTTAAATCAATAGGAATTAAGGGTACTCAGCACTTCGCAGGGTCAGATCCTTTATTTGAGAGTGTGAGCTGAGCAGAAGAGGAAATTTGACAGGGACTAATGTACAGAATACTGCTTTCAAAGCTGGTTAATCCATCTCTCTGAAATCGTGTTTACATAAAAATTTAGCAGTTTGGTCATCTATAATCTGCAATAACAGTGCAATAACAATTGCTATTTCTGTGAGTCCCACTGAACCAATTCTTTGCCCTGCCCCTGCAGCAGCTGTGAACTAACGGATGCCCTGAGATGTGAGGATACGTAGAGTACATCCGTGCTGCAAATTCAAGTGTGATTATAGTATGAGTGGGCATACCCGTGCTAGCTTTGTCCTAGTTCCAGGGTAGCTGCACCTGGATTCCCCCTCCATGTTCCACCAAGGGCACCCACTTAAAGGTTTCCAGCTCCCAGCCATCACCTCTCTTGAGTGGAGACCCAAGTCTCTCTTCCTCTTGACTGGGGTTTTTCTAAGGCTGCACAGTTCCCTGTCTTACATAGTGATATTCCCAGCAAGCCAGACTGCCTAAACAGGCCAGCGTCTGCGCCTTGCTTTCTCTCCAGCGGTTATGAGCAGCTGTAATTGCCAGGTATGTTACCACCCGGCTCTTTCTGTGCAAGCGTATTTATTCTTAAGGTGAAAGCATGACAAAGAAAACATATTAAAACAATAAAAGAACCTGCACACGTGCTAAAAAGACCATCCCCTCTCCAACCTCGGGCTCTGGGAGGAGTCAGTCCTTCAAAACCCATAACTGGGTTTTTGTCATGGCTACACATTCATAACTGTCTTGGATCCAGAGTCACAAGCAAGGCTGGGAAGTTCAGGCATTTCTTTATACACCTTGGGCCTTTAATCTCGTCTCCAGGAGCAGGTAATCAGCCGACAATGACCACCCACTGCTCAGGGTGTAGCTTGAAAAGGCTGGGTTTTTGCATAACCAGAGGTGGCAAATTTGCATTAACCTCCCCCTAGGGAATCCCCAGGAAATCCACTTAACATTTATTGTCCCTAAAGTCCATACTTGTCTGGCACATTGTCAATCTAGTCCTTTGAACTCCAAGGCGTCCGATCACATCTGCCCCCCTAGAGAGGTTGTGTACAATCCTGGTCCACCATAATACATATATATTTTGCATAGTGCTTGAGCAATCCTGCAACTCTTACATATAACTAATGCCAATTTTGTATATGCAAGGTGTGCAGCATAGGGTCTTTACTTACAGCTAGATTTTGCTGCACTTAGTGACACTGAATGGTACCTTACTCCATAAGGCTTGAAATACTTACAGAGCAAGCGTTGGCTTGCTAAACCCAGGGTTGTGAGGTCAGTCCTTGAGGGAGCCACTTAGGGATCGGTCAAAAATCTGTCTGGGGATTGGTCCTGCTTTGAGCAGGGGGTTGGACTAGATGACCTCCTGAGGTCCCTTCCAACCCTGATATTCTATAACCTTTGCATTCAATGCAATAGACTTGATTCACTAAAGTTTTTTCACGGATATTGCAGGAAATTGCCGTATGTGTCACAGCTTTAATCTACTTAGTGCAGGTAGAAATAGTATTGATGATGCGGCAGCATAGACTTCAGTGTGGGCTAGCAACCCAAGTACATACCTAGGGTCCCCAGTGGGCCTATACTGGGATGGATAGCTTGCGCTGAAGCCCGTGCCATCTTCAATACTACCGTTACCCATGCTAGCTAGACTAAAGCTAGTGCAGATGTGTCTACCTGCAGTATAATTATGCCTTAATTTGTGATGTAGATGTAACCTCATAAACTCCTTGGGGCAGGGACCATCATTTTATTTGTGTTTGTACAGCACCTAGCACAATGGGTCTTGGTCCATGATTAGGGCTCCTAGGTGCTACAGTAATACAAATAATAAAGGTCATCACACAGTGATACTGGTGCATGAAGAAAGGGCCATTCTGATTCAGTAGCATTTCATTCCCACTTTGCACTAGCGTCAATGACTACATAAGGTACAAGGCAATGATGAATTGAGCCCAAAAATATTTCAGCATGATACGGCGCTGCTATGGGTTGACGTTCTTGTTTAACAGAAATGTCTGGGTTAATTTCAAGTCCACTTGAATCAGGGAGAAATTGTTTCAGGGTTATTAAAATGGGTTCTAAAAATGATCTGTAGAAAAATAAGAATGATAAAAATGAGAGATTTTATTCAACCTTTATTTACCACCCAAAAAAATTCTCCCTATTTGGTGTTTCCTCCCATCAAATTCACCTATCCAGGCAATGTGAGATCACACACAACTCTGCTGCAGACATTATTATTGCTCTTGGTTCCAATTCAAAACCCACACAATTGAGTGACTGACTGCAGCTTTACAGAGACGAATTCTCATTGATTGGCCTGATTCTGATCTCATCTACCTTGGTTTCTGATGAGCCAGGATACCGAAAGACGAAGAGCTATGGTCCTTTAGAAATGGAAAATGCTATATCATGGTCTCCTTTACGTCTAAAAAAACTCTGAGTCATAAAAAGGTTATGCAATACTTTTTAATTGCTTCCAAAAATGTCTTAATGGGCCAGAGTTTAAAATTCTGTACGCACGACTTTGATTTATTTTATTGTTATTTATCTAGCCTTTCACATTAAAAGTTTCTCGGCAAAACTCACCTATTGAGGCTCTAGGTGCATTGTCATCAATTAGAAATGCAAATGCTACTACAGACCCAGCAACCGCCTCAAAGCCCAGAAGAAAGCAGAAACCATCTCAACCTTAGATACCACCACACAGATCCCAGGCTTCAATGTGTAAGCTGTTGCCAGGTGGCGACAGCAGTAACAGGGGCCAAGCTCAATATCTAGGGGTTCCTCTTAAAATTACAAAACAAAACAGGCTGAAGCTCCCACCCAGAAATCTGGGAAAACTACCCTCAGTACCTCTAATAGGCAATACTTCCCCACTCGCAAGCACTGAGTCTGTGTATAACAAAAAGAACACTTTTATTAAGAGGCAAGGGAACACAGCATTAATTTTGGAAAACACAGTAACAGTGGCTCAGTGGTATTCAAAAAATAAGTGAAACACCCACCTGGCGCTATCTTGGGCAGTAGTTTTATGCCTCAGTTTCCCACCTTATGGTGTGAAAGGTCAGTGGACAAATGTTCCTTTAATACACCACTCCTCCTTTCCCTCTGCTGCACCCTATGCAAAGTTTGTTGTCCGAGGTCACTGTTTCACACTCTTAAAGATGTCCCACAATCCAGGGGTGCATTCAGGAGAGTTCACCTCCAGTCCCTGCAGCTGGTAGTGATTGATGCCATCACGCTGTTGCCTCTGTTGGTGTTTTTCAGCCTCTCAATTCTTCCTGTGCCACCTCTGTTGCTGCCAACTGCAGATGCTCTTCTTGCATCCTTGGTCTGGTCCAATCCCACAGCACCACAACTAGCTAGCCCAGGAATTCCACAGCCCTAGGAATTGCTGGGTAAAGGACCTCTTTGGTGCTAGTATTGCTGCTACAACATCTTTCACCATATTGCCTTTAGCTGCCATGCTGTGTTCTGAGTTCCACCACTTGGCCCAGTTCTTAGTGATTTCAGCTCAAGCAATTTCACCGGGTAGTGGAGAACCACACTACAGTTGCTTCCTCTGCATTTGCTTCTACCACAACACTGTCTCTACACCCAGTCTAAAGCTCAGACCCACAGATCAGCTTATTAGTGATTTCAGCTCTACTAGTTGGTGGGAAGAAACATGAATCTTAGTTGAGGCTAATCACTGGGGAAGGTCTAGAATCCTTAAACAGAGTCCTCTCCACCAGCTACTAACTCTACAGACACATTCTCTGTTGTGCACTTGAATTTGGCTCACTACCCAACACTTAGCAAGTGACATTTCAGGTATGGTGACCCCCAATTAGGGCCTATTAAGTGCAGTTCTACTGCCCTCTAATCATTCAAGAAGGATAATAACATTTCATTACCCCTGCATCCAAGGTTTAAGTGAATTTTAACCCAAAATGGCTAAAATTGATCACCTTGGCAAAGTAGGTGTGTCTATCCAAATAAGATCTGCTCAAGAGGGCTTTCTCTCCAGTTTACCAATAGTTGGCAGTAGAGAGCTCCTTCAGACCACTGGCTTACAAATGCATTCCACCCTCTCCCAAGAGTCTTGCTTTGCAGTATGCTCTGAGGGTCAGCAGACCTGGCTATTTCTGGGGGCGGGGAGGGGATGAATTCCAAAGCTGATAGCCCCTCCCAGAGCACACACTGCCACAAATATCTTCATCTTCTCCTTTATATTGACAGGATTCCAGCTTGTGTGTGCCTGTTGATCACTAGCTGGGGTGAGAGGTGGTCTCTCATGTAGACCGGTTCCCAGCTGCTTCGGGCTTTATAGGTCAAAACCAACACCTTAAATGCCACCTGGACACCCACAAGTCAGTGTAGACACTAACACCCATCATTCTTTACTCACATGCTTAGGTGTTCACAGAATCAGGGCCTGAGTTTTAGTGGGGACCCAACAAGTGGGAATTACAAACAGGAGGGATTAGAGTGGGTGAGGAAGGACACTCAGGCAGTGACTGAGTTCAGGCATGTCCACATCTTCATGCTTCAGTTTTTATTTATTTTTTTAACCTCAGTGTAAACATAATGGCTCGCTTGCTGCGGGTGAGATGTCTGATCTCTAAAGTCCTGTGGCTTTGTTTGAAATGAGCTAATGAAATAGATTTGTGGCTCTAGTAATAAAAAAGGGCTTTACTCCACCTCAAAATAAATAAGCACATAGGAAGTGCCACGCCGCATCGAACCAGTAGCCTACCAAGGCCAATATACTGTCTCTGATGGCAGCCACCACAGGAGGAAGGGTTGCTTTGTGGTTAAGGGCTCGGGTATTTAGGACCAGTTCCTTGTTTTGCCACAGACTTCATGTGTGACCTTGGGCAAGTTACATAAGCTCTCTGTGCCTCAGTTCCCCAGCTGTCAAGTGGGGATAATGCTATTTCCTCTTGTTTGTCTTGTCTATTTGTCTTCTCTTGTCTTCAGGGCAGGGACTGTCTCATACTTATAGCACCTAGGGGGATGGGGCCAGGATCTTGGAAGACATCCCTAGGTGCTTACTCAGTAGTAATCAAATGCAGGACGGCTAGGAGCATAGCTGGCTCTGTTCCTCAAGGTCTTATTAGGTACCTTGTGCACAAAGAGCAGCACTTCTGCATCTGGGAGGCGCTTACAGGAACAGGGAAAGTGTGTAGTAAAATCAAAGAACTGCATTAAGGGAAGAGGTTATCAAGGCCTCATTAAAAGGTGAAATGACAGGACGATGCTTCCATCTGCACCCTACCAGCAAGCGATTGACTCAGTCTCGCATGTCCGGCCATGGCATGAGGACACAACCGGAGCTGCCATGCTGATGAAGAGGTCAGGCAAGGATTCACAAAGCCCCGTTGGGACCAAACAGCATGTGTCAGTAGTGAAATCAAAAGGAAAGGGTAATTAAGGAACCTAGCATCATATTTCAATCAGGAAGTTTGTTTATTTCATTCTGAGGTTTTCATTTCTTCCCTGAAGTTTGTATGTTACTTTGCCAGCCCTGTAGCACATTGGGACTGGTGATTCAGCCCTTCTCAGAAGAAAGTAAGGTTGCAATAACTGGGCCTACAAATTTACCCTACCTGTGAGCTCAACTGTCAAAAATGCGTGCAAGTTTATAAAATGTCACAATAAGCTCTAACCACAAATGTTGATGAGAAAAGGTGCAAAAAGGAGACAGACTTAATTAGTTCAAACAAAAAGAGCTCATAATATGAACTCAAGGACTGTGTTAAGATTGTGCCTAATAATCAGAAGTGTGGGACCGAAAATCCGTAAACCAAAATTGGTGTGTTGGAAATTAGGCCTAATTGGTGGACAAAGTACTGAGGGGATGGTCTGTTCCACCCACTCTTTTGGGGTCCTTACAAAAATAAAGACTGGGGGGGGGGAGGGAATATGGACAAATAGAGGCAAATACTAGCTGACCAAAAGATGAAAGAAGAGGCAGGAGCGAGAGCATTGAGCTGTTTAGGCCATTGCCTTTAGTTGCCTTGCTGGTCACAGGCTTACAACAGTGTTGTAAAAGACACAGTCTTGGCTAGCTAAGCCGGACTCTTACTGGACAGAAATTAAAAAAGAGGGGGATAGGAAAGAGAAGAAATAAGGTGGGGAAGGAAAAGGACACAAAGGTTGGAGGAGAGGGGTGAGACAAAGTCTCGCATCCCAGGTGGTATTCGAGATGTAGCCAAAGCCGGTGGAGGTGGTGATATCATCTGGGTCCCTCTTTCTTGTCCTGGTCTGGTCAGGACATATCTCAGATTCAAGACAACAAAAGTCCAGGGTCCCAGGAGACGGTGGAGGTGGCATCCATCCCCACTAGTCCTGTGATTCATTATTTAACCTCATGGGCTTGATTTGTCACTTCATTCTTCCAGTTTTACCCTGGTGCAACGCAATGAAGTTACACCCGAATAACACAGTGGTGAGCCAAGTCTCACATTTGTAAAGTGTGCTGGGGTACAGTTGGTGTGAAGGAATCTATGCAAAGTAAAGCTCCCTTGTATTGTATTGCATCCAAAGAAGTGGGCTGTAGTCCACGAAAGCTTATGCTCTAATAAATTTGTTAGTCTCTAAGGTGCCACAAGTCCTCCTGTTCTTCTTTTCTTGTATTGTAAGGCTTCCTTTGCTGTTTCTGACCAGGGCTTTGGTACTACAGTTTCAGCACCATGCAGTGGAGAGTACGAAATTGCTCATCAGCACAGAACCACCTGCTGGGTGCTCAGGAATTCGATTTGGCTTCATGCCTCCCTTCACAGATAGGTTTGCTAATAAAGTGACAAAATGGATCTATGTATGTATTTGGCTTGCCTCCCACTTTTTGCTTTTGATCTCTGCACAGAAAGATGGAAACATTTGCTAAAGCCCCACCATCAAGGTGCTAAGACAAAACTCTGTGCTCCAAATGCTGCAGACAAATTCCACCTCCCCTTATGTCTTTCAGTGTGGGATCACCCTCCCCTTAAATCATGCCTCTTCCGAGAAACCCTCAAAACTGGGCTTCCCCTTCCCCTGGTACAGCCTCCCTTATCTGAAATGTTGCTCTTTATTTTGTCTGGTCTGTTCTAAACTGTAAGGATACTACTTCATTTTGTATTCTTTAGCGTCATGTAGACTTGCAGTGCTGTTAGTGTTTATTATTACAGACGCTCCCCGAGTTACGTAAACCTGACGTACGCAAATCCAAGCTCATGGAAAAAGTTCCGTAAGCTAGAAATAGGAGGGGTTTTTTTGTTTGTTTGTTTTTTTGCGTAATGGTCGGAGATAAGTTTCTGACTTACGCAAAATTCGAGTTACGCAAGGCATTCCGGAACGGAACGCTTGCGTAAGTTGGGGAGTGTCTGTAATAACAATACTGAGCATGGTTGATGTCCAGAGTGTAGTCTGCAAGGCAGCCATGAAGATATATTAGCACTATGAATTCTGGATGGACTCACTGAGTGAACTGTCAGTCAAGAATAAAATTTACTGTTGGTTAGGGCGCTCTACAGAGAATCTCTGCTCACTGAGCCACACAGTCTACAGTAGCAGCAAGTATTAAGTAAATGTATTTTTATTATAATATAAGAAATTGGGCAAAGCCTCTATTGCTTTTTGTAAGATGCCAGAGCAGAACTTTGTACAATCTAAGTTGTGTGTGGGTTCAGTTTTCAGAAGACTCCCATTTTCCATGCCTGGCATCACTGTGGTCCCTGGCAGCTGGGAGGAGCAGCTGCAAAGAAAATCTTCTTCTAGTGATGGTCCCTATTGTATTTCACTGAGGGTTTATGCAGGTGCACCATGTGTCCGGAGCCGGAGATTTTGAAAGTAGTAGGGTCTGTTGGTCCATGTGTGCACCCTGGGCTTGCCTCATGGTTTTGTCCAAGGTGGTAAAGAGCGGGATGGACTGTCTCCAGTTCCTTCTCACCATTACATGGTCCAGGTCAGAACTATTACTGTCCTTTGGCATATGACACACTTTAAAAAACATAGAGTTGTATATAGTTAGTCTTAGAATTTTTTACTGTTTACATAGTAGCATTGGTACTTACTAGTTTTAGGAGTAGAATTGGGGCTCTTTTGGGGGGGGGCTGTTTCCAAGTAAACACCCCCTCTATGCCACCCCTGTACCCATGCCCTGGTACTGGGCTATGCCGAAGATCCCAGGTTTTAAAATCTGCGCCTCCTGCTCACATTCTTCTTGGAACATCAACACTGCCTCTACTGCTTGGGAGAAGCCCACATTTCATCCAAGTGCAGTATTTGCCAGTCCTTCCCCAGCCGTACCAGAGGAAGCCGGGTTCTCTGCCTCTGGAAGCATCTCATGGAAGTCGCCATGAAACCTCATTCAGACCCAGGTTGGACAATCCCCCTTGTGCATCGGCCTGAGGTAGCTAGGAGTGCGCCTCCAGCTATGGTGTCTGAGTCCAGCACCAGCAGTACCACCACTATGGATCCCGTGTCGGGACCCAGTCGGGAAGCAAGGAAACATGCACATAAGCCTGGCAGTAAGTAAAGAGAGGCTCCTTCCATGAGTTCCAGTTCTGGGGAATGAGCACAGTCTAAAGCGCACAAGCATGAAAAGAGACACCAGAAACCAACGGATTCATCAGTACCGGGTACTGACCAACACACACCGTCAACACTGGCATTTCTCCGAGCTTGAGAGCCGTTCACTCCAGGAAAAACCATTACTCCCATATCAGTTCCATGGATTGAAAGAGTAGCCTTGATTCCAGGGAGGTCGGGAAAATTGCCAGAGCCCCAGAAAATGTTTGCATTGGGAGAGCTGGGGTCTCCACACCTTCTGGGACCCTCTACTTGCAGGGAGACTTTATATCCTGTTCAGGGCATGCCAGAACTGAGCTGCTGCCGGTGTACATGCTTCCGACGGCTCCAATGGTACCACCGATGGAACCGGTCTCTGAATTTTCACCTTCAGAGGAATTGGATGAGAGTCAGGGGCTGTCCATACCTTCCTGCCACTATAAGTACCAATGGAGGCCTTCTACATTGTTGCAGTATCCTCCATTCCGGTTGCCCTGGAGTCACTGGTTTCCTGCACTACAACACCCTCCAGATCTGTCATGCTGGCCCTATTGGGAATCCTGGCCCCTATACCCACCCTCAGAACCCATCTGTTCTGCCAGAGAAACATTGCCTATTTCACCAAGTCGGGCGCCTTTGAGTAGATGCTTGGAACCAATGATGGAAGAAGAGCTGCTCAGTCCAGCTCTGCCGGTACCACCAGAGCAGGAGAGATTTCCATCATTTTCACCTGATGCGGCAGTGGCTTTGGCATCTCCCCCATCCCCTGATGACTACTGCCAATTCCAGGATCTTCTGCACAGAGTGGCAGGAGGGCTGCACATTCCCCTGGAGGAGATCCAAGACACTCAGCACAAGCTGCTGGACATACTTCACGCATCAGTGCTGGGTAGAGTTTCTCAGCCAATCAATGATGCCAACCTCAAGACAGCTGGGATGGTTTGGCATATGCTGGCCACATGTACACCCACCCCCAAGGGGGCAGAGAAACACTGCTATGACCAGCCAAGGAGTCTGAGTTTCTTGTCTCACTCCCCACCCAATTCACTTGTGGTCCAGGCAGTGACGGAACAGGCTAGACAACAGCACCCACACGCTTCCCATTTGACAGGGAAGGCAACTAACTGGACCTTTTGGGCTGTGAGGTCTTCTCCTCAATCAGCCTTCAATCCAGGATCTCAAATTATCAGGCATTACTTGTGTGATACTGGCAGACCAACCAACTTGTGTATGACCCATAACAACTTAACAAGAGGCATCACAATTGTATCAGGACAATTCACTTGTATGTGACTGTCAAACAGATGTACTAGACCAGCAATAACCAACCCATTCATTTGTAGTAACAGAAATCAAGGAAAGATGCTAAGTGTATTTGTCCATGTATATCTGTCTTGTTAAAAGTTTATCAATGTAACCAAATTAGCTTGCAGATGTTAATTCCCTTTCATGTCTTAATTGCCTTATATTATGTATGTGATTGTAGTCAGTAAACCTTAAGATTAAAGACGTGAGACACCACAGGAAACTAATAATATCTACATTGTCTTCAGCTTAACTATCTCTGTTATAATTAAGGCTGCAAGTCTGTCATGGAGGTCATGGAAGTCACGGATTCCGTGACTTTCTGTGACCTCAGTGACTTTTGCAGCGGCTGGTGCTGGCCCAGAGGCTGCCCGAGCCAGCAGCAGCAGTTTGGGTGTGTGGGAGGGGGCTCAGGGCTAGGGGCAGGGGGCGTTGGGAGTGCCGTGGGGTGCTTACCTCGGGGTGGGAGGCTCCCCGGCTCCTACTGGCATGGCTACCCTGCAGCTACTAGGCGGTGGAGGGGCAGGAGGTCTCCGCACCACATGCTGCCCGCGCCTGCAGGCCCCGCCCCCGCAGCTCCCAATGGCTGCGGTTCCCGGCCAATGGGAGCTGCAGCAGCTGGCGCTTGTGGCGGGAGTACCGGAGCCCCTGCCCTGGCCCCTGCCTCTGCCACCTAGGAGCTGCAGGGATGCGGAGCCGGGTAGGAAGCCCCTCCAGCCCTGCCAACACCCCCGTCTCTCCCTAGCACCAGCAGGGGTCCTGGGCCGGGCACCACCACGTGCTTCCCCTCCCCGCCCCAGTACCAGTGTGGGTTCCAGGCCACCTCCCCCAGCACCCGCGGTGCCCCCAGATCGCCCCCCAGAGCACCCACGTCCCCCCGCCCAAGTTTTAGTCAGGGCGGGAATTTTTAGTAAAAGTCATGGACAGGTCACGGGCTCGTGAATTTTTGTTTCCGGCCTGTGATCTGTCCATGACTTTTACTAAAAATACCCATGACTAAAACGTAGCCGTAGTTATAATGAACGACCTGCTGTTGTTTTATAGTGTAACTAGTTTACCTGTTTATGCATAGGAAATAGAAAATTCACTTCAAAGCAAATGTCCACAACTATCTATTCTTCCACGGAGGAAAGCCCTTCTGTGACAATTTCTGTGAGGAGGCTTGTTAGCCTGCTGGAGAGCTATAAAAGAGAAACCTCGGGCTTGATCCTTTCATCTCTAGTCTGATGAACTTTGAACAGGGAAAGTCTAAGCTGTAGGACTGAGATCTTCCAAATAGTTACTTGGAATACCCTGGAATCTGCATAGAAAGACTCTATCAGACTCTACATTGAAGCTACATTTGTATTTGAACCTTTTGTGATGATTCCAGAGAGGCTTTTACAAGCCAGCAGCTAGAACAGGGGTGGCCAAACCACGGCTCGTTTACAGTTAAAGTGCAGCTCGTGGAGTGCCCCATGCCCCCCCATTCTCCACCTACCAGACTGTTTGGGGGAGCTCAGGACTTCTACCCTGCAGCAGGATGGCGGGGCTAGGGGTTTCTGCCCAGCAGGGAGGGGAGTCTCAGGACATCAGCCTCATCAGAGGCACCTGCCGAGGCTCGGGGCTTCAGCGGGAGCAGGACTTCAGCTCTGAGCCCTGGCAGCCACGCCCTGCAGGGCTGAAGCCTCGAGACCCCCAAACCCCGCAGGGCAGAAGCCCCGGGTCCCACCATCCCGCCGCAGGGCTGAAGCCCCAGCCCCATCAGGCACGCCCCAGCTCCTGAACTTCTGAAGATTGTCCTAGGTGGTCAGTAAGTTTGGCCATCCTGAAGCTATAACATCACTGCTATGCTCCTGATCTATGAACACTGAAAGTCGCTTGTATGTATGATTCCTTAACCATTAATCTCTCTCTTCTTTTTATTCATAACTATGTAGTTAGTTTACTAAGGATTGGCTGACAGGGTGATATTTGGGTAAGATCTGAGATTCATATTGACCCGAGGGTAAGTGTCTGATCCTTGGGGATTGGGAGAACGCTAAGTATGGTGAATCAGGTTTTCAGTAACCCCTCACGATATTGGACTTGGTTGTCTAGCTGGGAGCCAAGGGCTGGAATGCCTCAGGGGACTGTGTTCGGCTTCTTGTTAACCAATGTGGTACCACAGAAGCTCTTTTGTTACTGGTTTGGTGAATCTAATTATAAAATAAATCTCCAGTTTGGGGGACTGTCTGCCCTATTTCTTGCAATCTGCTCTGAATGCAGCATTCTCAGCGTGACCCATCCAGGCACCTGGTCACAACTTGCCAAATACAATTTCCAGAATTACAGCACATTAGAGGACTCTGCTGAAAAACTGCCACAAGACTGGGCCCGCTTCCAAGCAATAATAGAAGAGGGGAAGCTTGTAGCAAGAACATTGCTTCCATCAGTGATGGAGGCGGCAGATATCTCTTTGTGCTCTATGGCCACTGACATAGTCATGCGGAGGAAGTCGTGGCTGCATTCCTCTGGTTTTCCCACAGAGGTACAAAATACCATCAAAGACCTCCCTTTTGATGAATCTTATCTTTTCAACTAGAAAATGGATGATTCCCTCCAGACCCTCAAGGATTTGAGCGCTACACTTAGTTCCTTGGGTATTTACAAATCTGCGCTGAAGCATAAATTCTACTGCCTGTCACCCAGACAGCATTACAGAACCTCTTAGTTTTTCCATCAGAGGCTTTACAAACCACCAAGGAAGCATCAAAAGACTCAAAGATCTCATCCTCAGGGCCTGTCCTCCCAACCTTCCTCCTCCCAGATACAACCCCCATAGAAGAGATATTTATGAGGAATCCTAGAGAGCCATCAGCCACCTTGCCTGCAGCCGTAAAACCACTCCACCCTCTTCAGGGGCATCTAACACTCTTTCTACCAGCTTGGAGTGCAATAACAATAGACAAGTAGGTAATAAATGTCATCCACTATGGCTGTACGATTAAGTTCATCACTACCTCATCTAGAACCCCTTCCCCGATCCCTCCTCAGGGATCACTCTTACAACAGCATCCTTGCCCTAGAGGTGGACTTTTTACTACAATGAGGGGCGATAGAGCAGGGTCCTCTAGATTATCAAGGGACAGGATTCTATTCAACTTACTTCCTGATACCCCAAAAGAAAGCAGATGGAGACCGATTCTGGACCTCCACCGTCTCACTCGCTTCATCCACAAACCCAAGTTTTGTATGGTCAAGTTAGCAGTGAGCATCCAATCATTAGAAAAAGTCATGAGGTGTACGGCTCTCGATATGCAGGATGCTTATTTTCACATAGACATTCATCCGGCCCACAGACAGTTTCTGAGGTTCATGGTTGGCCCGCAGCATTTTCAATACCGGCTCATGCCATTCGGACCCACCACTGCTCCCAGGGTCTTCACCAAGGTTTTTTCCATTGTGTCGGCCCACCTCATGCCTTATGGGCTCCTGGTATTCCCCATCTTGATGACTGGCTCCCAGCAGCGCAGTTCAGAGACGAGGCTCAGCTTTCAACCTCTATGTTGCTTGGACTCCTTTTTTCCTTCGGAGTCAGCATCAACGTCAAAAAATCAACCTTATACCGCACACAGAGATAGCAAAAGGCACATCCTTGACACCATGATGACCGCTCGGCCAAAGGTCAGGTCCCTGCTTCAAAGCATGCGGCACGAGAGCATCGCAATGAAACAGATGTAAGAATTTTTTAACGTGGTCAAAACAGCATATTTTCCCCTAACATTGTTCTGAGAAATAGCTGAACTGTTTTAGCTGAAACTCCCTGAGAAAGTTCAGACTGGGGCAGACACCCAGCGTGGAAAATGTCAACCCAAAAGGTTTAAGTTTGGCGTAGATCTAGACAGCTGAAAACATGGTCTTATAATATATAATGTCAGGCAACTTAACTGTAGGTGTTGCTCCCTGCACCACCTATAATCTTATGGTAGCATCTAGGAGGACAGCTACACTGCACACTTCTTATGGCAGTATGCAGCGTACATACACTGCACGCCCCCCAGCACGGGTATAAATAGCAGTGAGGCACTGCTTAGGCCAGTAGGGTCAGGACAGGCCTGAAAGCTCTTTACACACCTAAGCAGTACCTCCCGTGTCTACCCTATTTTTTGCAGTGCAGTGTCCTGCTGCTTCCCTGCTGCCAGAGCCTTTCCCTCCGGCCTCCTCCTTTCACTGACACATAGCTACACACCACAGCGTGAACGCAGCCTGCTTTTCACTGTGGCGTGTAGCTACACATGCCCTACATGCCGCCAGCAGTGTAGGCATCGCCTAGGTGCCCTGATTCAGATCAGGCCCCCATTGTGCTAGGTCAGTGTTTCTCAAACTGGGGTCGCCGCTTGTGTAGGGAAAGCCCCTGGCAGGCCGGGCCGGTTTGTTTACCTGCCCCTTCCGCAGGTCCGGCCGATCGCGGCTCCCACTGGCTGCGGTTCGCCGCTGCAGGCCAAAGGGAGCTGCTGGAAGCGGCGGCCAGTATGTCCCTCAGCCTGCGCCACTTCCAACAGCTCCCATTGGCCCGGAGCAGCGAACCGTGGCCAGTAGGAGCCGCGATCGGCCGGACCTGCGACGGGGCAGGTAAACAAACCGGCCCGGCCCGCCAGGGGTTTTCCCTACACAAGCGGCGACCCCCGTTTGAGAAACACTGTGCTAGGTGACAGATTTCAGAGGGGCAGCCATGTTAGTCTGTATCAGCAAAAAGAACGAGGAGTCCTTGTGGCACCTTATAAATAAATCAATGTGTTAGTCTCTAAGGTGCCACGAGGATTCCTCGTTCTTTTTATTGTGCTAGGTGTTATACAGACATGAGACAGTCCTTGTCCTGAATGCAGGGATTAAATAGACAAGACTGACAAAGGGTGGAGAAAGGAATTGTTGCTATACCGCTTGTACAAAAAGACTAGGTGACTTGCCCAAGGTCACACAGGGAGTCTGTGGCACCGTTGGGGATTTGAACCCAGGTCTCTGGAGTCCCGATCCAGGTAATGTCTTTGGGGAAGGGACATCGCTTTGTTTTCTGTTGTACAGTGCCTTGCCTAATGTGGCCCTTACCTTTAGATGCTACCGGAATACAAATATTAACATTACTAATCACATGCTCACCTTCTCTCCGTGTGTTTAAAGCTATGTTTACTGACTAATGTGGGTTCCTGCTCCCAGCACCCCAGGCAGGCTGTTACGGGTAAGTAGCTGCTTGAACCAAACAGTAAGCAGCATTATGCAGCTGCCTTCTCCTGCGACGATCCTGCTCTGTTCTAGATGGGCTCTTTCCGGTTGGCACATCGTTACGGGGGCGTCTCAGATGGGAAAGTGCCGATTTGCAGAGTTTTGTAAATGAAATAGATCCATTTGCATAAAAAGAGGTTAAAAAGCAATTAGCGCCGCCTCCTTCCACCATAAAGTGCACTGTGCTCATTGCCTAAAAGGGTTTGTTCATGCCATCATGCCCTGTATTGCGTGTGCCTGTGTATGGGAGCGGGGGAGGGGACACGGCGAGATGTAAATGAGGCTCTTCCATCATGAGCTCTGGTAATAGCCCCATATCACATTCCCAGAGTCTCAGTCATCTGGCACGCCTCAGGAAACTCTGGGATTAAAGGCACAGTTGAAAGCTCACTAAGACATTAACTTCTTAATGCGCGCGGGTTAGGAATTAAAACAAGTGTCAGACTGTGGAGGGACTGATTTTCATTTGACCTGGCTTCTTAATGTGATGGGGCTCTGGTTCCTTCATTGTTGTTATTCATTAATTATTATTATTATTATTTATATGACCACAGCGCGTCGGAGCCCCAGTCACGGATCAGGATCTTGCTGTGCTAGGCGCTGTGCAAATATAGCCTAAAAAGACCCATGGGCGGTTTGTGAACTGCCTGTTCGGATAGGCTAGCCCTGGCCCCGCCCCTTCCATTGCCCCTCCACTGCCAGAGCCTTGAGCCTCCCACCGCGGCCACCGCCCCAGCCCCGGGTGGGCGGCACGGCTCCAGCACTCTCAGCCCCAGAGCACCAGCTGGGCAGCACGTCCCCCAGCGTCCCCATTGCCCCCAGCCCCAGAGCGCCGGGTGGGCGGCGCAACCCCAGTGCCCCCAGTCCTGGCATCCCCAGCCCTAGAGCACTGGGCAACACAGCCCCCTAGCCCCGGACTGCCACCAACCTCGGAGCACAGGGTAGGTGGTGCAGCCTACAGCCCCAGAGAACTGGGTGGCACAAGCCCCGGCCCCAGCTGCCCCAAGTCCCGGGCTGCAGTCCAGCCCGCCCTAGCCCAGGCCCCAGGGGAAGAGTGGGAACCAGGAGGGGGCCGCGAGGCAGGTCCACACCTGGCTGTTTGGGGAGACTCAGCCTCCCCTGGCCTGTGATACCTGCCACCCATTAAAAAGATTGTCCTTATCCAATCTAAGTATAAGACAAGAGACAACAGATGGATACAAGATAGACTGACAGGGGAGTACAAGAAAACAATCAGACCCTATTGGCCACATGCTAATTAGTGGTCTCACCACACCAACTGCATAACTGTTGTCGAGCTTTTTGTAGGCATCACAGCAAAGGATGTTCCCCTATCACACACCCAACACCATATACAAGAAAACACAACTCAACTCAACACATTCAGCCAGCAAATTGGACTGAGAATCAACCGCAATAAGACAGATATCATGACCTTTAATATTGCCGTACCACCCCCAATACAGATAGAGGATTATGTTCTCACCAATGTAGAAACATTCACGTACTTGGGCAGCACCATCAGCCAGGACGGTGGAACAAGCCAGGACATCCGGAACAAAATCAGTAAAGCCAGGAACACCTTCAGGAGCTTAAATACAGTCTGGAAATCATCAAAATACAACACCAAAACCAAACTCAAGATTTATCCGAGCTGCGTACTTTCAACACTACTTTATAGTGGGGAATGAGACAGTCTGACATGTCCAAACTGTCTTCATTCCATACAACCTGCCTCAGAAAAATCCTCCGTATCTTTTGGCCCAGAACCATCTCAAACCAAGATCTATTGACACAGTGCAGCCAAGAGGATCTGAGCACCATCATTGCCAGGAGGCGTTGGAGATGGATCGGTCGTGTGCTTCGGATGGAAACGGATTCCATCACCAGAGTAGCAATAAGATGGACACCTGAAGGCGAGCGAAAACCAGGCTGCCCGAAAACAACATGGCGAAGAGCTGTGGAAGCCGAGCTGAAAAACCTGGGGCACAGCTGGGGAACCATTGAAAGACTTGCCAGAAACAGACAGGAGTGGAGGAGCTTTGTCACTGCCCTAAACACCAGAGGCGTAACGGGAACGTGATGATGATGATGACAGCAAAGGAGAGTTTTAAGGAGAGTTGAAGGAGGATAATGAGATAGTTTTGCAAATTTTTATGGAGAGCTTCTCCCCAGCATGAGGGGCAGCGAGGGAGAAAGCACGGGGATGCTTGTTTGGAAATTTAAGTGGGTGATGGAGGCTGGCCTCATTGGCCGATCAGAGATGGGAGGTAGCATTCCTCTCTCACTCACACTCACACACAAACACACACACATTCTGCTTTCCCACCCCTTCCTCTCTGCAACACACAGAGAATAAGCTACAGAAGGAGAGATGGTAGGTAGGGTGTGGGTAGGCCATGAAGGGCTGTGAAAATGAAGACAAGCAGTTTCTGTTTGATGCAACAAAGAAAATAGAGCTAGTGGAGAGATGCAAAGACAGGGGTGACATGGTCAAAGAAACCAGTTTGGAAAATGACCTTTGCAGCAACATGCTGGCTGGATCTGAGCGGAACAAGATTGCATTTGTTAAGGCCAGAGAAAACGATGTTGCAATAATGGAAACATGACGTGGATGAGAGTGTTAGCTGTTTGGATGGACAGGAAAGGCCGTATCTTAGCGCTGTTATGCAAAACAAATCTGCAAGACTTAGACGCAGCCTGGATGTGAGGAACTACAGAGAGCTATGAATCGAAGATGACACCCAGCTATGGGCCTGAATCACAGGCAGGATAGCAGTGTTGTCCACATTGATCAGAGGAGGTAGCAGAGAGGGCTTGTGGTGGGAAGGGAAAATTAAGAGATTTGTTTTAGCCATGTTGAGGTTGGGTTGATGGCGAGACGTCCACGGGGAGATGTCAGCGAGACAGGCTGAGTTTTTAGTTTGGATAGAAGGAGACAGTAGAGAGGTAGATCTGTGCGTCATCTGCATAGAGAGGGTAATTGAATTTGTGTTTGCTGGTCAGATTACCCAGAGATATGATGTAGAGAGAGAAGAGAAAGGGCCCAAGTCCACAGCCCTGTGGAACCCCTTAGAAAATTGGAGGAGGGAGGAGGATCCTCCGAAGGACATGCTGAAGGAACAATTAGAGAGGTCAGAGAACCAAGAGGGGACAGAGTCACAGAAACCAAAGGACAAGATTTCACGAAGAAGAGGATGATGATGTGGAAGGTGGCTGACAGGTCAAGGAGGATGAGGATGGAGGACTGGTTCTGAGATTTGGCTCGGAAGAGGTAATTAGAGACCAATGGCTAGAGCAGTGAGCGTGGAACTCAGAAGACCTTGGTTCTGTTCCCAGCTCTCCCACTGGCTCCTGGCTAGACAATTTCTCTGTCTGTACATGGGTAAACTAAGGCTAATTAAACTTACTTGTCTCTATAAAGAGCTTTGAGCTGTATTGGTGGTAAGTGCTAAATGCTATTGAGAGCGGGGGAAGGCTGCTTTAATAGCTAAAGCATAGAACTAGGGGACTCAGGAGAGCTGAGGTCCAATTCCGATCATCACTCACTTAGTGTGTGATGGTAGGTCTTGGGCCTACAATCTTTACTCACAGAAATCACCTCACATAAGGCATTGCTCACTGAAGTGAATAAGGGCTGCTCATGTGAGTGAAGGGAGCAGGATGGGGCCCTTAACTGTTCCGTGCCTCAGTTTCCCCATCTATATCATGAGGTTTAATAGCACACACCTCACAGGGTGGTTGTGAGGCTAAATTCAGTAAGGTTTATAAAGTGCTTTGAGACACTCAGATAGAAGGTGCTATAAATACACAAAGTACCTGGGAGTATATAAAGCCCTCAACAATCATAATCCAGAGTCATTGAGTGATGGCTTGTGTCCCTGCCCAGCAAGTTTGATCAGTCAGGCTGGGTTGGCTCTTGGTCTCTTGGTCCAGTCGGGATGCAGGATAGGGCTTGTTCAGTTGAAGATTTGAACCTGCGCTCGGAGTCTCTCTGTGGCTGCTTTTAGGGGACAGTGCGTGTGCCATATACTTTGGCAGGCTGATCTTTGACCATTTTGTGTCCCCTGCTTTGTGGTTTGCATTTGCTCCTGTGATGGGCCTTCCCGGGGTGCAACCTGAACTGTGGGACTGCGGAGCCCTCTGTCCAACCAACGTGGGCTCCCTCTCACACCGTGATGCTGTTGCTAAGCCACAAACCTCTGTCAGGTACTTACGTACACAGACTTCCTTAGGCAGGGACACACCCAGCTGAGTTACATGAATGCTTCTGCCAGCCACTCATGATCCAACAATAGAGATGATCCAGCCAATTCCCCCCCGAGCTCCCCATCCTTGCACCCCAGAACTGTACCATCCTGCCTTGGTCACAAGCCTGACCAGTGTACGTTTATTACCCAGTCTGCCCCTCCCTCAATGTGGGGAGGACATGCACCTTATTCCTGAGCTGAGGTTTCCCAAGCACTTCAAGCAAAATACACTGTTTTAGGTGAAACATTAAACAGGTTTATTAACTACAGAATGATCGCTTTTAAGTGATTGTAGGTGGTAGGCATAAAGGATAGAGATAGTTACCAAAGAAAATAAAAATAAAAATTCTCCTCCAGACCTGGACCACCTTCCCCCATTCAGTCTTTGTCCTCCAGACGGGTTTCCAGGTGTTGAGTTGTGAGGGGAGTGAGGCTAGGTGATGATGTCACTTCTCTTCTATAGTTTCTTCCAGCTTGCTGGAAAGAGGCTTTGCTATGACATGGGTCAAGCAGTCTCCATTGTGTATGTGCCCCCTTTGAGAAGTCTCCATTGGGTACAGATCCTGGGATAGTCTTTGGGAGTGTGGCTTCTCTTTAATGGGCCATCAGCACATCTGACTTCTCCATGGTTGTACCAGGGGAGGAATAGCTCAGTGGTTTGCATATTGGCTTGCTAAATGCAGGGTTGTAAGTTCAATCCTTGAGGGGGCCATTTGGGGATTTAGTTGGGGATTGGTCCTGCTTTGAGCAGGGGGTTGTACTAGATGACCTCCTAAGGTACCTTCCAGCCCTGATATTCTATGAAAGGCTGGCTGTGGGTGTTCCCAACCTCACAGCATGTTTCAGTAACACACACATAGCATAACTTCACATGCAATGATAGTATATTCAATCCACCAGGCTATTAATGTTTAACAGATCAAGACTTTCAAAATGACACCTCATAAAGCATACTTTGTACAAAAGTACATATCATAATTATACAACAGTGGTGAACATGGGGTTCCAGGGTGTTGTTTTGAGGTGCCAACTGCCACAGCTCCCTCCTCTGTCCCTGTTTATTGTGATAAGTAGGAGCTGTTCCCTTTTGTCAGGAGGGTTGACTTGTCTGGGAGTTCACTCTAGTACTTGATCTGCTGGGCTGGGCTGGCCCAGCTGATCATCTGAACTGCTTGGTTCTTTATTTTGATGTTAACACCAAATATTGATTTATATCACATGTCCCTCAGATGTCTATTGAGAGGTACTTCATAAATATAGCAAATCAGAAATAAATAGGGATTGGGTGGGGCCAGTCCTGGCATGATTCCAACACTTGAGGAAAACTTCTGTGCAAGAAGCAGCACATCTGTGTTATGGAGAAAGATGTCATGGAAATGTAGCTTCCTCTTCCACTACCAGAGCCTCATAAAGACAACCAGACAGCCTGGAAGCCGAGACAAAGCGAGAGCTGAATTAAAGAGAAAACAAATACAGTGGCACAAACACAATTAACATATCAGCAAATTGCTCAATTTTCTGGCAAAATTGCATCATTAGAATGATTTTCTGTTCTATTAAGTCCTGCAGGTGTTTTATCTAAAGCATTTTCCTCTCTCTCACACACACACACACACACACACGCACATTCTTCTTTCCTACCCCTACCCCCCTGCAACACACGGAGAATAAGAAAACAAACCGATTAGCACAATGAGCAGAATGACAGCAGAAAGTTCGAAAAAAGCCACCAATCCTCCCTGAGATTATGCCCCCTAGAGATTGGCCAGTTGTCCTGCCTTGGGCTGTCATAGCCGGGTCAGGACAAATTGTGACTTGGATGAGGGACCTCTGAGCTGTTGCAGTAAGTGGAGCTCTTCCCTCTGAGTTACTGAAATAATCCCCCAGCATGGTGCCAGAGGATGCTTTATTTGTTAAACTAAGGTCAGGCCTGCTTGTAATCCTTATATACCCCAGAGTAGGAGTGCTAAACCCCAGTTTGCTGGCCAAATTTCAACATGAGGTAATTGCCCCATTTTAAAATGTCATCCTTCCCAAACGGCTGGCTTTTTGACATCCGTGAAACTTACATACATTTCTAAACACCTATCACCATGGTAGCTAAACATCTAAGGCAGTGGTCCCCAAACTTCTCAGTGTCACGTCCTCCTTACTCCTGTCTGCACCTTCCCCCCACTCCCGTCCAGCACTGGGGCTGAGAGCAGGGCTGTGGCTCCTGGAAGAAGGGTGAGGAGGGACTCAGACAGAGGTAAGGGGGCTGAGGCTGGGGTTGGGTCTGGGGCCGGGAACAGAGCCATATCCAGGGGCTGAGGCTGGGACCAGGGCCAGGGACAGGTGCAGAGCTGCTGTTGGGCTGTGGTCAGGGAGTTGGCCAGGAGCTGGGGCCACAGCTGGGAGCATAGCTGGAGCACAGCTGAGAGCAGTGGGAATGGGTGGTGCTCTCTCCCTGCCTCCCACCGCACCCACCCCCCCCCCCCACACACACACAATATTCCTCCATGCCCCCCCTAGGAGGGCGCACCTCACAGTTGGAGACCTGTGATCTAAGGCATCCTGTGCTAGAAAAGGATACCGTGGCAGACAGGAGAATGACCACAGGAGAGCGCTAGGGCTGGTAGGCAAGGCAAGGTGTTAGTTATGGAGAGGCAGAAGCTGATGAGAAAATAGCAGATCTATAAAATATTAGAAAATAAACATACACGGTCATGTTAATATGTGACAATGTGGGGTGTTCCAAAGGTAGGATTGATGTGAGCTTGGGACGGCTGCATTACTCTCAAGTGGTGAAGCTAAGAGTGAGTTAGGCAGATCATTTTTGTGCCATCTTATATTCTGCGCATGCCACCAGCACAGTAGGGGATAAAGAGAGGATTTCAGTCTCCAAGGTTGTGAGTCTGACACCCGTTATCAGATAGTCACATCAGAACAGAACTCCTGGAAGGAATGATCTAGATGCTGAACCGATGCATCCCGCAGTCGCAGAGTGGAGAGGTTTTTGTTTTCCTCTGGTGGCTGGCCACAAATGAGGCTGATGAGTCTAGTGCAACTGGGCGGCATAGTCCTTTAGCTCAAGCAGTACTCTTGCTTTTAGTGCAAGAGGTCCTGTGTTCGAACCTTGATGTCAGCCCAAGCAGGGTGGGTTACATCTGCTTAGATCGTCTCAAAGCGTAGGCTGAACTGCTGAGAGATTCTTGCCTGGCCAATAGCTGCCAGCTCATTCTTCTCCACAGCTCACTGCTTTTCAACTTCCCCAAACGCTGGCCATCATTTAGTTGCCCTTCAGCTAATCAGTACGCCCACCTCTCCCATGTAAAAAGCTTATCCTCCCAGCATGTCTTCTGTTTGGTACATGAACCGATCCCCTTCAGTCTGCAGCCCATCCGCTGAGGCAGCAATTAGTTTATGGCCCGGTTTTATCGTTAGGGTTTAAAAGGGGAAAAAAATTGCAGGGTAAAAAGGTTCCATGGTTTATCCAGTGGCCGGTGAAATGCGGATGCAGCAAAGCAACCGCAGTAAGAATGTGACTCTCCTTTATTTACACCAAGCATATTCTGTGCGCGAGTGGCAGAGAGGCGGCCAGACAATGACAAAGGAAGAAGGGGGAATTATCCTAACTTTCCCCCTTCCTTTTGACATGATGGTTTTGTTTGATTCTCAGTTGCTGGGCAGCCAAAGCCAGTGACTGGGGACTTTCTGTGGGAGGAAATGCAGAGCTGCTAAATGAGCAAAAAAGCCCAGAGCGCAGCCATGGCCCCCACCCCCAGCCCAGATACCTACATCCTGTCCTCTCCAGAGCCCAGCTGTGGGGCTCCCCCTTTCCCAGATACCTGCACACACCCCCACCAGAGCCCAGCCATGCCCCCCCCAGCCCAGACACCCGCCCCTCTACCCCTCAGAGGCCACGGCTCCAGAGGGAGAAGCAGCCTGATTCTGGGTCCCAGGCTTGTGTGGAGTTTTCTGTGCGCCGCCATCTCCTTCCCTCAGGGCATGTTGGGAACTGCAGCTGCTGGGACCCCTCTAGCCCCCTCCCCACCCCATCCCCCTGGCAGTGTCTTCTATGTGCCAGCTGGGCTGTGCCGGGTCCAGCGGCCCCTAGTGGTGGGCAGCAGCACTGCAGCTCATTTCTGTGGGGGGGGAAAGGAAATTCTGTGTGCACGTTAATTTCTGCAAAATTCTGCATTGCGCAGTGGCACAGAATTCCCCAAGGAGTAGCATTGTAAGTGTTACTCAAGCTTGAAGGTCACTAATGTGGGTATTGCGAGATGGAAGAATCATCCCGTGGGTAAGGCACTAGATTAGCATTCAGCGAGCTTGGGTTCCAATGCAAATGCACTGGCAATCTTAATTCCGGTGTTTCCTAACTTTTGAGTACTTGACTTTGCAACCTTAGTATTTTTACTGTAGTTTTTGTGTGTGTGTAATTCCCTAGGTTTTTGAAAAAGGAAACTGAAAAAACAAATTCTACAAAACAAATATGTGGCATCATATTGACACCCACATGGTTGATCAGCAGTGTTGGAACCTTTTGATCCATCTCACAGACTTCTGTCACTTGAACTAACGGTAACTGATAGCAGTAGTGGGTTGTCATCCTCTGTATGGACTAACACTTGCTGGAGATGAGACATACACTGTGCCTGTGGGTTTCACAGATACTTTCTGACATCAGATGAGGCTCAGGAATCTTGGGTTCCATTCCAGGCTCTGGGGGAGTATGTTAGGAGACACAGACTTTTCTGCTTGGTTCCCCCCATGTGTGACCCCTTCTGCCTCATCCTCTCCAACCTGTCCCTTTTCTTTCCCTCCCCTCACTCCTTGTCCCAGTCTCATTCTCCTGGCCTACCCAGTCCCCATCTAGGGTGACCAGATGTCACGATTTTATAGGGACAGTCCAGATTTTTGAGTCTTTTTCTTATATAGGCTCCTATTACCCCCCCACACACACACACACACCTGTCCCGATTTTTCACATTTGCTGTGTGGTCACCCTATCCCCATCTCCACTCCTGAGTCTTCTAATCCCAGTCCCCCCTCCTAGCTTCTCATCCAATCTGTCTTTCCCTCCCTGCCAGTCACAGTCTCCCTCTCTGGGCAGTTCATCCACTCTCACTTTCCTCCCTCCCTGGCTCCTTGTTCCAGTCTCTTTTCCCAGCCAGTCCCCAGCTATGCCCCCACACTCCAGCTCCTTGTCAGATCTATCTCCCTTCCCCAATCCCTCCCCAGTGTTTTCTAGTCCTAGTCATTCCCCATTTCCTTCCTCCTCCAGCTCCTCAGATGATTTCATTGGCTCCCAGTCTCCCCATCCTCCTCATTATCTCTCCCGCCTTGTCCTAGTCTCCTCTTCCACCCAGCTCCCAGTCCCAGACAACTGTGAGGGACCATGGGCCTCAAACCTGGGTCCACGGGTCCTTGGCCTGTGGCCGCCACCCAGCAGTTCACCTGAACCCATGGAGAAGGGGCTAACAAGGTCTAGTTCACAAAGGGCTCCATCCACAAGGCTCCTGATTGGGGGAGACATCCAGCCCCACTGATTGGCTGGGGCACACTACTTAAACCAGAAAGAGGCAGAGGAAGTTGTGTGAGCAAGTAGGTCAATTGCTGGCTACCATGGATCCTGCCTACATGCCTGAACCCTGAGCCCAGCCTGCTCCTGTCCTCCTTATCCTACCCCCCCCCCCCGTGTGTTTCCAGTTTCTGCTTTCATGTCCTGCTCCAGCTCCCGTCTCCTATCCATGACGCTGACTCTGGCTTCGATCCCTGGCTTGGCTTCTGACTCTGACCTTTGGCTTGGCACCTGATTCTGATACCAGATACCTGACTCTAAGCATTAGTCTGACTGCCATGCCCTGGCCCTATAACTGCTGCTCAACCAATCCTATACTCCCCTTTCTCCTAGCTCTTAGTTTCCTTGCCCAGTCAGTCCCAGCCTCCTCTTTCTTTTCCTGTGTTCCCAGTTCCTATTTCCTTTCCCAACCAGTTCCAGCCTCGCTTTCCCCCCAGCTCCCTGTCTTCTTGCTGTTGTATTAATTTTGATGGAATCAATGGGCAAACGGTATTAACACAATTCAGGCCTGGTCCAGCGTTAAACGGTGTTAAACAAGGTCCGGGGTATGGTATGCAGAGACCTCAGCCTGGATAGTACCATGGAAAACATACCAATAAACATCCTTTTATGAAAGATAAAGAAAAGCAGGAGAAACAGTTAAAACATTTGAAATGTAAAGTATTAAATGTTAGCTGGAGAGAGTCTTAGGAGGGAAACCCCTTTGACAGCCTCTTAGCGGGTATTCGGATGGTAATAACTGTCCTTTTGGGGAACAGAGAAGTTAGCTAAGATGGGCTGGAGCTGTTGTTGCTGATGTTTAAGTCCAATCCCATTTCATCCGAGGTGGTGGTTAGGATTCAGCTGGAGCCATGTTATCTGGGTCTCTCTCTCTGACCCGGTCTGGTCAGGTCATCTCTCAGGATTATGATGACGAAGGCCTGGGGTCCCAGGAGATGGTAGGAATGGCAGCTGTGATGGTGAAGCTTCCTTCCGGAGCCCCTGTCTGTTCTTTATTTTCCACCCAAAGTCTCTTTCTTTAAGGACCCAAAAAGGGAGTGATGAATGGACTAGCCCATCCCCTCATTGTTTTGTCCACCAGTTAGGCCTAATAACTGACACGCAGATTTTGGTTCATAATTTCCAGACCTTCATTTTCTTGTTTACAAGGCATGATTTTAACATACTCCGTGAGTTATATCAGAAGGTGTTTTTGTTTGGACTAATTCAGTCTGTCTCCCTTTCGTGTTTTTCCCCATCAACATGTGTTATCCTAGGTTTCTGTGATATCTCATGAACTTTATATATGTTACAGCTGAGCTCACAGTTAGGGTAAATTTGTAAGCCCAACTATCAACCAGTCCGAGCCTTCCTCCCCTCAGCCTGTTACAGTCCTCTCCCCCTCTAGTCCCAATCTCACCAGATGCCCAACCCCAGCCGGGAGCCATAGCAGGGAAAATCCGGGTTCACCCCTGCAGCCTGGACTAGAGGGACCATGCTCAATCCTGGCACACAAAGGAGGTGTGAGGGAGTGGCATATGCCCAGTCACTGTGGGGATGGCACATGTGCTATCTGGTGAGCACTAGAAACTATGAGAGGCTGGAGTATGCTTGTTGAAGACAGAATCTTTGGAAATTTTTCTGCTAAAGACTAAGAAGTCTCCACTGAGCATGTGCAACCTGAGATTTTTTCAAAGGCTTATACATTGGATAAATTTGGTCAGATTTTCACCAGAACAGGAAAAGGCACATCCCTGACACAAAGGCCACTACCCTGACTAATTTCAAATTCCTGCACCATATTATGGGGGTGCTAGAACTTCTTAAAGAATAGGTCACCAGAATTTTTTTAATATTCCAAAATAATGCGTTTTCCCCTAGCCTCATTCTCAGAAATGGCTGAACTGTTTTGGCTGAAACTTTCCAGAAATATTCAGCCCGAGGCAGACACCTGGCATGGGAAATTGCACAATGGTTAAAATTTGGCAAAGGTATAAGCAACTGAAAACAGGGTCTTATAATGGGAAGTGTCAGGCAACCTTAATAACAGGCGGTGTAACCATCCTGCATATAATAATAATTAATACTAAATCAAATTAAATTTGTGACTTTGGGTAGATTTTACACCAGTTACTATGTTTTTCTCCCTGCCTTGTTTTAAATGATATGTCCTTCATCTGTGATATATTTGACATCTCCGCTTGTCTCACCAGTCCATTATTCTTTATTTTTCTTTGCCTTTAGCCTAAAGCCATCATTCAAAAGTGAAATGTTTGCTCATGTGACAAAGCAAACATCTGGCTTCATTATGGAACGATGTCTTCATATTTACATCACAGGCGCTTCAGGTAGTGAGTGCTGGAATTATGCTAGAGCACTTCAGGGCAGTACAAGAAAGAGACAGCTTTCTTGATGGCAGGTCAGGCTATGGAAAAGTGGGCAGCTGGAATTCTGGAGTGAGTGCTACCCAACAAGGGATTTGGTCCAAAGTTAAATATAGTCAGGAGTTACTAGGCAAATGCAAATTGGAAATGGGCCCAGGACATGAGAACCAGAAGCCAGTGAACTTGATATAATGAACTGGCGTTTGTGTAAGTGATGTTGTCCTTTAGTTGGTGGAACAGAGACAGACTAAAGGATTTACAACAACTACATGCGGCTAAAGAAGTTCTCCTTTCGCTCATGTAGGTGTTCTCACAGGCTGCTCATGTGAGTGAAAGGAGAACTTTAGCACTGAGCACCTCCTGTTGAAGCTGTTCCGCTTTGTATGAAATATCTAAATAGTCTCTGGAGTAGGAACTGGAACCTGGGTGTACTACCCCCAGGCTATAGAGTCATTTTTGTTCCTTCTCTGGCCCAATGGACATTTATTTCATACAAAGTGGAATAGCTGCAACAAGGAAAGACCCCCTCCCATCCCCCCAAATATACCCTATATTAGAACACTCACGTGGGATGTAGGAGACCTGGGTTCAGGTCCTTGATGCAAGTCAGGCAGAGTGAGAATTTGAATCTGGGTCTCCCCCATGGCAGGTGAGTGCTCAGGTATAAAAGAGGCACTACCACATTTTGTGCAGGGCTCAATTCAGCATTCATGTTCGAAGGCAGCCTGTGAGAACGCCTACGGCAAATGCCTAGATTGAGGACCCCACTGGGGCTTAGGTGTGGGCTAGGCACCAAACAGTTTAGTGCAGTGGCTCTTAAACTTTTTTACTGGTGACCCCTTTCACATAGCAAGCCTCTGAGTGCAACCCCCCTCTTATAAATTAAAAACACTTTTTTTATATATTTAACACCATTATAAATGCTGGAGGCAAGGTGGGGTTTGGGTAGAGGTTGACAGCTCGTGACCCCCCATGTAATAACCTCGTGATCCCCTGAGGGGTCCCGACCCCCAGTTTGAGAACCGCTGGCTTAGTGGCTTTGTACATATGCAGTGTCAGAAATTTAAGTGCCTACAGGATTAGGTGGCAGCCGAGCAGAGGTTCTGAAATTCTAAGTTTTGGATTCAGATACCTAAAGTTGCAGTTAGACACCTAAATCTCTTTGTGTATCTAGTCGTAAGCGCTTTACAGACACGAGTGTGTGTGGTGTTGTTTTTTCACTGAGTGGCTGGGGAAGAGGCAGGTCCCAGTGTGAGGGTACCCTACAGGATGCAGGTTACAAAGTAGCAGCCGTGTTAGTCTGTATCTGCTAAAAGAACAGGAGTACCTGTGGCACCTTAGAGACTCACAAATGTATTTGAGCATAAGCTTTTGTGGGCTACAGCCCACTTCGTCAGATGCATAGAGTGGAACACACGAACAGAAGATATTTATTCATACAGAGAACATGAAAAGGTGGAAGTACGCCTACCAACTGTAAGAGGCCAATCCATTGAGAAGAGCTATCAGTAGCAGCAGAAGAAAAAACTTTGAAGTGATAATCGAGATGACCCATAGAAGGTGTGAGGAGAACTTAACGTGGGGGAAAAAAAATGCAATTAGTCTAATGACCCAACCATTCCCAATCTCCGTTTAGGCCTAAGTTAATTGTGTCTAATTTGCATATTAATTCGAGTTCAGCAGTCTCTCTTTGCAGACAGTGGTCAGCCCTAGGGAAGATGGTGGGTCTCACCGCGTGCGGGGAGGAGAAGGGGTTTGACAGCTTCCAGCCCACCAATGCCCCAGCTGCACATGAGATGTGTGGTCGGCTACAGAGACTACAGGCCCCAGACTGCAATGCGTTCCCTTGACTCTAGTAGCAGCCCTGTGTAGTTTGTTGAGACCACGATTCCCAGCATGCATTGGTCCTACCTATGAGCCGCCAGGGCTGATTTGTGCGCAAGGGATGCTGGGTTTTGGAGTCTCCTTGCCACCCGCTCTTCAGCACGCCTCCCGTCGGTCTTCAGAGCGCATGCGCTGTGAAGGCGGGGCTGCGCAGTGAGTGACCACGCTCACGGAGCGAGCCCAAGTGTTCGCTGGTTGGTGGGTGCGTGGCTGCGGCTCCACCCCTCCGGCCGCTGGTTGGTGTGTGTGCGCCCCAGGCTCCCGCCCCTCCTCGCTGGTTGGCTGGCGCTGGCCAATGGGCTGTGTCGCGTGGCCGTGGCGGGAAGTGCGGCGGGGACCGGCCGGGTAGGTCAGCGCGGGGCAGAGCCGGGTCTTTCCCCCGCGCTGAGGGGAGCCGTGGAGGCGCGGAGCGGTGAGGACCCCGCGGACCTCCGCTCCGGGCTGCCGGGGCCCTGAGCAGCCTTCGCCTCAGTGTGCCGGAGGCTGGGGTGGGGGCCCGGGGTGGGCGCTGATGCGGCGGGGGCTGGGCCGGGCCGTTGGTGAGTGAGGGCAGGACGCGGAGCAGGGTGATGGCTGGGCCATGGGGTCAGGCTGCGGTGATGGCTGGGCCATGGGGAGGTGGAGGGGTCGGGGGGGGCAGGCTGTGGTGATGGCTGGGCCATGGGGAGGTGGAGGGGTCGGGGGGGCAGGCTGTGGTGATGGCTGGGCCATGGGGAGGTGGAGGGGACGGGGGGGGGCAGGCTGTGGTGATGGCTGGGCCATGGGGAGGTGGAGGAGTGGGGGGGGCAGGCTGTGGTAATGGCTGGGCCATGGGGAAGTGGAGGGGTCGGGGGGGGGCAGGCTGTGGTAATGGCTGGGCCATGGGGAAGTGGAGGGGTCGGGGGGGGGCAGGCTGTGGTGATGGCTGGGCCATGGGGAAGTGGAGGGGTCGGGGGGGCAGGCTGTGGTGATGGCTGGGCCATGGGGAGGTGGAGGGGTCGGGGGGGGGGCAGGCTGTGGTGATGGCTGGGCCATGGGGAGGTGGAGGGGTCGGGGGGGGGGCAGGCTGTGGTGATGGCTGGGCCATGGGGAGGGTGAGGGGTCGGGGGAGTAGGATGTGGTGATGGCTGGGCCATGGGGAGGTGGAGGGGTCGGGGGGGGGCAGGCTGTGGTGATGGCTGGGTCATGGGGAGGATGAGGGGTCTCGTTGGGGGGGACAGGCTGTGGTGATGGCTGGGCCATGGGGAGGTGGAGGGGTTGGGGGGGCAGGCTGTGGTGATGGCTGGGCCATGGGGAGGTGGAGGAGTGGGGGGGGGCAGGCTGTGGTGATGGCTGGGCCATGGGGAGGTGGAGGGGTCTCGGGGGGCAGGCTGTGGTGATGGCTGGGCCATGGGGAGGTGGAGGGGACGGGGGGGGGCAGGCTGTGGTGATGGCTGGGCCATGGGGAGGTGGAGGAGTGGGGGGGGCAGGCTGTGGTGATGGCTGGGCCATGGGGAGGTGGAGGAGTGGGGGGGGGGGGCAGGCTGTGGTGATGGCTGGGCCATGGGGAGGTGGAGAGGTCTCGTGGGGAGGGCAGGCTGTGGTGATGTCTGGGCCATGGGGAGGTGGAGGGGTCTCGTGGGGGGGGCAGGCTGTGGTGATGGCTGGGCCATAGGGAGGTGGAGGGGTCGGGGGGGCAGGTTGTGGTGATGTCTGGGCCATGGGGAGGTGGAGGGGTCTCGTGGGGGGGGCAGGTTGTGGTGATGGCTGGGCCATAGGGAGGTGGAGGGGTCGGGGGGGGCAGGTTGTGGTGATGGCTGGGCCATGGGGAGGTGGAGGGGTCGGCGGGGGCAGGCTGTGGTGATGGCTGGTCCATGGGGAGGTGGAGGAGTCGGGGGGGGGGCAGGCTGTGGTGATGGCTGGGCCATGGGGAGGTGGAGGGGTCTCGTGGGGGGGGCAGGCTGTGGTGATGGCTGGGCCACGGGGAAGTGGAGGGGTCGGGGGGGCAGGCTGTGGTGATGTCTGGGCCATGGGGAGGTGGAGGGTCGGGGGGGGGCAGTCTGTGGTGATGTCTGGGCCATGGGGAGGTGGAGGGGTCTCGTGGGGGGGGGCAGGCTGTGGTGATGTCTGGGCCATGGGGAGGTGGAGGAGTGGGGGGGGGCAGGCTGTGGTGATGGCTGGGCCATGGGGAGGTGGAGGGGTCTCGGGGGGCAGGCTGTGGTGATGGCTGGGCCATGGGGAGGTGGAGGGGACGGGGGGGGCAGGCTGTGGTGATGGCTGGGCCATGGGGAGGTGGAGGAGTGGGGGGGGGGGCAGGCTGTGGTGATGGCTGGGCCATGGGGAGGTGGAGGAGTGGGGGGGGGCAGGCTGTGGTGATGGCTGGGCCATGGGGAGGTGGAGGGGTCTCGTGGGGGGGGCAGGCTGTGGTGATGTCTGGGCCATGGGGAGGTGGAGGGGTCTCGTGGGGGGGGCAGGCTGTGGTGATGGCTGGGCCATAGGGAGGTGGAGGGGTCTCGTGGGGAGGGCAGGCTGTGGTGATGTCTGGGCCATGGGGAGGTGGAGGGGTCTCGTGGGGGGGGCAGGCTGTGGTGATGGCTGGGCCATAGGGAGGTGGAGGGGTCGGGGGGGGGCAGGTTGTGGTGATGTCTGGGCCATGGGGAGGTGGAGGGGTCTCGTGGGGGGGGGGCAGGTTGTGGTGATGGCTGGGCCATAGGGAGGTGGAGGGGTCGGGGGGGGCAGGTTGTGGTGATGGCTGGGCCATGGGGAGGTGGAGGGGTCGGCGGGGGCAGGCTGTGGTGATGGCTGGGCCATGGGGAGGGTGAGGGGTCGGGGGAGTAGGATGTGGTGATGGCTGGGCCATGGGGAGGTGGAGGGGTCGGGGGGGGGCAGGCTGTGGTGATGGCTGGGTCATGGGGAGGATGAGGGGTCTCGTTGGGGGGGACAGGCTGTGGTGATGGCTGGGCCATGGGGAGGTGGAGGGGTCGGCGGGGGCAGGCTGTGGTGATGGCTGGGCCATGGGGAGGTGGAGGAGTCGGGGGGGGGGGCAGGCTGTGGTGATGGCTGGGCCATGGGGAGGTGGAGGGGTCTCGTGGGGGGGGCAGGCTGTGGTGATGGCTGGGCCATGGGGAAGTGGAGGGGTCGGGGGGGCAGGCTGTGGTGATGTCTGGGCCATGGGGAGGTGGAGGGTCGGGGGGGGGGGGCAGGCTGTGGTGATGTCTGGGCCATGGGGAGGTGGAGGGGTCTCGTGGGGGGGGGCAGGCTGTGGTGATGTCTGGGCCATGGGGAGGTGGAGGAGTGGGGGGGGCAGGCTGTGGTGATGGCTGGGCCATGGGGAGGTGGAGGGGTCTCGGGGGGCAGGCTGTGGTGATGGCTGGGCCATGGGGAGGTGGAGGGGACGGGGGGGGCAGGCTGTGGTGATGGCTGGGCCATGGGGAGGTGGAGGAGTGGGGGGGGGCAGGCTGTGGTGATGGCTGGGCCATGGGGAGGTGGAGGAGTGGGGGGGGGGCAGGCTGGTGATGGCTGGGCCATGGGGAGGTGGAGGGGTCGGGGGGGCAGGCTGTGGTGATGTCTGGGCCATGGGGAGGTGGAGGGGTCTCGTGGGGGGGGCAGGCTGTGGTGATGGCTGGGCCATAGGGAGGTGGAGGGGTCGGGGGGGGCAGGTTGTGGTGATGTCTGGGCCATGGGGAGGTGGAGGGGTCTCGTGGGGGGGGGCAGGTTGTGGTGATGGCTGGGCCATAGGGAGGTGGAGGGGTCGGGCGGGGCAGGTTGTGGTGATGGCTGGGCCATGGGGAGGTGGAGGGGTCGGCGGGGGCAGGCTGTGGTGATGGCTGGGCCATGGGGAGGTGGAGGAGTCGGGGGGGGGCAGGCTGTGGTGATGGCTGGGCCATGGGGAGGTGGAGGGGTCTCGTGGGGGGGGCAGGCTGTGGTGATGGCTGGGCCATGGGGAAGTGGAGGGGTCGGGGGGGGCAGGCTGTGGTGATGGCTGGGCCATGGGGAGGTGGAGGGTCGGGGGGGGGCAGGCTGTGGTGATGTCTGGGCCATGGGGAGGTGGAGGGGTCTCGTGGGGGGGGCAGGCTGTGGTGATGGCTGGGCCATGGGGAGGTGGAGGGGTCGGGGGGGGCAGGCTGTGGTGATGGCTGGGCCATGGGGAGGTGGAGGGGTCTCGTGGGGGGGCAGGCTGTGGTGATGGCTGGGCCATGGGGAGGTGGAGGGGTCTCGTGGGGGGGGCAGGCTGTGGTGATGGCTGGGCCATGGGGAGGTGGAGGGGTCTCGTGGGGGGGGCAGGCTGTGGTGATGGCTGGGCCATGGGGAAGTGGAGGGGTCGGGGGGGCAGGCTGTGGTGATGTTTGGGCCATGGGGAGGTGGAGGGTCGGGGGGGGGCAGGCTGTGGTGATGTCTGGGCCATGGGGAGGTGGAGGGGTCTCGTGGGGGGGGGCAGGCTGTGGTGATGTCTGGGCCATGGGGAGGTGGAGGGGTCGGGGGGGGGCAGGCTGTGGTGATGGCTGGGCCATGGGGAGGTGGAGGAGTGGGGGGGGCAGGCTGTGGTGATGGCTGGGCCATGGGGAGGTGGAGGAGTCGGGGGGCAGGCTGTGGTGATGTCTGGGCCATGGGGAGGTGGAGGGGTCTCGTGGGGGGGGCAGGCTGTGGTGATGTCTGGGCCATGGGGAGGTGGAGGGTCGGGGGGGGGCAGGCTGTGGTGATGTCTGGGCCATGGGGAGGTGGAGGGGTCTCGTGGGGGGGGCAGGCTGTGGTGATGGCTGGGCCATGGGGAGGTGGAGGGGTCTCGTGGGGGGGCAGGCTGTGGTGATGGCTGGGCCATGGGGAGGTGGAGGGGTCTCGTGGGGGGGCAGGCTGTGGTGATGGCTGGGCCATGGGGAGGTGGAGGGGTCGGGGGGGGGCAGGCTGTGGTGATGGCTGGGCCATGCGGAGGGTGAGGGGTCGGGGGGGCAGGTTGTGGTGATGGCTGGGCCATGGGGAGGTGGAGGGGTCGGGGGGGCAGGCTGTGGTGATGGCTGGGCCATGGGGAGGTGGAGGGGTCTCGTGGGGGGGCAGGCTGTGGTGATGGCTGGGCCATGGGGAGGTGGAGGGGTCGGGGGGGGGCAGGCTGTGGTGATGGCTGGGCCATGCGGAGGGTGAGGGGTCGGGGGGGCAGGTTGTGGTGATGGCTGGGCCATGGGGAGGTGGAGGGGTCTCGGGGGGGTAGGATGTGGTGATGGCTGGGCCATGGGAAGGTGGAGGGGTCTCGGGGGGGCAGGCTGTGGTGATGGCTGGGCCATGGGGAGGTGGAGGGGTCTCGTGTGGGGGGGCAGGCTGTGGTGATGGCTGGGCCATGGGGAGGGTGAGGGATTAGTGCTGGCTGGACTGTGGGAAGGTGATGAGGGGTTGGGGCGGTTGGAAGATGAAGAGGGATGTGGGGACTTCAGTGGCTGGGTTTTGGGGTTGGGAGTCAGGACAATGTTGTGGGGGAGGGGATAGCTGGCACTGGGGTGACGATACAGCGGGTGCATGTGGCTAGTCAGTGAGGGAGTGGGATTTGGGACTGCAGATGTGGGGAGTGGGTGTAGGGGTTGGTGCTGTTGTGATGTGGGGTGGGGCTGAATTAGTGTTCCTGTCTGTTCAGCACCTTTGGAGAGGCAGTGTTGGCAAGCCAGCTTTGCCTAGAAGCTGCTGCTCAGGTGATGTCTTCCTCCGTTTCTCCCCTACTTGAGGGATGCACTCTGCACTGGGAAGGTCACCTTTCTCTTTACCAAACATTGTTCATTGTGTTCACTGTTAATGCAGCAGTTTAGTTCTGCACAGTGCCATTTTGCAGTGTGGTTGTAGCAAACTGTGCAGCAGGACTGCTGAACGGTGATTCTTGAAAGATGTGTCCATGCTCGATTTCTTTCTTAAAATCCCACTGTTGCTACCAATCCCTAGGCAACAGGCTTCTATGTTCCAAGCAACACACAATAAAATATAGACCACTAAACTAAAGGATCAAACAGAAGCACATGAAGCATTGTGGGTGAGCTGTCAGATTTTTACCAAACTTTCCTTGTCTCTTTCAGGATTTTGTTGCAGGTGAAAGTCTGAGGAGTGTTATGACTTCAAAGATTGTTTTTGTCTATTGCCCATTGGGCCACAAAAAGATATGGCTACAGAAGCTAAGTACAACATTGTACGGGAAGTGGGCCGAGGGAGCTATGGGGTAGTTTACGAGGCAGTTGTCAGTCAAACCAGAAACAAAGTGGCCGTGAAAAGGATGCATTGTAACGTACCTGAAAATGTGGAACTGGCTTTGCAAGAGTTTTGGGCCCTGCAAAGTGTTCAGAGCCAACATGAGAATGTGATCCAGTTAGAAGAGTGTGTCTTGCAGAGTGGCCAAGTCTTTCAGCCAATCAGCCGCCAGTACAGGAAATCGGACAGTCATCTGCTGCTGATTGAGACCTGTCTGAAAGGGCGGAGATGCATGGACCCCAAGTCTGCCTGTTTTGTGTGGTTTGTGATGGAGTTCTGTGATGGTGGAAACATGAATGATTTTTTGCTGTCTCGCACTCCAGATTCTCAGCTGAATAATAGCTTCATGCAGCAGCTGAGTAGTGCTGTTGCCTTCTTGCACAGAAATCAGATTGTGCACAGAGACCTGAAGTCAGATAATATTCTTATTTCCCATAGCCCTGGAGGTCCTGTAGTAAAGGTAAGAGGGTAATCCTTCTTGCTGCTGCTCAATATGTGGGTGAAGTGTTATGCCAATTGCATTACTTGCACTGAGTTGGTCACTTGGATAATATTGTGATATTCAGTTTCCTCATTTGTTTCCTTCCCTTTGAACTTTTAGACAAGGCCGGGCAATTCACTTGTATGAGTCTCAAAAGAGAATTTTGGTGAGGGTGTGGGGCAGTCAGTTACCTTTTGGCCTCTTTGGGGAATCCTGAGAGCATTTCTGTAGCATCTTTCATGTACAAGACATTCCCTTAAGAGGAACAATTTAGGGCTAATTCAGTTTTAAACCACTACCTAGCCACTGTGTTCCTGATCAGTGGTGGAATATTTTCTCAATGAAAGCAGCAGGGCACTTGAGATTTCAGTGCAATCACACTGTTGGGTCCAGGATCTATTGGGGCTATACTTGGTAACACTGAGACTAGAGGGTTGCCATGCTAAATGGTAGAGGGTAAAGTTGCTCGCAGAGAGGGACATTTTAAATACACTCTGGATTAACTGATTGCAACTATGGTTCCGGCTTTCTGGAACAGATTAGTTTTGTCCTTTGGGGGTATGGGAAGGAAGCACGAAGATATTGAGAATAAGGTCTTCAAAGGTTTATACAGCATATTCCCTTCCCTTATTGGTGGACCTCCAGTCCTTACACACTTGTCAGCACTTCCAATATTGTAGTCTATAGCACTACTTGCTGTTTTGGAAGCAAGGGGTTTTCTTGTCTCTTGCTTCATCTGGGCTCCAGCCAGGGGTCTTCATGGTTAAACTGAAGACTGACTAATTCTCTTCCTTACAGTGACAGACTGAAAACAAGTCTTTCTCTGTAATAATTCAATGGGAAGAGCAGCTTAGTGGCAAGAAAGTCAACTCACAGTTTACTCCCAATTCCCCGGGTGTTCCAGCAGTTAACTCAGAGGAGGGTAGGCCTGTCCCTTGTGAGTAACCCATGTCTTGGCCCTCAAGATCAATACTGGCATATTGCTTTCACCTTTGGAGCAGCCAAAGGACAATCAAGTTTTGTTATTCAATACAGATAATAGTGAATATAATAGTTCAGAGCACTCAATATAGCTACCTGCTCAATTGCTGTTCTGTTCATGCCTGTATGCACCGTACAATGATATAGGTAATAATGGTGACCTCCTAATCTCTCCCCTTTTCGTCAATAGGTAGCGGACTTTGGCCTGAGTAAGATATGTCAGGGGAAAGTGAATGTGAACCAGCATTGCTTCTCGTCAGCCTGTGGGTCAAACTTTTACATGGCACCAGAAGTGTGGGAAGGTCGTTATACTGCCAAAGCTGATATCTTTGCCCTTGGGATCATTTTCTGGGCTATGGTAGAGAGGATTACCTTCAGGGATGGAGACTCTGAGAAGGAATTACTTGGTGAGAATTATTGCTGTACAGCCAGCAATGAACCCTAATGGATAGATCGTTCTCCTGCCCTATCCCCAGCAATCCTCTAAGTCCTGAGGATCCTTCTCCCAGGCATAGTCACATCACCACCCTTTTTTCTGGCATAGTATTGGATATGGCTTCCTCTGGAGTCTGCCAACATTTCTCCATGTCTCCACCAGAGGTATTGCCAGAAATCCATAAAGCCCTCTTCCCCTTTCTCCCTACCCCTTTCCTCATGTTGATCCGCTTCCTTTGTGGGACTCCCCAATCTTTAAGACCTAGGAGCAACATGTTTAGAGCACATTCTTAACTTTACTTTTGTTTGAAAGCTTTGTTAGACTTTTGTGATCTCTACTGCTTTTCCATTTACAAAAAACTTTTGTGACATAAACGGCCAGGAGAAGAAAACTTGTCACCTGGCTTGGGCCATCCATTGAGAATAGGGGGTTGGGAGATCAACAGGTGCTCAGCAGAAATGGGACTAGCTCCAATGAACTTGAATAGACCAACCAACCAAAGAACTCCAAAACAAAACCCCCAAACATATTCCAAAGGAAATACTGAAACTCAGAGTTCAATTCCATTGGTGAAGCATTTTCAGTATATCCACACTCTGTGGTCAAGATTCAGCAGCTTGATAGCCATGTCTGCTTTACCAGTGGTTCTCAAACTTACTTGATCGCGCCCCCGCCTTCCTTGTGTCTGTGGTAGTTTACGCGCCCACCTCCCGTCACACAAGTACATCTACCGATACGTGCGGTGGCGGTGCTTCACTTGAATGAGTTTTGGTGTCTTTGTTTTTCACTTGAGTTGTTTTTTTCTGTGGCACGAATGAGCCAATGATCCATTGTAATAAGAGCAAAAGCAAAACTGCAATTGTGGTCCATGCTGACACTTAAATGTGCAAATGGATTAACCTACAAATGGCAATTTGTATAATGCTAGGCAAGCTTAACAGAAATCCATCAAAACGCACAGCGCCATCTAGAGTCAAATGCAGACCTGATGTGTCTGGAGGAATCATCTTTGCTAGTTGTTCATTGCTGGGGGCAAAATGTGCGCAGTAAGTTTCCCCCCTGCCCCTTCCCCTAAATCTTCTCACAAGCCGCCACCCAAATACATTCTGCACCCCCCAGTTTGAGAACCTCTGCCCTACCTTGTTGCCCTTGCAGTAAATCTATCTTTCCTTGAAGATAGGCTGATCTACAGTTGGTACATTTTGTCCTGCTGATGGTGGTGGTATATTTAAAGGCCACAAGGCAAAGGACCCATCCAAAGGATTGTAAGGACGTGTAAGAAAATAGGTTATAAGGCTGGAAGGGATGTTTAAGTCATCCTTAGTGCTGTGTCTGGCTGAACGAGATTCTACAGGGATGGATGGTCTGTGATTCTAGGAATATATGTTGCAACAGAAAATGCACCTTGAAAGAACAGAATGACAATCTTTTATATGAACATACTAATCAGAGGCATTTCAACTCCTACTCAAGGAAGCCTAATGTACACATTTTTTTAAATATCTGACATCATAATTTCAAGTCACAATAAAGGCATTCAGAGACGGCTCCTTTTACTGAGCGGCTGCTTTAAGTTTTCAAAACATAATGGATGGAATTAAGAACTGAGATCGTTCCTTTTCAAAATGCCAAACCGGAGAAAGCCTTTTAGTTCTTGGCTAGAAAACCAGTAAATATTCTGGGTCTGAGACCAAGGCACGAACAGACTTCATTGAAGTTTATTCAATAGCCATCCGCCAGCTCGAGATAAGAGACTTGCCTGGCTAACCTCCATATGCAGATCGGTCATTTATTCAATGCTTGCTGCGAGGGCAGAGCAGCTTGACTGAGCAGTTTCCTTTGCTGTCTCTTTGGAACCCAGCTAATCCACTTTGCCCAGTCTTTATTTACATTTCTGTTCCTTAATTTTGCTGAGGAGAAGCTGTATCCAGCAGTCTGGATAAAGGTAAATGGAACATACTGTCATTTATTATTAAAAGTGGTTTGAATCACTATTTGCTCAGTTCACTTTTTTCTATGTCATCTAAAGTGAACCAAACACAACCTGCCTTTGTCTTTCTTAGCTTCCAGTTCTACTGATGCAGTAAAATTAATTGAAACCGAGTGGAGTAGGGGAAGCTCTTTGCAACAGGCTGTTTTCTTTGCATGCAATCCCTATAACCATTTGACAATGTCCTGTGCAGGCCAAATTTAAAAGTGTCTTTCTGTTTCCCTCTGCTTGATACACACTTGGTGCAGAAATGGGGATGTGACAAACTTAATGGTTCCTATTTTGGTAATGAACTTCTTCTGGGGCTGGTATCTTACAACACTTATCTTGGCAGTTGCCTCTGAAGTTGGGTTTCACATGCTGTGAACGTCTACTAATAAATCTTGTGTTGCTTGTCAGATGGATGTGTGGTGTGGATTCTCCTTTTCCCCAATCTGACTTCTCCCTCTTTACAAACTATACCCAGGAACCTACATCTGTCAAGGCAAGCAGCTTATTCCTGTTGGCGAGGCACTGCTGGAGAATCCCAACATGGAACTACAAATTCCTCTGAAGAACAAGAAGTCCATGCCAGACGATCTCTGCAGACTCCTGCATGACATGTTAACGTTTAACCCAAAGGAAAGACTGGATGCCTTCCAACTAGAAATTCGAATCAGGAGAATCTCCTATGGGAAAAAGCGCCAACGTTCATAGCAGCAAGGGGTGATCAGGTTGGTGTCTGTACTGGGGTAATCTCATTTCAAACTTGCAATCCTAGTTTTTGATACTGACCTGATTGGCCTAAATTCTTTATCTCTAACAGCAGTTCCCTAGATTCATTGCTTGGTTTCTTTCAGTTTGATTGCACCCTTCACTGTCAGGATAACTGCTCTATAGGAGCAATATTTTGGGTTCAGTATATTGTATGGCCCCATGAGTGGTAACTGCTCAGCACATTTATAGGTAATAGAACAGGAAATAAGAAAGCAGTGTCAAATTAACCTGTTTCTCCCTAATAAGCACCTGTAATGGGTTTCGCACACATTCATTACTGTGTGTTACCACATATTTTCCACGTGTGGATGCACCTTGGCACTCTCTTGCATGTTAGACAAATGTGAGCCAGGTTATATAATGAAAAGTTGACCGTTATGTTAGTGCCAAGAGCCCTATCATATTGGGGGTCATGTTGTACTCGGTAAGGTGCTGTACACAGAGAAAGGTGGGGTTCCTGCCTCAAAACAACTTTTATAAACAGGCCTCGGTCCTGAAATAGAATCCGCTAGAGTGTGTCTCTCTGCCCTTCCTGGGCCCCTATGAAAATCATGCTGCCGATTAGGTCTGACTTTATGCTCACACTTTAAAATTTTGCCCTAGTCATTGCATGTTGTTGTTTGACCTTTTGTGTTAGTTTTGTTTTTGAGACTAGACAGTAGCAGCTTTGTTAAAACCTCAAGTGTGTACAGCACAAATTTCAGGAATTCTGTCAAATGTTTTGTATATTGTAATGAGGAAGCAGAAAGCCGTTAGTAGGGTAGTGACCAAAACACTTCATTCTGTTGCAAATTACACTAATTCACTGTCATTTTCTAATTGTTGCCTCTATTTTTAAGTCTGCTATAAGACTGTTCTCCATGGCGGACTGCAGAAATGTTAGTTGAAATGAGCTGCAATAGAGATTGATACTAATCACCCTTCTTTTGCCCCCAAAGGGGTCTCTTGCCTCCTTTCCTCACTGATAGAAAACCCCAGCTTTCTTGCTGAAGAATACTGGGCTCTCTCAAACCTACCATGCTGAAGCATAGTTGCCTGTAAGGGTTGCTAGTTTTTTCTTCCTGGAGCTGGGAATGTCTTTTGGGCACCTCTAGTTCATATCAGTCTGAGAAGCAAGTGACCCCCAACCTGAAACTTGTGGTCTAAGGCCGTTTTTTTTTTCAAAGTACAGGTCACGACCCAGGACTGGGTCGCAGAATGTCAGGCACTAGGTCGCCTGGCTGATTCAAATTATAACGATCGTTGCTGCGCAGCGGCTCTAAAGGGCCGTGCAACAGGGACCTGAAGAAGAGAGAGGTAGGGGGTGGGTGGAAACTGGGGAGGGGAGCAAGTTATGGCTTGCAGGGCTGCTGCCGGCAAGGGGAGAGAGGCCCTTCCCCCCCGGAGCTCTGTGCTGCCTGCCGGCAGGGGGAGAGCTGGGGGGAGTCCTCTGGCCCCAGCCCTGGGGCAGCCTGCCTGCACCCCAAACTCCTCATCCCTGACCCTACCCCAGAGCCCTCACCCGCCTACATCCCAACCCCTCTGCCCCAGCCCTGAACCCCCTCCTGCACCCTGAACCCCTCATCCCCAGCTCCACCCTAGAGCCCTCACCCCTGCACCCCACCCTCTGCCCTACCCTGGGCCACCTCCCACACTCCTTACCATAGGGTTACTAAGGCTAGTGTCTAGCTAGTTATGTAAAGTGGGGTAAGCTGGAACGTACTACAATGTTATGATTTTATGAAAACTCTAGTCAAAAGATATTATGATGTTGGGTCACGGGCATCAACAATTTTCTTCAACTGAGGAAAAAAGTTTGAAAACCACTGGTGTAAGGCACTGTCGTACCCAACAGTACACTAACTATCAGATCAGTTTTAGACTGTTTACTATCATTTGACTGTGAATTCTTAAGCTAATGGGGACTAGAACATAAAGGATGCTGTACAGGGGTTCTCAAACTGGGGGTTGGGAGATGATTACGGGGGGGGGGGGGGGTCAAGAGCTGTCAGCCTTCATCCCAAACCCAGCTTTGCCTCCAGCATTTATAATGATGTAAAATATATTAAGTGTTTTTAATTTATGGGGGGTGGGGGGGTGTTGCACTCAGAGGCTTGCTGCATAAAAGGGGTCACCAGTACAAAAGAACCACTGCTGTAGAAGACTGGAAATATCATCAGTTTCACATGGTGGTTGCAGTGTTTTAACAGTAAATCTGGAGACTGAAGTCCTCTCTCTGAATTGCAGGTACAGCAGGCAGGGCAGGGCAAATTCCCCCACGAAGCCCTATATGGCTGTCTCAGTCCTCTGCTTCAGCAGTCTCCTCTCAGGAGATAGGGTAGCTCACTTGATGCTTGTTCAATTTTTGACCTCTCTGTTGAACCAGTGCAGTGGTGGTTTAGCTATGTAGAAAGTTTTACCCTAGGAATTAGGGTAAACCACTAACTAGACATCAGATGGTAAAAGATTTCAGTTGCCACCAGTTTGGGCTGGAATTGAAACTGAATTTCCCTGCTAACATGTAATCTGAAATAAGGGTTCTTGTCCTTGGAATACGAGTCTAATTAAGGTGTGGTGATGAGGTCTTTTGATTATGACTGGCTTCTTCCACAGGTCCTGTATTCCACTGTTACCATCACACAGGCATCCTGACCAATACTTCTGAATTCTCCTTGGATTAATGGTTTGACCTTGAGGGAGACCGTTCAGAATAAATCTTGACTGCTTCCCATTTCCCCCAATGGTTGTATGTAAAGGAACAATTATTTATTTGTATAGTAATTTTAATACGCAAGTCCTATATAGATTGCCCAATTTTTTTAATGGAGTATTGCAGACTGATCCTTCACTTGTATAATAGTGAAGAAGGATGTTGGTGACTGAGGCTGCCAACCTTATCAACTCGGTGGCCATGCTCCGAAGTGTCAATTCCACTGTCCTTGGTCCAGCAGATGAGGATTGTCTTGTGCAGTGTTTTAATTAGAGCTTTCCATGTAATTACTTCATTCCATGGTACTTGGCCATGTAACTAAATGGTGGCTGTTTTTGAAAGAGTGGCATGGTGTAATCTAATCTAATGTTTATCCAAAAACTTTCTAGCAGAAACAATGTATTTTCATCACAGTAGTTTGTGAATATTCTTGCTTAGATTAACAGAAATGCATTCTTAAAATAAATACAAAGACTGTTTAATATGCCAAATTGTTATTGGAATGTATGCATCACTATTGCCTTTAGTTTAGAGACTGAAGCTGTCTGCTGTGTCAGCTGTTTGTCCCAGCTACTCTGACATGGGAAACGAAAAGGACTGAACTGGAGTATTGGCAGGTAAATAGGGACTCAACCTATTTCCAACCTGTCTGAAAATAGTTAACACCTCTGGGATTGATATTTAACTCTAAAAGCTCTTAGTTCTAGGAAGGTGACTAAGTAGCCCTGGTTTTCCCTCCAATTCTCTTCTTGCCCTAAGCTCTATTTTAACTTGTGGTTTGGAGGTGGGCTACTGTATCTTTGGACACAATTGATATTATGGGACAAGAATGTATTGTCAGAGGAAGATAAAAGAGAGCTCCTCTTTTGTCTCAATGTACACTTGTGCCATACAGGAGCCCTTGCTCACACAGGCATGTTGGGAGGAGGTCTTGAGGGAGGAAGCAGACTTAACTGATGTGAAGTCACAACAGCACCATTTATGGAGGGAGAACAGTGCTTGGAATTAATGGCAAAAATTGTTTGAAATATGTTACAGATTTTTAAAAATTAATCAGATCTCTGGGCCTTGTCCTTCTGCTGTGGATGCATTAGCTATTGCCTGTAAACCAGTCTCCATTCTCTTCCCTTCCATTCTGGCACAGAGCTGTGACTGCAATATAAAAGCTTCTGCATTCCCTCATCTTAAAAGTTTGTATAGTAAACCTTCCCTAGAATATATTCCACGCTACTTACTTATTTGATTTGGAAGCCCTAGTGGGCTTCACAGGAGGAAGTGGAGAACTCTCCCTATGGCTTGGTGATACCTACCTCCGTAAAATGCGGCACTTCATGGATACCTTGCAGATTCAAGTCATCTGAGCTCTAGCTGTAACCATCAAATAACAAATGAATATCCAGTATTAATGGTTACTGATCAGAGCTGCTGCAGGAACATACTCACCCCAAACTCTCCTTTATGAAACTTTTGGCAAAAACAAAATCAAACTTAGTGCTGGTGGAAGTTGCTGGCCTGGCAGTTATAGTGAGGTAGCAGTGCAAACGTTTGCTCTACATTCTGCCCTGGACAAGTAGATTAGCTATAGCAATGAAAGGAGTTGGTTCTTCCCAGCCGGTTCAGCATTGCTCAGAGGGATAAGTTTGGATAGGCTCAAGCAGGTGAGAATGGGAGTCTGAAACTCATTTGTCATCTGGAAATTTCAGATGTATTTTGGAGAAGGTTCTTGTCTCATTAAAGCAATGAGACTATTAGTAAGTATGCTTTGGCTTTGGTCTGCTCTTCTTCCCATACAATACTGCTCAATTTTACATCTTGTGGTGTTGCTGTGGCTTCATTTGTTTCTCAAGTTAGGTGGCTCATATCTCATGATCTTTCTGAGAAACTACAGCACCAGCTTTAGGCTGCAAAATTGTTCAACCTGCTTTACTGAAGAAATTATTCTTTTAAAATGTATTTCTTCTTTCTTCACTCCCACAGCTATTGAAACTGTGCTGTCTGGCTCTCCAATGCCATCTGTTCTTAGAACAGGCAAAGTCTGCTAGTCTTGTGGAACCATCATAGTTGAGGAAGAGTCAAACTTTGGAACGTAGACCACAATTAAGATTACACCTGGCAATAAAACCACTCTGAGGCACTTTAAATGTTTGTGTGGCACAGGGTTGGCTACTCACTGCAACTCTTGCTTGTTTTATCATACTTTGTTGATGTTCTCCACAGCCTCTGTTAGAAATACTTATTTGTATGTGTGCGCTTTTGTTACCTCAGACTGTGTATTTTAAATTTAATAAAAGATTTTATAGACACCTTGTATCCCTGCCATGGTCATGAAGCACTAAATCGTGACGCCACCTACACAGAAGGAATGATGTGTGTAAGGTGAATGGCCCTAGTGAAAGCTATTGCTTCAGTGAGCAAAGAGAAATGTTTCTCAGCTTTTATTATTTACATGACTAAAAACTAAATGCTCTTGGGGGAGGTTTGGAATTTGCTCTTGGTTACCTGTCTTGTGCTCCTGACGTGCTTGTTCCTAAAACTCCCTCTCATCTGTGACATAATGCAGTGCTGACAGCAAACAGGGACAATTCTGTAGAGAACAATCTTGCACAGTACTGGGACTAGCTCACCTAATAAATCTCATCCATTTTTAACTTCTATTCTGTCCTACAGAAGGTAGCATTTCTTGAGAATTGAGCCTATAATTGGGGAATGGGCAGAGTTTATGTATGGAAGGCACAAACTGAATATGAGCATGGCCTGGAATAAAGAAATATCCTACTTCCCTTCTGTAGGGGAGAGGAGGACAGAAAACTGGACCTTGTGAGTTTCTATGCTACCAAAGTTTTTCTCTTCAAAGTTAAACTATAGTAGTTTAATATAATAATAATAATAATAATATATGGAGATAGGTATATCTCAGAGCTGGAAGGGACCCCGAAAGGTCATCGAGTCCAGCCCCCTGCCTTCACTAGCAGGACCAATTACTGATTTTGCCCCCGATCCCTAAGTGGCCCCTTCAAGGATTAAACTCACAACCCTGGGTTTAGCAGGCCAATGCTCAAACCACAGAGCTATCCCCCTGGGCTACTAACAAAATACAGAAAATCAGCTATTGCCTTTACCTGGGGCCTAATGTGCATTTTGTTTGTTTGAAATTATTTCCATGACAGACTAGTTCAAAATTCCTTCTCCACATAACTGTTACCTACTTTTGTACTACCTTGGCATAATATGGTTGGTTATTCAACAGCAAGTGCCTGTGTTAACTTGCACAGAACTGAGAACTGCTGCTCTCAGAACGCTTAGGCTTCTCAGTAGGAAAGCTTAGGGACTAAAAGCAATGTTAGGGTTACAGTAAGTGAATTCCACTGTGCCTATTCCCTAGCTCTTAATTACTGAAACTGTTGAGTCCCTCGTAGGATGGCTTCTGTAATATTTAAGTAGTAACACTGGCTAGAGTTAGAATACACAATTGCAAAAGATCCATGCTAATATGGATGAAGTGCATTCTTTCAAAAGATTAAAATGCTGGGATTGAATAACAGCCTATACAAAAAGGGGGAAAAGTCTATTCAATCCTGCTAGAAAATGGGAATACCAGAGCAAACGCGCCCCTGGCAGAAAGTAAGCATCTTGTCCCTGACTGAAAACAGGGAAGGTTGAGTCAGTGTGTTGGCTGCTGATGGAATTGGGCCTGACTGCTTCTCAGCCGCTACCTTGCTTTCATGGTATCAGGTACATGAGGCCTGATGGAAACAGTTTCTGGTGCTGGGCATTCTGACTTTAATAACCATTATTACAAATAGTTCTCACTAGGAAAAGCTTTATGCTGAACCAAAGTCTATCTGTAGCTGCTACATTTTAAGCTCTTCATAACCATGCTGACTGATAGTGGGGACAGCAAATATTTTGATGCCCTGGTAAGTACTGCCATGATATGCCTCAGAGCTGGAAAACAGGGGGAGGGAGGGGGAATTAAAAATCAGGTGTGGGAGGGAATGCACACCCTTCTTATATGTGTGGCTCAGCCAGGTATGTCAGAGACCACCCACCAGCACTTGACTGACTTCAGGTTAACATACACTGGTGGATTTCTGCTCTCCTACTGTGTTTCCATTTCAGTTCCAGAAGTTGTGTAACTCCTCCCTGTAAAATGTCAATAAGCATCAAGTATGTGTTGGCTTCAGCAACCGTCCGTGTGCACTGAGAAAACAGCTCTATATAGTAACCTCCCATGTACGTTCTTCTTCCAACAATGCTGGCCCAGGCAGGATGGGCTCAGGTTGGCTGTGGGATGACAGATGCTTTCAAACATGTTATTTTTCAAATGGGACTAGGAAACGATATACATGCAAAGAGGTAAGATGATATGGGAAGAGCTCACTGAAAGGAAGAAAAGTCTTCACTACCTCCTCTCCCTGGCAGGGAAAGTCAGCCAATGTGATTCCATTTTCTGCTATTGCTCTGGTTTTAAAACTAATCACAGCAACATGTTCACCACCTGTGCAGCTTTAAAAAAAAGAGAGAAAATCCCATCATTTCTTCATCCAGAAGGCAAAAGGGGACAGTGATGGAGAAGACAAAGGGGACGCTTCTTTCTAATTCCATCATATACCCCACAGTACCTGTGAGATCTACAGCTGCCAGGAAATAGTTGTAATTAAACTCAAAGGGGCAGCTTACCATAGAGTAATGCAGGGGTCGGCAACCTTTCAGAAGTGATGTGCCGAGTCTTCATTTAGTCACTCTAATTTAAGGTTTCATGTGCCAGTAATACATTTTAACATTTTTAGATGGTCTCTTTCTATAAGTCTATAATATATAACTAAACTATTGTATGTAAAGTAAATAAGGGTTTTTAAAATGTTTAAGAAGCTTCATTTAAAATTAAATTAAAATACAGAGCCCCCTGGACTGGTGGCCAGGACCCAGGCAGTGTGAGTGCCACTGAAAATCAGCTCGCGTGCCGCAGGTTGCCTACCCCTGGAGTAATGAAAACTTTTTGGATGCCTGTTGCCAGCATGTTATCTACATGCTGCAAAGGGGGTGGCTTGAAACTGGATCCGGGAGCTGGTAGAAATAACTGCCTCATCTCGGTGGGATCTCAAGGTTAAGACAACAGGAACAGATCTCCCCGAGCTGTAGCCAAAGTTTTGGAGTGGGCGAGATGAAAAGTTTGACAACTTACTTCATGACTTTGGCCTGTAGCTTTCAAGTCCTTTGGCAGCTACTGCTAGAATTTGTCATAAAAAGCATCGGAGCCAGTTCAACTGTGGTCACTCACTGAAGAACTTTTCTTCAAGGGCTAAGAAAAGCTCCTGAATTTCTTCAGGCTGGAGATGTGAGGGGTAAGGATCTGTGAGAGAAGATTATGGTATTTAATTTCCTGTCCTTGATGTGTGAAGTGGATCCAGTGTGATTTGTGGACTATCACTATATCAAGCAGCAGAATAGCCCTTAAAATTTTTTTTGCTGTGGGTTGTAGCCAGAAAAAGTAGGCTGCAATATCTTCCCCTCTGTATGTGAAGCTGTGGGACTGGATCAAGCCAAATGCTAGAGGTAAATTCAATAGGATGGGTCTCTGCTCGCTTGAAGCAGTGCTGCTATGGGACACAATGCTCTTACAGGTGCTGGCAGTTGAGAAGAGAGGTAAAACAGATTTTTACTTTGAGTAGTCTTTGAAAACACCACAGCATCTTTTACAGTAATAGCGATGTTAGATCCAGTGTCCTTAGCTGACTACAGTCTCCCTCCCTCATTGGCCATAGCAGTTTAAACTGGCTACACTGTTCTTCCTGTCCTAAACTGTTGCAATTATTTTTACAGGATATAGTAACACTATGAGGAGTCCTTGTGGTACCTTAGGGACTAACTCATTTATTTGGCCTTAAGCTTTCGTGGGCTATAACCCACTTCATCAGCAGAGTTGAATCTGATGAAGGGGGTTATAACCCACGAACGCTTTTAGTCTCCAAGGAGTCCTTGTGGCACCTTATTGTTTTTGCTGATACTGACTAACGCTAACAGACTATCTTGTAGCTACTGTATTCCACTATACAGGAGGCTGGAGTTCTATGGTGGGTGACATGATCCATCTACATTCAATGCGTTTGCAAAGCACAGTGCAGACATTTCTGTGAGCACAATGCTAGGGAACATTTCAATGCCGCAGTATAGTTCTGATGAATGGGGTAGCACTTTAAAATGATGTTAACAAGCTTGCATGTTTCCACTATCTTTCTGTCAATCCCTGTTACTCTTTCAAGAGCCTTCTTGCTGCTAATTGATTTCTCCAAGGCTTTTTTAAGTTGAATGTGGCAATTGCCTCTCTTCTAAGCAGCACCAGTCTTCCCTTCCTTTCAAAGAGCTGCAGGAGCGGAGAACTTTAATTGAATGTTCTTTCTGTTTAAAAACAATTATGTTAATCTGCAGCCACTAGTCTCTCTTTACAGCAGTACCCATTTGCCAGCATGCAGGCCACTGTTTTGTGCTGTAGTCCAATATCTGCCCTCCTCAGTCAGCCACGACACCAGCAAACACCATAGGATGATAGGCAAGAGAGAGAATGGCAATAGGTGCTTCCATAGTGGTCATACACAGAGATTTTTAGAGCAGGAGCAGATATATTTTAAAAAAAGATTCTGGTTTTAAGTGAATGAGAAGCCAAACTCATTTCCCATGACTTAGCAGGAGTAGGAGAGAGTGAGGAGGTTTTACCAGGGCTCTAGGCTTCTGTAGCTGCTTTTAGAGGTCAGGTCACTGACGCTTGAGTGCTAAGGCCTTGTCTACAGGAGAAAAGTGCACCACTCTAACTTAAATAGGTTTTTAAACCATTTTAGTTTAATGGGTGCAAGCTCCTGTTTGGATACTCTGATTTCAGGGTAAGAATGTCTTCCTGCTGGTTAGCATCAGTTCATTAGGCATCTGTTTAAGTTAAACCAAAATAGGCCACAGAACCGAAAATAAAACCATTTAAGTTAAACCAGTGCGACTTTCTAAGTAAATTTAGCATCAGTCAATAAGAGAATGTGTAAAGAATGGTGTCTCCCAGGGATCTGTACTGTGCCCAGTCCAATTCAACATATTAATAAATGATCTGAAAAAAGGGGTGAAGAGTGAGGTGGCAAAATTTGCAGATGATACAAAACTATTCAAGCTACTTAAGTCCCAGGCAGACTGCGAAGAGCTACAAAAGGATCTCTCAAAACTGGGTGATGGGGCTACAAAATGCCAGATAAAATTCAATGTTAAGTAATGCACACTGGAAAATATAATCCCAACTATACATATAAAATAATGGGGTCTAAATTAGCTGTTACCACTCAAGAAAGAGATCTTGGAGTCATTGTGGTTAGTTGTCTGAAACAGCCACTCAATATGCAGCGGCAGTCAAAAAAGCAAACCAGAATGTTGGGAATCATGAAGAAAGGGATAGATAATAAGACAGAAAATATCATATTGCCCCTATATAAATCCATGGTATGTCCACATCTTGAATACTGCATGCAGCTTTGGTTATCCCATCTCAAAAAAGATATATTGGATTTGGAAAAGGTTCAGAAAAGGGCAAGAAAAATGATTAGGGATATGGAACAGCTTCCATATGAAGCGAGATTAATAAGACTGGGACTTTTCAACTTGGAAAAGAGATGACTAAGGGGGGAGATGATAGAGGTCTATGAAATGATAACTGGTGTGGAGAAAGTAAATGCGTTATTTACTCCTTCTCATAACACAAGAACTAGGGGTCACCCAATGCAATAACAAAAGGAAGTGTTTTTTCACACAACATACAGTCAACCTGTGGAACTCTTTGCCAGAGGATGTTGTAAAGGTCAAGACTATAACAGGGTTCAAAAAAGAACTAGATAAGTTCATGGAGGATAGGTCCATCTCTAGCTATTAACTAGGATGGGCAGGGATGGTGTCCCTAGCCTCTGTTTGCCAGAAGCTGGGAGTTGGCGGCACAGGATGGATCACTTGATGATTCCCTGTTCTGTTCATTCCCTCTGAAGCACCTGGCATTGACCACTGTTGGAATACTGGGCTAGATGGATCTGTGCTCTGACCCAGTATGGCTGTTCTTATGTTCTAGAATAAGGACTGGGAAAATCACAAGGATATGGTAGACAGACACTGGGCCAGGGGAATGCGATGTCATCATTATGCAAGTGAGTTGATCATCTCACTGATTACAAAGATTTCGCAGCTAAATTACTGTGGTGGGTTAATCAGTCTTGGCAAGTTGTTGAAAAGGCCAGGCGCATTGCTGTGGTTAACTTTAATGTTTTGTTTTTTTAAAAAGCTTGTCCCAGCAGCAGCACAACCTGAATAAGCTCAGAGGCCAGTATTGGTTCCATAAAGACTTCAGAGATGAATGGCAACAGGACTTCATAGCCCAAGGCCAGTGCACAAACCAAGCACTTTAAAGTCAGAGGCATCCCAGTTCCAGTGGGCAATGCCATGAACTACCGCAAGTGATAAAAATCACACCCTGTTCCTGGAAGGCATCATTGCTGTAACTTTCTCATTAGAAACATGAGGGAAGGGAATGGGAGGGTTGCAGAATGGTAAAAGGGCCAAACTCACAGTCAAAACCATTATATTATCATTGTTACAAGACAGGATTATACAAAATCAGGAGAAAAGGCCTCTCTCACCGCTGCTTATTTAAAGGCTGGTTGTTGGTATCACTTTTTTTGTTTTTGTTTTGAAAATCACTTCCCCTTTGTAATAAAGTGAGGCTGATGGGCACAGACCAATCAAGGTTGCTATCGTTAAAATTTGGTTCCTTTCTGGCTCAAATTGGTGTGGGTTTAATCTTCTCTTTTTCTTACTGATTCTAGGGCGATACCCTGGAGCTCCTGTGATAGCTGCATATTACGTTGCCAGCAGGAGGCAGCCCCTGCTGCAATGGAAAGAAGGGAACAGCCTAAGAAGAAGAAGAAAAACCATAAGTTGACAGACCGGATTGGTCACTGAGATAAGGTCAATTTCCTGCCAACCAGCAGGCCCCAATCATAATGCCAGATTCCAAACTTTTAGCAGGTATGAAATATTTAGCAATTTAAGTCTAGCATTTCTTGAGACACTAGACCTTCGCATCTATGTAGAGGTTTGTGCTGACACGCATCTCTGGAGGTATCTGAGCACCTTGAGATGTTTCCAACAATGTTCCCTCTAATTTTTTCGCCCATGTGCAGAATACATTTTGTTATGTGCACCACAATAATGTGTGGATGTGTGCCACCAGTAGAAACAAAAACCTAGATATAATATATATATTTAAAAAGTTACCAATAGGGATAATTATTCCAGCTAGGACAAGTTAGGCATTTCAGAACTCACTACTCAAAGAATTACATTTAAGTGTAAGAGAGAAATAAAAATTATGAAATGCATACACCAGTCAAAAAAGTAAAATAACACACTTTGAAATAATAAAATTACAGAGAATATGTGTGTATTGCAGGAAGTACCAACAATTAACAACAGCAGTGTTTGGAAGTGTGTGTCATAGACAGTGTGTGTATGTGTCACAGTGCAAGAGACAAAGGGATTCTGTGTGTGTGTGAGTGAGAGAGAGAGAGAGAGAGAGAGAGACTGACTGTGGGGGTCACGGTGGGTGGGTAGGTGACATTGTGTGTGTGTGAGACTGTTAGACACAGAGACTGTGTGTGTGCACGTGAGAGAGAGGGAGACAGACGCACATACACACACACACAGTTTGTGCGCTGGCTGCTGGGGAAGTTTCTGAGAGACGCCCGTTCGCTGTCTCTTTAAGGTACTCACTGAGAGCTCTCCTCCTCTCAGTTTCCGATCACCCGTTTTCTTCGTCTTCTTCTCCCTCTTATTATTCTGTAACTGTAGTGAGTGGTAGCCCCAGACATGGACCAGGACCCAATTGTGCTAGGCGCTAATCTCCAGTTTGATTCTGTAATGATTACAGCAACTAATACCTCATGAAGCACAGTAGCTAGCAGTGACTTGTGCATACTATAAGCTGCTATAGAATCTGGGTTTGTTAGCTCAGGTAGTAGGTGCAGAGATCCCAGGTTCAATCCTTGGCCTGTCAGTCTCATGAAGGGGTTGAGTGATGGAGTGTCAGTCCTGCATTTGGCAACCTGTCGCACCTGCTTGCATCTCCTCTAGAATCTCAGAGATGTGGCAGAGCTGGGAGCAAGAGCTCCCGTTGCTCTGGTAGTCACTAAAGGCTGCTCTTGCACACCGTGACACAACCTCAGAACAGAGCCAGCCATCAGATAAAACTGCAAGGGAGGCTCGAGGCGGGGAGGCTGCCCCAAACCCTCAGTGACACCTTGACTCCCACTACCCCTGTTAAAGCCACTTCCATGGCTGCATAAGGGATGCTGACGGGAAGCATCTGTGTACAAGCTTGCTCTGCATTTGACCTGCACAATGATGGAGGTAGGCTGACCAGACAGCAAGTGTGAAAAATCAGGATGGGGGTGGGGGGGTAATAGGAACCTATATAAGAAAAAGACCCAAAAATCAGGACTGTCCCTATAAAATCAGGACATCTGGTCACCCTAAATGGAGGGCTTCATTCACAAGAGTTGTCGAATAAGCCAACCCTCTTCACCTGCATTAACTCCACCCAGTAGTTTTAAAGGTGAAGTTTACATATTTGAAAATAACCTGCATATAGTCAAATAAGCTGATTACAGGATTTGCACAAAATGCCACATGGAGCTGGACACACAACCGGGTAGTGAGACATTTGCCACTGCCCTGCAAACGCACCTGTGGGCTCAACCTCAGCTGAGCGCCCCCCTGCTGCACATGAGGTGGGAGATCTCCAGCGTTCAGTCCCTCTTACAGCCAGCAAGAGGGCAGATAGAGTTTCACAGGGAAGAGACCGGATTGAGACAAGACCTGAATTTCTAAAAGAGAAAAGCAAGCAGGTCCAGGACTATAAATATAGCTTGGAAGGGGAAGAGCCATCAACCCTTTCAGGCCTCCTTTCAACATCCCAACACAGCAAAAAAGGGCACAACTGTATTCCTCCTGCCCTGGGCGGATCGTTCCTATGAATGCCCTAGCTGAGCCTTCTACCCTCATGGGTGTGTTGTTTCTTCTTTGGCTGGTGCTAGGAAGTGGGGAAATGTCCTCCCTGACCTAGCCAGAAAGAGGGAGCTAAAATTAATACAGAAGCATGCATGACTGGCTGCTGCCTCGCCCTTCTTGTGTTTTTAAAAAAATACAACTAAAAAAGCAACCTGAGTTGACACCAGCTGTCCCTTAAGAAAAACGCAGCAGCTTTTGTAAGTTCTTCTTTAATAATGCGATTTCCTGACAACCTCTTAGCTTTGGGAGACCTAGAGAAGTGGCTGCGGCATCTGTGAAGGGCTGCTGAGCTGAAGCACAGTGAATTAGCAACAGGGTGTGTGTGTGTTTCTTCACTGAACTCCTCCAAATAACTAGCCATGCCCGAGAGCCCAGAGGGGAAAAATATTATGGGGTTCGTCCATACTAAATGCTATGTGACATACAATTCCAGGCCCAATCTCCCACCCTATCCTACACCGCACGTTTACAGAAAGGATACAGGCACCTTGTCGTATTAGTCCAGCAGGACACCTTCACTTTTACAAAAAAACAGCAGGAGGGGTCTATTTTATGCTGGTTAGGTTCTTATACTGCTCTCAGCACTGAAGTACAGAATGACCACACTGGCAGCTGCAGGGAGAAACTGATGCCATCTTTATCTTTTACAGCATACATAGACACAGGTCAGCCAGCTAGCCCATGGCTTAGCTACATTTGAAAACACAGACCAGTGTAACTAAACCCCTTTATGGCTTGTCTACATGGGGGGATTATACTGTTTCCATAACAACACTGGTATAACACCGCCCATGGACCCGCTTATTCCCTAAGGAGAATGTCCATACAAGAAGTTAGATCAGTACTACTATACTAGCATGAGAATATCAGTGTACTTCCCCATGTAGCCCTTTGGTTCAGTCTAGTTACACCAGTGCAAATCCCTAACCCAGATGCACTTATAATGGTTTAAGCCTCACTTAATGACCACATTAAGCTAAACCAGTTTAGACCCTTCTTAAAGCAGTTTAGTTGACACAGTATTTTACCAAATTAAATGTGTCTTACACTTTAAGTGGTTTATCATCATTAGGGCCTAGACAGCTTTAGTTATGCCAGTGCAACTGTACGTATTCTTCTATTGACTAAGCCCTGATGTCTGGCCAGCACTGAGGAAGAGCTGGATGAAGATTAAACCCAGACAAACTACACCTCTACCCCGATATAACACGAATTCGGATATAATGCGGTAGAGCAGTGCTCCGGGGGGGCAGGGCTGCGCACTCTGGCAGATCAAACTAAGTTCGTTATAACGCAGTTTCACCTATAACACAGTAAGATTTTTTGGCTCCCGAGAACAGCGTTATATCGAGGTAGAGGTGTATGTTATTGCCGATGGGTAGAAGGAAATACTTTGAAGAGCTTGCTGCCCTCAAACATCATCCTACATCAAGATATCTGCCCTTAAATACCCAAGGTAGGCTAGGAGGCCTAGATTCCTCACTGCTGTTGGAATCTCACATAACATTGGTTGCAATAAAATACACCCTATCAGCAACAGCTCTCTAGATTGTGGCCTAGGTACTAGAGTGATGGCTGCCACTATAAGAGCTGTGCCAGTCCGCTCATCTCCGATGCCTCAGTCATGCGCCTCTGTACTTGAAAGCATCAGCCTTGAGAAAGTTGCAACTGGTGCAGAACGCCTGTTCTCACTTTCAGGTGACATTGTAAACAAGAAGCAGGCAGCATTATCTTCTGGAAATGTAAACAATCTTGTTTGTTTGGGCGATTGGCTGAAGTAGGACTGAGTGGATTTGTAGGCTCTAAAGTTTTACATTGTTTTATTTTTGAATGCAGTTATTTTTTGTACATAATTCTACATTTGTAAGTTCAACTTTAATGATAAAGAGATTGCATTTTGAGCATTGGCCTGCTAAAACCAGGATTGTAAATTCAATCCTTGAGGGAGTCGCTTAGGGATCTGGGGCAAAATCAGTACTTGGTCCTGCTAGTGAAGGCAGGGGGCTGGACTCGATGACCTTTCGGGGTCCCTTCCAGTTCTATGAGATAGGTATAACTCCATATATTATTACAGTACTTGTATTAGGTGAATTGAAAAATACTATTTCTTTTGTTTTTTACAATGCAAATATTTGTAATAAAAATAAATATAAAGTGAGCACTGTACACTTTGTATTCTGGGTTGTAATTGAAATCAATATATTTGAAAATGTAGAAAACATCCAAAAATATTTAAATAAATGGTATTCTATTTTTGTTTAATAGCGCGATTAATCACGCAATTAATTTTTTTAATTGCGTGATTAATCACAATTTTTTAAATTGCTTGATAGCTCTATTATTTATACAAATATACATGAGGGAGAAAGCATAGGCCTGGTAGTCAGGGCATACACCTGGGATAGGGATGTTCAAGTGCCTTCTCCAAACCAGGCAGAGCAGGAATTTGAAAACAGGGCCCTCTCCCACCCTGGTGAATTGGCTAGCCCCTGGGCTATTGCCTGTAATGCAGTGAGTCTCTCAGACTCTCTGATTTTCATGAGGAGAGGATGACCTGCAGTGATTTGGGCACCTAACTCCAAGAGCAGGCTCACAGCTGTGAATCCCAAGCAGAGATAAGCATCTCCTCCTAGCCCGTAGCTGGGTACCTAATTACCTCTGGGGGTGAGGCTTAGGCCACAGACCTCTTCTCAGCATTTCCTACTAGCTAATTTAATCAGTTGCTGCTCAGCCTGCTGGCTGCGGTTAATCCCACTTTTAGGCACCTAACTCTTCTCATGCATTGTATATGGCAGCCAGGCACCTAATTTGGGGCGGATTCCACTATGCAGTAGGGCATTGCAGTGCTGACCCTGAGTTCCCTTTGTGGATTTTGTCCTAAGATGCTATGGTGACAACTGCAGTGTAAAAACCTAAACAGAACAGAAGAAAGGGACAGAGGCAGACTGGACATTGAGCTTGTGCTTTCTGCATATAGCTGCACTGCTGGCTATGACTGGCACTTAAATAACAGAGAGGGCAAGGCTAGTTGTGATTTCTCCCAGTTCTCAAAAAAAAGGTGCCTACAATTAATGTTGGGACTAGATGTAGTGCTAAGACATTTAGCTACCTGATTTGCCGGAAGTTAGACAGCTGAGCGATAACATTTACACCAACGCTGAAATTATGCCCATGAAAACATATGCAGCCTTGGAAAAAAAAAAAATCAAGATCTTGGAGGATTACTGAAAAAAATAAAAAAAATCACACCCATGTGAAACAAATTTTCAGCCAGGAGAAAGTCTTTACAGCAGAGTAGCAAAATAGAGATTGATCAGGGGACAAAGCTAAAACAAATTGCCCAACCTAAAGCACTGCTAAAAACGTCTTCCATGATGGAGTGTGTTTGTACCCTGAATAATTTCTATGCCAAGGTTTCTTTTCCTCTTCAGAAGAAAACGACAGCAGACGGAAAACAATGCTGAAGCCAAGAAAAACCTCGCTTGTATGGACTTTAATTTTTCCACGGGTTAAAATCCATCAAGGAAAAGGAGAGGGAAAGTGAAAAGAGTCACCTTTGCCCTTACTAAAATGAGACCTCACGCTCCGGTGCCTCCAACTGAACAGCAGCCTTGACATTTGGTGGAGCAGGAAGTGCTCTCTATACACTCCACTGCCTTATTGATGGGTTGGGTTGAGGCTTCCCTATTTATTTTCACTCCACAATATAACCCTTTCTTTAGCAAAAAGGCGGACACAAAAAGCACAGGATATTACACAAGAGAGGGCTAAGAAGTTGTTACATGCAATTTAGTAACCAACAGAGAAGGTAGAAAGGTCAAATCTTAAGAGACCATCCAGCAAACGGAGGGGAGGGGGGAGGGAGAAGACCTGCACAACCACTAAAAAGATTCTTGTAATAACCACTGAGGCAGGTAGCTCAGGCCCCCAGTGCAATGTGCTATAAACACAGAGCAACTTCCAGCTGAGATAACTAGCACTACTTAGCGAGGAAAAGTTCTTTATAGCCCCGCTGGGAGGGCTGCTAGCTACAGGTATGGTTCATGAAGGTTGTGGTTTGAAGTCTTAGCTGTGGCAACATGCAGGGTGCATATGCTGATAGGGCAGAGAATGGCTGCACCTGGCCCCTTTGGGGACATTTTTATTAGCAGTGCCAGCTCCTGCCTAAAATGCTGGCTTTAGGACTGGGCATCTCTGTGGGTAACAAGAATATCCAAACTTAGAACAGTAGTATAAATAATAGTTGTAAAACAGTTTTGGAAGGAACAGAAATCTTTCTTCTTCAGGGCATGAGCCAAACTACTGGGACAGTGGGAGGGAGGGGGGCAGGAGAGGGCGGTGTCAATGGATACTTTCCTTTGGTGAAGACACTAAAATTGGGCCATTAAGGCAGAATGCTGGGCATTACTGGAAACTATACAACAAGTTTGCAGCATCACCAATGAGTCACCCAGACCACACTCTTCCCACCCTTCAGCGGCAGCAGCAGGGTCCAGCCCCAGCTCAAACAACAGCGGCTCCTGAGAGCCCTCAAAGGGACCATGTTCTTGCTCCCAGCCAGTCTCCTCCCTCCCTACAGCCTGCCACATGGCCAGCCCCGGTGCAAACAGCAGGGGGGGACCTCTGGCTGCTTTTTATTTTTCAGAAAATGTATTTCAGCTTCCAAAGATGAAAGTGAGGCTGTGATTCCTCACCCAGCTCCTCCCTTAGCTCAGGAGTTACCACCAGGAAGGCGGCTGTTCTTTCACCTGGAAGGAGCCCCAGCCCTGCTCCTCCAGATTCATCTCTACCTGCTACTCCACCATGTTTCAGCCCTTATTCAACCAAGACTAAAAAGGAAGTACTATTTCTCTTCCTCTTTCCTCTCCACCTGCCTCCATAGCAGGTAAGAGCAACACGGGCATCATGACAACACAAACAGCTTATGTCAAGGAAATGGATGGCTGATGCCACCGAAAAAGACAGTTACTTGTTCCGTAACTGGTGTTCTAGATGTGTTGCTCATGTCCATTTCATATTAGGTGTGTGTGCTCGCCACATGCACCGGTGCCGGAAGTTTTTCCCTCAGCAGTATCCATAGGGGACCGACTCTGGCACCCTATGGAATGGAGCCCACATACGTGGCATAAGGCATGCCACCGGCTCCCCCTTCCCCTCAGTTCCTTCTTGCCGGAAAACTCCGACAGTGGGGAAGGAGGGCGGGTCATGGAATGGACATGAGCAACACATCTCAAAGAACACCAGTTATGGAACTGGTAACTGTTTTTTTTTCTCTTAGAGTGTTTGCTCATGTTCATTCCATATTAGGTGACTCCCAAGGCGTATCATCAGAGGCAGGGTAGGAGTTCACAGACATGTAGATTGCAACATGATGCCGAACCCAGCATCGTCTCTGGCCTGCTGAGTGATGGCATAATGTGCCATGAACGTGTGAACAGAGGACCATATCACGGTTCTACAGATGACCTTGATAGGGATGTACGCCAGGAAGGCCATCAAGGACACCTGAACTCTGACAATCGGCAATGGCGGGACCCCGGCCAGGTCGTAACAGGTCCTTATGCAAGAGGTGATCCATTTGGAAATCTTCTGCGAGGACATTGGAAGGCCCTTCATCCTATCTGCTGTAGCGATGAAGAGCTGAGTTGATTTATGGAAAGGCTTGGTACATTTTAGGTAAAAAGCCAAGGCTCTCCAGATGTCCAGCACGTGAAGACGCCTCTCTTTGCTGGTCTTGTGTGGTTTGGACGGAACACCGGGAAGATGATGTCCTGGTTCATATGGAAGGTAGACACAACCTTTGGCAGGAAGGACGGATGGGGTTGCAGCTGAACCTTGTCCTTGTAGAAGACAGCGTACGACAGTTCTGAGGTCAAATCTTTAATCTCAGAGACTCGTCTTGCCAATGTCACCGCCACCAGAAAAGAAACCTTCCATGACAGGTGGGAAAGGGAGCAGGAGCCCAGCGGCTAAAAGGGGGGTCCGTGAGCCTAGAAAGGACCAAGTTGAGATCCCACTGTGGGATGGGGTCCATATCTGCAGGAAGAATCTCTCAAGAATCTGAACGTCATGTCATGAGAAAACACCATCTGGCCCTGGATTGGTGGGTGAAAAGCAGAGATGGCGATGAGATGCACTCTAATGGAAGAGCGTGCCAGGCCCTGATTTCTCAAATGAAGCAGATAGTCTAAGACAGATTGTATGGAAGAATGCGAGGATGCCCAGCAGGAAAACCTTGTGCACTTGGCCAGGTAAGTCAGTCTGGTTGAAGGCTTTCTACTTTTCAGGAGAACCTGCTGGACCTCCTCTGAACAGGTCCGCTCCTCCAGGTTCAGCCACACAGCATCCACGTCGAGAGGTGGAGGGACGTGAGGGTGGGGTGTAAGAGCCGATTGTGGTCCTGTGACTGCAGGTCCAGTCGGTTGGGCAGGGGCCAGGGAGGGGTATGGGTAGATCTGGACACCATGGCACCTGAGGTAAGCCGCCACCACCGACATGCACTTGGTAAACACCCTCGGTGCTGTTAGGCCAAATGGGAGGACCAAAAATTGGTAGTGGCTGGGTCCCACCGTAAATCGGAGGAAGTGTCTGTATCCTTGAAAGATTGCTATGTGGAAGTATGCATTCTTTAGGTCCAGGGTGGCATACCAGTCTCCCAGATCCAGAGAGGGGATGATAGAGGCCAGGGAGACCATGCGGAACTTCAGCTTCCTTAGGTACTTCTTGAGGTGCGGGTGGCAGAGTCCGCTGCGTCTGAAGCTGCCTGGAGGACTGCTCTCGCCACAGCCATGCCCAACTCGAGGATCACCCAGAATTCCTTCCTGGACCCTTCGGAAAGTGAAGCCTCAAACTTGGCCATGGCCTGCCACATGTTGTAATCGTAGCGGCCAAGGAGGGCTTGGTGATTGGCCACTCTCAATTGCAGGCTGGAAGACGAATAAACTTTGCGTCCAAAGAAATCCAACCTCCCTGAGTCTTTGGTTTTGGGGGTAGCCCCAGGTTGACCTTGCCTCTCCCTGTGGTTAACTGCCTCTACCACCAGGGAATTGGGGGCTGTGTGAGAATATAAGTACTCATGCCCCTTGGATGGGATGCACTGCTTGACTTGAGCTGGGGCCCGACTTCCTGAAGGGGGCGTTGAGCTGCCCGGCATGGGTCTTGTCTTGCCAACAGTCCTCTCCTTTCCCTTGCAGGAAGTAGGAGATCTGCCCCTAGCTGTCTTATTCGGCTTCTTGGCCGGAGCTGTGGAGGGGGTTTGGTGGCGGCTCGTGGATGGTGCCAGCGGAGCGCTGCGCGCCTTCGCTGCAGTGCTCAGTGCCAAGTCGGACCGTTGCTCCAGTGCCGGAGTGAGTGCCAACTCCATCAGGAGCACTTTCAGGTGACTGTCCCACTCCTTTTTCGTCCTCGGTTTGAAGGACTTACAAAGACGACACTTGTCGCTTATGTGCCCTTAGCCCAAGCACCTTAGGCAGCCATTATGTGGGTCGCTGATGGGCATAAGCCATTTGCAACGATCACAGGGCTTAAAGCCTGGGGATCAGGGCATGCCCCGTCCCCAGGCTGAGTCCTGTTAGGGACTAATGAAGTCTGTAAGAACTACTAATAAGGGTAACTAATTCAACTACTAACTATATACAACTATATTACAGGTTTCATAAAGTTCACAAGAACGGAGAACAAAACAATGCTAGCCGAAGCAGCAGACGTTCCAGCACCATCACTGGTGACAAGAAGAAACTCAGGGTGGGAGGGAGCCAGCAGCGACCCTTATACCATGCCATGCAGATGCCACTCCAGAGAGCGCCAGAGCTGGTCCCCTATGGATACTGCTGAGGAAAAAACTTACAGCACTGGTGCATGTGGCAAGCACACAAACCTAATATGGAATGTACATGAGCAAGCACTCAAAGAAGAACTTCCCCTGGCTGGGCTCAGGTTATAGAGCCATACGATGCACTCAGAAAGGCAGGTCTGTTGGGTATCTGGTGAAGCAGATAACTGTTCCTCCACTCAGAACATCCCATGCAACATCTACTCCATCTCCTGGCACAGTTCAAATTGGGAGGAACTGTCCAAGGAAACAGAAAAGCAGAAATAAGAAATCAGATTCTAGACATCTAACATCTATACACTGACAGGTCCACTACCTATGCACGGGCCAGAAACAGATGGCACCAAGCATCATGAACTAAAGTTGATGCTGATCAACACTAGATCTGCCACTAACAAGCAAAAGACAATGCACGACTTCATCAGCAATGAAGTACCCAATACAGCCTGCATCACCAAGACCTGGTAGGCTAGCACAGAGCTTGCAGTGTCATCCAATCTCATCGCTCCAGGATACTTGGAACACCTCTGACCTAGAGGACAAGAAGGCAGGTGGCACTACATTCATCTTCTCTGCAAACATCAAATGTAAGAGAAATGCCTCAGGTACAACAACTTTATTTGAATTCATTCATCTGACAGTAGAAACCAGAGTTACAGACCACCACAGAAAAAAAGTATTCATGAAAGAGCACACTGACACCTTGTCACCAAAGGTGGTGTGATATCCCAGGCTTGTTAGCATGGGAGATTTCAAATGCTTGTATCGACAAGGCTACAGATACAAACACACAAAAACTCATCTCCTCACTTGCTTCCCATGGACTTTCATAGAACATCTTGACCCAACCCACACAGCCAGTTATACTCTGGACCTGATCTTCGGCTTAGATATCAAAATGGGGGACATCACAAACCAAATGCTGTCTTGGCCGGATCATCACTTCCTTAAAGCAGTGGCTCGGGATTTTCCAGTGTCCAGGCAACAAGTCAGACCAAATGATCCTGATTCATCCATGACGGCTCATGGACTCCAACAAATTCCAAAGCTTGCTAATGGACATAACTACCCCATACACAATATGAGGAGTTGATACCTGGTGAGCCCTTACCATTCCACACTGGCCTCAGCCACTGATACACTGGCCCCAAACAGCCTCTTTCCTCCCTACCACATCCTTGGTCTTCTGACACCCCGCGTCAGATGGAGAGAGGAGATAGAGACTTAAGTGCTAACTGTGCAAAACAAAGGCTGATTTAGATAAGATGAAACAAACTCCTCAAAACTTATGCTGAGGCTGTATCACAGGCCAAGAGAACCTTCCCTCCACTGAGGCTGCCAAATCCCACCCCAAGGAGCAATCCAGGGTGGTAAATCACTTAATCAATCCTGAATGCCTATAAGCTGCATCACAGCTGAGCACTGCAAAGGACTATCATACTACTACTGTTGGGATATATCACACATATATCCATGTAATACATTATAGGCCATCAAGGCCTAGTGTGGATGGAGTGTGTTTGACATAAGTACATGCATTGTGTGTTGGCAACTGAAGCAAGAACTTAAGGTTTCAAGCCGTCAAGGACTATTTGTACAAAACAACTTTGTTATGTCCCTGGGAAATATACGAACAATCAGCAGAAAAGGAAACAACACCAGCTGGACTGCTATAAAAAAATGTCTAAGAATTGGAGGAAATGGCACGCCTTGAATCATGGTGGTCTGCTTGGAATTGAGTTGTCGGTGAAAGGCCCAAACAGAGACAAAAAACTAATGATGTCACAAAGTGGATTATAAATGGAGGTTTCATACATTTGCAATTTGGAGTCTTTCAACAACCCCAGAGCCCTGTTTGGATATAGATGTGGTCTTTCTGTTGGCTCCCCACATCTGATCTGATCTGACTGAACCTCGACTGGCCATTAGGACTTCATTCTGATCTGTGGACTCTGGTGTAGTATGTTTAGGGTACAAACGTGGAGTGAATGAGGTTTATTTTGTAAGCAATAAAGAGCATTATATACCAAAACTGTGTCCAGTATCTGTCCATAGGGAAGGCCCCTGCTGCGGATCTAACACTACACTGAAAAGATCACATACATTCTGGAAGCCTTCTGAAACAGGATGGATCTGCTACACCTGCAACCACCAACCAACAGGCCACCTTCATTCCTAGAGTTCAGTACATTCACTTCTCAAGGTGTTCTAGACACCCAAAAGGAGTCTCAACCCAAGACTCGTCAATCTGACCCAGGCTTTTCCTGACTTGTGAAAGGGAGTCATAAAAAACTGGTGCAACTAACTGACCAAAATAGCCAATGCCTCATTCAGAGAAGGAATCTTCCCTTTCTCCTTCAAAATATGCTGTAGTCCAGCCAACACTGAAGAAACCCACCCTGGATATTTCAGTCCTAGTCAACTATCTTCTTCATGTGACATCTACAATATGGAGGTTGTCGACCGCCACCTTCCATCTTTTCCAAATGCAACAGAGCTGTAAAATGTCCAGTCTCCTTTGGATACCAGACCATCTGACAATGTTTCCAATATAGCTGGCTCTCTTTATTCCTCTTCCTGGTTTGCCTGCAATCTTATCTGATCATATGAGTGCCAGAATTGAGTCACTCTACAATCAGCAAGCAATGTGTCCACAGAAAGATGTTATTCTCTTATCTAGTATCAGAGGGGTAGCTGTGTTAGTCTGAATCTGTAAAAAGCAACAGAGAGTCCTGTGGCACCTTTAAGACTAACAGAAGTATTGGGAGCATAAGCTTTCGTGGGTAAGAACCTCACTTCTTCAGATGCAAGACTTGCATCTGAAGAAGTGAGGTTCTTACGCACAAAAGCTTATGCTCCCAATACTTCTGTTAGTCTTAAAGGTGCCACATTCGCTTATCTAGGATTTCAAAAAAAAAGTTATATCTTTTAAAATTCAGCCTTGTCATTACCTCACTGTATCTTGTTTTGGTTATCCAGATTGTTAATTTTTGACATTCTTCTGTAATAAAAAAAACCACTCAGTCATCTCTGTGTCCTTTTTTAAGTGTCCAGCTCTCACATCCATACAGGTAGGTTTACTATACGTAGCACTTCAGCAGTCTAGTGCAGACGTGTAATTCAAACGTTCAACAACAGAAAAGTCTTTGCAAATTGCTGAATGCGTTTTTTGCAAGTTGTATCATCCTTTTCCTGATTTCTTTGTTGCATCTTCCTTCTGATGTTATCAGATTCCCTAAACAAGGGAAGCTATTCACTCATTTCACCACTTCACTGTTGACATACAGATATTGCCTATCTTGTGTATTTCTATGGTTACTTATACTTTTTGTCTTTCTAACAATCATCATTCCATATTTCTTGCTGGCATTATTCATAGCAATAAGCATGTTCTGAAGTTTCCCCTGGTCATAGTGATACAAACTAGGTCATTGGAGTATCTTATGTTGTTGATGTATATGCCATTGACCCATATGTGTCCTGGCTGATGTATTCTAAACTTTCCCTCATTAGAACTTCTGCATATATGTTGAATAGTTTTAGAGATAGGATACAACTCTGGCATACACCTTTCTTGATGCTACAACAGTCAGCTATTTCATAGTTCATTTGGATTGCTGCTTTCTGTCCCCAATACCAGCTTTTTATTAATTGCAGATCTTGGAAGTCAATACTACATTCTTCCAGAGTATCCATCATTTTGTCACATTGAATTTTATCAAATGCCTTTTCTAAATCCAAAAAGCACATATGGATTTCTCTTTGCACTTCTATCACATGCTCAGATAAGATCCTTACGGCAAATGCTGCCTCCCTCTTGCCTACTCCTGGGCAGAAACCAAACTGACTTCTGCTAATTCTTGTCTTGAGATGCTGATATATCTCAGTGCCATGCTAGAGAATGTGAACATCACTGAACTGTAAGCTTGACAAGTCATACATAACATTGTGTTGAAAAAAGCCAATTATTGCTGAATGTCAGACCTCCCATTCCTAAGCAAGCTCACAGAGAAAACAGCAAAAGGACAACTACTAGCTCATCTAAATAAAGCCAACATTCTAGACCTGGCACAATTTTGATTCACGCCAGGACAGAGAACAGACACGGTTTTTGTGGCACTGATAGTGAATAGAGTGACAGACATTCATTTTCATCCTCCTGGCCCTCTCTGTAGCATTTGACAGTGCTGATCACGAGATACTGCTGTCTCACCTGAGTGAAGTGGCAGGAGTCCAGGTAAATGCACTATAGTGGTTTGAGTCCTTCCTGATGGGGGACACCCAATGAGTAGTGATGGGAAACTGCACCTACACCACCAGACTTTTCCACTTGTGGGGATTCTACAAGGATCAATTCTCTCTCTAGTCCTTTTCAATATCTACATGCAAACACTAGGTGAACTGGTCAGACAACATGGACTCAAGTGCCAGCAATATAGAATCATAGAATATTAGAGTTGGAAGGGACCTCAGGAGGTCATCTAGTCCAACCCCCTGCTCAAAGCAGGACCAATCTCCAGACAGATTTTTACCCCAGTTCCCTAAATGGCCCCCTCAAGGATTGAACTCACAACCCTGGGTTTAGCAGGCCAATGCAATATGCAGATGACACACAGCTCTACCCATCCTTAACATAAAATGGCCCAGTGCTTGGATGAGAACAGATATATGAAGCTGAACCCAAGCAAAACAGGAGGAGGCGATGATGGTCAGAGGAAAGTATTTTGAGGACTGTGCAATCTCCATTGGTTGAAGTTTGACATCCACAACTGGTCAATTAAGTCTATAGTCTAGAAGTATTCTTTGATTCCTCATGGATGCTGAACTCTCACATCATAGCAACTGCAAGTAATGCTTTCTACTACCTCCAGTTGGCTAGGAGACTCCATCCCATCCTGGCAGAAAAAACTTGGCCTCAGTTATTCATGCCTTCACCACGTCTTCCCTGAACTACAGCAATGCGATATACCTGGGCATGAAACCTTCAGCACTTAGGAAACTCCAAAGTAGTACAAAATGCTGCAGCACGTGTCCTCAGCAACATGGCTTATTGTGAGCACAACACACCTGTTCTTTGCTTCCCACAGATTTTGAATGAAGTTCAAGGTCTTGGTCCTTATATTCAAAGCGCTCCATAGTTTGGATCCAGGATACCTAAAAGACTATCTAAAGGTCCAGGGCGAAGACCATGGTTGACAACTTAGCTCCTCTGGCACAATGGAACTCTCAACAATAAGAATAAAGCTCATCTGTGTGGGAGATAGACCTTTCTCGGGGGGTGGTCCGAGACTGTGGAATGAACTTCCCCAGGAACTAAAGACCATCTCTAATTGTCACCACTTTTCCAACTGCAAGGTGCATTTCTTTGACCTTTCCTTCCTTAATATAAACACACAGCAACAGGTATATTTATTTAATAAATAAAAAACCCTACCAAACCAAGATACTCCGCTGCAAACACTTCCCCTCTGGGAAGAGGATGAGAGAACAAACAACATGTGACAGATGTGTAGTCACATTACTTAATGCACTGCTGGAAGGTGCTCAGATACTACGACAATGAGCATGGTATAAAAATCTATCTAGAATAGAACAGAGATTACATATTTACAAAATAAACTCCAACGTATAGGTTCCCAAATGCTTTTAAAAACAGAATTAAGGAATCACTATCCACCGTTGAAGGGCAGCTCCCCTTAGGGCACAGTTGGGCAAACTACAGCCCGGGGGCCGCATCTGTCTCTCCAGATGTTTCAATCCGGCCCTCGAGCTCCCGCCGAGGAGGGGGGTCTGGGGCTTGCCCCGTTCTGGCGCTCCAGCCGGGGAGCAGGGTCAGGAGCTTTCCCCACTCCGCATGGCTCCTGGAAGCAGCAGCATGTCCCCCCTCCAGCTCCTACGCATAGGGGCAGCCAGGGAGCTCCGCACATTACCCCCGCCCCAAGCGCTGCCCCCCGTGGCTTCCATTGGCCGGGAACCGTGGCCAATGGGAGCTGCGGGGCAGCGTCCGCAGTCAGGACAGTGCGCAGAGCCGCTTGGCCGTGCCTCCACGTAGGAGCGGGAGGGGGGACATGCCACTGCTTCTGGGAGCTGCTTGAGGTAAGCGCCGCCCGGAGCCTACACCATTGAGCCCCTCCCACGCCTCAACCCTCTGCCCCATCCCTGACCCTCCTCCCACCCTCTGAACCGCTCGGTCCCAGCCCGGAGCACCCTCCTGCACCCCTAACCCTCACCCCCAGTCCCACCGCAGAGCCTGCACCCCCAGCCAGAGCCCTCACCCCACCACCCTGCACCCAAACCCCGTCCCAGGCCGGAGCCCCCTCCTGCACCCTGAACTCCTCATTTCTGGCCCCACTCCAGAGCCCGCAGCTGAAGCCCTCACCCCCTCCCACACCCAATTTCGTGAGCATTCATGGCCCACCATGCGATTTCCATACCCAGATGTGGCCCTCAGGCCAAAAAGTTTGCCCACCCCTGCTTTAGGGTGCAATGTAGCAGCTGATTTGTGCACAGCAATGTCACACAAGGGTTTAGGCCAAGAAATGAAGAAAACTTTGTCCACTTGAAACTGTCAGGAGAATTCAGCGCAGCAAAATTTGATTACTCAAACTGCAACTTGCACAGGATGCTGCTGCTAACATCAATGGGTTGCTATTTTGTGGAATGCTGAGTGCAAAAGGCTCCATTATAACACTGGTTCTAGGTATCTGTGTAATCAGGGCGTGGCCAAGAGGGGCTAATGAATCTGTGTTCTGGCAGAAGCAGAGCAAGTGCAAGAAGAAGACATAACAGAGCTATGAGGTGACCTGTAAAAGGAAAACTAGATCATGGGTTTTGTACCTTTTGATGCTTCTTGATGAAGCAAGCAAGTGGCTTGAAAGATGTCAAATCTGGTCTTCCCTGGTTTTGCTGGAAGACCTGAAGGTTTCAGAAATGTGCATTGTGAGCATTCTCAGCCCTTATTTAAAGGATAGTGGGAAGAGTTGTTGAATCTTAAAGCAAGAGTTTTATTTTTATTCCAAGTGTATATGAGTCATGTAAGCTAAACAGGTGATGATAAAACAAACTATCCCTCAAAGAGAATTTTAAACGTTCTGAATAAAAATCATCCTCCTTCAATGAATCGGGTTTGATTTCATCTGTATTTACGTCAGAATTCTACCAGTTCTTCAGTTACCACAGAGACTTGCAAAATAGAAAAGTCTTGTAAAAAAAACAAGCACAAATTCCCCCCCCTCCTCCCGCAAACCACCCTTTTCTTATTTGAAAAGCAGGCTGTCTGTATACACCATTAGAAAGCAAAAATGGCATGGAATTTTCCTACCTCTGAGTTAAACTTGTCTGGATGCATTTTAGTCGCTGAAGCCTTAAAACGCAGGACACCTTTAAGAAGTTCACACTTTAATAATATAAAGTTTATTGTCAGCTATTCTTTACACAATTCTATTAAAAGATTCTCTCCAGAAAGAATGCATGTCTACAGCCTGCCCATATTTCTCCCCTTCCTTGGTTAGGTGTGCGTCAGCAGACGTCAGAGCAGCTCTTAGCCCATGACCCCCAGAAGCCAATGTTCTGAAGCGGCAATAGATCCTGGTGGCAGTCATAGTTAATGAACAGCATTGAAACACAACTGCAGGAACTCTCTTCAAGTTAATCACATCTGTCTATGAGCAGCTATTACATCTGAAGTTTCCAGAAGACTTGTGGCAGATTCATTTATAAGAGTAGCATGTGTAAAATGCTGAGCTCGGTACACATGGCTTCCCTTGATTTCAACCCCATTTCAGGTCGAAAGACTATAAAAGAGTTCAAGCTGCTTCTCTCCTATCATGCAGAGACACATTCTAATGCATTCCATTCAATTTTTGCTGCATGGCTCCCATTGACTTTAATGAGTCAAGCAGCTAAATCTAGCATAATGCTTTTAAAAAATATATTTCTGAGTGCTCAAATATTGCAGCACAAAGAGCACTTATAAACCTACTGTACCCCAGGATTCCCCAATATAGGGGAGTAGGCAATAGTGAGTAAATGAGCTGAACACATAGCCTTTACGCACTAAGGTTTGTAGCTTCGTCTCACATCGGACACTTATTCTGATTCTTCTGAAAAGACTTTTCTTAGAATCTCTCATTGCTGGAATGATCCAAAATTCAGACTCTGCCCTAGTGCAGAGTTAGTCAAAATGTGAATCTCAAAATCTTGACAATATCCAAACTGTTTGCAAACCACTCTGCCCCCACCACACACACATCTACCCAAAAATAATTAAATCTTGTTACTCAGTATGGAGAGAAGACAGCCAGCCCAATTTAAAAATAGACGCATAAAATAATAATACAATATTTGTGCTTCCCGAGTAACTTACAAGCCCAATTTCAACTAACTGCAAGCTTTCCATGCCTAAGTTTTAAACATGATGCTAGTGACATCATAATGGAAATGCGGACAGAACATGAGCAAGATGTTCAACTGGGCCCCCTAAAACGAGAACCTTCAATCAGAAAAACAGCACAACTCTGCTTGTTTCAATGCACTATTGCACCAACTCCAGCAATATCATGTCAGCTAATAAGACGAGTGGCTCTCTCATGAGATCCCCACTGCAAATGACTATGGATGGTCTCTCAGGAGAATAATATTGGATCCCTCCCAGTACAGATTTCAATTTATGGCTGGGGTCTCCAGCATAACAAATACTTAGCAACAAGCAGACCTCGGTTTTAAGCTTGTATTCCTCCCCTGAGCTTTCTTGCCAGGGTTAGTCAGCATCATCTCTTCCCTGCTCCCAGCAGCATGTCTGGTATGAAGATGGGGTTCCCGTGCCTCTTGTTAAGGGCATCAGTCCAGCCTTTTCACCATATATGGCCCTTCTAGCTCATAGCCAATCTTCCTGTAATAATTCCTGGTGCCAACTCCTGCAACAAAATAGAGGGACAAAACTCATCAGTGCAGTGATATATGGCAAGAGATCATGCCCTGAAAATCAGAGATATGCAGACAACTGATGAGATATGTAATAGAGGAGAGTCCAGCAAAGCTACATAGTATAGTCCTGTTTTTCTGAAGGGTTCTGGAGACATTTGAACAATGAGGTTTTGGATAAACTGCAGAGCAACCTGGTGTGCACATCACTGCTGGGGGAGGGCTATGTCTGACCCTCTGTTACGTGAACAAGCCCTCCCTCCCCCCAAGCTGTATTATGCTAGGCTGGGACAACAGGAAGGAAGCAGGCATACTATGTGGAGACCTTCACCAGCCTACGGTCCCCAGCATAGTGGCCAGCATCCCGTCACCTCCCCCTGCATAATGCCTCACAAAATCTTTGGAACTTAGCTAGTCTCTAGGCAACCTCTGCCTGGGGATGACTGAATCTCTTCAGGGTTAATTTATAAACCAGACAGGTAGATAGTTTACTAAAGCAAGCTCACCTACTCTCTTACAACTTGATGCTAAGGCACAGTGACTAGCATTTTCCAATGGACCTGAGAGAGAAAAGAGCCCAACTATCAGAAAGTCAAAATGAATGGGAGTCAGGTACCTAAATTCCTTGGGGTAAATCCTAGCCACTGGCCTTCCAGGCTGCCGCCATGGATGGGCTGGGGGTAGTCAGTCATTAGCATTCTGGAAAGATTGTGCTCTGCTTTTGGGGACAGAGGTATAGGAACGTGGTAAAACAGCTGAACAGAGCAACACACCTACCCTTCCTGCTGTGAAGAGGATGATTGTGAGCAGGGATGGAGGGCTACAATTAGAATAACCATTTAATGTTCCTAAGTATCAAGAGCTCAACTTAGGACAAGTTTAACACAAAGCAAAGACAAGCTCTTGAGAGGCAGAGGTGCAGCTGCAGACATCATTACAGACTGCTGAAGAGCCCTGAAACCCAGCAAGCTCTGTCTTCACTCACATAAATATGCTTGGATCCACTTTAAAAGTACAAGTGGGCTCCACAGTCACAAATTCAATTTCCTCATTAAAGGGGAGGCTTTAGAATGCTATTGTTCTTAAACAGGCTCTTCTCCCTCCTTCTTCTTTTCTTCCTTAATTAGATCCTGTGGTGACCAACTCCAGGATTAGCCCAATGCCCTGGAAGAACACTGGCTTTTCAATAACATCCAGCGGAGGGACAACATTACAGGAGAGAGTAATAACAGCCGCCCCCATCCTATCTCTAATTACACACAGATGCAGGCATTAGTCATCAAATGAGGGACAAGGAAGGACAAACAGACAGACAAACCCTTCTGAGTGCATTATAGAATCGTTGGTAGTCAGTCTGGCTGACAGGGACAGAAAATACCTGGCACTGCTTAAAGAAAGAAACCCTTAAACTTCTTTGTTTCTAACCTTGTCCCTCCAGTCAGTTCCTGGAAAATGTGGCACTTAGGAACTTACTCTTTCCCTATCCAGGAATTAAGTACATTACTACTTAGAGACTTAATCAGTCCAATTATCAACCCTTCTATAACCACATGCACAACATTCAGAGTAAGTTTGCTTCAGCCATGTTAATTCTTTGGGATGTTCATGTAAAAGCACTTTCCTTGGACTTTATTTTTAGTATTGTTACCGAACTACTTAAATACTTAGCATCTCTACAGAGTTGGATGTTCGCAAAGCACTGCAAAGATGCTAATACCGCTGGTGAAGTATTCAGAGGGATAGCCGTGTTAGTCTGTATCAGCAAAAAAAACGAGGAGTCTTTGTGGCGCCTTAGAGACTAACACATTTATTTGGGCATAAGCTTTCGTGGGCTAAAACCCACTTCATCAGATGCATGGAGTGAAAAACACAGTAGGCAGGTATATATATTACAGCACATGAAAAGATGGGAGTTGCTTTACCAAGTGTGGGGTCAGTGCTAACAAGGCTAATTCAAACAGGGTGGATGTGGCCTATTCCAAACAGTTGACAAGAAAGGGTGAATATCAACAGAGGGAAAATTACTTTTTGTAGTGACTGGGAGTGGCTTTCTTAAACATGGGAGACCAGAACTGCACACAGTGTTCCAGATGAGGTCTTATCAGTGCCTTGTATAATGGTAATAATAACTCTTTCCTATCTCTACTAGATACCTTGCCTGATGCAACCCAGGATTTTTCACAGAAGCATCATATTGGTGGCCAATAGTCACCAATACACTCAGGTCTACTGCTCCGTTGCTTCCAATTAATAAGTCCCTAGCTTAAAGCACAAATTCTAGTTGTTAGTCCCTAAATGCATGACTTGCACTACAACATTTCATCCCATTTCTATTACTCCAGTTTTCAAGGTTGCCCAAATCTTGTATGATATTCTTGTCCTCCTCCATACTGGCAACACCTCCAACTTTGTGTCATCTGCAAATTTTATTAGCACACTCCCATTGTTGGTGCTAAGGCCATTAATGAAAATGTTAAATAAAATTGGTCCCAACACTGATTCCTGAGGAAATCCACTAGCAACCACCCTCCAGACTGACAGTTCACCTTACAATATGGCCCACTGTGGTCTCCCCTTTATCCAGTTCCTTATCCACCTTTCAATTCTTGTATTAATTCCCATCTTCTCCAATTTACTAATGATTTCCCATTTGGAACTATATCAAATGCTTTACTGAAATCCAGGTAGATCTACTGTATTTCCTTTGTCTAGAAAATCGGTTACCTTCTCAAAGAAAGATCAGGTTGGTCTGGCATGATCTACCTTTTGTAACCATGCTGTATTTTGTCCAATTACTGTTTACTTTTATGTCCTTAACTACTATCTCTTTCAAAATTTCATCTAAGACCTTGCATACAATTGCAATCTTCACTTGTTGCTGGGACCCTTATACTCATAGAAATGTAGGGCTGTAAAGGATCTTTAGAGCTCATCTACTCCAACCTCTTGCACTGAGTATACCTAGACCATCTCTGACAGGTGTTTGTTTAACCTGTTCTTGAAAAACCTGTAATGACAGGGATTTTACAACACCCCCTAGTAAACTATTCCAGTACTTAACAATTCATATAGTTACAAAATTTTTCCTAATATCTAACCTAAATCTCCTTGCTGCAGATTAAGCCCATTACTTCTTTTTCTATCTTCAGTGGACATGGAAAACAATTGCTCACCATCCTTTTTATAACAGCCCATAACATATATGAAGGCTACTATAAGGTCCCCCATCAGTCTTCTTTTCTCAAGACTAAACATGCCCAGGTTTTTTGTTTTTTTTTTAATTTTTCCTCAACAGGCCAGATTTCCTAAACCTCTTATTTTTGTAGCTTTCCTCTGGACTCTCTCCAATTTGTTCACATCCTTCTTAAAGGCACCCAGAACTGGACACAGTACTCCAGCTGAGTCCTCACTACTGCCGAGTAGAGCAGCACAATGACCTCCCATGTCTCACATGTTATTCTCCTGTTAACACTCCCCAGAATTATATATGCCTTTTTCACAACTGCATCATGTTGACTCATATTCAGTTTGTGATCCACTGTAACCACCAGATTGTTTTCAGATGCACTACCGCTTAGCCACATATTCCCCATTTTGTAGCTGTGCATTTGATATTTCCTTCCTAAGTGTAGTCCTTTGCACCTGTCTTTAGTAAATTTCATCTGATTTCACACCAATTCTCTTATTTGTTAAGGTCATTTTGAATTCTAATCCTGTCCTCCAAAGTGCTAGCAACCCCTTCCAGTTTGGTGTCAACTGCAAATTTGATAGGTATATACTCCACTCCATTATCCAAGTCATTAATGAAAATACTGAATAGTATTGGACTGAGGACGGACCCTTGGGGGACCCCACTAGATAAGTCCTTCCAGTCTGACAGTGAACCATGGATAACTATTTTCTGAGTAAGTCTTTCAACCACTTTTGCACCCGCCTTATAGTAATTTCATCTAGTCCACATTTCCCTAGTTTGGGACAGTGTCAAAAGCCCTAATGAAATCAAGATATATCACATATACAGCTTCCCCCATCCACTAGGCTAGTAACCCTGTGAAAGTAGGACATTAAGTTGGTTGTACATGATTTGTTCTTGACAACTCCATGTTGGGTATTACTTATTATCCTTTAGGTGCTTACAAACTGATTGTTTAATAATTTGTTCCAGTATGCTAGTTAGGTATTGAAGTTAGGCTGACTGGTCCACAATTCCTCACATCCCCTTTGTTCCCCCTTTTAAACAAAAGTACTATGTTTGACCTTCTTCAGTCCTCTGGGACCACCTGTCCTCCATGAGTTCTCAAAGATAAATTGCTAACAGTTCAGAAGTTGCTTCAGCTAGTTCCTTAAGTATCCTAGGGTGCATTTCATCAGGCCATGTTGACTTGAATATATCTAACTTATCTAAATATTCTTTGTACTTTCCCTATTTTGGCTTGCCTTTCTTCCCCCTTGTTAATATTAATTGTGTTAAGCATCTGGTCATAATTCACCTTTTTGGTGAAGTTTCTTTTATGTCTCTTGCTACGTGTAATTCATTTTGTGCCTAAGGCCTTGGCTACACTCGGGACTTCACAGCGCTGCCACGGCAGCGCTGTGAAGCGCGAGTGTAGTCGCGCCGCCAGCGACTACACTCCAACTCTCCGAGGGGAGTACCTTGCAGCGCTGCGAGCGAGCGTGCAGCCCAGGGGTGTGTTTTTTCACACCCCTGAGTGCAGCAAGTTGCAGCTCTGTACAGCACCAGTGTAGCCAAGGCCTTAGCCATTCTGATTTTTTCCCTATGTGCATGTGCTATTTCATCCTCAGCAATTTCTCCATGTTTCCGCTATTTGTAGGATTCCTTTTTGATTTTCAGGTCATTGAAGAACTTCTGATGGAGCAATATTGGCCTCTTACTAGTCTTGTTATCTTTCCTTTGTATCTGGAAATTTACTGCAACATCTTTAATATGGGTCTCTCTGAGAAACTGCCAGCTCTCCCAAACACCAGTTCCACACACAGGTCCAACTATACAGGGGAACGCCAGGGCTTCAATTCATGGATGAGAAAATGGTGCAAAGACAAAGATTTAAATGTATTAAGCACCAGGGAACTTTGTGGAGAAGGGAGAGCATATACACAAGAGAGGGCCTGCATCTTAACCAAAGCAGCATGGAATGCTGGCACAGAAAGTTAACAAGTTTACGGGGGATTACTTAAGGTAAGAGCTGGGGGAAAGCAGAGAGGTGCTGAGGAACACACCAGTCAAGCAAATATACCCAGTAGGGAGGTCAGTAATACAAAGGTATCGGTGTCTGATGAAGTATAGGTCAGAAAAACGTGCCTCTTTGGAAAAATTACAGGGTGTCTAACCAAGGAGTTAAATAAAAATAGGTACACAGTGAAAAACAAGAATGTGTGTCTTTACACCAATGGGGAAAGCTTGAAAGTAAACTCAGGTAAAAAAAAATTTTTTTTAAAATTGGAGATATACCTATCTCATAGAACTGGAAGGGACTCTGAAGGTCATTGAGTCCAGCCACCTGCCTTCACTAGCAGGACCAAGTACTGATTTTGCCCCAGATCCCTAAATGGCCCCCTCAAGGATTGAGCTCACAACCCTGGGTTTAGCAGGCCAATGCTCAAACCACTGAGCTATCCCTCCCCCCAATTGGAATCCCTAGCAACAGAAGATAAGCTTAACATAACATGCATTACTGAAACATGGTGAAAAAATAGAAGAATGGGACACTAATAACTGGGTAAAAATCATACAGGAAGGAAAGGTCATAGACACAGGGGAATAGCACTATACATGAAAGATTCCATAGTATCTAATGAGAATTTCATAATGAAAAGGACCATATAGGAGAATCTATATGGATACAAATCCCAAGTCATGAGAATACACATAAACTAACAGGGTTATACTGCCATCCTCCTGGTCAAGAAAAGGATAGTAAGTGCACAGTGCCAAGAGAAATCAAAGCGGCAACTAACAAAACAATACACAGTTTCAACTTCTCACAGATAACTTGGTTATATATCACAATGGGTCACAGGTTAGAGAAGCAACATCATTTAGTGTGTCTATAATACATGTTTACAAGATGTGACTGGTGTAAAGATCTTGGTGATGTGAGTCTTCTCTTTACTACTCACTGCTGCACAGGCATCATATAAATCTACAACACAGTTTCCACCCAGCCAGCTGATGGGCCTTTTTCAGGTGAAGCTACCCAGACAAAGCCCAACATTCTCATCGCTCAAAATGATGCATCTGTATTCTGCTGAAGAGGACATAGTCCAGAATCATCCATCAATAAGAGAGTCTCACACACACACACTGGATTGAGGAGACTTTTTTTAAATGAACACAGTTAATTGGAGTTTTTAAAGTAGTGAACATAATAAGAATTTTCTTGAAAGTGCTTGAATTATTCACAAGACTTGGCTTTAAACCAAGCCCTGCTCTGCGTGGCTGAAAAATCCTGCCTCAGATTTGCTTTGAGAGTTTAGACTGAAGCAACTCTATTAACCCAAAGACCATAGCTGCTCTGAACAGCATAGTCCACAAAACCAAATACCCTGCGCAACACAGTTGGAACACTAACTGGGAATGAAAACACTGATGCTGAAAATCTCCACCAGGCATGGCATGTGGCAGCCTGCCTGTTAAACACAGATCAGCGTAAGCATATCACCACTATGATCCCATCTCTACACTACATTGAATAAGGAATTACATTTAAGGTCCTTAATGGAATGGGACTGGGATCTCTCACTGTTTGCCTTAAGCTCATCAGGAATGTCACCTATGCTAGAAGAGGGAGGACTTGTAGAGAAAGGGGATAGAACTTTCTTGTCAGCTGGCCTGTGACTACAGAACTCTATCCTATTTTAGTGTTTTCTAGATTATCCATCACTTAAGTATTTCACCTAAGTGCTTCCAGGTAAATTCGGTATAATTGGCAAGGTCCCTAGTGAATTTAATGGGGTCTTCAGTTGTCCTCCCACAAGAAGTCAGAATGATCATGACTCTCAGTGAATTCAGGACAAATGTAATATCCAACTTTTTATCCTAGCATTTCTATAGTAAAAACCCATTTGCTAGTCTGTGGGAAGGGGAGAAGAGGACCTAAGGTTACCTGTCTGTCAGAGTTAAGTACATTTTTATATGGAGTCAGGTACAATGGTGCTAAATGCAGTATAAATACCAAGAGTGTACGGAATAAAAGGTGAGGGAACATGAATCCTGAATGATACCTCGCTAGCAGATTAGAAAAAGAGGAAGGAATCTGAATTATACTTAAACTCGGTGAAAAAGATGTTTAATGTACATGCTCAATGCCCTTTTCAGCACAAAGACAGACCATAAATATACTTTTCTGACTCAATCCTGCCACACAGGAATATACAAATACAGCATCTCAAAAGAATCTTTAACCACTGCTCACTAGACAACAGATTAAGTGAAAATAAGATAATTTTAAGATTATTAAAGATTTTGACAGATAATATCGATGTTTATTTTTAAGCATTTTTTCCAATTATCAATTTAAATTTTCACAATTGTGCAAAATTTGGGGTTTAAGGATTTTGTCCTCAATTTTTATCAATCTACTTTTTCACATTTATGGGAAACCATGCGGGGGGGGGGGGGGCATTAGCCTACAGCAGGGGGTGGGGGGACGGAGGGGTCAGTCAATTATTTCATGACAGTAGATGTTGGGATTCAAAGAATTAATTAAAGTTTTATAACTGTTAAAACACAAACTGTCAATAACGCATGTTAAAACATAAAAAGTAAGTATCCTTAAATCAACCTCTAATACGTTCTCAAGCCGAATTTTTCTTACTTTGCCTATCTGTAGATTTTTATTATCACAGATAGAAGTATTTTTTCGTAAGCTTATGTGTGTACAGTGAATTCAACATTAACTGACATTTACTGATAAAAACCTAATTATTCCAAACCTACTTAAATGCATTCAGTGGAACATGCAATATGATATAGTAAAACTCAGCTTAGGTATACAGAGTGAAATTCCCAGATTGTTTCAATCCATTAACGTGCCAAGTGCAATTCTAATTATGGTAAAACCTCCTCTCAGAGGCTCTGCAGGAAAAATGACTTCCTTTTAGGATTGCACAATATGCTGCCTTGAGCATAAAGCAGCCCAGGCAAATTGTGAGAACGTTCCTCTAAGTTCTGAGTTCTATACAGAATGTTACTCAAACATGATCTGGTTATAAAGGTGCTAAAACAATTTCCTTGGTTAGTGTACAGAGGCCTTAAAGGAAGGAATAGGAAAAAAAAGTTACATGGCTCTGCCAAACCCCCAAAATTTCACCTAAAGTCAGCAACACAGCTCCAATCATTCCAGCCCAAAGAGGACCAGATGGGGCTGCTTCCTTCAGTACCAGTCAAGGATGTTCTTTCATTAACTGCAGATACAACTGCTAAGCAGCATATGACATCTCTCCCCAAAAGGGTGGAGTATACGGTAGAACCTCAGAGTTACGGACATCTTGGGAATGGAGGTTGTCTGTAATTCTGAAATGTTCGTAACTCTGAACAAAGCACAATTCAGGCCCCCGATCCAGCAGCTGACACTCCAGGCCAGGTTTCAGCAGCAGCTGAGCTCCCTATTCAGCGCTGGCATGAGTTTGCAAGCTTCTCCCTCTCCCAGCGGGATGTGTGTGTCCCTCCCGCTCAGGAGAGGGGGTAAAAGCAGCGCAGCCTGCTCCTTGGGGGAGGGTGAAAGCGTCGCAGACCCCAGAGCTGCTCCTGCTCTACTGGCTCCGACTGCTGTGGGCTGGCAGCCCCACCATCTTGCTGTAAGTGGCTGCCCCGTGCGTAGGGGCGGGGATGGGGACAGGCAACCCAGATGTGCCTACCTTTAAGATGCAATACAGGCACAGTACAGTATTTGCTTTTTTTTTTTTTTTTTTGGAGGGGTGCGTGTGTCTTTGCTGCTGCTTGATTGGTTACTTCCAGTTTCACATGGTGTCCGATGGACCAGTCAGTCCGTAACTCTGGGTTCGTATCTTTGAGGTTCTATTGTACACCTTTGCTGCACTGCCACCTTTGATGATCCGGAAAGGCACAGAAGGAATCCAAATCTACTCCCTCATTCATGGGTGCAATTCCAGCTGAAATCAATGAAGCTTAGATACCACAGTGACAGGTAGAGAGAACTTGCCAGGAGATTTGGAACCTGCTATTGCCACTAGGTAAACCATAATATTATTTATTTAGGATACAAATACTGAAGTATTAAAGGGAAGAAATGGGAGGAAGCAAGAACTCCGAGTGAGAGCCCCAGCTCTTCCCCCATCGGTGATATCTGGCTCCAGGTTAGAGTCAATGGATTTACACAACCAGAGTGTATTAAAAACATTCCAATTCAGTCACTTACAGATAAGACACTTAATATTTTAAAATTTCTTTTAAGCCATAGGGGATCTTTTGGGTGACATGACTGGTAAAGAAAAATCAGCAAACACAGCAGTGTCTTTCAAGAGTTTTGCTGTTACCTATAGAAAACAATAGGAGATTTTATATCCCTCCGTCTTACCTTCAGCAAGATTTTTGAGAAGAAACTTTGCTGAGTTCAGAAAAAACAATTTCAACAAAGTGGAAAAGCCACTTCTTGCATTCAAAACCATGGTACTTAATGCAGGACTTCAGATCAAAATAAAGCACAAATTTAGCAGTGAACTCTTGGCAATTTCCCAGAAACTATGCTATGTAACTATGTGTAATTTTAAAATCGTTGTTTGGGACTAGCCTTTACCTATGCAAATAATGTTATTGGAGTCAATGAAGTCACCAGAACTACATAAATGAGCAAGATTTGGAAGATCTGACCCTAAGAACACATCAGTATTGGGAACACAGATCATTGATCTGCTATGGCGATTCCTATTTAGTCCTGTATCTTGTCTCTGACAGTGGCTAGTACCAGATGCTTCAGAGAATTTTGGTTTTTATTGTGAAATTATTGCAAAAAAGCTTCTAGTTTCTATTTGTTCCCATTCATCAAGATAAAACTACCCAGCCTCATTTCATTGTGCCTGTCTACTTCAAATAGCCACCCTTGGTCAGGATCAAGTGGTGTAAATAACTAGAGGATTAAACAGGGACGGCTGTCAAGCCAAACTCAGAATCCCTGAGAGATGCAGTCATGAAGTTTCCTGCCCTAACATAGCTCTGCATGATTTCCAACTCTTTGCACTTTGCCACATGGCACATGGAAGCAGCTACAAATGCATGCACATCAGTTACAGACTTCTAACTGACAGTAGCTATTTGACCCCAAGAGACCATCTTGCCAAACACAGTAAAAGGAAACATGAGGGAACAGACACCTTGACACTGTTGTCTTGGGTACTGAAAACTAATCTAAAAATGTGTCCTGCTGGCAGGATGATTGATTAAATAAAATTGCAGCATTAGCTGTGAACACACTGATGGTCCAGCCCCTCGTCTGGATCGTCTGGTTTGAACTTACACTTTTCACAATGCTGTGAGGTTTTTTTTTTTTTTTTATGGAAAATGCAAGTGTGTCATAAAAGATTCTCAATCACTAACATCCAATTACAAAGAGGAGTAAACAACTGAAAAACCATAGAGAGGATCTGAAATAGTGCTAACAAAATCAAAAGGAAGCTGCCTTTTTGGCAAATGAGGTTCAATTAAAATTCATTGAAAAAATCAGAAAGCTTCAAAATTGTTATAAGTAAAGTTCTTAATTTAAGAAAAGAATTGGTTAGTAGTCCCTAATAGCACCCAACTCACTTAGGCGCCTCAGCTCCTACATAACTCAGGGTAGGCACTTTTGAAAACGTTGACTGTTACTGGCTTTCAGGAGCCGTCCCACAATGCTCCACACTGACAGTACAATCAATATAATAGCTCCTGCTGAGGACGCGCACTTCTGCCACAAGGAGCAACGTGTAGACATGCACAGGTGATGTAATTACTGCAGTAGATAGGTCAACTTAATTTTCATCTAGACATTAAATTAAATTAATGGAGATATCCTTTCTCCTAGAACTGGAAGGGACCTTGAAAAGTCATCAAGTCCAGCCCCCTGCCTTCACTAGCAGGACCAAGTACTGATTTTGCTCCAGATCCCTAGTGGCCCCCTCAAGGATTGAACTCACAACCCTGGGTTTAGCAGGCCAATGCTCAAACCACTGAGCTATCCCTCCTCCCCAAATATGGCCTAAGTGACTTGCCTAAGATTTCACAGAAAGTCTGTAGTGGAGCAGAGACTTGAACCCGAATCTCAGGCTAGTGCCATTAAGATTGCACTAACCATTAAACTATCCTTAACTAGAGTAGAACTCAGCAACTCACTTCACAAAGGTTCCTTAACAACTATGAGCTAAGGCCTTTCAGTCTCTGCTGGCATGGGCTTGCATCTGGACTAGTGATGTGGAAACGCATAGCTCTGTATCGCATTAGCACTTTCCCCAAGTCATCCAAACCTCTGCCCTCAAACTGATGTTTAAATCCACAGGAAGGCTTATGAAGGGCAGGGAGGTAGTGGGGTTGAGAGCCAGAGCCTGAAGGTCTAACACAGCTAATTTTAGCGCCATGACATGAGCCCAGGTCTGCAGACCTGGACTCTGAAGCTCACTGTCGCAGGGTTTTTTTTGTTTTTTTTTTTGCCATCTAGACAGACCCTATGAGATCAGATGAAGCAATCTCTAGATTTGAATGCTGGCGGACTAATAGCAGGGGGAATTTTCTATTCAGGGACCCCAACTATGGAACTTGGTCCTTCCCTTGATTTGTCAGAACTTGCGTTTGCTAAACTTCAGAGCATAATGCAAGACAACACAGAGTTTCAGAGATCTAGAGTTGTTGGATCATAATGAGGGGTGAAGGGAAAATAGCAGCTGTGAGCCAGTGAACCAAGCAAGAGGCTGGGGTCTATTCCCATCTCTGCCACTGACTCAATGGGTGACCTTAAGTCACTTAATCACTATGGCTTAGTTCCCCCATTTGTAAAATGCCCACCTATTTTTGAAAGGCACTTCAAGATTTATGAAGGACTACCTCAAATACCAAAGTAGTAGTAAATAGGTTATGAAGTCCCACTGCAAACTAAGGGGTATAACAGTATATTCTTATTCCCCTCCCATAACATTATGGGATTTCTGTGTGTTGGTAAAACTACACAGCTAATAATGAACATTATTGTATAGGCTTTTGCATGTAAGCAGTTCATCATTCTTAGGTTTTCCAATCGCTATATCAACAACACAAATAAACCCAAAAGACCAGAATTGTAATCAATGGCATTTTTGGGTGGGGGGGCTGGGAGGGGAAATCAATGAAGTAAAAACTCATGATAGAATTAATGAGCTAATTCTGCAGCAATCAATTTTTGGAGAGTCATTAGCACAAAGTAGATGAACTCATTATGTCTGCTCATTTGCCATTTAAAAATCAGCTCAGAACCACCATGGAGCTTCCAGATGGTGAGATTACATCCCATTGATCTCTTAGTGTGGTGGCAATATTTCATTAATGACTACACAGTCCCGCCCATCTCCAGCTGGCAGAAGCAACTTTGGGGGGAGGGGAGCAACCACAGCAAACTGGGGTCTTAGTGTTGACAATGCCAGAGATAATTAACCTTTGACCCTAAATCAAGCTCTCAGTGCTTTCTCAGTTCAAAATCAAACACTGCATTTTTTAAGTTAAAGAACTGCCTTTTATAATTTAACAAAAGGCTATGTCCTACAGGCATTAGAAAATCCAAGAAGAGAACAGTACCGCAGCATTTCTGCTACAGTACTAATGCCGGTATTTCTCAGACTGAAGGTTTAAGAGATTTTAGATCTATAAAGCATTCATCCTCCGGCATGGTATTACTGAGAATTTGGGGATTTAAACTGAAACAAAGAAGCCCAGGAATTCAAGCTTTGTTTTCCTCTACATAAGTTAAGAGAGTTTAGTGATGACGAAAAGAAGACTGACAATCTTGGAGACTGAATTCCACTGTCCGTTAAACAAGTATGGCACATGCAGCAGTGCTGAATATACCCTGCCCCTCCAAATCCTGCCTCAATACTGACCAAGGAGCACTACCATCAATAGTGAAGGGTAGGTCAGTCACTATGCCCATTCAATATTTAGCCTTTTCTTGCGAGATGCCATCTTGTTCACTAGGAACTACTGTGAGATCACAAATTCACTGTTACCAGCATTATTTATTCATATTGAAGAAGGAGTTAGAGGCCCCAATTATAGTGCTAGGCTCTGTATGAACACAACAAAAAGACAAACCATACTTTCAGGATATAGCCTAAGTGACATAGGACACCAAATCATCAGTAGTGATTTTTGGTCACTAATTATCTGGTACTGGTACTAGATTTGAATTAGCAACAGAGGTGGAAAGGGTCTGTATCCATTATGAAGCCCTGGGCCGTCCAGTCCTGTACAACAAGAAAAACCCACTTAAAACAGTCCTATGGCACCTACTCAGGGGCGGCTCTAGGCACCAGCAAAGCAAGCACATGCTTGGGGCAGACCATTTGCTGGAGCGGCAGGGATCCAGCATGGGAGCTGAGAACCATTTATGTAGGACAGTCTTATAATATGCATCCAGATATCCTCCAATCACACAAGCTGAAAATTGTTCCACTGTACTGCAGTTCTGTAACCATATGGGAACCAATCCTGTCTGTGTTCTGTGCACATCTAAAATTCCTGCTGAATGACCTGTCCTGGGAGTGAGTTACCAGTGACCCGGGGCTGTGGCGGAAGGAGGGTGCAGGTTGGGTAGGGGTGAGCCCAGGGCTGGGGCGGCAGGAGATGTGTGTGGGGGGCAATGGTGGAGGGATAGGGGGAATCTAGAGCTGGGGCAGCAGGGTGTGCGTGTGTGTGGGTGAGAGCCCAGGGCTGGAGCGGCAGGGGGGTGCGGGTCAGGGGGTGAGTGCCCAGGGGGATGCGAGTGGTGGGGGAGAGCACAAGTCTGGAGTGGCAGGGGGGTGTGGCGAGGAGCCGAGGGCTGGGACGGGGGGCAGCCAACATTTTTTTAGCTTGGGACAGCAAAAAACCTAGAGCCGGCCCTGCACCTACTGAAACCTTTTACTTCATGGGTCATCAATAGTCAGCAGCAAAAACAGTTAATCCAGAAATACTACTTCAGATTAACAAGAACTGGGGATAATGAAGCACCTCCCCCTGCCCTACAATTTTTCCCACTTTTTCTGTTTTATTTGTAGTCTGTTGAATTCCTTGTGTCACATCTAACAGTCTTTCTGTCTGGATGCAGCTTCTAGCAGAGCCAGTTAATGTCATAGGTGGAGAGGCTCGTTTGAGAGAGAGAGAAACACTTTATTATTTGAGACTAACAAATTTATTAGAGCATAAGCTTTCGTGGACTACAGCCCACTTCTTCGGATGCATATAGAATGGAACATATATTGAGGAGATATATATACACACATACAGAGAGCATAAACAGGTGGGAGTTGCCAATTGGCCTCTCAGAGTTGGTAAGACAACTCCCACCTGTTTATGCTCTCTGTATGTGTGTATATATATCTCCTCAATATATGTTCCATTCTATATGCATCCGAAGAAGTGGGCTGTAGTCCACGAAAGCTTATGCTCTAATAAATTTGTTAGTCTCTAAGATGCCACAAGTACTCCTGTTCTTCTTTTTGCGGATACAGACTAACACGGCTGCTACTCTGAAGCCTGTCACTTTATTATTTGTATTTCTGTACTGCACAGAGACCTCAAAAAACACTCCACTGTGCCAGCTGATATATGCACACAGATGAGGAGAGGCAGAAGAGTTTTTAATATATATCCCTGAGGCTTAATGTTGAACAAAGAACACTGAGATCAGCAGTTACAGGGGCTATGTCCACACTAAATGTTATTATTCCCCAATTCTTCTGCTTCTCAACTTCGCTGATGAACTGGCTAATGAAATAGGCCAGCAACACTTGACATCATTAGTTTTTAATCCCTACCCATCCAGAAGTCCACCCCTCCTTTCCTCCATCTTCAGCCTCTGTGTGCTCAGGTGTATAACATTCCAGGCCTGAGGCCATGCTAATTTTCTACTTGGCAGAACACACATAGAAATGTGGTCCGGGGAAAAACTGATCATCTTGCTGCACTGTTAATTAATTCATAGCACAGAACAGTAGTGTACCCCAGTCCTCACACCACTGAGATAAGACTTCTGTTTCACTGAAATGAGGAAATCTATATTTAGGTCTCACTGCAGGGAACATCAAACTCCTTCAACAGGCTACCTGTTCTGGTGCGATTTAATAGATATGGGTGTGGTTGCAGAGCTCTCCAGCCTCTGCATCAATGATAGTATTTTAAAAGGCTACCAGAGATGGGGTGTTAGGGAATGCAGCACTTGCACTTTAAAGGCAAAGGGAACATGCTCGTTAAGGGGCCTCACAGCACATGTGATTTTAGTAGATGGACACTTGTGATAATGGAATTTTATCTCTGCTCTGCATTCCTCGCAGAACAGTCTACTTCTGCACAGAGATAAAGCATAATGAATCCTGTCTTTATGACAGATGCCTTTCTACTCTTTTGACGTGAGGAGTATAGACAGACACAACAGCGATTATTTCAAGTTAGAGATCTCCTTTTTGCAACAAAGAATTTTCTCTGAACATTTACATTTTAGGGTTGCTGTCTGAAAAACCAACCATAAGTCTTAGAAACATTACATGTATTATTTTGTACATGTAGTCCTGGAAGTCTGTGATGTAATTAGGGCTGTCGATTAATCGCAGTTAACTCGCGCGATTAACTCAAAAAAATTAACTGCAATTAAAAAAATTTATTGCAATTAATCTCTCTGTTAAACAATAGAATACCAATTGAGATTTATTAAATATTTTTGGATGTTTTTTGACATTTTCAAATATATTGATTTCTATTACAACACAGAATACAAAGTGTACAGTGCTCACTTTATATTATTTATTAAAAATATTTGCCCTGTAAAAATGATAAAAGAAATGGCATTTTTCAATTCACCTCATATAGGTACTGTAGTGCAATCTCTATTGTGAAGGTGAAATTTACAAATGTAGATTTTGGTGTTGTTACATAACTGAACTCAAAAACAAAACAATGTAAAACTTTGGAGCCTACAAGTCCACTCAGTCCTACTTCTTGTTCAGCCAATTGCTAAGACAAACAAGTTTGTTTACATTTATGGGAGATAAGGCTGACTGATTCTTATTTACGTCACCTGAAAGTGAGAACAGCTGATCGCATAGCACTTTTGTAGACGGCGTTGCAAGGTATTTATGTGCCAGATATTCTAAACATTCATATGCCCCTTCATCCTTTAGCCACCATTCCAGAAGACATACTTCCATGCTGATGATGTTCATTAAAAAAATAGTGCATTAATTACATTTGTGACTGAACTTCTTGGGGGAGAATGGTATGTCCCCTGCTGTTTTACCCTCATTCTGCCATATATTTCATGTTATAGGAGTCTCGGATGATGACCCCAGCACATGATGTTTGATTTACGAACATTGCCACTGCAGATTTGACAAAACGCAAAGAAGGTACCAATGTGAGATTTCTAAAAATAGCTACAGCACTCGACCTAAGGTTTAAGAATCTGAAGTGCTGTCCAAAATCTGAGCAGGACAACGTGTGGAGCATGCTTTCAGAAGTTTTAAAAGAGCAGCACTCCGATGCGGAAACTACAGAATCCGAACCACTCAGTCCTACTTCAGCCAATCGTTCAACCTTCTCCTGGTGGCATCTGACTCAGATGATGAAAATGAACATGCATCCGTCTGCTCTGCTTTGGATTGTTATCAAGCAGAACCCGTCATCAGCATGGATCCATATCCTCTGGAATGGTGGTTGAAGCATGAATGGACATATGAATCTTTAGCACATCTGGCACCTAAATATCTTGCGATGCCGGTTACAACAGTGCCATGCGAATGCCTGTTCTCACTTTCAGGTGACACTGTAAATAAGAAGCGGGCACCAGTATCTCCTGCAAATCTAACCAGACTTGTTTGTCTGAGTGGACTTGTAGACTCTAAAGTTTTACATTGTTTTATTTTTGAATGCAGTTATTTTTTTGTACATAATTCGACATTTGTAAGTTCAACTTTCACGATAAAGAGATTGCACTACAGTACTTGTATTAGGTGAATTGAAATATATTATTTCTTTTGCTTTTTACAGTGCAAATATTTGTGTTAAAAATAAATAGAAAGTGAGCACTGTACACTTTGTATTCTGTGTTGCAATAGAAATCAATATATTTGAAAATGTAGAAAATATCCAAAAATATTTAAATAAATGGTATTCTATTATTGTTTAACAGTGCGATTAATCTTTTTAATCGCTTGACAGCTATTATTAGATGTAATAGCTAACATAAAAGACTGGTTAATGTTCCTACCTAGGGCAGTGCTTGGAGTCGGTGCAGGGGCTCTGAATCACAGGTTTAACCTTTGGCCTTAACAACCAGACTCGTAGGAAGGACAATAGATAATAGATACCAATGACTGCTGTGGGACTGGGCAAATGCTGCTGTCCCTCCGCCTTTTCACCAGCTGGCCAAAGACTGGGTTGATGGGGGCATGACCATCCAATCAGGCAGACATATCGGGTTATTCTGCACTCATGGCTCTAGCATACTTGTTTCTTGCTACAATGAAGGAGATGGCCATGAATAGCTTGGTGAGTTATCTCATCCTTTTGCACATAAATCTCAGGTTGCAAAGTTAAAATGAGTGGCAGATACAGTACTGGAACCAGAGCAGTTGAGTCCCATTGTGCAAAATGATAAGGAGTATCAGAACAAGCACTAATGCCACATACACAGAGTGAAGCTGGAGGTATAGGATCTGTGCTGAAACATACGACGTGCCTATAACTCTAACAGCTCTGAGTAGGCCAACGCTGTCTGGCTTGGAATCACCTGGCTCTCACAAACTAAGGACAAGAATAAAGGGCAGACAAATTATAGCAGTGGACACACATGATCTTATGTGATGCACGTCTCTAGGGAGGCAGTGCCATAAGGGACATGCACCAATGCTCCTAGCCAAAACCTTAACACTTCCCCCCACAACTTCAATCTTGCCTAAGATGGTGGCTTGTTAAATGGCATCAAAGTTCCATTGTAAAGCCTTTCCTCTTGCATGTGCTGCCACTGAAACTGATGGCACCAGTGTCAACATCAAGCTGAGTCACTCTGCTTTGACACACTTGTTCTTCAACCCCTTCCAGCCAATATGCCGCCATACTTAGCAGAAGTTTCAATGGAGGGCAACAGACTTTGAAGCTTTTGCCCCAGGACCGCATCGACAACATAAGGCAGAGATCCTAGAGCCAACTCAGTCACAGTGTGGCCCTAGAAATCTCAAACATTGGTAATGTCAGTCCATGATGGGCATCTTATGACTGCACTTGAGACAACCCCAGTTAAAAAACCTTACAGGAGAAAGTATGCCACTTCTACAAAACACAACAAGAAGAAACAGCTAAATAGCAAAAGCTAAGGCCTCACAAGGCAGCAAGCCGGACACATCTCACGTGATACAAACCGACTTTTCTTTAGTTTTAACAGATAGAAGCACAAACACTACAATATTGGAGGAAAATCAGAACTGAATTAATCAGGAGAGTGAAAAACAGCTAGCAGCTGAGAGAGAAATGCTTTGATCCAGCAACAACAGCACACAGGTGCTCCAATAGTCAGTGGTTAAAACATCTCAAAACAGACTTAAGGCACTAGTGGATTGTCGGAACATAGGGACTGCCATACTGGACAGGCAGACTAGAGGTCCACAGGACCAACATCCTATCTCCAACAGTGGCCAGTACCAGATGTTTCAAAAGGAAACGCAAGAATCTCCTGCGTGTAAAGTCAATGGTTTGATCATGTCATGAGACAGGAGGGGACAGATCGCTTAAAAAATACTAGCTTTATATTAATTATAGTATTTGCTGTATTTATTAGGTCGTACTGGTGCTATGACAGCATAATGCTTCTGGAGGGAAAATGCTCCTGCCTGGACCATTACCTGGATATGTATCTTTTATTTCACAAGTTATTCTGAAAGGAGTGAGAAAAAAACATTTGGGTCATTTTCCCCCATCACTAATACTATATGAAACTGCTGTATTTTAAAGATAAAAATTTCAAGTCCTATGATATTATTTTTTATGTGTTTCTATGAAAGCATTAGTAATTTTAAAGCACAGACTTGACTCTCACTGGTCACGCTTACTGTAAATGGCAATAATGATTAACTGAATGGTGACATTATTAAAACAATCCAGTGTCTGATTAGAAGAAAGATCAAGGGATCCTGCTCTATGAATTTGTTTATCCATATCAAGAAGAGTGTCTTATGGTTTTATCATTTAGGGGAGTAAACAAATGGAGGGCTTAAAATCTAACAAGATGGACTATTCATATTTGCAAATTTCATGAGCTTATATCACAGCACAACTCAATTTTAGTAACTGTATTGTGATCCTTTTTACTTCTAAGAAAGTCACTGGAAGTTAAGAACTATTGTGGAAAATGAAAAATAGAATCAACTTTCAAAAAGGAGGAAAAAATTAATACGTCATCCAAACATTGGATATTTCAACTCGCATACAAGAAGACTTACAGCTAAATTCAGCAAATGCAAGATACAAACATCCTCATACATACTGAGGATTTTCACTTCCAGAATATAAAGACTTTAACCTGTGGATATCAGATATACAATGAATTTAGGTTGGTTTTTAGGGTTGTTTTGTTTTGTTTAAATGAAAGTAAAAGAAACACACACACACACACACACACACATGGTAAGGCTGCAAGTAAAAACAACAAACCACAAGGAAAACATACACAGAATAATTTCAAATGCTCATGAAACAGACATTTTAGATCAGACCTCCCAAGAGCTCTGAATAATGGATTAATGCCTCAGGGGTCTACTATTCAGCTACCTAAGCCTGCATACTAATATACTATCTCACATCAGAAAAGCAGAATGGCATCACTCATGCAGAAAATTACCTTAAATGAGCAATGGCTTCATGATAAACAAGTCATTCACATTTTACGTAGCTCTGATATAGGATGTGGGGGTTGGGGGGCATCTCCGCCTTATTGTTATGGATAAGCAGCACACTTCTGGCTCTAAACAATGACCTTGCAAGCTGAGACAAAACCACCCTGTTTTTAAAATGTGAATACTTAATGCTGTCCGGTTTGGCTAAGCATTTAACACAAGGTAGCTCCTGAGTGAGGTCTCTCACAATCACTAACACACCAGGAGGAAAGCATTACAATAGTATTTGTTGGATTCACACTGTAGGATGACCCACGGAACAGAGAAGTGTATTTTCCAGTATGTGAAACCAGAATTAGTCATGCCACTCAACCCTTCTCTGACTCCTGTCTGTGCTCCTCCTTTCATGAATGCTTTCTACACCCAGGATGTCATCCCTGACATGGTTTGCAAAATCTCTCATCCTCTCTTCCTTCAAATCCTTCCTTAAAAAACACATTCCCCCTTCACAGTCAAATTACATCCTGTTCTCCCACCACCCCTACCCTCAAATGAAGTGATAGAAAGGGGCGAAAAGGAAAACAATTAACCTAGGAACTGCAAGGTAGATGATGTACATCATAACTCGCTCCAGACACTTACTTCAGTTGCATCCTCTGCCCCATCCTTTGTTTGCTAGTCATTGCCTATTTGGCCTGCAAGATGCTTGGAGCAGGGACCTGGGATTCATACTTGTTTGCGAAGCCCCTAGTACATTTTGGGCACTATAGAAATAAATAATAATAATAAATGGTAACTGTTAAGCCACGCTGCAACTCCTTACTCCACCAGTTAAAACCAGCCTGACTAAACACACACACACACACACACACACACACTTGTCAATAATAAACCTGCCAAATTTACATTCTAACGACAGCAGAGAGAACAAAATAGTTTAGGGAAGAGCTTTGGTGAGAAACTCAGACCGCTTGTGCTCCATGGAAAATTCTAACATTCTCTGAAGATGTACAAGATGTGATGAAATTCAGATATCCAGTATATGTTACTAAATGATATAATAGGGAACCCCGATACTTGCTTAGTCAGTAAATATTTCAGCTCTCTGCCAAGTGATAATTCTCTCCATCGCTACACTCATCTTGGTGACAGCTCACAGGAACTGGTGGGCTGCAGAAGCCCCAGGTTTAGTGACTGCTGAGATGGGAGAGGAAGTAACAGCTTTTCTTGCTGAATAAAGAGCAATGATCAATAGGTCACATCTGGTTCTTGGTGGAAAAAAAGGCAGCTAAAACCTTGGTAGGTGGTGAGTTGTATGTTGTGAAAAACTGGAATTGGACAGTGTTATATTCAGGCTCTAAAGATCACAAAGACTTCCACCCCCAAACCTTGAAAATAAGAAGATTTAAGCTTTTACCCCCCCCCCTCCTTTTTTTTTTTTTTAAGATGGTGATCACAATGTGAGAACATAATAGGAACATGGATGGTCAAGAAGGATATTTCACCTGAAAGAGCGCAAAATGCATCTTTCCTTTTAATCAGGAGACCACAATCCTAAAATCCAACTGAGAACAAGGAGCAGCAGGAATGAGATTTCAGCTGTTACATGTTAGAAAGAGTTTGCTTCATGCTAGTTAGGCATGCTAAAGCTCAGGAGCATAATGGATTATAATCCGCATCTAATTTGATTTCCCCCAAAGGGCTGGTGGGTGCTATGCATTCTACTGGGGTAACTCTTGAGCATTTGAGACCGTGGTGCAATGATCTGATTTCTGGTTTGATCACTATCTGTGGGCAAAAAAGCAATACCAGAATGTGCAACTTTAAGAAAAGCTTTTTTTTTTTTTCTTCCAAGGGCTTTACTTAAGGAACCCCTTAGTCAAACGGCCCTAAATTGGGATTGCAGACCTTAGCCTATATCTCCATGAGGCACACCAAATTTCAAGGCAATCTGATTACCTGTACAGATTTTAGAGGACTTAGAACAGTCAAGCTTTATTCAGAAAGCTGGTTTTAACCTTGAGAGCTATCATTCTCTGTTATAATACATATGCAGTCAGCACTACAGCTAAGAACACCCACTGTAATTAGAAGAAATGAACATCAGAAAAAACTTCCTAATAGTGAGATCTATTAGACAATGGAATAGTCTCTCAAGCCAAATGGTGAAATTCCCATCACTGCATGTCATTTAAAAACTGTGTTGGATAAAGCTGAGTACTAGAGGATACATCGTAGAAAACAGTCCTGCCTCTAGTACCTAGGGGAATGGACTATATGGCCAATAGGCTTCTTCCTTCTCTGAAGATCCCCTGTTCTAGTATCCTCTCGTGGCCTGGCATTATTAAAGGAAGTTTTCCAGCTCCTAACAACATTTAAAAATTGCAGGCATCCATTTTAGTCTCTTTGTGCAGCTGCAGTGATCATGGTTGTCAACTGTGCCTCCAGAATAAATTAAACCTAGTCATGGGGAAGGGAGCTGGACAGTACAGGAGACTGGTTCATTTTTCCACTTCATTTTCAAGGCACAGTTCAATGATGACTGAAAATAGTAGTGTTCTGACATGTGCTCAGTGGTCTGTGTGAAATAAAATCAGATCTACACTAGAATCTTTTCCCGGTATAGTCATGTTGGGCAGAGGCATGACTTTTTTTTTCCGCAACATTTTTATACTAGCAAATGCCCTAGTGTAGGTGTAGTTATACTGCCAAAGATTTTTTGCCAGTATGGCTTATTTCGCTTGGGGAACTAGTAAGCTGTGCTGGGAAAGCTGCATACTGGCAAACCTTTTCTAGTGTAGACCCTGGCCCAAACTGATGTAAGATAGGGCCATTTGCTTTAGTGGTTTGTCTTTTCAGCCCTCTAAAGTCATGATTAGTAGGATACAATGGAAGAAAGGGAGGGCTGAGGAAATGAGAGACAATAGGGGTTCACAGTTGGGAGTGAGGAGAGGTGGTGTAGGCGATGGCCTAATTACCAGAATCAGTCTAATTCATGGGATTTCACCTGGCACCAACAACTAATACCAGGTCCCTCTTAGTAAAGCTGCCTCAAGGATATAAAGAATCTCTTTTCTCCCATAATTTCTCTCTGTTCTCCAGCCCTCACAATTATATTGGTTTGGGCTATGAAAGAGCTTCTCAAGTGGTGATTCCTCTGTGCTAAAGAGCACAACACTGAGAAGAAGATAGTAGGAACAGTGATTGTTAATAAAATGGTTCATTCCAACATTAATGTTACTCATTTAGGCTGTAGTCAAGTAAACTGAATTACACTCCTCGAGGAACAGCCATGCTAGTTCAGTAATTTTTGCTGAAAATATGAATGTATTTGTAAAAACATTTTATCTTGCTGTTTACTGGGAAAAAAACCAAAATTATATTAGGACTATGCTCATCATCATTCTAGGGTGCAGAATTCAACACTGTGCAGTGTGTCACACAATGAAAGAATACTGAAGAATCTGCAAAGAACAGATGCCTTCCAGCTGTTACTTAGGAAATGTTATCTAGTGAAGTTCAGTTCTCCTTAAATCAAAAAGGTTTTATCTTAAATCAAAATGCAGCCGGAATTCACTTCGGCACTAGAGAAGATTAACTCTATGTTACTGATTTTAAAAATCTATTTTGAAACTGGTCCAGGTACACACAATACAGCTGCAAAATTATCCACCATCTCACTGCAGTGTTAGGCTGCCAGCATGTGTGACAAAAGAGAAGCTTTCAGCTGTGAGCTGTCTCTGAAAATGTTTCTCAGCAGGTCCGTCTGGTTAGTGGTATAGGTTTTTTGTTTGTTTGTTTTCCAAACGCTTTGCTTCATTGGTTCCCCAAACTTTCTTGTCCTACCCCCTGATTGAGCAATGACAAATTTCCAGGATTCTTCTCCTTTCCCCTCCCCATGGTTTTACATTTCGTCTAGGGCTTTTCTTTCAACTCCTTCTTTTGAAGATGTATTTTTCTGTTTTAAGAAAGAGAGAAAGCAAGTCTTCAAGGATTCAGAGTGTTTGTAGTAGGATATGGAGCCATTCATCTCTAGGTTACTGGTTCAAATCCGGTTTTTGTGACTGTGGATATCTGGCTTATAGGAATTTAGTCTGAGATGCCCAACTCATTAAACATAGGGTGCTGAGCAGGCATCGGGTGGTCAGTCACTACCATCCGATAACTGCTCAGTGTCCTATGTTCAATGAGTTGGGCATCTCGGTCTAATTCCTATAGTTCAGATATCCACAGTCACAAAAACCACCATTAGAATTGGTAATAATTATAGCCCTTATTTGCAGTCTCCATGGAAGGTACAAGGATTGAATGGGCCAGGGAGACTAGCCTGCTTCCATTCCTGGAAGTGATCCTTCTGGAACAAGGCAGAGGCATAACATCAAGAAAGGGCAACTAACACTACCATTACCTCTGCTGTAATAGAGTACTTAGAGCTTCTCTAAAATGAATATGGTGCATTTTACAAGCACTAACTTCAGCTATATGGAACAAAACGCAGTGGCGGGGGGAGGTGGAGAGCGAACTTGGCTACATATCAGGAAAAATAAATTAAATAAATAAATTAATGGAGATATCCCATCTCCTAGAACTGGAAGGGACCTTGAAAGGTCATCAAGTCCAGCCCCCTGCCTTCACTAGCAGGACCAAGTACCATGACACGCTCAATGGTGGTCTAAAACACATCACTTATTAAAACTTCAGTGTGTAAGTAGCCTTCAGGTTAGTACAGAAGTAAACCAGAATTTGGATGATCTCTCCCTCATGGTCCATATTAGATGCTAATTCACAGACTGGTTCAGAGACTACCAGCTCCCAGTGTGCACTAAAGAGAATCCCAGGATTTCATTCTGAAGCAGGGTCTTGCTGGTCAGGAGCGAGGTGCTTTGTTAAGGCTCTCTGGGGATCTGCCTGTCCTGCTGTTCCATCATTTTTAGAAATACCAAATTTACTCATTATTTGGGGGGGGGAAATCTCCAAATAAATGCATCAAAATATGGAGATGCTGAAGAATTGACTCCCTGATGTTTGAGTACCTGCTACTCATCGTCTTCAATAAAAGGCAAATAACAAGAGACACTTGGGATGAGCCAAGGATAAACCCTTTCCAGGGTGCAATCCATAACTAACACTGTGGTATAATTATGATTTGCAGTACTGAAGTTCTTAAAGAGCTTTGCCTTTGAAGATTTAATAACCAGGTATAACTTGGGATTGATCCTGTACTACCTATGGCAAGGTTTCAATGCATACAGTGATGGGGAGTGGGTGGTAGGGCAGAGAAGAGGAGTTTGGGGCTAAGGTACGGCGGAGGAAGTAGGGTCTAGGAAACTGGGAGGGGTTGGCGAATGTAAGGGTAGCAGAGGAAGTTGGGGGTTTAGGGTTGGGGGCCTGTCAACCCTGAATTCTCTCCTGGTGTGTGTGTGCTAGGATCTGGGGGAAGTCCTACCCCTCTCCAGGGGTCTGAGCCCCTCTTACTGTCCCTCTATGTGAGCTGGGATCTGGAGTTTGTGGAATGAAGACAACACAAATTTAAACAACTATTCATTTGGATTTCAGATAAAAAAACACATCACTGCTGGGTGGGGAGGGGAGGCTGAGCAGGGTGCATGGGGGTGGCCCGGTTTGGATGAGGGGCAGATAGGGTGGACCCGGGGCATGGCTGGAGAAGCCTGACTGAGGGGCAGGAGTCCAAGTTGGGATTAGGCAGTGGGAGTGAGGGACCCAGCTCAGTGTGCAGCTTGAGCTACATACTTAAGGCCACGTTTACACTATGGGGACTATAATGGTGTAGCTACGATGCTGTAGCTACGCTAACATAACCCCATAGCATAGACACCACCTACTCCGGTGGAGGGTTTTTTCCCCATCACTATAGGAACACCCATGTCCTCAAGTAATGGAGTTAGGGTGACAGAAGCATTCTTCCATTGATCTTGCTGTATCTACAACAGGGGTTAGGTCGTCATAGTTACGGTGCTAGGGGTGTGGATTTTTCACACCTCTGAGCACCGTAGCTATGTTGACTTAAAATTTAAGCGCAGACCAGGCCTAAGATAGTATGTGACCTCCCAGTAAACTGAGGCCAGTGATATGTCTACACAGCAGCATATAGCAGGAGACAAGCAAGGAGCAACTTCTTACACATTTATGGCTTCTACAGTGCTAACTAATGGCTTAATTGAACTGGATTGGGATGGGGGACCTGGAAATGTGTGTGTGGTGGGGGTGTGAAGGAGTAGCTACATGTTGCAGGGAATGGTGGGGTGGGGCGTAGAGAAGGAGAGACACACCAGTCTCTCTCATGCTTAAAGTGACTGTAACAATCATGTAATAAAAATGGACATAGACCATTAATGAGATTTCTCTCACTGGCCATGTTAGCAACTACACATTGCTCAAAAGCTAGTCTCTCTCACCAACAATAAAAAGATATTACCTCACCCACCTTGTCTCTTTAATATCCTGGGACTGGCATGGCTACAACAACACTGCATACACATGACAAACATTTCAAAGCATGACCATTACGCCCATTCCACTATAACAAAATGTACAGGAGGGGGATTGAGGAATCGCATAGCAACCGTGTGGCCTAGTAGAAAGAGCACTGGACTGGGACTATTCCTAGCTCTGCCACTGGCCTCCTAGGTGACCTTGAGCAAGTCACTTCATCTCTCTGTGCTTCAGTTTCCCATCTGTAAAATGGGGATAATGATGTAAAAGTTCTTTGAGATCTACCGATGAAAAGCAGCACAATATAAAAGCCAGGTTTTTTGATTATTACCTAGCCCCAGTAGCATATCAACTACAAACCTGGGTGAGAACAACAACTGTCTAAATGACCTCTAATTCCTGCCAACAAACATTTCTCTTTTCGGTTTAAAAAATTAGGCAATTCAATGGCAAAAAACTTTGTTAACGCAGAATAAAGGTTACCTGGTGATGTTTGTATCCTTCCAGAATGTCAACTTCAGCAAAACTCAAACTGCTGAAAGCCAGGAACTACACAATTAAGGTAAATGCCCATGCAACCTTAAACTATACCCTCTTTGAGCAATGCCTCACTATGCCCTTAAACACACACATTCTCACTTTGTCTTTTCACTGTACTGGACAGGAGATACCTGCACTGGACCTATGCTCAAACACTGACTCCCTCCCCCCCCCCCCCCCCCCCCGAGAGTCCCACACTTGTAAAATTTAACAATCACTTCATACCCTTTTGTAATACCTTCACACATGCACACAGGATATGACCTAAACCTACACTTTTCCTTGACGATCATTAAATCCACGGCCTGCTCTCAATATCCCACCTCACTGCTGACAATACCTCCGGCAAGAAGACTCCAGTGCCCGCCTACTGACACAACCTACACAATTCTGTATTAAATGAGGCAGACTGGAACCTCATGGTACATATGAGCCTCTTTCCCTTGATAACACACATGGGGGTACTCAGACCCAGATCTCCTCATATCATAATTGCAGCTCTTCCAAGCTGCTCCCACTTATTCTTCCACAATTCAATAGTTACATCTATCACAGTGAATGAAGTTGGTGCGCATGTAGATAATTCCCAGTGGTTACTGCCAGCTTCAGGGGGCAGAGTTAAGGTTACAGAGGCATTCACCTTAACCTGGTTTCCACAAGTTTGAGTTTTGCTGAATTCGACATTCTGGAAGGGCACAAGCTATCACCGGGAGATCTTAACTCTGCATTAACAAAGTTTTTTGCTATTTAATTTGTTTGTAGATTAAGTTTTGAAGAAGAATTAAGCAAAGATACCTGAAATGACTGCAATTTTCCATGACCCATGCTCTTCTTTGGCTATCCTTTCTGCTTCCTCCATTAGCAACATACCGAATCCCTAGAGAGGAGGAAATGAGAGGGGAAGAAAATGATAAAATGATAAAAACTAGGGAAGGAAAAGAATAACAGCTTGAGTACTTGAGAAGAGCACTGCAGCAAACATTAACCTTTATAATGGTGAAACACTCAAAAGTTTCTTCAATGGAAGTTACTGATAGGTATAAACTGTAATTTCTTTTAGAGTCTTTTCACATCTGACTGCTTCTTAGTGTCAAAGAACAAGGCTAAAACCACAGATTTACTCAACTTGGTACAAGTCTCCTAGAACTAGCCGGAGAAACAAGCTCCTCCTCCCCTCATTGACATTTCCCCTGTGCTCAGAAGGGGAGCAGGAAGTACTGTCTAGTGATCAGAACAAAGGAATGCAAGTCAGAATGACTGGATTCTATTCTAGCTTTTTCAATAATTCATTGACCCTGAAGTAGTCATTTAAATTGCATGCCTCACTTTACCCATTCATAAAATGGATCTGTTTAGGATATTTATATGCCTCCCCCCCCCCCCATCACCCTAGTATTTGAGTACGTGACAATCATTAATGTATTTATCCTCAATACCCCCGTAAGGTAGGGCAGTGCTGTTATGACCATTTTACAGATGGTGAACTGAGGCAAAGAGAGACTAGGTGACTTGCCCTTGGACACGTAGGAAGTCTGTGGTAGAACAGAAAATTGAACCTGGGTCTCCCACAGCCCTGGACTATTCTTCCTGTCTCATGTGGTACTATGAAGCTTAATGTTTGTAAAGCATTGAGATGCTAAGATGAAAAGCACTGTAAAAGTGCACAGTAATCTCTTTGGGGCATGAACCATGCCTTCTTTTATGTTGATAAACTTCCTAGCATAAAGTGGGTGCTACTGGAAGCAAATAAAATAGTGTTTCATTACAAAGGAAGAGCCCCTCCACACACAATTCTACAACATGTTTAGACTGTTTTGAAATCTCTTTGCTGCCTCTGTGTCAGATTTTGTGCACCATAGCCTGCTGCGTAGTGGGTAGAATAAAAATGAAGGGCAAAAATTAGTTCTATGATTTTGCTTTTGTTTTTTTAAATAACTTTATGCAGTTTAAGAGATTTTTAGTACTGAAATCTAAAATGAAATAGTCATAATGAGAATGTGATATCTTTTGTTGCTTCTTTATTTGTTGGAAATATTTAAATGGAGCATATGTCAAAAACATTGTTACCACCAAATATAGGAGATTTCATCTCAAGTTTTGTTTTTGAAAAATTTATATCAGTTTACATGCTTTGGTAAGATTCTTTAGTAAAATCTACCAGTCTTGCCTCATTGGTCAGAGCTGTGGAAAAATCCCTGACCCCATTTCACAGGTACCCTAAAATATATTAAGATGTAGGTGGAAAGCAAATACACTTCACTTGCTTTCTCACACTACTTCCTTCCAGTGACTTTCTCATGAAAATTACATGCATCATCCCTCTGCTACCTACAATATCTTTTGGTCTATTATGGGAAGAGTGAGAATTTGATCTTGTGCTGGTAAATTCTGAGCCTTTAGATCAAGCATAAAAAAAGAAAAAAGTAATCAATTTATTCTTTGCACCAGAAAGCCTCAGGACTGATGTTTTAAATTAACTTCCTTTTATTTAATAATCTTTTCCTGTGTAAATGCATTAGGATGCAACACTTTGTTTGACAGTGATGACCTCAGGCAGTGAGGCGGCAGCCATAAAAACAATGAACGCGTTGACTATAGAATAATTAACATTTCAAAACCTAGGGCAGAAAAAGTGGCCATCATAAGTAAAAAAGCAAAGGGAAAGAAAAATCAATTGAATCGAGCCAAATGCAAACAAATTAAAATGGACTGGAAATTGAGATTTCATGGCATATGACGTGCTAATGCGCACTGTAGTAACGCTTACTTTGGTAGATTCAGAGACACCAGTGCTCAAGATGTTAAGCAGAAAGTGTTCTTCCTATCCCTGAATAGTAAAGTGCCCTGGTATGTACAATCTTTGATTAGGAGAAAATGTTAGGTTGAGGAATTTTATATTTTTAAAAAATACCTTGTATGCATTTTATGTTTTTAGGACTGAATCATATACCCTTCAGCTTCACTTCAGCCCCACTCCTCTCACCCTATCAGATGAACCAAAATCTGAATGCAATTCCTGCATCTGTGTGTTAGAGATTAATTAATCCCCTCAGTTCTCAGAGAGAGTGTAGGAACTATAGGTTTTCAGTATCTGAAGGCTGAACTAGTGTCACCATGCATTAGCCTACATCATATGGATGTACAGTAATAGAGATAAAGAGTATACCCATGTTTTCAACAATGAAACAACCATAACTGCAGGTGCTCAAATACATTAGTGAAAGCTCACTGGCGGCAGGAATTTAATATACTAATACAAGATGTGGATCAAATTCAATTCTCGTTCTATTGCAGCAGATTATTCTTTTTACCAGAAGCTGGGAATGGGCAACAGATCACTTGATGATTACCTGTTCTGTTCATTCCCTCTGGGGCACCTGGCATTGGCCACTGTGGGAAGACAAGATACTGGACTAGATGGACCTTTGCTCAGACCTAGTATGGCCATTCTTATGTTCTTATTAAAGTAACTGTATGGCCAGTCTCATAAAGATTGTCACAAATTTTTCTTAGTCTTTCTAATAAAAAAGCTGGGCAGGATGGAGTATAAAAGAAGACAATGAAGATTACTTAGGATACCTGATGCTGAAATTTGGAAGGATCACGACTGCTCACTGGAACCACGCTACCATACACATGCAGTTCTCTAACGATGGAAACACCTCCCTTCAACTCGGGTCTGAATGACTCCTCTGAACACTTTCGCAAACGCAGAAGGCCAACCAGAATATCCTGTTCTGGATCTTCATAGGACAGGAAGGTCTCCCAGCCACCATTTGCCACATAGTCTCTTCGAACTAACTCAACCTATTCAAAGAGAACAAGGAGGGGGGAGGAGGAAAAGAAAATCCTATTAAAAAATAATTAGGCAACATGTTGAATAGATCAAAACCAATTTCATGGATCCATAAACCGTTATGGGTCAGAAAAAGTGTGAAGTGCTTTCTTAAAGCCCAATTTCATTCTAGATGGATTTTAGCAGCAGTAGATAAGAGCTGAAGGACCTACAATTGCATTTACCTAAAGACAAAATGTGTCATACTTCAGTGAAAAATACATTTGTGGAGAGGACATCATTACTCTTCAGTGCTGAATCCTTCTACCCATAAGGTATTTAGAAAGTACCAAATCAGCACAGTAGCTGGGGTTGTAAAAGATAGAAATGGAAGACTGGATCTCTCTCTGGTAACTTCACCTCCATTGGTGCTCCAAGAGTATCACAACTAGCAGCTCCTTCTTTCCAACCAGAGGTATCAAACATCTAAGGGCAAATTCAGACCTGACTACAATTTTATTGCTCTGGTTTCAGTACTGTTATACTTGCTGACAGCATGTGTGAATTTGGCCCCTAGTCTCAACTGCTCTGAAAAGAAAAAGCCTCTTGCCAGCAATGTAATCGGGGTCTTCTAATTAGTAATAAACTGCTTCTTTCCTAATCTGTCAGTGACGGGTATTCAAGTGAGCATGACCTCTCATTAATACAGTGCCTTTCATCCATACAGATTAAAAAAACACTTCATAAACATTTCTGATTGACTATATAACAAAAGTTAGGCTGATCTTTCCCACATCCATTTCCCTGCCAGTACAGTGCAGGGTTGTTCCCTAAAGTAGTGTGTACACTTTCTAGTGCTCTGTCCAGTCTGTTTTAAAAAGTCTCAAGTAAAGGGCTTTGAGGTGGGGTTCCCTCTGAACTCCTTCCTACTCATCATCTTTCTGGTAACATTATACACAGAAATGAATGCACTATTTCAAGACCTGATCACACAAGAGCCAAATGGTGAGATTCTGTTACCTCTCTGCTTCATGAGATCAATATGTCTTTGTGCAGGCAACCCAAAACTAAATGGGCCTTTCACTTACTACACCGATTAAGGTTCACTTCGTCAACACTGTGATGAGGCTATCTGTGAAAAAGTTCAAATGGATCTTGCATGTGGGCAGAGTTCTCCAAGATTTCTACCATCATATAACAATACAATAAGGCGGGCCCAGACTCCCATCATGAAAATGAAGATTACTTCGAGATGGACTCTACATATAGACACTCATGGCTTGAGCTGGCCTAGGCAGCCCATGAGAAGGAATATGCAGAGGAACCTCACAGAGGAGCTAAAAGTTGATCCAGCAGTCCTGTTGTTATTTATAAAGCACCAACAATATGATCAAAGTTTACTGAAAAATAAGAGAACAAGATTCTTACTCTAAAGTGTTTACAATCTAAAGCCCAGATCCTGCAATGAGCTCCATGCAGGCAAAACCTACTCTCCTTGTAAGATAGAGCCTAATTTAAAGACCCACTCATTACACAGAGTTTATTAATTCACAGCTAAAGAAAGGAGGCAGAAAATAATATTAACACAGCTAACACAAAAGGTTTTAGATTTAAAGCTTCATGAACTCTGGGCTTCCTAATTAAGGAAAAGCAATAAAATGGAAGAACATGTCTCATTTATTATTTCTATTTCAGTAACAAGTAGAACTCCTTTGTACTCCGTGCTATTGTCCTCAAGAATCTGCCATCTAAAAAGATAAGATGACAAAGCCTGGGAGAAAAAATAGGATTATAAAAATCTCCAACTTTAACAGAGTTTTGTATAGTGCTCATTTTCAGTATCTAAGCATTTGCCAGACAAATTACATCTGCATAGCAAGGTCCCTAGGGGACTCCATGGGATCCTCTGCTCTACCCCCTTCCCTAGGTAAACAGGAGGCTCTATGTGGGTTGAATATACAGCTAGACCTACATCATGTATACAAAAAGCTAATTTAAAGAAAATCTACTAATGGGGCCTTGATGACGAAGGGACACAGAAAAGAGATACAGTGAACATCTGAAGTGACTGGTAGCTAACGACAGTGAAATGAATTGGTTACTTTCAATCCAGTTCCTAGAGTGTACGTGTCCATGTGAAAAAGAAACAACTGGCAATAACTAAGGCTAAGATTTTGTCATGGTTATTTTTAGTAAAAGTCACAGACAGGTCACGGGCAATAAACAAAAATTCAAGGAAGCCTGTCTGTGACTGTCTGACCTGTCTTTGATTTTTGCTGCTGCAGCTCCATGGTTTCCCCTGCCACTGTGGTAGCTGGGAGCTGTGGGGTTCCCCTTCTGCCTGCAGCAGCTGGAAGCTTCAGGGCCCCTCCCCAGCCCACGGTGTCTGGGAGCTGCAGGGTGACATTTCCCAAAGAGAAAAGGGGACAACCCCAGCCGCTTGCCCGAGGTGTCCCCCTTCCTCTCCCCGCCACGTGAGACTGTCGCCCGTCACTGGAACCCTGAGGGCCTCCTCAGGAGCCTGTCACCTGTGGCTAGAACCCTGCGGGGGGGCCCCTGTCGCTATTGCTGGAACACTGCCAGGGCCCGGCTGGCTGCCAGCTCCAGAGTCCTGCAGCCCCTGGGGCTGAAGCAGAGAACGTCAGGGAGATCTCTGGAAGCAGGGCCTGCTCCAGTGTTTTTGCTGCCCCAAGCAGCAAAAAAAAAAAAAAAAAAAAAAAGCCGCAATAGGCGGCACTTCGGCAGCAGCTCCACCGCACCGCTTCATTCTTCGGCGGCAGGACCTTCCCTCCGAGAGGAACTGAGGGACCCGCCGCCGAAGAGCAGTAGGTGCCGCCTCTTTCCGTTGGCCGCCCCAAGCACCTGCTTGTTGCACTGGTGCTTGGAGCCAGCCCTGTCTGGAAGTCATGGATTCCGTGACTTCCATGACTTCTGGGACATAAACGTAGCGTTAGCAATAACTAGTACCCCTGCTGATAATCCTTGACTTTAATATTAGGAGAAGTGGCTTATACAGAATGAACTTTTCAGGCTATGTCTTCACTGCAAAAATGGTAGGTTTTTACATTGAGATAGGATGCTGCATCAAGGGAGCTACCAGATACATGCCACTGGTAGTTTGCTAGGCAAGGTAAATCAGGGAGGAAGGGGGAACATTGGGAAGGGACAGTATGTATAGTGTTGACCTCAACTAGCTACATCGAGGTAAAAAATGACCCATGCCTCGTCTCCTCTAGGATTCTACTTCAAGATAGCTATCTTGATCTAAAACACTTTTATTTGGGGGGGGGGGGAGAAGGAGGGGAGAAAACAGTTTCCATTTGCCCTAGAGGTAAAACATTCACTTCAGAGTTAAGTAGAATGTGTAGCAGAGTTTGCATTAGCCATGACCATGCAGTTGCCATTCTGTGAATAAATGACGGAGTTTAGTCTCCAAAGCTGTCCAGCCAGCAAGAACATTCACCAGCAAAAACATTCACTAGACATTTTTTTAAAGGCTATTCATGATATATTTGCACTACATACACTTCAAGGCCATTTTGAGAGCAAACAAATGCCTTGTCTACTACTAATGAGAAATGTTACCAATTGAAAAGGAACCCAGAAATAGCTTTGTAAATAATCAATCGTAAATATTTTTTATTCCAATGGATTTTTAAAACCAATTAAAAATAATTTAAAAAAACAGACACATCATGATTCTAAAATAGATACAATTTACTAACCTTCTACAAAAGGAAAGATGTTTATATAATCTTAAGTAGATTCAGTGAACAGATTTAATTACATTAGATCTACGATTACCTCCTCTATCAAGGAAATTGTTAGTTTTTAAAGGCAAGGGAAATATCACTGCACATCATCAGATCAAATTATCAAATGCGACAGGCTGATGTTTTATTGCCCACTTGCTAAATTTTCAAATAAGCATCTTGGTGCTTTCTCCCATGCAGCCCCTCATGCTGGGGAAGAACCCTCTGTAAATATCTGCAAAACTTACTAATTACCCTCCTTCATAATCTTCCTCAACACTCACCTTTGCCATGAGACCTACAACAAGCTCGACAATGGCTAGGTTGCTGGTGTGCTGAGACTACTGCCTTTGATGCTGACCGATATTGTCTCCTTGTACTCCCCTGTCTCTATCTGTTGTCTCTTGTCTTGTACATAGATTGTAGACTGTTTTTTTGTTTAGTGTTTGTACAACTCCTAGCACAGCGCGTTCTCGGACCATAACTGGAGCTCCTAGGCATTACAGTAATATAAATAATAAATAAGTTGCTTTTCATGCATTTTATCTCTAGGTTCCTATTGATATATTTTTCTGAGATTCAGTGGCATGGGATTGTCATTATCCAGACCAAGGAGAGACAGTTTAACAAAAGGAGTGTTGGAGTATTAATAGCAGCATTGTTTTGAAAATGCTGTAGTGAGCTATTCACTAACTACCCATGGAGCTTACAACTCAAGATGGCTTAGAGCCTCTGATGACAGCACGTTTGTCTGTGTGGAAGATATTTTGTGCAATGGCTAAAGGACAATAGGAAGACAGAGGGTGGCTGCATGTCTCGCTTTGCATTGAACCTATGAGGCTAGTGCCTGAAGTCAACAAAAATCGATGATAGAATTTATTTTGCATTATAAAATTTGTTTCCATAATTCATTTACCAGTGAGATGACTAGCTTTCTATTCTATTTGGCTCTTTACAATGGCAAGCAAAGAGCAGAAAACAGCATTTAAACCACTGATCACCTCACTTGCAAAATAAGACAGCCCCCCCCATGCAGAGACAAAGTGGAGAAGTTGAGAGATGCACTTAAGTGTAGCTCTGATCTAGGATTGAATGTGGAAGAGGAAGCATGATTAATTTGGGTTTAAAAGTAGAACATGTGAAAGAGGCATCCTACAAGTGGATTGTTAGATGATAAACTGGATTTTAAAAGTGCCATAATTATTTTGGGAGGCAGCATGGTCTAGTAGTTAGAATAGAATACTAAGGAAACAGATTTTATTTCCTGGTCTTCTTGAATCACTGTGTGATCTTAAAATGTAATTTAACCTCTCTGTGCATGTTTTTCCTTCTGTAAAAGAGGGTTAGAATGTAAGTTCCCTGTAAACTGTGTGGACGCGCAGCAGCCTATTTAGCGCCCCGTAGGAGCTCAGGGAACCTGCCCAGGGACCTGCCATGGCTGGGGGACGGGCGCCCCTCCCCAGCCCCAACACAGTCTGCGGCCCAGACCTGCCATGGCCATGGCGCCTGGACCTGCTGGTGCAGCACAGCAGGAGTGGCCTGGACCCAGCTGCGGCAGCGTGGTCCAACCCCGGAGCATCCCAGACCCAGGTACAGCCAGGGTGGCGTGTCCCACCCCGGGCTGGCACCAGCGCAGCCGGAGAAGCTGGAGCCAGGGGCGGCCCTCCCCCAGCCCAGACCTGCTGGGGGGGCACCTATCCTGCAGCCCCAGAGCTCCTGCGGCAGGGAGAGGCACCTCTTCCCCCCCCCCCCCCCCCCAGCCCAGGAACTGCTGTGGGGAGAGAGGGCTGGGGAGAACCCCCTCTCCCCGCCATAGCCCCAGAGCACCCTCCTGCACCCCAAACATCTCATCCCTGGCCCCACCCCAGAGCCCTTACCCCCATGCAGCCAACCCTCTGCCCCAGCCCTGAGCCCCTCATCCCTGGCCCCACCCCAGAGCCCACACACCCCTCGCACCACAATCCTCTGCCCCAGCCCTGATCCTCTGAGCCCCTAATCCCCGGCCCAGAGCCCACACTCCCAGCTGGAGAACTCACCACCTGCACCCAACCCTCATCCCCAGCCCCACCCCACAGCCCACACCCCCAGCCAGAGTCCTCACTCCCTGCACCCAATCCTCTGCCCCAGCCCTGAGCCCCTCATCCACAGCCCCACCCCAGAGCCCACACCCCCAGCCAGAGCCCTCACCCCCTGCACCCAATCCTCTGCCCCAGCCCTGAGCCCCTCATCCACGGCCCCACCCCAGAGCCCACACCCCCAGCCAAAGCCCTCACCCCCTGCACCCAATCCTCTGCCCCAGCCCTGAGCCCCTCATCCACGGCCCCACCCCAGAGCCCACACCCCCATCTGGAACCTTCACACCCCTGCACCCCAACCCTCTGCCCCAGCCCTGAGCTCCCTCCCACACTCCAAACCCCTCGGACCCACCCCCACCACATTAATTTTGTTATGTGCACCAATATGAAGGTGGGGAAAAATTAGAGGGAACACTGGTTAGCATCCATTTTTGTGAACAGCATTAAGATCCTAGAATGAAGGGTAATATATAAGCATCATCCTCTAAAGAGATGTACAGCCATATGTATTTACTGGTTACACTTTATTGTAGTTTATTGATTTGATTATTTTTATTCGTTTCAGATAGCAGCCACATTTTATTATAATATTGTAGGTATTGGTATAGTGACAAAAATAGAGGATATATATACACATTATACAACCTCAAACAATTCATTTTATTTCTGTTCAACCTACAAGTATTGTGCTTTCTATATTTTCTAAATATACTTTTCACTAGAAAAAAGAAAAGGAATGGGGGCAAGGAGTGGAGACAGCTGAGTGAACTGGGGATTCTGCTGCTGCAGTGGGAATACTGAAATACGGGTGGCTATCGCTAGGTTATTGAACATGGTGGTACATAAGTTTCAGCATGTGAACGTATCTTCTTAAACAATAACATTCAAATCTGCTGTGAAAATGGATGAAAAACTGGAGCCAGTTACATAGGCGTATTGCAGAATTGGCTGCACAATTGAGTCCCAACTCCTTCATACCAAATGTTTCACAGCAAGTCACATCTGAAGCAAGCTCCCAGGGAAGCAACAAGTCTCACCTGATATGGTCTCACTTTATGATGAATCTCTTGTATTCCAACCTCTCTTGTCCTCACATCACGACACTAGGAAAAGAGGGAGAGAAAAATTACATAAAACAGAGGAATACATGCAGCTCAAATACATTAAGATTTCCAATCACCCCATGGGCTCAAAATTAAGTTGAAATAGCCTGTCTTACACTGGTAGAATTTGAATAAATAGACTTCAAAATAAAAATGCTCACCGAGCCATCCCTAATGTATCTTAGAAAAAGAACTTTGTGCTAAATGTAAAAACATGCTGATAAAAATCAATTCACTGAGTAACCATTACATCTCATGAGAAAAGGTACCATTTGATTTGCAAGTAGCAGGGCTTGGAGGGAAAAAGTCAACAGATATGAAAGAGCAAGAAAGACTTAACATTATCATAGATTCTATGGTGAAGGGAACATTGCAATCTTCTAGTGATTCTAGTCTGATCTCCTATATAATAAATCACAGGCCATAGAACTTCCCCACAATAATTCCTAGAGCAGATCTTTTAGGAAGACATCCAATCTTGATTTAAAATTGTTAGTGAAGGAGAATCCACCATGACCCTTGGTAAATTGTTACTCTCACTGTTAAAAATTTATGCCTTATTTCCAGTCTGTCAGGTCCTTCACCAGAGAGATCTAGAATTGGAAAAATCTAACCTAGTGTGCCAGAGATACTCTTGAGCAGGCAATTTTTAAATCTGGGTAACTGATTTTTAATGCCAAAATCGGCATGTAGGTAGAGGGTTAACTCTCTGGTCAAGTGTCCCACAGATGTACAGGATGGACTAACCGTGAGAGGTTTGGGACCAATGGCCCAAGGTGTCAGAGAAAAGCCAGGGAGTTTTACAAAACTTTACAGCTCCTCGGTAGTCGGAGGGAACAAGAGACAGAACTCCATGTTAGCGAGCTTGATTGTAGCTTGCACAAGTCTTTTGTATCTCTTCTTGTAACCAAACTTTTCTGAAGACAGACTGTTTTTATAGCACAAATAAGAAAACCCTGAAAATCCAAAGTCAAGACTAAACCCACATGGAACTTGATTTCCAAGGCATCCAAATGACTCTACCTGCATCCCAACACCCCCTACAATGCCTTAAAAAAAAAATCAAACTCAGACTATAGTATATACAGTGAAATAATTTAATCTTTGCTATGACCTTAAAAACTGGCATGCTTTATTCTTATATGGTGATTATGCTAAATCTGACCTTCTTTACGGTCATATGTACAATATCTACTTTGCCTTACAAATTCCTGACTAGACCAATGGCATGCAGAAGACAGATAATTCCTCACTCTTCATTAAGGGCCCTAGTCCTGAGAGTGCACAGCATTTTTCAGGGCTGTGCCCTCCAATTCTTTGCCCCAATCAGTAATCCAAGTATTATTAGTCACAAAGACGGAACAAAGAGGGAAAGCTGAAATTGCCAAGAGGGCAGAGCTGAGGAGCCTGGGCACCCTCTAATTATGAACCTACATACCTAAAATACCTAGGTTTCTTGTGGGAATTCAGTCCCAACTATCGTGGCCCCTAAAAAAGCTGTTTATTTATAATGTTATACCTCCAGTAGATACAAGGAAAATTCACTGGTATCTTGTACTTCAAGTGACAATGTGAAAAACTGTTTTGGTTGCTCACTCTACCAGCTGCAAGGCTTCTGTCCCAGTAAATTCAGACCTATAGTCATCCGCACAGTAGAAATGTTTAGAGATTCAGTTCTTTAAAGGTAGCCTGCCACGGAAAACAAAATTGGGTTTGAGCCCCTTCTTTTGCTTTGTTATGTATAAAGGAGATTTTTCCCCCACCTACTTTTTTTTTAATTCTTAGAAATAGGCTGAATATTAAGATTCATCATCATATCTGTTTTTGCTGGAAGTGTTCCGTGGAAGGTTTCTCAACCCTACTAAGGAGGATAAAGACGCTAAATCCTTAGCAAAGAGCTTTTCTTCTAACTAACTGTTAGGTGTTTGAGTTGAATAATTTTTTTAAAAAGCTGTCAAAAGTCTGCATAAAAAACTTCCCTCTCTCGCTTTAGAAATGTCCTTAGTAGCCAAGATGTCACACACCTCCTAGTTCTCTGGTCATCCTGTATCTTGCAGGGAAAAATCTAAATTTTTAATGTAGAAATCAAGCAAAACATCAGCTGTTTTGAAAAAATCTTTGAGGTATTCCTTTACCTATCAGAAAATGAACAAACAAAAAGGACAAAACCCCAATATTTTCCTTTGCAGGTCATCTTTAGTTGAGCAGCAAATCTGGCTCCTATAGTTCACGTTCCTCTCATTTTGACATTTTTCTCCTCCTGTTCACAAACACAATAATCAGGCACGCAGTGTAGCCAGCAGGGAGCTCCTCCTGGGAATAAGGTTGCTGATCTTTTACCTCTGTCCCTAGATCCTTCATCCTGGCCAAGGCAAGTTCTCTCAGGTTACCATGCTCCACTCCTGAGCTGACTAGCGGCATTGGGATATCCCTATACAAAGGGGAAAAACAAAAACTTTATATGACCATGTTCATAAAACATAAGGCCAGATGAGCCACTGCCATCATCTAATCTTACCTCCTACGTAACAAAGGACTTATCTGAATTAATTCTTGTTTCAAAGCCCAGTAGCTTTGGCTGAACTAGCGCATGGCCAAGCCAATTAACAACTGGAGGTAGTGGGGAGGAAAGAGCTACGTGATTGGTTTTTACAGCAGGAAAGGACTTTTTACATGCTGGGAAATAGGCTATTTATATGTTTTTATTCTCATATTCATCATACTCAAGAACTGGAAAAGGGAAAAATTCTGTTTTACGTGTGAATTTTCATTCTAGGACCCTCCATGTCAGAGAGTCTTCGCAGCAAGCATTGGTATAGTCTCCAAGAATCCTGGATATAACAATTGTAACTACATCCTAAGATTCAGTAAAGGTGCAAACAAGTTTGTAATAATCTAACATCATAAGAGTACATTAAAATAATTATGAATACCATTTTTGCATAAATATTGAGGTCTTTCTACCACAGAAGATAATGCTGTAATGATAGGTTTCAGTATTTCTACTTGAAATATTGATTTCCTCACGAACTTGTTGCCACAAAGAATCTTGTGCCCTTAACAAAATATCTGACTCTCTATGGAACTGGTTCTATCCATCCAGTGTGTAGAAGATGAACTATTCTGATGCTATGAAGCGCCCATTGATAATGTTGATTTAATTTAATTTACTTTGGGGAAAGGATAAGCTTGTCCCTGGGACAGCGAGTTCTATTGAATATCCTTCAGTAATTATTTCTGAGGTGGGTCACTCCAGACCAGGGCCCACCCTGAAGCATTCCTCATAAAGGGGAGGAATCTATCTAGACTTCGGAACCTCAAAAAAAAAATCAAAAGAAACTTTTGGAGTTGCATAGTTTTCAAGAGAATATCAGCTTTGGTCTTCCAACTCTCGAGGCAGCAATGGCCGCCTCCTAATGTGTAATCTTTAACTTGAACCTGGAGGAGCAGCACTTCAGAGGAAAAACCTGCTGAGATAAGACAGTTTGAAGTTGCTCTCACTAGAATGAGGGAAGGGACTTATTCCCTTTTCTAAAGCCTCAATGACTATTTTCTGTCTATGCTCCCAGAAAAGATTACCAGCAGAGTATTTTGAAAGAGATCAACCTGCTTTTCCAATTTTTTGGCAGGAGCTGCAGTTGCCATGGGACATGTCTTTGGAAGTTTTGAATATACAGCATATCAGCCAGGTGAAGAATTAGTCCTGAAAAAAATTGCTAGGAAAACTGAGAATGGGTGTGTGGGGGAGTGCGCATGCTAACAACAGCCTCCCAATTGAGTATCTCTAGACCTGTACGATAAGAGACTGCAGCCAATACTCTCAAAGCTGAGGCTGCTGCATCCAAGTTCAGTTTGATGATGAATACCTTGCAAAATGGTATTTAGTCTGTAGAAGAGAAGACTGAGGGGGGACATAACAGTTTTCAAGTACAGAAAAGGTTGTTTACAAGGAGGAGGGAGAAAAATTGTTCTAGTTAACCTCTGAGGACAGGACAAGAAGCAACGGGCTTCACTTGCAGCAAGGGCAGTTTAGGTTGGATATTAGGAAAAACTTCCTCTCAGAACAGTTAAGCACTGGAATAAGTTGCCTGGGGATGTTGTGGAATCTCTGTAACTGGAGATTTTTAAGAGCAGGTTAGACAAACACCTATCAGGGATGGTCTAGATAATACTTAGCCCTGCCATGAGTGCAGGGAACTTGACTAGAAGACTTCTCAAGGTCCCTTCCAGTCCTACAATTCTCTATGATCTTATTTTTCTGACTGTGGATTTGACAAGAATAGAATCATAGAATCATAGATTATAGGACTGGAAGGGACCTCGAGAGGTCATCGAGTCCAGTCCCCTGCCCGCATGGCAGGACCAAATACTGTCTAGACCATCCCTGATAGACATTTATCTAACCTACTCTTAAATATCTCCAGAGACGGAGATTCCACAACCTCCCTAGGCAATTTATTCCAGTGTTTAACCACCCTGACAGTTAGGAACTTTTTCCTAATGTCCAACCTAGACCTCCCTTGCTGCAGTTTAAACCCATTGTTTCTGGTTCTATCCTTAGAGGCTAAGGTGAACAAGTTCTCTCCCTCCTCCTCATGACACCCTTTTAGATACCTGTAAACTGCTATCATGTCCCCTCTCAGTCTTCTCTTCTCCAAACTAAACAAACCCAGTTCTTTCAGCCTTCCTTCATAGGTCATGTTCTCAAGACCTTTAATCATTCTTGTTGCTCTTCTTTGGACCCTTTCCAATTTCTCCACATCTTTTTTAAAATGCGGCGCCCAGAACTGGACACAATACTCCAGCTGAGGCCTAACCAGAGCAGAGTAGAGCGGAAGAATGACTTCTCGTGTCTTGCTCACCACACACCTGTTAATGCATCCCAGAATCATGTTTGCTTTTTTTGCAACAGCATCACACTGTTGACTCATATTTAGCTTGTGGTCCACTATAACCCCTAGATCCCTTTCTGCCGTACTCCTTCCTAGACAGTCTTTTCCCATTCTGTATGTGTGAAATTGATTTTTCCTTCCTAAGTGGAGCACTTTGCATTTGTCTTTGTTAAACTTCATCCTGTTTAACTCAGACCATTTCTCCAATTTGTCCAGATCATTTTGAATTATGACCCTGTCCTCCAAAGTAGTTGCAATCCCTCCCAGTTTGGTATCATCCGCAAACTTAATAAGCGTACTTTCTATGCCAATATCTAAGTCGTTGATGAAGATATTGAACAGAGCCGGTCCCAAAACAGACCCCTGCGGTACCCCACTTGTTATGCCTTTCCAGCAGGATTGGGAACCATTAATAACAACTCTCTGAGTACGGTTATCCAGCCAGTTATGCACCCACCTTATAGTAGCCCCATCTAATTTGTATTTGCCTAGTTTATCGATAAGAATATCATGCGAGACCGTATTAAATGCCTTACTAAAGTCTAGGTATACCACATCCACCGCTTCACCCTTATCCACAAGGCTCGTTATTCTATCAAAGAAAGCTATCAGATTGGTTTGACATGATTTGTTCTTCACAAATCCATGCTGGCTGTTCCCTATCACCTTACCACCTTCCAAGTGTTTGCAGATGATTTCCTTAATTACTTGCTCCATTATCTTCCCTGGCACAGAAGTTAAACTAACTGGTCTGTAGTTACCTGGGTTGTTTTTATTTCCCTTTTTATAGATGGGCACTATATTTGCCCTTTTCCAGTCTTCTGGAATCTCTCCCGTCTCCCATGACTTTCCAAAGATAATAGCTAGAGGCTCAGATACCTCCTCTATTAGCTCCTTGAGTATTCTAGGATGCATTTCATCAGGCCCGGGTGACTTGCAGGCATCTAACTTTTCTAAGTGATTTTTAACTTGTTCTTTTTTTATTTTATCCGCTAAACCTACCCCCTTCCCATTAGCATTCACTATGTTAGGCATTGCTTCAGACTTCTCGGTGAAGACCGAAACAAAGAAGTCATTAAGCATCTCTGCCATTTCCAAGTTTCCTGTTACTGTTTCTCCCTCTTCACTAAGCAGTGGGCCTACCCTGTCTTTGGTCTTCCTCTTGCTTCTAATGTATTGATAAAAAGTCTTCTTGTTTCCTTTTATTCCCGTAGCTAGTTTGAGCTCATTTTGGGCCTTTGCCTTTCTAATCTTGCCCCTGCATTCCTGTGTTGTTTGCCTATATTCCTCCTTTGTAATCTGTCCTAGTTTCCATTTTTTATATGACTCCTTTTTATTTTTTAGATCGTGCAAGATCTCATGGTTAAGCCAAGGTGGTCTTTTGCCACATTTTCTATCTTTCCTAACCAGCGGAATAGCTTGCTTTTGGGCCCTTAATAGTGTCCCTTTGAAAAACTGCCAACTCTCCTCAGTTGTTTTTCCCCTCAGTCTTGATTCCCATGGGACCTTACCTATCAGCTCTCTGAGCTTCCCAAAATCTGCCTTCCTGAAATCCATTGTCTCTATTTTGCTGTTCTCCCTTCTACCCTTCGTTAGAATTGCAAACTCTATGATTTCATGATCACTTTCACCCAGGCTGCCTTCTACTTTCACATTCTCAACGAGTTCCTCCCTATTTGTTAAAATCAAGTCTAGAACAGCTTCCCCCCTAGTAGCTTTTTCAACCTTCTGAAATAAAAAGTTGTCTCCAATGCAGTCCAAGAATTTGTTGGATAGTCTGTGCCCCGCTGTGTTATTTTCCCAACATATATCCGGATAGTTGAAGTCCCCCATCACCACCAATTCTTGGGCTTTGGATGATTTTGTTAGTTGCTTGAAAAAAGCCTCATCCACCTCTTCCCCCTGGTTAGGTGGCCTGTAGTAGACTCCTAGCATGACATCTCCCTTGTTTTTTGCCCCTTTAAGCCTAACCCAGAGACTCTCAACACTTCCCTCAATACTCTCAATACTCCCTCAGGTGGTATGACCATGGTCTTTACTGAGGAGGCTGTGGCAGGCTTCACCTTAGGCAGATTAATTATGACCTTTTAGTCTTCAGGTACAAGTAGGCCAGGATAGGGAATTCCCTCTCCACCTTAATGACACCTTCATAAACCAGGTGAGGAACAATTACACAGCTCTTCAACTTTGTAGAGCATTGGGTTTGTTTGCTTGCTTGGGTGTTTCATTTTCTAAAACCGTAAGTACCTGTGAAGTTAGACCCCCTATTCAGTCATAATTCTGGGAAGCTTAGTTGAGTCTGAGGTACCGGGCTCAAATCTTAAACTTTAGATATTTCTCCTCTTTAGAGGATTCTAGATAGATCTCTTATGAGAGGTTTTAGGACTTTGGGCTACCCCTTTGAAAACTGATTGTGGGCAATATCCTTCACTAATTCCTACACCAAACTCCTGAGAGAAGGGGGCCAGCACATTACCAAGGAGATTAAAACAACAGTCTACAGGCATGTATCCCACCTGTCTCCTTAAGGAAAACAGCAGCCACTTTATGATCTCCTGTGGGACCCCAGGAGCTGGATGGAGAGAGGAGACAGGTCCATCTCCCAGGGAATGCAATCTGAATCACTTCACTTCATGTTCCCTGCTGCTGGGTCTGGGCTGAGTAGTAGGGATGCCAAAAAATTTAATATTTAATTAAAGTTTATGTCATGTGATGACACCTCCAGGAATATGTCCAACCAAGACTGGCAACCCTACTGAGTGGGGACCAACTGCACAAAATGAGGAATGAGCTGGGGCCACTAAAGACAAATGACTCATTTATACCAGAGAGATTGCAGTAGCTGGCACCTTTCACTGCAGCTGACCTCTTTCAGGTAGAACAGCTTGTAGGAAGGGAGGAGGGGGTGGATGCTTTGTGGCCTTCTCAATCATCTCAGCACAGACCTTGCCTGCTAGCCATGTGCATTACCAAACCCTGCTAACTTTCAGCATTTATTTTAGAGAAACAGGAGACAAAAAATAAAAAGTGAACTATAAATAGAGTATTAAACTGTACAATGTAGAACAGTTTGATCTAAAAACCTGGTTTAAACAAGCTCCTTAATGAGCTTTTAAACCTCTTTCCTCCCCTATATAATTATTCAGCAAACACAATGAAGTACAGAACAGCATGTTAAAGAACAGGATCTCACACACACAAACCTAGAAAGGACCGGACGATTCAGGGAGTTGGTAATGTTATTAGTTTAATCCACTTTAGGTCAATAGTGATTAGAAGTCAGTACCATCTGACAGCTGTCTGGTGACCTATGTGAAATTTATTCACAGGTATCAGTCCAGTTCCTTAAGAATGTGTGTCACAAAAGCCACCATTAACAGTCACCATTTTTGGCAGTCTCAGCACAGACACCCAGGTCTGAATGAGCCATGGAGACTCAATCTGACAAGTGATCACTGCAAGGAAGAGTAGAAGTACATTGGCAAAAAAGAGGACAAGGGAAAGCTTGCCCTGCTGCTGCCCATGCTACGCCTCTTCTGTAGAGTTAGGACTTCAGGCTCCAAGGCTCTCATTCCATTCCAATGCCAAACACACTTTAAATAAATTTGGTAACACTTTTACCAGTATTAGGGTGTTGCACCAGAAGCCTTGAGAATATTATTTTCCTCCCTTATTTTGTTTGCAATACATTAGAACTTTTTATAAAGCAGAAAGGGCTCCGAAAAATTCCTCACCTCTGACTTTCTCTCACACCAAAAACAAGGCAAAAGCAATTAGCTAGCCAGTTAATTTATTCATCTGATTTCTTAGAGTAAATAAGGCATCATAGAACTAAGATAACAGACTTCAAACAGCTTCAATTAGAGGTAATGAGCACTTCACATTGAGCCTAAAGGACACAGTAGAGGAGAACAGGATTTTCATCTGGGCATGTTAGAGCTAAGGCAATAATCTGACTGAGTGCCTATTTCTTCCAATTATGGAACAGCTCCAAAGGACCAGGCTGTTTTGTACTTCTCAACAGGAACACAAATAAAACCAACTGACATCTTCTAGCACTAGGGCTATAGCAGGAGTGGCCAAAACGTGGCTCGTGAACTGCATGTTGCTCTTTTACAGTTAAAAGTGCAGCTTGCGGAGCCCCCCATATCCTCCATTCTCTGCTTATCAGACTAGGGGAGAGGGGGGTAAGAGCTCGGGGCTTCTGCCCTGCAGCGGGGTGGGGGAGCTACGGGCTTCTCCCAGAGATGACAGATGCCTGCTGAGAATGGGGGGAAGGGGCACAATTTAAAGGTTCACTACCTCCAACAGTTTGAGTCACCTCCCCCCCCCCCCCCTTCAGTGGCCCATCTCTGCAGCTCCCAGGTGTTAGCTCCACGTGGAGAGGCAGCGGCAAATGCTAGGAACTGCAGGGAGAGGCCGCTGCATTAGCTCCCCAGGGAGGGGCAGCAGCCAAAGCAGTGGCTATCCCTGCAGCTCCCAGCTGTTTGCCGCTGCCTCTCCCGAGAGCCACAGCTCCCAGCTTAGTGGCTCCAGCAGCTACTGTGCAGGGAGGGGCCTGGCGGAACCATTTAACCAAGCGGGGCCAGAAAACTTTGGCAAAAATGGGGGGGGCGGGCGGGGAAGAGGAGACATGACCCCACATGCTCCTCCCATGCATCTTCTCTGGCTTCTGCACAGTGGGGAGGGAAGTCTCAGGGCTTCAGCCCTGCGGGAGGCACCTGCCAGGACTCAGGGCTGAAGCACTGCTCCTGCCGAAGCCCTAAGATCCCTTCCCCTTGGGGGCTGAAGCTGAAGCCCTGAGTCCCGGCAGAAGTGCCCTGCGGGGGCTGAAGCCACACACCTTGTGGGGGCTTGAAGCCCCAAGACCCAGCAAGTACCTCCCACAAGGCTGAAGCCCCGAGACCCCCCTCCCCATGGGGCTGAAGCCCGAGCCCCAGCAGGTACGCCCTGTGGAGGCTGAAGCCCTAAACTCTGGCAGGCGTGCCCTGTGGGGGCTGAAGCCATGCATCCTGCGGGAGCTTAAGTCCCAGGGCCGGCAGGTACCTCCCATGGGGCTGAAGCTCCGAGATCCCCCTCCCCATAGGGCTGAAGTCCTGAGACTGACAAGCGCACCCTGCCACTCAAACTTCTGAAGATTGTCATATGTGGCTTGGAGGGCCAGTAAATTTAGCCACCCCTAGTCTATAGCAAAACCCAGTGTGGAAACTTTGCCACCTTTGGAACTCTGATGTGGTAAATAAGACATTGCAAAGAAATAAAAAATAAGCGTTCACAGCAACACATATCTGATCCCCTCATTTGCCGAAGAGTACATAAACCAAAAGGGATATTTTTAAATGGTGTTGCAAGTGCTGGTGGATCACAGGGGGTGTTTCAACATCATCAGTGTAGGATGGTCGGGAAAGGTTCATGACGTGCGCATCAGGAACTTGGGTCTGTTCAAAAAGCTGCAATCCAGGACTTTCTTTCCAGACCACAAAATGAACATTGATGACATTGAGATGCTTATAGTTATCCTGGGGGATGCAACCTATGCCTTGCTCCCATGGCTCATGAAGCCAAACACCTGCAGTCTGGACAGCAGTAAGGAATGGTTCAACTATATGCTCAGCAAGTGCAGAATGGTGGTTGAATGTGCCTTTTTGGTCATTTAAAAGGGCACTGGAGGGGGTACAGGTAGGGTCACCCCCAAGAATCGCATGCAGCTCGTTGTAGAACCGGCACGTGTGGGGTTCAGCACCAGAACGACTGTTTGCCTCCTGGTACACGTGGCAAAGTTCTTTTATTTTCACATGGCACTGCTGTATGTCCCTCATGTAGCCCTTCTCCCCCATTCCACAAGCGATCTTTGCATAGATGTCAGCATTTCTTCTGCTGGATCGGAGCTCTGCCTGCACAGACTTCTCACCACACAGCGATGAGATCCACCACCTCTTGTGCAAACCAGGTTGGGGCATGTAGTCTCCATGATCAGCTGTGCTCAAGCTGACACAAACCTAATGCTGATCAAACAGTAAATGGGAAATCAAAAATTCCCAGAGCTTTAGCAGGGGAGGGTCTGTTTCCTGGGTACCTTGCTGCAGTGCAGCAGAGTTGAGAATGATCTCCAGAGCGGTCTCAGATGAGCAATGTGGGACACCACCTGGAGGCCAATTAAGTCGAATTACACAGTGCTGTGTCTACACTACCTCGCAGTCAACCTATGAAAATCGAATTAAATGCTGTGCCTCTCACAGAGGTGGATTACAGAAGTAGACATTAGAGGTGACTTAGGTCGACGTAAAGGACCCGGTAGTATACACATACATTGACAGGTCGACTTAAGGTGGCTTCTTTCAACCTAACTCTGTAATGTAGACCAGGCCTCAGTGTAATTTTGTTAAACCCTATGACATCCCTGAGGAGTGACAGCAGGATCCCAGAGTTGAAAGTATCACCTGCTGCACAGACCCATTAATAAGAGTTTGGCTATATAGGCCTTAGTCACAGCCAAGAGGAGATCATCCATCAATGTTATTTGTTCCACATCCTTGCCTGAAGCTATTTTGGGAGGTTTTGGGAATACTGGCAATACGTAGATGAGTTCAAGAGGCAACTCTGGTGCTCACATTATTCAGTTTAACCCATTGACTGGCAGCAATTTTAATAAACATTAGTGCAATAATGATTGAGAAGGACAAAAATAAATATTATAGTTAAGATCTTATTACAATCAAAGCAACTCTTTTTACAGCAGAGACAAAAAACAACCAGTAAAGCCCACCAAGAAAAAATTACCTCTGAACACGGTACACTCGTGTCCATGGTGGTACAAGAGCCAGAATTCTAGCCACCAAATCCACTAAAGTGCTTGGAGAATAACTCTTGTATCTTCCAGACTTCCAGAGCTCATACAGGCCAGTACCACGGATCACCAGAGTTGGGTAGAGTTTCATGCCATCGGGGCGAAAAGAAGGGTTCTCAAAAAACTCCTGTAAACACAGAACACAAATGCAAATCAGAAACCAAAGCACTAGTTTCCTGGGGCTTTCAAACCAGAAGCTATCTCTTTTTAAAAAAAATTCAAGCTGCATCAGAAGGATAGATGCTTAAAGCACAATTATGAGAATGTATGTTCAATTTAAAAAGGCGGTCTTACATTCCGTTTCCAATATTTTTAATCAGTCTAAAGATTTATTCTTAAATGTAGAGGATTATACTTTTTTATAAAAGAATAAGATCGCTGCAGAAAAATTCACACAAGGAGAGGATACAGATTTCACCAGACTTCAATATGAAGTCAATAGATATCTGAGCTGTATTATTCATTGTAACAGATATTTGCCCAGAATCAGAGCAATATTAAGGAATGGGCATATCTTCACTCTCTGTGAACAACATTCAGAGATTACTTAATGTATCCAGGATACATCAACTGAATAGTAATATAAAAACAACTGAAACCGCACGTCACCTATACGCTGAGCAATACTGGGAAGGTGGAACAAACAGCACCTACTACTCACTTATCCATGTCTAAATTCCAGTAAACAGCTCCAAAGTGAAACCCTCCAAACTTCTATGGTCACTGGAAGCCATTAGGCATGTATAGTGTGCAGAAAAGTTATGAAATACTGTTTTACTACAAATAAAATTCCAGTGACCACAACTAAGGTCATTAGTCAAAAGCTAAAAGATTGATTAGAAGCACTGAGTCAATTATCTCACATTTGTCTATCTAAGATACTCTCATCACTGTAGTATCTGACAATCATTAATGGATTTTAATCTGACACCACCATTTATGAAGCAGGAAAACGTTATCCCAATTTTACTGATGAACTGAGACACAGCATATAATAAGTGACTTGCACATGGTCACACAAGTAGTCTGTGGCTGAGCTGGGAACAGAATTCAGATCATATCAGTCCCATTCCAGTTCCTAAAAAACAATATCATCTACTATCTAATTTACCATCCTCACTAGGATGGAAGACCAATGAATTCTGAAGCATGTTTACCAAGGAATACCGCTACATGGCCAGAGACAATATTGTGAGAAAACTGTGTAATGAACTGTATTAGTCAAAGATATATATATATATATACACACACACACACACACACACACAGATTAATATTATATATGATATTATAACAAAATAATATATATAATAATGGAATTTTTGCTTTTTAAATGTGTCTACTGATGCAGCATTTAAGAACTGAACTGAAACAGTTTCAGGGTTGTGTAAATCATTAAAACTGGTTTGTGTGTCTTATTTGTAAAATCTTTGGTCTGTGTAAATAGAGGGGTGAAGCAGAGAGTCATGGTGCCCCCACCCGATAAACGAACAAGTAAAAATCCAAGGCCACAAAAACAGACAAGTAAGATAAGTACTGGATACACCCCCAGTGGGGTTTACAGCACAGAAGTAGACAGATACAAGGAAGTTTTAACAAAATAAACAAAAATGTATTAGTTTAGGTTAGTTATTGTGATTTATGAATGAGAATGTTCTAATTAGACAGGTACACAGATGAGGTAACTTAGTAAACTGAGTCTGTGCAAAGTTACGGAACAAGGGATAAAATACAGATGATTGACAATAGAAGAGCGGAGAAGACACAGGGGAAGAACATAGCAGAGCCCAATGATTTGAAAAGAGTCACCCTGTCACGAGGACAGGTAACTTGATTAATTACCTTTCTTATCTTAACTGGTTTTGCATTATGCGTAATTCATAGGTGATAACAGCATTGTCTTAAAACATGCAAAATAAAGGCTATAAGAAACTGTTTAAGCCTACATTGAAATGGATCTCATCTTTCACCAAACAACGTGCTCAGCAAAAGCTTTCGTGGTGCGGTAAGATCACCAATGATGGCCACCAGTTGAATATCCAGCCATATTCAGTCCTGGAACCTTAGTCTAGGACAGGGATCGGCAACCTTTGGCATGTGGCTCGCCAGGGTAAGCACCCTGGTGGGCCGGGCCGGTTTGTTTACCTGCCGCGTCCGCAGGTTCGGCCAATCGCAGCTCCCACTGGCTGCGGTTCGCCGCTCCAGGCCAATGGGGTTTGCTGGAAGCGGCGGCCCGCACATCCCTCGGCTCGCGCCGCTTCCCACAGCCCCCAATGGCCTGCAGTGGTGAACCGCGGCCAGTGGGAGCTGCGATTGGCCGAACCTGCGGACGCGGCAGGTAAACAAACCGGCCCGGCCCACCGGGGTGCTTACCCTGGCGAGCTGCGTGCCAAAGGTTGCCGATCCCTGGTCTATGACAAGTCACAGTTCTTGGGAAGGTTTTGTTTTGTTTTGTTTTTAAAATCTTTTCTGTTGAGGCCTTCTGAAGTGAAAGAGTCTTTTACCAAAAGAAGGATTCAGTCAAGTTCCAGTTCAGCAGAAACCCTTTTATCCCAAAGTTTTCATGAACCAACTTTTCGTTATGGCCCCCAAAGTATTTCACATGTCAAAATTAAATGATGTTAGGATGTCATCTCAGCCGTGTCATCAAAAGTGAAAGTAATAATACTTTGCATACATATACATGGTAGCAATTTTCATAATCTCAAAGCATTTTACAAACAGAGCCACAAAACATCCCAGTGAGTCAGGTAAACAACACTGGACACATTTTTGGAACAGGCAACCTGAGGCACAGAAAGACCAAATGTCTCACCCAATGCCACATACGAATCAGTGGCTGGGCCAAGAATAGAATTCAGCAGGTCAGACACTCAGAGTCAGGCTTCAATGACAGATTTCCACCCTCTTGTGGGAGCTCAAAGGCACTCCACGTGTAAAAGAAAGCAGTTATGAATGGAGGAATGAGTAACACTCTAGCACTAGATCACGGTGCTCTGAAGAGAAAAATAAAGACATCATGATGCTTTGTCTGGAAATTCATAGACTTAAATCTGAAGAGGCTGGAGTAATATGACCAAGCAGCACAAAAATAAAAGTGAGATATTGCAGTAAGGAAGCACTGAAAACTTCTACAATGAAATACAGAAAATACAAATAACAAATCAATCACTCTGTTTTTGGTGCTACTGCAGAAAAAAAATTCTTTCCACTAATAAGGTTCAACATTAGTATTCACAGCAATGTTTGAACGAATGTCAAAAGAAAGTGTGATTTCCCTGTCAGAATACTTAGAAGGTCATTGATTTATATTATAAATTAAATGCAAATACATTAATGCACCATTAAGGTTTAGAAATCAAGCATTCAAAGGCAAGGTCAAAAGTTATGGTTTCTAACATAGCACTAGCTTCACTATCTTGCATCTCTCATATTTTTATAGCCTAGATTTAACTAACAGTCACCTACTTCCCATTTATGTTACTTAACACATACACCAGAGAAGGCATCTGGTCGAAAAATGGTAATGTTTTTGCATACTTTTTTAAAAAATTATTTTTCAAAATTTTCCTCACTTTTTTTGTTATTTCGATAACAAACAAACAAAAAATCCCCTCCTTTTTCTCCCTTTCCAACCCGACCTTTCCAGCAGGAAAATGGAAAAAAGGAAAAAGGACAAGAAAGAGAATTTTTTCCATCAAAAACCAACATTTTGAACAAAATATTTAGTTTTTAAAAGACATTTTAAATGAAAAGTGTTTTCAAGTGAAAATTTTTGACCAAATCTAACATGAAATATACAAGACCTGCAATGGGGCCATGTCAAAGTGGTGGTAGAAACCTTAGCTTTTTAATTAGAGCTGAAATGATGCCTTTAAAAGCTGATGTGATCAAGGCACCTTACTATGAGATAGCACCTCATTTAAGGGCAGAGCAACATTAAGGCTCCATGGAGCCTTAAGCAATGCCCATTAGAGTCAATGGGAGTCATTCCACTGATTTAAATAGGCATTGGATCAGAACCTTAAGCACTAAACTACTCATAAGTGCCTCAGCGGTTACAAATTTAAGCAATTAAAGGTGACAAAGCTAGAGGAGTCCAGCTGACACCCAATGTTCTAAAATCACTTTAGGATGCAGAAAAATGCTCTCACGTGCATATATATTCCAAATGGAAACATAACTTTAAAGCTACTAAATCAATTTTCTTCAGCTTTGAGATGTAGTTTTTCTCTTGCTAAAGACTACAAAAACACAGGTTGACACTTCTTTCAAAACTCAAAGGTTGATGCTAGAGCCAAATTTTAAATCAGAGCATTTGGGAGGGGGGCATTATGTTTTCATACTGGTTTAACTTATTTTAAAACATCTCAGCTGAATCAGGTCAGCTCTTTTTAGTTATCTTTGGGTTGACAACATGGGACTCTTCAGACTAAACGGATTTTTTTCAGAAAGTTATGAGCATCTGAAAAAGAGGAACAGAGGGTCCTGTGGCACCTTTGAGACTAACAGAAGTACTGGGAGCATAAGCTTTCGTGGGTAAGAACCTCACTTCTTCAGATGCAAGTAATGGAAATCTCCAGAGGCAGGTATATATCAGTGTGGAGATAACGAGGTTAGTTCAATCAGGGAGGGTGAGGTGCTCTGCTAGCAGTTGAGGTGTGAACACCAAGGGAGGAGAAACTGTTTCTGTAGTTGGATAGCCATTCACAGTCTTTATTTAATCCTGATCTGATGGTGTCAAATTTGCAAATGAACTGGAGCTCAGCAGTTTCTCTTTGGAGTCTGGTCCTGAAGTTTTTTTGCTGTAAGATGGCTACCTTTACATCTGCTATTGTGTGGCCAGGGAGGTTGAAGTGTTCTCCTACAGGATTTTGTATATTGCCATTCCTGATATCTGACTTGTGTCCATTTATCCTCTTGCGTAGTGACTGTCCAGTTTGGCCAATGTACATAGCAGAGGGGCATTGCTGGCATATGATGGCATATATAACATTGGTGGACGTGCAGGTGAATGAGCCGGTGATGTTGTAGCTGATCTGGTTAGGTCCAGTGATGGTGTTGCTGGTGTAGATATGTGGGCAGAGTTGCATCGAGGTTTGTTGCATGGGTTGGTTCCTGAGTTAGAGTTGTTATGGTGCGGTGCGTGGTTGCTGGTGAGAATATGCTTAAGGTTGGCGGGTTGTCTGTGGGCGAGGACTGGCCTGCCTCCCAAGGTCTGTGAAAGTGAGGGATCATTGTCCAGGATGGGTTGTTGATTACTGATGATGCGTTGGAGAGGTTTAAGCTGAGGACTGTAGGTGATGGCCAGTGGAGTTCTGCTGGTTTCTCTTCTGGGCCTGTCTTGTAGCAGGAGGCTACACGCATGGCCCCACAATATGCCAACATTTTTATGGCTGACCTGGAACAACGCTTCCTCAGCTCTCGTCCACTCATGCCCCTTCTCTACCTACGCTATATTGATGACATCTTCATCATCTGGACCCATGGGAAGGAGGCCCTGGAAGAATTCCACCATGCTTTCAACAGCTTCCACCCCACCATCAACCTCAGCCTGGACCAATCTACACAGGAGGTCCACTTCCTGGACACCACCGTACAAATAAGCGATGGCCACATTAACACCACCCTATACCGAAAACCCACCGACCGCTACGCCTACCTTCATGCCTCCAGCTTCCACCCCGGTCACACCACACGATCCATCGTCTACAGCCAAGCACTGAGGTACAATCGCATCTGCTCCAACCCCTCAGACAGAGACCAACACCTACAAGATCTTCACCAACCATTCTCAAAACTACGATACCCACACAAGGAAATAAAGAAACAAATCAACAGAGCCAGACGTGTACCCAGAAGCCTCCTGCTACAAGACAGGCCCAGAAGAGAAACCAACAGAACTCCACTGGCCATCACCTACAGTCCTCAGCTTAAACCTCTCCAACGCATCATCAGTAATCTACAACCCATCCTGGACAATGATCCCTCACTTTCACAGACCTTGGGAGGCAGGCCAGTCCTCGCCCACAGACAACCCGCCAACCTTAAGCATATTCTCACCAGCAACCACGCACCGCACCATAACAACTCTAACTCAGGAACCAACCCATGCAACAAACCTCGATGCAACTCTGCCCACATATCTACACCAGCAACACCATCACTGGACCTAACCAGATCAGCTACAACATCACCGGCTCATTCACCTGCACGTCCACCAATGTTATATATGCCATCATATGCCAGCAATGCCCCTCTGCTATGTACATTGGCCAAACTGGACAGTCACTACGCAAGAGGATAATTGGACACAAGTCAGATATCAGGAATGGCAATATACAAAATCCTGTAGGAGAACACTTCAACCTCCCTGGCCACACAATAGCAGATGTAAAGGTAGCCATCTTACAGCAAAAAAACTTCAGGACCAGACTCCAAAGAGAAACTGCTGAGCTCCAGTTCATTTGCAAATTTGACACCATCAGATCAGGATTAAACAAAGACTGTGAATGGCTATCCAACTACAGAAACAGTTTCTCCTCCCTTGGTGTTCACATCTCAACTGCTAGCAGAGCACCTCACCCTCCCTGATTGAACTAACCTCGTTATCTCCACACTGATATATACCTGCCTCTGGAGATTTCCATTACTTGCATCTGAAGAAGTGAGGTTCTTACCCACGAAAGCTTATGCTCCCAGTACTTCTGTTAGTCTCAAAGGTGCCACAGGACCCTCTGTTGCTTTTTACAGATTCAGACTAACACGGCTACCCCTCTGATACTTGAAAAAGAGGAGTTATTTAATATCTGTATTATTGTAGTGCCTAACAGTCCTAATTATGAACCAGGACCCCACCATACTAGGTGACATTCAAAACAATAAAAAGATAGTCCCTGCCCTGGGAAACTGACCATGTAATATATGGAGATATACTTATCTCATAGAAGTGGAAGGGACCCTGAAAGGTCTTTGAGGCCAGCCCCCTGCCTTCACTAGCAGGACCAAGTACTGATTTTGCCCGAGATCCCTAGGTGGCCCCCTCCAAGATTGAACTCACAACCCTGGGTTTAGCAGGCCAATGCTCAAACCACTAAGCTATCCCTCTCCCCCTAAAAGTAATGTAAATTAGAATATTTGAGGTAACTATAGCATGCTCACACTGCAAACAATATAACAAATAACCAGAAAGTCCTGCTATTCAAAATCCTGCAGCTTTATCTGGGTTCCGATAGACATGTTTTATTTGTATGAACAGCTGCTCTATGAATTACAAAGAGAGAATCTTAATAAAATCCCATCAGTAGACACTTTCAGTGTACAAGGTTATTCAAGTTAGCCATTAAACATATTTTATGAGAACAGTAATTGATTTTATTAGCACATGCCTTTGTTGTAGAAGTTCCCCGTTATTACAGCTAATGGCATCTATAGCATCCATTCAGCCACAACCTCATAAACTCACTGCCAGCATGAATAATCAGGGTCTGATTGGTGCAAAATTAGTTATTAAGATGCCACTCACTTTCCATCAATGCGGAGGCATCAAAGTGGAAGCTAGACTCCTGCCTTTCGTCTGATTCCAATCAGTTGTTTTATAAACTAGTCATTATTTTGCATTAGTTTACAAAATAGCTTAGATATTACTTGCCATTAGTGCTGTCCAATATAACAGGTGTTAGATGGAAAACTGCAGTCTGTTTAATACCAATGAGAACCAAAACAATTTTTTTTTTTAAAAAGGAAAGAACACAGGAGTTGGAGGTTGGGGAAGGTAAACTACTGGACTTGAATATCAAAGTAAATTTACTTCCAAATTAGGTAACCATCTAATTTTTGATGGTTTTATCACTATGATATTTAATAAACTGAGAATCTGTTTGCTACCTATGTATTTGGTTATATGTGCAATACAAGGATCAACTGGTTCTAGACCAGTACTCAGTATATCCAGTGATACTCAGACCTCAGTGGTTCAGGAGCCAATATGGCAATCAACATTACCCAAAAGAGCCACAGTATGTGAATTCATTGTTTCATTTACTGTGCTGTTTGTTTATTTATTTATTTATTTTTGGGTTATTCTAACCAAGTATTATTTTATCAACTACAATTGGTCAATAACATAGTAAAAGCATCCTGATTGGTTAATAAATGACAGTGTTTCAATATCATGTGTTACAAAGAGCCACAGGAGACACATTAAAGAACCACTTGCAGCTCCTGAGCCTCAGCCTGAGTATCACTGATCTAGTCCAAAGTTTCTTCCTGCCCCTGTCACAGGTTAGCAAGTATTTAAAAAAAAAAAAATTCTAATTATGATCTTGCATCCCCCACACCCAAATTTCAATTCTGACTTGACTTTAGCAACTGCTTTCGATCCACTAGAGTTAGAGATGCATTTTAATGATATCTGAAAGCTGCAATTCTGCTCCTCATTGGAAGGGAAAGAAGAGTGGAAGATCTAGGGATTCATCCCATCTTTCCACAGAAACAGAGAACCACCAGCCATCTTTAATCTTCCTGCTATGACTAGTCTCAATGCCACTGGGAGAGATTGCTCATTGTATAAATGTTGCAATTTTCCCCATTTGCTAGGTTTACTAAAATGACAGAATTATTTCGAGTAGGAATGCAAGTTAACAAAAATCAAATACATTTTAAAACAATTGTGCATCATAAATGAGTTTTCACTCAATTTGATTGCATCAATATACTCAAGAACGTCAATTTTATGGATTACCCATAATAAACAGTGATTTATGCTTATATCCTCCTGAAATTGAGATGAGCAATGTCTTAAAACTCAGTAATCCAGCATTTCTGGCAGAATAATTTATAACAATAAATGTTATAAATTATTCTGCACACAAAAGCCACAACAGCTTTGAATGACTTTCTCCAATTCTGCAGAGGGATGATATAACTCTATGCTTTAAAAATAAAGTTTGTGGTCCAGATATGGAGGTATTAGTTTTATCTTTAATATTTGCAGTGTTTCTTTCTTCTTTTCTTTAAATGCTACAGTGCTAAAATTAAACACCACAGAGAATGGTCTCCTTTCACTGAAGCTTACAACTACATGATGTAAAATACTGGAGGATTAGCATACAAAAAATCTATCAAAAGATTAGAAATATCTGTTGAAGAATACTTATCTTCATTAACTATATTTATATACATATCTAGTGTCTTCGTTACAAAGAATCCCAATGTAGTTAACAAGTTATAACTATATAGGAATCCCATATGCACCTCAGAAATGCAGCTGTTTAACAGTGCACAGCAATACTACACAGTAAAACGAAGAACCACACAAACATAATGCTGCCATATAAAACTTCAGAGTTCGTTGTACCAGAGCTGGAATTTGGCCACAGCATGGAAGTTAACACCACCATCCTTGCAAACAGATCAAGTATGAATTTTCAGATACACAAATCAGGTTACTAGCTCATTGCTACAGCTTCTATACATCATATAAACAACTCCAGATTTCATCATGTTAACAAAAATTTCTAAAGCAGCTGTGCCCAACTTTCAGCTTCCCCCAGTATACAGGGTACCTGTAAACCAATGTGCAGCCAAGGGAGGAAAGACCATTTTCCAGTTGAATACAGTAACTTTCCTGGCTACAACTATGCTAAAAAAACCTTCTTAGCTACTGACAAATCAAGCTATCACACTTTACCACCAAACTGTGTATAACTAGAATTACAGGAACTACTGGTCCATGAAAACATAAAATCCAACATTTTACCCCCAAAAAGCTAAGTTCTCTGCTTATGATAAAAATCTATTTTCAGCCCATCTACACATGTATTTCTTCAAATCCAGTACATACAGGCATGTGGAGAACAGCACACCCTCTGTCTAATTTTGCCCCAACTACTGGGCAGCATCACATAACAGGAAAGTATCTGTATTGTTCTGAGTTTCATACATCATAACATGATCATTTGAAGAGCATACACAACAGGATACGAAAGAAACCTATCAACATTACATTAATCACTGGGACCTTGATATATATTGAGCATACAGAAACAACGCAACGCAAAACAAATTATTGTGGTCCAAAAGTCACCTTACGTTTTTGGCAGATCCCTATAGTTAATGGGAGCCCATCCTTTATTATCGATACATCTGAGATATTTCTGTAACGCCATCATTGCAGCATTTGAATGCTAAACAGATAAATTAGTTCTGCACGTTAATGTCCATAGAAGGTTTTATAGAAGAGTCTGCAATTTCTGTTCTAGGAAGCTCTGTTATTTATTTCCCCCAGAAAAATATTAATTTCATTTACTACATATAGCTTTTTCGAAAGTGCTCTACCAGCAAATTAATCCTCACAACATCCCTATGAGGTAAGGAAGCATTACTGCCATGTTACACATGCCCACACACCTGATGGGGCAAAGTCCCACCAGTTTACACCAGAATCAGCATCAATGGAGCTGAACTAATTTACATCAGAGGAGAATTAGGCGCAGAGAGGTTATATAGCCTTGCTGTGCAGTCTTCAGCAAGCAAGGGCAGCAAGAATTAGAATTGTGGGATTCCTTGCTCCCAGGCGCCAATGATATCCAATGGACCTTAATATTTCACACTGTCTTAATATTTCAATCATGCTGCCACATGGATAATGACCATTTTAATGAGTCAGAGCAAAGCTTTTTAACAAAGAGGCAAGCCTCGAGTTGTTTCTTAATTCCCTTGAGCGGTTTCTTAATTTGTGGAAGGTAAGGTACAACATTATTCCTTCCACAATGAAAAGGAAACAACTCTAGTTTACTCCCCAGCCACTTAGAGGTATTTAGTCTTTGGAAGAGATCCTCAGACTTCAGCAGCATGACTTAATATTTCTTTTCAACCACAGAACACAAGTCATCCATCAAAGAACTGGGCAATCCTCTCCACATGGCACTTACTGCACAGAACAGACCATCTGCTTCATCTTCTGTGTGCTCCAAATGAGTCTTTACATTTATTCCAGCTTTCCCAGGTATATAACACTGGTTTTTATATTTTTGCCAAGAATAGTCACCTCCTCTCCCCAAAGACTGAGAATAGTACAATTCTGTTCCCCTAAGAGCAGATCCTCACTCTCATGAATTAGTACGTAAGTTCTGCCAGGCTTACCTTCCTCCAAGATGTTCTGTAATACCCGTTATTTAAAAGCAGTTCCTTCTGCCCTAAAAACGCCTGACTAGCAACTCAGCAACACTTTTGTTGATTGACCCGTCTTGGTCACACCTCTCCATGCTTGCAGAGAATCCTAATCTCAGGTATATGGTTTTGGACAGCCTCTACAGGTTGTATGCTCTTGCAGTGAGTGACATGTCTCTTCCATATCGGTCTTATAAAAAAATAATTTCCTAACTTTTTATATTTCATGACTCAACTTACCCCATCATGACATCAAGACCATCAATTTTATTATCATTCAGCTACAGTGAATGCAAATTGCCTATAAACCTGTCAAATTATTTTGTATTGTATTGTTCCCTATATTCATATGGGCCTTTTTTTAAGGGTTCCTTCCATCTCTGGATTTCCCTTCCTTGGCACTGGTCCATCATTCTAGCTTCAGCAGAGGGGAGGTGGAAGGGATTTAGTGGTACATTAAAAGCTTAATCTTGTGGCTATGGGCTTGAGAACCACTGGTTGGATAGAGGTATGGTAACTATCCAATCCCACAGGAGTGCATGGTTGATTGGGGATTGCTAAATGGTAGGGTGATCTTTCAGACTTGGTGGGAGAAGAGTCTCATACTTGTCTATTTGGAGCTCTTGGTGCAGTGGCAAGAATCTTGTACAGATGGTCTTTGCATCCACCATGCCCTTCTTGATTCATAAAAACTACTGTGAGGAAATTTGGGTGAGGCAAAATACCAAGTACTGCACAGAATACAGGAGGCAAGACCCCTGCTCTAAGGAGTTTAGAATCTATTAAACAGAAAACAAGGAGAAAAACAAAAAGTGTATGTTGTGGATTGGCTGTTTTATACACAATGTGTATCTGTTCTGCTCAGGCCTTACAGGGCTAGAAGTGAGTGAGTATCTCAATAGCAAACCAACCCTTTCCCCTTTGCAATGGTATTAAGCTCCAGTTTCTATCTTTGAGATATCAGACCTCAAACCTAGGTCTGAAGATTGACAGGCTCAGGCTTAGATTAGTGTTATTTTTGAGAAAAGTCTTCATTTTGGAGAATGAAGATAATATTTTTTATAGCAGCTGGGTTGTGGGGGGGTTTTGGCAACCATTTGAGGCTGCTCAGAGATTATAAGTGTTAGAAATATTGCCAGCAATAATGAATTAGTGGGCAGAGTTCAGGTGAGGTAATCAAAGACTCATAATAAATGCAATTTATCACATAACCATGCAATTTATCATTTACATGTGATCAAGTGCGATATAAAATCATTTATTTACACTTTATATAGTAAAATGTACACCTCAACACAAGGGCCACAGAAGGTACCTTAATCTTTTGCATTTCCTGACTAATTTTAACCGTGAAACCTTAACATAGACAATAGCACAGCTTTCTACATGGATATCATGTTTTGGTTTGTATGCCTATGGGCAGCGCTTCACCCACCATATAGCAGACTTAAGTCAAGTTTATAAATTCCTTCTACTGATTCAGCTACTCTCTTAATGTATATGAATAGGTAAGGGGGCCTTACTTAAGAGGAAGACGGAGTTATTTCCAGTGCCACATGTGTGTAGCCATGGAGAGTATAGCTTTTCTTTTGTTTAAAGTATTCTCAGAGTTGCAGCAGATACCCAATGAGCACATGCAAGTTGATTTACATACAGACATTGGGGGTTACATGCATACAACATGGCCAGCTCAAAAAAAATGTGCGCACACACTGGCCCTATATCTAGATTTCATCTATAAAGAAAATATAAGCTCATTTTACCTCAGAAAAAAAAAGATTCTAAAAATACCTACTTCCTTACTGTCAATAGACTTGTTAACAAAAATAACCATTACATTGTTCATAGTTCATGACTGCAATTATTTGCAATTTGCAGTTATCACTATTTCTGAAGTTTACTAAGTCTTTGAATAAAGCTCCAGTAACTATTTTTGAAAGACAGGTCATTAAACACCTTCTGTTCTATCTTTGAAGATGTGTGCATGGAAGAAAGGAAAAAACCTTTCAGCTGTAATGTGTACCACCTGCCAAGAATATTTCAATGAAGGGATGTTTAGTACAATTTAAAATGGAAACCTTTTTCCCTACCAAAAAGTTTTAGAACCTCCATTTAACACAGCAGTAATCCTATTACCCAAAAGAATAAAATCAATGTTTGTTAGCTGGTTTAGCCATCTCTTATTAGTTGTGTAAAGGCTCCTGATGGAGATTTATATTCTTTTTAGGGCTGTCAAATGATTAAAAAAAATTAATTACAAGATTTTTTTTCCCCTCGATTAATCACAGTTTTAATTATCAGCGGGGTAGACGTGTTAGTCTGAATCTGTAAAAAGCAACAGAGGGTCCTGTGGCACCTTTAAGACTAACAGAAGTATTGGGAGCATAAGCTTTCGTGGGTAAGAACCTCACTTCTTCAGATGCAAGTAATGGAAATCTCCAGAGGCAGGTATAAATCAGTATGGGGATAATGAGGTTAGTACAATCAGGGAGGGTGAGGTGCTCTGCTAGCAGTTGAGGTGTGAACACCAAGGGAGGAGAAACTGCTTCTGTAGTGGGATAGCCATTCACAGTCTTTGTTTAATCCTGATCTGATGGTGTCAAATTTGCAAATGAACTGGAGCTCAGCAGTTTCTCTTTGGAGTCTGGTCCTGAAGTTTTTTTGCTGTAAGATGGCTACCTTTACATCTGCTATTGTGTGGCCAGGGAAGTTGAAGTGTTCTCCTACAGGTTTTTGTATATTACCATTCCTGATATCTGACTTGTGTCCATTTATCCTCTTGCATAGTGACTGTCCAGTTTGACCAATGTACATAGCAGAGGGGCATTGCTGGCATATGATGGCATATATAACATTGGTGGACGTGCAGGTGAATGAGCCGGTGATGCTGTAGCTGCTCTGGTTAGGTCCTGTGATGGTGTTGCTGGTGTAGATATGTGGGCAGAGTTGGCATCGAGGTTTGTTGCATGGGTTGGTTCCTGCGTTTGAGTTGTTATGGTGCAGTGCATGGTTGCTGGTGAGAATATGCTTAAGGTTGGCAGGTTGTCTGTGGGCGAGGACTGGCCTGCCTCCCAAGGTCTGTGAAAGTGAGGGATCGTTGTCCAGGATGGGTTGTAGATTACTGATGATGCGTTGGAGAGGTTTAAGCTGAGGACTGTAGGTGATGGCCAGTGGAGTTCTGTTGGTTTCTCTTCTGGGCCTGTCTTGTAGCAGGAGGCTTCTGGGTACACGTCTGGCTCTGTTGATTTGTTTCTTTATTTCCTTGTGTGGGTATCGTAGTTTTGAGAATGCTTGGTGAAGATCTTGTAGGTGTTGGTCTCTGTCTGAGGGGTTGGAGCAGATGCGATTGTACCTCAGTGCTTGGCTGTAGACGATGGATCGTGTGGTGTGACCGGGGTGGAAGCTGGAGGCATGAAGGTAGGCGTAGCGGTCGGTGGGTTTTCAGTATAGGGTGGTGTTAATGTGGCCATCGCTTATTTGTACGGTGGTGTCTAGGAAGTGGACCTCCCGTGTAGATTGGTCCAGGCTGAGGTTGATGGTGGGGTGGAAGCTGTTGAAATCATGGTGGAATTCTTCCAGGATCTCCTTCACATGGGTCCAGATGATGAAGATGTCATCAATATAGCATAGGTAGAGAAGGGGCATGAGTGGACGAGAGCTGAGGAAGCGTTGTTCCAGGTCAGCCATAAAAATGTTGGCATATTGTGGGGCCATGCGGGTGCCCATAGCGGTGCCACTGGTCTGGAGGTATATATGGTCACCAAATTTGACATAATTGTGCGTGAGGATAAAGTCACAGAGCTCAGCAATAAGTTGTGCTGTGTCATCATCAGGGATACTGTTCCTGACAGCTTGTATTCCATCTGTGTGTGGGATGTTTGTGCAGAAAGCCTCTACATCCATGGTGGCTAGGATGGTGTTTTCTGGGAGGTCACCAATGCATTGTCGTTTTCTCAGGAAATCTGTGGTGTCACGGAGATAGCTGGGAGTGCTGGTGGTGTAGGGTCTGAGTAGGGAGTCCACATATCCAGACAGTCCTTCAGTGAAAGTGCCAATGCCCGAGATGATGGGGCGTCCAGGATTTCCAGGTTTGTGGATATTAGGTAGTAGATAGAATAACCCTGGTCAGGGCTCTAAGGGTATGTTGATTTGTTCCTGTGTTAGTGTAGGGAGTGTCCTGAGTAGATGATGCAGTTTCTTAGTGTATTCCTCAGTGGGATCTGAGGAAAGTGGCCTGTAGAATTTGGTATTGGAGAGTTGTCTGGCAGCCTCCTTCTGGTAGTCAGACCTGTTCATGATGACAACAGCACCTCTTTATCAGCCTCTTTGATGATAATGTCAGGGTGGTTTCTGAGGCTGTGGATGGCATTGCGTTCTGCACGACTAGGTTACTTGCATCTGAAGAAGTGAGGTTCTTACCCATGAAAGCTTATGCTCCCAATACTTCTGTTAGTCTTAAAGGTGCCACAGGACCCTCTGTTGCTTTTCACAGTTTTAATCACACTGTTAATAATAGAATACCATGTATTTAAATATTTTTGGATGTTCTCTACATTTTCAAATATATTGATTTCAATTACAACACAGATACAAAGTGTAGTACGTTGCACACTTTATAATATTTTTATTACACATATTTGCACTGTAAAAAAAGAAATCGAATTTTTCATTTCACCTCAGACAAGTACTGCAGTTCAATTTCTTTATCATGAAATGCAACTTCTAAACGTAGAATTTTTTTTTAATATACCAAGCAACAGAGGGTCCTGTGGCACCTTTAAGACTAACAGAAGTATTGGGAGCATAAGCTTTCGTGGGTAAGAACCTCACTTCTTCAGATGCAAGTAATGGAAATTTCCAGAGGCAGGTATAAACCTCGTTATCTCCATACTGGTTTATACCTGCCTCTGGAAATTTCCATTACTTGCATCTGAAGAAGTGAGGTTCTTACCCACGAAAGCTTATGCTCCCAATACTTCTGTTAGTCTTAAAGGTGCCTCAGGACCCTCTGTTGCTTTTTACAGATTCAGACTAACACGGCTACCCCCCTCTGATACTTTTAATATACCTGCACTCAACAATAAACAATGAAAAACTTTAGAGCCTACAAGTCTACTCAGTACTACTTCCTGTTCAGCCAAGCACTAAGGCAAAACAAGTTTGTTTACACGTACAGAAGATAATGCTGCTGGCTTCTTATTTACAATGTCACCTGAAAGTGAGAACAGGTGTTCGCATGGCTCTGTTATAGCCGGCATTGCCAGGTATTTACGTGCCATATATACTAAACATTTTTATTCCCCTCCATGCTTCGATCACCATTCCAGAGGACCTGCATCCATGCTGATGACAAGTTCTGCTTGATAACGATCCAAAACTGTGCGGACTGACGCATGCTCGTTTTCATCATCTGAGTCAGATGCCACCAACAGAAGGCTGATTTTCTTTTCAGGTGGTTCAAGTTTTCTAGTTTTTGCATTGGAGTGTTGGTCTTAACTCTTCTGAAAGCATGTTCCACACCTCGTCCCTCAGATTTTGGAAAGCATTTAGATTCTTAAACCATAGGTCGAGTGCTGTAGCTATCTTTAGAAATCTCACATTGGTACCTTCTTTGCGTTTGTCAAATCTGCAGCAAAAGTGTTGTTAAATCAAAAAACGTGCTGGGTCGTCACCCGAGACTGCCATAACATGAACTATATGGCAGAATGCAGATAAAACCACAGAGCAGGAGACATACTGAACTCCTTGGGAGAGAATTGTAACAAATTTAATTTAATTAACGTATTATTTTTTAACGAGTGTCATCAGTATGGAGGCATATCCTCTGAAATGCTGGCCAAAGCATGATAGGGCATACGAATGTTTAGCGTATCTGGCACATAAATACTTTGCAATGCCAGCCATAAAAATGCCATGTGAACGCCTGTTTGCACTTTCAGGTACATTGTAAATAACAAGCGGGCAGCATTATCTCCTGTAAATGTAAACAAACTTGTTTGTCTTAGTGATTGACTGAACAAGAAGTAGATTCCAAAGTTTTACGTTATTTTGTTTTTGAGTGCAGTTATGTAACAACAACAACAAAAATCTATATTTGTAAATTGCACTTTCATGATAAAGAGATTGAACGACGGTACTTATCTGAGGTGAAAAGAAATAGTATTTTTCAGTTGTTTATATTTTTTACAGCAGTAATACTTTTATCTAAGATAATATAAAGTGAGCATTGTACACTTTGTGCTCTGTGTTGCAAGTGAAATCAATATATTTGAAAACAGAAAAATATCCAAAATATTTATAATAAATTTCAACTGGTATTCTATTATTAACAGTGTGATTAAAATTGTGATTAATTGTAATTAATTTTTAATTGAGTTAATTGGTTTTGAGTCAATTGCTTGAGTTAACTGCGATGAATTGACAGCCGGAATAATTTTAATTATTTATGAATTTCAGGTACTGTGGGAACTGTAAGCTCTTTGGAAAAAATAAATAGAAGTTTGTCTGCAGCTAAAAGAAGTTATATAATAGCATTTCACAGGATACAGGATAATCATATACCTTCCACCACATTACCTGAGATTAACTCCTCTTCTCTCTTCAGTGGTGGAAGCACCACAAAAGACTGTACTATATCAGCCCTCTAGCCTACACAATTCAACCACAGAACATAAAAGTGTGGAAGTAGAGCAAGAACTGACAGGGATTTGAAGGGGAGTTCAATGCATACAGTCTCTTCTGTGAGCAAGAGTCAGGCTAGCCGTAACCCTAATAAAGTGAGATTTGTAAAAGCGAGGATTGTGTGAGGCGAGTGGGAAAGAACTGTGTGAGAAGTTGTTGCGACCTTGTGTAGATGATATGGAATGTAGACTAGAGTCTAAATAGATGTGGAAAATAAGATATCAGGATCACCTATGTATAAACAAAATGCAGCTGTTGCTCATTATTGTACGTAACAAAAAGGTATAAATGGTTGTCTTAATTGTTTATCTTTTGAGAGACCTGCCTAGGACGGGGAAACCCTGTGTCCTAGTGCACTCTCCCCCGCCGCGCAATTGCTAGAGATAATAAAGTATCTGATTTGCTGCACCCAAAAAAGAGAGTGAGAAGTCTGTTTTTCTCCGACAAAAGCATCAAGTGGAAAGATAAAATATAATGCTAAAATGGGACTATATCTGCAGTTTGTCTGCAGAAAAGTTCCATTACGAAAGGAAGTTTAACTTGCACACCTCTGTAACGTACATCAGGCAACGACATATTAACAGCCTGAGAACATACTTACAATGGCTGCATTTTGTTTAGTTCCATAAAATTATACTAGCTGAACTACAATTAGTCATTAATATGGATACAGTCTGCTAAATTACAGTCAGTTTCTACTCAGCAGCTCACAAACAGCAGAAGGAGAAATTCCCAGAATACAATTCCTAATTCTTCAGACTCCTAAATCTTTTGCTTAAACCTTAAGTTCTGTTCAGTATAGTTCCTGGCAAGTGTGATTCATGATTCCCCCATTCATTTACCCCTCCCATCGACTCATCTCTCTTGTGCTACAAAGAAGAAGCTGAGTGTTTAATCACATTCCACAGAATGAGGTGTCTGCTCTGGTAAGAAGCCCATTTATTCCTGCTGACTTCTTGATTTATTTCAGCTAGTATTCTAATTATTGTATCAGTCCGACTGCTAGGGTAGGCTCTGGGGATTGTTGGTCTTAGCCATTACATTTACACTTGCCAACAAGAACAACCAGAGTGTGTAAATCTCCTGGAATTCCTGGCATGATGACATGGATGTGATGGGAGGAAAACAGGATCACCCTTAAAATTATTCACATTATGCGGTGGGGGGAAAACAACAACAAAAGTGATCCCATACTGTGGTGACAGGCACCAGTATAAGAACCTGGATAGAAAATGAGAAAGAGAAATGAAGGAAAAATAAATATTGCATATCATTTGTGTCAAAAAAACATTAAGGATATTACAGTTTGCCATAGTGGAAAAAAAGGCAAAAAGCCAGAGCCTTCCCAGTTTAGTCAATGCATTAAAGTTAAAATAGAAAATATTCAGAAATTCTTAAGGAAAAAAGTTTGTCTCACAAGAAAACGGGAATATCAAGAAATACTTTTAAAAACAATAACACACAGGTGTTCATAATATAAAGGCCTCCAGACTACTTGCTGAGAATGATGGGGAACACTTCAAAAGCAGTAAACACTGATGGAATAGTAGGGATAGTTGGGTATTATACTTACAAATATAATTACCAGCTCAAATTGCAGAAGCGTCCACTATCCTTAATTCACCACTGGGACTACCAGTAAGTCATTACTTTCCTAGGAGAAGTTACTATACTTAATCATAGAATATCAGAGTTGGAAGGGACCTCAGGAGGTCATCTAGTCCAACCCCCTGCTCAAAGCAGGATCAATCCGCAACTAAATCATCCCAGCCAGGGCTTTGTCAAGCCTGACCTTAAAAACCTCTAAGGAGATTCCACCACCTCCCTAGGTAACCCATTCCAGTGCTTCACCACCCTCCTAGTGACATTTTTTTTCCTAATATCCAACCTAAACCTCCCCCACTGCAACTTGAGACCATTACTCCTTGTTCTGTCATCTGTCACCACTGAGAACCGTCTAGATCCATCCTCATGTGCTCCAGGACCCTAATCATTTTTGTTGCCCTCTGCTGGACTTTTTCCAATTTTTCCACATCCTTTTTGCAGTGTGGGGCCCAAAACTGGATGAAGTACTCCAGATGAGGCCTCACCTATGTCGAATAGAGGGGAATGATCACGTCCCTCGATCTGCTGGCAATGCTCCTACTTATACAGCCCAAAATGCCATTAACCTTCTTGGCAACAAGGACACACTGTCAACTCATATCTGTCACCCATTGGTGACAAGCGCCAGGTGCTTAGTTATCTCCCTGAAGGCATGTTCATTATTCCTCTTTCAGTCACTGGGAAATAGAGGTTACTTAGCTTTAACGGGAGGTTTTTCTAACTGTGTGGTCCCTGCCTATCTTCCACGTGTGTTCACGCATGAGGGCCATGTGCCTGAATCTGGAATTTTTCACAGGACGTGTCTGCTGGCCCACATATGCACCGTAGCTATCCTTGTGCTCCGAACTGAAGGGTAGTGAGGGCCAACACCTCTCCAGTCTCTATTCTGACCGCAGACGAAACAATCTACCGCAGACGGGACAGAGGGCAGGTAGTGGAATATAGACAGGGACCACACCCCTCAAAGAACCTCCAGTTACAGATTAGTAACCTCCATGTCTTCTTCGACTGATGGTCCCTACGTGTATTCCACACATGGGAGATTAACAAGCAGTCATTAAACAGGTGGCGAGTGCAAGGACAGAGACGTGTTAGCTGAATGTAATACTGCTGTCCTGCAGCTTTATTTGCAGTGGAAGACAGCATATGGTGGGTCTGCCCTGAGTGCCTCCAGCTCACTGTCTCTTCTGGCTGATACTATAGCTATTAGAAAGGTCATCTTCAAAGACAGATGGCCATAGAGCATGTGGCTAGAGGTGATCCTTCCATGACATTAGAAGGGCATCACCCAGTGAGCCCTTGTCCAGGGCTGCTCTGGAGCAGTACTGGGAAAGTTGCTTGTTTGCCTGAGAAGCAAAAAGGTCCAAGGTCAGCTCTCCTTATTGGGCAAAGATGTTGTTGAGAGCTTAATTATGAATCTCTCATTCGTGGGTTGTGGAAAAATGTCTGCTTAGGCTGCCTGCTAGGGGAGTTCTGCGGCACTGGTGAGTATGCTGCTGATAGGGTTATGATGCACCAATTCCAGAGAGTGACTGCCTCCATGCAAAGATGTAAGAGTCTCATTCAATCCTGCTTCTTTATACAAAATACAATTGTCATGTTATCTGACATTACTGGGACATGTCTGGATCCGCTGAGTGGGAGGAAGACATTGCAGGCTTGACTGACTATCCTGAGTTCTAGTAAACGGATGTGCATTCTGGACTCTTGCAGGGTCCAGATGCCATGTGCTGTACAGTCACCCATGCAAGTTCCCCAACCCAAGAGGGAGTACAGCAGGGTGGTCCTGCCCTGAAGGGATTAAAACAGCCCTGGGAGAAGAAACTAGCGAGACGTCGGCCTGTGTCACCCTTTATGCCCTCAAATCAGAACACAAGTAGAGCTATGGCGTGTGTACAGGCCAACGGACACATGCCTGAGTCCATAATATTTTACAGGCAATGGTGGCACCATCATACGAGGAAAGATGGGATTAAGTCCACAGCTAGAAATTTATTATGCGAGTGAATGGATTTATTTTCTCCAGATTTATTTAGAACTACCAAAAACCAGAAATCTCTCTTTCTAAGGAGATCATAACAAGTATAGTGGGACAGATGTGATTTTATCCTGCAAAGTTAAGGATATTTTATAAAGGGCTTTGACGACAATTTTTGTGATGCTATATCCTTTAAACCATGTGCAAAGTGGCAAAATTAATAACTCTTAGCAACATTACCAAGCAGATCAATAACAGACATTAACAGATTAATTAGAATGCTTTGTTCTTAGTTTTTCACATTCAATCTCATTACTTCAGTGTAATATAAATGTCAAAATATTTACTAATATGGAATAGCATTTATATAGCACAGCAGCTTTTTAAAGCAGAAAGTGAGGAATGCTGTATCCAACTGAAACTGCAAGGGGATTTTCATCTCTCTAGATATTTATAGTACATATCACTGCGGCATCTGAGCACCTTACTAGAAAATGAATCAGGGATCCTTTTTAGGTGGTTCGCTATCCCTTTCCCAAACACCCTGTTACTCAACCTTTCCAGGACTTTCAGTCAATCAGCCTTCTAGACTTGTCATTCGCTCTCAGCCCTCTCCTCACTGCCATCACTCCCCTTCTTTCATTGATATGGTTGTTGATTCTCTCCATGCTTCGCTTTCCTCCACCTTTAACTCTTCTGCCCCCTTTCCCATTGCAAGGTCCATCTTACCAACCTCCAAGACTCGCTCACCCATAACACCTGCTTCTTTTGTCCCTGCTCTCATGCTGCGTAGTGTCTCTAGTGGAAATCCTGTGACCAGGCTGATTTCCTCCACTATAAAATTTGTTCTCTCCTCCTCCAGTTCTGCCATCTTCTTATCTAAATAATTGTCCTCCTTCAGCTTAGTTGAATCCCATGCCCACAATCCCAGCCACCTTTGATTCACTCCACAAATCCTTCCCACCTCCACTGCTCTCTCAGCACGGGATCTTGCCAATTTCTTCCAAGAGAAAATTGACAAAGCACAACTTGATCTTCCTGCTCCCTTTGATGCACCCTCCCTTCCCCTTCTACAACTCTCCTCCTCCTCCCCCGTCAGAAGCTTCTCAGCTGCTCTACTCCTCTAACCCCTCCACCACTTGCCCCACTGACTCCATCCCATCCCCTGATCTCCTATGCACCCAGTTTCATCCTCTCCCCTACTCTTCTCTTTAAACCATTCCAATACAAGCATGCTTTAGTTTCTCCCATCTTTAAACAAACACCCTTTGATCCCACTTCCCATTCCAACTACAGCCACATTTCCTTTCTCCCTTTAACCTCTAAGCTCATTGAACACACTGACTACAATCGCTGTCTGGAGTAACTCTCTCCAATTCTATTTCAGGACCTTTATAACATGGAATGAGCCCCTTGCACTCCACTGAAATAGCTCATGCCAAAATCTCTACTGACCTCTTCCTAGCCAAAGCTCAGAACCAGTATTCCATCCTCATTCTCCCTGACCTGTTGGCTCCCTATGACACCACTGACCACGTTCCACTTCTTGAAATCTTGTCCTCCTTAGGCTTCCGTGACTTTGTCCTCTCCTGGTTCTCCTTTTCCTCTCATGGTCCTTCAGCATGTCCTTCAGAGGATCATCCTCTTCCCTTCCAATTTTATATAAGGTTCCGTAAGTTTCTGTCCTCAGTCCCCATCTCCTCTTCCTCTCTACCTCCTCTCCAGGTAATCTCACATGCAGACCAAAATTCAATTATCATCTCTATGCTGACGACTCAGATCTACCTCATTATTCCAGACCTGTCTCCTCCTGTCCAACCTAAAATATCTTGGCATCTCTCTCTAACAACTCCTCGTAGATATCTAGCCATCAGATCAAGCTCAATATGGCTAAAAGAGAGCTCTCCTCCACCACTCCTTTTTTGATCATTGTGCACAACAGCACCATCTTGCCAGTCATTCAGTCCCATAACCTGGGTAACATCTTCAACTCAGACCTCTCTCTAGCTCCTCATATCCAGGCTATGTCTAATCAGGCTTGCAGATTCTTTGTGCACAATATCAGTCTTTCCTAAGATACAGCCTTTCCTATCCATCCGCACAGGTCAAACCCTCGTCCACACCATCATCTTGAATCTCTATTACTGCAACATCCTTTTTTTCTGGCCTTATCAGAGGCAATCTTGCCCTGCTCAGATGCTTTCAGAATACAGTCTGAGAAAGGATGTTGATGAATTGGAAAGAGTTCAGAAAAGAGCTACGAGAATGATTTTGACATCGGGAAAACCTGCCTTCCAGTGGGAGACTAAAGAAAATCAGTCAATTCAGTTTATCCAAGAGAAGATTGAGGTGATTTGATCAGTCTATAAGTACCTGCATGGGAGGAGAATTCTGCTAGCAGAGGGCTTTTTAATTTAGCAGACAGGCATAATAAGAGCCAGTAAAATAAATAAATTCAGGCTTAAAAGATGTGCAGGTTTTAAACAGAGAAAGTAATTAACCATTGGAGCAACTTACCTTGGTATGTGATAGATTCTTCATCACTTGAATTCTTTAAATCAAGAATGGATGTCTCTTTCTAAAAGAGAGGTTCTAGCTCAACCACAATATATGGGTTTGATACAGGAATCATTGGGTGAAATTCTATAGTTTTTTATGCAGAAGGTCAGCAGAGATGAGCATAATGGTTCCTTCTTGCCTTAAAATCAAATAATTGATTGGAAGATTCAGGTCAGAAATATAGGTAGAAAATAAAATGTGGTTCTGCTTGGAAAGTTACAAGCAAACACATCTAGCCAAAAGTGCATCCATATGATATTGGACACAGTATTCCAGGAATAGTGATAGTAGCTCTTCCATACTTTTGTTCAATGTTCTGCTTTTATAGAACCAATATATTTGTTCTCTTAGTCAGGACACCACACTGGGAGCTCACGCTCAGTTGGTTATGCACAATGACGACAGAGTCATTATTCTGAGTTCCAAAAATCCAGTTCACCCCATCCTATAAGTGTGACCTAATATTCTTTGTGCCTAGATGTCTGACTTTGCATTTGGCTGTACGTGGCTGTATTAAAACATAAGTTGTTCAAGTAAACCCAGTTTTCCATGTGATTCAGATTGCTGTTTCCATCGTTATTTACTACTCTGCCAATTTCTGTGTCATCTGCTAACTTCACCAGCAATGATTTTATATTTTCTTTCAAATCTTTGATGAAGATACTGAATAGCATTGGGGCCAAGAAGAAACCCTATATGCTCTGTACAGACATACTATTGTGTAACAGCTTCCTAGACAAGATGCTTTTGCCTACGATAAATATAAATATACAATTTTAAATCTAAAGAAAGAAAACCACCTTGCAAAAAAGTAAAAGCCTTAATTAATATCAGAAAGACAACATTGTGTTTCACCTTCCACAGAGACCTTAGTGATTCAGTCTTTCACAAGGGAGGGAGAACATTTTCTGGATGAAGTAGTTCAACAAACCTGCCTCATCCTTCCTCTTCACCTGAATTTTAAGGTACACATCCTTAAGAAGAAAGTCTGGCCTGTAAAATAACCACTAGCAAAGCCACGAAACAGAAGAAGTGTTAGATCCACTAAGGCAAAACAAAAGCAGGGTTATTTTAAGCCATACTTACAACAAATTGGTCAATATCTCTTTCAAGCCCCATGTTCGGCAAATCAGGCATCATGTGCGCCACCACTTTAAACCCTGCATCCTTGGCTAAGTGAAATGACTCACACACAGCCTTCACAGTGTGTCCCCTGGAAAGAAGAAAAACTAATTAAAAAACCTACACACCTTCATGAATTGTAATCCTTCCGGTGTGGAACTCACTCCATCTAGATATCCATCTTAGCCCCCACCCTCACTTTCAACCACCACCTAAATAAATGCACCCCCATCACCAAAGAACTGTTCCCCTTATGTTCAGGGCCTTTTCTTTTCCCTCCACCACGTAAGATTTTCCCCTCATTTATGTGTGTGTGTCTGGTTTTATGACTGTGATTTTACTTTATTAGTAAAATATTGTGATGTTTTTATAAATCTGTTCTATGGTGAAATTATCTGGCACTTTGAGTAGGTTGGGGGGAGGCAATGGAGAGTCATTTCATAAATAAAAATTATTTCCTTATTAGAGGAGGGATCTGAGCTGCATCAGTAACTCAACTACTTGATGCCTGGACTTATATTTGAATATTCTTCTGCCTTGCGGCAATTGGAAACACTCAAACAGCCCACTAATGACTCACACTACATAATGGAAAAGTAATTTCCAAACATTTAGCCTAATTGGTTGTAATCTGACATTTAGCCACAAGCAAAATATGAACATCTAAAACAAAAATCCAGCCCTACATTCTAAATGAAGAATGAAAGTAAATCAGAGCCACCTTAGGAGAGACTAGTGTGACCATCAATCAGCTCAAAAAACAGACTTCAATTCATTGTTTTAGAGAGCTGAAGGGATATTCTAAAACACAGAAGTTGTGGGAGGGGGATGTCTGCATGAGCAGACTACAATACAGCACAAACTTTTAGGCATATTGCAAGCATCTTCAAAAGTGCCAAAACCTTTACAAATCTAATCTTAAAAAGGATTCCTTCTGTATAAAAGAGATAGCTACCTACTACCTTCCTCTTCTTCAGGGCCAGCAACAGAAACTCCATTTGCAGTTTCACTGGCAAACTTTCAAAACAGCAGTGACATGCAATTTAGAGATGCTGCAAAAAATCATTTCATCTGATGGACAAAACTGGATGGGAACTAAAAAGAGATCACAGAGGTGGATAACAGGGATACTGACTTTGAAAGATCCATCTCTGAATAGGCACAACAGCTGTGAAAGGGTCTGTAGAAAAACAGGGATAAGTGGGCTTGATAAGCTTGAAGACTGTGGCAGAAATCAGCATTAATGAATGTACCTGAGCTAAGAATCGCGTGACGTGGCTACTATTTTTTTAGTACAGTACGTTGCTATTTACCTTTGTAAAGCTCTTTGACATCTAAGATTGAAAAGTGCTATATAACGGTTAGTTATTTAGTTTACTTGACTGCTTGGTTTGCTTGATAGGCTAAAGTTATTCTTGAACATTACAGCTTTGCTCATCTGGTCAGGCATTGAATCTGGTACTCATGCAGCAATGAGATTCTGTACCTTCATGCATCAGCCACAATAAGACTAATCTTTGGGGGGGATACTGGCTTCAGACTCAAATGTCAAGTCTCCAGAAGAAAATGTCTGAGATTTTCAATTACTGCACAATTGTCACCTCTAAGTTTGGTAAAAGGCCGTTTTTTTAAGCCAATTTCCATATTCCCATTTCTTTGTAATTACTTATGCTATTGGTTTATTAAAAATCTTAGGTAAATAACTGGTGTGTGAGATAAGGGTGAAGGTAAGCTTTATATAAATCTCCGAATACACAAGTATTCTGAAGTTAACAGGATCCCCAGTTCTGCAACAGTATGAAACATATTTCTCCCCCAGCAGGTTACGAGAATATGAACTATAACATTCTAGATGCTTTGGCAGTGATTTTGTCATCACTGGTCCAGGGCCACAAAGAAGCTGTCAAGAAGTTCTTACTTGTACACTTCCCGGCCTCTGAAAGTACTGTATATGCAGAATGATCCTGATTCAAGAAATCAACGGGTTTAATTTCTGGCTATAAAATAGACTGCGATGAGTGTCAATTATAAACACGTACCTGACCTGCCTCACACTCTGTCTGTGCCAAGTGCCCTGTCTCTTCTTTAAAATCCTTCAGGAATGACCACCATGACCGAATGCCATGCTTCCTGCACATATGGTGCCTCTTCTGATTATTTTGTACAGATTTTCATGTACCATGTACCTACTGAAGTCTTTGGATTGTAAATTTCTCAGGACAAGGACTCTGATGTTTGTTTGGGCACATCCTACTTACTTTACAAGCTTGTAGAGCTATAAAGACAGTACCCAGCACTATAAAATACTTATGGAACAGGAACATCAGTATAAAATTGTACAGAATTAGGCTGGCACTCTGAAGTATTTGTTTCCAGGCGTCTTATAAAGTACTCCACAAGACAAACAATAAGCAGTCACATTGAGCTTTACTCTGAAATATTCTTCTCACCTGTTGGTATCTCTGGCCACGTCCTCATAGACACTTTGCACTCCAATCTCCAACCTTGTGCAGCCGTATGACAACATGTCACTCAGGTGCCGCTTCAAGCAGTAATCAGGCCTGGTCTCTATGGTGATCCCAACACACTTTGTGAGGCTTCTTTCTGAGTACCTGTGATCAAAAAACAAGCTCCTTGTTACGATCACAAATCAGTCACAGACTGTTCAAAACAGTCCAAAGATTTCCAGGTGTCAACTTTTTACAAGTTCCTCTTCAACTAGAACCAGGAAAAGAGAAACACACTATAGCCTGGCAATCAGAATGGACCCAACACTGTCACAATGTGAATATACATAGTTATATACATCTACAAAAAAAGTTTTACTCATTTTTTAATATTAAAAAAAGTGGAATATGCCTGGGCTCACAAGGCTTCTTTCAAACAATACTTGTTGGGAAGAGGAAGATATCCCCTGAACTGATCAAGCCCTTTTGTGCTAGCAGCAGTGAGAAGCGGGGCCTATATAAGAAGGGAAAGTCAAGATGGGAAATAAAAAGGTGAGCTGAGTTACACCACAACAGCCAATCTGACATACTCAGCTAATACTTCTATTCAGGTAATTGAGGTGCATGTTTCTCCAAATTCTACAAAATCTTAGTTTAGATAAAGCTCTGTATAATCCACTCGTTTCCTGTTCCCAAGGAGTACGGTTGAGCTCCAAGAGGCAGTGGAGTTGAGTGGAGCTTCATTTACGTCTGACATTGCCCAGGGGAGCCTCATTTCAACTCTTTTTCTTTATGGGACTAGATGCATAACACAGACTAACTGACATATGGTGTTACAAAAACCCTCCAACAAGAAAATAATATTCAGTAAGTTACTGCAAAACTTAATTCAGTGGCTTGGGGCACAGGATAAAAATAAAAAGTAATATTACTATTGATACGTGGATAAAAACTGTCAGACATTAGGAAAAGGTTGTCTTTTAAAAACCCACTGAAGTGTATTCTGATTTGTAAGAATTAAAAAGAAAAAAAACTTGTCCTTGTTTACAAATAACTAATGGTCCCATATCAGAGGGTATATATGCATATTAAGGAATAAGCCACCTTCAGTATTGTGTAAAATATAAAGAGAGGAGGAGAAGGGAATCAGAAATAATTATTTTTTTCTCTTGAAGCAAATTCATAGCAAAGTTATGAACTGCTGAATATAATGAACACCAGAAGACCCCTAACTACAGTAGTTACAAAAATACTGTTATGATTCCAGTGCAGCATGATAGCTAATGAAACTGTCTTGCTTAACTCCTTGTATGCTGTAAATAAAAGAGTGGCTGAGTTAAAATAGTGAAATAAAAATAAAATGGATATTATAGTATCAAAGAGGGCAATCCAAGGGATTAAAACCAGGGAGATGGTTTCAGGATTCATAACTGGCAATGCTTACATCAGAATATTGAATATCAACACACCTTTCAAATAATCTGGTTAGCTTCTCCTCCCCTAATTTCCAAGATCCCTCCCAGAACAGTATCACCATTCTTCTGGAAAAGGACTAGCTGAATTTTCCTGGTCATTGTCAGTTTTCACTGGCTGGAATCTTACGCTACAAATGCCAGCCATTGCCAATTCATAAACAACTGGAAGGACTAAAATCATACTTTTCCCAACAAACCTCTCTAGGACTGGACATGTTTTATGTCCAGGAGGAATGAAAGGTAGTGACAACAACATACATGGAAGGAAAGGACTAATACTGGTCAGTGCCTGTGCTCTATGTTTAGCAGCTTTCTATTTCTACAATAGAATTATGCTTATCAGCCACGCATCTGGCTACAATGCCTCTTGTGTATATACAAGTATCTATTCCATGAAGATTTAAAAAAAAGAAAAAACCACAATGCTCATACTGAGCAGGCCATTTGAAAACAAGAATCATTCATTGATACTGCAGTTTTTATTTGTTAATTTGCAAGGAGAAACAGAAGGCAGAAGTATATGCCACTCAGCATTCTACTGCAAATGATTTTGGTAAAAAATCTTGCTCGTTATTCCCTGAAACATGCAGATGCAAGGGAAATAAGAACGCTAGAGAGAGAAGAGGTTTTTCTCCTCCCATTAAGGTGAGAAATAACAAAGTAAGAGAACAATAGGATATTTTAGCATCACTCCTGTTTGCAAAAGGATAAATCTATTTCACTTTGAACTTAACATTTAATTAAAGAGCGTCACAAAACTTGTAAAGTTATAAAGGGAAATGGACATTTTAACAGGCACTTACAAGGCAGCTGAGATCTCCCCTCAATCAACCTCACTGTCTCCCTTTTAAGCTAATAGTTATCTTTGATTCATCAACTACTTCCTAGAACTGCTGCATTGGAAAAGTACAGCACTGGTTGACGGACGGTAGCATCAGCGCGTCAAGGGTTAGGTAATTTTACAGCCAATAACATTTGTAGTTATATGTGCCAAGAGAGAGGTAATCAAATCCCAAGCATCGTGTTATAGGCTGATGTGGTGTATTGTGCTTTTCTTTGTCTTCCTTAAAAAGATCAGGTATAAGCTACTGCCAAAGGCTTAACAGTGACTTGATGGAACACTGGTCTAATCTGGTATGGTAAATTCTACAGCAGATGGAAGTGTCTGTCATGCCTCCAATCTATAGTGAGCTGCCATAAATAAAGAGTAGAGGGAAATGTCTTTTCAACCCTGCAAACACAGACAGAAGATTACTAAGTTTCAAAATACACAGAAAAACAACAAAACCTCAGATAATCATGAGAGAATAAATTAATATAAGAAAGGTTGATGCATAGATATTACGCCAGACACATCAGAAGTGATTAAGAAACAGAAAATAAGTTGACAGAGAGTCACACTAAGAACTACAAAAGATTATAATGTAATGGAAACCAAACACATCTACCGGAAGAATGGAAACTGACCCGAGTGAACATTGTTTAAAGTCATCCTAGACTTATATACCCCTTTTACTGTAGGGAAGGTGTTGCTAAAGGACACCATTAACTTGAAGAATTACACTTCTCACTGAAAGTTCTGTACCCATGAGTTAACTGCAACACTTACAGCTAAGATAAGCAGAAACACCTTGGTACTAGGGATAATGGACAAAATAAACCTGGAATGTAGAGATCAGTTTATACGTGAACAGCACATGGATAGAGCATGCTGTATAGGGATTGGTTCCTGAGACATAAATAAGCAAGTCATGAAGCACATGATGCAATGTATAGTCAGGAATGCAGATGTTAGTAAACATGTATATAAGGAAAAGTTTCGCTGTGTAACTTTAGATTTGTGACAGGTTTCAGAGTAGCAGCCGTGTTAGTCTGTATCCGCAAAAAGAACAGGAGTACTTGTGGCACCTTAGAGACTAACAAATTTATTAGAGCATAAGCTTTACTTGCCCCATAACCTCAGCAATGCTGAACACAACGCCATCTACAGCCTCAGAAACAACTCTGACATCATAATCAAAAAGGCTGACAAAGGAGGTGCTGTCATCATCATGAATAAATTGGAATATGACCAAGAGGCTCTCTAACACCACATTAGACAGCTCTCTAACACCACATTCTACAGGCCATTATCCTCTGATCCCACTGAGGATTACCTAAAGAAACTACACCATCTGCTAAAAAAACTCCCTGACAAAGCACAGGAACAAATCTGTACAAGCACATACCTAGAACCCCGACCAGGGGTATTATATTTGCTTCTCAAGATCCATAAACCTGGAAATCCTGGACGCCCCATCACCTCAGGCATTGGCACCCTAACATCAGGCTTGTCTGGTTATGTGGACTCTCTCCTCAGGCCCTAAGCTACCAGCACTCCCAGCTATCTTCGAGACACCACTGACTTTCTGAGGAAACTACAATCCATCGTTGATCTTTCAAAAAACACCATCCTGGCCACTATGGACGTAGAAGCCCTCTACACCAAATATTCCAGACAAAGATGGACTACAAGCTATCATGAACAGTATCCCCGATAGTGTCACAGCTAACCTGGTGCCTGAACTTTGTCCTCACCCACAACTATTTCACATTTGGGCACAATATATACCTTCAAGTCAGAGGCACTGCTATGGGTACCCGCATGGCCCCACAGTATGCCAACATTTTTATGGCTGACTTAGAACAATGCTTCCTTAGCTCTCGTCCCCTAACGCCCCTACTCTACTTGCGCTACATTGATGACATCTTCATCATCTGGACCCATGGAAAAGAAGCCCTTGAGGAATTCCACCATGATTTCAATAATTTCCATCCCACCATCAACCTCAGCCTAGATCAATCCACACAAGCGGTCCATTTCCTGGACACTACTGTGCTAATAAGCAATGGTCACATAAATACCACCCTATACCGGAAACCTACTGACCGCTACACTTACCTACATGCCTCCAGCTTCCATTCAGGACACACCACACGTTCCATTGTCTACAGCCAAGCTCTAAGATATAACCGCATTTGCTCCAATCCCTCAGACAGAGACAAGCACCTACAAGATCTCTATCAAGCATTCTTAAAACTACAATACCCACCAGCTGAAGTGAAAAAACAGATTGACAGAGCCAGACGAGTACCCAGAAGTCACCTCCTACAAGACAGGCCCAACAAAGAAAATAACAGAACACCACTAGCTGTCACCTTCAGCCCCCAACTAAAACCTCTCCAGCGCATCATCAAAGATCTACAACCTATCCTGAAAGATGATCCCTCACTCTCACAGATCTTGGGAGACAGACCTGTCCTTGCTTACAGACAACCCCCTAACCTAAAGCAAATACTCACCAGCAACCACACATCACTGAACAAAAACACTGACCCAGGAACCTATACTTGTAACAAATCCCGATGCCAACTCTGTCCACATATCTATCAAGTGACATCATCATAGGACCTAATCACATCAGCCATACCATCAGGGGCTCGTTCACCTCCACATCTACCAATGTGATATATGCCATCATGTGCCAGCAATGCCCCTCTGCCATTTACATTGGCCAAACCGGACAGTCTCTACACAAAAGAATTAATGGACACAAATCTGACATCAGGAATCATAATATTCAAAAACCAGTGGGAGAACACTTTAACGTGTCTGGTCATTCAATGACAGACCTGCGGGTGGCTATTTTACAACAGAAAAGCTTCAAAAACAGACTTCAACGAGAGACTGCTGAGCTGGAATTGATATGCAAACTAGATACAATCAACTTAGGATTGAATAAGGACTGGGGATGGCTGAGCCATTACAAACATTGAATCTATCTCCCCTTGTAAGTATTCTCACACTTCTTATCAAACTGTCTGTACTGGGCTATCTTGATTATCACTTCAAAAGTTTTTTTTCCTCTTACTTAATTGGCCTCTCAGGGTTGGTAAGACAACTCCCACTTGTTCATGCTCTCTGTATGTGTGTATATATATCTCCTCAATATATGTTTCATTCTATATGCATCCGAAGAAGTGGGCTGTAGCCCACGAAAGCTTATGCTCTAATAAATTTGTTAGTCTCTAAGGTGCCACAAGTACTCCTGTTCTTTTTAGATTTGTGATGTACCTTGCATCTAGTCCACGTTGAGCCTGGCCAGCTTGACCATAGGGTTGCGGTATGCCAAATAAAGGTATCCGAGTGACGAATTCTGGAGTCTAACTGAGTTTTTGAGAACCAAGTGGAAAAGGGTTTCATGGGATGCCAACAAAAACATGTACTGTGGAGCACAGAAACCCTTATAAAAAGAAAAGGTAAGGAATGGAAAAAGAAAATCAGTACATACTGTCTTAACGGTTCTCTATCAGATACTGGATTTTTTTAAATTAGTCAATATTAAAAAAGTCAAGTTGGCAGTGTTTCTATTTCAAAGTACAGTCAATGCATCAGAGCATTCTCCTAGCCAATAATCATGAAAAAGAAAGGATGGTCAGATTTATGCTCTGTGGTAAGAAGTTTCCTTCCTGATAGGATAGTCAAGGCTTCTATTTATTCTTCTAGGAGCCCACTACCGCTTTGCTATTCAGTTTATGCAAGAGAAGGTTAAAAGGTGACCTGATCTTTGGTCCACATATACCTACACAGGGAGACAATTTGATAGCAGACAAAGACAGAACAAGATCCAATGGCTGGAAGCTGAAACTAGACAACTTCAAATTCCTAAGGCACAATTTTGTAACAATGAGGTTAAGTGACCACTGGAAAAACTTATTAATAGATAAGGCCAGAAGGGACCACTGTGATCACCTAGTCTGACCTCCTACATTAATACAGGTCATAAGATTTCACTGACTTAATTCCTGATGAAACCAGAGCACATCTTTTAGAAAAAGCATCCAATCTAGATTTAAGGATATCCAGTGATGGAGTATCCACCATGACCCTTGGTAAATTGTTCCAATGGTTAATTACTCTCACTGTTAAAAAATTTACACCTTACTTCCAGTCTGAATTTGTCTAGCTTCAACTTCCAGTCATTGGATTGTGTTCTACCCTTCTTTGCTAGGTTGAAGAGTCTTCTTATCAGATTTCTGTTCCTCATGAAGATACTTATAGACTGTGATCAAGTCACCATTTAACCTTTTCTTTGATAACCTAAATGGATTGAGTTCCTTGAGTCTTCCACTATAAGACATGCTTTCTAACCCTTTAATCATTTTCGTGGCTCTTCTCCAAATCCTCTCAGATTTATCAGCATGCTTCTTGAATTGTGTAAAGACCTGGACACAGTATTCCAGCAGCGGGGGCACCAGTACCAAATACAGAAGTAAAATAACCTCTTTACTCCTACTCAAGAGTCCCGTTTATGCATCTAAGGATCACAGCCCTTTTGGCTACAGCATTGCACTAGGAAATGGTGTTCAGCTGGTTATCCAGCATGAACCCCGCCGCCTTTTCCCAGGCTAGAGTCCTCCATCCGATAAATATGGCCAGCATTCTTTGTTCCTAGCTGTGTGACTTTTTAAAAGATATGTTCTAGCCAATCAAAAGTTATGGACTTGATGCAGGAATCACTGGGTGAAATTCTACATCCTGTGTTATGCAGATCTCAACAGTCCTGTAACGGGGTTGGGAAGCATATGCACAACCAAGTGTTCTCTGTTATGTCCCTTGGGCCCTTAAAACTTGAAGCTGTACCTGAAGGTCAAACGTTTCCTCCGAATCATGAATCCCTACAGGAAGTTGCATATTATGCTTCCTGTCTTTTAGGCAAGCAGGGTCAGGGAAAGGGCTCTCTGCTTCTGTCAGGCGGAAGGCATGAAAGGGAAATATTTACAGAGAACAGGAACCAGAACAGCGTGATCCCATGGAAGAAGGGCTGTAATGACTGTGACAACTGGAAACAAGGGCTGAGAGAAATGAGGTTCAGTGAGACAGTTGCTTTGTTTTGCCTCTTTGCTTTTTAGTTAAAAAAAGCCCTGAGAAAGAAAGGAACTGGAACTGCACAGTTGTTTGGAGTATTTCACCTTCCCCAACCACTGGATCAACCTATCAGTTTTAAATGTCCCTACTGGCCTTAAAAATGTATTAGTGTTTATGTGTTAGTGTTTCCCAAATCTGATGCACTCAGTTTGTTTTTGTAAATTCAGCCAGGACTCAGAGTGAAGAAGTGTTCTTTCCTTTACAAACATCAACAAAGGTCTTATAGACCATATTATTCCCCCCCACCGCACCCCGTTACACCTGTGCACCCCTACAACTATCAGTAGATTTGCACAGATTTACTGAGTGGAACATCAGTTCTTCTGAGGGTGCACACGGAGAAACAGAATCCCCTGTTCTCCTACTCTGATGATTTTTGCAGGGCTCACAGGAGTAAAAAGCAGTAAAATCTAATTTTTGTCACACTGAAGTAAGCAGATTTGACTCTGAATTTACACTGACAATTTTAAACAATGCATTTAACAAAATGACTTTTTTTTCTCAATTTCACTTTAGTTTGAAGGCAGTGATCATTTTAGGGACCCAAACTTCATACAATCAGCAACTACTTACATTTACTGTTTATATTATGAGAGAGTCCAAAGGCACCAACCAGGATCTGGGTCCCAACATGTGAGGCACTATACAAATGTAGAGAGTAAAACCCCTATTTTATTAACTAATTGGGGATTGAGTTCATAAAATCAAAAAGATCATAAAGCTGAACATCTCAAAATTACAGTAGGTATGGTACATAAGTGCAATATAGTGCACTGAAGGCACAGGAACGTAAAAGAGTTTTGGTTTGTTCTATGTCATCATCACTTTCATTATACAGTTTTTTTTTTCCTCATCGGGAAAATGGTTCCTATAAACAAGATTGGTGTTTATAAAAGCAAGGTTCAACTGTAGTAAGACAGCCCCGTCCTAGAATGCTTATAAGCTAAAATGACAAAAAGATACAAGATAAGGATACAATGTACAAGCAAAGCAATCAAGGCAGGTGCAGGCCCATAGCAGGTGAATTCCATGCCTTGTGTGTCACATTTGCTTACATATTTTAACTGTATTGATAAAAAAGCCCTTGTTTTAGGGGATTTTGCCTGGAACATTTGGGGTTCAAGTGGGGAAAAGGAAGAGTGAGTGGAGAGAGAAGGAGAACTGAGGGTCAGAGAAGGAGAAACGGGAGGATGAAAGGAGGGTGAGCAGTGTAACAGGGACAGTGAGGTTGGTCAGTTGAGGGGTGATAATGTTAGGAGAGGGGATGGAAGGAAGGAGTAACAACCACCAAGGGCAATACAGCAAATAGTGGAGGGGAAAGAGGGGAAGTCCAGAGTCAAGTTAAGAGATCACTGAACAATGTCAGGAGACTGTGAAGGCCCAGTATCCCAGGTGAGCCCTTCTGAGGGTGTCCTGGAAAACCTTGGTTTACTCCCTGTGCACTCAGCTCTACGCAGTGCACTTTGGAAGAAGCCCCAAAGATATAGGTATTTCCACAGTTCACCCTCTGCAAGTTTTTAGGCTTTTTCCTCACAGGCTCCTCAGTTCCACTTTCAAATGGGTGGGCAAACTTTTTGTCCCAAGGACCACATTGGGGTTCCGAAACTGTATGGAGGACCGGGTAGGGAAGGCTGTGCCTCCCCAAACAGCCTCGCCCCTGCCCCCTATTCGCCCCTCCCACTTCCTGCCCCTGACAGCCCCCCATCAGAACCCTGCCTCATCCAACCCCCCTGCTCCTTGTCCCCTGACCGCCTGCTCCCGGGACTCCCCATCCCCAACTGCCCCCCGCCGGGATCCCACCCCCATCCAACCCCCCCCCCGCTCCCTGACTGCCCTGACCCCTATCCGTACCCCCACCCCCTGACAGGCGCCCCGGGACTCCCACACCTATCCAACCCACCCTGTTCCCCATCCCCAGAACCTGCACCCCATCCAACCCGTTCCCTGTTCCCGACCACCACCATCCCCCAAACCTCCGCCCCATCCAACCGCCCCCTGCTCCCTGTCCCGACTGCCCTCAGGGACCCCCTGCCCCTTATCCAACCCTCCTGCTCCCCACCTCCTCACCATGCCGCTGAGAGCAGCAGGACTGGCAGCCATGCCACGCGGCAGTGTAGCTCCGGGGAAGGGGGGACAGCGAGGGAGGGGCCGGGGACTAGCCTCCCCGGCTAGGAGTTCAAGGGCCGGGCAGGACGGTCCCGCGGGCCGTAGTTTGCCCACCTCTGGTGTAGATGTTCAGGCTTGGGATGGAGCCTAAGCACTGGGACCCTGCGAGGGTGGAGGGTCCCAGTGCTTGAGCTCCAGCCCGAGCCTCTACTCAGCAATTTTTAGCCCCACAGCCCAAGCCCCGCGAGCTCAGGTCAGCTGACCCAAGCCAGCTGCAGCCACAGAGCTTTTACCCCCTGTAGACATACCCAGTGTGTCCATGCATTTGAAGTTACAAAAAAAGGTGCACTTAAACTATCAGTATCCACGAAGTATGAGGAAAAATCTGAATTTCATGTATGAACAACACGCAAATTCCTTAAATTAGGCAAGCCCCAGTACATAAATTTTCTGTCTCTCTCAAACTCTAATGGCCTTGCTATATCATCACTCTAGCATCTCAGCAACAGCAATAATGAGCTCAATATCTACAGTTTTCTGCTGGTGAACATGACAGGCATTAGATCTTACTCACAGAACACGTAGTTAGAAAGTCACATTTGTGGTAATGCAAAATGTTCATAGTATGGACTCCGTAAAGCTTACTGCTAACACTGTGAAGTACAACTGCCTTTGTATCACAGCACTTCACGACTTCCTTTATCATTCATGCCAGAAATAATAAACGTCAAAAAGGGTTCTGTTTCACATCAGCACCAGTTCCTCAAGGATCAGTTTTACAATAATGCAACAGCTACAGTACTTTAAAAATAAGGTAATTATTAACTAAGACTAAACTATTACTTGGCTAATTTTCATAAAGTAACACTATTTACATTGTCTGCGAAAAGATCCGCAAGAACAATCCTTTTTCTGAAATGCCACCACATTAGATCAGTCACAAACCCATTCCCAATGACAAATGCATCATAGTTCAGTACAATTTGGTGGAGACCCAAGACATGATCTCTGTGTAAAAGAATATCAATTTTAACAGCTGGAATTCTTAACTTTTTTTATTCCCTTCTCAATTTCTTTAGTGATGAATGGAACGAAACTGACACGTCTGAAAGTCCTTTATCCACAGAAAAAGTCCATGAGCAGCAGCACTGCAAGCCTCCTCTATCCCATTCTGTCAATATACCTCAGCCTTGAGCCATCAAAATAGTTCAATCCCTGGTCCATGTAAATGTTTGGCTTGAGTGCCAATGAAGAAGTAACTATGATAATTTAGGGGATTAAAGTTTCACACAGTTTTCAACTCTGCTCTCAACCTTCACAAAGCAACATCATAACCTTATAGGGTACACACAGTCATAGAGAGACAATAGCATTGGTACAGAACTCATGCAGTATGTGAGAGACGGAATGGGTGATATGGGGACGTGCATAAATGTCCAACAGCACAGAACTAAGGCACGCATGAATCCTACAATCATAATCATGTCAAAATCTGTAGTCATTGCCTTAGATTTCCAAATCAACTTCTTAAGAGCTTCACCTCTGGAAGTGTGCGTGCTCTGGTGGGTGCAATATACAAATCTTCTTGGCAGAGACATGGAAGACTCCTAAAAGAAAACCCTAGAGGATTCCCTGGGATAATAAACATACTTAACCCCACCCCAGGGATAACAAACATACTTAAATCCCACCGTCCATCTTCAAGATGAAGGCAACACCAATGTCTAAACACAGGTTTTTTTTTTCAATACAAATTCAAGGTGAACTGCAATAAAAAGAACCCAAATGTGAATGAGCTTACAGATGGAGTGAAACTTTTCAAACAAAACATATATGTACACCTGTGGCAGGAGCTAGACTGCCACAACTTTCATATGCACCTTTGCCAAAGACTAGAAGATCAGAAAAAAATAACCTTTTATCAGCCAAGATATTGGGATGGGAAGCAGATTCTTATCTCCTCCTCCACCCCCCGCCAAATTTTCTGATGTTCATGAATTTGTACTGGTGAGGTGCCAGCTCCGGAGACTGAAATCCTTCAGGTATTCACGGCACACCCCTAGCATTTCTCAACCTGACTTGGCATGGGCATGAGAGGGGAGTTCGCTCGCCATGGCCCATTCAGTCCTTGCCCTCTCTGCTGGTGTCATCAAGCAAGCCAACTAGTGCCAATTGTGATATATTCTGTTAAACTGACATGTCCACAGCAAGCTGAATATATTAGTCACTTAAGTGTCTTCAGACAGCCACTAGGATAATTTGTGGTTGCTTAACTGAAAATTTTCTCTTCTGTAAATGGATAGATCCAGAGGTCCTAAGTTACTACCCAATTGAGCTGAGGACCTGCAACATATGAAAGTTTTCTTGAGAAGCTGAGCCACATCTGGCATTCAAACAGTCAGAAGAGATTATTTAATTTGTCACATGATGGAAGATATTTAGGGATTCTTATTTCCACTATGTATTAATTTATTTTAACCAAGCACCGACCATTACTCCAACACAAAAAGTGATCAGGTGGAGCAACAGACAATTCCCATGCATCAGAATTCAAAAGGGCTTGGCCACTAATACATAACACATTTTAGATGTTACATAATTTATTATTGTATTAATTAGAATGAATACTTGGTACTTATATAATGCCTGATTCCTTGGCCCATGCTCAACCCACTAGACCAACCATTGTCAAAATGTGGAACCCTTGCTGGTGGTCCATGGAGAGGTGTCAGGTCATATAGTGCTGGCTCCACTTCATTGTTTCCAAAAAACTTCTGCAGATGTCCAGGCTCTTCATTGCAAAGAAGGACTTGGCTGCCTGTAAAAGCAGCTGAAAACAAGGAAGAAGAGAAGAAAAAGGAGCCACCAGTAGAACAACTAAGAATAGTCAAATATTTTCCCCACTAAGGAATTGCTGTAGTGGCCTCAGGGTTGTAGAATAGTTGTAAATAGAGGTGATCCAGGTGACAACGAATAAGAAGCAAGATAGGTCTACAAGACATTCTGAAGATGTGGGACACACTACCAAAAAGTGTAAGAGAACTCCCCGCACTAAATAACAGCTTTCCTCCTACTAAACGACGGAAAAATGGTTCATGACCTCTTATGTCACCCTACCACACCAGCAGCATCAGATAAATCACTTTTTAAGAAGGAAGTGGCTATCAGCAGGCAGTTCTGCAACAATTAGTATTAAAACTATTTTCAAAACCAAATCCCAGCTTACACAGGGCAATAACAAGCAAGCAGAACAGGTGTCACTTTTTTCATTTTTTAGCCATGAACTCTCAGAAAAACAGTCTCTCAATAATAGGAAGCCTTGACTTTTTGTCCATTTGCTCATTTAGCCTAAATAGGCTGTGTATCTAATGTATCTCTCTTGGTTTTAAAATACCAATTCTATTTAGCATGATGCTAGTGGGAGAACTTAACCTATATAGTGCATCAAAAGAAGAAAAAAAACGTAATATAGAGCTGCATGCAACATTTGGTTTGTATGCCTCCCCATTTCTGGCATCTCTGCCACACAATATACTACAAAACCTGCATTAGAGACTGCTTCTTACAGGCAACCCCATATTTCAAATAACTATTTTAAAGCACCCCATATAGTTTCCAGTACAATTTTGTTTGACCTTTTGTTAAATGCCACTTCTGGGTATGTAATCAATAGCTGTTGGCCCCATAAGACAGGTCTCATCATATGCCTATTTCTCTAGACAAATAGTGCCCATTCAAGTGCATTGAAAAGGTACTATATTCCATGAACAGTGAATGATGTCAGAGCAATGATACTGAAAAATACAAGCAACTGGATAAAACTGCTGTGTGCAATGAAATAAAGACTACAATAAAAATTTCATGTCGATGTCACCAAAGTTTGCCCAGGACTTCTCATACCTTTTCTGCAGGATTTGGTCCAGGAACCTTGCAAAATGACAGTTAAAGAAAATGTCTCTGTTAATAAACAAAGGTAATGTATGAGAGAGCCATAATTACACTGACAGCTAATCAGTGAATAGTCCATGTGCATGTGGTTATAGATACAGGATAACAAGAGAAAGGAAGGAAAGAAAAAATGTAATGTAAAATTATGAAAAGTGACTTTGCAGTATCCTTTATTAAATCTCAATGAAACTCAAAGCTTTTCTTAGTGGAATTCATGAGAAAGACTACACTAGATGTAGTCTATAAGCACAAGCCTAGTAGAAAGAAATCCCTAGTTCAAATCCCAGCTCTGATACTGACTCACTATGTGGCCTTGAGCAAGTAAGAACTTCTTAATATCTGTTTCCCCAGCTGTAAATTAGGGATTATACTCACCTACCTCACAGGGGTGTTGTGAGAATTAATGCTTGAAAAGAGCTTTGAAGATTAAAAATGTTAAAAAAACAATTATTGCATAAAAGACCTGTACCCAGTAAAAATTTGTTTTGGAGGTTCTGCACCTACCTACAAAATAGCATCAGGTCTTTTCCATCTGACACATATAAAAAACATTTAGCTAGCGGAAGGAAAACACCTTGATTGTTGCTTCAAGGAAACAATACAATTGTACCAGTAAAATTATAACTGCAGATAATAAAAAGCAGCCATAAGCCAAAAGTGCAAGGGAAAGTCTATGGTTCGGATGTTAGAAAACGGAGGAAGTTATCTACACAAGTTCCATTGCACAGAATTTAATCTTCTGACAACAGGTAGAAATGGTACATTTTTCTATTCAAATATATATATAAAATATACACACATGTAGCAAGGTCCTGTGCATTAGGACTCCTGGGTTCTATTCCTAGCTCTGTCACTGACTCTCTTTGTGACCTTAGACACGTTGCTGGGCAAACCATGTTTTAAAAGATTTAGCTAAACTTGTTTCACTGTAAATAGGACTCCTGTCTCATGTCACCCATCTGTAAAAACAATTACCTCCCTCACAAAGGTGCTGCAATACTCAAGGCTACTCTATTTTACCATGTTCCTAACACTTCCTGTCTATATTCTAAAACTTGTTGCAATGGAGCACAGGAGTTGCTAGTCCCATTGCAACTGCACAGCTCAATAATTTTTCACTGATGGTAGCTGTAATGTAGACAGTGTGCCACTAGCTACTGATGTATTAACCACTGTGTTGTCTGAACCTGCTTTGAGCGTGGTTAGATGACATGGTGATCAAAATGCCATCATCTGTTTACACTAGCAGTCCCACCTCTGCTACCAACATTTATTTCACTCAGTTCAGCGTTCTCCTAGAAAAAAACACTTCTTGCCTTATACACCTCTACCTCAATATAACTCTGTCCTCGGGAGCCAAAAAATCTTACCGCGTTCTAGGTGAAACCGCGTTATATCGAACTTGCTTTGACCCCCCCCCCCCCCCCCCGGGCACTGCTTTACCGCGGTATAGCCGAATTTGTGTTATATCAGGTTGCGTTATATCAGGGTAGAGGTGTATAAAGATTGAAAATTAAACCCGACATTTCAAACCCTCATACCGAACCACCATCTTGCTAGAAAATGACTTTTCCTTAAAGGGAAATTAGTGATGCTGAAAGATGACCAATTTCTCCTTTTGGAAACATCGACCCTCTATGCAGTAAACAGAGTACAAGCACTGGCACCACAAACTACGTATCGCTACCCCAGCAGCATGTTTTAACCTGGACTTGGAAAGCAATCCCTGCTGGGAAAAAGGGTACTTCATGCCCTTTGTAAGCTCTTCATGACAAGGGATCATCCACTTCTGCACTGTGCTCCATGCAGAGGCAGGGCTCTGCCCAGTGCAGAATTGGGGCCTGTTCACCAAGTGTCATGTACATTTATGGCACTATAGTTTCTGATATTTATCCTTGCATACACTGAAGAAACAGGCCATGATACCAGCTAATAAAATGCTTTGATGACATGGAGACATGTTCTGTAGAAACTGAAGCCAAACAGTTTATTTAATACTTTAGCCCAACAAACAGATAGCCATCAAAAGTTGCCACCACAGCATAGGGGGCAGGATTTGAACTGAAAAGCTAGAAGTTGGACCCCAGTCATATTCAAACTGACCAAGAGATAAATATAGTTCCACATCTCATTGTCAATCCCCTTTGGTCACCGAGGTCCAACCTAACATTACCGTTTCAGTACGGTCACTGGAGAAGTCGCTGTTCTTGCTAAATTACATGAACATAGCATTAGAGCAGCAAAAATGAGAAAAATCACCTTCTGTGCATGTGCAAAAGTAATTTTCTAAAAGTCTAAAAAACCCTTAAATTAATTTTTCAGCTTCAATAATTTCATGATCATAAAAGCCATCATTTCTACCAGCAAAAAGTAGAGCACAGCTCAATTGTATTTACAAATATTTCTAAGACAAGCACACCTATCATTTCTGCGAAGACTAAACATCTTAGTCATCTGATAAGAGTCTGCCAAGGAAATATTTGTTTTCTGCTTTGCTCTTAGCAAATCTCAAATAATGTCATGTCTATATGTGCTGGTGTTCATGCTGTTAAGTATATTTAGTCCATCTCAGTTTTAGTAGTCTCCTTTATGTCGGCAGAAACCTATAGTATTTCCTCCCATGAGTAAAATATTCAGAAATAATAAATCAAACACAAAGAAGGGGTGGTCAATCTGCTTGCATGACTATACTAGGCATGCATCCGTGGAGGGTGAGGGCGGCAGCAAAAACAGGCGCCATTATCCTTCTAAATTGCAGAGTCACTGAGATTATGAGAAAAAAGTGGCAGACTTAAAATACTTTGAAATCTGAACATTATCAGGTACTCATGATCAATCCTGCTTTGATCAAGGTGTAATTTGATGAAAGGACATCATCTTACATATGTTTTGAATAATATGCCTTAGCAACTAAAATTGGTTCTTCAAATAAAATGAGCAGTGCAAAGATATAGGGACACACTAGTGTGCAGCCAATCTAATGGTAGGAGTTCTCAAGCTCTTAGCAAAAAAGATGCTATGAATACTGAAAATCAGCCACTTAGGAAGCAAGAAATAAGACTAATGGCAAATGGTGCTTTCAGAGCCACGGGAGCACCATTAGACGTTCTGGAGCACAGAGAGAAGCTACTTGTGCCTCTAGAAAGGTAGAATTAGCTTCCCAATCTTTGCAATTAAAGGAAAGAGGAAAACAGGGTGGAAATTCTGGTGCAAGTGATCTACATGTATGCCACTAGAATAATAGTGTTGACTATAGAATAATAATAGCCATATAGAATAATAGTGTTGACTATCTCCTAGCCACAAGAGGGGCAAATGAAGTTAATGCCACACTCCCCCAATGAAATATCCTTTGTCACTAGCCAGAATGGGCAAGTCTTGCTTGCCCGTAGAGGATTACATACTGCTGTAGAATAGCATTGATACTATCCATAATAGTTCTATTTAAAAAAAAAAGAGAGAGAGAGAGAAAAAAAGACCCTAATTAATTGTGGAACCTACATTCTGCAGCAAAAACTGACAAAATCTTCTTTGGCAACCCTTAATCGCTTCACTAAGTATCCTTTTAAATCTGTTACTAAAGGAAAGCCTTTTTAAAAAAAGTTCAGTTATTTTTTACTACCTGAAAGCAAAACTTGTAGCTGATTATAGATAATCCTCTGCTGTAACCACTAGACCACACAGCACTTATTTTTCATAATGACATAAAGAGCTCATATCCCTCCAAGGGCGGGGTGGGAGGACGACAAAAAAAAGTATTTTTTTTTATTTTGTTATTTAAATGTTACATTTTTTTTAAATAAACCTATTGAAAACAAAATCTGAATTTAATGCAAAATCAGTTAAGGCCTACACTTACTAAAATCTCTAAAATATTTAAATAAAAATAAATATGCTGAATCCAGGAGCCCATCAAAAACTTTAAATTCAAGGCTTGTTTTCTATATAAAAAAAGAAGCAGGAGAAAATCATCTAGCTTTTGAGGCAAGCTTTATAAATATGGCACAATAGGTCACTGATCCCATGGGGGGACCTAGAATCTGTGCCACTGGGTTCAAGACACTACTGGCAAAGTTATCAGAGGCGTTGGGACCCAGCCTCTGACTCCAGGAGACACCATCATGTATCCCATCAGGACCATCCACTGACTGAGCCCACCTGGGTGGTCTCATACTCCTATTTTATAGCTTCTCCTTACCTGAGCACTGATTGGCTCAGTTCTCAACTTACGAATATTACTCCCCACACCATGGAAACTTACACTCCAGAGCATGAAAAAACACTGATCTGCCCAGTAACTACCAGCCCTTGCTTCTGTTCTGGATGGTTCTGGACAATTCAAATAAATGGCTGCCTGCTGTCTCCTTACATGTGTACACAGGCAGAAATACAAACAAACAGAAATCCATTAATTTCCCAACTGCCTCACTCTTGGTCTCTAAACAAATAAAATACTGCAATGCAAAAAGGCATGTGCATTACACAAGCAGAAGTCTTCGACTGTTTTTAGTTCTTTTGTTTTTCTGGGGCAAGGGGTAAGGGTGGCAGCTATGTAACAAGGCAGAAGGAGAAGAATATGCAACCAGAGAAGAGCAACACTGGTGTCAAAGCAGGACACTGCAGGAAGAAGGGACAACATTCTTCAGAGTGCAGCTTCTAGTGCTGATTTCAACACCTGAGAACCAGTGGGGGAAAAAACTGAGAGTAAAGTAAACTAGGGTTACCATACGTCCGGATTTCCCCGGACATGTCCTCCTTTTGTGTGCTAAAAATAGCGTCCGGGGGGAATTTGCAAAGCTCTCACAATGTCCGGGATTAGCAGAGAGTGGCTGGGAGGGCTGCAGGGAAGTCCCGGGCTGGACTCGGGAGCAGCTGTAGAGGAGCCGGATCCGCCCTGCATTCTGAGCAGGCAGCTCCTTTGCAGCCCAGTCCGGCAGCACTGTGCAGGGCCAGACCGGGTTTTGTTGTGGCAGGGCCAGACCGGGTTTTGTTGTGCTCGGGAGCTCAGCCACGTGTCCGGCTCGGCTGCACAGAGCCCAACACTCTGTTCTGAGCAGCAGGGTAAGGAGGTCAGGGGGCAGGAAAGGTTCTGGAGGTGGAGGTCAAGAAACAGGGGGGGCTTTTTGGGGGCAGTGGAGAAAGTTTTGGGCAGTCAGGGTACAGGTAGGGGGTAGGGTCCTGGGGGGCAGTTGGGGGGGGGTCTTAGGAGGGGGCAGTTAGGGGACAAGGAGCGGGGGGGGGGGTAGGGGGCTGGGAGTTCTGGGGGGGGAGCTGTCAGGGGGCAGGAGTGGAGAGAGGGATCGGAGCAGTCAGGGGACAGGGAGCAGAGGGGTTTAGATGGGTTGGGAGTTCTGGGGGGGGGCTGTCAGGGGGCAGGAAGTGCGGAGAGGGATCGGAGCAGTCAGGGGACAGGGAGCAGAGGGGTTTAGATGGGTTGGGAGTTCTGGGGGGAGCTGTCAGTGGGTGGGGGAGTGGTTGGATGGGGCGTGGGAGTCCCAGGGGGTCTGTCTGGGGGTGGGGGTGTGGATAAAGGTTGGGGCAGTCAGGGGACAAGAGGCAGGGAGGCTTAGATAGTCCTGGGGGGCAGTTAGGGGCAGGGGTCCCAGGAGGGGGTAGTCAGGGGACAAGGAACGGGGGGAGGGGTTGGGAGGTCAGGGGTGGGGGCGGGAAGTGGGAGGGGCAGGGGCGGGGCTAGGGGCGGGGCTCCTCCCGTCCTCTTTTTTGCTCGCTGAAATATGGTAACCCTAAGTAAACAGTGCAACAAAGAGGTGCAAGGCCTGGTTGTCAGAATGAAACATTATGAAAAATGCTCCTAAAAAGGGCAATGACTTTGAAGTTGATGTAGACACGACTGAACAATCTGGATCAACTGTTTAGTAAACTTATTTTTTGCGCCATTCTTATTAACTGCCTCCCATGTCTTACTATGCTAGTAAATGATAACAGATTATTGCCATACATTTGTGTTTTGGGTGGATTACTTATGAATTTCAAAATGTTTGTCTTCAAAATATAATTGGTATGTTTGTTGTGGGAGTATTTATCAATTAAACTTTTACTGTTACTGCTAGACAGTTTTTATTGCTCAATATAATCAAACATCCTATGCGTCCTGTTTAAAAGTAAAGTTTTATAAGACATTTATGAACTAATATTTGAAAAAAATCAAGCTGCTTGGTATGTTGCTAGACAGATTTAAACAGATTTCAATAAATCATAAGATTTATTGTTTTCCCTATAAAACTCTGTTTAAAATAATTATATAATTTTAAAGAGTGGGTACAAACAGCTACAGTAGGAGAAATCTTTCATTTACAATCTAATTTTTTTTAAAACAGTCCACTGATTCTCAGTGATTGAGTGACTTTTACCATTTTGTTTCAAGGTCCAGATTAGACATAAAGGGTTATGAACGTCCAACATCAGCAACGTCTACAACTTCAAAGTCACCAGCAATGCTGCAACTAAACATAGAAACAGCAATTTTTTTTTCTTTTATTTTCTTTTTTTTTAAAACAGATAAAGACTTTCTTCAACATCCAGTAAACATATGGATGAGTTCATAATCAGGACAAACAAATTCGAACTAGATTCCACAGATGAAAAGATTGCTTGGTTCATTTATGCAACAAATTCTCTCTTTTGTCTTGTTCAGAACAAACAGGCTCAATCGTTGACAGGTTCAATCATTATGGCCAGGCTACACTCCATCTGGTGGAGCAAACACTGCTGGAGCCAGTGTATGAGAAGGAAACTGAAACAGTGTGCAAACACTGATGGAAAATTCATTAATCACAGTCATGATGGGTGCAGCAATGTACACAATGATCCAATACTATGTGCTTGTGTGACGACGGAAGATGGGGTTGTCTATCTTACAGAAACAACTGATACATCAGGAAATGCCCCATACTGCAGGCAACCTAAAAGAAATTGCAGTAAAAGATAAACGGGGGGGGGGGGGGGGGGGGGGGGGAATTGAGTATCAAGTGTGTAGTTTTGTCACACACAATGCTGCAAAGTAGCAAAGATGAGAAGAAATCTATAAGAAAATAATGAAGGAAACCTGAAACTTATAACATATGGGTGAAGTGCTCACTTTAGCCAAAGACTTATTTCCAGGAATAAAAGAAAATGTTGAAATTAACAAAATACTTCCATAATAACCACTTTGCTCCAGCTATGGTGGAATACAATGGTTGACTGTTTTGAGCTATTTATTAAGATCTGGCCTAGTCTAATGACAATTTGTGAAGAAAATGGTGACAAAATAGATGGAAACTATCACAGCAAAAGTAGCCACACTGGACTAAAGAGAAATGTAGAAAATACCCCTGAACATTCTTATACCTAACTCCATAGCTTTGGACAAACTGCAACAAGATTGTTGATGCTGTTGAAATTTGGAAAGAACTTCAAGAGACACCGGAGAAAGGCATACCCGACAATAAAATTACATTTCCGGTAGTAAAGAAGCAGAGGGATCAAGCACTTATTCCACCACATTTTCTTGCCAATATTCTCAACCCAAAGAATCGCAGTAGATCCCCAAGAGTTGAAGAAGAGGTGCTATGACGTGGGCATCTAATAATCACCCAATCATGCCAACCAGAATACATTTCAGGGCTGGAGGTGAACCATTCAAGCAGTGCATGTTTGCTGAGGAAATTTTAAAGAAGGTCTACTTTAAGACGAGGTATAAAGAACTGTCAAAGTGGTGCCATTACCATAGCAACAGGGATAAATAATGACATATTTGCATTCAATTCTATTAGTTTAATGACGATGTATTATTTCAAGATGTAAAATTGGATTTCTTTGTGACCTCAAAGCATCACAACAATCTAAAGGGTAAAACAAAAAGTCTAATAATACATTTTTAAACATATCACTGAAATGAAACAGTGCTGGTGACATTTCTAGTCAATATAATTATCATCACATTCATCATTATAATCTCTGTGGAGTTACCACAGTCTTCTTTGCCTTGGCATGTACACAGTTCTGTGCAGGGAAGATTATTCTGACTAAAGAAACAGTTAATTGTGCAGTGACCTCTCCTGGTACAGAGGCAGATAAGGACTAGTAGACGCTCTGATGCCACTGGGCCCTTGAAGAAGCAAGTATTTCACATCATCCACACTTTTCCATCCATGTTGCAATGGTGATTCAATATCTGGTTTACCTATGTGTGAAAACATCCAGAACTTTGTTTGCCAAGATGCTCATTTGACATGCTCTTCAAAATGGTGGAGTTTGGCCAGTGACTTGTCCTTTTTGATGGCTAGACTGAAGTGCAAACAATTCAGATCTCTGTGGGCTCCTTTTCTCTCTCGCTCTGGTCATGCACTGTTACCAACTTACTTATAGCAGAAATTGCGGCTTGTCTGTCACTTTTCCAATTTGGCAAGATCTCTAAAGCACTAAGCTCTCTTTGTTTTGATAACATTAAACACAGATTCTCCCCCCTCCCCCAATGCCAAATAAGGATGTAATGTGTGTACACCAGCAAGTATGTTGCAGCAGTCAGATGTGTAATCACAAATTACATGCACAGGTATGAAGCGACACTTGTCTCAGTTGTGCTGGTAATGGTACCTGTTTCAATCTACATATTATTTTTGGAAAGTATGGAACAGCAAGGACCAAAACATCTGTATCAGGTGACCTAATCACTAAGGTTCCTTTGACACCAAAAGACTCTAAAGCCATATTGCCACACTGAACATGCAGAAGCATCCTTGTGTCTGCTTCCTCTTGAGTACTGTACAAGTCTTGGGCTTCTTCAACACTGTGATAGACTATGCTACTTCACCACTGGAAAAGCCTCCAGCAAGGAGAAGTGTTTGTGCTGCGTTGTGCTCCTATACTTAGGTGCATTTTGAAACATATTCACAGAGAAATTTTACAAGTGCCTGCCTGCTGGATGCCAAGTTTAGAAGCTTCTTCCACGGGGGGCACAAGACGCCCACCAATTATCTGGTATTTCTTGCCTCCAAAGTTAGATCATGTCCTGCACTGTCTTTCTGCAGTTTCCACAGAGTTACTGTTATCATATCTTTGTCAAATTCTTTTAGGAACTACTTCAAGTATTCGGCAGCCAATTCATTGAATGTGTGGAATTCGTCCACAGCCATCATTTGTATGACAGCCATCGCATCTTTACTACACACTGTAGTTTCTCTGTTGCATGCTCATAGATTCTTTCAGCTTGGGCTTCCAGCTGATGCCCGAATTCAACTCTGTCTGTTCTTCTCATTGTGTCCTTCTTCAGTGCTCATGGACCAGGCACAGGTCCTACTGAATGACTAAGAACATTTGCCATTGAAACATCTTCTCTGCACATTGCAGGAGGTGATAGTGATTGTGAAATGTTCAGAGAGATTAGAGGGGCTATAAAATAGAAAACTCAGTAGCAATGGGGGATTTCAACTATCCTCAATTGAGTGGCTACATGTTGTGATGGGTCCCAGAGTGCCACCTAGAACTGAGGTACAGTTGAGCCCTTTGTCTCACCAATCTGGGTTCCTTCTTGCACTGTGATTTGACAAGCTGCAAAGCCCGAGCTTCCACTCACACCAACATCCACAGGCAGGGCTCACCCCAGCGGGGTTCATGAATGCTCTGGCCAGCCACTCATGAACCCACAATAGAGAGGCTACAGACAAAATACTCCCAGCTCCCCAGCCTAAGACCCCAGAGCCGTACCATCCTTCCCTGGTCAAAACCCAACCAGTATGAATTTATTAGCCAGTCCACCACTTCTACAAAGGAAAATGGACATGCACCAACTCTTGTTCATGAGCTGAGATTTTCCCCTTTTGCACTTCAAACACCACAGTGTTTTAGGTAAAATATAAAATAGCTTTTAATTAATTATAAGTGATAGCAAACAGATCAAAGAAGATTATGATAAGAAATAAAACAAAACCACAATCTAAGCTTAATGTCAGTATTTGAATTATAGTTAGTATTTGAATCAAGCAGTGTCTCCCCTAGTTAAAACATCTGGCTCTGTAGATGAGGGGAAAGCAGTGGATATGTTATTCCTTGACTTTAGCAAAGCTTTTGATACAGTCTCCCACAGTATTCTTGCTGCCAAGTTAAAGAAGTATGGGCTGGATGAATGGACTGTAAGGTGGACAGAAAGCTGGCTAGATCGTCGGGCTCAACAGGTAGTGATCAATGGCTCCATGTCTAGTTGGCAGCCGATTTCAAGTGGAGTGCCCCAAGGGTCAGTCCTGGGGCCAGTTTTGTTTAATATCTTTATTAATGATCTGGAGGATGGTGTGGACCGCACTCTGAGCAAGTTTGCTGATGACACTAAATTGGGAGGCATGGTAGATACACTGGAGGGTAGGGATTGGATACAGAGGGACCTAGACAAATTAGAAGATTGGGCCAAAAAAAACCTGATGAGGTTCAACAAGGACAAGTGCAGAGTCCTGCACTTAGGACGGAAGAATCCTATGCACTGCTACAGACTAGGGACCGAATGGCTAGGTAGCAGTTCTGCAGAAAAGGACCTAGGGGTTACAGTGGACGAGAAGCTGGATATGAGTCAACAGTGTGCTCTTGTTGTCAAGAAGGCTAACGGCATTTTGGGCTGTATAAGTGGGGCATTGCCAGCAGATCGAGGGACGTGATCGTTCCCCTTTATTCGACATTGGTGAGGCCTCATCTGGAGTACTGTGTCCAGTTTTGGGCCCCACACTACAAGAAAGATGTGGAAAAATTGGAAAGAGTCCAGTGGAGGGCAACAAAAATGATTAGGAGTCTGGAGCACATGACTTATGAGGAGAGGCTGAGGGAACTGGGATAGTTTAGTCTCCAGAAGAGAAGAACGAGGGGGGGATTTGATAACTGCTTTCAACTACCTGAAGGGGGGTTCCAAAGAGGATGGAGCTCGGCTGTTCTCAGTGGTGGCAGATGACAGAACAAGGAGCAATGGTCTCAAGTTGCAGTGGGGGAGGTCCAGGTTGGATATTAGGAAACACTATTTCAGTAGGAGGGTGGTAAAGCACTGGAATGCGTTACCTAGGGAGGTGGTGGAATCTCCTTCCTTGGAGGTTTTTAAGGCCTGGCTTGACAAAGCCCTGGCTGGGATAATTTAGTTGGGAATTGGTCCTGCTTTGAGCAGGGGGTTGGACTAGATGACCTCCTGAGGTCCCTTCCAACTCTGATATTCTATGATTCTATGATCTTTTACTACGTTGTTGTTTGGCAGCTTTGATTAATAAACACCACATGAAGGTGTTGAAATTAACTTAAACAATAAAAACTGTGGTCATGTTGCAGTGTTTCTGGAACTGTGCACAAAACTTTGTCATTTTGGATACCATTGTCTCATCTCACCTACAGGCTTACAGCACCACTTGAGAGTACACACAAGCTTTCAAAGATATATGATGTGGGAGTGTGGAGCGGGTACATTAAACTCCAAAAATATGGCTCTTTTTGGAGAATTACCGCACACCTCAAAGGTGCTAAGCACCCACAATAGAAATTAGTCCCATGGCATCTTAAGTTGGACACCCAATAGTTAAAGCACCCAAAACCAGTGGCCATTTTTTAAAATTTTGACCCAAGTCAATACACGTGTCCTCTCTTTGGATGAAGGCTCTCAGGTAGCAGCTTCTGACAGCGTAATCCTCTCTTAAAAGAGGAATACAGTGTTTGGGATACCTCAAAGAGAAATTTCTCATGGAGAAATAGAAACATTTGGAAGAAAAGGAAGCCTTGCTGCCTAGTCACCCACGCACAAGGGCACTTAAACAAAAACCCAAGCAACAAAGACCATGAGTGTCAAGAGGCAATATCATGGTGCTATCACAAGACAGAAGAGGAACTGTAACTCTCAGAGAAGTCAAATGGTATTGCAGGTGCTCAGTATCTTGGGTTCAGTCTTTCAGTGCGCGCCACAAGTGGAAAAAGAGCCTTTTCAAGGGCGTTATAAGAAGGTTAGTAGGCTTAACATGGATCCAGCCATGGATAATGGACCTGTTATCTTCTTGAGTCCATTATTATTCTTCTGCCATGCAATAAAACCAAAGTGTGACTTTTTACTGAAATAGTTATACTGGTACAATCGCTATGACAGATATACTGTTATAACTGTGTCCACACTAGGGAGGTTGTGGAGGCTTTAATTATACTGGTAGTATAAAGTGTAAAGTTGTACAACTTATGCATGCAGACAAGACCTTACCATTATACCCACTAGTTTATTTACTAGTCGTTTAAGTGTGCATGCATGCTGGGTAACAGCGACTTGTAGAATGTTGGGTTCCATCACCCCTCTTCCCATTCTTATTTTTCCATTAGGGATCTGACTGCAAAAGGCGAGATCAAGCATGTAATGTAGCATGATATTATTAAAATGAAGAAAAAAGGGGGGGTTCGGGAGGGGTATTTTGGTTTTAGTATATTCAGTTTTGCACTGATGAAAGATACCCAATTAGAGACCTGAGTCCAGGCTAGCCACAGAACAGGCACAGAGAGAAGGCAGGCTTCCCCCACACTGGCCATTTTCAATGAAGTTAATTCAAGTGATTTTATCCTCTAAGCGGACAGAGCATTTACTAATTAAAAGCTGGCTCCTGAGAGGTGCTCAGCACCCATCGGAGTAGTAAGAGTGCTCAGCTCTTCAGGATCAGGTGATGAATCACAATAGGAGACAGGCAGGCTCATCACCTCTCATGAATGGGGCTGGAGAGGAGGAGTAAAATGATTATTTACACCTATATTTTACACCTCTCTTGCTTCCATTTTTCCTCTTAGAAGAGCAAATGCAGCCACAAATTCTGATCAAGTCAATGCACAGGTGGGTGCATTTCTCTAGTGAACAAAAAGCAACAATAAAAAACCCATCTTACAATTATTCTTTGGCACAACAATAACTTTCCTCCCAAGGGAGGTATGCTGTTTCCTTATCATAAAGTCCACATCTTTATTTGATATCCAGGAATGAATTGAAAATCGCCTAAGCTGTGTGTTCTCAAGAGATAAAAATTAAAAACTTCTCAGCCTTGTTGTGTATTCTTTACAAAGGCAAAATGCCTCATGGTTCTGTGAGTCATTTATTCATTCCGCAACTAGCAAAGTTCTCAAGCTTACTGACTCACTAGAGACAATAACCGCTGGAGAAAGTACATTTGTCTCAATTGTCTAAACAGTGCTTATCACTATAGTGGGCAAGCACTGTACAAATACCCAACTGGGGTAGTTTGCCTACTCCATGTGTGATAAAGGCCTCTATCAAGAGAGTGTAAGATCAGTTCTCTGTTGAGCTTGGTCCAGTTTTTTTCTTTTTAAGTCACAACCCTATTCGTTGCTTGAATAATTCCTGTATGCAACGTGCTCACTTTCATGCACCTGTTCAGTTGGGGAATTTCTGCTAGTCAAGATTCTACGTTGGTAAAGATGAAGGCACCATCTTTAAACAGAGCAGGACAGACACTAAGTGAACAATACTAAAAATAAAAGGGAGGTGGCTGAGGTAGGCAGGAAACAATGATTTCACACTGGAACTCATCAGTGCTACCTCTCACAAAAAAGCTTTAAGATTTTTTTAAATGACCACTAGCAGTCAAGCCTTCTTGAATCTTACCCAGAGACACTGCCTCCAAAAGCACAGATTTCCAACTGGTACATTTAGGCACTAGTTTGGTTCCTATTCAGAGCAATTTCATCACCACTTCCTGCAGTACTTAAGCTTTCCCTGGAAATCTCACATGGAAATACCTGTCAGACTCCACCCTATTTCACCCAACCTCCCCCACCCCTGGGCAGGGGGAGAACCCGGCAGCCATGCTTCTGACTGTCAGGGCGGTCAGAGCGCGGCGCGCGGGGCTGTGAGGTCGCCCCCCCCTCTGCCCCCCCGCACACGCGTCTCCGTCTCCCGCTCCTCCTGCCTGGCGTCCAGCGTCACTTCCGGGGCTGCTGAGGCGGGAAGCGCTGGGCACGAGGCAGAGCCGGTAAGTCCGAGCGAGGGGAGAGGCACCCAGCCTGGGCTCGAGCCACAGCTCACGGGGGCTGGGGTCAGGGGGATGTCCAGCTCAGAGGGGCTGGGCTCAGAGCTGAGGTCAGGGCTGGGGGGGGATGGGGTCAGGGGGTGTCAGGCTCAGAGGGGCTGGTGGTCAGGGGGGTGTCCGGCTCAGAGGGGCTGGACTCGGAGCTGGGGGTCAGGGCTGCTGGGGGATGGGGTCGGGGGGTTCTTAGCTCAGAGGGGCTGGGCTCAGAGCTAGGGGTCAGGGCTGGGGGGGGGCTGGGGTCAAGGGGTGTCAGGCTCAGAGGGGCTGGCGGTCAGGGGGGTCTCCGGCTCAGAGGGGCTGGACTCGGAGCTGGGGGTCAGGGCTGCTGGGGGATGGGGTCAGGGGGGTGTCTGGCTCAGAGGGGCTGTGCTCGGAGCTGGGGGTCAAGGCTGCTGGGGGATGGGGCCGAGGGGTGCTTAGCTCAGAGGGGCTGGGCTCGGAGCTAGGGGGGTTGGGGAGGACGGGGTTCGGCGGGGCTGGGTGGCGCTGGGGGGCCTGTTTCAGCACGGCCGGGGGGTTTCGGCCCTCAGCTATTTTCTTTGGAGTAATATGGCCCTCGCCGCTTTATGAGTTGTGCAGGCCTGCTCTAGAAGATACCATCAGAGATGCTTAGTTTTGCAGTTCTCAACTGTGGAGTTGTGTCTCCAGAGATAACATGCTTGTTAACAGCCAAAATTATTTTAAATAAATAATATATAGAGGTGAGAAATAACAGACCTCAACTCTATTGTCCCTCTGCAAATTTGTGTACACAGAGTCAATCCCTTACCTCTCTCTAAAAGTGCAAAGTTTCAAAAAGTTCAATGAATAGAAGATTGTTGGGGGTAGATATCTGGACAAGGAGAAAAAGTCTGGAGATAAATGTGAGATGCGAGGGACATATGCTTATTTTGTTAAAATATTATGTTTGCTGTTGAAGAAAAAAATCCAGGATACTTAATGTTGTTGTTTTAGTTAAATAAAACAATTTAAATATCTGTCTGGTGATGCTCTCCTCCTAATACAGCACGGCAAGAAAATCCTCCAAATATTAATTATTAACCTGTTTAACTGGAGATAGTTCACCTCCCAATGACTTCATAAATATCTGCTTCAATTATCTTTGGTAAATGAAATAACCAATCAATCGTTCACTTTCTGATATAGCTATAAAACTAATCTGAAAAGTTTTCAAAATAAATCACTGTTATATATGTGTGTGTACCTTCTAAAAATGAAACCTACATCTAACTGAGTTGTGAAGAACATGTATTAAGATTATAACAACCAACAAGAATGCCCTTTAATGTAGAAAACCGTGATTAAATCGAGTCTTCCTGACTAGTGATTTAAATTAATTTGATTTAAATCAAATCAACCCTGATACAGGATGCTCTTTGGAAACATTTTAGCTGGATGGTAGGTCAACAGCAAATGGGATCACTGTATAAGGACCAATGAATCTAGACAATTTTTATAGACAGGAAAAATCTCAACAGCTATTACAATCCCCCCCCAAAACAAGTGACTACAGAGATCAGGGCCCTAGGCTACAACAATCTGGAGCAATGAACGGAGACAAATGCATTAGCTACAACATAAAGCAAGAAATAGCACTACAGATTTTTTTTTCTTTTTAGAACCAGACCAAAAAGAGATGATTTTGTAATGGAAAAAAAGGCTGAACCCTCAAAATCACACAGTCAACCTATAAAGCTTATCCTCAGCATATACTGTTATTCTCAGAACAGCAATCTTCCATTTATGTGTTATAACATCTAGGCACGATGAAGTTAAGCAAGAAGTATGAATTTATATTACTTATCTAGAAGACACACTAGTTGCACAATCTTCCAGCCTCTAGTTTAATCAGGAGGTGGCCCTTGAAAATGTCTTACCTATTCTTCCTTATCTAAATATTTAAAGAGTTTCTGTTTATTCACAGGAAAACTACAGCACTGGTAATGCAAGTTTTCCCCACGTTGCTCAACCAAGATGTTTAAACTTGATGTACCACCTTGATGGATAGTTTAATTTTCATGCCTATTTAAATTTCTTTGTCTGTTTACTGAAGAAGCCAAATATTATGAGACATCTGTCACTAAGAACTGGACTGAGACCAGGCTAGAGATATCACATTTAACAACTTTGTCTCTACCAGACTACACAAGCTTAGATGGTGACCTACAGTATAGGTGAAAGGCTTAGCAGTAGCCAGACCTTGAATCATCAAATCTCCATATGGCTGAAGCAGCTGACATTTACACATTGAATTAAATTGGATTGTCTTCTACTTCCATACTTTCCCTCACAAATGAATTTTAGTTCATCATTTAAAATGTCAATAACAAGAGTGCTAAACCAAATACAATTATACCCTTTTCTTTATGTTTTAATAAGGAATAATTTCAGATGTTTTTAGCTGAGTAGGAGACACTCAATGGAGCCTTCAAAAGTATCATCCATCCACAAGTACTTTCCCTACAGAACCTTTACTTCCTTGAATTACATGCCCTGGTTTTCCCCATTTGTCCATGATTATGTTTATTTGACAATTCCACCTGGAAACACTGGCCAAGTTTTGGTTTTTTTTTTTATTTGAATAGAAAGAAAGTATTTGCTGCCCTCCAGAGGAAAACAGAAAAAAAAAGTTAGATCTAAAATAATAGAAAAAAAGTCCTGCCTCTGAAGAAAAATGGATGATTTTAAAAAGGTTGTTTCCTCTTGAAATGTCAATGGCACCAATTAAAACTTAGCACATTGTCTCCAGTTCTTCACTTAAAAGTACTGAACTAAGTTATAACAACGAAGCAGGAAACACCTAACTAAGGACATCTCAATGTGACGCTCAGACAGTCCTAACAGCCCAAAAATACTTTGGGGACCCCAGAAAAGCTAAATTTTTCTTTGCAGTTTTACAATGCAAATCTGCTGGACAGTTATCTATATATAAGCCTACGCACTTCATGTGGGACCTTGGCCAAATCACTTTGACATCAATTGAAATTAGAAGCTCAAATACCTTTGAGGTTCTGGGCCTCAGTCTCTCTATTCCTCCATTCCCCATCTGTAAAATGGGGCTAGGATAACAGCACTTCCCTATCTCCCAGAAGCGTTAAGAAAACACATTACAGATTGTGAGGCACTCAGATGCTATGGTAATGGGGGCTGTCATAGGGGCACGTGGCTTTTTAAGGGGTTGGGGCTCAACTGCACCCTATACCAGGTTCAGCCCACCTTCCCAAGAGAAGGGCATAAGTCCTGGGGTCATGTGGTAGAAGGCTGTGACTCAGAGTCTGGCCTGCTAGGATATAAAAGGTAGCCCGAGTTCAGGGAGGTGCTGAAATGAAAATGAGAGAGACAAGCAAGTAGAGGCATAACAGCTGTGTTTTGACATGCATGCACCATAAGCTTGAGAAGAGATATTAACTAGACCTCGCTGCTTTCCTAACCACTCATTCTGCCTTCCTTAGAAGTTCAGGAGCACTCACTTTTATCAAATAGCTTCTTGTGCAGAAGTCAAAATGGTGAGGACTTACAATTTTCTAAGAAGGTGGTTATTTATCTGATGCAACATGCAGTAAAAGCAGAGGTGTCTTATTCATCTAAATAAATATGCCATTTGATCTGATCAGGACACCCAGGAAACAAAGCATTTGTAATAGTCACTGCCAAACTTTATTCTGATCACTTTCTGCAGTTTGTATTATCCAAGCCTATCATATGCTAGAAAAAGTTGCATTTAATTAATAAGGAAAAGAGCAAACATTTGAACACGATATATATTTATAAAAAAAACAAACACAACAGGTAATTAAAAGGTTAAAATTAAAACAAATTCCAAAACAGCAAAAGCACAGGATGTAGCTTACAGAATACAATACACCCCCTTGTGGTCTAGCGAAGAAATCAATTGCTACTTTCAATCACAGTGATAAAAATGATCTTGAATGAAGTAAACAGAGGTTTATAAAATTATGAATGGTGTGGAGAAAGTGAAAAAAATAAAGTTTTATTTACCCCTTCACATAATACAGGAATCAGGAGTCACCCAATGAAATTAATAGGCAGGTTTAAAACAAACATAAGGAAGTACTTCTTCTGACCAGATAGCAAGTGTAAAAACAATCGGGATGGGGGTGGGGGTTAATAGGCACCCATAAGACAAAGCTCTGAATATGGGGTGACCCTAACACAACGCACAGTTAACCTGTACACTTTGTTGACAGAGGATGTTGTGAAAGCCAAAACTATAACTGGGTTCAAAAAAGAATTGGAGAAGTTCACAGAGAATAGGTCCATCAAGGGCTATTAACCAAGATGGTCAGGGATACAACTTTATCCTCTGGGTGTCCCTAATCTTTGACTGCCACATGCTGGGACAAGACAACAGGGGACAGCTCACTTGATAACTGCCTGGTCTTTTCATTCCCTCTGAAGCATCTGGCACTGGGCACTGTTAGAAGACAGGATTCTGGGCTAGATGGACCACTGACCTATGACCAATCTTATGTTAAAAAGAAGATACCATATAAAGAAATTTAACAGTGTTTACAAACTTCAAGGAACATGATCAACTTGAAATCTAGCCATTTTAAAAAAAGTTAAAAGTAGTTTCAAGACTCTACTGCTGCTCCCAAGGCTTCCCTGACAATTTCTTAGATTTTTATAACAACCATTTGCTAAAATGGTTTTCCCTGTTACTATGGGAAAGACCCACAAGAACCAGAGGACGTTGTGAAAATGACTATACACAAAGTACGCAACGAAAAAAAAACACTATTTTTCTCCAATCTTAAGAGTTACCTGTAAGGATAACAGATAACAAATACACAGAGGCATGTTTTTAAGAGGATATTGTGCCTTTAAATCTGCAGCAAAGAATGAAGCATGCAATAAAGAGGGTTCACTGTGGCTTAAGAAACAGATGCCAAGGGAAATCCTGAGGGCTGATGGATGTGATTTCAGCTTTATGAAACAATCAACTGCCCTCAGGTGATATGAATCTTTTCAACCTCTTACTATCAGCCTCAAAAATGGATCAAAAAGGTTCTCATATGAGGACTCAGACCTATATCATCCCTTCCCATATAAACACTCAGCAAGGCAACAAAAGCAATACATCCACAGCTCTGAAGCTGCAGACACCCAACTGCACCACCACCTTGAGGGAAGGGGAGGGAATGATGATAGATTATGCATAAATGAATTGTGCAGAATGAGAGGATGAGGACAGCTCAGTGTTACCGGCTGGAGATTTTTCCAATTATCCACAAATCCTGTGCCCCCGCCCCCCCACACCTCCCAAAAAAGTGGAATTTTAAAAAGGAAACTTTGAGATCCACTTACATTATTTATGAACTTGATTCAGAATATCTGTGTACTTTTTCTTTGCCAAAAGAGTCATTATTTATATCAGATATCTGGATAACACGTTATTTAAATATTACACAATTTAAAGTTTGCACCCCAAAAACAGTCATTGTTGATATCAGCTGAGTTGTAGATAAGTAGTTTTCAACCCCCAAGGGGTCCACAGACCATGTCTAAGGGGTCCACGAATGACTGTCGTTACCACAGAACAGTGGTTTTCCACCTGTGGACCCGTGGGGTCCACAGACTATATGTCTGATTTCTAAAAGGGTCAAAACCTCCATTTGAAATTTTTTAGGGGTCCGCAAATGAAAAAACGTTGTAAACCACTGTTGTAGATACACTGGGAGTTTGCATTTAGGTGGCAAAAAACAGACTAAAATACCAAAGTAAGAACAATCTGCTCAATTTGATGCCATGTCACACAGAAATAGGCATGTACTGGGGAGAAAATTTTCCAGCTTGGGTGCCTACAGTTGGACTTGTGGGTGCTCAGCACTACTGAAAGTCTATCTAAATATACATTTGGCTGTCTAACTTTAAACACCCAGGGTGGAAAATTTTAGCCCTATTTTCACACTCAACATTTATTTTCCTATGCGAACTTAAGGTTTTTAAAAAGTGTGTTAAAGGACACCAAGCATGCTTACCGGACAGCCTCCGATACGTTGTTGGAAGTGTGTCCAGATAAAGCATCGTGAAGGTTTCGGATGAAGTAATCTCTGTAGTCTTCAGGAAGGGCCATAAATGTTCCTCCCATCACAATGAATTCCACTTTATCCACACTGTGGCCCAGCTGCTTCAGCTAAAAAGTTAAATATAGCTGTAAGAGACTTTGTACCCAAAGGACTCCAATGAAAACCTTCGACTCCAAAATATACTGTACAGTTAGTTCCTTATCAGAATTGACCTTTCATATCTTCTACTAGAATGCCAAATCAATAATGCTTTTGTATACAGTAGCCTTAATATAATTTTGCAAATAACTTAGAAATGACTCCTCTATTGCAAGAACGTAGGATGGTTTATAAAGACTATGTAAAGAGAGGTGACGTATGGGAGAGTGCTCTAAAGAGGTGGGGCATCACAAATGACAGAGCAATACCACAAAGGAAGGTCAAAGTGGAAAAGCAGAGTTCAAGGGGATGGGCGAGACCAGGGCTATACAAAATCCAGAGAGTTTTTCCACTGAATTTAGAGAGCAGCAGAAGCCAGTGAAGGCAATAAAGGATTAAGAGCAATGGAGTTTCACTGTTCTCCTGAAAGTTGATTTCAGGAGAAGAGACAGAAGATTTGAGGAACCATTTACTCTTTGTACAGATAAGAAGAGACAGCATCTACTCACATCAGAATTACAGGTAGTTTTTCCTATTATATTAGCAGTCAATTACTATTCAGAAGAGTTGCAATCTTAAACACTGTTTAGAATTGGTTGTTTAGCCAATGTAAACAACGTTGAGCCTGTTAAATGGCATAAGATTCATTCATGAAGAGAGATTATTTACGTTGGACAGACAAGGCGGGTGAGGTAATATCTGCTATCAGACCAACTTCTGTTGGTGAGAGAGAGAGAAGCTTTTGAGTTCTTCCTCAGGTTGGGGAAAGGTACTGAGAGTGTGGCAGCTAAGACCATGTCTGTACATACAGCGGCAGCAGCGCAGTGCATTTGGTGAAGAGAGCTCGAGCAGCAGAAGCTATGTCAGCAGGAGAAGCCCTTCTGCCGATATAGCACTGTGCACACGAGCACTTATGTCGGTGTAACTTATCAGGGGGTAGCTGTGTTATTCTGTATCCACAAAAACAACAAGGAGTCTGGTGGTACCTTAAAGACTAACAGATTTATTTGGGCATAAGCTTTCATGGGTAAAAAACCTCACTTCTTCAGATGCATGGAGAACACTTCAATCTCCCTGGACATTCTATAACAGATTTAAAAGTAGCCATACTTGAACAAAAAAACTTCAAAAACACTTCAAAGAGAAACTGCAGAACTAAAATTAATTTGCACATTTAACACCATTAATTTGGGCTTGAATAGGGACTGGGAGTGGCTGGCTCACTACAAAAGCAACTTTCCCTCTCCTGGAATTGATAACTTCTCATCAAATATTGGGAGTGGACTACTTCCACCCTGATTGAATTGGCCCTATCAACACTGGTTCTCCACTTGTTAGGAAACTCCCTTCTCTTCATGTGTCAGTATAATAATGCCTGCAATTATTCTGTAAATCTGTAATTTTCACTCCATGCATCTGAAGATGTGGGGTTTTTTACCCATGAAAGCTTATGCCCAAATAAGTCTGTTAGGGTAGGTTTACACTTACCCGGTAGTTCGGCGGCGAGCGATCTTATCTGGACGCGATAAGTCGAACCCGGAAGTGCTCGCCATCAACTGCGGTACTCCAGCTAGACGAGAGGAGTACCGCGGAGTCGACGGGGGAGCCTGCCTGCCGCGTGTGCACCGAGGTAAGTTCGAACTAAGGTACTTCGAACTTCAGCTATGTTATTCACGTAGCTGAAGTTGCGTACCTTAGTTCAAATTAGGGGGTTAGTGTAGACCTGGCCTTAGTCTTTAAGATGCCACCGGACTCCTCTTGTTTTGGTGTAACTTAGGTTGCTCAAGTGGGTGGTTTTTTCACACCCCTGAGCAATACAAGTTAAGCCAACATCAGCTGTAGTGTAGACACAGCCTAAATACAAGATCAAACAGATAGTTTAGCATAAGTAGTTGGCACATATTATAAGAGACCATTCAACGTGAAGTGGCCCATTAACACCCCTGTAGTCATAAGACACAGAGGGTGGTTACTGGGTTAGATTGCTGTAATAAGCCATAAAACCAGCATTTTTATTAAAGACTAGTATTTTTACCAGAGGGGTAGCCGTGTTAGTCTGAATCTGTAAAAAGCAACAGAGGGTCCTATGGCACCTTTAAGACTCTGTTAGTCTTAAAGGTGCCACAGGACCCTCTGTTGCTTTTTAGTATTTTTAGTGTCTACCAAAGATATGAATTTAAGCTCCCAGGGTCATCTTTTGAAAGTGTTGTGCAGGTTTCCTTTGATGACGAGGACTGACTGATCACTCTGTATCTGACCTCTTTGTGAAAAGTGTTCACACACAGGTGAGATGGTGTTTTGTCTTTTCATTTTCCTGTGTGAGATCATTCAAGAGAGAGTAGTGATTGTCTGGTTTCATCCACACCGTTATTATATTGGATTTATGATTATTACAACAATCTGTTAACCACTGACCCATCTTTTTGTCTTATGACTACAAGGGGTTTAACATGCCACTTCACCTTTATTGGTCCCTTAGAATATGTACTAACTACTTATGCTAAACTATCTGTTCAATGTTATATTGAACTGTGACACTCAGTACCTTTCCCAGCCCTGAAGAAGAGCTCAGAGACAGCTTTGGAGCTGCACAATCACCAACAGAAGTTGGTCCAATAAAATATATTACCTCACCCATCTTGTCTTTCTAATATCCTGGGATCAACACAGCTACAACAACATTGTATACATCTTTTAAGTTAGACAATTTCATATTTTTTGAGACTATCAAGAACTACAGCATGAGAACCACCATTGAATCCTACAACTTATCTCCACCAAGTTTATTTATCGGAGAGAAACATGGAGAAATTTTCTTGGGGATACATACATACATGCCACCCAAACTGGGACTGCTGGAACAGCCCCCAGTTTTTGCCTCTGTCCCACTTCCCCCTATTTGTCTTGAGTAGCAAGGACTGGATTCCTTTTTGCTGAGTTCTTGCCTCTGGACGTCAGAGACTGCTGCAGGACAACAAATAGCCACTTCTCCTATTCCTCCTCCTCCTGCACTATTCTTCCTTGTTCCCCTTTGTTGGCTTCTAAGGCAGTGGTCTCCAAACTTTTTTGATCGCGCACCCAATCAGTAAGAGAAGCGGTGCTGCTCCAGCGGCGCTCCTCCTGCCACACACCCCAAAGGATCCTCTTGCGCACCCCACTTTGGAGACCACTGTTCTAAGGGATGGAAGCAGCCACTAGGCCAGCAGTTTCACCTCAACCCCACCCTCAGAAGGGAAAAAGGAGGCACCTAGATGGGGGAAAATAGAAGGGGAACCTCAAAACAGAAGAAGAAGAATGGGAGAAACCCCACAATGGGGGAAGGAAAGGGAAGCATATCAGAGTTTGATCCCATGTTCATTTATCATTATTGTCCATTCTCCATCAAGTGGCAGGTTATGACTTTGTGAGATGCCATCCACCTAGTTTTCCCCAGATTTATGCCATTTTTCCCACGGAGATGCTACTGGAGGGAGCTGGGCTAACAGAACCCCCCCAGTCACACAGATGTGAAAGTGGTAAGCCATTACCTTTCCCAGCCCAAATGTAACGGGTAAAAGGCAGGGCTTATTTAGGAGTGAACTAGTTAGGTGTTGTGAGAGCATCAGTAACTAAATATCCATATTTTAGGATGGTTATCTCAAGTGTAAGACTTTGGGGGTTCTCATCATTGACTTTATATGAGTTTTTCTTATACTAACAATAACATTTCATGTTGCAACATTATCATAATGATGAATCATCATATATTTATGTATGAAAATAATGCAATATAGGGAGCAGAGGATGAAGGATTTGGCAGCTGGTAGGAGAGAGGATCTTAAAGATCATCATAAGCAAGTCTATTTTGAGGCTCCAAGATATTTATATATCTATTTAAAAACCCAAATCTCACCAGAGTGAACAAGACAATTCAGTAACCCCCAAGATCACTCTCTTAATTGGAAAGCTGTTTTCAAAATTCTGGAAACTAAGAGAATTATTGCAACTATTTTCAAACAATACATGTTCCCTTCTATGCAAATATTTACCTGTTCGACTCGATGTCTTGTCTGGAGATAAGGATCATATCTGGCACGAATGGCCCTCATTGATGTTGGCTAGGAGAAATAAAAGGATTCATTATTAAACCTTATTTCTTGACAACATACTGGAAAAGAACAAGACGTGAATCTTTAGCCACTGGTTGGACACTCCATTTTCACAAACATATAATTATTAAAATCTTGATCCCATTATGACTCCAGTATCTATCTGGTTGTAGTTTACTGAATGTTAACCAATGTAAGAAATCAAATTTGTGTTTTGCCCTGATGTTGTAATGCGACTGAAATAGGTCAGTCCAATCTTTTTTGACATCATTTTTACTTGACCACCCCCCTGGGGGGATGAGGATGGGGCAACAAACAGATTTATATTGTACCTCTGCAAATTATGATTACAAAACTATTGTCTCAAGATACGTCGTCTTGATGCTTCATTCATTTTTTTCCTCCTACCCTCATCTCACTGCTTTTTCTCCTTCATGATGCTCCCTGTGCATGGAATGACTTCTCAGTGTCAATTTGTTATCCACCACCCTCTTTTCATCAAATCCCTAAGAACTCACTTCCATGATGCCAACATTGTGAACTATTACTAATTGTTTTTAGACAAGTTATGCTCTCCTTTGAGTTTTCTAGTGCATCAGGGACTCTCTCTTTATATTTTGCAAGTGCCAAAGACACTTAATACTAAACAAATGCATGTATACACACAGAGGCACATGTGTTAAGAGTCTCCAAATCAGTGTGAATTAGGAACGTTCTACTGTACATACACATTTCCTAATTTGCACTAATGATTGGGAAACCCATTGCCAATCACTGAATATTGGATAATAGCAAGTGAACCAAAAAATTAAAGATAAAAGGACACTGTATCTAAGTCTACTTAGTTTGTTTACTTTGCCAATTATTACTTAGCTTCAATTATTTTTGACACTTCATAATATACTAATAGATGGAATGAAGCATATTTTTAAAAAAATGTTTAAATAATTTAGTCTCACTACAGCATTTGCTATTAAGCTTTTGCTGGGTAGCAGGAAAGCTTCTTTTTGCACTTTAAAATATGTAGATTAATGAGGTTCTACTGAAGATACATACGTAGTTGCAAGATGTGCTACACTGGGGTTTGGCATGGGACACCAAATCAAGTAAGTTAAGAAAAAGATTCACTTTTGAAGTATTTTATTTACAGATTTTAAAGCCTCAAGATCCCACTTTTTGCTAAAGTGAGTTACAATGAGCCAGGCTATAGAGCACGCAAGTTTCCACTGCGCTGTTTCCTTAGGCAATATTTATGAGGAAGAATAACTTTTGGAGAGATCATACTTAGAACCTGCCAGTGTCCCTTTAACTTTAAAGCCACCTGAAACAGGAAAATAAAGAAAACTTATCTTTGCCAACATGAAAAGGATAAAATTGGTAGGAAAAGAAAAACTTCTTTTCAAGCTTAAGCGGGGAAAAAGCTAACAAAATAATCAGGAGAGAGACGAACTATTAAAAACTAATTCAAAGGGATTTCCAGCCCTAGCAGTTTAACTGTTTCAGTTTCACTACTCAGATGTTTCTTCCCCCCCACCCTCCTTTTGCATTCTTGCAATAAGGATTGATTTTCTAAAGAGTTGTGAATAGAGATGAAAAGGAGCCTGTCACAATTTTACAGACAAAATGTAACATTGCAACATGACCCTCAAAGGTAGTACCTCATAGCCAGTGTAAGACTGTGTTGAATATTCAAAATCAGAATCGGGCCCACCAGGGCAGTATCTGCAAGTATTAAAAAAGAATAAGGAGTCATACACAAACCTGTACCAATGACAAACACAAAACAATAAAGAGTCTCTTGATTTAACTGAGACAGGTATCTGCATTTGTGCACTACAAACCATAGTTTAAAGACATGATTTAGCATGGTAATAAGCACCCTCAACTTCTATTGACATTCATAGGAATTGTGGACACGTCGCACTATACAAGTGCTGTACTATAGCAGTAAAAAAAAAAATTACATGTAAAAAAGAAGATCACTAGTACTGCACAACAGACATTTCACTTAAAGCATCCAAAGGGACCAGGATAATAATCATATATAGAGAAATGTGGACCTGTCAAATAATTGTGTCTACCTAAAATAATTTTTAAATAAATTATACCAAAAAAAAAAAAATGTACAGCAAATACCCTCCAAAAGCCTGAAATAGTTTCAGAGAAACCACATCTCCACTTTATTCATTTAGGGAACCAGTTCTAGAGCTTTGGACTAGTATCACAGAAAAATTATTAAAATGAAAATAAAGCGATACTATAAGTAATTCTAAATGTGTATAAGAAGCACAAACATTTTCCAAACGTCATAATTAAATTAGCCGTCCCCTATCTAGATAATGACTCCTCTGGTTTAATGTATCTGAAGCATTTAGGTTGTCAATATACATAAAAAATAGATAGGGCCTTCAGTTACAAAATAAAGATATTTCCAGATACCATTAGGGATTTAAATATTGATAGTGGGGAACCATACTTCTATGTAGTTGCTTGAATTCAGGGACAAACTGTTTAGCAAACCACAGAGTAAAGTAACATGCAGGCTGGACAATTGTACAGTAAATTACTATTACTGGCCCTGACGACTTACATTAAACAGATTTTAATTACATACATGCAAGTTGCAGAGAAAGCAATTAGTGGATACCACAGCATCACTGCTGCTCAGGAGAGAACTGGTAAATGGATTGCTTCCCACAGAAAGCAACTGAAAGGAATCTGTTTCTGTTCACTCTGAAACAGCCTCAGTTTACTTCTCAGGGTTACAAGTGTAATGGCTAACGTACATTTCATTCAATGTTCAAAGAAGACCTGGCACAGGAAGTACCTTAAAGACTAACAGATTTATTTGGGCATAAGCTTTCATGGGTAAAAACCTCACTTCTTCAGATGCATCTGAAGAAGTGAAGTTTTTACCCACGAAAGCTTATGCCCAAATAAATCTGTTAGTCTTTAAGGTGCCACCAGACTCCTTGTTGTTTTTGTAGATACAGACTAACATGGCTACACCCTGATACTTGGCACAGGAAGTGTGAGAATTCCCTCAGTTTCAGTAGTTCAATAGTACAGACTGAGCACTCTCAATAACCAAGTTAATAACATGCTGACTGCTCCATTACTTAAAGTACAGGTCTCTGAATAGCGAGCAAAAAATGCCATCATCAGGTTCCAGGTTTGTCTCTCAATGATTCCCTATCAAATCAAACACACTCAGTTCATAATAAAATCAATTACTTTTCCCACAGCTTGCACAGCAAACTCAGCCTGGACCATTCCTTCTCATGCACCACCACCAGTATTGAAGAGTCTGCAAGCCAAATTAATATCCTTGTTTAAACTGGAGCAACACAATTCAATGTATTTGCACGTATTTGCACTGAAATGTCTCAAATAGAACTACTGATGATGCACAAGGAGGAACAGACTTCAGCTTCAGAACAGACTCTCTTAGCATGTTGGCACTGAAAACTACTAAAATTTTATTTTAGTTATTAAAGCTTGCAGATATTATGCTGAACACTCAGAGAGCAGAAATGGTGTCTGAGAAGGAACCATTATCAAATAGCCAGAATAGAAGCACAGAAAAAACACCTCATTTTTTCGCTTCTTTTGAATTTCTGTAATGTCCATTTCCACTCAGATTGGAAGAGCCCATGGACATGACATCCCAGCAAGCAGTGGGCTGGGGATGTCATGCTGACAACAGAAATACTTGAGATAGCAGGGGATGAGGTAGCTAAGTGGCATCTTCCATTATAAATTTGCACTTTTGCAAAGTTTTAAATAGTTTATTTCCCCAAACTTTTTAAAAGTCATATTTAAATTTTGCAAAGCCCTGCAATTTTTTCTTGCTTCTCTAATAATTTCCATTATATTCATGGTAGTTTTTGTCTCAAAGTTTGTTTACAGGGTACTCAAGAATATGCTACTGAAGTCTCTACAAGCACTTTTCAAATTGTGACAAATATTTTCACCCACTTGGTCTGAAACAGCTCAATTTGAGTAGAGTAGACACAGACCTTCGGGGTATGTCACAAGGCTCATCTTTTTTCCGAGGCATTTGAAAAGGAGGGAGAATTGTAACAGCAGATATGAGGAATTGTTCAAATGGAGGGGGATTCATGGTAGATTGCCATAAATTATTGCACTAAGGATGTATTTTTAAGTTGTGTGAATGGCTGTGGAACCTTTTTAGCATTTTTACAAATCTACACAAACAAACATCTAAAATAACATAATTTGTATTTCACTATTAACAAGTGGCCAAATCCAGCTCTTTGCATTCACTTAAGTATTTCCACTAACACAAGCAGGGATTGATCCATTAAAGGAAAAGCATGTTTTCTTTGAAGAGAAAGAACTATCAAATAGAGTATCTGTTTCTGTAGAACACATATGCATCAACAGTCTGGATTTTGATTCAACTTGCCAAAAGTTTTCACTCATGCAGAAAGAAAGGTGGCCTGTGGACCACGGCAACAGTGACAGTATGCTACTGCACATGGCCAGACTTATTCCAGAAACATTTCTCCTTCGGCTCCTCTGAACGGTCATACTTACACACATATGTTTCCTGTAAAGTTAATGTGTGGACACCTGTGTGGTTTGCACATCACAGCCACAACAGCAATCTGTAATAAAGAGAGTTACAAAGGAAGGAAATTATAATCATAGTTATTTCTGAAATTATGAAAGATAAAAAAGTACATCCTGGAATTATACAAAGAGGTACATATGTGAGGGACTGTTTTAAGTTTTTTCCATCTGAGCCTTACCCTTAACACACTGGTGCATTAACTCTTGAAGGAAAAAACAGTAATGCAGTGACAGAGTTGACCACCATCAAATGCAACAGTAAACTAGCAGTAAACGGTCCAGAGGGATATAGCAGCAGGACATGTTCATGGCACACAAGACCACATTTACAAGCAGAGGACCCATCTCAGGTTTGGTACCACAGGCACACTGTCAAGACCCAGAGTGACATTAAAATCCTGATTGGGACAGTTTGGTGCACTTTCAGGAGAATATGAGGCTGGGAGAATGACAATAGGCATTGGGGAAAGACTTTGGAAGATGGGCATTGGAGAGACAGAAAAATAAGGGGAGGAAACAGACAAAAAAGGATAAATAAATTCATCCTCATCAGCCACAGAACGTAATTCTCAGAATCTTTTTCTCCCATGATCTCCTAGTTTCTCAAAAAAAACCTGAGCCTCACAACACCATTTGGGGGCATTAATCTCACTTTTAACAAATAGACAATATGAGAACTAGAGAGGTTAAGATGCAATTTTTCAAGTGTTCGCTAGTTTTGAGTGCACAACTTGAGATACCAAGGGCCTGATTTTCAGAGATGCTTGTCAATTACTATATGGCAACATGGAATTACCTTAATAACTGTACATTTCCAGATTTTTTTTTTAATTGGGGAGAGGGGCAGGGAAGGACAGGGAGTGTGTGTGTGGTATGATAGGAAGGCTTAAAATATCCTGTTGCATGCTAGCTGTAGTTAGTGTTAACACTTTTCAGTCTTAATTATCTTTTAAGGAAATTGTGGGTGAAGGATTAAAATCTTGTTAATGGACCATTTGCTGAGCCGGCCAGCTGCAACAGCACTAAATTTTAAATGGGTCTTGTTTCCAGATTAACCTGTGGAAGTGAGACATGCTAATCTGGTTAACAAATGGCAGTCACTGCACCAGCCCTCTTCTTTTCGCCATCATGAGATACTTTGAAAACCATATTCCCTTGCCATTGCTATGATGCTGTAGACCAGTGTTTTTCAAAGTTTGGGTCTGTAAGCCACTGGGTCGCCTTGCTCAGCACCCAGGGACCCTAGCGTCTCTGGTCAGCACCACCGACCGGGATGTTAAAAGTCCTGTCAGCGGTGCTGCTTAGCTAAGGCAGGCTAGTGCCTACCTGTTCTGACACCGTGTTGCACCCCAGAAGCGGCCAGCAGCGGGTCCAGCTTCTAGGCAGGGGTGCCACGGGGCTCCACATGCTGCCTCTGCCCCAAGCACCGGCTCCGCACTCCCATTGGTCGGGAACCAACCAATAGGACCTGGGGGGCGGTGCCTGAGGGTGAGAACCACACGGAGCCGTTTGCACACCTCTGCCTAGGAGCCGGACCTGCTGCTGGCCGCTTCTGGGGCACAGCGTGGTCTGTGATGCCAGGACAGGCAGGAAGCCTGCCTCTGCACCCCGGCTGCACTGCTGACCTGGAGCCACCGGAGGTAAGACCACACCCCAACCCCACGCCCCAATCCCCTGCCCCAACCCTGAGCCCCTCACAGACCCCATACCCCTCATCCCCAGCTCCATTGGGTTGCGGGCATCAACAATTTTCTTCAACTGGGTCCCCAGAAAAAAAGTTTGAAAACCAATGCTGTAGACAATCTGGGAAGTTGACCACATAGCTAGTACTTCATTAAAGCTTCTGGACTTTCAACATCTTTACAATGTTTGACAACAATTAATCCTGGTCTTTCACTGAAGGGTCATTTATATACAGTACTCACCCCACTAGCAGTTCGGATAGGCTTTGCCTTTAGCTTGGGTACCAGCACCTTGCGATATTGAGGTGGAACAGCAGCAATGATGTCAACCAAACGAGGCTGTGCAGAAAGCCCATACTTAGCAGACGTCTTGGTTTTCACCCTAAAATGGAAGGATCTCAAATTATTTTATTCTATTCAGGTCCTTAGGCCCATCGCTGTGATATCCCAGCACCTACCTACAACTCAATCCAGTAAGTGCTGTGTTACTGTCTACAGTTCAGACTAATGTACATTACTTAATGAGACACACATTAAAAGAACCTAATTAAAAAGCTGATGCTAGCTATATGTAATAGCTAACTTGATGTTATTAATGCATAAAAAAAATAACCCAAGGCAACTGTAATTGTAAGATTTTGTATTTTTGCTATTTCTTGGCCTTTTTGGGGGGGGGGGGCGGGGGGGTTAAAGTGTGGTTTTACTCAAAAAAGTTCTGAAACTAGCACTAGAAGGCTCAAAGTTTACTGTTTCTCAGTGACTGAGAGCAAATTAGTTCAGTTCATGAGATTTTGGTCTAACTGCTACCATGCAAACCCAGATTCCTGCTAGGTCTCTTTCCAACTTGTGCCCAGGAAAATGTCTTTGAAGGGAAGACCAAAGCACTGCAATAGGAACCTGGGGCCAAATCCTGTTCTCAGTCTCAATACAGTTATTCTGAGTTTATAAAAGTAACAGAGAATAATATTATTTTAGTTAACAATTCTTTTCATTACACGGGAACCTGAATTTAATCCAGATCACTGTCACATGACTCTGGGTACATCTACACAGCAAACAAAAAGTCCCATAGCAGCGAGTCTCAGAGCACAGGTCAAATGACTTGGGCGCTAAAAATAGCAGTGTAGACATTCAGGCTTGGGCTGGAACCTGCGCTCTGGAGCCCGGCGAAAGGAGTGGGTCTCAGGGCCAGGGCTCCAGCCCAAGCCCGAACACTAATTTGCTCTCAGTGGATCACAAGCTAAATATGAGTGTTGTAAAAAAGCAAACATCATTCTGGGATGTATTAGCAGGACTGTTGTAAGCAAGACAGGAGAAGTACTTCTTCCGCTCTACTCTCTGATTAGGCCTCAAGGAGAGTATTGTGTCCAGTTCTGGGCACCATATATCAGGAAAGATGTTGACAAATTGGAGACAATCCAGAGAAGATCAACAAAAATGATTAAAGATCTAGAAAACATGGCCTATGAGGGAAGATTGAAAAAATTGGGTTTGTTTAGTCTGGAGAAGAGAAGGGAACATGATAACAGTTTTCAGTACATAAAAGACTGTTACAAGGAAGAGGGAGAAAAATTGTTCTCCTTAACCTCTGAGGATCAGACAAGAAGCAATGGGCTTAAATTGCAGCAAGGGAGGTTTAGGTTGGACATTAGGAAAAACATTCCTGTCACGGTGGTTAAGCACTGGAATAAACTGCCTACAGAGGTTGTAGAACACGGGTCAGCAACCTTTCAGAAGTGGTGTGCCGAGTCTTCATTTATTCACTCTAATTTAAGGTTTCGCATGCCAGTAATACATTTTAATATTTTTTAGAAGGTCTCTTTCTATAAGTCTATAATATATAGCTAAACTATTGTTGTATGTAAAGTAAATAAGGTTTTTAAAATGTTTAAGAAGCTTCATTTAAAATTAAATTAAAATGCAGAGCCCCCTGGACTGGTGGCCAGGACCCGGACAGTGTGAGTGCCACTGAAAATCAGCACACGTGCCGCCTTCGGCACATGTGCCATGGGTTGCCTACCCCTGCCTTAGATCGATAAGGGTTAATAAGGAAGCAGGATATGCATATTGTGCCCCATGCAAATTTTACAATTTTGCTCTCTCTGTCCCTTTGTTTAGTTCACACCCTTTTATCTGTATAAATAAGACTGTTTGAATCTTGCAGGGGGGCTCACATTATCTGAATGTGTGCCATAGGCTGCATACCGCTGTTGTAGAATCTCACTGGAGACTTTTAAGAGCAGGTTAGGCAAACACCTGTTAGGGATGGTCTAGATAATAATTAGTCCTGCCATGAGTGCAGGGGACTGCACTAGATGAACTCTCAAGGTCACTCCAGTCCTATGATTCTATGATCTACACTGATATTTTTAGCCCCACAATGCAAGCCCTGCAAGTCTGAGTCAGTGGAGGGTTTGTTTTGTTTTTTGCTGTGTAGATGTACCCTGTATTGCCTCTGTCGGACTAACAGGTCGGACAGACTTACAATGTAAAAAATAAGAGACATGCTTATTCTTTTTCATTAATATGACTCATACCATGGTATAAAAGCTCTGAATGAAGTAAACGGGTATACTTTCAAGTCAGCGCACAAATCATAGAATCATAGAATATCAGAGTTGGAAGGGACCTCAAGAGGTCATCTAGTCCAACCCCCTGCTCAAAGCAGGACCAATTCCCAGCTAAATCATCCCAGCCAGGGCTTTGTCAAGCCGGGCCTTAAAAACCTCCAAGGAAGGAGACTCCACCACTTCCCTAGGTAACGCATTCCAGTGTTTCACCACCCTCCTAGTGAAATAGTTTTTCCTTATATCCAACCTGGACCTCCCTCACTGCAATTTGAGACCATTGCTCCTTGTTCTGTCATCTGCCACCACTGAGAACAGCCGAGCTCCATCCTCTCTGGAACCCCCCTTCAGGTAGTTGAAGGCTGCTATCAAATCCCCCCTCATTCTTCTCTTCTGGAGACTAAACAATCCCAGTTCCCTCAGCCTCTCCTCATAAGTCATGTGCTCCAGACCCCTAATCATTTTTGTTGCCCTCCGCTGGACTCTTTCCAATTTTTCCACATCCTTCTTGTAGTGTGGGGCCCAAAACTGGACACAGTATTCCAGATGAGGCCTCACCAATGTCGAATAAAGGGGAACGATCACGTCCCTCGATCTGCTGGCAATGCCCCTACTTATACAGCCCAAAATGCCGTTAGCCTTCTTGGCAACAAGAGCACACTGTTGACTCATATCCAGCTTCTCGTCCACTGTGACCCCTAGGTCCTTTTCTACAGAACTGCTACCTAGCCATTCGGTCCCTAGTCTGTAGCAGTGCATGGGATTCTTCCGTCCTAAGTGCAGGACTCTCCACTTGTCCTTGTTGAACCTCATCAGGTTTTTTTCGGCCCAATCCTCTAATTTGTCTAGGTCCCTCTGTATCCGATCCCTACCCTCTAGTGTATCTACCACGCCTCCTAGTTTAGTGTCATCTGCAAACTTGCTGAGAGTGCAGTCCACACCATCCTCCAGATCATGAATAAAGATATTAAACAAAACCGGCCCCAGGACCGACCCTTGGGGCACTCCGCTTGAAACCGGCTGCCAACTAGACATGGAGCCATTGATCACTACCCGTTGAGCCCGACGATCTAGCCAGCTTTCTATCCACCTTACAGTCCATTCATCCAGCCCATACTTCTTTAACTTGGCGGCAAGAATACTGTGGGAGACCGTATCAAAAGCTTTGCTAAAGTCAAGGAATAACACATCCACTGCTTTCCCCTCATCCACAGAGCCAGTTATCTCATCATAGAAGGCAATTAGGTTAGTCAGGCACGACTTCCCCTTCGTGAATCCATGCTGACTGTTCCTGATCACTTTCCTCTCCTCTAAATGTTTCATAATTGATTCCTTGAGGACCTGCTCCATGATTTTTCCAGGGACTGAGGTGAGGCTGACTGGCCTATAGTTCCCCGGATCCTCCTTCTTCCCTTTTTTAAAGATGGGCACTACATTAGCCTTTTTCCAGTCATCTGGGACCTCCCCCAATCGCCAGGAGTTTTCAAAAATAATGGCTAATGGCTCTGCAATCTCACCCGCCAACTCCTTTAGCACCCTCGGATGCAGCGCATCCGGCCCCATGGACTTGTGCACGTCCAGTTTTTCTAAATAGTCCCGAACCACTTCTTTCTCCACAGAGGGTTGGTCACCTTCTCCCCATGCTGTACTGCCCAGTGCAGCAATCTGGGAGCTGACCTTGTGCGTGAAGACAGAGGCAAAAAAATCATTGAGTACATTAGCTTTTTCCACATCCTCGGTCACTAGGTTGCCTCCCTCATTCAGTAAGGGGCCCACACTTTCCTTGATTTTCTTCTTGTTGCTAACATAGCTGAAGAAACCCTTCTTGTTACTCTTAACATCTCTTGCTAACTGCAACTCCAAGTGTGATTTGGCCTTCCTGATTTCACTCCTGCACGCCTGAGCAATATTTTTATACTCCTCCCTGGTCATTTGTCCAATCTTCCACTTCTTGTAAGCTTCTTTTTTGCGTTTAAGATCAGCAAGGATTTCACTGTTTAGCCAAGCTGGTCGCCTGCCATATTTACTATTCTTTCTACACATCGGGATGGTTTGTTCCTGCAACCTCAATAAGGATTCTTTAAAATATAGCCAGCTCTCCTGGACCCCTTTGCCCTTCATGTTATTCTCCCAGGGGATCCTGCCCATCTGTTCCCTGAGGGAATTATATAAGATTTGTATCAGTGAAAGAAATTCAGTTGGGGTGTGAAAACTAAGTACTATTTTTAAAAATGTCTGAATAGACAATTATTCCTCCAGGGTTGGGTACCTGCCCTGGGAAGCATAGAGATAAGTTACTGGCTGGCACTACTTACTTATTTAGATTCACATCTCTTCCCTGCTCATGAGCCTCAATCAGCTGTTTAATGACGTCAGCTATTGTCATCATCATCAGCTCTGCATGGCTCAGGTCTCCTGAAATAAAAATGAAGTATGTTCAGGCAAAAAAACCACACATACATATGACATATGCTAATCATTTGTGCAAATTATCAATTCAAGCTAACACTTCCTCCAATTCCAGCCTTAGGCTGCTGATCCCACAGAGCTATGCCAATGCACGTGATTCCTCATTTACATCACCCTCTTATAGAGGAAAACAACTGTTATAAGATATTGGTTTTGTTTTATGTGTGAAACACAAACTCCATCTTCACTTCTGATGACCTCTCATTGTTGAGCCACTTGCACTAATGCCAGAAAAGACAAGAAGTTGAAAATATAACGCTGGAAGTTGAAGCTAAACCAGGGGCTGGCAAACTTTTTGGCCTGAGGGCTGCATTGGGTTTCGGAAATTGTATGGAGGGCCAGTTAGGGGAGGCTGTGCCTCCCCAAACAGCCAGGTGTGGGCTGGCCCCCGCTCCCTATCCCCCACCCTGCTTCTTGCCCCCTGACCCCCCCCCCCCCCCTCTCGGGACTCCTACCCCATCTAACCCCCCCATCCCTTGACCACCCCCATCCAACCACCCCTTCTCCCTGACTGCCCCCAGAACCGCTGCCCCTGACTGCCCCCTGCCATCTCATCCAACGCCCCCCTCCTTCCTGACTGCCCCCTGGGATCCCTGCACCCATTCAACCCCGCTGTTCCTCGCCCTCTGACCACCCCGACCCCTATCCACCCTGACCCCTATTCACACCCCCACCCCCTGACCACCACCCCGAACTCCTCTGCCCTCTATCCAACCCCTCCGTTCCCTGCCCGCTTACCGTGCTGCCTGGAGCACCGGTGGCTGGTAGTGTGGCTGTGGCTGGCGCCAGCCACGCCACCGCGCAGCACAGAGCACTGGGTCAGGCCGCAGCTGCGCTGCCCGGCCGTCCAGAGCATTGCGCCGGTGGCGCTACAAGGTGAGGCTGCAGGGGAGGGGAAAAGCAGGGGAGGGGCCGGGAGCGAGCCTTCTGGGCCAGGAGCTCAGGGGCCGGGCAGGAGGGGCCCACGGGCCATAAATTGCCCACCTCTGACCTAGACAAATTCAGACTAGAACTAAGGCACAAATTTTCAACAGAGAAGGTAATTAACTCCTGGAATAACTTCCCAAGGGCTGGGCTGGATTCTCCATCATTGGAAACATTTAAATCAAGACTTTATTTTTTTATGAGATGCTCTAGTTCAACAGGGATTAATTTAGGGACCTGCGATGGAGGTCAGACTGGATGATCACAGTAGTCCCTTCCAGCCTTGGAGTCTATGGCTACATATCAGGGGGTCACCGTGTTGTTGTTTTTGTGGATACAGACTAACGAGTCCGGTGGCACCTTAAAAACGAACAGATTTATTTGGGCATAAGCTTTCCTGGGTTAAAGAAAAAAAAAAGTGAGTTTTTTTACCCACGAAAGCTTAGCCCCAAATAAATCTGTTAGTCTTTAAGGTGCCACCGGCCTCCTCATTGTTTTTATGGCTACGTCCACACTGCTCACCTTACAACAGTGCTGCTGTGCCAACGCACCTGAAACAGGGGGAGAGCGAAACAAGGAGCCTGGTGCCCACTGAGGAAACGCTGTCCACGCGGGTGTGTTCGTCGTTACAACTTTTGTTGGGGGGGGAGAGGGGTGTGTTTTTTCACACCCCTGAGCGACAAAAGTTGTAGCGAGGCCAGGGCCAGTGTAGACACAGCCGGGTGAGTCTCTGACAGGAAAAGGCCAGGCACGGGCTACAGTTGCTGCCACTGAGGCGAACGAGGCCGTGCCCCCGAGGGGGCGGGGCTGCCTCCCTAGCCGCGCGGCGGCGCGCGCCGGCCGTTTAACCCCCGCGCGCCGGCCGTTTAACCCCCGCGCGCCGGCCGTTTAACCCCCGCGGCACGTGAGCCGCAGCGGGGGCGGGAACAACTCGGCTCCCGCGCAACCGCCTTCGCGCTCGAGCCCCAGGCCCGAGGAGGCGACGTGTGGGGGGTGTCCACCGAGTCCCCCCGCCCCAGGAAGAGACGCGGGGCGGGGCCTCCCGCGAGCCGCACAGGAAGGGGCCGCCGCCGTTACCTTTCTTCTTGTGCCTCATGCTGGACGCCCCCCTCGCGGCTACCAACCGTCTTCCCGGCGCGAGGACAAGAGAAGCTCCCTCTCCCACTTCCCCGCTTTGGGCGCACTGAGCATGCGCCGCCGGACTGAGCATGCGCCGTGACCTTCGCTGGCGCAGCTGCCCTGACTTCTGCCCAGAGTTTGCTGCTGGCTCTGTGGGGGGGTTGAAAAGGCACAAAGGGGGCACATCGTAGCGGGGGGGTGTCAGGGTCTGAGCAGGGGGCAGACATGTACTGGCTAGGGGGGTCTCAAGCAGCTGTAGGTGATGGCAGAAGAGGGGCTGGAGGGGGGGAATCGGGGGTGGGAGCCCCAAGCCTGGGTTAAGCCATGGGGGAGATGCTGCCAGACCCTGTGCGGGACAAAACCCCGTCCAGGGAGAGGGTAACAGTCACCACCGGCTGTGCTTGCAAATCTAGGGGGTGCAGAGACTTTTTTAGTTCTCCCCCAGGACGCTGCATGTCAGCTGCGGAGCGGAGGGCGGGTTCCTGGGGCTGGGTTCTTAAAGGCACAGGCATCCTAATTCCTAGGCTGTCAATGCTTAGGCCTGGTCTACACTAGGACTTTAATTCGGATTTAGCAGCGTTAAATCGAATTAACCCTGCACCCGTCCACACAACGAAGCCATTTATTTCGAAATAAAGGGCTCTTAAAATCGATTTCTGTACTCCACCCCAACAAGCGGAGTAGCGCCAAAATCGATATTGCCATTTCGAATTAGGGTTAGCGTGGCCGCAATTTGATGGTATTGACCTCCGGGAGCTGTCCCACAGTCCACCATTGTGACCGCTCTGGACAGCAATCTGAACTCTGATGCACTGGCCAGGTAGACAGGAAAAGCTCCGCGAACATTTGAATTTTATTTCCTGTTTGCCCAGTGTGGAGGGCACAGGTGAGCACAGAGAGCTCATCAGCATAGGTAACCATGCAGGCCGATAATCGAAAAAGAACACCAGCATGGACTGTACGGGAGGTACTGAATCTGATCGCTATATGGGGAGAGGATTCAGTGCTAGCAGAACTTTGTTTGAAAAGACGAAATGCCAAAACTTTTGAAAAAATCTCCAAGAGCATGATGGAGAGAGGCCACAATAGGGACTCAGATCAGTGCCGCGTGAAAGTCAAGGAGCTCAGACAAGCCTATCAAAAAACAAAGGAGGCAAACGGTCGCTCCGGGTCAGAGCCGCGGACATGCCCCTTCTACGCCGAGCTGCATGCAAGTCTAGGGGGGCCGCCACCACTACCCCACCTCTGACCATGGATTCCGAGGCAGGGGTAATCTCATCAGCCACACCTGAGGATTCTGTGGACGGGGAGGAGGAGGAGGATGAGCTTGCGGAGAGCACCCAGCACTCCGTTCCCCCCAACAGCCAGGATCTTTTTATCAGCCTGACTGAAGTACCCTCCCAAGACAGTATCCAAGACCATGACCCCATGGAAGGGACCTCAGGTGAGTTTACCTTTTAAAATATAAAACTTGTTTTAAAAGCAAGCATTTTTTAATGATTACTTTGCCCTGAGGACTTGGGATGCATTCGCGGCCAGTACAGCTACTGGAAAAGTCTGTTAACGTGTCTGGGGATGGAGCGGCAATCCTCCAGGGACACCTCCATGAAGCTCTCCTGGAGGTACTCCGAAAGCCTTGCCACAAGGTTTCTGGGTAGCGCAGCCTTATTCCGTCCTCCACGGTAGGACACTTGACCACGCCATGCTTGCAGCAAGTAATCTGGTATCATTGCATGACAAAGCCTGGCAGCGTATGGTCCCGGTGTTTGCTGGCATTCAAGCAACATCCGTTCTTTATCTCGCTGTGTAATCCTCAGGAGAGTGATATCGCTCATGGTAACCTGGTTGAAATACGGGAATTTAATTAAGGGGACAGAGTTGGCCGTTCCTACTGGGCTGTTTGCCTGTGGCTGAAAAGAAATCCTTCCCTGCAGTTAGCCAAGCGCAGGGGGGAGGGGAGAGAATTGGCCCAGAGCTTTTCGCGTTTGGCTAGCAGGGATCTTTCCTGATACCAGCCACGCGGTGGGGGGAGGGATAAAGCGATCATCCAGAGAATTGGATGGGGGTGGGGGTTAGTTTGTTTTCTGCTGCTGAAGGTTAACAGGAAAACTGCAGCACTCAACGGGCTTTGCTTGGTATGTGGGAAAGGAGGGCTCAGAAGCCGAAAGACAATGGCTTACCATGGCCGCATGCAAGCCGAATTCTGTTGCCCGGACCTGCGTCTGTGATCTCTAGCAGCAAAGCCACAGGCACTCAATATTAAGAGGCAAAATGTGACCTTGCACAGAAATCACATGTACTATGTAATGTGAATAGTGTTGGTCACCGTGAAAGAGTATAAGCATTGTTCTGCAAAATGTATCTTTTTGAAAAATTCTCTCCTTTTTTCCCTCCCTCCAGCAGCTGCAAATTTTTCAAACCTCCCTCCTCCATCCTGAAAGCTATCTCAGATAAGGCGTCAGAAAAGAAGACGCGAGACAAGATATTCGCCGAAATCATGGAATCCACCCGCAGTGAAAGAGCTCATCTGAATGAGTGGAAGGACACGGTTTCAAAGTATAGGAAAGAAGCCAGTGAACATGAGGACAGGAGGGACCAGCGTGAGGACAGGAGAGACGCTCGAGATGAGAGGTAGCGGCAGGAAGATCAGAGGAGGCAGGATGCAACGCTGGGGCTGCTGCGTGAGCAAACAGACATACTCCGGCATCTGGTGGAGCTTCAGGAACGGCAGCAGGATAACAGAGTGCCGCTACAGCCCCTGTATACCCTCCCTCCCCCCTCACCGTGTTCCATAGCCTCCTCACCCAGACGTGTAAGAACGTGGGGGGGGAGGGCTCCGTACACCCTCCCATTCCACCCCAGTGGACAGCCCAACCAAAAGGCTGTCATTTTTTTAACCTTTTTTTAGTGGCCTTTTCCTTCCCGCTGATCCTCCTCCCAAACCCCACCCGGGTTCTCTCCCTCTTTTTATAATCAATTAATAAAGAATAAATTATTTTTAAACGATAGTGACTTTATTTCCTTTGAAAGCAAGCTGGGGGAAGGGGGAGAGTGGGTTCCTTACAGAGAATGAGTCAATAAAGGGAGCGGCTTTTCATGAAGGAGAAACAAACAGAAATTTCACACTGTAGCCTGGCCAGTCATGAAACTGGTTTTCAAAGCTTCTCTGATGCACACCGCTTCCTGGTGTGCTCTTCTAATCGCCCTGGTGTCTGGCTGCGCGTAATCAGCAGCCAGGCAATTTGCCTCAGCCTCCCACCCCGCCATAAAGGTCTCCCCCTTACTTTCACAGAGATTGTGGAGCACACAACAAGCAGAAATAACAATGGGGATATTGGTTTGGCTGAGGTCTGAGCGAGTCAGTAACGATCGCCAGCGACCTTTTAAACGGCCAAATGCACATTCTACCACCATTCTGCACTTGCTCAGCCTGTAGTTGAACAGCTCCTGACTCCTGTCCAGGCTGCCTGTGTATGGCTTCATGAGCCATGGCATTAAGGGGTAGGCTGGGTCCCCAAGGATAACTATTGGCATTTCAACATCCCCAGTGGTTATTTTCTGGTCTGGGAAGTAAGTCCCTTGCTGCAGCCGTTTAAACAGATTAGTGTTCCTGAAGACGCGAGCGTCATGAACCCTTCCCAGCCAGCCCACGTTGATGTTGGTGAAACGTCCCTTGTGATCCACAAGTGCTTGCAGCACCATTGAAAAGTACCCCTTGCGGTTTATGTACTGGGTACCCTGGTGCTCCGGTGCCAAGATAGGGATATGGGTTCCATCTATCGCCCCACCACAGTTCGGGAATCCCATTGCAGCAAAGCCATCCACTATGACCTGCACATTTCCCAGAGTCACTACCTTTCGTAGCAGCAGCTCAGTGATTGCTTTGGCTACTTGCATCACAGCAGCCCCCACAGTAGATTTGCCCACTCCAAATTGATTCCCGACTGACCGGTAGCTGTCTGATGTTGCAGACTTCCACAGGGCTATCGCCACTCGCTTCTCAACTGTGAGGGCTGCTCTCAACTTGGTATTCTGGCGCTTCAGGGCAGGGGACAGCAAGTCACAAAGTTCCATGAAAGTGCCCTTACGCATGCGAAAGTTTCGCAGCCACAGGGAATCGTCCCACACCTGCAACACTATGCGGTCCCACCAGTCTGTGCTTGTTTCCCTTGCCCAGAATCGGTGTTCCATGGATAGAACCTGCCCCATTAACAACATGATCTCCAAAGCACCGGGGCCCGCGGTTTGAGAGAATTGTGTCCATGTCCATGTCCATGTCCATGTCCTCATCACGCTTGTTGCTGCGCTGCTGTCGCCACCTCCTCCTCGCTTCTGGTCCTGGCTCAGCATAAACTGCACGAGAACACACGAGGTGTTTACAATGTTCATGACTGCTGTCTTGAGCTACATGCTTGCCGTGGTGTTCACCCAGGAAAAAAGGCGCAAAATGGTTGTCTGCCGTTGCTTTCATGGAGGGAGGGGTGAGGCTGTACCCAGAACCACCTGCGACAATGCTTTTGCCCCATCAGGCTCTGGGATCTCAACCCAGAATTCCAATGGGTGAGGGAGACTGTGGGAACTATGGGATAGCTATGGGATAGCTACCCACAGTGCAACGCTCCAGAAATCAACGCTAGCCCCGGTACATGGACGCACACCGCTGAATTAATGTGCTTAGTGTGGCCGCATACATTCGACTTTATACAATCTGTTTCCAAAATTCGAATTATATAAATTCGGATTAATCCCGTAGTGTAGACATACCCTCAGACACCACAGCTCCTCTCTATCGTATACAAGTGCTGCAGGGCTACGTTACTGCTACAGCCGGGAGACTTAATGCTGTGAAATATTGTACAGACACTCCCACAGCCTGCACCCTTCCTGAACCCAAACTCCGGCCCAGAGCCTGCACCCCAAACAGGGCCGGCTTAACCTTTTGTAGGCCCGGTGTTAAACGTATTTGTGGGCCCCCATGGGGGCAATGGGGACATGAGGTGGGGGGGCAGAGTCCTCAGAGTGAGGGGCTGGCTGGGGGCAATGGGAGATGGGTTCTGGCACGGCAGGGACAGTCCTGTTCCACCCAGCCCAGTACAAGGGCACTGTTTACAAACCGGCAGCCGCCAGACACACACGAGCCCACCCGGCTCTGCGCTGCCATCGTGCTCCTTCCCCTTGGGGGCAAGCCCGTGCCGCACCATGCTACCCCTATGCCCAGTGCCCTCCCATAAACCACTATGCCCAGCACACACACAGAACCCCCCCACAGATCCTCTCACTGCCCAGTGCCCCCCTAGCCGAACACCCTCCACAGCCCTCCCACAACTGCACAGTGCCCTGCACCTCCCTGCCCAGAGCCCCTCCCACAGATCCCCTTACTGCCTAGTGCCCCCCACCGCCACAACTGAACAGTGCCCCGCACAGAACCCCCACACTTCCCAGTGCCCTGACACACATAGATCTCCCCCACTGCACAGCCCCCCAACACACACAGATCTCCCCACCCCCTCACTGCCCAGCATCCCCCCAGATCCCATAGACACCTACTCTCCCATGCCCTGACCCCTGTCCACAATAGCCGGCAGCGCAGCCACGGCTGGTCCTGGGGCAGGATAACTCCGGCCCCTTGGGAGTGGTGCAATCAGCCAGGCTGGAACAGGAGCAGAGCCTGCCCAGGCCAAGCTCCCTCAGAACCCACATGCCTGGCAGGACCCAGCTGAGCCCCTCGACACTGTCCCTTGTTTTCCACAATTCCTTTGCATTTGATGCAGCAATGAGGATTGCTTTTTGGTGCATTTCTCTTGCCTGTGAATCCAGCCCTTAGCGTCCCATGTTCACACATCATTGCTTGTGTATAGAAGCTGATTCACAAATATTCAGTAAGTGTATTATATTATGTCATCTTACATCAGGGGTCGGCAACCTTTCAGAAGTGCTGTGCCGAGTCTTCATTTATTCACTCTGATTTAAGGTTTTGCGTGCTAGTAATACATTTTAACATTCTTAGAGGGTCTCTTTCTATAAGTCTAGAATATAGAACTAAACTATTGTATGTAAATAAGGTTTTTAAAATGTTTAAGAAGCTTCATTTAAAATTAAATTAAAATGCAGAGCCCCCGGACCGGTGACCAGGACCCAGGCAGCGTGAGTGCCACTGAAAATCAGCTCGCGTGCCGCCTTCGGCACATGTGCCCTAGGTTGCCTACCCCTGTCTTACATCCTTCCCAAGGGCAAAAATCTTCTGCAACAATGAAGGCTTGGGCTCATGAGCAGTGACTGCAGAACTTTGGGATGTGCAAGTCCACATTTCTGCATCCGTGTGCAAAACTCACCAAAATAAAAGCTGCACTGACAATGGAGAAGCAAATATAATTGCACTATTGGGACTTGCAACACCAGATTCTTATTGGTCAATCAGTGGTCTCTCTCCTAAACCAAGGTGGAATGGATTTCTTTAATGTAAGTAGTCACAACATATTGTTAAAGAGCATTTCATGCTCAATACCCTGTTAACACCTCTGCAATCACAGATTTAAAAAATTTATTAAGATGATGTTAAAAAAAAATAGTGAACAGTCTTGGGGAACCAGGGCACAGTATCCAGTCTGTCTGACTCATGAAAGAACCCCCTTTCCCCCGCTTGAACCAAAACTGATCAGAGACAAAACTTGCATAGAGCAGTGAATGGCGGTGTGAGACACACCTAGACCCCTCATGACAAAGGTGACAAGTTTAAAGCAACTCCCCTATCCTCATCTGCATGAAAGATGGGACAGAGCCATCGCTATTAGCATACCGAATGGAGAACAGAGGCCACTCCCCTAGTTTCATCTGCATGAAAGATGGGACAAGGAAACATCTCATTCCCATACAGAATGGAGAACAGAGAACCGCACTGAACTCTAGGACCAGAAAAGCAGGGAACAACTGCATCATGGGGGATCTGTGCTCCAGATGTTAATGAACCTACGCCTTCACACACCCAGCTCAGCAGTTATCAGACCAATTCTAGTGATTAATCCTTGATTGATATCCAAAATACTGAAGCAGCCCAATTTAATTGTGAGCTCCCTGAAGGAACATCAGCCATAGCTAGTAGTGATCAGCTCCTATTATCTAGCCTAAAGAAAACCCTTGAGTCATCAGTTTACCCATAAACAAATCTAGGTTCCTCCCTTGAACAATTGTATTTTCTCTACAAAAAAACCCTACTCACACTCCAGTAAGTGTTCTGATGCATGGACCAAACTCTGCCTCAGTTCTACTGGGATTTCATTGACTCCTGACTGATCCAAGACCCTGAGCTACCACCATCACCTGGGAACCCTAATGAGTTCAAGCTTCATGGAGTGGATGAGATCCCTCCCTCCCTCTTTCTGTTTCCTTTTCTACCTCAGGTATTAACCTTTAATAATGTAACTGTTATTTTGTTTAGGCTCTCCTTCAGTAGTTATCACTATTATTCAATGAATAACTTTTATGGTTAAGCTGGTTAAATTAAATTAATGGAGATATCCCATCTCCTAGAACTGGAAGGGACCTTGAAAGGTCATTGAGTCCAGCCCCCTGCCTTCACTAGTAGGACCAAGTACTGATTTTGCTCCAGATCCCTAAGTGGCCCCCTCAAGGACTGAACTCACAACCCTGGGTTTAGCAGGGTAATGCTCAAACCACTAAGGTTGCCTCTCTCTCGCTGAACTTTACTCTTGTGTTTGTATTGTCCCCATTTACTCTGCAGCAACGCTTCTTTTACCTAAGCTACAGATCCCTGTAGCGCCCAAAAATACTGTGGGGTTTGCTCATCAAGTGGGTTACTACCAGTACAATTGTAATGTGAACGTGGGGATAGGGATGTGCTGAACCTGGGGCATAACGGTGGCAGCTGAAAGTGCTGCTTTGCCCAGCCTATTGAGACCAGGGGCATATAAGGGGATCAGCTTCAGAGTGCTGATTGACCCAGTCCACTCAGACTTTGAGGGAGGTGTTTTCTCATCTGATTCTGTGGCTGGAGGAACCCAGCCCTGAGGAGTCTTGCAGGATAGCTCCATTGGGAGAGGGCTTGCAGAAGGAAGGAGTACAGCTCCATATGAAAACTCAAGCAGTACATTGATAGAATTACAGAATCACCCCGCTGCCCCCAGAAGAGTAATCCTAATAAATGAGCATACCCCAAAGTAATGGGCAAATCTGATATCCAAAATACTGAAGCAGCCCAATTTAATTGTGAGCTCTGTTAACAAATTGGTGAAGAAACGCGGGCAGCACATGACCCTAATCACGTGTTAATTGTTGAGTAGTTGCTGTGGAGTAGGGAAACTGAGGCACAGACCTGAGCAAGCTTTCTTTTCTTTTTTCAGACCAAGCTCCTTTAGCAAGGTTTCTCTCTCTCGCTCGCTCTCTCGCATAGAATATTTGTTAACCTTCTGTTAAGAATCATGCTTAGAATACCTGTGGAACTGTGAAATAAGGAGTTAAGAGTTGTGCCTTAAAAATAAAGGTTTTACAGCAATACTGTTCATAGTGAAAGAGCTGTTGGTGGGTATCATTAGTGAGATAGGAGGACTTGTGGCACCTTAGAGACTAACAAATTTATTAGAGCATAAGCTTTCGTGGACTACAGCCCACTTCTTCGGATGCATCCGAAGAAGTGGGCTGTAGTCCACGAAAGCTTATGCTCTAATAAATTTGTTAGTCTCTAAGGTGCCACAAGTCCTCCTGTTCTTCTTTTTGCGGATACAGACTAACACGGCTGCTACTCTGAAACTTTTCATTAGTGAGATAAGGAAGTAGAGATGGGTGAAAAAGACCTTTTGGCTGCTCAATTAAAACAGGAAAAAACCGACAGGTTAGAGAGATGGGTAATGAAGAGGGGGAAATGCCCCTGGGAAAGCGGGTGCTTTATAACAGCGTTATAAACAAGCAGTACATTAATAGAATTATCGGGGGGGGGGACCCAGACAAGTAACCCCAATAAATGAGCATACCCAAGTAATCGGCAAATCTTGTAAAAGTACCCAAATACTAAGGATCTTCCTGGCTAACTGCATGAATATCAAGAATCTTTACAATAACTGTATAGTCATTTCTTAAATGGTTTGCATGCCTGTAATCATGGTGATTTATTTATTGTTTGGTCTTTATGGTCCCCATTTCTTTATTGTTTATCTGTATGGTCTCTGTCTGGTTCTTCGATTTTTTTTTTTTTTTTGGCTGATGTATAAGTAATTTTGCTGGGTGTAAACCAGCTAAGGTGGTGGGAGTTAATTTGTTAGATAATCAAGTTACATTATGTTAGGATTAATTAGTTAAATTACAGTAAAATGATGGATGAAAGGCATAGCTGGGAATGAGGTGATACTGATATGTGTATGTTATAGGGGTTTCTTTATTTCAGATTCTTCAGAATTTCAGAAAACTATTTTCTCCCAAAAAATTGCACCAAGCAAAAAATGACCTACACTACACACATAATGGCAGGTACATAGAGTGTTTCCATGTGTATTCATTTGTTTTCGGAACCCATTATCTTCAAGCAACTCTGCTTGTGTTTTCTTTTTTTATTGATGTTTTTCTGCTGTTAAATTTCCTGTCCTGAGTTACTATGTCTATACATGGTTACAATCTTGTAGGTGCTATCCTTATCTCTAATATCATTTGATCTGCATTGATCAAATACAGCCATATTTTGCAAGCCGCAAATACTTCAAACTTATGCACATGCCTACAATTTATTTATGTCTGTGTTGTGACTGGCCTATGAATGATGCATTGTTGATTTAGGTTTACCCTGCTTATAGGTCTGCAATGTACATCTCTTACCTTCTAACTGAACTTTGAATCTTGTATGAATTGATACTCCATGTTTCCACTTAAGTAACTGTTTTCTCTTGTAAACAATTCTCAGGGAAATCTTTTGAGGAAAAAATTGCAAATGTTTTGGCATACCTAAGGAGTAGCACATATGGAATGAATAAAGCAGGCATGTTATACCAATAGAATAAAAACCAGCAGGATCTTATTAAGAAGGATAAGGCAAAGATGCCACATTTATTGTAAATATAATGGTAAAGCAAAAGATAAAAGTAAACAACGTTGTTTGACTACCTATTCCTATCACTTCTTATTCCTTACACACACACACACACACACACACTTATTCATTCAAGTTCTGTTAGGTGTCAGGGCCGGCTCTAGGGACCAGCAAAACAAGCTGGTGCTTGGGGCGGCACATTTTTAGGGGTGCATGGCCGGCGCCAGAGTGCCGCCCATGCCGCCCCTAAAAATGTGCCCCAGCCACCTTAGCTCACCTCCGCTGCTGCCGCTCGCACACCACGGCGCGCGAAACAGCTGATTCACGCGCCGCTGCTCCCCCTCCCTCCCTCCCAGGCTCTCAAACCTGGGAGGGAGATCCCGAGCGGCCGTGGCGCGCGAAACAGCTGATTCACGCGCCGCTTCTCCCCCTCCCTCCTAGGCTTGAGAGCCTGGGGGGAGGAGGCAGGGCTGGGGATTTGGGGAAGGGGCAGAGTTGAGGCGGGGCCAGGGATGAGGTAAGAAAAAAAAATGGGGGGCGGCCAAAATTGTTTTTGCTTGGGGCGGCAAAAATCCTAGAGCCAGCCCTGATAGGTGTTATAGTTACCAGCCTAGAAGTTGCTCATGCCAAGTTACTGGCCAGGTATCTTGGTTATGAGGATGGAGCCGAGTCTGTGTTAGATGCACCTGATGCTCCTGGAGGCTGGCAGCAGAACCAGAGACTCAAGTCATCAGTCTTGAGAGTCCATTCTTATAGGAATTAGTTCCTATGTTAGTCTATGGGAGCTGTTTCATCCTGCTGTTGTTGACTCAATCAGCAGATGGCACATTCCTGGACACATTCCTGGGCACATTCCTAGTGGCTCCAAACTGTCCAAAGTTTGTGTTTCTCATCCTTCCAGGTGATGGGGTGGATCCCAGTTTACCCTCCGGGGATTGTCTGGTCATTCACTTGACACATTCTTCGGCCGATGGATACTCCCTTTCTAGGCTGGCACCTCCCTAACCATTCATGTATATCAAGCATTCATCAGCATACATTCCATATCTTAACCACATTTTAATTTACTGTCTCCACCACTTTCAGGGTGTGTGCTAATTCATTTGAGACTCCCGGCCCTTTAATCACAGAGGGTGGGTGTCTGTCCTAAGAGCCGTTGCTATTACAATGAAGTGAAAGTCACTTAAGGGCTTATAGTGTTTGTTTACATTGCATCAATTACTTCAAGAACAAAGTCAATTAACTTGTCTGTAAGTTTTACATAGTAGTAAAGTATCTTTCACAGGATAGATACAATCAATAGTTTCTACAGACAGTAGCTTACAAGTTTTAACAGAAGACCCAAGAGATTTTTGTACTTGGTGAAACTGTTGATTCTAAAGTGTGGGGGACAAATTATGAGGGGGTCACTGTCACTTGGGGGAATCACTGTTAGTACCTTCTTTAATATCCCTACAGGCAGACTGAACCGGCATCAATTTGCTGTCAACTTTTCTTGGAAGGCAAGGAATACTTTTTTTCAGAAAATACTGACACATTACACTGGAAACTTCAGCCTGTAAATGATGGTCCTGATGTCCCAACACTGTGATTATTTGGAGTGTTAACCTTACCTTTAATGGGACTGGGATTGGGCTCTCTAGTTTTATTCAAATTTTCCAGAGAATCTCCTTTGCTATCTATGCCAGTAGTGCAACAAACGCATTGTGCAGTTACATGAGAAATGAGTATAAATTTTACCAAAAACCCCTATGACTTTGCTTCATTTCTTAAGTATGTTATCCAGTCTGCTGCAAGCACCAACAACAATCACTATACGTTCACTAAGCAATCATTTCTAATTAAAAATAATAATAATAAACTGCTAGTTCTAACCATACACTGAAATTCCCCCCTTGTACTCAAGGCATTACAAACCATACTGTACATAGATGTCTTTGATATGCATATGCCTTATAATTAATGAATGGCTTTGCAAATAACCAGTCATAGCTTAAATGCAACACTTGATTTCATCATCATGTCTCCCTCAGTTGCGGATTAGCCACTGTGACTACAGAGCCCAGGCCGAGGGGCCACAGTCAATGGGGCCAGCTTCTGCCCAGTGGGTGGGGCAACGTCACCCCCACCCCAGCCCTGGCAGAAGCCGTGGGGCAGCAGGGAAAGCCCCTATGCCCAACCCCGTCTCCAGCAGAAGTGCTGGGTGGGGCAAGAGAATCCACAGCACCCGGCTCCTGGTCTCCTAAAGAAGCGTAGCACCCGAACCCCTACTGCAGCCCTGGGACTGGAGGAGCTCTCACTCCCTGGTACAGCCCCGGGCCATGACACAGGGACAGAACTTCTCCGGCCCTGGGGCTGTGTGGGAGAGGTGGGTGGGTGGGAAATGAGCAAAGGAGTTGTGGGGCAGGTGGAATGGCGGGGAGCCTAGGTGGAACATGGCTGGGATCCTGGGGAAGAGGCCGAAAGGGGGTAGGTCACACGTGGTGCAGCAGGCGGACAGGGTGGGTAGGGGCCCAACAATTGCTCTGGCTAGGGTGACCAGACGTCCCGATTTTATCGGGACAGTCCCGATATTTCCTTCTTTGTCCCGCGTCCCGACCGATGTTCGGTCGGGACACTGGACAAAAAAGCAATTTTGCCCTCCGCTCCGGCGCTCACGCCCCCCCCACCCCGACTCCGCCCCCTCCTTCCCCCATTGGATCTCTCCATGGAGGGAGGAGGTTAGGAGGAGGGTCGGGCAACTACCAGGAGCGTGGGAGGGTAAGGGAAAGTTGCCGCGGCCCGCCGGGAAGGAGCCGCTGGAGCGCAGCCGAACGGGAGACGCGCGGGGCTCCCTGCCGGCGGCGGGACGCGCCGCATGTGCCCACGGCGGGCTGGGGGGCGGGAGGCTCTGCGGGGCTGGAAAAGCCCTGGCTCCTGCCCGTTGCCCAGCCTGGAGCCCCGGGGAGCCCCTCAGGCGACCGGCCGCTGCTGTGGCTCGGCTGTGCCAGCCCTGGCCCCTTGCACGCCCGCGCCACGCTGCCCCCGGGGTCCCTGGCTCACATGCACTGCCGCTGCCCCGCGGCCAGCCCCGGACTTTGCTTCTTATCGGTGTGTCCCCCCATGCCCTCTTTATCCCCAGCCCCTTCTGCATCGGGGCCAGCTTTTGCCCTGGGGTGGGCAGCACGTGCGCCCGGCGCGGCTGGGGCCTGCTAATGCCCCCCGCCCCTGTGAAACTGCTTTTTTTTTTTTTTTTTGCTCCGCCGCCATTTTTTTTTTTGCTCCGCCCCCGCGTCCCGATATTTCATCCCTGTGATCTGGTCACCCTAGCTCTGGCCCAGAGCCCCAAGAAACCTTAATCATCCTCCGTGCTGCATCTTCTATGATCAACAGAGGGGACATTGTTCCATTCTGCAAAAGGAAGAAAGGTTGTCGTTCTGCATACCGTGAAAGAAGCCCTGCAACTCTTTGAAATGTATCATGGCAGTCCATTGGATGGACATCGAGGAATATGCTGACATCAAAATACTATTGGCCAGGGATGACAAAAGACATTGCCAATTGGGTATGTAAAGTAATGAAACTAAATCCTGAAGAACGCTATTTACAATTGAAATACAAGTTTAAAATGTATAAAAGAAATATATAAATATATTTGGTGTGCAAATGTGAACGCTGTTCCCTTGCAATACTATTTCCATAACAAAAAGTTAATGTCATCACATCGTTCCATCCAAACAGGGCTGGTGCAACCATTTAGGCAACCTAGGGGGTCGCCTAGGGGGCTAGGATTTGGGGGGCGTCATTTTCTTCGGCAGCGACCATGGCGGCCGGATCTTCGGCTGCCCCGGTCGCTGCCGGCATTTAGGCAGAGGGAGCTGAGGCAGTGGAACGCAGGGAGGGCCGCCTGCAGCAAGTGGGGGAACGGCACGTGGGGGGACTCCCCGCCCCAGCTCACCCCTGCCCCGCCTCCTCCCCGAGCACCCCCCCGTGACAGTTCCCCCCCGCCCTGAGGCGCCCCCCTCTGAGGCACTCCCCCCGCGGCAGCTCCCCACCCTCCACCCTGAGGCACCCCCCTGCCCCAGCTCACCCCTGCCCCGCCTCCTCCCTGAGCACGCCCCCCCGCGGCAGCTCCTCACCCTGAGGCACCCTCCCCCGCTCACCCCTGCCCCGCCTCCTCCCCGAGCACGCCGTGGCTGCTTCACTTCTCCAGCCTCCCAGGCTTACGGCGCCTAAGCTGATTGGCTCGTGAGGGGTGGGGGGTGGCAGAAGGTAGATGTTTCACCTAGGGCGCAAAACATCCTTCCACGGGCCCTGCATCCAAAATAGGTTGCACGATGTCTGACTTGGCAGAAAGAGGGAAAGGAATTAAATCTGGATACCACCTTGAAAAGCATAAAGGTGAATTTTGGAATCAGTCACATTATTGTTTCTCATTATCCATTGTTATTTCTGCTATACAATGAGGCCTTGTTTTTGAAACGAGTGCAATGCATACAAGTGGCACAGCATAGTGCAGCAATGACCTCTAATGTGCCTTTGCACTGGCTGGGGATATGTCTTCAGCTTTATTTTTGTATTGGTTTTCCTAACCCATTCCTGTACTGTTTGTTTGTTTGTTTTTCTTCTGTATTTAAAATTGGGCTTTACATTCTGATTCTATGGCTGTTGTAACCATATTGCATTGTATACTCTACTTATGACATATGGGTTTATTGAGAACATTTAGTAAGAAACATGTGAAGTATGACTAACTGGTATCCTTGCATGTAGGTCACTTGGATCTGGGAATTGGTGGGAATGGATTTAATAGGACCATTACCAGTAACAAAGGATGGATACCAGTATATACTGACAGCTATAGATTATCTTTCAAGATGGGTGGAAGCCTTTCCACTTAGAAGTAAGTCAGCATCTGAGGTGGCAAATAGCATATACAAAATGCTTGTTCGAGGTGGATGCCCACAGCAGATACTGACAGATCTTGGTCCGGAATTCAATAATAAGGTAATGACTGATTTTTTTTTCCGGTTATTTTTACTATGTAGTCAAACTCACTATCAGGTCACACATTGATCTCAAACAATCACTATACCCTTTTTTTTTTTTTTTTTTATAAATTGCTGTTGGTCACCATCAGGGTTGCTATACGCTTATTTTTCAGTGTCTTCATATCTACCAAAGAAACCCACAACTACTTGTTTCCAATACAAATATTAAAAGATGGGCTATTCCTGTTGCTAATTACACATAAAAGTAATGGCAAATACATGAAAAGACGGTTACTCACCGTTGTAACTGTTGTTCTTCGAGATGTGTTGCTCATATCCATTCCATTAGGTGTGTGCGCGCCGCGTGCACGATCGTCGGAAGATTTTTACCCTAGCAACACCGGCGGGTCGGCTGTGGAGCCCCCTAGAGTGGCGCCTTCATGGCGCTGAATATATACCCCAGCCGACCCGGCGCCCCCTCAGTTCCTTCTTGCCGGCTACTCCGACAGTGGGGACGGGGGGCGGGTTTGGAATGGATATGAGCAACACATCTCGAAGAACAACAGTTACAACGGTGAGTAACCGTCTTTTCTTCTTCGAGTGCTTGCTCATATCCATTCCATTAGGTGACTCCCAAGCCCAACTTAGGTGGTGGGGTCGGAGTGAGACATTGCTGTGTGCAAAACCGCTGATCCGAAGGCGGCATCGTCCCTGGACTGCTGCACTAGTGCATAGTGTTCTGTAAACGTGTGGACTGACGACCAAACCGCAGCTCTACAAATGTCCTGGATCGGAACTTGCGCCAGGAAAGCCGTCGAGGAAGCTTGGGCCCTCGTGGAGTGAGCGGTGAGGTGTGGTACTGAGACACCTGCCAGGTCGTAGCAAGTCCGGATGCAAGACGTAATCCAGGAGGATAGGCGTTGTGATGAGACCGGTGAGCCTTTCATTCGGTCGGCCACTGCAACGAAGAGTTGCGTCGTCTTTCTAAAGTGCCTTGTGCGGTCAATATAGAAGGCCAGGGCCCTGCGTACGTCAAGAGAATGCAAACGTTGATCCTGGCGAGTAGCATGTGGTTTAGGATGAAAGACCGGGAGAAATATATCCTGGTTGATATGAAAAGGAGAAACCACCTTAGGGAGAAAGGCAGGATGTGGACGAAGCTGCACTTTATCCTTATGGAAAACTGTGTAAGGGGGCTCGGATGTAAGCGCCCTGAGTTCAGAAACGCGCCTTGCTGAGGTGATGGCTACGAGGAAGGCTGTCTTCCAGGATAGGTACAGAAGTGAACAGGTGGCCAGTGGCTCGAACGGAGGACCTGTGAGCTTGGAGAGAACCAGGTTGAGGTCCCACGTCGGAACGGGCTGACGTTGTTGTGGGTACATCCGGTCTAAGCCCTTGAGGAATCTAACGACCATCGGGTTAGAGAATACCGAGGACGCGAGTTCCCCTGGGTGAAAGGCCGATATAGCGGCCAGGTGAACTCTAATTGAAGATATCGCCAACCCTTGCTGTTTTAGGGAGAGGAGATAATCCAAAATGAGAGGGATAGGTGCCTGTAACGGGGACGTGGCTCGTTGTTCGCACCAACAGGAGAACCGCTTCCACTTGGCCAAGTATGTGGTCCGTGTTGAGGGCTTCCTACTGCTCAGCAGAATCTGTTGGACAGAGTGCGAGCACTGCTGCTCTGCCTGGGTGAACCATGGAGCAGCCACGCCGTGAGGTGGAGTGATTGCAGGTCGGGGTGACGCAGGCGACCGTGGTCCTGAGAGATGAGATCCGGGCATAATGGAAGCGGGATCGGTGTCCGAACCGAGAGTTCCAACAGCGTGGTGTACCAATGTTGTCTCGGCCACGCTGGGGCGATCAGAATCACCTGTGCCTGGTCTCTGCGCAATTTGAGCAGTACCTTGTGGACCAGAGGAAACGGAGGGAAGGCATAAAACAGGTGGTCCTTCCAGGGAAGGAGAAACGCATCCGAGAGGGAGCCTGGAGCTCGACCTTGCAGGGAGCAGAACACGTGGCACTTCCTGTTGTCTCGAGATGCAAATAGGTCTATCTGGGGAAACCCCCACTTCTGGAAAACGGAATGTATGATGTCCGGACGGATAGACCACTCGTGTGTTTGAAAGGACCTGCTGAGTCGGTCCGCTAAAGTGTTCTGGACTCCAGGGAGGAACGATGCCGTGAGAAGGATTGAGTGGGCGATGCAGAAGTCCCACAGGCGAATGGCCTCTTGGCATAGAATTGATGAACGTGCTCCTCCCTGCTTGTTGATGTAAAACATGGCCGTGGTGTTGTCGATGAGAACTAACACACAACGACCACGCAGGAGATTGAGAAATGCCTGGCACGCCAGGCGCACCGCCATCAGTTCCCGAACATTGATGTGCAGGGCTAGCTGGGGTGCAGTCCACAGGCCCTGGGTATGGTGCTCGTTGAGATGGGCGCCCCAACCCAGAGATGAAGCGTCTGTGACCAGGTGCAGAGAGGGTTGTGGGGCGTGAAACGGCATCCCTTCGCAAACCACATTGTGATCTAGCCACCATGTGAGGGAGGTCAGGACCGAGTTCGGGACTGAGACCACCATATTCAGGCTGTCCCGATGTGGGCGGTATATTGATGATACCCAGGTCTGGAGTGGGCGAAGCCGAAGTCTGGCATGCCTGGTTACGTACGTGCAGGAAGCCATGTGACCCAGCAGGGTAAGGCACGACCTCACCGTGGTAGTTGGGAAGGCCTTGAGTCCTTGAATGAGGCTCGTGATGGTGCAAAAGCGATTGTCTGGCAGGATGGCTTGTGCGCGTCTGGAGTCTAGAACCGCGCCGATGAATTCTATTCTCTGGGTAGGTTCTAGAGTGGATTTGTCCTTGTTGAGTAGGATACCCAACTTGTTGAATGTGTGCACTATTATGTGGACGTGATCTCGAACTTGTTCTTTGGTGCGACCGCGTACCAGCCAGTCGTCTAGGTACGGGAACACCTGTATCCCTTGCCGACGAAGGTACGCTGCCACGACAGCCATACATTTCGTGAACACCCGTGGGGCCGAGGATAGGCCGAAGGGAAGGACTGCAAATTGGTAGTGCACCCTGTTTACCACGAATCGCAGGAAGCGTCTGTGAGGTGGGTAAATTGAGATGTGAAAGTATGCGTCTTTCATGTCGAGGGCGGCGAACCAGTCTCCAGGATCGAGGGAAGGGATAATGGCCCCCAGAGAGACCATGCGGAACTTCAACTTTACTACGAATTTGTTGAGTCCGCGCAAGTCCAAGATGGGTCGCAGACCTCCTTTGGACTTGGGAATGAGGAAGTAACGGGAATAGAATCCCCTGCCCCTTAACTCCACTGGAACCTCCTCTATGGCCCCCATAGCAAGGAGCGTGGAAACTTCCTGTATAAGAAGTTGCTCGTGAGAAGGGTCCCTGAAGAGGGACGGGGAAGAGGGGGAGGAGGGGGGAATTGAAGAAAACTGGATAGCATATCCCCTGTCCACCGTGCGAAGGACCCAACGGTCCGAGGTTATAAGGGACCAGGCACGGTGGAAATGGGAAAGGCGATCCCGAAAGGAGGGGGCTGGATCCTGGGGGATGACTGGGGCGCCGTCCTCGACCGCACCTTCAAAAGTTCTGCCTGGGGCCTGAAGGTGGTCTAGGTGGCCCCTGGTTCTGGCCGGGTTGAGGGCCGGTCCACCTTCTTCTACCACCTCGCCCTCGCCTCCGGGCCGAGTCCTGTCTCTGACGAGGCGGGGGGGGGTAGAAGCGCTGAGGCTGTGGTCTAAATGGCCTGCGCTGAGGGCCCACAACATGCATCCCCAGGGAGCGCATGATTGTTCTCGAGTCCTTGAGGCTCTGCAGGCGAGAGTCCGTCTTATCTGAGAACAATCCATGACCCTCAAAGGGCAGATCTTGTAGGGTTTGCTGCAGCTCCGGAGGCAAACCCGAAACCTGAAGCCAGGAGATCCTGCGCATAGCGATACCCGAAGCCAGGGTCCTCGCAGCTGAGTCTGCAATGTCCAAGGAGGCCTGCAAGGAGGTCCGAGCCACCTTCTTGCCCTCCTCTACCATGGCTCCAAACTCTTCCCTGGACTCTTGGGGAATCAACTCCTTAAACTTCCCCATAGAGTTCCAGGAGTTGAAATTGTAGCGGCTCAGTAGCGCCTGTTGGTTCGCCGCTCTAAGTTGTAGCCCTCCGGCTGAGTAAACCTTACGGCCAAACAGATCGAGCCGCTTAGCCTCTTTTGATTTAGGCGCTGCAGCCTGCTGGCCGTGGCGCTCTCGTGCATTCACTGATTCCACCACCAGTGAACACGGTTGGGGGTGGGTATACAAGTACCCATAGTCCTTAGACGGGACAAAGTATTTCCTTTCCACCCCTCTCGCTGTGGGTGGAATAGAGGCAGGAGTTTGCCATATCGTATCCGCATTCGTTTGGATCGTGCGGATCAGGGGTAACGCCACCCTCGATGGGGCATCCGCTCCAAGGATATTCACGATCGGGTCGTGCACCTCCACTATCTCCTCCGCCTGCAGGTCCATATTACGGGCCATCCTACGCAGGAGATCCTGGTGAGCCCGAAGATCTATCGGAGGGGGACCCGTACATGAAGTGCCCGCCACTGCCTCATCCGGAGAGGAGGAGGAGGATGCCTCCGGTGGTACTGGATCCAAGGGGGGGTCCTGATCCCCCTGCTCTTGGGCCGGAGCATCACCTGCACTTGGGTCCATGGTGTCGGGTGGCGTGGACACGGAAGCCTCCATGCCTCCTGGCGGAGGCCGAGAGATGGTGGATTCTGGGGCCCTTCTGACCGAGTGACCCGAGCGAGAGGTCGATGGTATTGGAGCCCCTTGCTCCTGGTGGTACGCCCACGGGGTCCAAAACGACCAGTGAGATGGTCCATGAGAGTGGTCCTCTGCCATCTCCTGCCAATGGCCCCAGTTTCGTTCCTCGGCTTGCCCTTGAGGGGGGTATGCCGATCTCGACAGGTCCTCCGAGGAGCGAGACACCGATCTTGACGGCCATGGCGGTGCCGAGAGAGATGAAACGATCCCCGTGGGCTGCGGTGCCGCACGGTGCCGGTCCGGAGATGATCTATCTCTGCGCGGTGCCGGCGATCGGTGCCGGGACCGCGACCGGTGCCGATGACCTCGTCGGTGCCGGGAGTCGGATCTGGACCTCGACGAGGACCTGGAGTATGCCCGGTGCCGGGAGCGGCCCCTCGACGTCGAGCGTCGACCGTAGCGGTGCCGAGAACTACGTCTCGACGTTGATCGGTGCCGACGATCATATCGGTGCCGAGACGTAGAGCGGTGCCGCGAAGAAGATCTTGGCCGCGAGTACGACCGGTGCCGAGACGATATTCGGTGCCGGGACTGCGAGCGGCGTGGGGACCTGCTTCGGGACCTGGATCGGTGCCGAGGTTCCAGCCCTTGTGATAGAGGGCGCATCAAGGCAGGTTTCCCCCTCGACTGGACCGGGCGAGTCAATGGTGCAGTCGGTGCCGGTGGTTGAGGCGGTGCTGGCTCCGTGAGAGCTATTAAGTCTCTCGCCGCCTCGAAGGTCTCTGGAGTCGACGGGAGACACTGTATCACCGCCGGCCTCGGTGGAGACGCTATTTGCACCGGACTCAACGGCCTCGGCGCCGGAGTCGACGGTGCTGGAGGCACCTGTTTCCGTTGCTCCACCGGCGGACGCGGCTCTACCCCCGGCACTGGGGGAGCCGGCGTCTTCGGCACGGATGTCCCCGTCTTATGGGCTTTTTTATGCCCCGGGGATACTGACCGGCGCCGAGGCACTCGCTGTGCTTGCGGTGCCGACGAGGTCCGGTGCCGGGGAGGCTTGTCTGACGCCACTCGCGTGGTCGTCATAGCCGGTGCCGCTGGGGCACTGCGCACCGAGGTGCTAGGCGCCGTGGCCTGGCCCGTAGAAGGAGTGTCCGGGCTAAGTGCCGCCTCCATCAGGAGTTGCCTGAGCCGAAAGTCCCGCTCCTTCTTGGTCCTTGGTTTGAAGGCCTTACAGATCTTGCACTTATCTGTTTGGTGGGACTCTCCCAGGCACTTCAGACAGGAGTCGTGCGGGTTGCTCGTGGGCATAGGCTTAGCGCAGGAGGCGCACTGCTTGAAGCCGGGAGCGTTGGGCATGAGCCCGGCCCCGCGGCCGGGGGAGAAAGGGGGAGACGACCCCCTTAATCCCCTGGACTACTTAGAACAACTTTAAAACTACTTAACTAATTTACTACAAACACTATAACTATAACTATAACTATAACTGTGATACAACGAAATACGCTAGGGAGAGTGGAGGACAGCTATGCCGCGCTCCACAGTTCCAACGACCGTCAGGGGCGGTAAGAAGGAACTGAGGGGGCGCCGGGTCGGCTGGGGTATATATTCAGCGCCATGAAGGCGCCACTCTAGGGGGCTCCACAGCCGACCCGCCGGTGTTGCTAGGGTAAAAATCTTCCGACGATCGTGCACGCGGCGCGCACACACCTAATGGAATGGATATGAGCAAGCACTCGAAGAAGAAGGAACATTCCTTAACACAAGTCTATATTGACAGGTTTCAGAGTAGCAGCCGTGTTAGTCTGTATCCGCAAAAAGAACAGGAGTACTTGTGGCACCTTAGAGACTAACAAATTTATTAGAGCATAAGCTTTCGTGGACTACAGCCCACTATGCATCTGAAGAAGTGGGCTGTAGTCCACAAAAGCTTATGCTCTAATAAATTTGTTAGTCTCTAAGGGCTTGTCTATACTTACCGCGCTGGTTCGGCGGCAGGCAATCGAACTTCTGGGTTCGATTTATCGCGTCTTGTCTGGACGCGATAAATCGAACTCAGAAGTGCTCCCCGTCGACTCCGGTAATCCTGCTCGCCGCGAGGAGTACGCGGAGTCGACGGGGGAGCCTGCCTGCCGGGTGTGGACCGCGGTAAGTTCGAAGTAAGGTACGTCGACTTCAGCTACGTTATTCACGTAGCTGAAGTTGCGTACCTTACTTCGATTTGGGGGTTTAGTGTAGACCAAGCCTAAGGTGCCACAAGTCTATATGTATGTTTATGGTGTAACTTATTTTCTTTCAGTTTAACCTGTATATTTGTGAAAGATTGGGAATAAAATGTAGCTTCACCAGCCCATACCATCCACAAACCAATGGCTTGGCTGAAAACGCTAATAAATCCATCAAAAGGTAAGTGAGTGGGTGGGAATATTACAGTACTAATGGCAAGTAGAGTGTGCTATGCCAGAAGATGAAACTCACTAAAAAATCTTCAAAATCAATGTGTTACATTGAAAGTCTTTTTCATTATGTATTACACCTTTTTGATTACGTATAATCTGTTTCAGTCAAGACCGTACGTGGCCTTTTTTTTTAAACAAACAAATCAATGGGCATTTGTTACAGAGCATTGCGGAAGATGGTTGATGACAATGGGAATAATTGGGATGAATTACTTGAGCCCATTTTGTTAAAGTACACGCAACAACAAAAATTTCACCCTTTCGACTAATGTTTTGTGATGACCCAGAGATGATAAACACTGTGGGGAATAACTGTCTTTTTGTTCTGTATTTGTACAGCACCTAGCGCAGTGGGGCAGGCTCCTAGTGCTACAGGAATACAAATAATAATAATGATTTAGGATGGGGAGGGGGCGGAGTTGGGGCGGGGCCGGGAAGGGGCGGGGGCAGGGAAGGGGTGGGGCTGGGGGCAGAGTTGGGGCTGGGCACCGTGGAGTGTCCTCTTTTTGGACACTTAAAATATGGTAACCTTAATAGAGCCAATATTCATAACTTCAACTACAAAATTGATACACACATATAGACAGCATAATTATAACCAGCAAACCATAACCTTGTCTTAGACACCTCATTTGACCCCCTTTATACAAGATTTGGTGAGGCTACAGGACTTTGGTGGCAACAATGATCTATATGGTCCCCGATAATATCAATAACGTCACAGCTTCCCCTGCCTTGCTAGATGGGAACAGCAGGCACCAAAGCAGCGAGACGTGAGGAACCAGCCAGGGGACGGGGGGTGCTGTCAGTGTTGGAAAGCTGGGGGGGGGGGAGTCTGCTTTATTGATGGAGGCAGGAAACGTTCTTTCCTTGTGATGTCTTTAAATATTTATTTCAGATGGGGGAGGGGCAGGTGAGAGAGAGGAGAACTGGGCAGCAGCTGGAGGGCCAAGAAATGCATCGAGCTTTTAAAAGCTGAACCAGCCCTGGGGAGGCTGGAGGTTTCCCCACCTGGGGAGGGCTGTGCAGGCAAATCGCAGCAGCCCTTCCAGACGCACGGGCGCCTCATTGTTCAGCCCAGATGAGCTCATCTGGCATTATGCAGGGCGGCTGCTGCCTCTGTCTAGCAAACAGCAGCGCTCCCAGCAAAACTAACTGGGAGTCGTCAGTGGGCTTCTTTTAATATGTGGTACAACATATTTAAGTCCAAATACCATTGAAATATCAACATAAACCTGAAATTGCAACATTTCAGTGTATTTACTGCTGCCAAACATGTACTGAAATGTATTTGGAGGTGCATATCAGACATACAATACTTGACTAATTGAGGGCCACATTAGTTTTGCTGTACAGTTCAGTGGGTCCATTAATTAAACACAAGTATGCAAACAGCTTAGTCAGTTTTTACATTAAGTAAGACAGAGCACATTGATTACAAATCTTTTTGTTTTTACATGACTCTCTTACATATCTAATTTGTAACACTAAGGATCCCTTGATCTACATTTCATGGTTTGCTTCACTGGAAACTATAATTGCATTTCTAATTTTTTTTTAAATGAATACAGAGTAAAATTCTTCAAAATGATATATTATTGCTTCCTTACCACACACCAGGTCATTGGGTTCTTGCGGTAAGATGTTTTGTATTGTACTTCTGGATTATGGGCAATAAATGTGGCACTATATAAGAGATTTGTAACACAGCTGGGTAGCCGTGATATAATTTCCCGTGTTAGGGGTTTTCAGTGAGTTCAGTGCATGCAAAGGAAAGTGGACTGTGAACGTAAAAAATAAAATGCTACCGTGAAGTTATGTTGTTAATGTAAACTTGGAAGAATACAGTCTGTAATGAATTGATCAGTGATTTCACAATATGCTGTTCTCTTGTGTGTTAGTGAGACATTACAAATGAGAATATGTTAATGGAATGATTTTTGATAAATCATTATAAAATTCTTGAAATCATCACATTACCAATATAATTTGCACATATATTTACACTTACAGATAGTCTTGATGTAAAAAAATGAATTGTTAATAATTGTCCCCTTGTGTGATGAGATGAGATATGAAAGAACATGCCTGAGGAATTGGAGGTGATTTATTAGATACTCACGTTTACAGTGGACATGAACGGTTACTGTGAAAAAAAAATTCAGGGAATGTAACAATAGTGAGACTAATATCTTCCTATTAGTTACAAATAAAAATTGAAACAGCATGTACTTGTACTGAATATGCTTAGTAATGGACTTAGAGTGAACTTGTGTGATTTGAGTCTGCGTAATGACTTCATAGAATGTGGACACGAAACTGTAGCATGTTGCATGATTGAGAAGGTGCTATTATCAACATGGGGCACAGCAGATCAGGTGATACACTGTGTAAGAGTGAGACAATAATATGAAAGCAAGTGTGTGTGTGTGTGTGTGTGTGTGTGTGTGTGTGAGCAATAAGTCATTGCAATCACTAATTTAAACAGAGATGGAATGGATTTGTACCTATGTCCAGAAACCGGAGGGGGGGAAAAAAAGGAAAGCAATGCTCATTTATGCAGTCCACTAATGTACTCTCTAAAAATTTCAGATACTTCATCAAATGATTAACGAGCAAATCCTCCTCTGATTGGAAGAGTAAAATTGTTCAGCATCCCAGACAAAGTGATGGCCAGAACTGCGGACCACTCATCTTAAAGGTATTGAATACCAAATTGCCATTATCATTTGTTATTTATGTGTAATTATCTGGGGTGAACGTAAATGCCGGAGATTACCGGTGTGCACTGCACCGGCGTCCTTGCCAAGGTGTGTGGGGTGGGCTCGAGGCCCCCAGAAGGGGTGGGATCACGATGGTAAGAAACATAGAATTGTATCAGAAACAAATGCCATAAATTGCCTAAAGATCAGGATTCTTGTACAAATTCCACATCAGTAAACCTTTTCATCATGCTGATAGGCATATCTTAGGTAATGCTGACATGTGGCAGGAATAGCATGAGTGAATGCAAAGTATGTGTAACATTATAACTTCTGGGATTTCATTTTCTCAGTTGTTACTTATCAAAGGTCCAGTGTGATTCTTGCAAGAGGTGGCATATCTGCCCTGCATTCCAGAAGGAACCAATCCAGAAACCCTGACTGCTGAGAAGAAAGAATACAAGTGCAAAAAGTGTGCATAGTTCACTTCTTTACCAAAAAATAACATCGTTTAAATGCTTGTTGTTCAAAACGTCATGGAACCAAAAGAAAACTTTTTATTTATATACCAGATTATAATAATAAAGGTTTTTTAATTTGAAAAAATTATTCTCTGTATTTGTGTCCCAACTAGTTGCAAAAGTGGAGGGTTGCTGTTTGTGCTGCTATACCGCACCACCCCACCAGACGACTGAGGCGAGCAGCTCCCGCTGTAAAGCAACGCCATCTCCGCCCATGCCGTCGTAAAAGGCCGTGCCCTCTCGCCATGCTAACGCAAAGCAACGCCGGGCTTAAGGCGCATGCGTAGCAGCTACTGCTGCTCTGGCTCCTGACGCGGGCAAACCAGCCCTTCTAGTTATGGCTGATCACTCTGCTGGAGAAGCACGGTGTGGCCCGCCTAGAACATCCCTGCTAGACCGCAGAGCCCAGCGAGGCAGCACCATCCCACCTAGACCCCATCTAGAACCCGCGGTGCAGGCCTTTTAGAACATCAGCAGCTGGGGACTGCAGCGTCTCATCCAGAACCCCACAGTGCAGGCCTTCTAGAACATCCCCACTAGAATGCAAGCTGGTGGGGCGGAAAACATCTAAACTAGAACCCACAGTGTGGGCCTTCCAGAACATCCCTGCTAGCATGCAGACTGGTGTGATGGCAAGCCTCTAAACTAGAACCCACAGTGCAGGCTTTCTAGAACATCCCAGCTAGAAGGCAGACTGGTGGGGCTGCAAGCATCTAATCTAGAACCTACAGTACAGTCTTTCTAGAACATCATAGCTAGAACACAGAGCAGCTCTACTGCAGCATCTAATCTAGAACCCCCAATGTAGTCCTTTTGGAAAATCCCAGCTAGAACATAGAGAGCAGCTGGGCTACAGCATCTAATCTAGAACTGGTAGGGTGGATTTTCTAGAACAAAGATCCAGCTGGTCTAGAAAATGTAATATAGAATCCCTAGCAGCACCCTTCTAGAACTGGGGGTCACAACCCTCACGGGTTGCAAGGTTATTACGTGGGGGTTGTGAGCTTTCAGCCCCCATGCAAGGTGGAGCCGACAGCCTGAGCCCCTCCAGACTAGCTCCACCCCCAACCCCGCTCCACCTCCAAAGAAAGGTCGCCAAAATAGAAGTTTGCTCAGGGCACCGTTTCCCCCAAGGCCAACTCCGGGACTGAAACAACATTAGAGGGCTTGATTATTCAGTAGCTGAAGAGCTGCATTAAATTGCAGATGAATCAGAACACGAAGATCAGCCAAAAAACCCCTAATTTATAATTTAACATGCAGGCAAGGGCAGGGCAGAGGGCTCTAATCACCCCAAAGTTTACCTTAGCCACCCCTCTCAGCGCAAAGGTCAAATGTTTGGCAGAAGGAAGGGTGGCATGGTATGGCGTTGCCACCCTTACTTCTTCAGTTCTGCGCTGCTGCTGGTGGCAATACCTTCAGAGCTGGGCACCTGGCCAGCAGCCGCCATTCTCCAGCTGCCCAGCTCTGAAGGCAGAGCCCGCTGTCAGTAGCAGCCCAGAAGTAAGGGTGCCAATGGGGCACTAAGTCTGCTGTGAAAAATGATACTTGTACATTGGTTAATATCACATTTTCCCCCATTGCCTTCCTTACTTCTTAGCTGCTCCTGGCCCCTTCAGAGCTGGTAGGCTGTGAAAGGTGATCTTAACCAACCTACGAATACAGCAGCAGCACAGAAGTAAGGTTTGCAGTGGAGAGCTAAGTCTGCTGTGAAAAGTGACATTGACGAAGTTTCTTCACGCACCCACACACCAGTATTAGACAGTAACTTTTAAAACTTAACTTTTCTGCTTCTAACAACAATTCAATAAAAATAGGTTTTCGTCTTAATCTTCAAACGGTGAGAAAGGGTAAATCCATTTTCAACAATGGGGTTATACATTTAGCACTTAAAATAGTGTTAAATATAAAAAAAGTTTTAAATTCATAAGGGGGGGTCGCCCTCAGAGGCTCGCTGGGTGAAAGGGGTCGCCAACACAAAACAATTGAGAACCACTGGTCTAGAACATTGTCACAAAAACAGAGACAGCAGCTGAACTACATCTCAGTAGATTTTCTCCAGCCTCTAGACCCCAACCTGTCATAAGACACTCTTTGGTGGGGAGGCTGCTGCCCCACAAGTTTGATAACATTAGGGAGCACATACAGGCCCTGCATCACCCACTGGCGTCAGAGGAAACCTCTTTGGTCTGGACTCCCTGCCCTTCTTTGTTGTGTGCCACTGCGGCACCACTTGCCCCGTCTGATTTCCAGGGAAAGCTAGTCTCTCACCCCACAAAGAGGCAGGTGGTTCTGATTGTGTCTGAAGCAGCACATGGATTTGTTATAACTGACTTCAGTGGGTGCAAGATTAGGTCCGTGGCAGGTTTACAGTTACACAACCGACGCAGAGATGCTGGAGATGAAAAAGACATATTAGGTGCCATCAAATGCCTGGTGGTCAGTGCAGGGATGTCCTTTACAGTCAACTTGCCAGTGTTTTATTCAAGTCCATTCTGACTCACTCATGCAATGAGGTTTCCTCCATTTCACCTGGGAGAATATTGCACAATCTAGATCTCACCATTCATACCTATTAGTTCCTGATATTCAGTTTAAAATTTCCCTGTCTTAAATTCTTTCCTGTCTGTCTAATTATTTCTTATTATTCTTATTGTTATTATTTATTGTAACATCTAGGAGCCTCAGCTGAAATTGGGGCTTCGTGTGCTAGCAGCTGTACAACAAGAAAGAGACAAACCCTTTTTACTATGCTAAATAATTCCTCTCTATCTTAGGTATCTACAGCCTTCAGATTCTTGCATGCAGTCACATTGCTGCCTTCAGCTCCTCAGTGGTCCAAGTTAACAGCTAATCTATCTACAGCTTTTAATCTTTCTTCATAAATCAGTCATGACTGAGTTCACCAAAGAAGACCTCCACATTTCAAAGTTAATATACACTTTTATCTATTTACCAGATTGGGTTTTTAATAATATTAACTCAGCACTAGGTGGCAGCAAAGTATTTAAATTGGCAAGAGTAGCTCAAAGCCTGATTCCTCCATAAATATATTAACTGTACGGTTGAAGAGAAGGGGAAAACCTGGTGTAAAGGGGCAGGAGATTGGGAGAGGGGGACAAAGGTTGCCTGGAAATTAGGACAGAGGAAGAGATAAAAGTATCAGAAGTATCTATGAAGGTAGGTGTGGTAAGGCAAGTGTTTCTTGGGGAGCCATCCTAGTACCCATGGCTGTTCCCATGGTTTGGAGAAAGTATTTGTTGTTAGATGGGTACTAGGATGGCTCCCCAATATGCCAACCTCTTCATGGGCCACTTTGAAGAATAATTTTCTGGACAAATGCACCACTAAACCAATGATATACTTCAGATACATCAATGATATTTTCATCCTCGGGATAGACAACTTAAACTTCCTCATTGATTTTCCCCACAATGTCAACAACCATCACCCATCCTAAACTCTCCCTGGAACAGTCCCACACTAGCATCAACTTCCTGGACACTACAATCATCTTCAACAATGGAACCCCACAGACATAGGTGCTGACTTCTAATGGCGCAGGTGTGTGCTCGACCCCCCTCTGACCCTGGCCCTGCCCTGACTCCACCCCTGCCCCCTCCCACCTCCATTCCAACCCCTTCCCCAAAGTCCCCACCCCAACTCCGCCCCCTCCTTGCCCCTATTCGACTCCTTCCCCAAATCCCTGCCCAGCCCCTCCTCTTCTCCGGGTTTTTCCAGTAATCCGGGACCTCCCCCGATCACCATGAGTTTTCAAAGATAATGGCCAATGGCTCTGCAATCACATCCGCCAACTCCTTTAGCACCCTCGGATGCAGCGCATCCGGCCCCATGGACTTGTGCTCGTCCAGTTTTTCTAAATAGTCCCAAACCACTTCTTTCTCCAGAGAGGGCTGGTCAACTTCTCCCCATACTGTGCTGCCCAGCGGGAGCTGACCAGTCTGGGAGCTGACCTTGTTCATGAAGACAGAGGCAAAAAAATCATTGAGTACATTAGCTTTTTCCACATCCTCTGTTACTAGGTTGCCGCCCTCATTCAGTAAGGGACCCACACTTTCCTTGACTTTCTTCTTGTTGCTAACATACCTGAAGAAACCCTTCTTGTTACTCTTAACGTCTCTTGCTAGCTGCAACTCCAAGTGTGATTTGGCCTTCCTGATTTCATTCCTGCATGCCTGAGCAATATTTTTATACTCCTCCCTGGTCTTTTGTCCAATCTTCCACTTCTTGTAAGCTTCTTTTTTGCATTTAAGGTCAGCAAGGATTTCACTGTTAAGCCAAGCTGGTCGCCTGCCATATTTACCGTTCTTTCTACACATCGGGATGTTTTTTTCCTGCAACCTCTGTTTCCCTACACAGACAGTGGTGCTACCACTCCAAAGTTGTGCTAGGCTAAGTAAGCATGGGCGTGGAGCAGAGCTTCACTGAGGAGTGGCCAAGGAATACTACATGAGCCCCAGATCCACTGTACTGCTGTCCCCTTCAAACATGCGTCTGTGGTGGGGAAAGCAGCAGGCAGGCAGGCATCTGAACGCAACCTGCCTTTTTCTCCCTGGTCATGCCTTGACCACTAGAGTAGCCATCCCGGGAAACTGCTGTCATGTACATGGCCATAGGCTCACACCGTATCCTGCCCACTCAAGCTTCTCTTTTTCTGTGACATTCAGCTCAGTCATGCAGGGGATACCACTGGTTGTTCCCATCCAGAGCAACACGTATCCTAGCGAATGGGGGAATGTGGTAGGGGAGCAGGAGGACAAAAAACAAGTAGATCCGCAGATAGAAAGAGAGAGAGAAATCCACAAAAGACAATGAGAAAAAACAAGAGGAGACAGGAGAGCCAGTGGACAGAAAGGAGAGATGGTGGCAGCTGTATATGGGCCTTTAGGAAGAAGGTGCTGCAGAAGGGCGAAAAGGACAACCACTATTGGGCATACTTCAAGGGCTTTAATTTTCCCCATGTCCACACTGGCTTATGCCCCCTTCCTTGGAGCACTTTTTAGGCTGCTCTCTTGCCTTAGACCAGGGGGTTTCAATCTAGGAGGCCGGGGTGGGGTGGAGAGGATGACCATCTGGCCCTTCCCATAATGCTAAATGGCAAAGAGAACCTAGTATGGAAAAGGTTGAGAACCCTGCTTTGACCAAATGCTCCAACTGTTACTGTGACATATTCTTCATAGAGATATGATATGAGTATGGCATAATTATGATGTATTTTATTTAAGATGGGTCATGTGAGATATCATTGGAAAGGTTATGATTTACTGAATATGATTATCCTATTTGTATACATGTATCATTTTTGTATCTGAAGTTAGGAATATTGTCTATACAGCTATTACAAATCTGTTTACACCTGGGGAACGCCCACTAGACAGAATGCAATCAATGTTAAAGCGCTGTGTAGTCGCGACACCAGCGCTGGGAGAAAGCCTTAAAAAACCCACCCCCACGAGGGGAGCATGGCTCCCAGTGCTTGTGCACTCTCTACACTGCCACTTTACAGCACTGAAACTTGGCGTGCTCAGGGGTGTGTTTTTTCACACCCGTGAGCAAGAAAGTTGCAGCACTGTAAAGTGGCAGTGTAGACAAGGCCTAGATTGCTGGCTGGAAAGGGCCATTAGGAAGAACAATAGGTCTTAGAAGATGCTAAACTTTCACTGGGAAAGCCTTTCTGGGGATGCTGCAAACAGACTCTGAGTTATAGCTGTAGGGTCATGTGATCAAGTCACCTGACACTGCACACCATGATAATATTAGTATTTTTCCACTGGCCGAGGGTGGGAATCACACTGGAAGACAATAGATTCCCACCATATATAAAGCCTATTTAAGGCAGGGGAGTGACAAAATCAGGTTGGTTCTTCATTGAATCCCCACCCAAGATGACTGCTGTTAACATAACTCAAATGTGAAGAATCCCATAGAGACTTGGGTCCAAGCAGCCTGAAAGAAGATACAGAGTCAAGAGTGGGAAAAGGAGATGAGCTAATTACTAGTTCACTGATTTGGAGTTAGAAATATACATAGCACATTACAAAACACAGCTAGAGACAAAGAACCAGATCATGGGAATTACCATGCTGGACCAGACAAGTCGTCCCTCTAGTCTGGTATCCTGGCTCAGACAGTGTCCAGTGTCAGATGTTTCATAGGAAGGTACAAGAAATCTTGCAGTGAACAATTACAGAATAACCTTGCTCACAAAGGAAGCCTATTCTAAACCATCATCAGTTAGTAGCTGGCATGTGCCCTGAAGCATGAGACTTGACTTTCTTTCTATCTAAAGTTACTGTGTCTAATCCTGTTTTGAATCCTAATAAGCTCTTGACCTCAATGATATATTGTGGCAAAGAGTTCCATAGGTTAATTACATGTTGTGTAAAATATCAGTCTTAAATTTGCTGCCTTTCAGTTTTGCTGACTTCTCTCTTGTTCTTGTATCACGAACAAGGTAAGCATGGGTGCCCGATTCACCTTCTCTGTGCCAATCATATTGGTATCAGCGCCACATGGAAAATCTCATGCAACTCTTTTAGCCAAAGTTTGGGGTCTGATTCTGCTCTCACACTGGTGTAAACCAGGAGTCACACCACTGAAGTCATGGAGTCAAACCTTGGAGAGGGTCTGTCTTCAGTGCAGAGTTAACCTGAGCTCCTAACTGGCTTTTAGCCCTAACTCACCTTCCCATCCAGGCACAAACCTCTCCCCGGACTTCAGGGGAGTTTCAACCCAGGCTAGCAGGCACAGCTGGGGGATAAGTAAGATCCTGGGCTCCACATTCACTCAGGCTGTAACCACTCACTTTGCAGTGAGGACACAGTCTAAGGGCTTGTCTACATTACCCGCTGGATCGAGGGGCAGTGATCAATCCAGTGGGGGTCAATTTATCGTGTCTAGTCTAGATACGATAAATCGACCGCCAAGCGCTCTCCCGGCGACTCCGGTGCTCCACCAGAGCGAGAGGCACAGGCGGAGTCGACGGGAGAGCGTCAGCTGTCAACTTACCACAGTGAAGACACCGCGGTGAGTAGATCTAAGTATGTCGACTTCAGCTATGTTATTCACGTAGCTGAAGTTGTGTAACTTAGACCGATCCCCTCCCCTAGTGTAGACCAGGCCTAAATCACTCCAGTGCTGGTAATCCTGCGGTGCCTTCCCACAATCCCCGCTGCGCCCAGAAAGACAGACAAATTCTCCCACAATTCACTGGGAAAGACTCAGCGTAGCTCAGCATACTGCAGCACACAGGACTATGGGATATGCCCCCAAAGTCCTAATGACACACACATGGGAGTTCAGCACCAGTGAGGACACAGTAAGACAGTAAGGCTTTGCAGTGTGGCGGCTTGCACCTGGGTTAGACTAACCCGGGTGCCGATTGCCCAAGTTAACTCTGCAGTGAAGACAAACACTGAGTGAAAGCAGAATCAGGCATCGGCATCCAAAGCAGCAGAGACAAGAAAACCTACTGAAAAAAGGCAAGATAGCAAACAAGATACTGATTCAAATTCTGATCTCACCCTAGTTTTGCATAGGGTGACCAGACAGCAAGTGTAAAAAATCAGGACGGGGGTGGGAGGTAATAGGAGCCTATATAAGAAAAAGACCCAAAAATCAGGACTGTCCCTATAAAATCGGGACATCTGGTCACCCTAGTTTTGCATGACTTATTTGTATTATGGTAGCACCTGGAGATCCCAACCATAGTGAGGGCCCACTCTGCTATGTGCTGTACATATACATACTAAAAGGTAGTCCCTGCCCCAAAAACCTTCAGTGTAAATTGGCTGCAATGCAGTTAGCCCAGAGCTATACTAGTAAATCTCCCGCAGGGTCTCCATGCCCGTTTCTCCGCATTGTATAGTGAGTTCAATGAGGGTCGGGGGGGGGGGAAGTCTCTTATTGTGACAAGTGATATAAAAAAATGGAGCTGGATCCTTGAGACTTTGAGCAAGTCAGTAACACCCGTTCTTCACGGTAACTCAGGGGACGTGATCGGCGTCTTCTGAAAGCTGGGCAGATGAGCCGGTTTGACTGGGATGAATTGCACTGAAACGTCACTCCCTCACTCTGCGTCAGATCCATGGTCCGATGGAGGAATTTGCCAGGGCTGAGCTTCAAACAGTGGGGATGCTAGAATGGATACAGAGAAAATCCTGAGACTAGCAGCTGCTATTGATTGTTTTAGTCACTGAATGGACGTGTAGATTACTTCTAAACTGCAAAATCAGTACCTTGTTTTGTAGACTTTGGTCCTGTTACAAATATCCCTAATTCTACTGCCTGCACTTCCAGCATCATGGGAATATGGCAAACTACTCTCATCTGGAGAACTGAGTCCAGTGTTAGTCAGCTCACCTTAAGAAAAGCACAGAGGAGATTGCGGAGATCCAGAAGAGGTCCCTGAAGATGAGAACGGTAAAGAAGAACTTGGCTGTCTCTCTTTTACAAGGGGTTCTGTAGTTTTGCCCAGCAATCAACCTAAATTACACTTAATACAGCTCATCATTTCTTGTGAAATCCTTAGAGTTTAGTGAGGATAATTCATCTGTCTCCTTTACAAGATGCCTGTAGGTGTTTGGAGACAGTAGTTCCCCCCTTCCCCTTTCCTCTCAGCTTATTTTCTAAGAGTCTTCTCTGTGTGGATCAACTCTGCTTTGACTCCCATTTTCCTGTGTCCTTTTTTGAACTGCAGTACTCAAGACTGAGTGCAGTATTGCCCCAGGAGCCAGAATGGTGTCAAACGGAGCAGAATAATTGCCACATTTGATGGACGTGTGATATGCTAATTAATTAATACAGTTGAAGGCCCCGATCCTGCAATGAGCTTCTCATGTATGGACTGCAGACCAATGCAGAGCCTCATTGGGGCTCTGTCCATGTGACCTCACTGTTAGATAAGGGCCCTATTTTATATATAGGCACTGTATTGTTGATTTATATGCAGTGTATACCTACCTCTATAACTCTTTGACTGCAGTCTGGGGTGCCCCTCCTCCAGTTCATATAGATGCATTTGCATATTCCTTCCTACGTGCCCCACTTCTCATTTGTCTCGATTCCACCCACTTCTCCAGTGTATCAAGACTGGATTGCATTTAAATCCTCCCCCCTCACAAAGCAAGGGAGTTATGATCACACCAAGTTCTGGATCATCACCCTTGGCTCCTAGTCACAAAGCAAGGCTCTGAATGGTATGGAGCTCAGAAGGGATCCCCACAGGACTCCACTCCATACCCTCCTCCCCTAGGGAATCATTAATAAACGCTGTCAATCCACTTCCATTTACTGCACCTGCCGTTTCTCTTTGAAAATGCTACATGGCGCCATATCAGATGCCTTCTGCTGTGCCCGCTCTGGTTTCTTTATCCACTGAACTGGTTATTCTCTTAAAAAAACATAAGGGTCAAATCCTGCAATCCTTAATCAATTTGGCTCCCCAACTCCAAACTCAGAGAACTGTAGTCTCTCTGATAGCTTAAGAACGAGATGGAACAGCTTACTAACATGGAGAACTTCTGCTCATCCTTGCAAAGGCCTTCTTCCCTCTTTCACTCAGCTTCGGTACTGGAGCTCGAACAGGGGTTGGTCGTATCCCAGCATTCCACTGGGCACTTTGAGCTAGGATCTTAGCTGTTGCTTTGGTAACAGGGTACCCTGTTGATTGGTGAGTAGCCCAACTTGGGCGAACTGGTCCTTTTGGGCTAGAGCCAAGGTCTGCAGATAGGGACAGCTGGGAAGAGAAAAAAAGAAAGATCATGTTCTCCTAACAGCCACAAAGGGGATAAAAATGTCTGAGCCCTTAGAAAACTATCTAGTATCCTTGGTTTTTAAATGACATACAATTATAGTTTTGTTCTGCAGCAGTGACCTACCCTCTGTTATTACAATTCCACAGATCTGTGTAGTAAGCTACATAAATAAGAGCACTTCATATATTTATGGGGCTAGTTGTGGAGTGGAAAAAATTCCAGCCTTTCATGAATGACAAAGGAAGCCAATTAGAAACAGCCACAAAAGGGGGCTTGCCCACATTAATTGAGTCTCCACAACAGCTCACACTTTAAGGGCCGAATTCTGTCTTTAGACACATGTGCACGGCTCCTATTGAAATCAGTGGGCAACCATCCAAGGGCAGAACTTGGGCTGTAGTGAAACAGACTGATCTCCTTTATGGAATTAATGTATTCATTTAAATTATGAAGGATTTCAGCTGGCAAGAAGTTAGCTGTTTATAGTTCAACCTATGCAGTGAGCAGCAGTTTGCATTAGCACTAATACTACTTTGCACTTCTACAGCCCCTTTCAGCTCAGAATCACAAGGCCCTTTCAATCTCACAGCACTCTGTGCAATACGCACGGTATAGACTGATCTTTTCCAACAACAAGGAAGTGCAACCATCTCTTGGGTGCCCTAGCAAAGCAGAGCAACTTGGCCCCATAGCTGAGGAGAGGAAGTGAAGAGAACAGGGTGGAACTGAATCTGCCGGGTGGGATTTAATAATAAACACTCATAATCACCAGCATGGAATTTACCTCGACTAGAATTTGGCCAAGATTCCGGGGCTAGAGCACCTAGTCTTATCAAAAGAGCCGTGGAAGCTTTAACTACCACAAGTGGCCAGGACTCGTGGTTTATGTCTCATCCAGAAGAAGGCAGCTGTAGTCTCTTTGCAGCAGATGGATGCATTCGCTCAGACCTGACTCAGAGGGAACTGCACCAGTTACTGAGTCCCCAGCACCACTTCTTGCAGGATTCTTTGGCGGTCTCCTTTCCAAGTGCTGACCAGGCCCAACTTTGCTTCTTTCGTGAGGTCTGAGGCACCGTAGTGCAAAGGTAGATCAGGCACAGAATTTATACACAATGGTCAATTTTTATCTTTTTATTTTACGAGTCAATGTCTCGGATTAATTAGAAGTAGACAAATATATTCCTACCATTACAGTGATTGTTTAGTCTTTGAAAGAAATCCCATAATGTTTCAAAAGCAGCTCGTGAGAAGCAGCCTGCTAGCAATCCAGCCCTTGTTAAACTAATCCAAATCATTTGATTCTCCCTTGTTTAGAATACTGAAAAACCATTAGTATAATAAAACATTTGCTTAGAAATGCATTATGAAGCAATGATGGCCGACGATGTTATTATATGCAGACTATTGTCAAGAATCAAACTGTTGTACAGAAAATTTAACACGGTTTTTGCATTTTCCTGTGGTTACTTGATATGACTGCGGTGGATGTTGTATAATGCTTAGTGCTTAATGCTAAGTTAAAAATAAGCAGACCAATGATTGCCAAACATCAACCCAAAGAGAAGCCAGAAAGTATGCAACAGCTTACGATGTCCTTGTGAGTGATTGAGCATGACAATGTAAACAAGGACATGGCAGGTACAGTAGGTTTTTCTTCCAGTAGAGAAGGAAAAACACAAAGGCAGGTAAGCAGAGGCTGTTGCAATGAGCTGAGAGTCCCTTGTTTTTGCACTCCTGTGTTCTGGGTGATTCAGCCGCGGAGTGCTTGGGGATAGGAAGGCAAAGCGTGTTACACCACAAAGCTAGGCTGTGCTTTTTCAAGAAGAGTGAAATGTACAAACAAAGGAGTTTGATTCTGCAAGCATTACCCAGAGTAATTTTTGCTCCCATGACTGGTCCCAGGAAATTCAATGTTACTACTTGTGCAAATAAGTAATACACAAATTATGAGTTGCAGAACTGAGGCTATATCAGGGCCACCAAGAGCGGGTTCAGGCCTGGGTGAAAAAAAAATTTCGGGCCTCCCAGCAAGGGTAGACCAGCTAAACAGGGCTGACGAGGGGGGGGAAGCCGGGGAAGCCAGGCCCGGAATTTTTTCGGGCCCCCCAGCAAGGGTGGACTGGCTAAACAGGACCAACAAGGGGGGGGGGGGGAGCCGGGCCCCAGGCCCCCTTCCAGACCACCGGGCCCTGGTAATTTGTACTGGCTTCCCTCCACCTCCCCCCGTCGGCCCTGGCTATATTAGTTGGCTAGAACTGAGATTTGCCACTGCCCGAGGCCTCTGCAGTGGCAGAAAGCTGGACATGTGGGATATGCACATCTGACCCTAAAAGATGTCCCTTCCTCAAGTCACCAGCTCCCTGCCAATATGCGTGGGGGAAATTCATTCCTGACCCCAAATACTGTGATCTTATCACCTTAGAATACAGGCAACAGTCACTCAAGAACATTTGTGGGAGTGGAGCAGCCACTCACACAGAACAGAATCTAAAGCATGAAAGGGGAAAAAACCAGCCATGATTGCTGAGGCTATAATATTTCTAACGTTTTTGGCATGAGACTGATTATTCTGCTGAACAGCTGCAAAAACCTTCTGTGGAGTCTTAGGAGGTGAGCCCATAGGTTTGTAAAGGAGGCTGTCATTTGGGAGCAGTGACAACACTGCAGGGACCAAAAGGTCCAAATGGGTGGACTCACTATGGGGGTGCATGGCTCTGTATCAAAAAGGACAGGAAGGATGACCTAGTAGCTCGGGCACTGGACTGAAGCTCAGGAGACCTGCTTTCAATATGCGAGCTTGGACAAGTCACTTCATCTACTCTGTGCCTCAGTTCTGCATCTGTAAAATGGGGACAATACTTCCTAAGGTGATACGGTCCAGATAGTATGGGGCAAGCTGTAGGGCCCTGATCTAATAAAGCACTTAAGCAGGTGCTTAACTTTAGTCATGTGAGTTAGTCCCATTGATTTCAGTGGGACTACTCACATGCTTAAAGTTAAGTGCATGCTTAAGCACTTTGCTGATAAGAGCCTAAAAGGAGAGAAGTGATGGCAAAGCACTCCCGAAACATAAAGGGCTTGATACATCACTGAGCTACTCCAGTTTTACACTGGTGTTACTTCATTGACTTCAATGGAGTTACACGGGTATAAAACAGAAGTAAAAAGTAATGAATCAGGCCCAAAGACTTTGGACCAAAAATTAAAAGCTTACAAGAGTCATAGCCTGCAAGTAGAAGCAGTGGGGGAGGGGAGAGCCAGATGCTCCCCAACAAAAATTATGAGCCCAATTCTATATATTCTCACATCTCCCACTGGAGACAATGGGCATTGCATGTACTCATGTGAGGGAGGAGTTTGGCCCTACAGTCAGAAGCCGGGGGCTTCAAAGCTGTTTTTACTCGTTACCAAACAAATCTTGAGCTTTTCTTATTTGTTGCCATAGTTTCCAGGACTCATGGCACTGTAACAATTACACCGTGGTCTTGCCCAAAATTTACTCTAGCAAACGCTACTACCCCACTGAAAAGAAACCAAGGGGCCAAACTCGGGACCAGGCCCAGTGGATGCTATTCCACTGATTTTTAACAGAGTCTGGGTGTGGCCTGAAATTATTTCTTTCCTTTTGGTATCCAACACCCATTTTTTACTCTTGTGAATCTGGAACACCATCTGCTTTTCTCTTATATAATAACCCTTTCCACACCTTCATTGTTCAGTATAATAGACTTTGGTTTCATTCACTTTCAGTGTATTCATCTTATGTGTCTTCATTATAATTTTATCTTTTGTTACCTGGGGCATTTATTCTTTCAACATGCTTTCTTCTTTTCCAAAGGATTAATTTAAAAGGTTTGAATTATAAGCCTCTCTCTTTGGGCTTGGCTGACATGGGAATCTTTTAACAGGTATATTTAAACAAGATTTCCCAACCTTATCTTTACAATCTCAAACCAAGATCTATTGACACAGTGCAGCCAAGAGGATCTGAGCACCATCATTGCCAGGAGGCGTTGGAGATGGATCGGTCGTGTGCTTCGGATGGAAACTGATTCCATCACCAGAGTAGCAATAAGATGGACACCTGAAGGCAAGCGAAAACGAGGCCACCTGAAAACAACATGCCAAAGAGTTGTGAAAATCCTGGGGCACAGCTGGGGAACCATTGAAAGACTTGCCAGAAACAGACAGGCGTGGAGGAGCTGCGTCACTGCCCTAAACGCCAGAGGCGTAACAGGAACATGATGAGGATCTTAACAATAAACAGAAATTATTTTTTGATATTTTCTACTTGGTTATAAAAATAATTTTGTCACTTTCATCAGCCTAAGGAAAATACACCATTATCATCACAGGGTCATAATCAGCAATGGCTAGCAGGATTATAGACTGGGATAATGTGAAAGAGGAAGAGTGGGTTGGTGACTGAAACTGGGGAATGTCCAGGACTCAAGAATACCAAAACGTTACTCCTGGGAGAATTCTGCACCATCGCGCAAATGCACAATTAATGCCCCCACAGATTCCTCCCCTCCGCAGAATAATTGATTCTGACAGGGAGGCAAAGGGAAGCTGCAAGAGGGGTCATGCTGCAATTACATCTTTTGCACCAGGGGCTGATGTGGTTCCAGAAGCGAGGGCAGCCGCAGAGAGGGAGGGGTAGAAGCTGCCTTCCTCACAGCGTTCTGCCCATGGGCCCAGGTGAAGAGGCACAGGATATGGGGGGATGAACAGAGTGGGGCAAAACAGGCTGCTGGGGGGGTCACACAGACTGGGGTTCAGAAAGGCTAGTGCAGGGGACAGACTGGGACAAGGGCACAGAAGCTTCTGGGGTGACAACATTGAGCCAGGGACTGAATGGGGAGTGGGGATGCAAGGACACATGGGGACGGGGGGGAAGAGGGAGTGCAGGGACACATGAGGATGGGGGGGGGAATCGGGGTGGCTGAGTGGGGATGCAGGGACACATGGGGACGGGGCAGCTATGCCTGGCTGAATGGGACTTGGGGGTGCAGGAATACATGAAGACAGGGGCAGCTATGCCTCACTGAGTGAGGGTGCCGGGCCACATGGGGACATGTGCAGATATGCCTGGCTGAATGGAGAGTGGGGATGCAAGGACACATGGGGACATGGGCAGATGTGCCTGACTGAATGGGAGAGGTTAGGGGCAGCCATGGTCTCCCTGGGGGAGGCTCCCCAACTCCCTAACCATCCCTCCCCCTCCCCCCAAAAACTGTTCCATACTTCTCCCACCCACATCCAACAACCCTCCACAGTTCACTCCCAGACTCCTTCCCAGCAATTACTTCCCTCCTCCTCAGCTCCTCCATTACCCTGACTTCCCCAAGCCTTTGCACTGCTTCTAAGGGGTGCGGGAAATATGTTTCTGCATTGTAGTTTAAACATATTATTACTCAAAGTTCTGTATTACTATGCCTAGTAAGGAATCTATTGGTCAAAAAACATTTCCTGAATCTTTTATGTTGTCTCTATTGTTACAGACATACTTGCTGACAGGTATTTTGAAATAAATTACCAAAATAATTGAAACCGGCATGATTATTTTGTGTTATTCTGACAAATAAAATATGCAGAATTTTAAAATATTGTGCGCAGAATTTTTAATTTTTTTGGTGCAGACTTCCCCGAGAAGTAAACGGTACATTTTTGATCTAAAGGCCCCAGAACATCTAACACAATCTATAAGGGCTACCCTCCGTTCTTAACATGTGCCTTTGAGAGAATGTGCCAGGGCCTTTGAGAGAATCAGAACAAAAAGATATGGAGCCTTATTCTGATCTCTTTACACTGATGTAACTCCATTGACTTCACTAGAGTTATTACTGATTTAGTCTGGTGTAAATTCCCCTCTCCCCCGATTGCTGTAATGTATTTACGTATTGATAACGCTTGCAAGGCTTGATTCACCACTGCATGACTTCACTGATTTCAACAGAGTTACAATACAGTCTTGCATCTGAAGAAGTGAGGTTCTTACCCACAAAAGCTTATGCTCCCAATACTTCTGTTAGTCTTAAAGGTGCCACAGGACCCTCTGTTGCTTTTTACAGATTCAGACTAACACGGCTACCCCTCTGATACTTAATACAGTAATGCCGTGCTGAACAGCCCCCTGGTCTAGATGGTGCTTTTCATCTTCCAAGCGTTTTTACAAACAACAACTATCGTATTTAATAGTAATAGTTGGCATTTCTATAGCCTTCTTCAGCAGCTGCTTTACAATCATTAACTGATGAAAACTCACACACCCCTGTGAGGAAGTGTAATATTATCCCAATTTGACACACTGGGAAACTGAAGCAGAGAGACTAGAGAGGATACTAACCCTGTGTACAGACTCTCAACACAGCAGTACTTTTGCAGTTGTACAAGAGGCGGATGGCTAGTGTTGTGGTGAAGCAAGTAGTCATAGGATTGTTGGGAGGATAAACTCATTCATGTGTGTGAGGCACTCAGATGTTACCATGATGGCAGCTGTAGAAAGTGTTTGGGAATTCTGCATCTGCTGGGCTCAGCACAATAGAGTTTTGTACCAGCTCCTTATAGGCCAGGGTAGAGGAAGGACCTGGGAGCAGCCCAGGGGTGGAGAGGGAGTCAGTGGATGGCCAGAGGACCTCTAGTGGCCACAGATCCCTGCATAAGGACCATAGAGAGTCAAATCCTATTCCAGTCCAGAGGCTGGTAAAACAGATGGTTGTAGGGTAGATTCAGTCCTTACAAGAATTCTGTTTGCTCAAGATGTCTTTGTGAACATTTTGCTTGACCTAAAGGAAGATCTCTGGTAGCTGCCAGCTGTAGATATAACCTTAGGTCCTCTAAGCTGCAATCAGCCCACCTCAGGCGATGTGTGTGCACGTTCTCCACCCCCTATCCTGCTGCTGCTGATGTTGGTATCAAAAACTCCCATTGACACTACTGGGGAGAATTTCATCCCTGTGCTGGTGGATGAGCTTGGGGCTTGTGCCTCCCAGACTCAGGGGTGCAGACTAGGGCCACCCTCAGGAATGGAGAACATCCCATGGGGACTATGTCATGGCAGGAGCTCAAAGCCTTCCCAAAAAAACCCTCAAGTTTGTTCAGATATTTGCCCACCACTTCACTGATTCTGTAACAGCTCCAAAAATAAAACAAAGGTAAAATCATGGCCATGCTGAAATGGAACTCTTCAGGCTGTATTATAAAGCCCTGGAAAATGGCATTTCTAAGACAAAGGCTAACAAACTTTAACTATAGCAACTGTATGAGGCACCAGTACAATAAAGGACATAATTGAGCTAGGAAAATAACCTGCACAAGAATAATAAATGCCTGTCAGCCTTAGTGATCTTACAGTTAATCTCCTTTGTAGGTTGGAACACATGGGTTCTCCGGTTCTCATTACTTGGGAATCATTCTTCCAACTTGGTAAAAAAAAAAAAAAAATGCTCATCAGAATCTGCTTATTCCAGCGGCTATTTGTTGCCCATATCTACAAAAGATTATCTCTAGGATGCTTTCTGGATGCCTGACTTTCTGGTACTGCTTTCATCTGAGGCTGTCCTATTTTATAAACTGTGACGTGAGCACAGTGACTCCTCAGTATTAACAGCTAGGGTGCTCAGGGCTGCTCTCTCTGACAAAATGCAATAACACAAAGTATAGAGCACAGACATCAGACAGTGATGATGGCAAGTTGCAAGTGCAAGAGAATGCTTTAGGAACAGATACCAGAATCTTGAGAAAACTGACCCAGTATTTATAAAGTGCAGAAACTAAGACTGTCTACACTACCACTTTTGTCAGGCCGGGGTGTGAAAAAACACTTCCCTGTGCTGCTGTGTGGACAGCCTTAATGTCTGGATACGGGGTATTACAGGAACTAACTGAAGAGCAGATAAAAATATCAATATCTACACATAGTGAATTACCTCCCGTTCCCACTGAAGTGAGTCAGGCTCAGATCCTCAAAGGTATTTAGGTACCTCACTTCCATTGATTTCAGAGGGAGTTAGGGGCCTTAATACCTTTGAGAATTCGGGCCTCAGATTTTGCCACTGATGTGTGATCTACTCTAGTTAGGTTCTTCAGAGAGCAGGACTGGATCCAAAGAAATGAGACTGAAACCTGAGGAAACAGCAGTTGCTTAGCTATTGAAGGACTCTGTTTTGAACTGTTTTATTTAAACGAGTCCTGAGTGGTATGTTTAAGAATAATGCTTTATACTTACCTAGCACTTTTCCTCCCAAAGCCTCAAAGTGCTTTACAAGCATGAATTCTTTCTTGGTAGTTATAATCCGCTCAGCACTATGGAGGGATTAAGCTTCCCAGCGCCTCTGGGAGATAGGTATATTAATCCCCATTTTACACCTGGGGAAGCTGAACCCCAGGGAAGTGGGCTGCCTGAGGGGGACACAGCTACTCAGTGACAGAGATGAGAACAGACAGCAGCAGCTTCATTCTCCTCCCACGTACACTAGTGCAAATCGGGAGTAGCTCAGCATGCGAGCCTCTTGCACCAGCTCCTCGACAAAGGGAACAGATCTGGCTGTCGGGAGGAGACTCAATGAGACCAACAGATTTGGAACCCTCGATTCACAGGAGGAAACTCCCACTGGCTTCCCTGGGGGCTCTTTGCAGGGCATGAGTTGATATGATGCCTCCAGAGAATGGGGGAGCATCCTCCCCGTGGGAATTGCTAAACTAGAACAGGTGTAGCATTTGCATCCCCTCCCCCCGCAGCACAGACTTGATGCCACTTGCTGGAGCACAGGACCTTGCCCCTCAGGAACACTGAGTGCAGCTGACGTGACAGCCACCATCTTATCACACTGGGGACAGAAATGGGGACCTCCAGAGCTAGCAGGATGAGTCTCTACAGCTCGAGAGAAAGAGCCCGGCTTTACTTGCACCCTCCGTGGGTCAGGCACACAGGAGGACACTTAACACACAGCCCTGTGTGTTACACTGGCCACCCCCTTTTGCACTCAGGGAGCCTACCTTGTCTTCTCACACCAGTGTGACTCCACTGACCTCTGGATTATAAGGGAGTCTGGCTGGAGTAAGTGAGAGGAGAATCAGGCCCAGGCAGCATAGCTGCCCGCACAGAACTGCTAAGGGAAGAAAGATGTTCCCTGCACCTTCTCCCCCTGGCCAATGCAGTCATGCTGGAGCAGCCAGCAAGCTTCTCTGCTCTAAGCATTTCAGAGCAGGGACTGTCATTTAGTATATGTTTGTACAATGCCTGGCACAATGGGGTCCTGAGCTAGTCAAGGTCTATAGGCATTGCTGCAAGACAAATAATAATTAATAATCATAAATCTGGCCCCACATCAGCAAGTTTTCTCCTAAAGCGGTTCTGCTTTATACCTACTTACAATGAGTTAATGGAAGAAATCATTCCTAATAGTAGAATGGCTCCTCCTAGACAGCCCTGGAACTTGGATTTAAAATGTAAGTTACGAGAAGGAAGAAAATCGCAGTTTTAAAAGTTTACAGTTAGCAAAATCTGATCAGGTCTATTTGTGAATCAAGGCACCAGAGATATCTACGGTTCTATAAATGCTTTGGGCCAAACATATCCCTGGTGTAATAGACTTAGAATCATAGAATCATGGGACTGGAAGGGACCTCGAGAGGTCATCTAGTCCAGTCCCCTGCACTCATGGCAGGACTAAATATTATCTAGACCATCCCTGTCAGGTGTTTGTCTAACCTGCTCTTAAAAATCTCCAATGATGGAGATTCCACAGCCTCCCTAGGCTATTTATTCCAGTGCTTAGCCACCCTGACAGTTAGGAAATTTTTCCTAATGTCCAACCTAAACCTCCCTTGCTGCAATTTAAGCCCATTGCTTCTTGTCCTGTCCTCAGAGGTTAAGGAGGACAATTTTTCTCTCTCCTCCTCATAACAACTTTTTATGTACTTGAAAACTTTTATCATGTCCCCTCTCTGTCTTCTCTTCTCTAGATGAAAAAAAACAATTTTTTAAATCTTCCCTCATAGGTCATGTATTGTAGACCTTTAATCATTTTTGTTGCTCTTCTCTGGACTTTCTCCAATTTGTCCACATCTTTCCTGAAATGTGGCACCCAGAACTGGACACAATACTCCTGTTGAGGCCTAGTCAGCGCAGAGCAGAGCGAAAGAATTACTTCTCATGTCTTGCTTACAACACTCCTGCTAATACATCCCAGAAAGATGTTTGCTTTTTTTCCTACAGGGTTACACTGTTGAATCATATTTAGCTTGTGATCCACTATGACCCTCATAGGGTTACCATATTTCAACAAGCAAAAAAGAGGACGGGAGGAGCCCCGCCCTAGCCCCGCCCCTGCCCCTCCCACTTCCCGCCCCCCCCAGAACCCCCAACCCTCCCCCCGTTCCTTGTCCCCTGACTGCCCCCTCCTGGGACCCCTGCCCCTAACTGCCCCCCGGGGCTCCACTCCCTATCTAAGCCTCCTTGCCTCTTGTCCCCTGACTGCCCCAACCCTTATCCACCCCCCCACCCCCAGACAGACCCCTGGGACTCCCACGCCCCATCCAACCACTCCCCACCCCCTGACAGCCCCCCCCAGAACTCCCAACCCATCTAAACCCCTCTGCTCCCTGTCCCCTGACTGCTCCGATCCCTCTCCACACTCCTGCCCCCTGACAGCCCCCCCAGAACTCCCAACCCATCTAAACCCCTCTGCTCCCTGTCCCCTGACTGCTCCGATCCCTCTCCCCACTCCTGCCCCCTGACAGCTCCCCCCCAGAACTCCCAGCTCCCTACCCCCCGCTCCTTGTCCCCTGACTGCCCCCTCCTGGGACCCCTGCTCCTAACTGCCCTCCAGAACCCCACCCCCTACCTAAGACTCCCTGTTCCTTGTCCCCTAACTGCCCCCTCCTAAGACCCCCCCCAACTGCCCCCCAGGACCCTACCCCCTACCTGTACCCTGACTGCCCAAAACTTTCTCCACTCCCCTCCAAAAGCCCCCCTCCGTTTCTTGACTGCCCCCTCCAGAACCTCCCTGTCCCTTCTCCTGCCCCCCCTTACCCTGCTGCTCAGAACAGGGTGTTGGGCTCTGTGCCAGCCGGACACATGGCTGAGCTCCCCTGCACAACACAAAACCCGGTCCCTGGCCCTGCACAGGGCTGCCGGAGCGGGCTGCAGGAGGAGGAGCTGCCGGCCGGCTCAGAATGCAGGGGGGTGGGGGTGGGAGGAGGAAGCTGCTCCGGAGTCCAGCCCGGGACTTTCCTGCAGCCCTCCCAGCCGCTCGCTCTGCTCTGCCGGGGGAGGGGGAAATCCCGGACATTGTGAGTGCTTTACAAATTCCCCCCGGACACTATTTTTAGCACACAAAAGGAGGACATGTCCGGGTAAATCCGGACGAATGGTAACCCTAGACCCTCAGATCCCTTTCCGCAGTACTCCTACCTAGGCAGTCATTTCCCACTTTGAATGTGTGCAACTGATTGTTCCTTCCCAAGTGGACTATTTTGCATTTGTCCTTATTGCATTTCATCCTATTTACTTCAGACCATTTCTCCAGTTTGTCCAGATCATTGTGAACGTTAATCCTATCCTACAAAGCACTTGCAACCCTTTCCAGCCTGGTATCATCCGCAAACTTTATAAGTATACTCTCTATGCCATTATCTAAATCATGGATGAAGATATTGAACAGAACCAGACCCAGAACTGATCCATGCAGGGCCGGCTTTAAGCCGATTCAGCCGATTCGGCTGAATTGGGCCCCGCGCTAAGAGGGCCCCGCACCGCAGCTCTCCACCCCGCCCCCAGCTCACTTCCCCCTCCTCCCCTCCCCTGAACGCTCCGCCCCCTGCTCCTCCTCCTCCCCTGCTTCCCGCGAATCAGAGGTTCGCGGGAAGTCTGAAAAGAAGCAGGGGTGGGCAGGCAGCACCAGGTAAGCTGGGGTGGCGGGAGGCGCGAGAAGGGCTCCCGGGGAGGCACGAGAAGGGCTCCGGGGAGGCGCGGCCCAGTTCGGCCCCGGTTCCGGCCGAGTGCGCCGACCCCAGTGGCTCCGGCCCAGCTTGGCTCCAGCCCGGCCCCCGCGGCACGGCTCGGTTCGGGTCCGGCCCGGCCCCTGCAGTGCGGCTCGGCTCGGGTCTGGCCTGGCCCCCGCGGCGCAGCGCAGCGCGGCTCTGGCTCCCCAGCCCAGACCCCGTGGCTCTGCTCGGCTTTGGCCGCCAAGCGGCTCAGGGCCGGACCCAAGCCCGGTGACCCCGGCCGGAGCGCGGCTCTATTCCTGGGGGCGGGGCTTGCGGCAAGCCCCGCCCCAAGAATCGGGCCCCGCTCTTGCTAAAGCCGGCCCTGGGGGACCCCACTCATTATGCCCTTCCAGCATGACTGTGAACCACTGATAATTACTCTCTGGGAATAGTTTTCCAACTAGTTATGCACCCACCTTATAGTAGCTCCATCTAGGTTGCATTTCTCTAGTTTGTTTATGAGAAGGTCATACGAGATAGTATCAAAAGCTTTACTAAAGTCAAGATATACCACGCCTACTTCTTCCGCCCATCCACAAGGCTTGATACCCTGTCAAAGAAAGCTATCAGGTTGGTTTGACATGATTTGTTCTGAAGAAATCCACACTGTTATTTATCACCTGATTATCTTATAGATGTTTGCAAATTGATTGCTTAATTATTTGCTCCATTATCTTTTGGGGTACAGAAGTTAAGCTGTCTGGTCTGTAATTCCCCAGGTTGTCCTTATTTCCCTTTTTATAGATTGGCACTATATTTGCCCTTTTCCAGTCTTCTGGAATCTCTCCCGTCTTCCATGACTTTTCAAAGATAATTGCTAATGGCTCAGATATCTCCTCAGTCAGCTCCTTGAGTATTCTAGGATGCATTTCATCAGGCCCTGGTGACTTGAAGACATCTAACTTATCTAAGCAATTTTTAACTTGTTCTTTCCCTATTTTAGCCTCTGATCCTACCTTATTATCACTAGCATTCACTATGTTAGATGTCCAATCACCACCAACCTTCTTGGTGAAAACCAAAACAAAGAAGTCATTAAGTACTTCTGCCATTTCCACATTTTCTGTTATTGTTTCCCCCCACCCCCTCATTGAATAATGGACCTACCCTGTCTGTGGTCTTCCTCTTGCTTCTAATGTATTTGTAGAATGTTTTCTTGTTACCCTTTAGGTCTCTAGCTAGTTTGATCTCGTTCTGTGCCTTGGCCTTTCTAATTTTGACCCTACATACTTGTGTTAGTTGTTTATATTCATCCTTTGTAATTTGACCTAGTTTCCACTTTTTGTAGGACTCTTTTTCTGATTTTTAGATCATTTAACATCTCCTGGTTAAGCCAGGGTGGTCTCGTACCATACTTCCTATCTTTCCTACAGTGGGATAGTTTGCTCTTGTGCCCTTAATAATGTCTCTTTGAAAAACTGCCAATTGTCTTCAATTGTTTTTCCTTAGACTTGCTTCTCATGGGCTCTTACCTACCAACTCCCTGAGTTTGCTAAAGTCTGCCTTCTTGAAATCCATTGTGATTATCACTATTACCAAATAATTAAAGGTCTTGAGAACATGACCTATGAAGGAAGGCTGAAAGAATTGGGTTTGTTTAGTTTGGAAAAGAGAAGACTGAGAGGGGACATGATAGCAGTTTTCAGGTATCTAAAAGGGTGTCATAAGGAGGAGGGAGAGAACTTGTTCACCTTAGCCTCTAAGGATAGAACCAGAAACAATGGGTTTAAACTGCAGCAAGGGAGGTCTAGGTTGGACATTAGGAAAAAGTTCCTAACTGTCAGGGTGGTTAAACACTGGAACAAATTGCCTAGGGAGGTTGTGGAATCTCCGTCTCTGGAGATATTTAAGAGTAGGTTAGATAAATGTCTATCAGGGATGGTCTAGACATTATTTGGTCCTGCCATGCAGGCAGGGGACTGGATTCGATGACCTCTCGAGGTCCCTTCCAGTCCTATAATCTATGAATCTATGAATTGTCTTTATTGTGCTGTTCTCCCTCCTACCATTCCTTAGAATCATGAACTCGACCATTTCATGATCACTTTCACCCAAGCTGCCTTCCACTTTCAAATTCTCAACCAGTTCCTTCCTAGTTGTCAAAATCAAATCTAGAACAGCCTCTCCCCTAGTAGCTTTCTCCACCTTCTGAAATAAAAAATTGTCTCCAATACATTCCAAGAACTTGTTGGACAATCTGTGCCCTGCTGTGTTATTTTCTCAACAGATGTGAAGTTCCCCCAACACCACCAAGTCCTGTGCGTTGGATGATTTTGTTAGTTGTTTCAAAAACCCTCATCCACCTCTTCTTCTTGGTTAGGTGGTCTGTAGTAGACCCCCTACCATGACACCACCCTTGGCTTTTACCCCTTTTATCCTTACCCAGAGACTTTCAACAAGTCTGTCTCCTATTCCCCTCTAACCTCAGTCCAAGTGTATACATTTTTAATATATAAGGCAACACCTCCTCCCTTTTTTCCCTGCTTGTCTTTCCTGAGCAAGCTGTATCCTTCTATACCAATATTCCAGTCATGCGTATTATCTCACCAAGTCTCTGTGATGCCAACAGGACTTAGGACCTGTGTTGATAAAGTCAGGGTCTAGAGATACTTGCCAGTGATTTTGCTTTCCGAAGCTTATAAGATGCACAGCTCGGTTTCCTTTTTTTCTCAAATGCTTGCCGGCTGAGGTCTGGGGTAAGTCCTCCTCCTTTCTTTCTACTGCAAAGTGGAAAGGAATAGTGTTAACTGAGAAGAGGAGGAATCCCTACTGAAATACAAAGAAAACTTGAGAGAGAACCCAGATCTAGGTCAGGCTTCCTTTGCTAGCAATATCATCTGTCTCCCCAATCCCTTCTCATGCAATGTAGGCTTGAGAGCGCTCTTCTCTGCAGCTCTCGCCATCTGTAACAGTCTTCCTGTATCTCTGTGGCTCATCCACTCTCCTGTTTTCTCCTTTGCCCTATCTAAACCTGTACGCTGCTCTCTTCCATTACTATAATGTAACTCTTTAAAGCATTTTGGGACACAGTTTGTATTAAAGATACAAAATAAAGTTGTATTGTACTGTAATGTATAGATCACACCTCTCTCCCTGCATCTCTCTGTGTGAAATGAAGAGTCAGTCGTTTACCAGAAGGCAAAAACAAAGATGCTTTTGAAATGTGGGCTCTGATACTGCACACATTTAATGTACAGGCCATCTTAACTACACAGGCCTGACTCTACACTCCCTGGCACCTTATGTAGTGACATAACCTGTGCAAAGTGGGTGCCAAATATACTGGCAAGGGAGTGGAGAACCAGCCCCATAAAACTAAGCTGGCTTCTAGCCCTTGTCTACGTTCCAAGCTGTACTGATTTAACTAAAGGAGTGTTTTCACACTGATTAGGTTAAACTGATGCAAACCCCTGCATGAACACTCAAAATCAATTTAAACCTGGCTTATATCAAGTTAGCATGAGTCGACTCCTTACCGACTTCAACTAAATCAGTATAAATAAATGTTCACCTGGGGTGTGCACCAGTTTAACTAAATTGATTTGAGAACACACCTTTAGTTAAGCCAATGTAGCTTGTAGTACAGACGAGGCCCTAGTCTGCCAGACTCTCCTATGAGTCATTGTTTATACAACCAGAGAAATCTTCTTCTGTGTGTGTCCTTATGGAGCTGTTATAAAAGCTAATATAATCAATTGGCAGGATGGGAATTTCCTACTCTCTGGAACCTGGATGAAGGAATATTGTATCTGGTTGACAGAAAATTTCCCTACATGATTGTACCAAACCTAGTTTCCTAGGACTTCAGAGCAGTCAGTAAGCTGTACCCCATGACCACTTGGAACTTCACACCAACAGCAAGGACACAACTAGAGTCACATGAATACTACAAACAATTTTCTGCAAATATTCATGTGGATTATTCAGCAAATTTGCTTTGACTACATTGATTCTCCTTTTATGTTCAGTCTCTGCAAGTAGTCTAGTGAATAATTTCACAGGCAGAATTTTCCCCAGAAACAGCAAATTTTAAGGCTATACTTTCCTATTCTGTCCAGATTCTTAAACCACACACATCACCATCATATCTCATCTTACGAACAAATAAAAGCCTAAAAGGAACATTTTGAATTCAAAATCATATGACTTCATGCCAGAAACCTGATTTTAAGAGTTGCACTCATCCATCATGTGACTTGCATATCCTTCAAAACCAACTAACACCGTTCAGATATTGCATATTCACAAGGAACTGCTCACAGACAATCTGAAGACCAAGAACCATTCACAGAATTTATTAGGCACATGACTTTAAATAACAAATTAAGAAAATCAAACTGTTTGCAGACAATTTACGGACCGCCAAGAGGTAAAATCCATCTAAGACGTTATTCATTGTGAAGAATCTGGTCAGCTTTCAACGTTCTGTTGTTCAGGTTCTCCTGGTCCAAAAGCACAGGCTCCTACCACTTGAGCCAAAGAAGAAGCTTAACTAAGCTGTTAAAAGTATTGAGCCTATGAAACATGGTTGGGCAGTTCTGATTCCATCCAGTAGAGGGGAGTGGCAGCACCCATATGAGCCTATTCATTTAAAATACATTATTAAAAAATAAAAGGATTTATGAAGAAATGAAACAGTGACAGCCCAGTCTTCTACTCAGAGTTTATCCATCTGCCTGTCTCTAACAGGTGGTTTAATTTGCACAGCCATGACAAATGATGGATGAGTGCTGGGCTAGCTGTAGAGAGATCTGAGTGACAGGGTGTGATGTCACAATGAATAGGTCCAGTGCAATGGAGTTCCCTTCACACGAGAGCGATCCCTGTTCTGTAAGAAGCTGGGCCTAGGCTGTTGACAGAACAATTACTTCAAGTAATTATTTTCTTATTGGTTAAACGCTCCGGCACAATATGCAATTGTTTTTAGAGCCTGCCTGTGTCCACAAATGATCGGAGTTAGTGTTGGCTTCCAGAGGCCAGAATGAGGGGGCCAGCCTTCATTTCAGCTGACCTGCCATCATGAGAAGTAGCAGGACTCCTTCCTGAGTCATGGGCCACAGACCTGGCAGGATTCCAACACTGCACTGGAAGCAGAATTCTTTATCCATGATAAAATGGGAGAGAAAACTGTTGATTTATTGGCAACAAGCTGCACAACACCAGATGCCTTCCAGCAGAACTGTGCAAATGGATTAAAGAAACTCTCCTGTTCCTTCCCAGTCAGAATGGAGTCAGAGAGATTTTGGTTCCAAGTCTCCTATGAAAATGTATCATTTCATCTTTGCAACATTGCTTAATGCCCTAGAATAGACAAAACCACTCTCACTAATATCTGCCCTCGTTTGTACCTAAGTGAAAGACTACCTGGAAGGTTCAGGTAGAAAACAAGACATAGAAAGAATACCTGAGAGATATCATGATGATGACAGATTACACAGACAGATAAGCAACAGTATAAATCACAGCTATAACTCCACCAAGGAGTTTTGATAATACCTTCCAGGCAATCCATAACTCAACTCCTGCCATCCTTCTGTCTCTCTTCCCACTCTTCCTCACTTCTCCCTCTGTCTCCTTCATTCCCGCCTGACTCTGTGCCATCTTCCACCCCACCCCACATGTCCCAATGCCTCTCATTTAATGTGCTCAAAGTTCTATCACCCCTCTCTTTCATGAAGCCCCTTTATGATTGCACTCCAACCAGTGACCCCCATCAGTCCATTTGTTTTTATACAGATTTGTGCCCTCCTGAGCAGACAGCAAGAAGGGCCCCCCAGAAAGCAGCTTGTTTGTTCCCACTGCCTTACCTGGGCCCAGTGACTGAGAATCGAGTGGAGAAATGGAAGCCCGGCAGGACTCCACCATTAATAACTGTGCCCTCCGGGACACTGATGGGGAAGGAGTGGATTAGTTGAATGTTTCTGCTACAAAGAGTCGCAGTGAAATTGGTTACAATGTTACCATTTAAATGGCAACAAGTTGCTGAATTAAAACCCCCTATGACGATGAATGGGAGTAGTTCCCACCTCTCTCAAGAACTTTTGTTTCAACCTGTCTGCGGATTCAGGAGGACAGCACAGAATCGGGTCATGGTTAGAAAGGTTTTTTTTCAAACTGTAAAGACTAGGAACATTTTCTTTTCTTAAAAAGGCAGGAGGCCAGATCAATGCAGAAAACAGCCTGGGAGTTTGAGACTTCTGTCTTAGTTTGCTCTCTTACTACGCGACAGCATGCACACTTATGGAGCAATATTAACCATAATCATATGCGAAAACAGAGAGAAGTTACACGGGGACAGAGCAAGGGCTTCATTCACATGCAGATGTGACTTAGACCTCCCCCACAGCACCTGCCCCCTACACCCTGCCTTCCAGGACCAAACCATGCTGCTGACAAATGACAGTTGCGTGCTGCTGACATGACCACATGGAGGTTAAAAACAGAGGCTTTACCCAGTGACAGTACCCGGTGCTGGTGTGTCACTTCCTAGGACAATTGGCCTTGAGTGATAAGAAGCTAGGTACGAAGTCTGTATCCATCTGTTGTCCTTGTACTTACATTGCAAGTGCTTTGGGGGCGGGAACTGATTTTTTGTTCTGTGTTTGTACAGTGTCTGGTGCAGTGGTGTCCTGGTCCATGCCCAGGGCTATGCTAATACAAACAGTAAACAGTAGTAAGCAACTTCGACCCTGCGGGAGGGCCTGGTTTGCTTCCACAATAATTTCCTTGACTGCTCAGGGAACAGAATAGCACAACATAGTCTCAGCCAGTCTTCCTGAGCCTAAAGGATGGTGGTCACGATATACAGCCTCAAGGGTGAGTAGCTCAGAGAAGGGTCTGCAGCAGTGGATTCTGCCAGTGATCGAGCCAAGGAAAAGAAATACCTAACTATGGGTTACCCAAGCGAAAAGTCACATTGATACCTAAACCAGCACACCTGTGCTACTGCGTAACCAGAACAGGCATTATGGAGACGACCATGTGGTAAAAATAACTTACAGCTTAAGTGATATTAAAGGGAGATCTTTGATAAACAAGCAAATCTCATGGAATTCATTTCTCTCCTTGAAATAATCCCTGGTAATTACAGCTGGGCTTGGTAGAACATTACACACGAAATAGCACAAATGGTTCACAGGTTCAAACCCTGCCCAGGAGGAATAAATACTCCCTATACTTATTCCACCATTAGCGACTCAGAACCTGCTCCATCTGTTTGAATGCTGTAGACACATCCCTTAGCCTCATTGTGACTTTAGATTGTAAACCCTTCAAAGCAAAACTGTCTCTTGATTTTGTACAGCACCTAGTATAACATGGTCCTGATCCAGACTGACTAGTGTAAATCCTACCATAGTATAAATATTTACTACTACAAATAAAAAATAATAATACCCATCTGTAAGGACAAGTATCTCGGTTAAAGGAGGTTAATAAAATCTTCAGTCAATTCTACCAAGAAGGATGGGACTGGGCTTTTGAAAGGTGCTAAAGAAAGAGAGTGAAATTGAATGCAGAAAGCTCTTTGAAGCAATGTTAAACCCTAGGACGAGGTGATGCGGATTAAGGATAATGATCCATAATAGGATTTCACTAGGAGTTGGGGAATTTCTGAAATGTCCAGGATGGGTCCATCCAGCATAACTATTTTCAAAAAGAACCAAGCAAGTACATTAGCATTAGCCCACACGGGTACTAGGTAGGACTGAAACTCACAGTGGCTATGCACCTAGGGTGAAATTCACCACTGCAGAGGGCCAACACAAGGTCAATGAACTTTGAGGGTTTCATTGGGACTTACCTGGTTTACCGGACTTTTGTTGGCCCACTGCAGAAGGAGGAATTTCTCCCCAGATGCATAGCTGGGGATGGGATTCAAGACACTCTTGAGCCTCTTTTCCCAGGAACTGCTGCACAAGGACAGTCCAGTGGTCCAGCTGAGCCATTATTCTTTCTCCAATAATAGCCACTGCTAGAGGTGTCAGAAGAAACCATGAAGCTGCCCTAATGCGCTTTGCTGTGAGTTATTATACCATGGGGGAAAGTGTCTTTCTGACCCCAGGAGGTGACCAGATAACGCCCTGAAGCACGAGGACTCATTGCTCCTGTAAGTCTATCCTAGACAGTGTAACTGCAGGTACTAGTCGTTCTTTTTTAGATACACCTCTACAGGGCCGGGTCCAGGCACCCGCTTCTCAAGCAGGTGCTTGGGGCGGCTGTTCCGGACAGGGGCGGCAGTTCCAGGTATTCGGCGGCAATTCAGCGGACGGTCCCTCACTCCGCCTGGGAGTGAGGGACCTCCCGCGGAATTGCCGCTGCAGATCGCGATCGCGGCTTTTTTTTTTTTTTTTTTTTTTTTTTGGTTTTGGCTGCTTGGGGCGGCCAAAACCCTGGAGCCGGCCCTGCACCTCTACCTCGATAGAACGCTGTCCTCGGGAGCCAAAAAAATCTTACCACGTTATAGGTGAAACCGCATTATATTGAACTTGCTTTGATCCACTGGAGTGTGCAGCCCTGCCCCCCCCCCCATCCTAGAGCACTGCTTTACTGCGTTATATCCAAATTCGTGTTATATCGGGTCGCGTTATATCGAGGTAGCGGTGTATATGCATGTAAATCTCTTTTGAGCCATCATGGTCCCACATCGATAATGTGTTTAGTAGCTTCCCAGCGGTATGTTTATTTTTCTCTGTTAGTGAGAGCTGCACAATCCCTTAAACCTTGCTGCATTATTCAGAAATGCCCCTGAGCAGACACCAATAGCCTCCTTCTTCCTAGTAGTGCCAGCTACCTTTACCATGCCACAGAAAATGCAGAAAGGAAGGACGGGAGCGTCTTACGCCTGCCTCACTTGCTCGATCGGATCGTAGTTGTCTAGGTAGTTGAATCGGACAATGTCAGTGGGATGTTTATCCGAGGACCGCCATGGTGGGAGCTCTTTTTTCTCCTTGTCTGTCCTCTTTCCTATCACAGATGCTGATTGGAGAACTGAGGAAAGGGATAGTTTTGTCTCTGGGACGTCTCTTGCTATTGGCTGGACATCGATGACCACAAATTCATCTTTTGGAGGGGTCTAATGGGAGAGAGACGGATGGGGGAAATAAACCTCAGCACCCAGCCACATTCACACCCATTGGGCATAGTTAGTAATGAATCTCAAAATAAAGAAATTACTATCGGGGAATGCACAGCCTCCCAGCTGACAGATCTGCCAGCTTTGGGGGAGGGATACGAGGGTGCTGTCTAATGGTATCTTATGACACGTGGCATCTGGAGACAGAGACAGAGAGAGAGAGAGAGAGAGAGAGAGAGTCACCATCTCCACACACAAAGAGCAGGCCAATGCACAGGCATTTTGTTTTTCCCCCACCCCAGTCTCCTATAAAGTCTTGGAAGGAATGTAATTAAAATCACTGCCCCCCTCCCAAGAGTTAGCTGATGGGGGCGGGGATGATGCTGGGATCTCTCCTCTCTCCCTCTGCTGTGGGGAGACCCAAATCAAGGCAGGGAAGGGGAGGAGTGTATTGGGGGGAGGGGCACAGGGCCCAAAATGCAGGAGGGTGAATCTTCACAACATTACCCCAAAGGGCAGGTGGGGGGAACAGGGGGAGGCATTGGGGATGGGAGTCAATGGGATCAATCTTCCCTCCTTGCTAGTAAGAGCTTGACTCGACTCCCCATGAGGATGAGAGAGTGAAGCAGCATATTGCATGGTAATGAATGATATCGAGCACCAAGCAGTAATTTTAAGTAGTGAATCCTCTTTTGGTTTGACAAGTGTGATACTGTCCAGCGAGAGGCAAACCAAAAGAAGCAACTGTGATGCTCAGATATTCTCTGCTTCCATTCCGTGTCTTCCAGAGCGACAGAGATACCTTGGGCCTTGTCACATGAAGCTCCTTCACCATCTCAATGTAGTGTTTCTTCCAGATTCCCTGCTCAAAGGGGGTCGGAGAGAAGTTGATGTACCAGCCAAAACGCAGGCACTTAAGCATCCAGAGCTGATCCAGCTCCGTCAAGTACTTCCAGTGCCAGCTCACCTGTGAATGCCAAAGGCGTAACGATTTCAGCTTACACTCTCATGTAACATCAAGCAGACTGCGAGCCCCACCATGTCAACCACTTGCAAGAGAAGGTCACAGGTCTTGGAACCCAGCAATGCATTTAATTTAAATGGGTAGGGACTGCTTACTAGGGGTGTAATTCACCCCTATGCAGAAGGCCAGCCCCAGACACTTCTTAAACCCCACTTAAGCCCCACTGGTATGCCCCATGTGCCTGATGCATGCTGAGGCGCGCATGAGACACATGGGCCCCGTTAGTGGGGTGTAAGTGGCATTTACTTGGGGCACAGGCCTTGCACCAGCTGGCCCTCTGCACTGGGGTGACCCTCAGAGATTACAGGCCAGGAGGGAAGAAACCAATTTGCCCAAGGAAACATCCCTGCCTTGCCACCACGTGAACAGACTCCAGCCTGAACAAATCTTTCAGTATTTTCTATCTTAAAAAAACAAGACCCCCAAGTTGGACTGGCCAGTTCTGAAGGTTTTTCACCAGGGCTGTGTGCTACTATATACTTTCCCAGGCATTTACTTTGCACATGGCATATCTTCAAGCCTGAGGCTAAATGCACCATTAACTTACTTACTCATTAGTGACACTACTGACACTGCTGAGGCCCTCCTTTCTGGGGAAGTCGTTTCCAAAACTATCTTCCTCCTGGCAATGAGCGTCTTATTCAGAAGCTCCACTTTGAGCATTTCTGCTCCCCCGAAGCCAGCACACAGCACAATACTTGCATTTCAAAAGATTTTTAAAGCAAGATAAGACAAGACAAGACAAGAGGGCAAGATTTTCAGAAGCAGCTATTTATTTTGGATGCCCAACTTCAGATGCCTTAAAGGGTTTGATTTTCAGAGAGTGCCAAGCCTTCACCTTTGGAAAAATCAGCCCTTTAAGGTGTCACGAGTTGGGCTCCTGAAAATGGAGGCACCCCAAAATCACTAGTCACTTTTGAAAATCTTGGCCACAATGTTTACACGGTCTTAAATCCTAGAATCATTGAAATAGAGATCATCTAGCCCAGTCCTCCATGACCTTGCTACAATTCTGTGCACTAGATTATATGGCCAAATAATTCCTTCTACATTGGCACTTATAAAGAGTCTCTTGCACTGTTATGAAGGCCACTGGCACAAGTATATTGTAAAAATCAGGTGCTTCCTTACATGTCCTCTCAAGTCTCAACTAACTTGAAAGTAGCTTTTACGTTCCAGATATGTGCTGCTTTTTACCTGTGCACATCGACAGAGACTCCTGGGGTCCAGGAAAGAAAAAATGTATAAAGACAACACTCTGGGAAGCTTTGTGGTGAAATCCAGGGCTTCAACTGGAACTCGGTCCTGCAACTGCTTAGAACAGAATTTCTGCTGCGCCAGGGAGCAGCGTTCCAACAAATCTATCAAGATCCTTCGCCTCTGACCATCTGTCCACTTGTCAAACTGAAAAAGGGAAACGCAGGTTTTGTGGCACCAGAGATACAGCTTTTTAAAAATAAGATTAATATTCAAGGCAAGGTAAACGCAAGTACATATGCCATCGCTTCTGATGAATCATTCCAGGGCAAAGGATGTGGAAATCACAGACAAATGTAAAGGCTAAATGAAAAGAAACTGCAAATGCATGCAACATGTGACTTAACGTCTTTAAAGATCCATTTTCCAGGGCACAAATCTGGAAATACTTGTGTGTGTAAGGCTCTTTATTCCCAACAGTAGTCCTGGCTGTTGACTTCCATTGGACTATTCATGGAAGTAAAAACATTCATGTATATAGTGTTTAAAGCCACAGGACACCTCTGTGCAGTAGAAAAATACTATTATGCCCATTTTAGCTAAGGGGAACTGAAGCATAGAGAGACTAAGCCCAGATCCTCAAAGGTATTCAGGCTCCTAACTTCCACTGAAATCAGTGGCCTAAACAAGGTCACATAGAAATTCTGTGAGGGAGCAGGGACTTGAACCCACATCTTCAGCTAGGACCCTAACCTCCAGCCTGCCTCTCCTTAGCACCTCCAAGACAACATGCCTGTGACAGATGTGTACGGAGAGGGTTAAAAAGTTCCGGCCTTACCTGTGGGAACACAAGCACATTTAGGTAACCAATCTATCACAAATTCATTGGTACAGAGAGCAGTGAAGTGAGACAGTCCATAAGCAGAGCTGGGCTAGGGACGTGTAGACAGGGTTAGTGCAGCGACAGCCATGAAGTAGGTTTTTCTTTTTGTAAGCGGTAAAAGATGGAAAGGGACAGCATAGCAGGAACTTCCTGCTGGGAATGACTCAGTCACAGCCAATCCTTGCACTTCAGGTCAGAAAATTCAAGGTCAGCCCTGCCCCATACAAAAGGACAGCAAAAAGTGCCAAACGTTAGAAAACATGTAAGAAGACCATTCCACAAACCGTTGGGAACAATGGGAATCCCATTGGAGCTTGTAATAATTACAAATGCAGTATTTAAAGATGGTATTCTAGGGCTGAAATGCTTCTTACCAGATTTTAAACTGATTACTACTCAATCCTGTCCCCTATCAGCAGAAATAACACCTGTTCTCCATGTGTCTGAAGAAGTGAGGACTTTTACCCACGAAAGCTTATGCCCAAATAAATCTGTTAGTTTTTAAGGTGCCACTGGACTCCTTCCTACCTGTTCTCCAAATCAGCTCACTGAGAATGAAGCTTTCTGAGTTGTCTTTGGGGTGCTGCTTGACCTATTATGTTCTTAAACTTTTCCAGCACTGAGGACATATTCTCTATTGGCCAAATCCTGAGGTCTTTACTTGCTTTACTTAACTTCAATGGGAATTTGAAGTTCTCACTTAAAGGTGATCTCAAGGAAATAAATAATAGGTTTGTTCCCTTGTGATGGATAAGAAAGACTTAACTTACTATTTTTTTTTTCAGCTGGATTTTTATATTAGAAATTCTACCCTGTTTTTCTTGGAAGATTCTATGGATACCTGGAGAACTGGTGGGATTATGATAATAGAGACACATGCAGATGAAACCTGATTAATTTAGAAGGAAAACAATTTATTTTCAGACTGTTCAAAACTGTTGTTTGATTGTTTTTAAGATTTATTTAATTCACTTATGTGAGAATCAGAAAAGATGCCTTTGTTAAAGATTCAATCAGCCTACTCCTTCTCACAAACACATCTCTAAGATCTCCAACAAGTCCTCCTGCAGAACCAGAAAAGGACAGAACTGGCATTCCTGACAGCTCCAAAATAAGGTACAAAACAAGCAGAAAAAGTGCCCAAACTTTAAGGCTTTTTTATTCATCATAAAGAAGCAAAGCAGGTAACCAACCCATTTCCCCCTCTTTGCATATTACATTAACTCTAGTGAGATTTTGCCAGAGTACTAAGTAAAAAGTGAAGAGACACCTCACAATTTGCTCCTATAAAAACATGTTCGCTGAGATGATAAAACTGTCAGTCAATGACAATTCCCAATTTTCTATTCAATATAAATAATAAAGACAAAGAGCTAACTAGTTTACTGTCTTCCACACCAGCAGCTTGGTTTGAAGTGATTGGAACAAATTTAGCTCATTCTTTAATGGATCAGGAAGTTTGCTCCTAATTCACTCTTTACGTTCTCTCATAATTTTGGAATAAAGTATAACTTCAGTTTCCCCAGTTGTCCTAACTGTTTTGTTGATGGATTTGCCAGCAGACTTCTGTACTTGCATTTTAAATGGACGCTGTCCTGAAATTAATGCAATATGGTCAGCCGCACAGGAAGCACACCGCTTCTTTTCCAAGGTGATATATTCAGCAGCAGCAAAGCAGTTAAGCATGCATAATTTGTCCCTTTTTTCAGTATTAACCATATAAGAATGACACAACTCTTACCCTTGTTTACCTTCCGCCACAGCTCCTCCTCTTGCATTTGATTACATTAACCCAACCAGTTTAACTGGATTAGTCTTTGCAAGGTGCTGCACCTTCTCTATTGCTCTAATGCTAAATATTTTCCCCTTTCTTGTGTCTTCTTCCAAGCACATGAGAACAAGGACTCCACTAGGACTATGTGATATAAAATTATTTTGGATGTTGCACTAGTGAACATACGGCTCTCTGTCTGTAATTCTGCACATATACAATACCACAGCACGTCAATAGCGACAGCACCAAGGAGGACCTTCAGGACTGAAACAGAAGGGTCTCTCTCTCTCTACCACTTGAGCTGAAGGAGAGCTCCTTTCAAGTAGCAAGCTGTTACAGTTCCTCAGGCTAACCATTAGAGGCAGACATGATCACATGCACATGACATACTAGCTCACAGGAGTTAGAACAGTGGCCTGGTCCCCACTAAGCCCCCACTTCGGACTAAGGTACGCAAATTCAGCTACGTTAATAACGTAGCTGAATTCGAAGTACCTTAGTCCGAACTTACCGCGGGTCCAGACGCGGCAGGGAGGCTCCCCCGTCGATGCCGCGTACTCCTCTCGCCGAGCTGGAGTACCGGCATCGACGGCGAGCACTTCCGGGATCGATCCGGGATCGATTTATCGCGTCTTAACCAGACGCGATAAATCGATCCCAGAACATCGATTGCCTGCCGCCGGACCCTCCGGTAAGTGAAGACGTACCCAGTGATACATCCACTTGTGGTTCCCAAGCCTCAGTTTTTCTTTAATGCACCTCCTGCAGCTCTTTGCAGCACATGATAGTAAAACATTGTGTGATTTAATTATTAATCAATCTAAGTCAGTAACCAATCAGGATGTTTTTACTATGTTATTAACCAGTTGTAGAATACTTGGTCAGTCATTTTGCTGTGAGAATCATAGGCACTGACTTCACCTCTTTCCCATGGGTTCTTGACTCCCCATCTGCCCCCAGCCCCGCCCCTACCCCGCCTCTTCCCACCCCTTCCCCAAAGTCCCCGCCTGAACTCTGCCCCTTCCCTGCCAATATTCCAACTCCTTCCCCAAATACCCGCCCCGGCCCCACCTCTTCCCCATCTCCTCCCCTGAACAAGCCATGTTCCCGCTCCTCCCCCTCCTTCCTGGAGCGTGCGAACACTGCCATATAGATGTTTGGCAGTGGCCGGGCAGAAAACACTGGGAGGTAGGCGGAGGAGCACAGACACGGCATGCTCATACGAGGGGGAGGAGGAGGAGAAGAAGGTGGGGCAGGGAGTGAGGGGAGCTTGGCTGCCAGTGGGTGCAAAGCACCCACTAATTTTTCCCCGTGGATGCTCTTTTTTCCCGTGGGTGCTCCAGCCACGGAGCACCCACAGAGTCGGCACCTATGATGAGAATAATTATATATCTATGAGCGAGTGTGTATGTGTGTGTGTGTTTGTGTGTGTAAATGAAACAATAAATTCACACTACTGCGGCTTTTTTGGGTAATGCTGATTGCTAATTTCGTTCCTGAACCGCTGAGGTCTGAGTATCACTGAGTTAGAATCACATGCATCCAGGCACTCAAACCTAGGACTGGATTCTGCAGCCACTGTGTCACATTCTAGCAGAGACAAACTCTCTCATCTCCTGTGCCAATCACCCCCACTCAACCTCACTGTAAAGACTCTTTGGCCTGGTCCACACTAACCCCCCACTTCGAACTAAGATACGCAACTTCAGCTACGTGAATAACGTAGCTGAAGTCGAAGTACCTTAGTTCGAACTTACCGCAGGTCCAGACGCGGCAGGCAGGCTCCCCCGTCGACTCCGCGTACTCCTCTCACGGAGCAGGAGTACCGGCGTCGACGGCGAGCACTTCCGGGATCGATCCGGGATCAATTTATCGCGTCTAGACAAGACGCGATAAATCAAACCCAGAAGATCGATTGCTTACCGCCGGACTTGGAGGTAAGTATAGATGTACCCATAGACTGTAAGGCCAGAAGGGACCATCATGATCATCTAGTCTAAACTGCACATTGCAGGCCACAGAACCTCACCCGCCCACTCCTGTAATAGACCCCTAACCTCTGGCTGAGTTACTGAAGTCCTTAAATCATGATTTAAAGACTTCAAGTTACACAGAATATACCATTTACACTAGTTTGAACCTGCAAGTGACCTGTGCCTCATGCTGCAGATAAAACCTGGGGTCTCTGCCAATCTGACCTGGGGGAAAATTCCTTCCCAACCCCAAATATGGCGATCAGTTAGACCCTGAGCATGTGGGCAAGACCCACCAGCCTGACACTACAGAGAATCCTTTTTTGGTGATTCAGAACCCTCCCCATCTACTCTCCCATCACCGCCCATTGGGGATATTTGCTTTTAATTGCAGCATAAGCCTACCTTGAGAGGGGGACAAAAGTGGCTTTTTGAATTCTGGAGGTGGCTGGGGACGATTGCTATGCTATCCATACTTCCCATGGAGCTGTCCAGCAGCATGGACTAATCAGAGCCCAGTGCATTCTGGCCATGTCTCCTCCCAAACCCAAAGTGCTCCAGCCATGCCGCTCACATGTCCTTATGCCATGAGCAGAGCAAGGGGTGGCCTACGTTTTTGTGTTTTACACTCACTTTTCACAGGTGTAAATATTGTTGAAAGGTGCAAGGCAGGGCAGAATCAAGACCAAAGGAACTAAGCACATAAGCAAAGTTACTAACGTACCATTTGCCGTGTCAGATCCTTAACCTTTCAGAAGATTGCATTGCATTTTGGGAGAAGGGGGCTTTAGTTTTTCAACTTTTACAGCCCGTGGCTAGTAACATACGTGCTAAACCGTTTGTATTTTTCCTTTCAGATTTTCTGGGAACATTTTAAAACAGAAACTGCAATTTTCAAAATTCAATTTTTGTGTTTGGCAGTTGTTGAGCTCTGGTGCAAACAAGTATTTTTGTACAATCAGAACTTAATTATTTTATTTCCTGAAACTGGAGTACATTCTTTATTATCTAAACATACATGTGCCAAATAGCTACACAAGGCACGTTTCCTGTAATTGTGAACAGTCATAATGAACTTAAATACAAAATATTTGTCTTTATCAGACCAGTTTATTCACAAAAGTTTTAACACCTGTGACCTTTTAGACTTATATAGCTACACTACTCAAACAGTGCTATTATGGTAGAATTGGGGATCACAACACAGTGGAGATAAGCATAATCATTTTTATACTTTTATTTGACTTGTATATCTATGGGGGCCACATACCCAACACCTATTCTTCTGGCTACATTTTGAAAAAGCGTTGAATGCAGCTCAACCATGCAGTTACCATTGAAGATGACAAATATACATAGCTGAATTCATTCTCACTAAATGCTTCTTTCTTGTGTGTTTATTTCTGTTCATCTGGCACAGGATGACCGTTACAGGTGCTCTTCCAGAACTGTTCCATTCATTTGATTTTTCCTTACAGGACAGGAAGGGTTCTCCAGTGGTTAGAGTGCTAGTGTGGGACTTGGGGAGAGTCGGGTTCAGTTACCTTCTCTGCTACAGACTCTGTGTGACCTTGGGAAACTCATTTAGTCTCTCTGTGCCTCAGTTCCACATCTATAAAATGGGGATCATAGCACTACCCCGCCTCACCAGCATCTTGTGAAGATAACACTAAAAGACTGAGAGGTACTCAGGTAACATGGCCATATAACTATCATGGATAAATCACACTTAATTATATATCTATTTCCAGTGTTAAAAAGCCTTCCTGGCCTTTTATAGCACTATCTAAACATCAGTAAGGCTACGTTTTAATCACAGATACTTTTAGTAAAAGTCATGGACAGGTCACAGGCAGTAAACAAAAACAAAAGTAAACACGGGAACCATGGCCAATGGGAGCTGTGGAGGTGGTGCCTGCAGGCAGAGGCAGCACGCAAAGCCACCTGGCCACGCCTCCGCCTACGAGCTGAGCAAGGGGATGTTGCCACTTCCGGGGAGCCCCCGCAGGTAAGCGCATCCAGAGCCCGCCTCACCCCATCCCGTGTCCCAACCCGCTGCCGCTTCCCACACCCAAACTCTGCTGCTGGTGGGGGATAAGGGCACGGTGGCCCGAGATTGCCCCAGCAGAAGCTGGTGCGACTGGCACAGGGACTGCCTGAGCTGCCCCTGAGCCAGGCGTACTGGCCGCTGCAGAAGTCATGGAGGTCATAGAAAGTCACAGAATCCATGACTTCCATGAAACTCGCAGCCTTAAACATCAAACATCTTTGCTGAAGACTTCTTCATAAACTTTTCTTTGGGCTTCCCATCCCATTACAAATCATTCTAAATACCGGGCCAGATTTCTCAAATTCATGACCCCTCCGAAGTTATGCCAGGAATGAATTAGCCGCTTTATGTTTCACCTGAGGTTCAACAGTACACTCTGTCCATTTCTGACACTTATATCCTGAAAATTAGTCTCATTGTTTGAAAAGTGAAATGTGTTTAAAATTCACATCCCAGTCATCTCTTCCTTAGTTCTGAAACCAACACATACATTTAAAGAGAAAACCTCACCCATTTTCCAAGCAAGGCTCTTCTTTCTTCAAATACCTGTTTAAAAATAAAAAAAAACCCACAGAAACAAATAACATAGAACACATAGAGGTGATTCAGTATGTCTCAGGGAAAAAACTCCAGCTTGAAAAAGAATCTACATATCCTGTAAAACATGAGTCCTCGATGCCGCCATCTGGTCCTTGCAGGGAAATTCTTACACCGATATGGAGTCCACAGAAGTCAACAGGATCCACATGGGTCCACCTATTCCATTCACATTGATCAGGGCCTTAAAGAGTTCATTTGACAGTTATACCCTTTATTCATATGAGGGCTTGTTTTTTTTAGTGAATACAGCGCTCCCGAGAAGCTCCTGTCTGAAGAGACTACCACTCAGAGGCACAATTAGTGCCAAGTGTAGTGGTGGTTTTGTGATGTGGGCATTTATCCACTAGGACACAGACTGAAAGCATCAGACTCTTGCCTTCATCACTCAGGAGAGTGCACTGGGAAGCATAGAATACAGTAGCTATTCTGTCATAAGGATCAAAGGGGAGACGCTCATTCACTCAGCTCACAAGTGCACATTGAAACAGTTACTAACCATAACTAGGAAAATATTATTCATCATTGCAAACTCCAAACATGTTGTTTTGGCAGCCAGCAAGAAAGACTCCTGCAGAGAAAGACAATATCAGTGCTGACATTTGGTACAGTCCAACTGTCAACCCTAACTCTGACTCTCTCAGCAGGGGTGGAAAAATGACATTTATTTTCTTTGCATGTTTCCAGTTATTATTTGTTTTGTTTTATTTGCACGAGGCACTTGGCAATATAAGAGGCCCTCTAGTAAGCCTTTTATTGGCTCAACTTTGAAAACATTTGCCGCAAGAAAATGATATATAGTCAAAGATCTAAGTTTTGGTTTGGAAAATTTAAGTGAAACAGGGGAGTTATTTCATAGCTGAAAGCAATGTTAATGGCCTCTGATCAAAGAAAGATACCGTGTTTGCTTTCAGTACTCTTAGGAATACAGCTGAGCCAATTCTGCCAAGAAGCTCTGCTTACTCCAGGCATCTGGAAACAAATTACCAGAAATCAGTATAATTGTCCCCTGGCTTCTCCTCCTCTTCCACATCAGGTTTGAGCTTCTTGTCCTCTCTTTCAAGGCTTTGCAAGACTCTACTTTATCTTTACTCTGATCTTCTCCGACTCCTGTCCCTCACTGCCTTCTTTACTACAAGTCACCATCCTAAGCATCTATTTTCTCTTCTCCAATCTCTTTCTACTTTACCTCTCGAGGTTCCTTCCAGCCCCACATTTCTATGATTCTATCATTAGGACTTCTACTCTGCCCCTCAGGACTCAAAGTTCCTTTCTCTTCTCACTCTGATCCCTTTTAAAAGTGCAGAAGATCAGAAAAATGACTACATAAAAATGGCACTTTCTCTTTTGACAGATCTGCTCCCTGTGTGTACGGAGAGTAGTATCTGTTAGTTTTAGTGGTCATAAATATATTTTTTCTATTTTTCCTGCTGTCAGCCCTGCAGAACCAGCACAGGTATGGGAAAGCAGATTATATTCTGGAACGTTATCAAGGGAATTCTTAACTAAATTCTGATGAAAGAATATTACTGGTGATGATGTGTGTGAAGGCCCAGCTGCACTTGTCCCAGCTATAGCTGGTAGGGTTTGAAATTAGGGAAAAAAATATTTTTACTCATAAACTGGGCACCTCCTTAAGACTTCTAACATATCTGGCACCCTTGGCGGGAATCTCAGCAGAGTGGCCACGCATCACGAACCTCTCTGGTCCAAGATGAAGCACATTGACCATTTGGTGAAGCCTGCACTGCCCTGTCTGTCCTGTACTTGTTCTGTGGCTCAACTGAAGACTTCAGCCCCTAAGGATATCAGTCCAGCACCTTCAACAATTCAAAGACATTTGTAGTTTTAAAGTAACCCAAGTGGCAAGAAAATAGAAGAAAAGACACAGGGAATTATATTTTGAAAGTTTATGCACAATACAGCATAAATTAATATTACTGGGCTAAATCCTCAAGTCTTTAAACAATTATTACTGATTCCTTACTCAGGCAAAACTCCCAGTGACTTCCATGAGATAAAGGACTTGAAGATTTGGCTCATCCGCAGAAGAAAAATCTACCTTTAAATAATAGGATGGATTCTAACTATGGGACTATATCATTCTTGACTGACTTGCATTAAAGTCTCCTCACATGAGTAAGGGAAGCAGGATTTGGCTTATATCTGACTCAGCTGTATGGGACTTACCTTGTCATTCATAAGCTGATGGTTCAGAGGTGTCCAGGTGCTCATCTTGGTTTGCAGTTTGGGGCCATCCATGTTTTTGGGAGGTGCAAATGCCATCAGGAAGGCAAGATTGCAGGCCACCCTGATATCCTTCTGCAGACGAGGCTACAACAATTAGAATAAAAGACCAGCATTATTTCTGTGATGCCCCATTGCAGATGCTAAAGCACATGTTAGTGAAAACCATGAATTTAATCAAGAAGGAATGTAGAAATGCCATGGCATAGCAATGAGTCAAGTAAAACTCTTCCTCATAAACTTGAATCCTGCAAAGTAAAGTTAACATTTCTTATAGAAAAGGACAATTCTATGGTTTAGAAGCTTTTATGATAAGATTTACAGATACACAAAAGAATATCAAGACCTTTTTCAATAAAATCCAGTTGGCAAAGCTGAATGAAGAAGAATCACAACACTTGGATGCTCAAATTTTCCCTGTGGAAACGCTACAGGCCATTCAGAATCCATCAATATGCACAGCATCAAGCTTATCTATCTTAGGACATGTCTACACTAAAAACTTAAGTCGACCTATGTTAGGTCAACTTACATCCACCACAGTAATTACTGCGGTAGTTCATGTCCACTCAGCCCTTCTTCCGTCGGTGGTGTGTGTCCTCACCAGGAGCCACTCCACCAATTTAAGAGGGGCTGTGGAGGAGGGGCTGAGAGCCTGGACTCTCAGCTCCGTGCATAGCTCCCCCCTGGAGCCGAACTCCCCTGGGGCTCCCTGCTGCCTGTCCAGGAGCTTCCCTGAGACTCCCCGCTCCCAGACGGGCTCCCAGGTCCTCACTGGTAGCTTGGGGGCATCCCCTCCAGCTCTCAGATACCCACTTCCTGCTAGGTGGCTGCTGTGCTCCCGGCAGGGAGCCGGGAGCCCCGGCGGCTGCCGGGCTCCCCATGGGGAGCAGGGAGCCCCCGGGCAGAAGCCGTGCTGGGAGGGAGGAAGCCAGGACCCCAGGGGCGGCCCAGCCTGCAGGGCCGGCTTCAGGGTTTTGGCCGCTCCAAGCAGCCAAAACAAACAAACAAACAAAAAGCCAGGATCGCAATCTAAAAGAAGCCGCGATCGCGATTGCGATCGCGATCTGCGGCGGCAATTCGGTGGGAGGTCCTTCACTCCCAGGCGGAGTGAGGGACCGTCCCCCGAATTGCCGCCGAATACCTGGACTTGCCGCCCCTCTCCGGAGCGGCCGCCCCAAGCACCTGCTTGAGAAGCTGGTGCCTGGAGCCGGCCCTGCCAGCCTGGTGCGGAGCCCCGTGGGCCCAGCCCGGCTCTAGCTGAAGCCCCCCACCCACCCATCCAACTTTCCTGTCAATTTCAGGTTCTAGCATGGAGCTGTGAAACTGACAAGGCAGCCAACAGCCAATGTAAGTAACTCACAATGACACTGCGTCGCTGTAACTACACTGACATAAGCCCTATGCCTCTCGTGGAGGTGGAGTTACATGTCAGTGTAGTAGGGCACTTACATTGGTTTGAGCAAGGCTGTAGCGTAGACACTGACATAATTAGGTCGACATAAGCTGCCTTATGTCGACCTAACGCTTTAGTGTAAACAAGCCACGTAAAAATCAAAAGCAACAGAAAAGTCCCTAGTGGATTTTATGGAGTCTCTGGGTTTTCTGCTTGGGTTATTGGTTGAAGGTTTTTTGGTTTATTTGCTTGTTTCAGGCCCACGGGTATATGCAATATAACACTATAAACCCAGAGATCTAGCTAGGTTTTTATATTGTGCTCATTACGTTAACATCTATATGCACTAATGGCCTGATCCAAAGTCACTGAAGTCGATGTGAGTCTTTCCATTAACTTACCTGGGTTCTAGATCTGGCCTTAATTCAGTTAGGGCTAGATTGTAAACTAGGATTCTACTCCTGGGGAAGACGAGAGGAAGAACTGTATCTCAGAGAGTCACAATCTGAGCACGGGCAAATGACGGAGTCAGGATGGCCTTAATCCCCTCTTATTTCCTTGAACATCTGAGTGAAGGCTATGAGAATCTAATCTTTAAGGATGATTCCATGGAGCTTATGAGAAAAAAATCATTTCAATCTACTAAAAGAAAAAGATCAATTTAAGACAGATGGTGGTACATAGTTAAAACTGTTGTTCAAAACAATTGTTCAGGAGGACATTTCCAGCACCTTCAACCTGTGGGAAAGGGTAAAGAAATCAAGGGCCTCCAATCTCTATATACTGTGTTTAAAAGAGGGCTCAGAAGGAGAAAATCCCTCTGTATCTTTACCTGCTTTTTTGGAGGAAACCTTACACATGTAAATGTGAACCTTTGCTGACAACAGACTGGGCTAGTCCTTCAACTGCAATTGTAGTAAGCCTATTATGTCCCACCCAACTCAGCAAGATTCTTAAGCACATAGCTAATTTTAAGCATGTGAATGATCTCATTTACTTTAATGGGACTATTTAAATGCTTAACATTGAGCATGTGCTTAAGAATACTGCTGGATCAGGGCCTTAGACTTCAAAACTTCAGGGGTAGAGGCTGTTCTTTATTTTGTATGTCTACAGCAGCCAGCACAATGGGACCCTCAAGCCTGACTAGGTCTCTGTATGATACTGTCATACTGCTACTACTACTACTGCTACTACCAACAAATAAATCAAATGGGTCTTTCCAATCAGGAATTATGTTGAATGCTTTCCCTTGTTTTTTGATCAGTGAATGATCAAAAGAGGTTTTGCAACAAATCAGGAAGCAAATAAGTTCTTTTCCCAAACTCCTGACACTACAGAGAATACAAGCTGCAAAGATTTAACCTTCTTAAAGACAAATGTAATAACATTGGAGATACTTTTGCACTATTTTCCCTACTAGGTTATACATAATTTTAAGAAACATAAAATGGCTCTTTCTTGATTTTGATGAGCATACAATACCCAGTCCTCCAAGGGTCCATTTGCTTCCTTTACATTTAAACTAGCAGAATGAGATTCAAAATGGTTAAGAATTGAATGAAAGCTCCTATCTTCCTGCATTTTACTGGATTTGTTTTTGGATGTTTGTATTGATTCTGTGGCTTATGGCATTGGTTTGTTTTTTTACAATTGGAGACCTGAGGTCAAATGTGTCACTGCACTATGTTTTTTTTTTTATTAATTCTCTCTTTTGTGGCACCAAATAAATGCCATCTCTACTGGTCTAAATGGTAGTGTCTTTATACAAATATTTGTCCAAATATGTGAAAGGCTCTCTCTTTATCCTAAATCCTGTAACAGGCTTTAATGGGTCTGCATAAGAGCCCATCCCCATGGAGCCAGTGGCAGGATTGTAGTCTTAGATTCTAATATTCTGAAAATTGAATAATTTCTTTTAAATGAAGTGACATTAAAAATGTCTGAAATCCTTAATATGGTTATTGGGTGCCTGTTCTGTAAATACGTCAGTATGTTTATTTTAAAGCTTTCATGATGGCAGGATGATTTAGGACTTCTGGAACAAAAGAAAAGCTAACTCTGATACAGTATATATTGCTATCTTGCCATACCTCCAAGTACTACAAAACCTTCAGCAAACACCTTTGTATAACACTTTGCCAATACAAACACACTCTGATGCTCACAAGAAAAACCTTACGGAAAATCCAATCCTGCAGTTTATCCAGTCAAGATTCCCTTCTTTGCGTCTGAAAATGCCGCAGGATCAGCCCCAGCAGATCACCCTTTCCTTGTATTTTTCTATTTCTTTACAAATATGATGGCAGCAGAGGAGTGAAGAGAACTGGTAAAACATACACACTTCCTGTCCTCGCTATCTTTTGCTGCAATATGGTTTAATAGCTAGATCAGGAGACTCTGACAGGACTCCTAGTTAGGGTGACCAGATTTCCCGATTTTATTGGGACAGTCCTGATATTTGGGGCTTTGTCTTATATAGGCGCCTATTATCCCCCACCACCTGTCCCGATTTTTCACACTTGCTGTCTGGTCACCCTACTCCTAGTTCCTGGTTTCTTTTTAGTGGGGAGTTTCTTAAAGCAGTTATTGTAATTAGATGACAGGTTGCAAAGTCAAGCACTCCAGAGTTAAAAAATGCCAGAATTAAGGTGGTCTGTGTAACCTTAATTTGGCTTCCTTGTGCATTGCACTGATATAGTTTTAACCTACATGATAACATAATATTTTTTCTACAGCAACCTGGCCTCATCCAGTGCATGGGAAGGACAGTGCTTACAATAACACTGCAGGCTGGTGAAGCAGTTCAGTACAAAACAAAAACAAACAAAAAAACAGGGTCAGGCAGTCATGTTCCTGTTCTGAGAGAGAAGTTAGTATCAAGGCATCAAAACAAAAACAAAAATAATCCCAACCTTGGTTTCACAGATGACAGCCTTCTTCCTACACAGGCTCTCCTTTCATAGAATCCTAGAATATTAGGGTTGGAAGAGACCTCAGGAGGTCATCTAGTCGAATCCCCTGCTCAAAGCAGGACCAACACCAACTAAATCATCCCAGCCAGGGCTTTGTCAAGCCAGGCCTTAAAAACCTCTAAAGATGGAGATTCCACCACCTCCCTAGGTAACCCATTCCAGTGCTTCACCACCCTCCTAGTGAAATAGTGTTTTTCCTAATATCCAACCTAAGCCTCCCCCACTGCAACTTGAGACCATTGCTCCTTGTTCTGTCATCTGCTACCACTGAGAACAGCCGAGCTCCATCCTCTTTGGAACCCCCCTTCAGGTAGTTGAAAGCTGCTATCAAATCTTCCCCCACTCTTCTCTTCTGTAGACAAAATAACCCTAGTTCCCTCAGCCTCTCCTCATAAGTCATGTGACCCAGCCCCCTAATCATTTTCGTTGCCCTCCGCTAGACTCTTTCCAATCTGTCCACATCCCTTCTGTAGTGGGGGGGACCAAAACTGGACATAATACTCCAGGTGTGGCTTCACCAGTGCCGAATAGAGGGAAATAATCACTTCCCTCGATCTGCTGGCAATGCTCCCACTAATACAGCCCAATATACCGTTGGCCTTCTTGGCAACAAGGGCACACTGCTGATTCATATCCAGCTTCTCATCCACTGTAATTCCCAGGTCCTTTTCTGTAGAACTGCCGCTTAGCCAGTTGGTCCTCACCCTGTAGTGGTGCATGGGATTCTTCCTTCCTAAGTGCAGGACTCTGCACTTGTCCTTGTTGAACCTCATTAGATTTCTTTTGGCCCAATCCTCCAATTTGTCTGGGTCACTCTGGACCCTATCCTTACCCTCCAGCATATCTACTTCTCCCCCCAGCTTAGTGTCATCTGCGAACTTGCTGAGGGTGCAATTCATCCCTTCATCCAGATAATTAATAAAGATGTTAAACAAAACCGACCCCAGGACCAACCCTGGGGCACTCCGCTTGATACTGGCTGCCAACTAGACATCGAGCAGTTGATCACTACCTGTTCAGCCTGACAATCTAGCCAGCTTTCTATCCACCTTATAGTCCATTCATCCAATCCATACTTCTTTAACTTGCCAGCAAGCATACTGTGGGAAACCGTATTAAAAGCTTTGCTAAAGTCAAGTTATATTACATCCACTGCTTTCCCCATATCCACAGAGCCAGTTATCTCATCATAAAAGGCAATCAGGTTGGTCATGCATGACTTGCCCTTGGTGAATCCATGTTGACTGTTCCTGATCACCTTCCTCTTCTCCAAGTGCTTCAAAATGGATTCCTTGAGGACCTGCTCCATGATTTTGCTGGGGACTGAAGTGAGGCTGACCAGTCTGTAGTTCCCCAGGTTCTCTTTCTTCCCTTTTTAAAATATGGGCACTATATTTGCCTTTTTCCAATCATCCGGGACCTCCCCCGATCGCCATGAATTTTCAAAGATGATGGCCAATGGCTCTGCAATCACATCAGCCAACTCCCTAAGCACCCTTTTTGGTTCCTTAAACGGCTGCTTTTATGATCCCTCCCTTAAGTACCTGTGTAAACCTCAGTTGGGAATGCCTCATCACACAGGGAGACCCTAGTATTAATTGAAAGCAAACAGAGGCCTGCAAAGCAACAGATAATTATCTTAAACCTCCATAGTGCATCATCTGCACCAACCACAATCACCTCCTAGCATTACAAGCACTGCACTTTCATTCCCCCTGATCCAATTCCCATTAAAGATAACAAAGACTCTCTTTTATTTCAATAGGAGCTGGGTCAAACCCTTTGTTTTAAAAAATAATTTGATTGCATTTAAGAAAGATTAATGCTATGTATGATCAGATCATATTAACTAAGGCATTAAACTCATTTCCTTTAGCTATGTTAATCTAGGCTTAACCCTCTGGAATACCATTCCCGGGCCTTCGCCTTCTGCCAATCATAGTCAGAGTAAGTCTTGCAGAGGCACTGTTTTATTAAGCCTTCCTGGCTCATCAGAGACTCATGTACCCAGAGGTTTAAAAACACATGTTACATAGAAATAATCTAACAACCATAAACCACATGATGGTATAAGTGTGACTTTTACCTGGAATGAACTAACCAAACTCTAAGGGTAGGTCTACACTTACCCGGTAGTTCGGCCGCGAGCGATCGAACTTCTGGGTTCGACTTATCGCGTCTTGTCTGGACGCGATAAGTCGAACCCGGAAGTGCTCGCCGTCGACTGCGGTACTCCAGCTAGACGAGAGGAGTACCGCGGAGTCGACGGGAGAGCCTGCCTGCCGCGTGTGGACCGAGGTAAGTTCGAACAAAGGTACTTCGAACTTCAGCTACGTTATTCACGTAGCTGAAGTTGCGTGCGTTAGTTCGAATTAGGGGGTTAGTGTAGACCTGGCCAAAGGCTTAGAAAAGAAGAGAGGACTGCTTGTAAATGATCATCCTGGGAGTCAACAGTAGTTAATTCACATATACTGTCCTCTGTGGATTTCAAGTGTTGCAAACCATAGTAATAGAAAGGTGAGCCACAGAGATTAGAGTATATAGACCAAAAAGAACAAAGTATACGAGAAAAGCAACGAAGAGTCCTGTGGCACCTTATAGACTAACTAAGTAGATGAGATTCAACATGAGACACTGCAAGAGGATTGATCTGGGGAAAAATCATTTGAAACAGAGAGAGAAACCTAGAAAGCAGTTGAGTGGATGGGCAGCAAAATAAGTACAAGTTTGGTCTTCTTGCTGCTGCATCTCATTGCAAGGTGCTGTGTCCCACTAAGTGACCCCTCTGCTAACAACTACCCTATGGCATTGACACCCTTCAGTACTCCAGAGTTGACACCCTCACATCCCCAGTGGTCTCAATACCTGTGAGAACCCCATGCCCAATATTATCAATACCCCCTTCCACTCCAGGCACTGATACCCTCCTCAGGGCACTGATATCCCCAGTTCTACTCCCCACAGCATTGATCATCTCCGTGCTTCCTGGTTGAAATGATCCCCCCAGGGCCTCCATGACATCAGTCCCTCCCACATCCTCTACCTGTGACCCACAGCTTTAATGCCCCCAAACAGGGTACACTGATATCTCCTGAGCCTCCACAGCAGTGATACCTCCCACCCCGTGCTCCCTGCACTGTGGGGCTTTGATACCTCCAGGGCTCCCTGCACCCTGTGGCATTAATAGCCCTGCAGCCCTCTTCCCTCCCCCCTGCATGACCTTTGGCAGTGAAACTCCCCTGTTGCCCCCTGTGCTCTGCAGCATCAGTAGTCCCACATACAGCCCCATAGAGTCGATACTCCCTACTGCCCTGCAGTATCTATATCCCCTTTGCTTCCCACAGCATTGATAGCCCCTAATGCCGCCCTCGGCATCAATTCCTCCCAAGTCTCCTGCTGTGGCATGTGCCATGGATACCCCAGTGCACCCCACACCCCATGAAACCAATACTCCCTATTATTCCTGCAGTATCAATACCCCTCAGTGCCCCTGGTACCCTATAGCATTGATACTCCCTGTGCCCTTCACAGTCTCTAACTCCCACAGCTCCCCATTGCCTTGGGGTATCTATAACCCCCACCAATGCCCCATGGCACTGATCCTCTCCAGGGTCCATCTTGGGCCTTGCAGCACTGAAAGCCCTGTGCTCTTCATGGCATCAAAACCATCAGCTCTCCTGCATTCTGCCAGCCTCCAGTGCCCCTGTTCTTTATGGCATCAATTCCCTCCAGTACTCCCCCTTTCACCCTGCAGCACTGATATCCCCCTCCCCCATGCACCCACAGCATTGCCCATTCCCAGTGCTCCCTGGACCCTGACATCCCCCAGTACCCCTGCACTGTATATTTCCAGTTCTCCCCCTGCACCCCATGGAACTGATACATTCCCAGTGTTCCCCTGCAACTAATATCCCCCTGAAGCACTGATATCCCCCAGTGCTCCCCCTGCCCCCCTCTGGCACCAGTATCCCCACAGCATCCTGCAGCAGTGATATCCCCCAATACACGCCCCCAGCATTGCCCATGCCTAGTGCCCCCCTCTGCCCTGTGGTACCAATATCTCCCAATGCCCTCCATCCATAACTCCCTGTGCCCCCATGTCCGGCATCATGAAGAATTCCCAGTGTCCCCTGCACCCCTGGTGCGCCCCATGCCCTGCGATAGCCATCCCCCACCCCCAGATGGTAAATCCAAGGGCTGCCCTATGGCACCAGTCCTCGCCCTCCCCAGAAACCCCGCCCCCCGTGTCTCGAGAATCGATACCCCAGTGCCCCTGACCGCCATGGAGGCGATACCCCGAGCGCCCCCCCCCCCCGTGATATCGATACCCCCTATCGCCTCCCGGCGCCACGATGCCCCTGGCGGGGATACGCCCCTCCCCCACGCTCTCACCTGGCCTCCTGTGCTCCGGAGCCGCGCCTCGCCCCCCTCTACGGCCCCCCCGTCTCCTCTTCTCCCGGCAAGTTTATTCCCTTTGCCATGGCAACAGTTTCTAGCGCCCCGGGAGAAGCAGCCAATCAGGGCCGAGCCGCGGCGTGCCGGCTCTTCTACCTAGCAACCAGCTGGCTGGTTCTGATTCGCTGCTCTCCGGGGCGGTCCGAAGGGGCGGGGCAGGGAGTGACGGAGCGAGAGGCGGAGCCCGCGTTCTCCAGGGGGCGGGGCTGGCAGGAGGCGCGGGAGGGGGCGGCGCTGCCGTGGGGGGTCTGGGAGGCGCGGCCGTTATCTTCCTCACCTCCTCGCGCTGCGCCGCCGCCAGCTCGGGGAGGGGGGCGCGTGCTGAGGTAAGTGCGGTAGCCTGGGCCTCGGTGTGGGGGGTGGGCGACCCCCGCTCCTTCCGTTGGAGCTGCCGCCTCAGGGTGGAGGGGCTCCGCCGAGGTGAATGCTCACAAACTACCCCCATGCAGCGAGGACGGGGGAGGGGAGGGACAGCACCCCAATGTAGGAGGGCGCTGGGTGGGGGGAGACCCCAGTGCAGGAGAGGGCTGAGCTGAGATATGGCTGGGTCAGAAGCTCCCCACCCCCAAAATCCCGTGGGAGTGAAGGGAAAGAAGAGGGCGAACCCCTCTCTCTGCAGGCGTGTGATGGAGAGGTTCTCCCCTTCCCCCCACTCCCCACCTGGACCTGCAATGGAGGGCGGTGGGAAGACTATGTGGGTGTGTGTGGGGGGGGTATTGTGTGTCTCCCCCCTCCCTTAATCTGTGCTTGAAATGGAGCGTGCGGGGAAAATATAGTTTGGTTCCCCCCCACCCCCTTCCTCCCCCTCTCTCTGTCTGCCACGAGACTTGAGGGGAAGAATTGGGGGGGGGGGGAGAATACTGTACAGTGTGGTTCTCCTGCCCCCCCCCCGTCTGTAACTACAGTGGGGAAAGGTGTGTGGTGTGGGTCTCCCCAGTGTAATTGAAATGGGGGGAGATGTGGTGTGGTTTCCCCCTTAATCTGTAACTGAAATGGAGTGGGAGAAAACTGCAGTGTGGTTTCTCTCTTTCCCCCTGACTGTAATTGAAGTGGAATGTGAGGAGTGTCCCCTGCCCCATTCCCCCTGTATGTGGAATTGGGGGGGGGGGGTTGAAGTTGCCGTCTTGTTCCCCAACATCTCTACTTGAAATGGTGTGTGTGTGAGGGGGTGGGGGGAATACAGTTTGTCCTCTATCAGTAATCAAAATGGAGTGAGGAGTACTTTGTGTTTCTTCTCCTGTAATTGGAGTGGTGGGGATAAGTCACATACTGAAAATATCACCCTTGCACCCCTCTTTGGGATTGCTCTCCACGAGCGCATCCATCTGTGTGATCTTCCCATTCCTATGTTTGCTCTTCATCTCTTTTAGTATTAATTGTGAAACTTATTTGCTAATAAGACTTTTACACTTAAGAGTTGGTACCTGCCCTGTAGGATTTGCCATTTACGATGTATATAATAATACTGTAACTAAGCCTTTTTGTATGTGCTTATAATTAGTATGTGCTTATAATTAGTCTTTTAAAGTCCATAACTAACTGGCTGACTAGCTACTTCCTGATCCTCTTGCTTGCAGTTTGTCTTTAGTGTCCCAAGGTAGGTGGGTTGGTGTCTCCTGATGTGATCACTAAAATAGTTCAGTGTGTGTGTGCATGTATATTGTGTGTTTTATAGGCCTGATAAAGAACCAAAAAAGGTAGTGTGGTCAGAAATATTGCCACCAGGAAATTAAAAATTGTACATTATGACATGTTCCTGTCTACACCAAAGAATATATCAACTGTATTTCTAACTCTTGATTCTAGTTTAAAAATGGTTAGCATTCATTGTTGGAATACAGTCACATACTTGGCTTTTCATATTGCAGTTCTCCTGTTCTCTGCATTTTAGTTTTACTTAGGCATTTTCCTTTTAAAGGGTATGGATGGTTCAGGTTATAGACTACAAAACCTATTACCTATCTTCTCTAGCTTTTGCTTCAGATTCAACCTACGGTTCTGGCCTTGCAAATAGTTTCTCTGAGTTTTGTATTACTGTCTAGCACCATAGGATCTGTGGGAGTTCTTCATAAAACAAATAGCAATAACAAAATCCCTAAAGGATTTAATGCAATTGTAACACCAACAGACCCCGGTCATGGGCAGGCAGGATTGAACCTGGGACCTCTGGAGCTTAGTGCATGAGCCTCTACTGCATGAGCTAAAAGCCATGTTACTAGCGCTTGGGGTTGCTACTTTCTCATTCATTTCGCCCACGAGTGAGAGGTTGGAGAGTTCTTCAGGGTCAAGTGATGTTTTTTTGAGGACTGAGCTGACTATTACATTTTTCAGAAAGTTTGGTAGGTGTGCAACTGTTGAAGGCATTAACAATTTCTATTAGTAGAGGGAATGATTTTCAGCAATCATGAGAGGTATAGATCCATTTCACTGGTGTGGCAGTGGCTCTCTATTTTCAGGGCTTTTTCATACCATCACATTTGCTGGAGTTCCTCAAAGTTAGTGTGGGTTGGTGGGTAATACGATCTGGTCAAAGGTCTAGAATCATGAATGGTGTGGAAAAAATGAATAGAGAGAAGTGTTATTTACCCTTTTCCACAATACAAAAATCAGCAGTCACCAGATGAATTTGATAGGCAGCAGGTTTACTAAAAACAAGACCTGCATCTGACGAAGTGGGTATTCACCCACGAAAGCTCATGCTCCAATACATCTGTTAGTCTATAAGGTGCCACAGGACTCTTTGTTGCTTTTTACAGACAAGAAGTACTCTTTCATATAATAAGAACATAAGAACGGCCATATTGGTCAGACCAAAGGTCCATCTAGCCCAGTATCCTGTCTTCTGATAGTGGCCAACGCCAGATGCCCCAGAAGGAATGAACAGGACAAGTAATCGTCAAGTGAACCATCCCCTGTTGCCCAATGCTCAATTAACCCGTGGAACTTATTGCCATGGGATGTTTTGGTGGCCAAAAGTACAACTGGTCTAAAAAAAGAATTGGATAAATTCCTGGAGGAGAGGCCCATCAATGGCTGTTGGTCAAGATTGGGAGGGATGTTACCCCATGTTCAGGGTGATCCTAAACCGCTGATTGCCAGCAGCTGAGAGGGGAAGACAACAGTGAATCTCCAAAATTGCCCTGTTCTATACACTCCCCCTGAAATTCTGGTACTGACCATGGTTGGAGACAGGATGCTGGGCAAGATGTACCATTGGTCTGACCCAGTATGGCAGTTCATATGTTATAAAACTTTCTTTCTGTTTATTCCATGTGTATTTAATCATATCAGCATAATACTCTGACAGCTCTTCATAGCAATCCATGTTTGGTTCTGAGGTCTGGGTTATTTTCACTACGCGGAATAGCTTTGTGGTCCATGATTCTGTTAAACTGTGGGGGTGTCGAAGGCTCTTTAGGCTTCCTTTACTGTGACAGTGTAGTTCTGTAAGAATTGTTGGTGGACAGATATGGAATATTTCTGGTGCCATTAAAATTCAGAGTCTTTACCTGTGTGCTTCATCTGCTCTAGTTAATCTTCAAAACACAGTATTCTTTTCAGTCAGTGTGGGAGGAATGGGCAGGGTGAGGACAAGGTCAGTTAGTAAAAATATCATTTTAAAATATTACCATCTTGTCTTTTTTCCTGTTTGCATTTTTGTAGTTTCAATGGCCACAATCTCAACAGTTAGAGGTAAAACTAATGCCTTCTTCAGCTTAAAGCTTGAAATACACCCTCTATCCCAATATAACGCAACCCGATATAACACGAATTTGGATATAACGTGGTAAAGCAGTGCTCCGGGGGGGCAGGGCTGCGTGCTCCAGCGGATCAAAGCAAGTTTAATATAACGCAGTTTCACCTATAACGTGGTAAGATTCTTTGTCTCCCAAGGACAGCGTTATATCGGGGTAGAGGTGTACATACATTTACTTGATATTTATTTTTTCTCATTTGTAAAATGAGCATATTGGAAGCTTTTAAGCGCATGTACACAAATCCATAGCTTTAAATTTAACTATATTCATATAATGTCAATCAAATACCTCCACATCCCCAGCACTCATCCACTTTCTAATACCTTTAGATGAAAGACTAAGAGATTTAATTTTTGCCTTTCTAATGCTCTTACACTCCACCCAAACAAAAATTAATGTAAACCCCCTCTTGGTTGCAAACCTGTTATGTTTGTCAGTTCTTCTGTTCTTCTCTGAAATATTAATGTGGCACTTGAGGTTCTATTGGAAGTCTTGTTTGAACCAACAGTTATCTGGGTGATGGCCTACATTGAATCTTTTATAAATAACAATTTGGTTAGAGGTTTGAGTTCTGTGCTTTAGGTTTCCATTTCTAACACTCTTCCAGAATAAAGTGGTAGTGAGAACAGGGGCCCTCTAGACCTGTCTTGTAGTCCTGTAGTTCTCCTACTTCATTTTTTTTTCCACTTTGGCCCCCATTCTCAAGGCTCAAACCATATTGGATCCAACTTCTCCACTTCTGACCCTTTTACATTGTGAAGGGAGAGAAATAGCCCCGGGGAATAACAGCTGCATAAAGGGGTTCCCCAGCCAGTGTAAAACTGCCAGAACAGCCGTACACTATTTCTTTCACAGCTCTCAGCCTCAGGATACTTTGGGGACAGGGATGAGTGGAGTATGTTGTGCTCTGACTTATTTTCAGCTGTTTCAGTGGTTCCTAGAGGGTAAGCAACATGGTGCACTCAAAGCAAAAAGGAGATGTGGAAGGACCTGGGTACCATTGCAGAGCAGGGCCTGATTGGGAGAGGCCTGAGCTCTCTGGGTAGCCTGAGGTATATAGGAGCTTGCTCTTCTATGCTGAGGTACTCAGTTAACCAAGGAAGCAGCACTGGGAGAACCCTTTAAAGTGCTGATATTTCAAGGGAGAAGCTTTTGACTCCCTGCTCATGCCTCCCTAGTCAAACACACACTAATCCCAGTCACATATATCACTGTCGTCTTTTCTGCTCCCATACTTTGGTGGAGGTGAGGTAGGGTGAGTGGGGCTATAGGCTTTTCAAGAGACTAGTTAGGATGTGGTAACTATGTAAGAGAATGAAGTCATGTTGGGAGGCCTTGGCTGGGGGGAATCCAGTGCCTCTGTGCCTTGGCATCAGTGCTTGAAGTAGTTCCCTGATGCTGCTGCCTTGGTTCCCAGGCCTATTGACGCAGCAGCACTATTGTGTCATTTGATATGCTGATGCCTCAGAGCAGAGGCTCTTGCCTAGTTTGACGCTGCCTAATGTGCTGGATAGCAGAGGCAGTGGTGCTAGGGGAGCTGTTCAAGTGCCAATACTCCTCTACTTTCTCATCTACTTGTTCTCTTCTAAAGCTCCTGTCTCCTCCAGGACCCTTCCACTAGGTCTGCTTTTTTATATTCCAGCTCATCTGCCCAACCTGCCTAAAGGTTTACCAAGAGAATGGGCAGAGCACAACTGATGCGTCAGAGGCAGGCCAGTATAACCTGAAAACAAAAGTAGCTGATTTGAGCAATCCTGCAACAGCTAATTTTGGCATAATTCAATTAGAATTATTCAAGATAATCTCTTCTCTCTCCCCCCCCCCATTAGCCTGTTTGAGATTTATCACTGTTTGTGAATTGTTTAGAGAAACAAAAAAGCAAAACTTCAGAATTAAAAACTTTAAATGTTCAATCTGTGAACATGTGTAAACATTCCACTAAAAATAATTGCACAGAAAACTCCGTTGTAATTCTTCAAAGGGCAGCTCCAAATTTGGAGGCTAAGTTCAGTTGCAGGTGGGAGCTCCGCCTCTGAGCAACAGTAGCAACGTCAGTGGAGATATTCTTCCATAGCCCTAGCTGCGGCTACGTTGGAGGTTAGGTTAGCATAGCTGCGTTCTCAGGGATGTGGATTTTTCACATGCCTGCGTGCTGTAGCTGTGTGGATGCAAGTTTTAAGTATAGACCAGGCCTTAATGTGTCTTTGGAAATATTTATGATTCATCACATAGAAACACTGTCGCTTCCATTTTCCCTCCTTCCCTATAGGAAGAGAAAGCTATTTTGGAGCATGCATCTGATGAAGTGGGTTCTAGCCCATGAAAGCTTATGCCCAAATAAATGTGTTAGTCTCTAAGGTGCCACAAGGACTCCTCGTTGTTTTAGCCCTTTCTGCTCAGAGAGAGACTGAAAAATCAGAACTGAAAATTGATTTTGGGTCTCTTGATTTAATTACTTGCCTTCAACTCTTACAAATAAATTACCTTAAATATTTATTGTGCTAATATTGTTCTATATTAATTAACTACATTTTAAATTTTGAAGTTAACTATAGTGGTTTTACTGGGTTTTTTTGTTTTATTTTAGGCCACTTAATAAAAGAAGAACATAGCTCAGCGGCTGTTTCAACAGGATGGGTTCTATCGTGTGGGAATGTGGTTAATCAACTTGACACATTAACCTAATACAGCCTACATAATGTGAAAAGAAAAGACAAGATGTCCCATCTGTCTCAAGTCTTCTGTCAGACTGACTGAATAAGACTCTATCAGCACAAATAGTATTTCAGTTTTTGAAGAATCTTAACAAACAAGCAGCAAAAATACTGGCATTAAAGTCAAACCTTCAGTACATGTATATCTGAAAGTGTACATTGAATAATCTGACAGGCCTCCGTGACTGCTCCCATTCACATGTGGAAGGATGGCTACTTGCTTCATGTTCTGCTGTCTTTTGTTCTTGGAAGTTTTGGTGGGGCATACAAGTGGACACAGTTTATTTTCTTGTGAGCCCATCATCTTGAGGATGTGCCAAGACCTGCCTTACAATACCACCTTTATGCCTAATCTTCTGAATCATTATGACCAGCAAACTGCAGCATTAGCAATGGAGGTAAGAATTAATCTGCTTTCTTTCAAAAGTATGTATTTGGTAGGCCTTTAATTGACCATGGGATTATTTTTGGCAATTGGGAATTAAGGAGAAGGACGGTTATATAAAGGATATTTATAATAAAGTTTCAGTATTTTGCCTATTGTCTTATTGTTTGAAAAGTGTAAGGCGCCCAGATGCCATTTGCCTTACAAATCATTACATAAAATATACTGTTAAGAATTACTACAAATGTGTAACCACATTGTTCATATATACATGAACAATAAGTACAACTGTTTGCGTTCAAAAGTACTCAAGGGTTCAAGCTTTACATATTTTTGGCTGATGGAGAATGCCTATTTGGAATAATATGTCAGCAAAAGTTAGCTTAAAGCACTTTTCAAGAAACTAATTTATACAGTAATGCTAAACAACCAATGGAGGACTTAGTTCTAAAAAACTATGTCCGTCTGATGTTTTGTGGTTGGATGGAAGAATATTTTTGCCTCCTTAGTTCTTACAGATTGTATTGTCTTTGTGTCCCACTAGTCCGATGGAAAAATATATGCATGTGCTTTCCCAGGTTACAAGAATATCTGTTGGCAAACCATTCCTTTAAGCTGCTTCTGTTCAGGCAGGGAATTGGTGAACTTAAACTTTCTTTGTTATTGTAATGGTACCTTACTACTCTTTTTATCTATAGAATAAATCCAGATAAGACTAGTTCAGTTATCCTTGATTTCTGTTTTCCCACTACCACATTTTGTTGGACTACTGTACACCATTCACTTTATTCATTTATAGTATAATAATTCCCACTAATATGTCTGAACTGTTCTTGAATATCTCTTGCGATGGTGCTTCAGTCACCTACTTGGGAGTCTTTTCCACTGGCCTCTTGTTTGTATACTAGGAATCTTTGTCCTTCCATTTACAGTGTCTGAGTACTTCCTTTTTGTAGAGCTTGGCTGTGATTTGATTAAAGCAGTGGGAGTTTGAGTGCTCAGCAGCTCTCAAGATTTGGCTTTTCAATGCTACTGTGAAGGAATTGTGCACACCTGGGGTTCTCAACCCTTTTCTTTCTGGGACCCTATAACATGCTATAAAAACTCCAGGGCCTGGTGGGGAGGGGGGACTTAGGGCTCTGGGCCAGGGGTGGGACCTTTGGACACAGGTGTAGTTTGATTTCTATTTGGGGGGGCGGGGCAAGGGTCGGCAGGGCTCAGGCTAGCTGTGCACTGCAGGGTCCAGGGAGGGAGCACTGCCACCACCCCCTGACTCACCTCAGCAGGCCACCCACCTGCCTGGGGCTGTGTGCCGGTAGCTGCTTTCTGAGGGCTCTACTGGAGCCAGGTCCCCACCTGGGCAGCTCTGACCTGCTACGTGAGCAGTCAAAGGGGGGCTGGGAGCTGAGGAGCAGCTGCAACCCCAGGCACCAGCAGCAGACAGGGGAATGCCATGGCTGCCCAGTCCATGGCACCACCAGCCAGAGGAACAGCTGCTCCACATTGCCTGACTCCGGTTTCCTGCCTAGGATCTGGCCAGAGGGTGGGGCCTGAAGGGAGCTGAGGGAAAAGAGGTGGGGGGTTGTGGAGCTGCCCCCAGGACTGCCCCACTCTGGAGAAGGCACTTCAGTTTTGGGGGGCAACATCCTCATGCCCCCTCAACTCTGCTCATGGGCTTAGGGCTTCAGCCCCGCTGCTTGCAGCTTTGGGGGGGGGAGAGGGAGAAGGAGCTCAGGATTTCATCTCCCTGCTGCCTCGACTTGAGGGGGGAGAGGGAAGCTCAGGGTTTCAGCCCCATGAGTGAGGGGTGCCAGGGCTTGGGGTTTCAGTGGTGGGGTCCTGCGGACAGCCGGTTGAGAACTGCTGGCGCACTTGATCATGTCTTCTTCCTATATCCTAGAAATATAGTTTCCATGTTCTTGTATAGTTTTTGTTCCCTTTCTTTTCATATCTCTAGCTCTCCTATGTCCTTTCTAAATGGTGGGATCATGAGTTCTGTGTGTGATGGACACAGGTAATGTTAATGCTTTAATCTGTAACATGGAATTTTATTCCATATTTTTGCCTCTATAAATGTACAGTTGTATGACTGTAGTATGGGCACTGTGGATAAGGGTTTGTTTGTCCCTTATGCATTCTCCCCATTTCTCCCATGAGATAGCGATAATCTGGTATTGATGTTATACCCAGTTACCAGCTGTTCAAACAACAAACTATATTGTTGCTGACTAAGATTAGGCTACTGTTTTGTCTTCATAGCTGGTGATATGTTAAGGAAACATGTTTAGTAACATGGGTTTCCTTAAAGAAATCACATGTTTGGCAATGAGTTGAGGTGTTGACATATGACGAGAGTTGCACGTATAATATAGCATAGTACTTGATAAAGAATACTAAAGGTGGTTGAGAGGTGTTTGAAATGAAATAATTACTAATTGCCCATCTTTGCTCAATGTGATAACCTTGCAAATGAAAATAGGTTGAATTAAAATAGCATTTTCATTTCCAAAATGTTTTTAAAATTTATATTATGTACTGTAAGACAAATACAATAAAGAGAAAAAAACTCCTTGAAAAGGATACTCAGAAAGTGATAATACCAACATAAATCTCTATTGTAGAGTAAAAAATAGAGAACATTAAGCTGAATGCAGCTTTTCCATCATTCTACTCCACAAAACTACCAGTACCAACTTCTTACCTTCTGATCAAATTCTGAGCCAATAAATAAGGAGTTTCAGTCTTTGCGGTCAAAATCTTACATAAGGCTTTAGAATATTTTAGGTCTTTCTTCCTCTTTTTGTGAAGGTGTGGATGAGGATCTGGCTTGGGTGGTTTAGTTATCCGGACGATTTGAAATGGAGTATACTTTATTTACCTAATTAAACAGGGTACTTAACTTGTGTGGCATTAGGTAGGAAACAAAACTGAGTCTCTGGGGGAGAGAGTCTTTCTCTTGAAGAGGAAAAAATCCCTACTTAGACAGTTGTTGTTCCAACAGATTCCTTTTAGAAATTGTGTACACAAAAGGGTTCTATCTAGTACATAGGGCCAAGTTCTGCTCTGTTATGCAGTGAAACTCCAGAATGACTCCACAGAAGTCAGTGGAGTTATATTAGTGCAAATCAAGAGTAAATGAGAGCAGAATTTACTTGTAGTCTGAAATCTCTTAAAAATTATTTTCAGATTTAGGCTCATTAGAAAAAACTTGTTTTGTAAACTGGCCAGAGTAGAGACTTTCACAAAGAGTTTAGACCAAGGATTTCCTCATTTTGGTTTAGCTGGAGTCTTTATTTCAGATCCAGGAAGCTGAACAGTCTTAACTTGAACATTGTCTACATTTGAAAAACTGCTCTAGTCTATCAACATCAGTGCAGTTACAGTGATGTAAATTTTTTTAGCAGTTGTCTGTCACAAAAGTTACAGGGATTAATTTAATTTAAAAGTTGAAACAGTTTAGCTAAATCAATTTGTGTGAACTCTTGTATTAATTTTAAACTGGCTTTTTGAAGTGCAAGCTAAACTGATATAGGCAGGCTTAAACTTTATAAGTGTTGTACACAAGTTATACTGGTTTTAACTAAATGGGTATAAGATTACACCTTTAATTGATACAACTATGGGGAGAGCAGATCTTATGTAAACAGGGCTTTTGAGTTTCTGGTGATAAATACAGCCTTCTGGTAGGGCTAAAGCAGTTTCTCAGAGCCTCCTTGCACCATTACCTCTTTGTACTTGGAAGTAGATACAAGAAAACACTTGATCCTTCACTCTGAGCCTCCTAAGCTGATTTCCCTTCCTGTTCATATTGCAGCTTTTGAGCCCAGGTGGGAATCCTGTCTTCTGACCCAGCAGACTGAATACCATCTTCAGAGTGGGACAGCCCCTGTCTGGTTCCCTTTTGAAGGGAGTTAACGCATTCCCTGTCTGTTCTGCTGTGATGTATGTATACCTAATCAGTGCTCTCATCCAATTTAAAAAAAAAGTTGTCCATTTAAGTAGTGATCTTATTGAAAGCACACTATGCCTCTGTTCCATGATCCGCACTGGTTACCACAGTGGCAGCCACATGGAACAAAGTGAAAAAGTGGGTCAGTCTCCCATGCTGGCTCTTCTGTGGAACACCAACGTAGTACTCTTTCTTGCCTAGTAGACTTAGTCTGTAGAATAGTAGGAGTTGTGTATGTTTTATTTATTCCCTATTAAACCTAGCAGAAATTTAACGTCTGCACTTAGCAAGAAGGAATTACTTGCTTTTTGTATTTAGCCTTAAAAAAAATTACAGGAACGATATTCTAGTAAAAACATGAGGATATTCCAATATTTGAATTAATAGTTTTCAACCAAATAAGAGTATCTGCAGCAGGTATTTATAGACCTCTCCTTTCTTGAAAACTTCTTCACCTCTGACTGACTTCATCTTTTGCGGCTCTGTTCAGTGTTCTGCAATGCTGTAACTGATCTTATGTATTTTTATGGAGGAGTTTTCCATAGGCTCTTCTTTAACATCTCTACATCTGATCTTGCTAGCATGTGAAAATCTCAGGATGCCCCAAACAAAATGAAAACTCAAATCTTGGAATCTGGCAATCACTATAACTGCCAGATACACAATTTTGGAAACTATTAGTGAGACTTTGTAGGATTCTATGAATTATAAAGGGAAAGGAGAAATGTAGGGCTGGAAGGGCCCTTGAAAGGTCAACTTTTCCAGCTCCTGTGCTGAGGCGGGACCAAGTATACCTAGATCATCCCTGACACTGGTGTCTGTCTAACCTTTTTAAACACTCCCATGATCGGGATTCCACAACTTCCCTTGGTAGCCTATTCCAGTGCTTAACTGTCCTTCGTTAGAAAGGTTTTCCTAATGTCTAATCTAAATCTCCCTGGCTGCATACTAAGTCCATTATTACTACTACTCCATGTTCACTGAATGTAGGACAATTGATCAATCCTCTTTTTATAACAGCCCTCAATATGTTTGAAGGCTATTGTCATGTCCCGCCCTTAGACTTCTTTTCTCAAGGCTTATCATAGGTTTCTTTAACCTTTCATCAAAGGTCAGGTTTTCTAAACCTGTTAAAATTTTTGTAGCTCTCCCCTCTACTCAGTTTAGCCACATCTTTCTTAAAGTGTTGTGCTGAGAATTGAACACAGTACTCTAGATGAAATCTCACCAGTATCAAGTAGAGCAAGACAATTAATGCCCGTGTCTTTTGTTCAATCCTCTTATTAATACATCTGAGAATATTAGCCTTTTGGGGGGGGGGGGGGCAACTGCATCATATTGTTGACTTGTTCAATTGGTGATCCACTATAACTCCCAGGTCCTTCTTAGGCAGTACTACCACCTAATCAGTTATTTCCCATTTTGTACTCGTGCATTTGATATTAATGTTTTTGTTTCCTATGTGTAATACTCTGCACATGTCTTTACTGAATTTCATCTTGGTGACTTCAGACTAATTCTCTAATGTGGCAAGGTTACTTTGACTTCTAATCCTGTCCTCCCCAAGTGCTTGCAACCCCTTCCAGCTTGGTGTCACCTGCAAATTTTATAAGCACACTTTGCACTCCATTATCCAAGTAATTAATTAAAACATTGTATGGTACCAGACCCAGGACAGGCCCCTGTGGGATCCCACTGGATACATCTCTCTTCCCCCTGTCCCCCAGGTTTGACAACAAACTATTGACGATTACTTTGTGTACAGTCTTTCAATCAGTTTTGCACCAACTGTGATGCTTCCTGGAGTACCCAGGTTTGAGGCAACTTGCTACCACCTGCCCTTAGTGGGAGGAAGCCTTGTCTGTGACTGCCAAGGGTCAGCTCCCTGACTCCACCAGCTACAAGCAACACAAGTACTCCCTCTCAGCCCATACAGGCTCTGATGTCTGTCTGCAGGTAAGAAATAGGCACACTCCAACCCCTAAGCACTCCAGTCGTCCCCCTGGAGTGTCCAGCCCTTGTTCTGCTGGACACTCTGAGAATTCACAGATCTGCTGCTCCTAAAGGAACAGTATGCCAGCTTAGCAGTTTCACCTCCACATCACTGCTCCACTCAATTCATAGTGCTTAGATTTGTGTATAGTGAAAATAAGTGTTTAATAAAGAACAGAGATTCAAGAAGAAACCAGTAGAATTAATGGAAACGGTTACATATAAAATCATAACACTTTCTAGATTCTGAACTTAACTAACAAGACTTCTCCAGTTTCATAAAGGATAACTTGCCCAGAGTTGTTTTTTCTACCAGCATTAAACAGCCAGACCAGCTGTAATCCTCTGTTCATAAAACAATCTAGTTGGCAGATTGAAGGTACAGAGCTACACCTAGGTGACAGATATAGTTCAAACTATCCATTGTCTTCACTTGTAAACAGGGTATCTCCTGCTGTTTGTCTTTCCTGGATGGAATCTCCCCTGAGCAGTCACTTGATTAGCATTTTGTTCAGACTGTAAATAGGCATTCATTGTGAAGTATTCAATACTCAGTCTACATATAACCGGATGAGCAAATAAAGAAATTTCTTTCAGGCAGGAGATGATTCTCCTCTTCTGATGACCAGCCTCAACTTAAACATTAAAAGCATAACTTCTCTGTGTCTACTTACACATTTTGCAGTGATGATCGGTGTGACACAGGCTTTCAGTAGCAATCTTCCATGGCACCCTTTAACAAACTATGGAAACCAGATCCAAAGGATCTTGTGCCATTTGCCAGTGGGCACGAAGTGGTCCCTGAGTCACATCCACCTTCTAGTAATTTTCTCTAGACTACATTTCCCTGGCTTGCTTATGAGAATGTCATGTGGGACTATGTCAAAAGCCTTACTAAGAATAGGGGTATATCATGTCTACAACTTCCCCTCCTATCCACTAGGCAAGTAACCCTGTCAAAGAAGGAAATTAGGCTGGTTTGGCATGATTCATTCTTGATGAATCCATGTTAGCTATCGCTATCCTCTAATGCTTACAAATTGATTGTTTAATAATTTGTTCCAGTATCTTTGCAGGCGTCAAAGTTAGGCTGACTAGTCATAGATTCTTCAGGTCCAATTTGTTCCTCTTTTAAAAAGATGGTACTGTATTTGCCCTTCTCTTGTCTTGTACTAAACTGTAAACTTTTAAGCAAAAGAAAATAGAAATAGCTGTCATTTCATTTGTTAAAAATACACTGTGCTCTCTTTTTCATACACTGTACTGCATATGCGCGACGAAAATTAAATTAAAATAAAAAATGTTAAGTTCTTCCAATGAAGTTTCCTTATTTATATGCTTTGTAACTCAAAGTATTAACTACTGTCATTTCAGTTCCATTCCTTTAGTAGCCTTTTTCATAACCATAAAGTGAAGATAGTCCACATTTTCATGATGGGTGCCGTCTCTCTATTTGCATCATCAAATCACCTTGACTCAACAAAGAAAAATGGAAATATTACACATAGGATGCTGAATGAAAGCTTAAGAATGGGAACTGTAATCGGATCCACCCCCCCCTTATTTACTCTCAGGAAAGATAAAGCTTTAGGCTTCCTACTGTGCTCCCTCAATAAGGCCTGTTCAATCTGGAAGGCAGTGGGGGGAGGATTTCATTCATTCAAGGGGTTAAAAGGTCATTGGGTCCTTGAGGAGTTCTTAGCTGAATTGGTTCTTTTGACTGCTGACAAATGCCAGTTATTCCAGTAAAATGTCAGCCCAAATCCACTGTTAAATATTTGACCATGCTGAAAGATGTTACATCTCTTCTCTCTTAAATGGAGCAATGGGAGATTGAATAGAATTTTCTAAATTTGTATACAGTGAATAGTTTAGTAATTTGCAATATTAAGAAAAATCATTCTATTTGTGGGGCATTGGATTATGCACCTAAATGGCAAACACTTTTCAAAGCACATTTAAACTAATAATAAAGAATAATAAAAACCCTCTGTGCTGCTCTGGATTAAATCATATTGGTCACATTGAGCTGTCCAAATTGTTGAGTGTAGCTACTAGGAGCTGTCCAGCACTGATCAGTACTAATTATTCATGCACAAATTTATAAATAAGTGTGTGCCATTTTAGGAGGGTTAATATTTTTATATATTTAAGGCTTTTTGCGTGTGTTAATGCAGAAAAGGTGTCTCTGTACACAATCTGTAGATCTTTTTCTCATTTGTAGCAGTTTCTGTAAGTGAAATTCTGGCAACAGATCCATGTTTTAAGGCAGGTGTTGTAAAACTTTTTCCTAATGTGGCTCAGACTAGCATAATATATCCTGGATAATCACCATACATGATAACATGGACCATCTCATTCTCATTTGGAAAGGTGTTATCTTATGGCAATTACAGCAGGTGCTCACACATAAAAGTGACTGTAGCAAAATATTTACTATAATTTAGCAGTCTTTTAATGCAATTTAGTATCTGTAGACAAGGATAGTCAAATCCATGCAACCTGCCTGTGTTCTGTGAACTACCAGTGATCCATTCATCCTCACTGGTCTCCATCCTTATTCCTGAATCTATCAAGCTGAATCTACAACAGGGGTCGGCAACCTTTCAGAAGTGGTGTGCCGAGTCTTCATTTATTCACTCTAATTTAAGGTTTCGTGTAACAGTAATACATTTTAATGTTTTTAGAAGGTCTCTTTCTATAAGTCTATAATGTATAACTAAACTATTGTTTTTATGTAAAGTAAATAAGGTTTTTAAAATGTTTAAGAAGCTTCATTTACAATTAAATTAAAATGCAGAGCCCCCCGGACCGGTGGCCAGGACCCAGGCAGTGTGAGTGCCACTGAAAATCAGCTATCGTGCTGCCTTTGGCACGTGTGCCATAGGTTGCCTACCCCTGATCTACAACCTTCAGTTCACATATTACACGATCTGTAATATGACATGTACACATGTATATTTAATTAAATTTAGGGGCATTTAATCTAAAGTTGCCCACAGGTTTCTAGTGCCATTCCAGAACGTGCAGAATGGCTAGCCTTAAAACTCTGAAAACCAGGATATACAAAATTAAGGTACAGCCCATCCTTCCAGCACAGCCTTAACTCAGCTCTCATTTGAGCAATGCCCCCAACATACCGGTAACACATTAGCACTCTACCTTCATAGATGCACAGAGCACATGAGTACTGTAGGACAAAGTCTAACATCTTTTCTTTGCTAAGACAAAACTTGAATGTAAGGCATAGCAAACAGGAGCCAGGCATGCTCAAACACTGTCTACTCCACACAAATCATCCCAGATGTGCTAAATATGATCACCCCTCTGAGGATTCTTTCTGAGATGCTGCCTTCACTTATCCTCCACTAAGCCCTGGAGACTACTGTCATATGCCAGCAGAGTTCTGACAGTCTCCTTGGCAAGAAGACACCCTCCTCCACCTCCGGCAACCTACAACGTTCAGTGCTGAAATGAGCTCAAATCTACATCAGGGTACATGCACCTATTTATATTGCAGTCATAGCTCTACCAAGCTATTGTACTAATCTTGCTACCTTTCAATACAATGACACTTAACAGTGCATGCAGAAAAATGCTAAAATTCAAATGTGTGGAGTGGAACACAACACAATGTTATGTTCTTAGTCCTTCCTCAATCTACTTATTGTAGATTCATACCCTTTTTTATAGGGACCATTAAATCGTCTTGTCTGACCTCCTGCCTAATGCAGGCCTGAGAATTTCATCCAGTTACTTCTGGAATGACCCTGGTAAATTCTGATTGACTAAAGCAACTTCCCATAAGACATCCATTTTTGATGTGAAGACAAGAGATGAAGAACCTCTTCTCTTGTTAGTTTTGTTAACCTGTGCCACCACTATTACTGAACCATTTCTAGTGGCTGTTGCCAGCTCCAAGCAGGGCAGAATTCAGGTTGCATTGCAGGTGTGGCATGTACCTTAACTTTGCATTTATTGTTTTTCAGACGTTAAAGTTTAGCTGCTGTCTGCATTCTGGATGGGCAAGAGTGGAAAACCATAGTTCTGTATTAATTAAGCTTTTGGGTACTTAACTTCCTTGGTATTATTAAAAGTAATCTCTCAGCATCTCCAGGTACCACATCCCAGCTCTCCCCTCCACTGCCTCTGATTCCTGGGCAAGGATTACCCCAGCCACAGCATGAACTGGCTGTATATTTATGCCTTCGCTGTGCCTGCATCATCTCCTGTCTCTTCCTGTCCAGCACAGCCTGTCTCTTCCTTTTCTCCAGGGCGAGATCCCGGCTCCCTGCTCTCCCTGGTTCTGGGGGTCAATTCTGCCCTTTCCCTTCTTCCTTTTGTGTGATGCTCATCCTCCACCGTGTTATAACCCTGAGATATGGGGCTGTGAACAGGAAGGATCTTCCCCTACCCCCCCCCCCCTTCCCTCAGGCAGGACGGGGGGGGGGGACGACATGGGGCTGACAGGCTCCCATCCTTATTCCCATTAATTTCTCTCCACCTCATAATTCCCACTCCTCTGCTCCCAAGTTTCCCCCCCATCCCTAGACCCTCCTAGCACTGCTCCATCACTTCTTTCCATGTTTCCCCTCACCACTTTGACTCCCATATTTCCTGCTTTTCACCAGAAAAGTTTTAAGAATCTGAAAATGTTATGAGCATCTGTTCCATATTGGGGAAGCTGTGTATAAGAAACTCCTTGACCTGATGACTGAGCGACTTGCTTGCCTTTGATCACACTCAGTTCCATTGTTCTGGAAACATGATACATTATCCTTACTGTGAACTAGTCTTCCCTCTGTTAATCGATGCAACTTTCCTTGACAATACTTTTAAAGTAAAATCTGAGTTTACATATGGTGTTTTGAGCACTTTAAAATATCGCTCTTAAACCAGGTATTTTGGTCTCCGGGCAAAACTTCCAAAAGGAGCCCCTGCACAATGGCATCAGAAAGCAAGGAATGTGTACAAGGCACATTATCTGGAAACTGTCAAGGGTAGGGCTTGAACCTACAGTGCAGTGTAGAACTCAAGTTCAATGACCACACTCTGACAACAGCCTGCCTGGGAACCTTCTTGCTTCAACAGAGCCACTCTTGAGTCAGCATGTGGATTATAGAACATCTAGAATAGGTTTTTGTTGTGTTTTTTTTTTTAAGACAGTTAGCAACACTCATCCTATTTTAAATTTAACGATCAAGACAGAAAATACAAAATGAAAACCCAGTTATGTGGCTGGATTCCTAAATAAGGAGCAAAGAGGAAAGAGGTGGACTGTTGCAACTGAAAAGCTTCTGTAGGTTGTGGTAGGTCACAGAGTAAAATCCAGGCATAGATTTAAACTGTAATATGTGGGCAAAAGGCAGCTATTATGCTGCTGCATGCTGTCTTTTGCCTGTTTGAGAGAGGGGTTTGTAATTCAGGCAGACTGGTAAATAGCGATACATAGAAGAAGATGGAAGCAGTGAAGGACAAGAGGTTATTACTGAGGTGGTGACATAGGAGCCTACCCAGAACTGAAATACTAAACCTAATGGAACTAGAGCACTCTATAATTCAAGGAGGACTTAACGTGAAATTCTATGGCTAGAGTGGTTTAACAACCACAGGAAAAGTGGAGGTTACCTTGCATTGTGAGATGGATGGAATCTCAATTTAATATGAGCGGTTACGGTAAGCTACATAGAGAGCCATGATCTGAGGATACCGGTATAATTCAGGGAAACGGGGGTATCTAAAGCCAGAATTTTCAGGGCTGCAAGGTGGGGAGGAGCAATCCTCTGTCTTGGAGACAAACTAAAGATTTGTCATTTACATTTTCAGATTGTTAGGTGCTGTGATAACCTACAACTACAAAACCGGGCAGGTATTTGTTAAATGGCCTTGGTTTCCTTCTCCTGATCAATCAGCATTTTTCATAGTCTTTCTTAAAAACGTATTGTGTTCTGGTCTCTTGGACCCTCAAGTTGGGAGGGTAAAGTTCTGCATAAATTCTTCTTGCACAACTGTGATACAAAATCTTCAAAATACACACAATAAGAGGCATTGTAGAAAAGTTCATTTTAATTTTTTTTAAATAACTGCACTATTGTCTACAAATGAAGGAAGAATGGAAAACATACTCCTTCTGGCATGCTTGTGCCTTCCCATATACAAAGAAGGGGACAGAATTCTGCATTAAGATTTAAGTGGAAATATGGAAACAGAATTTGGGTCTTAATGGATATAAGATCTTTTGGACTACAACTTACTATAAGTACATGAAGATCATTGGTTTTATTTAAGAATGCAATTTAAAATAGATCTGCATCTTAATCAACCTCTATTCACAATAGGCTTATTTTCAGGGTCATGGATGGAAGCAGATGGGTCGGCACTGAGGCTAATTCTGCAGCATCTGGCAGAGGCTTAAAGAAAGAAATGATTGGGAAAGGTGGAACACATACACTAACTTATTACAAATAGTCAGATGACCACTTAACATAAAATATAATCAAATTGTGCCAGTCATGGCCTATCTACCAACAGGTATCTCTGAAGCAATAAAAAAAAAATCATGATGTCTTATATGTCTTGCAATGTTCCTCCCAATGCCATAAAGGATGGTGATCCTACCATACTTAGTCTTATTTCCCCGGTCCCTCCCCACACTACACTCACAGCTTTTCCCTATCAGGAGAGAAATCTTTATTTTAGTTGAGAGTAACATCAAAGTCAACAGTTTGAATCTGTCTTTAAAAAAAATCAAATTGCTTCCGCTTCTAGAGAGTGCAGGGGGATAACTCGGTGGGTTGCAGTCTCCCTTCCTGAACACTTGTGGGAAAACTTTGCTTTGGTGAGTTTGTAAATTTCTTTTTGTGTCTTGCAGCATCAGCTACACATACATGATGTTGTCTTTAAATTTTACTATTGCTCTTAGCATACCAACGATCTAAAGCCGCTATGAAGACTGGAAGTCTCCCATTGGTCTTAGAGAAAAATCTCTAGCTCACTTTAAAATGTGGATGAATATCTGAGAGATTGCATTCTCTCATTCAATAAAAGGCCTGCATGGGGCAATAGTATAGAATTCGTTTTACAAGTTTCTTGATGCTGCAGTTAGTATTGTAACTGCCCGGCCTTTCCTACTTTGTTAACGAGATGATCAGTACGTTCCAGACTTACTCCAAAGATTATATTTTTTTACTAAACTTTTTTTTAGTAACGCAAAATGGAATGTTATGCAGAGCTTCAGATTTTATTTTCTGGATGAAAAATAAACTTGGCTATTTCCCTTTTTTGTCTGAAGAGAATTTAGACCTTGAGATTAGAGAAATTCCAGTTTCTCCAACAAGAGGACTTGTACATATGTTTTTTCATAGTTTACTAGAATTGAGGAGAACTGTTTAAAACAAAAACCCGAAGCTATCAATATAAATAATACAGAACTTGTTTGTGTTTAGGTTATTTTAAAACCTTATTTAGAGGGATTTTTGTCATTGATAGAAAAGTTTTCTTTGCTCAGTTTTTGACTTTTTTTTGGTTTCCAAATTCCACTAATTACCATACTAGACATTTTTCATGACAGCCGCCCCAAGAAAATGTGCATAAATTGACCTACCTAACCGACTCCTGAGTATTCTCCCATTTTGCATTATAATCCACTGCAGGTTACATTCATTATGCTGACTAGACAATCTGTGTCTTATCGCTAACAATATGTGGAATTTAGATGGGATTTTTATCAAGTTTTTCACACTAGATTAGAACTGGATTTCTTATGTTTTGCCCCCCCCCTTACTCTTATGATGTCCAAGGATCAGATTCTGTCCACCCTTCTTTCCTGTCAAGTCCCAGCTATTTTTAGTCCTAGCTACTGTAAAACCTTACCCTTTTCCGTACATATCCTCCTGGCAATTGAGATTATCTAGAGTTCTCAGGTTTATTCTGTCAGCAGGTCATTTGTAGTGGAGGATCTCTGACTCCTGAAACTCTCTTCACTTGGTATTTTACTGGAGCCTGAATTGGTTATCCTTCAAGGTATTGTGTAAAGTCCATGTTTACCCAGGCCTTTCCCTGGATGTGGCTTGGCTATGCAATTATGATTTGCTTGCTTCTAAATACTTTTTATAGTTTCAGAACTTTCTCCTGTTCAGTGAGAGAATTTCATAGATTCTTAAAGTGCAGATGAGAGACCTCTTAGGTTGTCGTTGTTGTTAGCACAAGGATGTTTCTAGGTGCCACCACAGCATAAATGACTAAGTGCTGTACAAACAGAAAATGACAGATCCTGCCCCAAAGAGCTTACGGTCTAAAACGGATTCTCAAACTTCATTGTACCATGACCCCCCTTCTGACAACAAAAATTACTACATGACCCCGGGAAGGGGGATCGAAACCTGAGCCCTGCTGCCCTGGAGAGGGGTGGGTGGGGGGGAAGCAAAGCCAAAACCTGAGCCCTGCTCTCTGGGTGGGTGGGAGGGGCAAAGCCCATGGGCTTCAGCCCCGTGCAGGGGGCCTGTAACCTGAACCCTGCCATCCAGAGCTGAACTCTCCGGCTTCAGCTTTGACCCTGGGTGGCAGGGCTCAGGCAAGTCTAACGCCAGCCCTGGCGACTCAATTAAAAAGGGGTCGCAATCCACTTTGAGGTCCCGACCCACAGTTTGAGAACTTCTGGTCTAACATGATCCAGAACTGGTGAATGATAAAGAAATAGCTTGGATGAAGGAGACAGGGTTACAAATAAGAATTGCCTTCAATTTAGCCAGTCAGAAGTAATTACAACTTGCCATCTACCTTGCCATTGTCAGGTTGTACTTTACTGTATGCACCATCAAAGAGGCGAGTTTTGATGGACTTTAAGGCAGACAAGATGGTCTGCTGGTGGCTTTATGGATTTTGGTTTTGAACAAATTTTGTGAGTGCTCGTGTGTGGCTGCAAAATTACTCTAATCTATGGCAGCAGCAGGAAAATGGTTTTGAGACTGGAGTGCATAGTTAAGTACCTTATTAAAATGCTGAGGATCATGCTCAAGTTCTTGTCTCAGACACGCTTATTCTTCACCTATGCATTCCCTCAAATCCCACCCTCACAGCTCCTCTTTTGTACCCTGCCCACTTTCAAGAAAGGAAATGTGTGTAGGGGACTTGTAACTCTACTCATTGAGGAGACTATGCCCAACTCCCATCTTCCTTGCAGACCAAATATAGCACCTACATGCATGGGCATGCAGCCTCCTATGTGGGGGATTCTTTGTGACACCTGTGCTAGATTCTTTGAGGTGCTGAATACCCTCTACTCAGCCACTGAAAATGAAAGAACTCTGAGCAGTGCGCAACCCTTTGCAGGGTTGAACCCTTAGCCTCTTGGAATGCCACACTTTCTATCTATAAAATAAGTTGTTGTTGTTTATCTATTAAAAAGTGAATTTTAACAACTACATAAGATGTGAACTTGGGAGGGGTTGGGCAAATATGTTTCACCAAAACAAGTCACAAGAAGATGTGATATAATTAAGTGTTTTTATATAGAAGATCTACATGATCATTACACTGATCACATTTTAACATACCGTATATGAACCCAGCCAGCCAAATTACTCCAAGAGCAGCAGCAATAAGGATAAAAGAAAAAACTGGACCCTGGATCTTATGTTCCAAATTAGTTGTTCATACTCAATCTTTATTTTAATAGGATTCTCCTTAAGGCAGTCTATTCCTATGTATGGCCCAATTCTGCAATGTTCTGAGCTCCTCTTGAGATACTAAACACCCTCGGCTCCCACTGAAGTCAATGGAAGCAGAGTGCTGAGCATAACGCAGGCCCATAGGATACTGAGATTTGTTGGGTCTTATTCTCCACTCTTACACCAGTTTCGTATTGGTATAACTAGTTAACACCTTAAAAATATGTTGACATAAAACTGATATAGTAAAGTGTATATTCGGGCCGATAAGGTTTTTAAATGGTGTTCAAAAACATTATTTAAAAAAAATTCCAGGAGTGAAGCTCGAAGTAAATGTGTGTGTTTTAATGTTTGTGTATTTAATAGCACCTTCCACATCTTGTTTTCCATAATGAGAATTTGGCCATGATACTCCTACCACTTTCTCTGTTCTGCAGAGCTCAGTTCCTATGGTTACCCAGCCCTTTGTGGTGTGACAAAGGTTGGCATTCTGATTCTCATGAGCCAAATTCTGCCCTTTGACTCTCCCCTTTTCACACCCCTTGCTAAGCTTGGCCTGTTGCTAGGCTTGAAGGCCTGACAGCAAGGGGGTTCCCATGGTAACAGGAATGAATCTAAAAGGAAGGAAAGAGTGAATAGAGGCACAAAGGCCTGGTTAATTTGAATTTGAACAAGGAAGGAAGGCTTCTTGTAGTTCATCTTTGTGTACTGAAGGAACCTGAAATTTATCTTTTTTAAAAGTTGCTTTTCAATTTGTAAACTTGTTTATATTCCCTGTTATTTGATTTATAGAACAAAAGTTGTCGTGTGAGGCATTGAGCAACAAAAAAACATCTTTCTCTTTAAATTCAAGGACAGGATTCTGATCAAGTACGTTTTCTTTTTCCCCCATAGACCCAAAACATTTGTATCGTCTTTCTGCACCATTATATGCATATATGGCTTTGATTCGATATTAGTTTACATATGTTTTTGTTTGAGATGCTTTCAATATAAATTTTTGTGCAGCCTTTTTCTAAAAAAAAAAAAAAAAAAAAAAAAACCCAACAAAAGCAGACTTTTTTTTTTTTTTTTTTTTTTTTTTTAATGAAGTGGTAATCATCAATAGTTCAGGTTTCAGGGTTTTAGTTTAGGTTTTAGTCTCTAAGGTGCCACAAGTACTCCTATTCTTTTTATCAATAGTTCAGAATCTGTAGAAACTTACAAGTAAGGTCCCATGTAGTTAGATCCCTCCTGGTGCAGAATCATTTCCTGCTGTACATCTAGTGATTTTTGTTGTTTAATCTAGACATGTGTAACTCTGTAATATAATTGCATGGAAAAAAGGCAACAACTGGATTTTGGTCTCAAGCTTCTAAGGGTTTATCGTAAACAATTACGAAAAACGTTTTTAAAAATTATGAAATATCAATTGCCTTGAGACTTATTAGCTGCATATGTTATGGAGATGTAGGTTAACAATTCAATAGTTAAAGTTTTTGTTGAGATTTGTATTTAAAGCAGGATTAAAATCTGGTATGTTCTGGGCAAGTTTTTAACCATGCTGCAAAACTAGTTGGTGATAGACTTTTTTTTTTTTTTTAAGTCTAAAGAAAACAAGCATTATTTAATCTAAAAGTGTGTAAACCAGAATAGCCTTTGGCCTTAAGACTTTTCTCTTTGAATAGCAGACACTTTTTTTTCAGTTTATATATTTGTTTAGTACACGGAAGACCTTCTCAGTCTTAACATTTCTGCTGTATCTCTACTTGCTGAGGCAAAGAGGCCCATTATAGGGAATGGCTTCTCTAATTGTTCAGTAATTAAATACTTTAAACAGAATTAAAATTTTTATTAAAGCTAATGTTACTAAACTTGATCTTAGCTCTGAGGAATGTGTATCATGGTGGATTCCATTTCTTTTAGAAGTAGAAAGTAACCATTTCAACTAAATGGGCTCCGTTTTCAGCTAGGACATTTAGGCTGACTTGCAGGGAGTAACAGTCTGCAAAATTCCTTCTGACTAGAGACTAAGGATTAAAATTTTCAAAACTGCCATCTCTTAGTCATTCCTGAAAATTTCATCCAGTGTCCTTGTGCTTGCCTGTACAGCACCTATCACACAATAGGCATTACTTACATAATAGCAAGATTTGAAATGTTGATCCACAGATTCAGATTGCCAGATCAGTTGTCTTTATTTTGGATTCCATGCTTATGGAAGCAACCAGTAATATTGTATTGTACTATTGTAAGTAGTGATTCTGTGCCAGCTACACTACTCAGCATAACCTCTGTTATTACATGCTCTGCACATATGGACGTCCAATGTTTCATTGGAACATAAGCCCTTTGGGACAGGACTGGGCCATCTTATGAGTTCTGTTCAGGGAACAGCATATTGCCAACACTCAATACAATAGTGACAAGGATTTGGACTTCCTTATTTTTTGCTATTGATATAATTCTCCTTCGTCTTTCACCTGAAGCTGCAAGCTTTAATTTGAGCAACAATAGTAAAACAGTTTTTGTCCTTTTGAGGCTTTTATGTCCGAAAACTGCGAGGAAAATCTTTATATTTAATCACTGTTAAAATAGCAGGGGTATTTAAAATAATGTGATAATAATGGCCAGTCAGTCTTGTTTAGCCTACTGGAGGATAAAAAGAACAGGAGTACTTGTGGCACCTTAGAGACTAACAGATTTATTAGAGCATAAGCTTTCGTGGACTACAGCCCACTTCTTCGGATGCAGTCCACGAAAGCTTATGCTCTAATAAATCTGTTAGTCTCTAAGGTGCCACAAGTACTCCTGTTCTTTTTGCGGATACAGACTAACACGGCTGCTACTCTGAAACCTACTGGAGGATAGTATACTGTGTATGGCGTCCCTTAGTGGACGTTGGAGGAATCAGTTCATTTATATAGTTTCCCAACCTTTCAAGGTAAATGTACTAGTTTACTTGAGTACCAGTATGTGCCCACTTCTTCCTTTGTGTGTGTTTTTTCTCTTTTTCACCAACAGAAGTTGGTTGAATAAAAGATATTACCTCATGTAACGATGCTGCCTTTGGTGGGACACAACTGAGAGTACCAATTCAGGACAAATTGCTTAGAGCAGGACAGTCACAGCCCAAGGCTGGGGTCCTTTGCACACCAAACCAGCCAAACAGAGAGGACTTCAGTCTCACCCCACTGGCTAACCATAAGTCATACAAGCAATTCCCTTAGACACTCCAGTTTCCCAGTATCACCACCAATGCCACTCATTATGGGGACGAATGGTTATGAAAACCAATACCCCAGTAAAAGAAAAATGGTTCTCCCGATCCCAAAGGACCAAGCCCCGGACCCAGGTCAATATACCAGTCAGATCTTACCCACAAATCACACTGTTGCCAATCCTTTAGAATCTAAAATATAAAGGTTTATTCATAAAAGAAAGAAGTATAGATGAGAACTAAAAATGGTTAAATGGAATCAATTACATACAATAATGGCAAAGTTCTTGGTTCAGGCTTGTAGCAGTGATGGAATAAACTGAAGGATTGAAGACAAGATGGAGGAGATGCAGCAGCCTTTTATAATCTCTTGCCATGTGGCCTCTGCTTTCTTTGTTCCAGATACAAGCTATCCAGCACATGGCATGGAAAAACCTTAGAGTTCTGTCCATAGGCATGTCCCTGCCTGCCTTGCTGAGTCACAAGGTGTATCTGCCTTCTCTCAATGGGTCGGTTGTATAGCTGATGGTCCTTAATGGGCCATCAAGCAGGCTAGACATTGCTGATGCCAAATTGTCTGGGGTGTCACCCAAAAACATAGCACAAGTTTGAAATAGAGACAGTATATAGAGCCAATACTTTAAATACAAAAATGATACATGCATACAGATAGCATAATTATAACCAGCAAATCATAACCTTGCCATAGACACCTCACATGACAACCTTTGTACAATATTTGCTGCAAATATATAACAGTGGTTGCAACAACGATCTATACGGTCACAGTTTGTCAATAACGTCATACCTCACCCACTGTCTCTCAAATATCCTGGGACCGACGCGGCTACAACTACAGTGCATACAAAAATGAGCTAGGCTACTTACAGAAATAAATATAGTCCTTGTACCAAAGTCCTTACAATCTAAATTTAATATAACGCAAATGGTCATAGTTAGTAATATTACTGAGCTACTCAATAAGGCTTGTACACATATTGTTTCATGAAGCATGCATGGGCTGCTTGCAAAACTAGGATTAGGGGATGCGCTGGTTCCATTGTGAATTAGATCATAGCAGACCGCAATGGTGCACTGGACTCAGGCCAAGGGTTATTTTGAAGGACGAGTTCATCTCTTGTTAGTTAATAGACTCCCATTTTTCTTTAGTGGCAATGGAATTATTCCCTAAAGTAGGGTGGGAGAGCCCAGCACAGGCATTTGTAAAGCCTGAAGTACCAGTGGTACTCAATGGCTCCAGTACTCAAAAGTTTGCTCTTTAAAGGGTCTCTGGTGGAAAAGTGGTGTTGGAAGTTGAGTAGAATTTAGTGGATTTAAAGATTCTCAATTGCAAAGGATGAATATAGTTATAGCCTAAAGATTCAGTGAATGACCACTTGATTTTAAAATATTTGCTCAAAATGGAAAATTAATTGCTACCAGTAGCATTCCAGTTGTAGAAAACAAAGTTGCTGACTCTTGTGATATTTGTTGTTTTAAAGCCCCAGCCCCTGCAGTCAGATTGATTAGGTTGGTTAATTTTAATGTTTTAACTGGACAGTATAAAGGCCACCAAAAGCATTGTGCCTCCATGATGTTCTGTCCTGAACCAAATTTGGTGCAGTATGGGGTAGGATGCTTGTGAGGGACAGATGTCTGGAAGGTGTCAGACATCGGGTTTTAGGTCTTCCCACAGGTGCCAGGGGAACATGGGTTTCTTCCATCCTGTTTTCATTGGGTCAATGAGTTAGTCTATGGTTTCAAAAGATGAAAGAGTTGTGGTAATCTGTCAGCGCTGAATGCCTTTTAGGGCTAACCCACGTTGACCCTTGGGGTCTCTGCATCTGTTTTGTAGCTCTGGGCCTGAGAGAGTCCAAACAGCAAAAAAGAGAGAGATTTTTCTTGTCATCTATCCTTATTTCCTTCCAGAATTCAAGCTGATGGGACAAGCCCTTTTTGTATGTAGCTTGTTCATGGGTGTGCAGGGGCAAGTAGCAAAAGTCTTTGTATTGTGATGTCCCACAATGTCCCATTTAGTTTTGATAGTTCTTCCTGGTGGGCCAGAGGTAATTCCTTTAATAGGAATTTAGCATTTTGCACTAGTAAAGTTTTTTATCTTGTTTTGAGTTGTAGTTCAGAACAAACATTTTAAAGTATTACCTTTATAGCATGGGATACAGACATAAGCAGGGTTAATACATGCAGCAACTTACAAGCACTTCATAAAGTCTAAACACATTGTTATAAGTCCAATACCCATCTTAACCATACTAACACACAGGTGAGCTGGACTGGTTTCCAGCAATGAATTTCAGTGCTCAGCTAAGGCCTAAAGTTCGGCCTGGTTTGCCAGGGCTACCCACCTTAAATGTCTAAGTTCACAACTGATCCATCTACTTTCACCCTTGTATTAATTGTTCCTTAATTATGTGCATTGAGACTGCTGCAAATCATAACTTTGAATTCATTAGGCCAAATTCACCACTGACTTAAGTGGGAATAAAAGTGTTGAAGTCAATGAATTTAGCCCTTTAATTTCTGTGTGTTTTTATATATATATATATATATATAACCATAAAGTAGCTATTTGAAAACTCCTTATGTTCTAAACTGTGGTGATTCATACTTTTTATATACAGCTTGAAATATTGCATATTAGGCAATTTGAATTTGAAATACAGTATACTAGTGTGTTAGCCTTCAAGGTGAATCACTTCCTGTGTGATTGGTACTACGTAAATCATCTTTATCCTGTCACTAATAAAAATGAAAAGCTTTGGTAATCAAATATTTTCAAGTGTATTTCTTCCCTCACAACTTAACCAGGGGCTTGAAAAATTTACTTAACACCAACTAGTTCGTTTTTTCTCTTGGTTGCCAAACTGAAATACATTGATTCCCCTTCTGGCCCATCTCCTGCTTTCTAGGCATTCCTTGGTCCTGAAGACTTTGTCCAGTTGGCTGAACTGTGCCCCAGTTTAATGCCAGCCTCCCCCTTCCTCACCACACTTCTTCCTCCCACACAAATGCCAAATAAGTCATGCTTCTTCCTTCCTCAACGTAGAATTATTTCTTTTATTTATTACTGGGCATCCTCCAAAAATAAACCAGCTTATGCTACTCACCCCTCACCTCCCTCAAGTCCATAGAATCCTCTGCTGGGTGGCAGAAGTGGAGTACATGCTCTCTTCTGTGGTGGGTAGTGTTGGTGGATGGCCGTGATATGCAGAACTGTGTGCTGGGTGGTTCCAGGGGTGATACCTCCTCTTCCTCCAGGGATTGAGGGATAACTGCCTTTGCTCCAATCGCCCCAGTACTCAACTTCTGCAGCAGATCCCATCTCCCAACCAACAGTCACTGCATGCTAATTTGATATTAATTGGATGCATTGTAGGCTTTTTTTTTTTCTTCTCCCTTCGGTACTTGAGGAATTCTCATGAGCCCATTACAGCATAGGTGTAGAGTGAGAAGAGGAGTCTCAGCTGGCTGATCAGAACTCTAACATTTATCTTAGCAAATGAAAATTGTTACCATGACAACACATAGGCATTCATCAGCTCCTAAAACATAAAGACCCTATTTAGTAGAAGTGCAAATTTAAAAGATGAACCACTACCCTTTTCAGTACCTCTAATCAGGACTGAAGAATTAAAAATTAAGTGAGAAAGCCGTTCTGTTGTGAACAGATGGCTTTTCTTTATAGTCCTATAGGCACAAATTAAACATACATTTGCTGCCTTTTGACCACTTTGATCTTTACACTTTCTTTTCAAAACTAAGAAATTGTGCTGTACACAACTGTCTGCAAAAATTCCCCATATGTTAGAGCACCCGTTTATTCTGAGGCTGCTGCCATGTATTGTGAGGTGCCATCACTCCTCTCAAATCCCCTTTGTTCCATCCCATAATCTACTTCTTTTTGCACCATTTTTCTTTCTCGCTGTCATCTCACTACCAGCTACATGGATCCCATACTAATTAGCAGAGCTGTCCTGTCTGTTTTAAATACAGGGCAGGGCACTTTTTGGTGTTTGCGCAACCAAAGTGGTAGTACTGAGTATGACTGCAAGAGAGAGAGACTCCAGCTGGTAGAGTTAGAAGCAGCCGAAGCAGGGACTGGTGCCCTGGTGGGAGGGAGTAAAATAGTGCCCAGCTGGGCTCACCCATTCTGGACCCAGAACTGTGCAGGGAAGACACTCAGGGGGCACTTGGATCCACATGGTGCCTCCCTCCCTCCCACCCTGTGGACTTGAGAGAAAACTGTAGAGTGGAGCCATCCAGACCCTCCAGCTGGTAGTGGCAGAAGCAGACAAAACAGGGGCCTTTTGGCCCTTTGGATATTCAGAGAACTTTCTACAGTTTTAACTGGACCATTTCTGCCCTGTGCTCGTTGGCTGTTTGCTCCCCCTCTTCTTCCCTCATAGTCTCTTCACCTCACTTTACTCCATACCTGCCCTGTTATCCTCTTCTACTCTGTCCTGTCATCCTCCTCACCTTTCCCTCCCTTAGGTAACCCCTCCGCGCCCCCCCCCCAAAAAATTGTGGGACTAACATGACATTTTCTGTCATCATGTGGATCGCTGTGCTTTTATGTTGTACTCTTTCCCCACCCTGTGTCTGTCTGGTCTATCATAGATTGTAAGCTTTCTGAGGCAGGGGCTGTCTACTACTGTTTATATAGTTCCTTGCACAATGGGGCTCCATTTTTGGTTAGCCCTTAGGCACTACCATAATAAATAAGAGAATGAACAACCGGAATACCTGAGGTATTTGTTGACCAACTGTACAGGGTGGAGCAAGTGGTTTGGGGCCCATTCTACAAGCATCAGGTGATAGGTCTGGATTGTGATGCAGGTCTGGGAAAACCAACAGCACCTCCAGAGCTTTTGGATGCAAAAGGACACTTTCCTGGAATTGTGTGATGAGCTCACCCCAGCACTGTAGTGCACAGATGATAAAACGAGAGCTGCTCTTACAGTGGAAAACTGGTAGCAATCACTGTCTGGAAATTTGCAACTCTAGATTACCTCCAATTGGTAAAATCAGTTGGGGGCTGGAAAATCGCTACCATGGAGGCAGTCATCCAGGTGTGCACGGCAGTTAAGCACGTTCTGCTCCTCAGCGTTGTCATGAAAAATGACAACTAGGAAATAATAGATGGATTTGATGCAATGGGCTTCCCTAACTGTGGTGAGGTGATAGAGGAGATGCATATTCCAATATTGGTCCCCCTGATCTTTCCTCTGAGTATGTAAACAGAAAGGGGTGGTTATGCAAGTGTTGGTGGATTACTGTGTATAATTTACTGACATCAGTGAAAGTCCACAGTACTCACATTTTTGAAAGTTGAAAGAAGGGACATACTTCCCAGACTATCCTATTGACATTAATGGGATTGCAATGCCAATTGTGATTCTCAAGAGTCCTTTGTTTCCCAGGCTCATGAAGCCGTATACTGAACATCTGGACAGAAGTAAGGACAGATTTAACTATTGTCTGAGCTGGTGCAGGATGGTTGGGAAGTGTGCTTCTGGAAGATGGAAGGAGATATCTCAGGATGAGTGTAGACCTCAGTGAGGAAAATATTCCGTTTATTGATGCATATTGTCTATTGCATAACATCTGCAAGGCTGGGGCGGGGCATGCTTTTGCCAGAATGGAGGGATGAGGTGGACAAGCTGTCTGCTGACTTTGAGCAGCCTGACACAAGATCAATTACTAGTGCCACCACGGGTGCTGTGTGATTGAGGGGAACGTTAGAAGCACACTTGGGCAGGATGCACTAGCCACACAGTTGTTACTTTTGTGTTGGTGCATATACAGTCATTGGTTTATCGATGAGGTTTATCGGTGTGGACATTGCTTTGGGGATTTTCATATCTGTTGGGATGCAAAGAAAATCTGGGGTTTCACGAAGCAACTTTTTAAAAGCATCATTTACAAATTTTATTTTTTTTAAAAGAAGTGCAAGGTGAGGTCATACAGCTGCATCACAGTGAGCATCAGGGGTGTGTGTGTGTGTGTGTGTGTATGTATGTATGTATATAATTGTTCCATGGTGTAGAATGCCAGGGATACTGCTCTTGGGAGGATTGGCGTTCTGGGGCCCTTGGGGCAGGGGGAAGTCAAGGGGTGAATGGCACCAGCCAAAAGGAATTGTTCTCCAGGATGTGTAATGGCTGCTGGGTTGCTGACCATGTAGGTGTTTTGATCAACTAGGGGCTCTAGCATCTGGGTCTGTTTCAAGAGCATCCTGATGTCTTTGGACACTCATTGGTCCTTCTGTGGTTTGAAGCAAGGAAATTTCTGGTGTTATGGTTGGTTGGTTTTTTTTTGGGGGGGGGGGGGGGGGGGGCTTGTTGCTTAGTACTGCCATTTCATGCTCTTGAAATAAAGCTGCCAGTTCAAAACATTGCCTGTGGCCATGTGTGGCTGCCATTTTGAGAGGGGGAATTGGGGGAATGTAAAGGAGGGAAGCCCTTTTTCAGGGGCAAATTATGGCTAGCACTACTGGGGCAGTCCTACTAAATTACACCTACCTGAGACCCTTTTAGCAGTGTTTTCTTGGCTTTATGGGTCCTGCTGTGTCTGAAAGAGCACCTGGTTCTTCATCACAGCAGCATCTGCATCCCTGTTTTAAGCAATCTCTGTGGTTGCCAGTTCCAGATTGCCCTCCAACACAAGATGTCTGCATGCTTTGGCAGGAAGGTGGTGGGGTCCTGACTAATTATGGTATTCAGCTGTTCATAATAAGTATATTTCTTGGGGACAACAGACTAGAGATTATACTCCTTTGTTTTCTGGAAAGCCAGCTGCAGCCTGACACTGTCCATGCTGTACCCATGATCAAGGAAATCAAGAACCTATCTCTTAGACCATGTAGCAGCACGAGGGTGAGCTCAAGCCATACTGGGTAGGTGAGCATGCGAGATGGGCTAGCAGGAAAACAAGCATTGTCAAAACACACTGGGGATTTTAAATGGGGAGGGCAAAGGGCGGGCTTTTGTTTGCTGCGGCTATGTTTACATTAGAATGCTACAGAAGTGAAAGGGACTCTTTCATTACTAGAGTAAACCCACCTCTCTGAGAGGTGGTAGCTAGGTTGACAGAAGTGGTGTCTACACTGGGGTTCAAAAAAGAACTAGATAAATTCATGTTGGATAGGTCTATCAATGGCAATTAACCAGAATGGGTAGGGATGGAGTCCCTAGCCTCTGTTTGCCAGAAACTGGGAATGAACAACAGGGGATGGATCACTTGATCATTACCCGTTCTGTTCTGTTCATTCCCTGTGGGGAACCTGGTATTGGCCACTGTTGGAAGACAGGATATTGAGCTAGATGGACCTTTGGTCTGATCAAGTACGGTGGTTCTTATGTTCTTATGTTTAGGTCAGCTTAATTACATTACACAGGGCTTGAATTTTTTCACCGACCTAACTTTGTGGTGTAGACAAGACTGCACATTTTTAAAAACCCATGGCAGAGAGACTGAGTCTGGATCTATAGACTCAGGCTTGTGCTACCATGTTAAAAGTAGTGGTGTAGACATTACAACAAAGGATGGAGTCTAGGGAGAGGGGTGGGCTTCACCAACCAAGCTCCAGCCCAAGTCGCAACGTCTACACTGCTGCTTTTAGCACCATAGTGTGAGTCTGTAGACCCGGCCTGTGAAGGCTTCATTGGCAATAAATGAGGGTTTTGTCAGAAGGATTCAAAACTGAGAGTGGAGGCTTGCAAAGCTGTGTTAAGTGTTTCGTTTCAGCACGACTACTACATTCTTGCTTCCTTTGAGCTGTGACTTGGATTACAAACAAATGGAGAAGAGGAGGGCTCCCAAAATGTCATTATTCTTGTCTGTCTAATTTGGAGGGGGCACAGGAGGTTACATTCACATACCAGTTTTTCTTGCTGTAGTAGTAACATACTGACATAATTAGACTTGCTGTAATTCTTCTTTGAGTGATGGCACATGTCCATTCCACTTCAGATGTGTGCCCCCACAGCACCAGAGTCAGATTTTTTTTTCCCCTTAGCGGTACCTGTCAGGTGATAAATGCACCTTCTGTTGCCTCCTGCTGCTCCATGATGGTATAAAGGGTGGAGTTGCCACAGATCCCTCTGTTCCTTTTTACTACCTATGTCCATAGTTGGAGAGCTTTACCTTGCTTCTGCAAGTTTCTCCCCTTTATAGGTGTTAGGGACTGAGACATGGGTAGTCAGGCCTAGTGGCTGGAGCAGGAGACAGAAGCTGGGAGTTGGAGCCAAGGTCAGAGCCAGAGTCTGAAGCTGAATGCCAGGGTTGAGAGTCAGAGCTAGAATCAAATTCAGAGATTTGAGTCAAGTATCAGAGCTGGCATCTGAGTCAGAGAACAGGTGCAGGGCTCAGGAGTCAGGCAAGAAAGCAGGGTCCTATGTAGCAGGACCAGTTGCATGGACAACTTCCTATGCCCCCTTTCTAGCTTAAATAGAACAGCCAGATTGATGGATGGGACCAGGCGCTCCTCCCATCAGGACTGCTATGGTTATTGCCTCTCATAGGGTTAGGGTTCCATTATCCACTGAGCCTGCCAGTCTCTGGCAACTCACTGGATGGCATCGGGGATACGGCGATTGCCTGGAGACCCCAGGACCTGGGTTCAGGACCCATGGCTCCTCTCACTAGGGCATTTATCTTCTTTCTGTAAATAATTTGTGGTATTTCTTAGTTAGATTAGTATAAGTTTCCTTTGTTTCTTGGAGTGTTGGTTCCCTCTTATTTACAGGTGCTGACACCTGATACTGAGTTATGCCTCATCTCAGTGTTTAAGCCTTGTGCCAGCTGCAAGAAATCTATGCCGGTGGGTGACACTCATTCCGCCTTCTTTAAGTGCCTTGGAGAGGGTCACATTAGAGATTACTGCCAGATTTGCAAGGATTCTAAGCCCCAGACAAAAAAGTACAGAGAGATGGCACAACACCAACATGAACATAAGAATGGCCATACTGGGTCAGATCAGTATCCTGTTTTCCAATAGTGCTTGGTGCCAGATGCTACAGAGGGAGCGAACAGACCAGGGCGATTTATTGAGTGATCTATCCCCTGTTGTCCAGTCCCAATTTATAGCATGTTTCTAATGGTCAGGTGACTCATGGTCATCCTCGGAGCCTGAGGTAGGCTCATATGCCCCTCCTGAGACACATGACAGCACTCTCATTCTCCTTCAAGGAAATTTGGTTATTGGTACCCACTAGATGGACAGAGATAAGGACCCTTGGAGCAGTCATGGCTGGAGTCCTATGCTGTATCCATGGCCTTACTGGAACCCTTGGGACATGCCTCCTATTTCCAGATCTTCCCTGGTTCCTAAGACTTCTAGATCTTTGGACAGGATGTATGAGTTCACATGAGGTGATCGAGGAGGTTGTCTTCAGTACCAGTGTCAGTATCAAACAAACCTCCAACAATTGCAAGTTTAGGAACCTCCACCAACTAGACTGCAGGAGGATCAGCTTCCATCTCCTTTGCATTCTTCCTCATTATCACCTGATGGGACTGTAGCTCCTTGGGATACTTCATCTGCCCAAGATGATTACAGGGCTTACTAAGCTCTTTTAAAGAGAATAGCTACAGCTCACAATATCCCTGTTGAGGTGGTCCAGGAGAGTTCTCAAACTTGTGGGCATTCTGGATTTAGCAGCACCTCCTAGAGTGGCTCTGCCTATCAGTGATGCCATACTAGGGCCTACCAAATCCTTGTTACAAAAGCTGTCCTTTCTGTTTATAACAGCTAAGAGAACTGAGAGGGTATCAGTCCCTTCTCAAGGCTATGAACATTTTTATATCCATTCTTCACAAAGTTACTTAGTTGTCTTGACAGTCAATGAAAGAGCATGTCAGGGTTGCCCCCCTTTTACTCTCAAGGGACAAGGATGCAAAAAAAGTACATATTTGGTAGAAAAATTTATTCCACATCTGGTCTACAATTTTGCATTGCTAACCAACAAGCATTATTGGCCAGGTACAATTTCTCCTTCTGGGATAATGTACTGAAATTCTTAGACAAGTTGCCAGAGGATGCCAGATAGGAATTCCAGGTTCTGTTAAATGAGGGCAAGCTCATGACTCTCACCTTTCTGCAAGCATCCTTAGATGGGCAGTTTGGTGGCTAGAGCCATGGCATCTGTAATACCTATGTGCAGATGTTCATGGCTTCAATCCTTGGGTCTTCCACAGAAGGTCCAGCAGACAATCCCTTTCAATCCCTATGTTCTTCTTATATCAGACAGATGAGATACTCCGTGCCTTTCCATAAAACACAGCAATTCCTCCCTCCGTTTCTGCAGAGATACTTGCCTTTCCTACTGAGACAGCCTGACCAATCTACAAGATGAGGCAAAAATCACCTCCTCCTTAGTTTTCTTCTTTGGTGGGTTCCTCCAGACAATCATGAAATCCCACGCAGTCTGTTTGACTACCTTGTTGAGGACAGAGTACCAGATCATGATGATCCAGTTTGTACATCCCCAAATATATCTCACTTTCTATGTGCTTGGTTCCATATTACCACAGATCAGTGGGTCCTAAGTACTGTGGAACAGGAATGTACCTTGCAATTTATTTCCATTCCTCCTCCCAACCCCCTTCCGGGACCACTCTCTTGAGGATGTCCTCTTCTGAGAAGTATAGATTCTTCTCCATTTGGGCACTATAGAAGAAGTTCCCTCCTCTTCAGTGAGGGAAGGTTTTCTATTCACACTACTTCCAATTTCCAAAGGCAAAAGGAAGTCTCAGATTCATCCTGGACTTGCACAATTTGAACAAATATATAAGAAAATACAGCTTCACATGGTCACCCTAGCCTCCATTATCCCCTCCTTTGATCCCAACAACTGGTACACTGCCCTTGACTTGAATTATGCATATTTCCATGTGGCAATCCATCAAAGCCATAGGAGATTCCTAAGATTTCTGGTGAACGACATCCTTTGTCAGTTTACAGTCCAACCCTTCAGCCTGTCCCCTGTCCTGTGGGTTTTTGTAAAATGCATGGAAGTGATAGCTGCATTCCTAAGGAAAGCAGGGGTATAAGTATTTCCTTACTCGGACAACTGTTTGATACAAGGTCAATCCAAGCTCCAAATAGAAGTCAGTTTATCCAGGATCTGAGCCCTCTTCAGTGTGATAGGTCTGATTAATGAGAACAAGTCAATCTTCTCCCCTGTTCAGAGAACAGAATTGATGGGGGTGATTCTGAATTCTACCACAGCCAGAGCATTCCTACCTTGAGTCAGATTCCAGACAATGTTTAACATTTCCACATATCTTAAAGCCCATCTGCTTATAACATTAAGAAGCTGCCTCACACTACTGGGGCACATGGCCTCCCACATGTATAAGGTTTGGCATGACAGATCTCATTTGAGGATGTTGCAGGGTTGGTTAAAGTCCGCACTCACCCTGGTTTGTCACTTATTTGACATTCTGATTCCAGTTCCTGCAGGAGTACTAGCCTCACTGGACTGGTTGATGGATCCAGCCAACTTAAATACAGTAATTGCATTCGACCCACTCTTACCCAGTTGACTATGGTTATGGACGTGTCTTTTCTAATTTAGGGAGCTCATCTAGGAAATCTACCAACTCAGTCTGTGGCCTCATCAAGATTTGGCTCTCCACATAAATGTGTGGGAGTTGTATGCCATTCATCTGTCCTGTTGGGCTTTTCTCCCTCACGTCATGGGAGAGACTCTGCGAGACCTCAGACAACACTAGGGCAATATTCTGTGTGAATAGGTGGGGAGGGGCCAGATCAGACCATCTCTGCCAAGAGGCAGAACATCTTTGGGAGTTTTGTATCACCAATGTAATTCATTTAAAAGCCTCCCACCTTTCTGGTATTCAGAACAGCTGGGAGATTGTCTGAGCAGATCGTTGAGCCGGATCATGAATGGTCTCTCAGGTGGGATATCATGAGATTCATTTTTCAAAGCTAGGGGCGTCCCTCATATAGACTTGTTTGCTACTTGTTTCAACAGAAAAGCCAACTTTCTTATTCCAGGGCAAGTCTCAATCAGGAATCTGACGGACGCTTACCTACTGTTGGGGAGAGACAGACTGCTGTCTCACATTCCACTCCTTGTCGGTGTTGTTCAAAATCACGCAAGATCATGTTTGCATGCATCTCATAGCACCCCCAGTGGCCTTGCCAACATTGGTTCTCCAGTTTGCTGAGCTTATCATCTAGGGCTTTTTTGATGCTACCTTCAGAACCTGATCTGATCTCCCAGGACCACAGCTGTCTGCTACATCCCACAACTCTCAATTTTACGGATTGGTTTACATCATGGTTAATGCCTCAGGAGATGGAGTTTTAGGGAAATATACAAAACATACTCCTGACTAGCAGAAAGCCATCTACAAGATACACTTACCTGTTAAAATGGAAACGGTTCTCCTTAGTCAAAGCCAAAGGGTGTTCCTTCAATCCTGACCTCTATCCAACAAGTTTGGGATTGTTTGTTCCATCTTTCAGAGTAACAGCCGTGTTAGTCTGTATCCGCAAAAAGAAGAACAGGGGTACTTGTGGCACCTTAGAGACTAACAAATTTATTAGAGCATAAGCTTTCGTGGACTACAGCCCACTTCTTCGGATGCATGCATCCAAAGAAGTGGGCTGTAGTCCACGAAAGCTTATGCTCTAATAAATTTGTTAGTCTCTAAGGTGCCACAAGTCCTCCTGTTCTTCTTTTTGTTCCATCTGAAACAACAAGGACTATTGATTACTTCCATCAGCATTTTCCGGGCAGCTATCTTTGCTTTTTACCCACCAATTGTGAACCATTCAGTGTTTTCTAATCTTGTATCTGTCAGATTCTTAAGGGTCTGTTATTGGTTATATCCCCATATCATGGTTCCCATTTCTCCCTGGAACTTTAAATCTGGTGCTAACTAAGTTAATGGGTCCACCTTTTGAACCAATGGCTGCTTGCTCTTTGCTGTATCTCTCTATGATAGTAGTGTTTTTGGTAGCTATTGACTCCTTGAGAAGGGTGGCAGAGTTATGAGCGTTGGTAGTTGACCCTTATTACAGTTTTTTATAAAGAAAAAGTATACTTACATCTGCATCTGAAATTTCTGACTAAAGTAGTATCAGAATTCCACCTCAATTCAGCCATTAACTTGCCAACTTTTTCCTAAGCCCAATTCTCATAAGGATGAGGAGAGACTACATACCTGGGATATTAGGAGGGTATTGGCTTTTTTACTGTGACAGAACTAGGTCTTTTAGATTGTCATCACAGCTGTTTGTGTCAGCTGTAGACAGGATGAAAAGCCTTCCAGTCTCGACACAGAGGATTTCATCATACATTTCATTCTGCATCCATCGGTGCTATGACATTGCCAATGTATGATCTCCAAGATCTTAAGCAGTTTTTGCAGGTTTTTTTGGCTCAAGTACCTGTATCAGACATTTGTAGAGCTGAAACTTGGTTATTGGTGCATATCTCACTATTGCAGAGATGATGCCAAGTTTGGACAAGTGATTCTTCAGTTGTTATTGAGGTAGATTCCAAAACCCACCTCCTGATTGAACTGCTTGTTAGTCACCTGAAGGGAAATGGACATGTGCAATTAGTCAAAGGAAAAAAAACTGTTAAGCTGTTTTGTAAGTTTTGTTCTTCAAGATACGTTGCACATGTCCATGCCATGACCCACCCTTCTTCCCCTCTATCAGAGTTAGTCTGGTAAGAAAGAACTGAGGTGGGTCTGGGGCAGCTGTGCCTTTCATACCATCATGCATGAGGACAAGGCAACTGGGCGCGTGCAATGCCATAATGGAGATTTTTTCCTAGGGTACCCAACTCTAGTGCACTCGGTATGCACACACTTGAATGGATGTGTGCAAAATATCTTGAAGAGCAATAGTCACAGTAGAGGTTAGTAGCAGTGTCCAAAGGTCCCATCAGTCCACATAGTGCTAGGTGCTATACAAACATAATTAGATATGGTCTCTGTCCTGAAGAACTGGGCACCTAATTAAAGAGCAGCCATAAGTGAGCCTAAAAACAGCTGAAAAAAATGAAGATGGAAGTAATAAGATCATATAGTACACAGGTTAATAACATTTGCAACTTTGGTTCTGAATCCATTTAAAGTCTTTTAATAAGCCATAACCCCCTAGTTTCCCGTAGTTATTTCTGATCCTTCCAGCTTCCCAGGAGAAAAAGATGTGAGGTCCACTGCCTGTTGTTTTTGTAGCCAAGAAAGCAAATAACTTGTCAAGTTTTCAACTTTTCACCTCTGAAATGCACTTTGACAGCCTTGTGTTGGGTTAATTGTGATAGATTTTCTTTCAGTGCTGTAGTTAAGCATTGCTGTCAGTCAGTATTACTTATGCCTGTCATGAGGTGCTACATGAAATGAAACATTGTTGGTTTTGCCCCCTACTTTGTCTTATTTTTACCCTCGAGCTCTGATTTCATGGCCTTACCACTTATTAATGCTTTCTCTCCCAAAGAAACTCAAATACTTGGCTGGTCAGTAATTGTGACACATCTAACATGGCTTCACAATAACTAGATTTACTTTTTCCAGGTTAAAGGAAGTTAGCCTTTCGTATCCACTGGTGAATTTATAGGAATGACCGTGACTTCAAGTCATGTTCAGCCCAGTTCCCATCTAGGGATACAGTTGTGATGACAGCTGAAATTTCAGCTGCCTGGCCTGGAGTGTGCATAGTTGGTTGGGTAAGATGAATGGGAAAAATAGAATACAAAGTATCCTGCCTGTGTACTTTGCAAAAGCAATAAAAATGCAGAGTCCAGCTCTGCTAAACAAAGACTAAGGGAAGGAAGTGAGGACATGAGGATGATTATATCCAAGATCATCAGCTTTTGACTAGGAAGAATGTCTTTAAAATCACAGTATAAAACCATGTAATGTTTCCTTACCCCAAAAAGCAACTTGCATTGTTCAGCACTCTTGAAGGTGGGTGGGACATTACTAGTAGAATGTAACCTGGGGGATCCTAGTAAGTAGGCAGCTGTGGTGGATCTGTATTTTATAGACAAGCAAAAAAAGAAAGCAGGGTTTTTTTTGAGTTTTTTTTGTTTGTTTGTTTTTGGAGGGGAGGAATGTTAATTTCTTAGAAGAGCAGCGGTAGACACTTAGATATTGTTGTGTGGCATGGGGTCTCTTTCTCTTTCTTTTTTTGGTTTTTTTTTTTTAAATGCTTATATTTGCGTTAAGTGAAGCCTGGCATATGAGCATTGTTATGATGTTCCCAACTTCTTCCATAGGGCAGCTCTTGGTTGGGAGAATGATGGAAAAGGCTGGAATGATTCATAAGACACAGCATGGCTTACTGCTGATGTTTTTCACAAAACTGCAGTCTGCCGCTATTTAATTATTCTTTTCTTTTCTAGCCGTTTCATCCTATGGTTAATCTGGAATGCTCCAGGGATTTTCGACCATTTCTATGTGCCCTGTATGCTCCAGTCTGTATGGAGTATGGACGTGTCACTCTCCCATGTCGCAGGCTTTGTCAACGTGCATACAGCGAATGTTCCAAACTCATGGAGATGTTTGGCGTCTCTTGGCCAGAGGATATGGAATGCAGCAGGTTAGCAAATCTGTTTTTTCAGAACCACCATCTAAAAAAATTTAAAGTGTTCCAGGATGTTTTAAAATGTCTCTCTTCCAGTCCAGCAACATGTTTTCCACTACAAACAATAACCCTATTTTTCCTTCCTTTGTTTAGTGTATCAGCTTGTTTCCTGGGAAGGAAACTACTTTCATATTTCTCTCATTTCCCCACACACGCCCAAGCCCCCGCCAGGCAGAGGCTGCTGGGGGAGTAGGGCAGGCAGGCGGGGGGCACAAAGGCTGCAGGGGCAGGGCAGGTGGGGGGGAGCAGGGGTCACAGAGGCTGCAGGGCAAGGGGGGAGCGGGGGTCACAGAGGCTGCAGGGGCGGCGGGGGTGCGAAGGCTGCAGGATGAATGGGGAGCAGGGAAGCACTTAGCAATCTCCCACCAAGATCAGAGCGGGAGGGAGGAGGGGGAATGCCGGGTGCTCAGAGGAGGGGGCAGAGTTGGGGCAGGAACTTTGGGGAAGGGGTGGGTTTGGGGCGGGGCCGGGAGTGGGGAAGGGGCAGGGCCAGGGCCCCCTTGGAGTGTCCTCATTTTTCAGTGTTGAAATATGGTAACCCTAGTGTAGCTGAAACTTGCCTCCTTCCTGATTTTTTTATTTTTATTGGTCACTCCAGTGACTATATTGAAACATGGGCACAGATAAGAGGAAATGGTCCCTGAATGGAATGGAAAGGGAGCTGACCTTAGAGATCTGTAGATCTGTGGTGAGGTTAAAATTAAGGCAGACTAGAGTTTGCTTTTTTTGCCAAAGCATTGGTACTGTACTGTAAGGGCTCCCTTGTGCTGATGAGAATCCAGGGGAGACTTTGAGAACCTAATGGCAAAGACTGCCCCAATTCCAGACTCTGGAGAGGGGTCTAGTTCCTCCAAGTCATCCTATTCCTCAGGTCCCCATCCCAAGAATATGAGCATCCATTCCCTATCTGCTGTGTCCAGTAAGTCCCACACACTCCATCCGCTTTCACTTATGGCATTAGGGAAGAGAGCTCAGTGTCAACATTCCAGAAATCCAATGGCAACTCTTGTTTGAGCAACTTTTTAACAGCATGTTACCTTTCTCTCTGTAATTCCTCTATCCTTTAGTTCGTTTAAAAGTGGTATTGGTCTACAGATGGCTGAGCATTCTTTGCCAGTTTCAAGTATATGTAAAAGTTGGGGGGGGGGAGGAGGATTCGGGGGGAGGGAGACTTATTTTTTGTTAGTGACTCATTCCTAATTTTCCAAAAAGACTGTTTTTTAAACTTAGATCTTGCCTAATCTAACTTTCCCATTATCCCTACTACTATTACAACTGCAATAGTACTGTAGACAGTGTTGTCAGTGCCAAGCATTCAAAAGTCATGAGTCAGACCCTCAAACTGTGAGGTTTTTTTAATTGTTGTCTTCCAGTTTTTGAACCAACCCACAATGTGTGTGTCTCTCTCTCTCTCAGGTTCAAAATGGAACCTTAAGCACATAAAAATTGGACCTCCTTGCTGGCTGCTCAAAGGAGGACTCCACTTACTCTCTCCTAGCCTCTGGGATTGGAAGCTGCTGTTCTATGAGCCTTCCCTCTTCCTTTTGAGCTCTCCTCAGCCCCACCCTCATTCTCCTCTTGTACCTCTTCAGTATCCCTCCTGCTTTTCATGTTCTTGTGTTCTACCCTGTTTTTCCCCAGAACCCCCTCAACCTTTTCCCCTACACATCAATATTTCCATTGCACTGTGCATTACCCTGACCTATCCCACACTCTCCTGTGCCTGGCTCTTCACGTTCCAGTATCTCCACTCAGTTTCTTCTTGCTAACCATGTTTGCCTTTTGCGCCTCTTTGGCTTTTCTACTGCTCCTGGCAATTCCTTGTCTCCTCAGTGTCTGTCTAGATACCTAACCATAGTGGCTTTAGTCTTATTGAAAATGGTGAGAGTTGGTGACCATATTACTAGACAGCCTTACTCCCAGAGAGTCTACTGTCTACTTGCAGAGACTCTCATAAAATGGCAACCATCTTGCCTGGTATCCACCTCATTGAAAGAAATGGAAGGTGTACACCTTGGATAAGGGAACTTTCATGAGAGAAGGCAAGAATGGGGCAATCAAGTGACAGATTTAAAGAGTTACGAGACTTGAAATAAAATTGACTTGCAACACCGGGTAGAGAAAAGAATATACTTTTTGTTTTTAAGAAAGGTGTATAGCTGCCAGTAGTACTTAGCTGCTATCAGATGCAAAACTAAAGCTCTGCCTTAACTACGGTGCTGCTGGCACACTACCATAATACTTTGCTTGGCAACTTTTTTAAAATTAAAACATGAAATGTATAATCTTGTTTTATGGCAAATTAAGGCAGTCATTTTTACAAACACTGTAAACTGTTCATGATGAGAGACTTGGCATTTTGTGTGTCTACAGCACTAAGCACCCTGACAGAGCTTAAATCCCAATTCAGCAAAGCATTTATGTACATGCTAAGCATGTGAGTAGCCCTATTGAGTCACCTCTGTGAGACTACTCAGGCTGAAATTTAAGCATCTACTTAAATGCTGTGCTAAATCAGGCTGTACCCAGTAATAGAGAGGGAGAATCAAATTATGTCCATATGATTCACGGATTACCTTTTTTGTGTAGATTTTTAGTTTTCCATCCAGTTGTTCTCTAAAGCTAGAGACATAAAGCAGAACAGGATATCTAGAGTATGGGTAAATATACATATATAATTCCCATAATTTTTTTTTTTTTTTTTAGATTCCCGGACTGTGATGAGCCTTACCCTCGTCTCGTAGACCTCAATTTAGCTGGAGAGCCCACAGAAGAGGCCCCAGTGGCAGTGCAGAGGGACTATGGCTTTTGGTGTCCCCGGGAGTTGAAAATAGACCCTGATCTGGGTTATTCTTTCCTGAGGGTACGAGACTGTTCCCCTCCTTGTCCAAATATGTACTTTAGGCGTGAAGAGCTCTCCTTTGCCCGATATTTCATCGGAGTGATTTCCATCGTCTGCCTTTCTGCTACCTTGTTTACTTTTTTAACTTTTCTGATTGATGTCACAAGATTCCGCTATCCAGAAAGACCCATTATATTTTATGCTGTCTGTTACATGATGGTGTCATTAATTTTCTTCATTGGCTTTTTGCTTGAGGACCGAGTAGCGTGCAATGCATCTAGCCCTGCACAGTACAAGGCTTCCACAGTGACACAGGGCTCGCATAACAAAGCTTGCACCATGCTTTTCATGGTGCTGTATTTCTTTACCATGGCTGGCAGTGTTTGGTGGGTCATTCTTACCATCACCTGGTTCTTGGCAGCTGTGCCAAAGTGGGGCAGTGAAGCAATTGAGAAGAAAGCATTGCTCTTCCATGCCAGTGCATGGGGTATTCCAGGAACTCTAACCATCATCCTTTTAGCAATGAATAAAATTGAAGGTGACAATATTAGTGGCGTGTGTTTTGTTGGCCTCTATGATGTGGATGCATTACGATATTTTGTTCTGGCCCCCCTCTGCCTGTATGTTGTGGTTGGAGTTTCTCTGCTGCTAGCTGGCATTATCTCCCTCAATCGGGTTCGCATTGAAATCCCATTAGAAAAAGAGAACCAGGACAAGCTGGTGAAGTTCATGATCCGGATTGGCGTGTTCAGTGTTCTGTACCTCGTTCCACTCTTGGTTGTAATTGGCTGCTATTTCTATGAGCAGGCTTTCCGAGGTGTGTGGGAGACAACATGGATACAAGAACGCTGCAGAGAATATCACATCCCATGCCCATATCAGGTGAGGAAATTGATACGCGATATTCAGGAATGCAAAGAAATGAGAAGGGAGGGGATTCTGTAGGTATTTAACTATCTATTGCTGAAAAGCAGCTGCTGCTCCTGGTGGGGAGGGTTTTTGCCATTATTTATGTTCTATTAATCAATGCATTTGATTAATCTTCAAAAAGGCTGTTACAGGACAATTCTGTGGATGCAGCAAATGTGCAGTGCACCTTTTTGACAGAGCCTTGAAGAATTCTGACCTTTTTTGTGATAGTCAATGGGATTTATAATGCTTTTCTCTTAGTTTCTTGGTTTTTTTGTTTGTTTTTATTTATGGCACCCACAAGAGGACAGAGGAAGGAGCCCTTTTATACCAATTCCAAGAGCGGGGTCATGGGGCTTGTCTTTTGAAGGGGGAACAAGTGTTTGTTTCAAGCCTTGCCCTAAAGGGAAGTCTAATGCGCAACTGAATTTCATCAATGGTCTGCTTGTTAACAATTTCTAAGGGTTTTGTGGTCTACTGTAGCTGTACCTAATGATGTTTTAGTGATTCTCAAGTGGGGTACGCGTATCCCTGGGGGCATGCAGGGGGTCTTCCAGGGGGTACGTTAACTCATCTAGATATTTGCCTAGTTTCACAGTGGGCTACATAAAAAGCACTAGCAAAGTCCGTACAAACTAAAATTTCATACAATTACTTGTTTATACTGCTCTAAATATTATACACAGAAATGTAAGTGCAATATGTATATTCCAATTGATTTTATAATTATTTGATAAAGAGAAAGTAAGCAACTTTTCAGTAATAGTGTGCTGTAACACTTTTTTGTATTTTTATTTCCGATTTTGGAAGCCAGTAGCTTTTAACTGAGGTGAAACTTGGGGGTACGCAAGACAAATCAGACTCCTGAAAGAGGTACAGTAGTCTGGAAAGGTTGAGAGCCACTGTTTTAGACCACAGATTTCCATGTCACTTTCAGGAAACCCATATATGTTTCAAAAACAATTGTGTAAAATCTTATCTGAAATAACCTGTACAGAAAGTCAGAGTTTGTAGTTCATCAGGTTTATTTTTAAAGAACAGGTTTGGCTTGTCATTGTTTGATACAGTTACCATGTAAGCAAATACCATAGAGAATACTAGATGCCAGACTCTCCACTGTTACACCAGTTTGATGGTGGTCTAATTAGATTTAGAAAGAAGAGGAAAATCAGGCTCTGAGAGAGTAGTCGATCAGATGAAGCGTAGTTTCTTTTATTGTGCTAAAGTGGTTGTGGCAAAACATTGAGTTTCTAAAGCATTCAGAATGTTAGTTGCTAGAGCATGATCTATGTTTTGCATCTCAATGGAAAGCATTTCACAATACTTTATTTGAAGGGGGTTATATAACAACATGAGTTCCATTAGGTGTCTGCACTTACACTAGTATAAATACCATGTCAGTGTTCAGCTCCAAAGCAGTTGAAAAACCATCTGGGTCATCAAAGTTCATGTTTTAGTGCCATAAAAATATCACTTAAAGGTTTGGAATACTTTGTATGGCTTGATGATATTCCTTTATTACCTGTAACCCTTTGTTTTCTCTTGCATACTCAAAAAGTAATAGCAAAAAAAAAAAAAATCAATACATCAGAAGCAGGAAGCCTACTAAAAAAAAAAACAGTGGGGCCACTGGACGATTGAGATGCTAAGGGAGCACTCAAGCGAGATAAAGCCATTGGAAGAGCCCTTGATAGATCATCTAGTCCAACCCCCTGTGTTGAGGCAGGACCAAGTATACCAAGACTATCTCTTGCAGGTGTTTGACTAAACTGTTGTTAAACCTCCAATGACCGGGATTCCACAACCTTCCTTGAAAACATATATCAGTGCTTAATTGTCATTATAGTTCAAAAGTTTTTCCTAATATATAACCTAAATCTCCCTTGCTGCAGATTAAGCCCATTACTTCTTGTCCTACCTTCAGTGAACATGGAGAATAATTGATCCCTGTCCTCTTTATAACAGTGCTTAACATATTTGAAGACTGATATCCAGTCCCCCCTCAGGCTTCTTTTCTCAAGGCTCAACATGCCCAATTTCTTTAACCTTTCCTCATAGGTCAGGTTTTCTAAACTTTTAATCATTACTGTTGCTCTCCTCTGGACTTTCTCCATTTGATCTACGTTTTTCCTGAAATGTGGCACCCCCAGTTTGGACACAGTACTCCAGCTGAGATCTCACTAGTGCTGAATAGAGTGAGACAATTACCTCCTGTGTCTTGCATAGGACATTCCTGTTAATACATCTCAGGGCTTGTCTTCATTACCCGCCTGGATTGGCGGGTAGAAATCGATCTCTCGGGGATCGAATTATCGCGTCTTGTCAGGACGCGACAGTCGATCCCCGAATTGACACGTGTACTCCACCAGCACAGGTAGGAGTAAGCACCGTCGACGGGGGAGCCACGGCGGTCAATTTGCCGCCGTCCTCACACCAGGGTAAGTTGGCTTGGATACATCGAATTCAGCTACGCTATTCGCGTAGCTGAATTTGCATGTCTTAAATCAATTTCTCTCCCCGCCCTCCCAGTGTAGACCTAGCCTCAGAATACTAGCCTTTTTTGCAACTGCATCACATTGACTCATATTCTGTCTGTCTGATCCACTGTAATTCCCAGACCCTCTTCAGCAGTACTAGCACAATTAAAAAATGGGGGAAAACTGGCTATCTGGAATTGTTGGGGTTTTTTTTTCCCTTTAAGTGAAGTATTGAAGGACATAAATCCACACCGTGTAGAGGTCAAAGCATAGGAGTTTATTACACACAGCGCTGGCGGAGTGTCTATTACAATAGAATATATAGATTTTCAATGGGCGGGGGAAAGTGACGGGGTAGGCAGTTCCACACCCCGGGATAGGTTTTGCAGCAAGACAAGATAGCACATTAGCCAATGGTTAAAAGGTTACATAATGTCTCTGCCCATGGTCTCAAGTTAGCAAGTTAACATTTAATTAATACTTTGATAAAATGTTATTAGTATAAAATATATTTGTTGAATTCTGATTTAGGGTCCATAGGAATGGAGCAACTCCTTTGATTGTCCAACAGGTACATTCCTAGGGGTTATAGCAAAGAAACAATGAAAGGATATGATAATACAGATGGTCTCCTTTATGTCTTAAGGCAGGGCATTGGTCCCTGGGAAGGGAGGTGGAAGGATGCCATATCTTATACTGACGTGCTAATTTTCATAAACTCAAGGTTGGATCTGTGGGAAGAACGTTCCCTACAGAAGAGACTGACACAATAGGAACAGGGATCCTTTGTTCAATCTGAAAGATTGGATGAAACATAATTATTCAGTTATTGCTTCAACATCTGGCATTTCTACTGACCAAGCGTATCTTAGCAAAGGCAGTGTTACCTTGTTTACCCCAGCTTTCTCTTAGCTGATCACTATTTGCTAGGCCTCTGGATTTTGGGTCTGGAAAAGAGCTGGCACAATCCATATACCAGGTTGTTATATAAAATGCACATGGATTTTAACCCTTCAAGTATTTTGCACTTGTCTATTGAATTTCATCTTGTTGACTTCAGACCAATTCTCCAATTTGTCAAGATTGTTTTGAATTCTAATCCTATCCTCCAAAGTGCTTACAGTCCCTCCCAGCTTATCTGCAAATTTGATAAGCATGCTCTCTGCTCCATTATCCAGCTCATTAATGAAAACATTGAATAGTACTGGACTCAGGACAGACCCTTGCGGTACCCTGTTAGATGAGACCTCGCAGTTTGATAACAAACCATTGATAACTACTCTTTTTATAATACAGTCTTTCAGCCTTTTGTGCACCGACTTTATAGTAATTCTAGACCACATTTCCCTAGTTTGCATGTTTCTATGTTAGTCCTTCTCCAGTCCTCTGGGACCTCACCCATCCATGAATTCTCAAAGATAATTGCTAACTGTTCTGAGATTGTTTTATCTAGTTCCTTAAGTATCCTCGGGTGAATTTCATCGGGCCGTGCTGAACTGAATATATCTAACTTATCTAAATATTCTTGAAGCTGTTCTTTCCTCATTTTGGCTCTGTAATGTATAAAATTGGATGGGCTATTGCTTACTTGGAATTCATGGAGTATTTTAAAAATGGAAATGTGTAGCATCTTAATGAGAAATCCTGGTTAGTGGAATAATGTCAGCATGTGGTAAAAATGCTACTCAAATCTCCAGCAAACCGTTAACGTTATAATAGCTCAGCAGGAGTTGTTATATTGTCAATGGAAGAACAATAATGGTTTTATTAACATCAAATTGGGTCGAAGGACCTGTAGACCCTATGGAATATTAGAAGGGTTTTTCTTTTAACCCTTGAAACTTTTTCTTAAGCTAAACATGCTTCCCCACTTAAGCTATCCTGGCCCCTAATTAGAACAGATTTACAAAATAGCAATCAATTGATTTATCCTTGGATGGTCAAAGCTGTTGAGAAACAGAATAAGGTTTGGGGCCAATTTTAAGATTTTTAGTATGTTTTGATAGTTGTGCATACTCTCTTTAAATAATCTTTAACATGTTTGAATTGTAGAGGCTCTGTTTTGTGGGGAAGGGAGGAATTCCCTGAGCCAAATCCCCACTCAGTCCTTACTCAGGCAGCACTGAATGATTTCAATTATTTATGCCTAAATAAGGACTTCAGGGTTTTGTCCCATTAAGAGTAAACTGTGTTACAGTTAAGAGAGTAGCACTTAAGCCCATGGCATAATGGCTTGCTAAAATGTTGACAAGGTTTCTATAGAATTACATTATTTTATTCCAACTAAAGAATAGGAATAAGAGATGTAGGAGATGTGGCTGGGGTATTCCTGTCTGTCGCAACAGCCTATAAGGGCCATCACAGCCAGGATTCTAATAAAGGCAAGCCCTCAGGGTGCTCTAACCTACATGAGGGACTAGCCAGGCCTGGCAAGCCCCCGGTCAGACACAATCACCTTTATGCTGTCACTTTGAACCTTGCATTGAGTGTAGTTCAGGCTCTGGAATGAATTGGTTCATATAATCTTTCTAATCAGTGCTTGTTTTTGAGAGCAGCAGTACGTTTTCCTGAGGAATGTGAGCATGTGTAGTAATCTGTTACGTTCTTTTGTGAATTGTTTGGTTCTATCCTTTGTCCTCCTAGGTATTAGTATAAAAGTATTTTAGGTCACATTGTGCTGTTTCAGCCCGTCTGAATTGCAATTAAGATCCCACATACGAACCCGCTTCTGAGGAGATTTGCTGGAAGTTGGATGGAGGGCAACATTTCAGATTGTGAATTATCTCACTATGGAAACAAAAAATAATAATTTCAATCTATGGCTTGTTAGCAACAGAGACAATCTCTAATGTAATTGAAGAGGATTTATTTGCATTTTACTTATGTGACAACATTTTTTTTTAAAGTGGTATGGAGAAAGGATTCAGATTGTTACTTAGGTTTTAAATATGCTTAAAGCATATTTTTTTGGGAAATGTATTAAATTCACGGGTTTTACATTAAATGGATGGGGTAGGAGTGAATTATTCCTACCAACTTTTACAATCCCCCTTTAATATACAGTTAGAAAATCTTAAGATCCCTGTAGGACAGCATATATTTTTAAATGTGAGGTGGGAAAAAATAATTGATCTGTTACAAGAAATTATTAGTTTAGTGGCCTCTCATATTTAGGACTCTAGTCACAATAATTTGATCCGATCTAGTAATTCTGCTTCCAGTCAATAACATTTCTCTATGAATTGTAATCTAAAATTGCTTTAAACTAAAGTTACTTTTATTAACCTTTCCCGTCTACATCTACAGGTATTTTTAGACTTAAGGATATATCAGTGTTTTTGTTCACCTAAATTTCAGACGTTTCTTATTTTCAATATATTAATGCAATTTTTTTTAAAAAAATACCCTTATTTAGCTGTCTTTAAACTACAAAATTCTAGTTGAGCCAAAAACCTCAACTGTGTATTGTTTTTTTGTAAGGCGGTGGCAGCGGTCTCCCCATCTATCAGGGAGGGAGGCCACGCCCCCTCGCTACGATGCCTCTGGAGTGACTCAGCTCAGGGTGGAATGAGCCAACAGCTAGTAGGTCCAAGGCTGCAGTTCAGGCAGAGCAGTAATGAGTCTATTGGCCCGGCCCTCGAGCACGGTGGGACACCAACAGTGAAGGGGCTCTGGCCTTCAGTCAGGGCAGAGCAACACAACAGCTAGGGGGATCGGTTCTCTGGCAGGGCAGACAGCAAAACCATCTGGCGTCCTGGCTCTGGTGGACCACAGACCAACGCAGTCCTCTTGGCCTAAAGGTGGGAGGCTGCCATGTACCAGGGGTAGGGTGGCAGGGCGTAGGGCAATACAGGCCCACCTGACTTCACTGCATCCCAGCCCAGAGCCCTAACAGTGGCGGAGTGTTCCACCACTAGGTCAACGAGGAATCAAGCTGCAACATGCTGGCCAGCTGGCAATCAGTAATGCAGCCGAACCCTATTCGGCTTCCCTGGTCTCCTTCCTACACTCCCGTTCAGGAGGTAGCTGGGTTTCGGGTTTGTCGTTTGTCTTGCCGGGGTACATGTTTAATGGTAGCCCCAACAGCTCCTCGGTGTCTCCAGGGCCTGGCAACTATCTGGGGGGAGGCCACGCTCCCTCGCTACAGTTTGACAGTTTTGGCTTATCAATAGCTAATGCCTGGCTTTGTACGTTTTGTTTTAAAAGGTTTATTCATAAAAGATTATTTCAAAAGCAGGGAGGGGCTGGGTAAGGGTGATTAGTGCTTCATTTCCCACCTCCAGTCTCATGATGATTGTTTTCCTTAAAGCCCCAGCTCCTGGAGTCAAGTGGATGTGATAATTTCAGCCTTCATTCTTAAAGAAAAAGTACGTTTCTAGCCCTCATGGCTATGGAGAAAGCTTCAAAATGTGATCTCTGTGTACCGTAAAGGCTCAAAACCCAGAAGGCAAATAAAAACCACCAAATCTATTATTTTTACATAAACTAGTGATTTTAAAGCCAAACTCATGATTTTTGGTGAGCCTGACTCATGATTTTTGAGGGTTGGGAAAACTGCATCTCCTCCTGCTTTCCTGAGCAAACAGAAGGAAGTTAACACAGAAGGTATATAAATATGCCCCTAGAGTCCATTCAACACTGGGGATCCCTCTTGAAGAGGGAATCCGATGAGCAGGTGACAGGGTAGAGCAGGGGTGGATAAACTACGGCCCACTGGCCGTGGCGGGCCCATCAGAACTTTTAATCTGGCCCTCAAACTGCCGCTGGGGAGTGGGGTGCGGGGTTTGCCCCACTCCAGCGGGGGGGGGGCCCTCAGGGGTGCAGGTGTAAGCCACACACCACCTGGATGTGGTCTTCTGTCCCATCTAGTGGCACTGAGACCACTTAGAGTTAAATGAGTCTGCTCTACAGCCTTAGCTAAGGGTCATATAGCTTTTAGCTCACCCAGTAGAGGCTCATGCACTAAGCTCCAGAGGTCCCAGGTTCGATCCCGCCCACCGACGACCGGGGTCTGTCAGTGTTCTAGAGGTTCCGGGCGGCACTTACCTCAAGCAGCTCCCGGAAGCAGCGGCATGTCCTCCCTCCAGCTCCTAAGCGTAGGGGCAGCCATGGGGCTCTGCACGCTGCCCCTGCCCCAAGCACCGCCCCTGCATCTCCTATTGGCCTGGAACTGTGGCCAATGGGAGCTGCCGGGGTGGCGCCTGCAGACGGGACAGTGCACAGAGCCACCAGCCTGGTGCCACGCCTCTGCATAGGAGCCATAGGGGAGGACACGCCACTGCTTCCAGGAGCTGCTTGAGGTAAGTGCTGCCTGGAGCCTGCACCCCTGAGCCCTGGCGCCCAAACCCTCTGCCTCAGCCCTGATCCCCCTCTGAACCCCTCAGTCCCAGCTCAGAGCACCATCCTGCACCCCAAACCCCTCATCCCCAGCCCTGCCCCAGAGCATGCTCCCCCAGTCAGAGCCCTGACCCCAACCCCCAATTTCATGAGCATTCATGGCCCACCATACAATTTCTCTACCAGATGTGGCCCTCAGGCCAAAAAGTTTTCCCACCCCTGTGGTAGAGTAACGGGGACCAGAGCCAGGAATAACACCAAGGAGTCCTGAATCCATCATCTGCTGTAACCATTAGAACTGTATATGACACATCCCATGCTGCATTGATGCTAATGGGAGTTTTGCCTAAGTTTAAGGGTAATGGCTACAAGATTTAGCTCTAATTCTGCAAGTATGTTTTTTGTTTCTTTGGGTTTTTTTTTGTTTTTTTTGTTTTTTTTTTTTTTTGCCATAGAAAATTAACAGGTAACGGGGAATTATTCCTTGGAAATCGCAGGCTATAAAAGCAAATACAAATATTGTATGAGAGTGTTACCCTTGATTTTTTTTTATTATTATTTATTTTATTTTATTTAACTTTCAGGTGGAAGTTTGAATTGAAATGCAATTTTTAATTTGTAACAATGTAGTTGAATCACCCTAAGAAATAGTTTTGCAACAGACTTTCTCTTCCCATGGCTGCAGTGAAGTGTAACCCCACTTGACACTACTTTTTCATGCACAAGTGCTTTAGAACAATTGCACTTGCAGACCAAAGAGGAGAAGAAAACCGGAGGCATGTAAACATCTTGCCGAAACCAGTGACAAGAAGTAATTGTTTGAATGTTGAATCCTCTGCCTTGTGGGATGCAGAATAAGTTGGGATGGTGTTTTCACCTTGTTTCTTTGAAGAAATATGCAACATTTGCAGAGTGTTCCATAAATCACAGGAGTTGCCAATATTTTTTTTAAAAATACAGTTGTTTTGACTGTGTTACCATAGCTTTTTAAAGAATGGGGGGAAAGGAGTTAACTTGAATACATAAAAGAAGCTTTGTTAAGAAATGTAGCATCAGGTTGATTTCTAAAACATTTAATGTCATTGGTGTATGGTACAGCGATTTTATATATATAAAAAATCTAGGTTTTCCTTTTAAAAAACAAGGTATTATTTAGAACTCCTCACAGTAGAGGTAATGGATTTGCTTAAATCTGCCCTAAGAAGCTGATGCTTGTTAAATGTAATTATCCTATTCTCAAAGAAGGCTCCATTTAAAAGGGAAAACCACAATCTAAGGCTTTGTCTACACTGGACTTCTGTCGGTAAAACTTCTGTTGTTCGGGGATGTGGAAAAAAAAACACACACTCAAAGTTTTACCGATGACGAGTGCCGGTGTGAATAGCACTTTGTCAGTGGGAGAGCTCTCCTGTCGACAAAGCTACTGCCTCTCGTTCGGGGGGTGGGGAGGAGGTTTGTTGACGCAGCTGTGTCGCTAAAAGGTGGCAGTATAGACATAGCCTGAGTCTTTCTGGAGCTCAGTTTACTCAGAAGTCGTTCAGCAAGTCTGAATATCAAAATAGACTTCTTTTGTACCCCTCATCAAAGTTAATCAAAATGAAATCAACACAGAAGATATTGCACCACTTCATAGAGGGGAATCAATTCATTTCTCGTATCTACTTCAGATTTTAAGAAAAGCAGTTCATTCAAACTAATTGCCCAGATAGCTCACTTGTAGCTCCAACAATATCAGTTATCCTGTCTCTGTGTTGCACTTCTAAGGGGTAATCTACACTAGAAGTGCTACAGTGGCGCAGCTGCACTACGTCTGGTGAAGAGTATGCCAACAGGAGAGAGCTCTTCTGTCAGCATAATAAGTCGACCTCCACAAGAGGTCTCCCACCTACATAGTGCTGTCCACACCGGTGCTTAGATCGGTGTAATTTATGTTGTTCGTGGGGTGGCTTATTCACACTTCTGAGTGTCATAAGTGGTAGTGTACACCAAGCCCTAGTCACTCTTGGGATATAAATGAAGGGGACACTACATGTTCTCACATCACCTCCGCATGCAGATGTCTTGCAGAATATTAAGAATACAGACGGACGGCAGTCATTCATGCAGTCTGACAAATTTGTGGCAGAGAATTTTTGAAGATCTATAAGAGGTCCTTTTTCTTCCACTATAGTATCCAGACTATTTGATCTGTATATGTGTAATTTTTCCAAATATTTTCCTACCTTCTCTTGTTAATTATTTGAACAGGGCTATCTTTCCTTCTTATTTGTTGAATGTTTTGTACACTAGTTCTTGTCAAAGAGAGACTATAAAAGAAACTCAGTATCTCACCTATTTTAAGTCTCAATTTCATCTCCTTCCTCATTTATTAATATGCCTACTCTCTTCCTGAACTACTACTTACGCTGATATATTTTTATGGAAGCTCTTTATTCCCACTCACCACTTCAGCTATCATTAACGAATTCTTCTTTCCTCCATTATTTGAAGCTCAGATTCATAGACTTTAAGGTTAGACGGAACCATCATGATCATCTCATCTGACCTCTCCTGCACATTGCAGGCTACAGAACCTCATTCCCCCACTCTTGAAATAGGCTCCTAACCACTAGCTGAGTTACTGAAGTCCTCAAATCATTATTTAAAGACTTCAAGTTACAGAGAATTCACCATTTATGCTAATTTAAACCTGCAAGTGACCCGTGCCCCATGCTGCAGAGGAAGGCGCAAAAACTCAGCGTGTCTGCCAATCTGATCTGGGGGGAAATTCCTTCCTGACCCCAAATATGGCTGTGGGCCTGGTAAATGTTGAGCAGCTGCTGTGCTGCTGCCACTGTATGGCCCAAGTAGCAGGCCGCAGGCTCTCTTGCCCAATCAGGAGACACAATTGTTTGGAGAAGGCTTATTGGGTCCAGCTGAGCTTGCTGGGTTGCTTAGTGACCTCGCTGGGAGCCAGGTGTGGTCCTTACAGTTGGAACATAAGGTGACCCAGGACTGAAGTCCTCCTGCAAGATTGGGCCAAGTTTTTAGCAGACATATTCTGGATTTGCCAGTCTTGGTAAACTTCCAGTTCCCAATCTGGGAATGGCAGAGGTATATGGATAATAATGCTTCAGATATCAGAGGGGTAGCCATGTTAGTCTGGATCTGTAAAAAGCAACAGAGAGTCCTGTGGCACCTTTAAGACTAACAGATGTATTGGAGCATAAGCTTTTGTGGGTGAAAGCTTATGCTCCAATACATCTGTTAATGCTTCAGATGCTTGTTCTGTTCAAAGTCCGCTTTGCTGATAGCTTAGTTATAGCAACAGAGTGCTCCACATTCTGACACAGATCCCTCCAGTTTGCTTTAACGGGGCTTGGGCAGTCATGCTTAGTGGTCAGTGCAGTGGTGATCAGAGGCCAGGAACAGCACTGAAGGTCAGAGACAGAGTTGGAAATCAGAAGACAGAGCTGAGATCATGAGACAGAAAGTGAGCAGAACATAAGAATGGCCATACTGGGTCAGACCAAAGGTCTATCTTGCCCATTATCCCATCTTCCAACAGTGGCCAATGGTGCTTTAGAGGGAATGGACAGAACAGATAATTGAGTGATCCATCCCTTGTCACCCACTCCTAGCTTCTGGCAAACAGAGGTTAGGGACACCATCCCTGCCCATCCTGGCTAATAGCCATTGATGGACCTATCGTCTATGTACTTATCTAGTTCTTGTTTGTACCCTGTTATAGTCTTGGCCTTCACAACATGCTCTGGCAAAGAGTTCCACATGTCGGCTGTGCATTGTGCAAAAAAACCCTTCCTTTTGTTTTAAATCTATTGCCTATTAATTTCATTTGGTGACCCTAGTTCTTGTGTTATGAGAAGAAAATAACACTTCCTTTATTACTTTCTCCACACCAGTCATGATTTTATAGACCTCTATTATATCCCCCCTTAGTCATCTCTTTTCTAAGCTGAAAAGTCCCAGTCTTATTAATCTCTCCTGTTCCATACCCCTAATCATTTTTTTTGCCATTTTCTGAACCTTTTCTAAGGCGCAAACGTAGTATCTTTTTTCAGATGGGGTGACCTCATCTGCACACAGTATTCAAAATGTGGGTGTACCGTGGATTTATATAGAGGCAATATATTTTCTGTCTTATTATCTATCCCTTTCTTAATGATTCCCAACATTGTTAGCTTTTTTGACTGCCGCTGCACATTGAGTGGATGTTTTCAGAGAATTATCCACAATGACTCCAAGATCTTTCTTAAGTGGTAACAGCTAATTTAGACCCCATCATTTTATATATATAGTTAGGATTTTGTTTTCCAATGTGCTTACTTTGCATTTATCTACATGGAATTTCATCTGCCATTTTGTTGTCCAGTCACCCAGTTTTGTGAGATCCCTTTGTAACTCTTTTCAGTCCGCTTTGGACTTAAAACTACTCAAGAAAGTTGTGTCATCTGCAAATTTTGCCACCTCACTGTTTACCCCTTTTTCCAGATAAATTTCTGAATATGTTGAATAGTATTGGTCCCAGTACTGACCCATGGGCAACACCGCTATTTACCTCTCTCCATTCTGAAAACTGACCATTTATTCCCACCTTTTTGTTTCCTATCTTTTAACTAACAAACCAGCAGAGAGGCAGGTTTGTTGCCATCGCTGGCGGGGGAGTTCACCTGGTTGCAGCCACTTCCTGAATTCCTCCTCAGTTTAAAGAGGGTGCCTGGACCAATCAAGGGACACAAAGGAAGCTGTCAGTCCAGCCTTCTGAGGAGGTACTTACTGTGGTATCGCCACAGGGTCTATTGATGATGCGTACAACCCTATTACGGCTGCTTGGTAGTGGAGATGTCCGCCATCCCACAGACCTGGGTTCTAGTCCCTGCAGAACCTCACACAGTTCTCCACTCTTGATTTGAGGTGATTGTTTTGTGGCAGGCAAGACCCAACATAGGAAAGAGGTACGCTGTCTTTTTTCCAGAACAAAAGTACTGTTTTGCCATATGAGTTAAATACACCTAATAAGCAAAGATCAATTGTAGCTGCAAGGTGTAACTAGGGCACATAAAAATGATGGTTTAAAATTAATATTATAATCTATAGATATATATCTATATAAAATAAATATAATGTTGTTTAGTTTAAATAAGAAATTTTATTTACGTGTTGCTAATTCTTTACCTTCTTCCCATTTGACAGTTTTAAAATGCTAATGGGTGTTTTGTACTTGCTTGTTGAGTTTACTTATTGTTAAAGAATTTCAGATTTTATATGGAGATTTTTTTTCTAACAACTTCTATTGTTAAAATGCTCATCTGAGCTGAAAGAGGCATGTCCTGGGCCGCCTCAACCTCTTTACTGTGAAATAATGCAAACTCAAACACAAAACTGATAAGCAAGTAGCTTGTGCTATATTTGCAATGAATATCACTTCCACAAATCAAGAAAACTAACCAGGCAATATTCCTCCATCAGGGTTTGCAGTTCAAAGTCACTGTCTATCATAGTTGAATAAAAAATAATTAGTTCATTATAAAATTTAATCTAAAGTTTCAATAGGGTTATCCCAATTTTTAAATGAAGCTTTGTAAAACTAAACTTGATTTAAATCTGAGGTTTAAATCAATGTTTTGTCACTCCAGCCTGGCTATATCTGAAAGAATATCTTTAGACCTGCAGTTCTAGTATATACAGTGTTGCCAGCTGTGGAGAATGATGGGGAAAATATTTATTTTTTATAAATATGTGCACCTCAGTTCACCTATGGATTTTATCCTGTTGTGGCCGCATAAAGTTAAATCAAAGGAGGAAACCAATAGGAAATGAAACCATGGTAAATATAAATGATCAGAGTCCTATTATAGGGTCCTTGGGGAAACAATGGGAAAGCTGCTAATTGGGAAATACCCCGAGCTTGGCTCCAAATAGACTGGCAAAGTTTACTCTTCACAGGCCAAACCTAGGATCAAAGGGGATGCGAGAACCTTAAAGATGCTAGGAAGCAGTTGTCAGCACTGGCTGGAAGTTAGTCTCTTACAGAGAGGTAGAGCGAGCTGCACCAGTGCAGTCTGCTTCTCCCATCCCAGAAATAGAAGTAACTGAACTGAATGAAACTTACTGAAGTTTGCAAGGAAAGATTAAGGTTTACGTAAGGGGAAATAGGCATATAGACCTTTATTGTTTTTACCCTTTACTCTGCCCGCTGCATACTTTTTGGGTGAACCAATAATGTTTTGATTTGAAGCTGGTTTTGAGTCACTTTAATAAGCTTGCTGGTTACAGGTTCCCAAAGAAAAAGGGCTTATAGGTACCAAACAATTGGGACTATAGTGTTAATGTCGTTGGGAAATGGGGGCTGCCCCCCAGAAATCCAGTCCAAGACGGGCTGTACTGCAGGGTTCCTCCCTTTGAAGGAGGTGCAGGAAATTACAACTGTCCACAAAGGCGTGGACTTGAGCAGGACTAAAAGGGGTGTAAAGTGTATCTTGCCCTGTAACCATTACACCAACTCACCAATTTTATCACAAGTCTCACAATATTTGGTGTGCCATAAAACCCCAGCTCTCAGTCACGTGTCTGTGAGAATCTTACTTTCATTTTTTAAGTTTATAGTCCTCATGGTGATGGAGCAAAGCTTGAAAACATGACCTGAGTGCATTTTAAAGGCTCAGAAGCCAGAAGGCAAAGAAAAAGAACCTAAAATGTATTTTAATATAGTTTTTGAACACTTGAAGTTGACAATACTGTGTACAGCTGAAAAGAAACTTGGAAGGCAAAGGACTACATGGTATGAAAATGCAATAGGCTGCTCCCTCTTCATACAAACATTATAGCTTTAGCTCTTTTCCCCAGATATATGGCCAAGGATGTAATTACACTTATCTGAATAGCGAGGGAAAGTTTAACCTATCCCAGGAAAAAACATTTTTCTCTGGGGGTCAATTAGTGGAGGTGGGGCCAGCTTGAGCTGCATAAGTAGGTCCACCAGAAAAGGCAGGTCCAAACTCTCAACTAGGATATTTAAAGTCAAATTATTTTTCAGTTTAGTTAATGGTTGACTTTGATCTAAAGGAACCAGTTGACACTAGCTCCTGATGTGTGGCAGAATCCTAGCATGATGTCTCTAGTTACAAACAGTGGCTAGAACAGGAAAAATGGGTTGCCCTGATTGAATGTTGTCTTCTGTTCCAAGCTGTTTCCATGAACTAAAATATTTCCTTATAACCAAGTTGGGTTGTGAGACGACGATTCCATTGATGAGCATTATGTTCTTTTAGAAAGTCTTTGCTGCGTTGAAAAGGGCTTTCCTGAATCCTCAGAATAAATATTCCTTATGTCCAGTGATCAGCTCTAGTAGTGCTGAAAGACTTTCACTGAAGGCTTGGTCTTCGCATTCTCATCCCAGGACTACAACAGAAGTTAGCATCAGAATTCCTGATAACTGCTATTCACTGACACCTATGACAAACTACAGGGCTCAAAGGGTAAAAGCATTAGAGAGCTAGTTATTAGACTCTCTGATCATCAGTTATGACCTTTATAACACTCCCTTGAGACACCTTTTCAAGAGAAAGATCTATGGAGACCTAGAAAACTGGGGGGGGGGCGGACGGACAATAAGCTTGCTCCATATGGTACAGTACAGACCTTGTAGACCGCAGGATGACTATGAGTCGACAATGTGACGTGGCGGTGAAAAAAGCCAATGCGGTCTTGGGATGCATTAGGCGAGGTATATCTAGTAGGGATAAGGAGGTCCTGCTTCCGTTGTACAAGGCGCTGGTGAGACCTCATTTGGAGTACTGTGTGCAGTTCTGGTCTCCCATGTTTAAAAAAGATGAACTCAAACTGGAACGGGTGCAGAGAAGGGCCACTAGGATGATCAGAGGAATGGAAAACCTATCGTATGAAAGGAGACTAGAGGAGCTTGGGTTGTTTAGTCTGACAAAGTGAAGGCTGAGAGGGGATATGATTGCTATCTTTAAATATATTAGAGGGATTAATACAAGGGAGGGAGAAGAATTATTCCAGCTTAGTACTAACGTGGATACAAGAACGAATGGATATAAACTGGCCGTGGGGAAGTTCAGGCTTGAAATTAGACGAAGGTTTCTGACCGTCAGAGGGGTGAAATATTGGAATGGCCTTCCGAGGGAAACGGTGGGGGTGACGGACCTGTCTGGTTTTAAGATTAAGTTAGATAAGTTTATGGAGGGAATGGTTTAATGGTAAAACATAGTAGTCAAGGAAAACCAAGCAATGGTAGGTAAATAGTATAATGGCTAACAGGGGTCAGGCTGGAGACTCTTGCCTATATGCTCGGGGTCTTACTGATCGCCATATTTGGGGTCGGGAAGGAATTTTCCTCCAGGGCAGATTGGCTGAGCCTCTGGAGGTTTTTCGCCTTCCTCCGCAGCATGGGGCAGGGATCTCTAGCAGGAGGGTCTCTGCCGATTGAAGTCACTAAAAACAGGATTGGGGACTTCAACAACAGAGTCCAGGGAAGGGGTAGGGACGGTTTTATGGCCTGCAGCATGCAGGGGGTCAGACCAGATGATCATAATGGTCCCTTCTGACCTTAAAGTCTATGAGTCTATGAGACCAGTTTACGCGTGAATCCACTTAATGTGCAGTAGCACTATGCCTCCCAGTGCTACCTATTTAACACGCGAGACTCATTAACACGTGGTACAGGAACTTGCTAGGTAGCGCTACAGATTTGCTCACTAACTCACTGACATAGAAATCGACAGGAAGTGCGGAGCGGAAATGTGTTGTACGTCTTTACCGCTGATGGGAGGTGGGGAAGGGGCAGCAACATTAAAGCGTTGCCGTGGCAAAGGACCCTGCAGTGCTTTAAGGTCCCTGCCCCTTTTGCACACACACACCCCCGGCCACTGACTGAGGGGGCAAAGGGAGCACCAGCCCCGGGGCAAGCGATTTTACTATTGACTTCAGTGAGAGCAAGATCAAAGCTCCATTTTTAGGAATTTTCTTTTTGTGCTATTTAGTTATATTTTAGCTTTCCAGGTAACCGCCAAGCTTGTGCTTCTTAGTAGACAGAGAGAAGTGTTGCCTGGTTGCCTGTTTTCATGTCAGTCCAATTTGAAACAGAAAGGTAGCCATGTGACCTGATACCTACCTTTCAAAGGTTTACTGATAGAACAAGATAACACCATGTTACAGTCAGAAATTATCTTGCCGAAACACTATTTAATTTGGAAAATAGCAGCACATGAGTGTAGTGTGAACAGCTCAAAAGTAGTGACAGTGACTGAGGTTGTATGAAAATGGTGATACTGCTAGAACAGATTCTCTTCAATCCCTCCCCCTTCACTCGTCTTTAAGAAAAGCCTGGCTTGATTTAAATTTCATTGCCTTTTGTCCTTAGGGAAATCTCAGATCCTCAGCATAGTTGTGGAATTGTGCCCCAAAGGAGGGGGACAGGTGTTGGGCACTCAATAGTGGGTTTGAGCTTTAACTTCACATTTGCAGCAAGCTCATTAATTTGCTATGTGATGCTAAAGCAGCCATGATTGATAGTTGGGCAGAAGGGAAAAATATTCAGAGATGAGTGAACATCCTAAATTAACAGTGTGTCTGGGTTGCAGAACTGTTTTTCCCTGGAGGAATGCTAAAATTAATGGTTTTTTTTAACCTCTGTATTGAACACCTGCCACTGTGTGATTGAACCTTTTGTTACCCCTCTTAAAATAATGTCCTTGTTTACTTTCAAGATGATTTAGATATCATGGAAAATACATTTTTCTTTTTGATTTATCCCAATCCAGACGCTTATAGTTCCTTACAGCCAGCAGATGGAGACAGAATTAAGTCTTTTGATTACACAATCTCACCCATACATATACTGTCCTTACCAGTTGACAACTCAGTTGTTGGTCTCTGGCAGGTGGAATGTTAAAACTCTTGCTTGCTGAGGGAGAGACCCGCAAAAAGAAGTGAATGGAGAAGATCTCTGCAGCCTACCAGTCTTTCTAGCTACACCCTGGCACGTGGCTGCCACTGCAGCGCCATATCATGAAGCATTGATTGCCTCCAGGCTTAGTGCCATGGGCAATGAACCAGCTCTCAGTGGAGTACCCCATGGCTGACTCTTACAGGAGCTCCTGATTCAGGAAGTGCCGCCACTGCCAGATACTGCAGGCTGCTTCTGGCTTAATTGTTAGAGAAGCACAAATTCGGTCTTTATGAGAAAAGGAGCAGGTGTGAAGGATAAGGAAGGGTCACCAATCTTGGACCCTGCCCTAAGTGGCAAGACTTCCTTTCAGGGCTCAGCATTTTGGTACCACGGGTCTTCAGACTTCTGGAGAGGCACCACGTACAATATGGCATGCAGGGGCTGGCCACCAGGGTTGATTAGATAAGGTGTTATCGCTAATGAACAGGGGCACCAAATGGGAGTTCTGCAAAGGAGTACTCCAGGTGGAGGAGTGACGACATGACCCTTAGGGTGAGTGCGTTGTGTGTACTTGCCTGCCTTGTGCCTGCTTAATTGAAGTTTATAGTGTGTTCTGTTTTGGGGGGCTGTGTGCTGAGCCCAGTGGCCTGCTAGGCAAGGCTGAGAGCTTCTTAACAAGGCTCTAACCTGCCATCTTTTGAACCCTAATCCCTTAGGATCTCTTGATAAGGGGGTGGGACTACTCAGGAAGAACGGGTTTAAAAAGCCAGCTCATAGGTGACCAGAGGAGCTAGCAAATGGGAGTTTCCAAGGGAGTTTAGAGAGGTAGTGTGAGCCAGATAAATAATAATAAACCTAAGTAAATAAATAAAACCTAATAAACCTTCTCTAAATTTAGGCTAATACCACCACCACACCCCTCAAAAAATAAACACACACGCATGCACCAAACAAACAATTTCCTGCAAGAGAGAAAATAATGCAGGCAGAAGTCCAGCAGCAGAGTGGGGCTATCCAGTTTATTGCACTGTATGTGGCATCTATGACTTCTAGCCTTGTGGGCAGGTGGCATGTGTGTGCATTTGGTGCCAGCAGCTAATGGCTCTCAGAGACTGCATATGGGCTCTTGAGACTAGAGTGGCTGAACAGAAGCCAATGGAGACAGAAGTACATAGACAAGACTTTCTGGGAAACAGTAGAATGGTCCCACCCTCACACTGACGGCTTCTGTGCTGTTGAGAATGAAAGTCTGAAGGAAAGAACACCAAGCTCGAATGGAGGGAATCAGTCCCATAGCTGGGACCCTCCTTCCAGATGTCATGGTATCATCTCACACTGAAGATACCTCTCCAGGGCAGGGGACCCCTATTATTAGGAAGACAGGTAAAAGTAATGGGGAATTCAATTATTAGAAATGTAGACAGTTGGATCTGTGATGACCGAAAGGACTGCATGGTGAATTGACTGCTGGGTGCAAAGATTGCAGACCTCACAAAACATCTAGTCAGACCTATGTGCAGTGCTGGGGAGGGGCCAGTGATCCATGGTACAGGCAGTTACCAGTGACATAGGGAGAGGTAGTCAGGGTCCTGGAGTAGGGTTACCATATTTCAGCAAGCAAAAAAGAGGACGGGAGGAGCCCCGCCCTGCCCCAGCCCCGCCCTGCCCCACCCACTTCCCGCCCCCCTCAGAACCCCCAACTCTCCCCCCCCCGCTCTTTGTCCCCTGATTGCCCCCTCCTGGGACCCCTGCCCCTAACTGCCCCCCCAAGACTTCACCCCCTACCTAAGCCTCCCTGCTCCTTGTCCCCTGACTGCCCCCTCCTGAGACCCTCTCCACAATCCTAACTGGCCACCTAGGACCCTACCCCCTACCTGTGCCCTGATTGCCCCAACCCTTATCCACACCCCCAGACAGAGCCCTGGGACTCCCACACCCCATCCAACCACTCCCCACCCCCTGACAGCCCCCCCACCAGAACTCCCGACCCATCTAAACCCCTCTGCTCCCTGTCCCCTGACTGCTCCAATCCCTCTCCCCACCCCTGCCCCCTGACAGCCCCCCCAAACTCCCAAACACCCACCCCCCGCTCCTTGTCCCCTGACTGCCCCCTCCTGGGACCCCTGCTCCTAACTGCCCTCCAGAACCCCACCCCCTACCTAAGCCTCCCTGTGCATTGTCCCCTAACTGCCCCCTCCTAAGACCCCCCCCCAAACTGCCCCCCAGGACTCTACCCCCTACCTGTACCCTGACTGCCCAAAACCTTACCCACACCTCCCAGAAAGCCCCCCCCCGAACTCCCGACCCCCCCCCCTTGACTGCCCCGTCCAGAACTTCCCTGCCCCTGGCTCCCTTGTCGTTGGCCTTCGGTTCGCCTAAGGGCTCTCTGGGAGCTTGCTGAGTCTGAGCCGTTCTCCGGCACGCTGGGCAGCAGCGGGGGAGGAGCTCCAGACTGCCGGAGGCGAATGCAGGGAGGGAGGGAGGGAGTGAGCTATGCTGCAGGGGGGGAGGGGGAAGTGGAGGAGGGACTCTCTCTCGCTGTCGGAGCCCCATGTAAGTAGCACCATCCGGCTGCCCTGTTAGCCGCGTGCGCTCTGCATGGGGGGGGGGGGAGGGAAGTCCGGACATTAACAAATTCCCCCCGGACGCTATTTTTAGTTCAAAAATCCGGACATGTCCGGGGGAATCCGGACGAATGGTAACCCTATCCTGGAGGCCAAATTTAGGCTGCTAGGTAAGAGATACAAGTCCAGTACCTCCATGGTCGCATTCTCTGAAATGCTTCCAGTTCCACACGCAGGGCCAGTTAGACAAGCAGAACTGCAGTGTCTACCATGTGTGGAGGAGATGTTGGTGTTCAGAGGAGGGATTTAGGTTTACTTTTGAAAAAGGAGGAATCTATACAGGAAGGATGGGCTCCACCTAAATCAAAATGGAACCAGACTGCTGCCACGTAAAAGTAAAAAGGTCATAGAGGAGTTTTTAAACTAAGGGCTGGGGAAAGCCGACAGGTGTGGAGGAGCACATAGATTGGACAGACACATTCCTTAGGGCAGGATTTATTAAAGGGGATACTCTATATCCTAGTAAAGAGGTGAAGTGGAAGTTGATGAAGTACAGGTAGGAACTGAAGAGAAACAGTCTCATTCAATTGCATCACATGATGGCAGACAACTAAATACTGATAAGTTTTTTGTAAGTGCTTGTATGTAAATACAAGAAGTCTAAATACTAAGATGGGTGAACTGGATTGTCTGGTATTAAATGAGGCTATTGATATAAAAAGCATCACAGAAATGTGGTGGAGCGATAATAATCAATGGAACACTGTAGTATCAGGATACAAAATATATAGGAATGACTGAGTAGGTCACACTGATGGGGGGAGTGGCAGTATATGTGAAAGAAAGCTCAGTCAAATATAGTAAAAATCTTAAATGAATCAGACAGTATGATGGAATCACTACTGGATAGAAATTCAATGCTTGAATAAAGAGAGTATAGCAGTAGGACTATACTACCAACCACCTGACTCATATGGTGGCTGTGACATGCTCAGGGAGATTAGAGAGGCTACAAAAACAGAAAACCCAATAGTGGGAGATTTCAACTATCCCCACATTGACTGGGAAGATGTCACCTCAGGATAGGATGCAGAGATAAAATTTCTAGACACCATTAATGGCTGCTTCTCAGAGCAGCTAGTCCTGGTACCCATAAGAAGAGAGGCAGTTCTTGATTTAATACCAAGTGGAGCATAGCATCTGGTCCAAGAGGTGAATATAGCTGAACCATTCGGTTAATAGTGACGCTAATCTAATTAAATTTAACATCGTTGTAGGGGGGGAAAATACCAAAGAAACCTGTCACAGTAGTATTTAACATCAAGAAGGGGAACTACACCAAACTGAGGAGCCTAGATAAATGGAAATTAAAAGGAAAAGTGAAATGTCTGCAAGCTGCATGGAAGCTTTTAAAAAACACCATAATAGAGGCTCAAACTACAAATATACCCCAAATAAAAAAATAAAACGGTAAGATGACAGAAAGCCACCATGGCTAAACAGAGTAAAAGAGGTGATTTAGCGACAAAAAGACATCTTTTAAAAATTAGAAGTCAAATCCTCCTGAGGAAAATAGAAAGGAACATAACTCTGGCAGGTCAAGTGTAAGTGTGTAATAATTAGGCAGGCCAAAAAAGAATTTGAAAAGCAACTAGCAAAAGACACACAAAAAATTAAGTACCTCAGAAGCAGGAAACCTGCCAAACAATCAGCTGGGCCAAGATGCTAAAGAAGCACTCGGAGAAGACAAGGCCATTGCAGAGAAGCTAAATGAATTCTTTGCATTGGTCTTCTCTGCAGAGGATATGAGGGAGATTCCCACACCTGAGCCCTTCTTTTTAGGTGAACAATCTGAGGAAGTGTCCCAGAGGGAGAGGTTAATAGATGAGGTTTTGGAACAAATTGATAAACAATAAAAAGTCACCAGACCCAGAGAGTATTCACCCAAAAGTTCTGAAGGAGTGCCCATATAAAATTGCAGAACGAACAACTGTGGTGTATGACCTATTGCTTAAATCAGCCTCTGTACCAGATGACTGGCAATAGCTAATGTAATGCTCATGTTTAAAAAAGGCTCCAGAGGCGATCTTGGCAATTACAGATCAGTAAGCCTATCTTCAGAACCAGGCAAATTAGTTGAAACTATAGTAAAGAACAGAATTATCAGTTGCGTAGATGAACATGATGTGTTAAGGAAAAGTCAACACAATTTTTGTAAAGAGAAGTCAGACCTCACCAATCTTTTAGGTGTCCCTAAATCATAGAATCATAGAATATCAGAGTTGGAAGGGACCTCAAGAGGTCATCTAGTCCAACCCCCTGCTCAAAGCAGGACCAATTCCCAGCTAAATCATCCCAGCCAGGGCTTTGTCAAGCCGGGCCTTAAAAACCTCCAAGGAAGGAGACTCCACCACCTCCCTAGGTAACGCATTCCAGTGTTTCACCACCCTCCTAGTGAAATAGTTTTTCCTGATATCCAACCTGGACTTCCCCCACCGCAACTTGAGACCATTGCTCCTTGTTCTGTCATCTGCCACCACTGAGAACAGCCGAGCTCCATCCTCTTTGGAACCCCCCTTCAGGTAGTTGAAGGCTGCTATCAAATCCCCCCTCATTCTTCTCTTCTGGAGACTAAACAATCCCAATTGTTTAGAACAATTAGATTGTTCATGTTTCATGCCGATGGCTAGATACAAGAGACCTGTGAGTAACTAAGAGAAATGAAATAAAACCATGTGACAGTCTACTACATCTAATCACTCAGTGCATTTTAGCAAATCATTAATTCTCCAATGCCTGCAATCTGGATTTCCCAACACTGCTAAACGAGATCCCAATAGGCCTTGCTCCAATGAATAAACCATTATGAATTTTATTATAGTGACTAAAAAATATCATACAAGCTCTGTAATACTGACAGAGTCTAATGACATTAAGCAGGTCTGAGATCTATTATGAACACCTAAAGAGGCTGAGGGGAGGGAAAGTGATGCTCTCATAATATTAAAAATGAGAGAAACTGAAATGAATGATCTGCTCTTAAGTGTCAGGAAATAAAATATATACCATTTGCAAAAAAAAAAAAAAAAAAAAAAAAAAAAAATCAGGGAGCTAAAGAAGAAGTTTAGCCAAAAAATTGTTCTAGTACAAAAGCAGAAGTACCAGAATCAGGTAACAGATTCAGACACTTAGGACCCTCCCCCCCCCCCCAACCTTTCAAGTCAGGAATCCACATAAGTAAATGGAAGAAAAAGGAGAGAATCACCCAGGAACCCAAAATACTACCTCCTTCCCCAGAGCCATGGGAGAGGTGGGAAAGTAGTTTTTATAGATGGCCAGCTGAGTTTGTTGAAATTGTTATTTTAATGATGCCTGAATTTTGCTGATGTACCTGGAAGCTTGGAAAAGCTTAAAGGAGAGTTCTTTACTTTTAAATATTGATTACCTCATTCACCTGGTCTCTCTAATATCAAAATAGATGTCATGTAAGACTTTCTACCTTTCACCTCGACTTACTTAGAATCTACTGTGCTTAGTGGCATATGAGGCAACCTATCTTTTCCTCTACTGCGGACTATCCAGACAGAGCAAGATGCTTGACTCCATAGTAAGCTATCTCCCTGACAGCAGCATCCTTTCGCTTATCCTAAGCTAGGTCATTTTTGTGTTCACGCCTTCTCTTTCCTCCAGGTGGAATCTCTTGTGTTTCTGCAATCTGGTAGCCTGATAACACGGCCAAAGCACCATAGCCATCTGTCTAATTATTGAGTCCGCAGCCTGCTGACCCATGCAAATGACACTTCTACGTTGTTTACACGATCACTCCAATGAATTCCCCAGGTGGTTCTTAAACAACGATGGTGTAATGCATTGAGCTTCTTGTTGTATTCCATGCCTTCAATGCATATTAAAGTGGTGGCAGGACAACAGCTGTACAATCTTTAGTGTGCAGATGTAGCTTTTTACTCTTCCAGATGCTTGAAAAATTGGAAAATGATCCACTGGTTTTACCAATCCTAGCCTTCACTTCTTTGGCCATTAGCACATATTGATCTTGGAAGTACAATAAAGTCATCAGCTCCTTTGTACTCTTCTCCATCAATAACAGGTTCACCAGCATTGACACCATTCTCTTCTGTTTCCATGGTCTTGGTCTTCCATGTACTGATACAAAGTCCCACTTCAGCAGCTTCTGCTTTTATGCTCACAGAGTCTTCTCATTCCATCCAAGTTGGTATGTAGTATGATTATGTCATCTGCAGAAACCCAAGTCTCCCAGTTTATCTCTTGCCCAAACAATACCAGAGTGCTCGGCAGTAGCCATTGCTCTTCTCATCACAAAGTCTATGACAATGGAGAAGTGGGGATAGCATCCACCTTTGTCTTATGCCAGTAACAATCTTAAATCATTGTGTCTCCACTCTCCCCTGATGGAGCAAGTAGACTCTTCATACAAAGCTGTTATGAAATTAAAAATCTTTGCTGGAATTCCATGTCTCAGGATCTTCCAAAAGGCTTCCATGTGACACTATCAAACACTTTCATAAAATCAACAAAGTTAAAAAGACATCTTCTGCTGTGCTCTTAAGCTTCTCAAGGTGAAAAAATGGTCTGAACACCAACTACCAGACCAAAATCCAGCTTACGCTTCCCTACTTTGTCAACAGCAGTTTTCGTGTATTCAAACTGATAATGCAAAACACTTTTCCAGATATGGATAGGAGTGTCATCTCTATCCAGTTATTACAAATAAGCTGGTCTCCTCCTTTTTTTAGGAATTTTGCAAATGACCACCTCTGTGACAGATATGGCAATTTCCTGCAATATCTTTAACTGTATTAAGTTTATGTATTATTGTGGGCCAGGGACTGTATACAATTCCACAGGATAAGGTGACCACAGAGCCTCCAGAACTGGAAACAGTGAGGGCTGATTAGCAAATTCACTCAGCTTGTAACACCCCGGAGAAGTACCACCACCTGGAGAGGCTTGCATATACTAGTTCAAACTGGATTCTCCAGAAACTGTACAGTGCCTGAACCGAGAGAATTCTCTCCATCAGAATCAGGGCTTTTAGGACCCCTTTATATCATTTTGGCCATTTTAACCAGCATAAAGGTGCGGGAGAGGGGTAAGGATCCCCCCTCTCCTCCCCCCCCCCCTTTTTTTTTATAAGAACCATGGACTTCACATTTTAGGATTTTTTCATGCAAACTGGCAGACATGGTGGCAAACAGGCTTCATGGAAGCTTAAAAGAGCAGGAACTCAATGACAATAAAAAGAACCCAGACATTCACTGCACTTGCCAAAGACAACATTTATCTTATATTTGGGGTGGGTAGTGGACATTACTAAAATAGCCTCTGGGACAGACAGCAATTTCTACATTTTTCAAAATATAAATGTCACTTTTATTCTTTATAGTAAAAGCCACTTTAAAAAAAATTAAAAATACAGACTGTTTCTAGGATTTATGCTCTTTCCTCCATGTATTCTGACAAAAGTCACAATCATATATAAATTAGTTTTAACATTACATATATTTATAACTAATCTTTTCCTTCTGATGTTCTCTGACTGCCAGAAGCTGAGATTGGGCAACAGGGGATTGATCACTCGAAATTGCCCTGTTCTGTTCATTTCCCTCTGAAGCATCTGGCACTGGCCACTGACAGAAGATGGGGTACTGAGCTAGATGGACCACTGGTCTGACCCAGTATGGCCGTTCTTATATTCAGTTCTGTTAGGCCTATAAGAGAGACTTGACTTGTCAATATTTTTAGGTCACTGAAAGCCCTTGACAGCCTGATAAGGAGCAAGTGCCCTTATGTTTGCTTATCATATTATACATTTGTTACAATGTATGAGGATACCTTCGCATCTGCAAAGCTGACCAATAGGAAACTAAAGAAATAGATGATCTCAATTATTTGCTTGAAGTTCCCCAATAACATTAAGATTGATAGAGAAGTGTGAGTGGCAGGCCAGCACGTGTAATGATAAATAGAAGTCTGAGACTCGGGCTCATGCTACAGCACTAAAAAAATAGCGGTGTAGATTTTTCCGGCTGGGGCTCTGAAGGCTAGGAAGGGGAGTGGGGGCACCAGCTTCAGAACCAGAGTTCTAGCCAGCGCCTGAATGTTTACACAGCTATTTTTTTTAGTGCTGTAGCATGAGCCCCCACAAGCCCGAGTCTGTAAGCCCAGGCTCTGAGACTCTACCTCTGGATCCTACTTGCTGTGTAAATGTACCTTGTGTCTAAACCATTTGTGTGGGTGTGCGGATGTCATAGAATCATAGACGATTAAGGGTAGAAGAGACCTCAGGAGGTCATTTAGTCCAACCCCCTGCTCAAAGCAGGACCAACACCAAGGGGAAGGATAGCTCAGGGGTTTGAGCATTGGCCTGCTAAACCCAGGGTTGTGAGTTCAATCCTTGAGGGGGCCACTTAGGGATCTGGGGCAAAAATCAGTACTTGGTACTGCTAGTGAAGGCAGGGGGCTGGACTCGATGACCTTTCAAGGTCCTTTCCAGCTCTAGGAGATAGGATATCTCCACTAATTTTTTTTTTTAAATCATCCCAACCAGGGCTTTGTCAAGCCGGGCATTAAAAACCTCTAAGGATGGAGATTATACTACCTCCCTAGGGATCCCATGCCAGTGCTTCACCACCCTCCTAGTGAAATAGTTTGTCCTAATATCCAACCTAGACCTCCCCCACTGCAACTTGAGACCATTGCTCCTTGTTCTGTCATCTGCCACCACTGAGAACAGCCGAGCTCCATCCTCTTTGGAACCCCCCTTCAGGTAGTTGAAGGCTGCTATCAAATCCCCCCTCATTCTTCTCTTCTGCAGACTAAATAAGCCCAGTTCCCTCAGCCTCTCCTCATAAGTCATGTGCCCCAGCCCCCTAAGCATTTTTGTTGCCCTCCACTGGACTCTTTCCAATTTGTCCACATCTTTTCTGTAGTGGGGGGCCCAAAACAGTACTCCAGGTTTGGCTTCACCAGTGCCGAATAAAGGGGAATAATCACTTCCCTTAATCTGCTGGCAATGCTCCTACTAATGCAGCCCAATATGCCGTTAGCCTTCTTGGCAACAAGGGCACACTGTTGACTCATATCCAGCTTCTCGTCCACTGTAATCCCCAGGTCCTTTTCTGCAGAACTGCTGCTTAGCCATTCGGTCCCCAGCCTGTAGCAGTGCATGGGATTCTTCCATCCAAAGTGCCGGACTCTGCACTTGTCCTTGTTGAAGGAGATGTCATGCCATGTAAGTTGCTACAGTATGTGTCATGAACCAGAGCCTAAAAGGTGATATGAAACAGGAATGCCTTGGACATAGTTCACAAAAACGTCTTTGAAGTCTATTCATTGTCGTTGGCAGATTATCTCCATACTGTTGTGGTTTTTTTTTTTACTTAACCTTCGATTTTCTTTGTTGCACTTGTTTGTTTTTTTTAAAGTGAGAAGTACCATAAATGCAGTTTCATTCTTTGAAGAGGATACCGATATCTTAACCCATGAAAGATTTTTTGCAATAGTTTAAATAACTACAATTGAACTTGACTTTAAATTCTCTGTGAACTCTTCACTTTTGGATTTGGATTGGTGATGTCAAACTTCACAAAAAGCCTGTGCTTATTCTAACATTTTCATGTTCCTATTTTTGATCATCGGACTATCTAGTTGTCATGCTGTCTGGAGTGGCTCAGAACCATGAGTGCCGACCTCAGGGAAGACTGTCAACGAGGCAGGGCAGAGACCTCAAATGGGTTATATGTTCTATAATTAGATTTCACCAACCCAATAACACATGTGAACTCCTGGAACACTATAACAGTCTTGTCATAGAGTCACAGAAAATCCCTTTGGGCATTCCAGACTATCCTGCCACCCCGGCAAGCTGGACTTAGTGATGGGTGCTAAGCATCAAAGATCATAAAAGATTCAGGTTGCTTCCAGTCCCAAGAGACCAACTTATCCCATCTTAACCATACTAACACACAGGTGAGCTGGACTGGTTTCCAGAATGAATTTGTCAGTGCTTGGCTGAGGCCTAAAGACTTGACAAGAGCTGAAACCTGGTCTGCCAGCGTGTCACTAGTTAAAAGGGATTTTATTTTAAATGGGACCTTTCTTTGTGCCACAGAGACAAAGTGCAAATATGTCAGATTGTATTTGACACTTATCTCATGAGTGAGTTACAGTACAAGTTCTTGCAGTACTGATTTAATACAGCGCTTTGTTAGTGTGGGTAAAGAAGACAAAATCCTGTGACAACACTTCATGTTATGCAATTCTTGGTGTTCCTTGTCATTGTAATACTTGTTTTGCGCAGTTTAACTAGGCCTAGATCAGCAGATGTCAGGTGTTTTGTAGAAAAGTCAGTAGGAGAGGCACACTTTTAATCCTTTAATGGCATTTCATTTTTTCTTTTAACAATCTACATCAATAGTTCAACTTTTGGGATTTTAAAAAATACACTTTAGTATTTGCAGCAGGTTATAACAGTAAGCCCCTGCTGACTGACATAGCTTTTATCCACTTCGCTGGTATGCTGAAAGAAGAACCAGAATGCTCTTGTACGCATCTTTTTCAGCTACTTTTTATAGTAGTGATACTTCCTTACAATATGCTTTTTTTAAAAGAAAACCTTTCTGTGACTCTTGAGTGAGTTGACACTTGGTATCTTCATTCTTCCCCTCCCACACTTGATTGATTTTATACTTTGTAAAAGGCTTTGTCAAAATGTCTAGCTCCCAAATCATATTTTCAATTGCACTTAATACAAAATAAAGGATTGAAATTTAATACCCTATTTGTGTGTTCTTCTAGGAGTGCTTCAGCTAGGTTGCCAACCCTCCAGATTAGCCTGAAGTCTCCCAGAATCGGCATCGATCTCCCAGTGACTATTGAAAGCAAGCTGGGGGATTTTAATAGAATATTTTAAGAAAATGACATTACTTCATGTTGGGGGGGAAAAATCTCCCGGAATAGCTTCAGTCAGAGTTGGCAACGCTAGCTTCTGCTCAGAGTGAATGTAGGCTGCTGCTTTAGATGTTTCCTTAAATCCTCACTCTTAAAGTAGTGTGTGGACCCAAAGGCTTTAAAAGCAATTAGTGTGTTCTGAGGTGTAAACTGCCCAATTAATGTCAATGGCTGCTAACTCAGAGGCCAATGATGATGCTTTTACTGCTCATCAAAACATGTTAGAGAAGAAGTGTAAGTGTGTGTGTGTTATATATATGAAATAAATAAATTAAATTAAGTTTCACCTGGAACCTTTTGGAAATCCACCAAGCATGGATGTGCTGAACCCAAAAGTGCTGATATAATCCAGATGAATACGTTTGTATTAAAGTATTGGTTTGCACTTAATCTATGCAGTGAAGATTCACTTATTTGCAGTGGTAAACAATGGTGCCCCATTTCTGTAGGACTAGGAGATGCTGTACATTCACAAGTCTACAAGATTGTTGTTAGGGTACAGTTTATAATTGGTGTGGTTTTTAAGTTTTATTCTTTTGACCATTTTTTATCAGAAGATTTTCAGATAAGGATATTTTGGGGGAAATGGATTAGGCTTCTTCACGCACAGGGATGTCTAGTAGGTAACAATAGGACCAACATAAAACTCCTTGAAGCTGGAGTTAATTTTAACTCCTGATTGAAGTTAAAATGATGGTGTGCTATGATTCAAGCACTGAATTAAGCATGGCACTTTTCAGAGCATATCCTGTGTAACAGGCATTATAATGATCAGTAGATCACTGGGGGCTTTGGTAGCAGAGGCATAATTTCATATTAATACAATGGACTAAATTCTGTGATGTTGTAAATCCAAGAAGTCATTTATAGTTATGCCAGTAGAGAATTTGGTCCCGTATGCAGGGAATAGACTCTTGTATATAAGTCTGTCCAAATCTTTTATCTACATTAGGAAATTATGCTTCCCACCAAGTTAGTGCCCCATTTACACATTTCAAAGCTATTCAAATTGTATAAAATGTAGTTCTTGTGTAGTAATGAGGCTATTTTTTTTTTTTTTTTTGAAAGCTTAACTCAGGATACTTGTTTGATTTAAACAGAATGGTCCACTCAAAAGGTGGGACGGACACCACCATAATAGGGTTGTGTACAATACCACCTAGGAAGCTTTCAGATCAGTTTTGTATGGTTAAATGGACAAAAATATGGAGAAGTCTATAGTGTTGTCAAAGGCCATCAACATCAATAGTTGCTCTGTGGCAGAAAGTGGTGGAAACTAGATTAAAAGAGATGCTGAGTAAACTAATGGCAATGGGCAAATTGAGCTCACTTGAATGAGCACAGGAACTTAAAGAAGAATAGTTTCATGATAATGCTTGTCTTTGGTTTAATCATTTTAAAAAAATCTATGTCCATGATGAAGGAATGCCATATAGTAGTTAAATTTTAGTTTGTGTTCTTTTTTTTTTTTTGCCACGATGTGCTGTGTGACTTTAAGAAAGTCACTTAACCTCTCTGTACCTCCATTTTTCTCATCTGTAAAATGGGGATAATTATACTTGCCAACATCACAAGTAAATGCTACTGTTTGTAAAGGGCTTTGAGATCCTTGGTGGGGAAGACCCTATAGAGATGCAAAGTGTTATAATAATTACTATTGTATCTTCACTGGTATGTATATCTACTGACATGCACATCAGAAAATGAGATGTAATTGAGTAGACAGCAGCTGATCAGCCATTCTGTTGCTTTTATAAAGTTATCTTGATACAATAGCTACTGAACCCTGCTTGATGACACTCCAGTTGAATTTTCATCCTGTGAAAAGACAGCTTTATCGTGGTTTGTTTGCCCAATGTTAATTTAGGGCATTGTATGCATGGTATTGGATTCAGATCATCACACTGCTTTCTGATTTTGCTCTAAATAAATATTTATATTGCTAGTAAACAGGAAGTGAGTGTTTTGTGTTTAAGACCGTATTGCGTGAAGCACATCTCTGGTCATGGTATTCTGCTCCTCAGATTATTTCCTACATCATTTAATGGCAGATTGTATACTGCCAGTGGAAGCTTTCAATGAAGGTCAACCAGAAGTTGGAGACCCTGAGATAGGAAATGGCTTCCTGATCGTGGACCTCTGAGACTGAGGGTATTTTTTTCAATTGTGACTGGTTTTAGTGAAAGTGTCACGTGAATAGTTCTGGGATACTATAGCAGTGCAAAGCAGGGAATGCAGAGTGAATTAGCTCTTCTTGCAACAAGGTGGTGGGTTGGTTCAGGGAAAATTAGTTCTTTTGAACTTCAGCTTGAAATCTTGTTTGTTTTTTATGGTTCATGTCTTGCGGCTACAACTCAGGAAGTTCCCCAAATGTCCTGATCATAAATTTTGTCAAACAAATGCCCACATTGTTTGCTAATAATGACTTAGTATAAACTGTGATTGTTTCTTCATGAATCATCCAATGGGGAGTAAGAATCGTGTAGTACCACCTTGCTGACAAACCAAGACTCTAGGAAATGGAAAACAAGAATCTGATCCTCACTGGAATAAGGGACATGGGGTTGTTGAATATGTTCCATGATGTGGAGGTGTCTGTATTATTGACTTTCCAACAGAAGTTGGAGCACGTGAGTTTATGTAGTTTATCTCTATTCGCAAATTACAAAGGCTCATTTTTGAACCAATAATATTTCAAAATTGTTCGGCAAACACCACACCAGACCAGAAATACAAGACCTCCGAGCATTTGAATCTTTTGTTTTTACACTGCACCAGCCTGCACATTATTCTGTGAAGCTCTATAGAACTGTGAAACAAAGGAACCCTGATGATGTTTACTTTGGCTCAAGTCTGAGACAGTTATTTTAAATTAGTTAATAGCTGGAGTAGCAAACTATAATGGTTTGCAACATGTTCTTTTCTGTTTTCCTCTCTCTAGATCTCTCAGATGAGCCGCCCAGACCTGATTCTCTTTCTGATGAAGTATCTTATGGCTCTAGTAGTTGGGATCCCTTCTGTCTTTTGGGTTGGAAGTAAAAAGACCTGCTTTGAATGGGCCAGCTTTTTTCATGGACGCAGGAAAAAAGAGTGAGTGTTATGTGAAAGACTTACCAGTGTAATATTGGCAAATAAACCCTTTCTCTCCTGTAATCCTGAGAGAGCACTTTGAGTTAATCCTGTCCTAACTAGTTCCTTCTTGGAGAGAGGGATGGGAGCTGAGGCAACTTGCCTAGAAATGTCATGTATTTGCACCAGATTGTTTTCTTGATAACAGAATCAAATTAACATTCTTCATCAATTATCAAGCTATTCTGCTTCCTTGTTCTTAGAGCAAATGGGATATGCCACAATACCATACATTTTTGTCACTTTCTGAAATGTGCAGTAGTATAGCTTCCTTCTCTAGAAGCACCATCTCCTCAGCTAGACAACTGATCCTTTCTATTGAAATGAAGCAAACATTTTTTCCACCATGATTCTGCAGCAGTTGTGTACATTTTCTTAATCCTTCTATTGTGCATTGAAGCCCCTACCAAACTGCAGTTTAATCAAATTAATTACAGTGAAATCGGTCTTAAGTGACCTCTCCATGGACTGACAAAATCCACTGCTTAACACTAAAGTGGTCTTCTACTAAAAATGGAGGAAAATTGCACTCAATATAGTTGGGGCAGATTTTAAGGCAAAAGGTAACCTAATAAATGTGGTCACTGCTATAAGATTCATAGCAACTTAATATAATTAATACATCTTTTATCTACCCAAATACACCCTTTCAACTAAGGCTGTGTAGAGACTAAGGCAATATTTCCTAGCCTGGATATCGCTGGAGGTGACAGGCTAGTCTGAGTGGAGTAGGAGATAGGGCGGAGGATCTGAGCAATGGGGCAGAGAAGGCTGCGTGACACCAGTTGTTCTATCCTAAACCTTCTCCTTCAGTTAAAGTAGTGGGTGACTCCTTGAAGCTTCCAGGCTTGTTGCCATGTTCCTGTGGTGGCCCTTGGCGTGTACTGTCCTGCAACAGTACACGCCAGCCTTCTGCCTCAAGCTGCTCTCTTCTGTTGCTGTGGCAGTTAAATCATCAGTGAGAGGCAGAGTTGGTTTTTCTTCACGGAGCTGTCAACGGACAGCCCCATGCCAAGTAGACTGTGCAGCATTTTGATGAGTGGGAGAATGAGAAGAAGGAGCCATCAGGTGAGGGGGGAGACCCTAGGAGAAGGGACACAAAAACGAGAGCTTAAAAAACTTTTTTTTTTCCTGTCTACAAAATAACTAAAAAGAGATCAAATGGACAGAAAAATCACTGGCAACTCTGCCAGAGCATAGCTAGAGGATACTAAAAGTGCACCCGTCCACCAATCCCACAGAGGGGCTCCAAAAAACCAGGCTGGGAACCACAATCATTGAGATAAGGCAAAGACCGATTCTGTATATTTTGTACTTTACAAAATATGCTGCTCTTACGGACATTTATAATTCAGTTTTAAAAATACCATTTTGGGGAAGGTAGTGACTTCCTGCTTATGTAGATGACTGCTTCTGCAGGAATCTGGGCAATATCTCTGAACTCTCCAGAGGCAACGCCATAAGGGAATTCCAGGTTTAAAAGAAAATTACACTGCTTCTAGTTCTTGCATGATCCATAGGATCCATGAAGCGGCTGGAGTCATGTGAGGTAATGGCAAACCTTTTATTTACATTGCAATTATGCTACCATATGCCCCACATGCCTATACTAGAAGAGGAAGAGCAATCACAGGTTACAGGGCGATTCTCTAAGCATTGGCCAAAATGTTCAAATTGGGGTGCTTAAAATTAGGCAACTCGATCCATATGTAGGCAACTAAATAAGTGGCCTGATTGTTCTGCCTCACTGCTCTTTAGGTACCAAGTTGTAACATTTTGACCATAATGTGTGTATTGAAGCTATATGTTTATTGAGAGCAGAGGCCAGTTTGGAAGAGCTGTTGTGATCGCTTTGCTGTATTTTTTTATTTTAACATTAATTATTCCAATTCCACGTTTTGACTAGAGCTGTAAATGAGAGCCGCCAGGTGCTGCAGGAGCCCGATTTTGCTCAGTCACTTCTGAGGGATCCGAATACCCCCATTATCCGAAAGTCAAGGGGCACTTCCACTCAGGGGACTTCCACTCATGCCTCATCTACTCATCTGGCTATGATGGATGACCAGAGGAGCAAAGCAGGCAGCGTCCACAGCAAAGTAAGCAGCTACCATGGCAGCCTGCATAGGTCCCGTGATGGCAGGTGAGTTCCATGCATAGTTTAAAATTCTAATGTCAATAGAGTTGAGCCTCTATATTCAGGGGGAATCCTGGTTACTACCTGCACTTTTTTTCATTTGGCTACGCTTTGGCCACCATGGCTTCTGAACCTCTGCTAATATTCACCTTCCCAAACTAATGATTATATCCTCTCCATTTGGTCCTTAAAGAACTTTAACATCTGGGTTGGAAAGAGGAAATGTACCGTAACTTCTTTCAGTAGTTATGAGTGTATGGATTAGTCAGAGTATGAATGCAGCCAATAGCTCTCTTTCTCTACTGAGACAGAATGTGCCGTGTGTGTGTGTGTGTGTGTGTGTGTGTAGTATCTACTGCATGGGAAATGAAATCTGTTCCAAGTTCAGTGTAGTGTTTGAGCACAGCTGCTCTGTACACTTCTGTGAGTTTGACTAACTGAAGAACATGCCAGATCCTCAGCTGGAGTAAATTGTTGTAGTTCTACTGAAATTTAAAAAAAAAATGTAGCTTAGTTGAAGTGACCATTAGGTAACTTGTATTTACTCACCAAATTATTATTCTCAATGTCTGTATGGTGCTATGGTGAGTATACTTATCCTCATTTTATAGATGGGGGGGGGGGGGAAAGAAACATAGAAAGGTAAAGCAACTTGCCAGAGGTCACACATGAGTTCAGTGGCAGAGCCAAGTAGAATGAGTCCTCCTGTTTTTCATAAAAACATAGTACTATATATAATCAAGAGTTATTTATTTACATACTTACACACACTCTCAATCTCTCTTGCCTGAAGTAATAATGAAATTGGCCTTGTTTTTATAAATTAGGTACACCCCCTGCAGCTACAGAGGCATAGAAGACAGACTACCTCATGGCAGCATGTCACGACTGACTGATCACTCCAGGCATAGCAGTTCACATCGGCTCAATGAACAGTCCCGTCACAGCAGCATCAGGGATCTCAGCAACAACCCAATGACCCACATCACACATGGTACCAGCATGAACCGGGTTATTGAAGAAGATGGAACCAGTGCTTGATTTGCTTTCAACATAAAGGAGAACCTCCTACAACAGTGTTACTTGGAGTCCATTTCTCAGTGATGCGATAATACTCAGTATTATCGTGCTTCCCATTTGGTGCTGATTTTTTTGTATCAGGAAGCTGAAGTTTGGCTTTGCCTTTTTAAAGCCAGCTGTCGTTGTGCTTACATCAGTGCTAGGATGCTCAGTGATCAGCAATCTGGAAATTAACAGAAGTAAAAGCTAGTGGTAGCTTCATCTTGAACCTACCAGTAGATAATTATTAATAATTTATTTGATAACTTGTTATTTTCCCATCATACATCATAGCTGGATTTCTTATTAGAAAAATCCCTAAATACTTTGAATTTCAGTAATTGTTACCTTTGAAGACTCACTGGTGAGGTCATGTTAAGAGTTCCAATAAGCAGAAGGAAACTCTCTTGAATATTTGAAGGAGTTCTTCCATGAAACCCTTTTGTCTCTGATTAGATAATAAAGTGGTACTTGTTGTCATCAAGCACAGAGGGAGGGCTGCATATTAACTACTGTACAAAGGGCATCTGTGAGAAATCAGCAGGCATTTTTAAACAGTTATGCTGGAAATAAAACAAAAGAATGAGCATTCCGTAGGAAGAATGGAAACTCCAGTGAAGATGGTCAGTTCTTACAGAATTGTTCAGGGTCAATTGTTGGGCTGTGGGGCAGGGAAGGCATGATTTTTTTTAAATTGGTATTGTCCTGGCCTTTTTACCAAATACTATTTAAATTTTCTACTTGTTTACAATTTTTCTGTGGGGAGAGGTGGAAAACTCAATTTGAAGCCAGTTACCTAGATAATATTCAGCTACCCATTTTTAAATTAACATACAAAAACTGAGATTGCCTGTTCCTGACCCCTCAAATGCATGATGGAGGAACCTGGTTTTCCATTTAAACTAGAATGTTCTAACTCTCTCCTTATGGACCTATAAGAACAAATCCTGATCCCAACCCCTGCAGCTTGGGTTTGGAGGGGTGGGTGAAATGGATGCAGGGAGTTTATGTGGGAACCCACCAGGAGACCACAGAAATGTGCTCTGTGAAGGCTCCCTTTATACTGAGTATGTTGTGGAGTGGGAGGTTTAGAGGTAGGTGGGAGAGTATCGAGGAAGGAGTGTAGCAGTGGATCCATGAGTGCATAGATCCACCAGCCAGATTACACTGCTGTGGAAAGGAGGTGAAGGGGTGGTCGGGGTTAGGAACTGCTGCCACTCTGTAGTCTTGGAGGTTGAGCAGGTTTTCACATTCCCCCTCAGTAGGCTCCCAGCCCATTTAGGTGGGGTGTGCACTGGAAAGAGTATTTGGTTTATATTATGGGTCTCTTCTATCCAGCTCTCCACTATCGTTCGGAACAGAGAATTCTCGGATTTTTGTGGAAACATGAATAATTTTGCTCTTCTTTTGCCTTTAGGGTATACCATGTCTTTGTGAACATTGTAGGCAAAGTCAAGTTATGTTTTAAATGGTACAGTAGATCTGAAGCAGCTATTGTAAGGGTATGTCTACACTACCTGCCGGATTGGGGGGTAGACTAGACGCGATAAATCGATCCCCGAGTGCTCTCCCGTCGACTCCTGTACTCCACCGCCGCGAGAGGCACAGGCGGAGTTGACGGGGGAGCGGCAGCAGTCGACTCACCGCAGTGAAGACACCACAGTGAGTAGGTCTAAGTACGTCGACTTCAGCTACGTTATTCACATAGGTGAAGTTGTGTAACTTAGATCGATCTCCCCCACCCCTCAGTGTAGACCAGGCCTAGCTTTCAGGTATCATTCACCTTGAAGAAACAGTGGTTACATTTGAACCTACCTCAGTCATTACTGTAGAATACTGCTGGGAAATGTACACTTTTTCATTGTCCTAATATTCATTCCCTTTTTGACCTGCTTGAGGCATGTTGAAAAGGCTTTGTACGTGCTTGGATGGCATAACCTCGGGGGCAAAAAAAAGGGCAAAAACCCAGGATATGTACTTCAGAGGCTTTTCGGAGCAACAAGACTTAAGCTGTGCAACCATTATTCATTTTAATTATTCCCCAATGACATGACAGCAAATCACTTAGCCATTTTACTCTTTAAAATCAAAGGTTGCTCTTGGAGTCACCATGCCTTTAAAAATCTGTTTACTATAAATTGCTTTTCCCAGCCTGACCAGGCTTTGCTCCAAAGGAGAGGCATGAACCAAAACCAACTTCAAATAAAAATTTTTGGAAGCTTACTCTATACTCTCCCCTCTATGTAAATCCATTAATAGTGATAAAAGTTACTGTGCACACATGCTTGGAGGGCAGAATAGACCCTATAATTTCTGTTGGATTGGCTCTATGTATCGCTAACTGCCACAGTCGTGTATTAGGTTAAGTATTCTAGATCATCTGTTTTAAAGCAGGTGGGTATGAGATGTGTTTGAATGGCTTTTAGGTTGACAAAATTCCAATTCCATATTGCCAACAATGGTGAAACATGTTCTTGTTTTAAAATTTAGCTTAAACTGGGCAACTTTGTTTTTGCAAAGGGATGCTATTTTGTAGGAATTTGGATTTAAAAAGGGAGTCAGTTATCTTCAACTTTTTAATTGTTGTAACTGAAAGTAAAGTTTTTACATTGATCTTTATTGCTCTGTTTGCAATAGTGTTCTGGTTTTGACAATGGTTTTGCATTGTGTTGTGACTTGTTTAACTGTGGGAGAGGGATTTGGAATGGTTGAGGTTAGATCCATGGTCCGTTTGAGGTTATTTTGTTTTAAATCTCGGTTAATTTGGGAGGGGGGTAATTGTGTTTGTGGTTCCAAATGTGAGAGTTTAGCCTTTCTCACTTACCTATTCTGTACATAGAATGCACAGCCTAAGTAGTGATTCAAATATAACATTCTGGTCCCAGTTGCTGATTTCCCCACCAGGCTCTTGTTGTCCTAACCCCACATCCTATTAACTTCAAAACTGAACTAATATAATACTACATTATATTTTAAAGCACCTGCCTTCTTACCATTTCAGATTCCTTTAAAAATGATGAATTAAGCATCACAGTACTTGTGTAAAGTTAGTACACCTCTACCCCGATATAACGCTAGCCATAAGACTATCTATATTTGTATTGCTTTAGTTACAGTGAACATCTTGGATCTTTCTCCTACATGCTGGCCCAACATGCTTTCCTCTGAAACCTCATGCCAGCATACTTTTGTTCAGGGCCAACTCTACCCTACATCGCGAATAGGTGATTGCTGGCGACATTGAAATGTTCCGTAACCACTTGTGTTGTATCTCTGACTGCAGGCTGGGAAAGTCAGACATTTGCCAGATTGCCTATGGCAACAGCATCCCTAGCGCTGGCAATGTTCTTCATCTCTTATTCCATTGGCTACTATGTCTTCAACGTGCTTCGCCCTAACTTCTATGGTTTTAATGAAGTTTTGCATAATGAAGACAGAATAATGATGTCACATGTACAAGTTTGTCTGAGAGTGCAATATTTCTCAAGGACAGTGTTTTGCCTATTGAATCACAAACTGTTTGGGGTTTGTTTGGGAAATGGTTTGGAAAACTTAAAAAAAAAAAAATAAAAAAAAAAGGCCGCAAATTTGGTTGTAAAGCAGCTTGCCTGCTCTCAAATGCTGTACATTGGTATTTTCTTAGTTTTAGTTTTTTAAATGTATGTTTTGCTACAGAGGCTTTAGTTCTGAGCTGTATATAGCATATATTTGAAATATGGATGATCAGAGATTGATTACAGGATACAGTTTACCTATAGACTACTGGTTTGGAAGCATCTCAGGTTAGTAGTAATGTAAGGTCTGCTGCTGAAATCAGTCCGTGGTGTCAGTCCAGGTCCTAAGGGGCAGGCATCCATGTCAGAACCCACCACCACAATCTGGTACCCTTACAGCTTTTTAGCAGAGAGGCTGAAGATAACATGGGTATAGAGACTGCATTACTATCCTCTTCAGAACTGGTCCTGCCGAATTAACAGTTGAGGTACAAAGATGAAGGGTGAGAAAAGCTTGTATTGTACTGTACTGTATTGCTCTAGAGACCGACTAGAAGATTGAAGTCTCTATTGCTGTCAGTCTTGGTATCTTTTACAAGCACTACAATTATTTAAGGTCCGAGCCACATACTCACTCACTCACTCACTCACTCACTCAATCTCCTATATGTTTCAATGGAAGAGTCGTCTGAGGATGCCTTGCAGGACTGCACCATTAAAGCAGGAGGAACATTGCTGGCAAATTAATATCATATGCAGATTGATCATTGCTACCAGAAGTCCAACTTGAGCTGTGGAATGTTAAAATTCATATCAGATTACACTTTTGTGCTGATGTACCTATCTTATGACTGTGTTATGTTGATTGCTGATGAACAATGACTCTGAGATGGGTTATCTTTGAAGTTTTCAACTGTAATGAACTGTTCTAGGTTCTCATGATGATGACCAGTGCATTTAGTGGCATTCTCATCTCTTCAAATGTTTCTGTTGAGATGCTTATGTATGTATTGTAACGTCATCCGTTTCTGAATGAGGGGGAAAGCTTTAGTGTTTGTGAGATTTTGTATGTAGTGGTTGCACTTTGTTATTAGCATGATATCGTACCTAAAGTTAGCTGGTTTTACTTACTTGGCTCTTGGTAGACTTGTTTACAGTAGGCCAGTATCAGTTTTGTAACGTTTGATTTTTAGCACTTTAACCGTGAGTGTACAAACGGATTACCATAGAGTAGATGTACATTTTGATTTTAGACCTTTTAAAATTTTTAATAAAATGACATAAAAATAGTTGTTGGTCTCTTTTAATAGGCTTTGATTTTATTTTTTTCAAAATTCATAGAATTGTATATTTCTTTAAAAACACATTTTGGAGCCAGCTCTTGCTTAGCTGTTGCTTGCTGGATTTACATACTGCTTTTTACCATAGCTACCAGTAGCCTGATCTAAAAGAGCTAAACTCTAACCCCCGATCCTGAAGTCACACCCATGCTAGAGGACCCTGTACCCTTGCAGTATTCCAGTGCAGTCAGTGGGAGTCTGCAGATGTCACTGCAGAATTGTGCTGTAGTTTGTTCCACCCTTTTATAAGAATTGACTATTCACTAGATCGTATTTATGTACATGGACTTCTGTACTGCTCTGCCTCTTAAAGATAAAGCTAATGACCAGCTGGGGTCAGGAAGATGTAATATTGATGGTTAGGTGCATCGTCGAGAGCATTACGTCTTTTTGGAAGAATGTGGTATTGGCCAGTATCCAAGGCAAGATAACGCACACACTAAATGGTCTGTTGGAATTCAAAGAGAAGCTGGTATCTCCCCTCCCACAGTTTTGCTTTGCAGTCTGCACTTTCTACCAGGGCCTTTCCTTCACACTCCCCGGTTATTGAATCTCGTTCATCACTTTTCCTAAAACCATCTGGTGCATTTAAAAGCATCCCCACATATCTGTTGACATAAAAGTGTTTCAGTGAAGCTAGTTAATTGGTTGGCCTGTACATCTGTGAGCATGGTGGGAGTCTGGACAGCTGGATAGAGTCAGACCTAGAAAAGGTGAAGAGATCATAATGGTCTAAGATTGAGGTTTTTAGAATGCCAAATGGGCTGACATTTTCTTCCCAACATACTGTGACACGATGGCCTATTTGTGTTTTTTGAAAAGAGCAATGTTCTATATTAAGAGATTTTTCCCTTCGAAGTACTGCTTTGATCAGAAAAGTGATTATGTAAAAATGGTGCCACCTTTCTCAACAGCTGACCTTCAGAGTCCAATCTATTGGCATACGTGTAAAAAGTAACCATTTGATACTTTTGACTTGTGTTCGCCCTCCTGAGCCAGGGCAGCTGCAGAAGAGTGAGCTGGAGTCTCTCCTGTCTCACGCAACAACAGTATTATTCAGTAGGTTCTGATTTCAGGCCTAAATTCTATCCAGTTACACCTGTGTAACCTCAATAAAGACAAAGGGGTTTAGTGTTGTAAGCGGTTGTGATTTTATTGCATGGCTTGCAATAGTTGGTGTTTTTCTTATAACCACGGCTCCTGGAGCCATGTACTTACCTGAGAATCTCAGCTTTCATTAAAATAAAAAAAAAATAATAATAAAAAATAAGTAGCCCTTATGGTTGCAGAGAAGATGGAAAAATGAGACCCAAGTGTACAGTAAAAGCTCTAAAAACCAGAACACACACAGAAAGACCACAAAACATTTTTTTTTAAATCGCATGGTTTTTAAGCCAATCTCATGGTTTTTGGCTGCCTGACTCTTGATTTTCCTAATGCTTGGGGTTAGTAATACTGAGGGTTACACAGGTGTTACTGAGCACAGAAATTGAGCTGAAGTGTCTTTATTCTTGGAGAAGGATTATGACCCAGAAATGATCCAGTTTGACTTTCAGATCCGAGAGAGGTGGGTGGCAGCTAGAAAAAAAAGTCTTTGCATGTAATCTGAGTAAATTTGAGCTGGAATCAGAGAAAAATGAATATGGAACCCCACTGTGCTATTTTATTTTGGGGGGAGAATCACTCTTCAGAGTAAATTCTTAGCTCTTTGGTGCTTAGAATCTTAACTATTTTGAAGTGTTTTGTCTTGGAATACAAAAAGCATTCTTTGTTTTCCCTGTGATGAGCTTTTTAAGCTATTTTGTTTGACACAATTGTATTATCGCTCTCTCTCCCAATCGCATTGGCACACTCTTACTGCAATCAGCTTCTGTCTTTTCAAAAGAGTGCTTAAAAATCCCTTAAGGCCCTGAATTGCAAAATAATGCCGATAGAGATCCCACCTGGAAGCTATCAGAAATAACGAGCCCTGACATAACTTTAAAAAATTCTTCCAATGCTTTCAGAATCCTCAAATCTGGTCTTTAGAAACACGGCAATCAGATAGAGCTCGTTCTGCCAAAATACGTAAAACATCCGCCTGGTTTACAGAAAATGGGATTAGACAAAAATAACTTGGCTTCCTATTTCTTTTGAAAGCATCTGAAAATGCAGCTGTCATGTCACACTGTTCTTGCTTTCATAACTTCTTCATTTGTGAATAGGGTGATGAAAGAGAACGTAAGAACTGCCTTGCTGGGTCACACCAATGGTCCGTCTAGCTAGCAGCCTGTCTCTGACAGTGGCCAGTAACAGAGCTTGGGGGGGAGGGGTGTACAGAACAGGGCAGTTAGTGATCTACTCAGCACAGGCACTTTTATTTTTCCCTGGGGGTGCTCCTCCCCTGAGGCCCCATCCTCACTCTGCCTCTTCCCACTCCTGCTCTGCCCCCTCCCTCAAGGCCCCTGCCCCCCCACCACTTGGTGCTCTCCGCCCTCCCCTGATTACCTCCTGCCAAACAGCTGATCAGCAGCCTTGCCAAACAGCTGTGGCTGGTGGGTGCTCAGCACCCACATTTTTTTTTCCATGGGTGCCTAAGCCCTGGAGCACACATGGAGTCGACGCCTATGCTACCCAGTCTTCCCTACCCAGCTTCTAGCAGTCAGAGGTTCAGGGTGGCCCCAAGCCATAGGGTTGCAGTGCTGATTATCTTGGCTAATGGGGCTATCCTCCATTAATTTATTTAGTTCTTTTCCTGAACCCTGTTATACTTTTGGCCATTGCAACATCCCATGGCAACAAGTTTCACAGGTTAATTGTGCACTGTGTGAAAAAGTACTTCATCTTGTTTGTATTAAACCTGCTGCCTATTAATTCCATTGGGTGACTCCTGGGTTTTATATTTTGGGAAAGGGTAAATAACACTTCCCCACCCACACCCACACCCACAAGTCATGGTTTTATAGACCTCTATCAACCGCACCTCAGTCATCTCTTTTCTAATCTGAACAGTCCCGGTCTTTTTAATCTCTCCTTGTATGGAAGCTGTTCTATACCCTTGATCATCTTTGTTGCCATTCTCTAAACCTTTTCCACTCCACCATAACCTTTTTGAGATGGAGCAACAAGAACTGGACACAGTATTTAAGGTCTGGGGCCACCACAGTTTCCTATGGTGGCATTGTGATATCTACTGTTATTATCTATCCCTTTCCTAATAGCTCCTAACATTCATAGAATATCAGGGTTGGAAGGGACCTCAGGAGGTCATCTAGTCCAACCCCCTGCTCAAAGCAGGACCAATCCCCAGACAGACTTTTGCCCCAGATCCCTAAGTGGCCCCCTCAAGGATTGAACTCACAACCCTGGGTTTAGCAGGCCAATGCTCAAACCACTGAGCTATCTCTCCCTCCCTCCTGTTGGAGCTTTGTATCAGAGGGGTAGCTGTGTTCGTCTGGATCTGTAAAAAGCAACAGAGAGTCCTGTGGCACCTTTAAGACTAACAGATGTATTGGAGCATAAGCTTTCATGGGTGAATACCCACTTCGCCAGATACATGTGTGAGAACTTTGTGTTTTGTCATTCACATGCCATCTATTATTTCAACAAGAGAAACAAGTGGACTGGCTGCTTCATGAGATATAGAGCCTTTTCCCTTCTTAGGCCATGTGCAATGAGTTTGGTGGGTTCACTATTGTTTTTAAAGAGAGGGTCTGTCCCCTTTGGGGGTGGGATCTACAGCAAGCCAGCCCAACCCCTTAATGGGACAATATGGGAAAGATTTACTTTTCCAGTCTCGTTTTGCAGGAACTATCACAGAGTATGAGACACTTCCATAAACACCTAAAAGACTTAGGCTAGTAGACATTAGTGATGGGAAGTGACCTGTTCCAATACACCAAAGTCAGGGCCGGCGCAACCCATTAGGCCACCTAGGTAGTCACAGAGGGCACTACAATTTGGGGGGGCGGCGACCACGGTGGTATTTCGGTGGCGGGACCTTCCACCGCCTCTGTGGGAGGCAGCATTTTGGGGCAGGACCTTCCACCGCCTAGGGTGGCAGAAAAGCTGGGGGCGCTCCTGACCACAGTCCACATACCCGTGATTGAATAATATGCTCCGGGACTGGCAACTTACTCTGACTGTAGCTGAGACAAAACAATATTATTTTTAATCTCATTTTATCTAGATAGTGCCCTTTTTAAATACATCTTCAAAGAGCCCCCTCTCCAGAAAGGACACTCAAGCTCTCCTAGGGGTATCTGATCTGCTGGACAGCCCAACAAAACACCCCTCACAACTGTTAAACTCCAGCAGCAAGCAGCCTCGTGTGATTGACTGGCTGTGGCTTGGTGAACGAAGAGTTAAGGTTTGTCTTAGGTCTCCTTTAATTGTAGAGCAAAATTAATTAATCCTGCCAAACTCTATTAGTGTATGAGCCGGGTGAAGCGAAACAACAGTAATTGAAGTGACATTTTTGCTAAGGCAGCCTGTTGAACTGTGATAGATTAGCAGTAAAGAAACCAGGAGGTGATGAGATTTCAGTGATTAACAGGTGTCGCATTAGCACTGATTCTGTCCTGGGAGTATTCACTGGTCAGCCATGCACACATAAAACACATGCAGAAAAAACATTAGACACAAACCAGAAGGTCACATTTGCTTTTCAAGCATGTGACTATCTCTCATCAGCTGCTGTGGGAGTTCCCGGATAAATAATATCTTGCTCTGTTCCAGGAGACGTCTGCATGACCCATGGTGCCCTTTACGATGTGTTACTCTGGAAATGGTTAAAATGGACATTCGTGCAACAGTAGGGCCGAGGAAATAAGCATTCTGAAGTAAGTAAATTCCAATGTTACAGTTTCTACAGAAACATTTACCCAGCTACGTGGCACATCCTGTGTGTGTTGTGGTAGAAGCAGACTTGATAACACTAACTTCAATCCTGCAAACGGACCCCACCACTCCTGGAGCCTCAGTGGGGCCGCTAGAGTGGATCTGATTGCAGACTCCTGGCCTCAGTTAGGATAACAGGAATAGAAAGGAAAATGCTACATCAGTGCACTGCATCTGAGTTAACCATTGGAACCACAAGCTTCTTGACTCTTTTTTGTATTAACTTAGGTTTTTTGTATTTAATTTGCCCTCACCACCCTCCAAGAAAGGAAATAAAAAGAGAGAAGGCATGACATGAGCAGGACGAATTGCTTTTGTGATACATTTCAGAGTAGCAGCCGTGTTAGTCTGTATCTGCAAAAAGAATAGGAATTCTTGTGGCACCTTAGAGACTAACAAATTTATTTGAGCATAAGCTTTTGTGGGCTACAGCCCACTTCTTCAGATGCATAGCTGTGCTCAAATAAATTTGTTAGTCTCTAAGGTGCCACAAGTACTCCTGTTTTTTTTGTGATACAAACTCTCTCTATTTGCCTCCTTCAAGCACTGGGCAGTGCTAGTTAGTAAGTTACATTTTAACAATGTGCTCCATTTGAGAATCTCAAAGGCTTTTGTAAGCACAAATTAAATTAATCAAACACACAATGCCAAGTAGGAAAGGCATTAAACCCTTCAGGACAAGAACCATGTTTTCATGTGTGTTTGTACAGCACCTAGCACCATGGGACCCTGATCCTAACCGAGGTCTCCAGGCACTACTTTAATATAAAGATAAATTATCCCTATTCTGTATATGAGGAAACAAAGCGCCAAGGTGGTGTCAGAGCTGGGAATAGAATCCACGTATCCTGACTTCCTGTCCTGTGCTTCAGCCACAAAAACATCCTTCCTCCCAGGTAGGTAGCAATATGTCCCTTCTATTCCACCCTACTTGGCTCCTCACGAGTGCTGGGTCACTTTGATATTACTGTATAATGGTCTGATCAGCGTTCTGTGATAGTAGAGGACATGAGCAGATAGGAACATGGTTTTTAAGATCTCCTTTGAGAAACCCCACAATGCTAAACTGCACAGAACTTTGCTGTGAGGAAGATGAAAGGCTGAGTCGACCCTGCCCAGACTCAAAGCCACCGTTCCAGGGAGTCCACCCACAGGCATTTCATTCTAAAGTTTATGCCGGGGTCGGCAACCTTTCAGAAGTGGTGTGCCGAGTCTTCATTTATTCACTCTAATTTAAAGTTTTGCGTGCCAGTAATATATTTTAACGTTTTTAGAATGTCTCTTTCTATAAGTGTATAATGTATAACTAAACTATTGTTGTATGTAAAGTAAATAAGGTTTTTAAAATGTTTAAAAGCTTCATTTAAAATGCAGAGTCCCCCTGACCGATGGCCAGGACCAAGGCAGTGTGAGTGCAACTGAAAATCAGCTTGCGTGTCGCCTTCAGGACGCATGCCATAGGTTGCATACTCCTGGCTTAGGCCATCACCTCGGGCTCTGAGCAGCGGTCTGAAGCACAAAGGCATGGACTAATCCAAGATTAAGAAACTCAACCAAAGATTTCATGACTACAGCATCAGGGTTGTGGGGGGGAAGGAGGACTGAAAGCTTGTTCTTTAAATAAAACAGACTAATTTTGACATGACTCAAAGCCTTGCATCCTAAGCTTCCATCCTATCAACCCCACTATATCCATTATGGATAAGGCAAAAGGGACTGGTGTTAAACCAGTTCTACTGTATGTAACCCTTTTGTCAGCATGAGCGCTTACCCAGCATTTCTGGGATCACTAAATACCTTCCCTGGATGCCATGAATGGACAATGCTTCCCCACTTGCAAGCACTGAGTCTCTATGAAACAAGGACAACTATTAGGAGAAAAGAACCCGGCGTCAATTTGGGCAGATGCCACAATGCAATCTATATGAATGATAAACAGAACACTCCCCTGCGGTAACTTTGGCCGTTGTCCATTAACTCAGTTCTCTAGCTGCCAGATCTCCCTTCCCCTCATCACTTTGCCCTTCCCCATCTACTAACCCCACTCATGGTTTGGTGTAATTGGGTAGCATGATCCCCGAGTCCGGAGGTGCACTCAGGCAGAGTTGGCTCCAGTCCCTTCGAAATGCTGCCTGGTCCTGTTCTGAGACTTCACCACCTAACCCAGCTATAAAAACAACAAGGAGTCTGGTGGCACCTTAAAGACTAACAGATTTATTTGGGCATAAGCTTTCATGAGTAAAAACCTCACTTCTTCGGATGCATCCGAAGAAGTGAGGTTTTTACTCACGAAAGCTTATGCCCAAATAAATCTGTTAGTCTTTAAGGTGCCACCAGACTCCTTGTTGTTTTTGTAGATACAGACTAACATGGCTACCCCCTGATACTTAACCCAGCTATAGTGATTCCAAAAGGGGCCTCACCGGAGTTCACTCAAGTGTGCTGCAGCAAACAACCGTCTGTGTTGCATCCTGTTGAGAAATTATCCTCTGCATCCCTGTCAAAGCATCCTCCCAATAGCACAGGGACCTCAGTAACAGTACCTATCTTTTACATAGTGCTTTTCTTCAGATTTCAGAGTGTTTTACAAGAGGCGAGTGTGACGCTGTATGGAATATGGGAGACATTTTATTATATTGATACCAATATTCTAAAATGGCAATAAATCTTGCCAGATATGCCATGTAAGGTATCGGTGAAAAAAGTTATAATTCGCTAAATATGATGATCACATTTATATGTACGTATCCTCTTTGTATTGTGTGTTATAAATGTGTGTGGTATATTTGTATATCAAACTTGTGCTGTGTTTCTGGGTGACACCCCCAGACAGATTGCCATCAGCACTAGCCAGCTTGCCTGATGGCCTATCAAAAGCAATCAGCTATACAATGAACCCATTGAGAGAACTCAGGGGTTATACCTATGAGTCAGCAGGACATGCAGGGACATGCCCGTGGACAGGGGAGTCTGCTTTTCCATGCCCATGTGCTGAGAATTTGTATTTGGGACAAAGGAAGTACAAGCCACATGGCACAGGATATAAAAAGGTAGCTGCATCTTACCTCGGGAGCAACTTGTCTACAAACAAAAGTACTGAACAAAGGACTGAATGACCCATCTAAGCTTTGGATATGTTCCAGAGGGACTTTCAAGCCAGCAAACTCACCAGTGCTGCTAAGAACTTGATATATGGATTCTGAAGTCTTATGTATGTATCTGACTGCTTTGATCAGTTCACAACTCTTGTCCTTTCCATTTCTTTTTTCTTTTCAATAAACCTTTAGTTTTAGATAACAAAGGACTGGCTGGCAGCGTTGTATTTGGGGTAAGATCCAAACTAATATTGACCTGGTAACGTGGCTGACCCTTTGGGGTCAGAAGAACATTTTACATAGTGAGCAGAGTTGTTAATAGCTTCTCACTTTACTGGACCTATGTACTGATTGGGAGCCAGAGAACTGGAATGCAATAAAGGGGGCTGTGTGATTCCTTTTATCAGCTTCTTGATAACCAGTGTGGGGCATCAGCACAGTTTGTGACTGGTGAATCTAACTACAGTGTTAACCTCCAGTTTGAGAGAATCTGCTCTCCTCTTTCCAGCCTGCCCTGACTTTTGCATTTCCAGTGAGGGCTACCCTAGGCATCCCAGGTCACAGTAAGCATCATTATTCCCATTTTACAGATGGGGAAACTGAGGCACAGCGAAAGTAAGTGACTTCCTCAAGGTCACTGAGCTGGCGAGTGGCCAAACTGGGAATAAAACCAGAGCTCCTGAATCTCAGTCCAGGGTTCTATCCACTAGACCACACTGCTCCCCAAACCAGGGCAAAGTCTGAACACGTTCCCCCATTACCACAAATTATGCAGTTAAGTTTACTGTATTTGTGGAAATTGCAGGGGTCAGCACAGCTGGTGTGTAATGGATGAGCCTCACCCAGAAAAACCCACTTTGTCAACGACCATAACACGATCCTTGAACAGAATGCTTGCCACCAGAGAGGAGCCCTTTTCTTCTCCTGGTTCACTTCCACCACCCAACCGATTCTGAGTTAATTGGAGTTATGGTGACTCCCAGAATGTCACCGCAGGAATTCCGGGCACAAACCTTATGTATGTGAAGCAGTTCTGTGGCCGTTCTTCCCACATTTACCAACAGATGAGGACAGAAAGCTCCTTACTCTCTAGAGCTTCAACCCACAGGACTTACATGTATACCCTGTCTCAGTCCTTTCTCCTTGGTCAACTTCAAAGGTCCCATTGACTTGAATGGCAGCTAAATCAGGCCCTGCAACTTCGGGCATGTTTGTGTCTGATTTTAAAATGTCATTCCTTAGAGCAGTCTTCTGCAGACAGATGGGAATTCCCCTGGCAGAGCTGTTTTAAATTCCTTTACGAAAGGAAATGGATTATTACAGACTTCTGCTTTTTTGTTTTGTTTTTTCAAGTCAAAATTGCCTTCTGGATCATCTCCCAACAGTGTCTGGTGAATGTGCTTCTACTTTCAAGCTCGATTGACCAGTGAGTTGCACTGCAGAGAGAGGGAGTGCTGCCTAATGGCTAAGGTAGGGACCTGAGAATTGGGATTCCCCAGTTCTATTTGCCAGCCTGGTGCTGTATCATTGCATGGTCTTGTGCAGATCTCTGTGCCTGTATCCCCCTCTATACAAGGGCGCTTGATGATACTTCCCTACCTCCCAGGGGCACTGAAAGCATTAATTCCTTGTTTGGAAAGCACTTTGAGAGGCACTATAGGAGTGCAAAGTATCTGTTTTAATGGACCCTCTGGAATATGCCCATATTTCCATGCTCTTGACTACCCCTACAGTTAACACTGCAACATGGCAGCCCTGTCCCTGGACAGAGTACTTGAGATCAAGTACCCCCTACATCCCTCCCCCAGTCTGTAAAAGAGAGGCTCCACCAGTTGTCCAAAAGACATTACTCAGAAGCAATACGAAGCTCTCCCATCCCTCAGGGGCTGAGCAAACTGGGGTGGGCTAGGGCAGGATCTAGGCCTTGGGCTGGGATGGGGAGCCACAAAATCTTAGATTCATTCATCGACTTGAAGACCGGAAGGAACCATTATGATCATCTAGTCTGAAACTCCTGCATAACACAGGCCACAGGACTGCTCTGAATTCATTCCCGCTTCCAGTCCAAGAGCTGTGGTTGAACTAGAGCGTATCTTTCAGAAAAACCTCCGGTCTCCATTAAAAACATTTCCAGCAATGGAGAATCTGCCACCAACCTTGGTAGTGTCTTCCAATCGTTAAATTATCCTCACCGTTGAAAATTTGCACCTTGCTTCTAGTCTGAATCTGTCTAGCTTCAACTTCTAGCCTTTGGATCGTGTTATACCTTTGTTTGCTAGTTTGTCAGCCCTCTATTATCAAATTTCTGTTTCCATGCAGGTACTTACAAACTGTGATCAAGTCACCGCTTACCCTTCTGTTTGATAAGCTACATAGACTGAGCTCCTGGAGTCTCACACTATAAGGCATGTTTTGGATTAATGGAGAGAGGCCCTGCCCCCAGAGAGTGCTGGGATGGAGAATGGGGTCTGGAGGGACGAGGCAGGGCAGGGAGACAGGAGTGTTATGACCACTTTTGTAGGGGGATGTGGGGCTTTGGTTGGATTGGATCCAGGTCCCACTGCATTTGAATCCACCACTGTGAGTGTGCTACTCCCTAGGAATGGAGGGACTGTCCCATTTGGGCCTGACTGATCGTCCCTCACAGCCAGCCAAGTATTTGGGAAATGTGTATTTCAGCCACATCAGACCAACTTCCTCCCTGGGCCTATATGACTGCAGGCTGCCCTGTTACAGGACAATTCAATGAATCCTCTAATAGATAAGGTGCCAGTGGATGGTGCTGAAGAACATGCAAAGTAGTCCCTGGGTTTGGCAGGACTAACAAGGCTGCCTCTGCGTAACGAGTCTCTGAGCCCGCTCAACATTCACTATGGTGCTAAACACAGGGGTGTAGATGTTGGGGCTTAGGCTCTGAAGCCTTGGGAGGAGGGTGGGCGTCCGAGGCCAAATGCCAGCTCAAGCCCACGTGTTTACACAGACATTTTTTAGCGCTGTAGCACAAGCCTGAGTCTGTCAGCCCAGACTCGCTGCCATGGGCCACGTAGTGTCCCTAACAGGTCTTGTTGTGCATTGTAAATGGCTTCTTGGGTGCTCTCTGACTCTTCAGCCAGGGCAGGGGCTTTTCCTTCCCTCCATGCACAGGCTGTGGAGGGGCTGAGCGAGCTGCCGGGGCAGTTTTCTGTTCCCTTTCCCCACATGGGGCCAGGAGGCTGGTTGCATGCAGGGATCTTGGAGGACAAGGGAGAGCGCTGCTCCCGTGTGCTTCTAGACCAGCTGCTGTCACCCACAGACTAAAAAGAACTAGATAAGTTCATGGAGGATAGGTCCATCAATGGCTATTAGCCAGAATGGGCAGGGATGGTGTCCCGAGCCTCTGTTTGCCAGAATCTGGGAAGAGGTGACAGGGGATAGATCACTTGATGATTACCTGTTCTGTTCATTCCCTTTGGGGCACCTGGCATTGGCCACTGTCGGAAGATGGGATACTGGGCTAGATGGACCCTTGGTCTGACTCAGTATGGCCACTCTTAAGTTCTTAGACCAAGGGAGGGCAGAACAAATATCTGGAAGCTGGATATTTTTGTATTAATATCTGAGAATATATTATTGGGCCGATATGGCTGATATTGCATTGCCCCATCCCTAAAGCCTGCACTCTGCATCTCGCCAGTCTGCCAGTCTGGCCTGATGATTCTCACCATTGCTGCTTTCCCCTGGTCTTGCCTTTCATGGATGGAGAGAGGGCTGTGGTCTAAATGGGGCTGGAAGCCAGAAAATTCCCATGTACAATCCCAGCTCACTGCACAGCCTTGGGTAAATCATTCCAGCCAGAGGTTTCCAAAGTGCCTAATGATTTTGGGTGTCCAATTTGAGACCCCTTAGAGTCCTCATTTTTACAAGGTATGTGCTCAGCAATGACCGAAAATCAAGCCCCTGTATTTGTCTCAAGTCAGGGAGCGAAAAATTGAGGCATTTAAAAAAAAAAAAAAAAGGTCAGACTCAATCTGAAACTTTTTGCCTTCATATCTCTCTCCCTCAGTTTCCATATCTTTAAAACAAGGATGGGAATCCTGACCTACCTCACTGGGGTGTAGTGAGGATTAATTAGTTAGTTTGTAAGGCTCTTTGAAGATGTAAATTGCTGTGTAAGTACTGAGCATTATTAACCACAAGTAACCACTCCCCTACAAATTATGCTGAGAAGCCGCTGCTACTAATCTTTAATAATGAACCTTGTCTATCCAGGAGAGCAATCAGATTTAAGGCATTCTGCCTGTCGCAGCAAAATCTTGGAATGATCATTTTTCAGATTTTCTTTCAAGAAAAAACAAAAAGTGAAATAACAGGAAACAGCTGCTCCCTTTTGTATGAAAGCATCAATGACAAGACAATGCTGGCCTACAGCATTTGGATCCGGTTAATAAGGAGAGACAGCCTGACCCAGTGTCACTGCTGGCTCCCAGTCGAGGGGTCCCCCTTAAACTGAAGGGAGTTGTGTTCATGTAGAGGGGAGCACTCAGGACTTTACAGATGTTGATCACTGAGTATTTATTATTTGGATACTTTGTTAAAGGAAAAAACCCAGCCCAAAATTCAAACACCCTCAGCTGGTTGGTGAGAGCTTAAATGGCAGCCATATGTTAACATTAATTCCCAAGGGATAAAATCCCCATCATCACACTGCAAACAGGAAGCAACTCCTGCTAATGTTTGCCACAGATAAATGGCAGAGGTGGGTTTCATGTCTGATTCGAGATACATAGGCCCTAATTGAGCAAAGCATTTAGGTCTATTTTTCATTTTAAACACAGGCATGAAGTCAGTGGGATTTAAGCGTGTGTTTAAGTACTGTGCTGCATCAGAAATCAACATGCCACAAGGAGTGCTAGAGAGATGAGGCAGGTGAAGGGATACTTTTTATTAGACCAACTTCTGTTGGTGAGAAAGACCAACTTTGAAGCTTACACAGCGTGCTTGTTTTCTTAAAGAGAATTTACAGCACAATAGCACCATCTAGTGCATTTTGAAAGTGACGTTCCCTTTTCAATGTCAGAAACTTGCTTAGACAAAGTGGGCGAAGTAGTAGACGGCTACCTCGATAGAACGCGACCCGATATAACACGCAATCGGATATAACGCAGTAAAGCAGTGCTGGGGGGGGGGGGGAGGCGGGGCTGCGCACTCTGGTGGATCAAAGCAAGTTCAATATAACGCGGTTTCACCTATAACTCGGTAAGATTTTTTGGCTCCCGAGGACAGCCTTATATCAAGGTAGAGGTGTATCTTTTACCTAGACCAACATCTGTCTCTCTCACCAACAGAAGTTGGCCCAATGACAAATATTACTTCACTTCTCTCTAATATCCTGGGACTGACATGAGTACAACAACAGTAACATTCTTGGCATGACAAACTTTAGAACGGTTTTGAAATACATCATGAATTGGTGCGAAGGGCAGATCTCAAGGGTTGTATATAATAGTTGATGTTCTTATCAGACATCCGATCTTAGAAGGTACATTCCAGGGGGTACAGCGATTCACTGAATCAAAGGCTTTAGTTAGATCAATAAAAGCCATGTACAGTGGTCGGTTTTGCTCCCGATACTTTTCTTGCAGCTGCCGTGCTGTGAAGATCACACCTGCAGTTCCACAACATAGTCGGAAACCACTCTGTGACTCCGGTAAAATTTCTTCTGACAGGGGCAGAAGGCGGGTTGCAAGGATCCACGCCAGAACTTTGCCTGCAATGGTACCACGATAATTTCCACAGTCCACTTTATCCCCATTGGGAGGGTCTCCCAGCTCATCCCTAAATGGTTGTTGAGGGATTTGCTCAAGGACTTCATCTGCAACCACAGAATTACGGTTAAGGAGATCTTCAAAATCTCCCAAAACAGGTCCAGTTCTCTCAGCTGAAAGAAGGGTACCGTAACATGGGTGGACAACAGAAGCGTTATAAGGACTTGCTGAAGGACAACCTAAAAAAGTGTAGTATTGACAATGACACTTGGGAGACACTTGCCCAGGATCGCTTAAGATGGAGCAAAGTCCTACGTGATGGTTCTCTGCATTTTGAACTTGCTCCCCGACAAGCTGAAGAGGACAAGAGATGCAGAAGGAAGGAGAGATTGGCTCCCAGTCATGGTCAACAGCCTCCGGCTAAGCCTGAAAACATCTGCCCGCATTGGAATAGAACTTGTGGTTCAAAGATTGGCCTTATTAGCCACCTGAGGACCCATAACTCCCATGGAAGATGATCATACTCGGTAACGAGTGATCACCCATCATCATCAGCAGCAGCAGCATCATATAACTGTGTTATTGTCCCTTCCTGATCCGTTTCAGGCTGCTCCCTGCTGTGAGGATGATTTTGCCATCTTTGTTGTACAAAGTTTTCCTTCCTTACTTTTCAGTGGGCTTGTTGTTGTTTTTGGTTTTGTTTTGTTTTGTTTATTTGTAGTATCATAGCTCCAAGAAGCCTCAGTCACGGGCCTGGACCCCACTGTGCTAGGTGCTGCACAGAACAAAGAGATGGTCCCTGCCCCCAAAGAACTTACACTATTAAGTATAAGATCAGGAGAAAGAGATGGATGCAGACCCCTGGGGGTCAATGAGACAAGATTAATCAGCATGAAAGGCAGTGGTCTCAGCACACCAGCAATCTAGCCATTGTCAAGTTTTTTTGTGGGAATCATGGCAAGGTAGGGTTTTAAGGAGGGTAATGAGGATAATGAGAGAGCTTTGCAGATGTCTATGGGGAGTTCCTCCCAAGAATAAGGGGCAGCCTGGGCAGGGGCACCGGAACAGGGGGGATAAGGGATCATGGCCCTCCCACTTTTGAAAGTGGACAGGTCCGGCCCCTGCCCCTCCTCTTCCACCCCGAGGCCCCGCCCCCTGTCCAGGCCGGAAGCCAAAGCCAGGTCAGGAGTCGCAGACCCTCCACCTGCCCTGGGCAGGGGATCCGGGGGCCAGGGATGCGGGCTGGGGGCTGCTCTTGGGTGGAGGGGCCCAGGATCCCCGGCCTGGCTCCAGCTTGCATGGGGGCGGGGCCTCGTGGGAAGAAGAGGGGTGGGGCCATAGAGGAGGCGGGGCCTTAGGGCCTCCTCACTTTTAGGAAGAATCCATTGCTCCTGAGCCGGGGAGAAAGCGTGAAGGTCCTTGTTTGAAAATTTAAGCAAGTGAGCGAACAGTGAAGGCTTGTGTCACAGGCTGATTGGTGGGGGGAGCCGACAGCTTGATAGTGAATCAGAGATGTTGCCTGGGCAGCGTCAGCGTGCGTTCATGGGTTCAATTGTGCTCAGAGAAATCATCAAACCAAGGGTGCCAAACCTGAGTGGTGCTGCGTCCCCATGCGTCAGGCCACCACGCCTGGAGGGGGAGCTGGGCCCAGCCCTGTGGGACAGGAGCCACCGCTGTAGTACAGGCTTGCTCTCCAGCTTCCCCTGCCCCACCCCGCCCCTCGGGGCCTCCCCGCCACACTGGGCCAGGATTAGGGTTGTAATGCTGAGGCAGAAGGTGCTGCTGTGGATGGTCGGTGCCCCTCTTGTCTACGCTGCAAAGTCATATCCGAGAAGAGCTTAGTATAGCGCACCCACCGAATCCAAAGGCTACATCTGCCCCTGGATGATAGGTAGAGCAGAGGCAGACAGTGAATGGCCTTGAAGGAGAAGACAAATAGCTTATACTTGAGGCGATGGAGTAGAAGGAACCAGTGAAGGGATGCAAAGGGAAGGGTACCGTGGTCAAAGCGAAGGGCGAAGAGAAGGATCAATACAGCAGCATTCTGAATGGATCTGAGCGGGGCAAGACTGCATTTGTCAAGGCCAGAGAAAAGGATGGTGCAGTAACTGAGACGCGAGATGAGAACCTGGGTGAGAATTCTAGCTGTGTGGGTGGATAGGACAGGCTGTAGCTTAGAGATGTTGCGCAGAAAGACTCTGCAAGCTTTAGAAATAGCTTGGATGGGAGGCTCTAGAAGACGGCCAAGTCGGAGATGACGCCTAAGTCATGGGCCCGAGTGACAGATGGTGGTGGTGTCCACAGGGACTGAGAAAGGAGGTTGCAGGGGAGGGCTTTGGGTGGGAGATTAACCGCTCTGCTTCAGACAGATTGAGTTTGAGCTGGTGGCTAGACCTCCACGGGGAGGTGTCAGAGACACAGGCTGAGATTTTAGTTTGCACAGAAGGTGACAAGGCTGGACTGGAGTTGTGCCATGTGGGTTTTTTTTTTTTTTCATTTTCCTCTCAGCAGCCCAGAGACCCAGTTTTTGGAGTTTCTAGCAAGTGACTGTTGCAAGGAGAACATAATTCTGATGGGTTAAAATAGGCAGCCGTAACTGCAGTGAACAAGATAATGTGTGACGGCAGTGTAAAAAATAAATAAATCTGAAAGCACTTTGTGATACAAGGAACTCAGTGATCTCTCTGTCACACGGAGCAACAACCCCCAAACCACAAGACCAGGGTCTGGGTCACCAGATCCTTGCCATGTTCTCACGTAGCACGGTTAGTCGTTGGCTTTTCCACAGGAAAAGGTTGTGTTGTTTCTGTTCGTCGACAAGCTAGTTGACTTGTATAGGGAAAAGAAACCCCTATGCATCATTCTTTCCCCTAATCTGTGTTTATCTGTCTGTCCCTTCGGTTTATGAGCTCCTCAAGGCTCGGACTGGGCTGTCCCTTCCTGAATAGCTGGAAAGGCGCTAGCTCATGGTAAGTGCTGTCAGGAACAAACAGACCTACAGTTTCAAAAGTGATCAGTGATTTTGGGTGCCTCCATTTTGAGGGGCCCAACTTGAGACACCTTCAAGGGCACCCGCCCTCTGAAAATCAGGCCTCTTTAAAGTGGCTCAAATTGGGCTCCCATAAACTGAAGCCCCCAGCAGCACTCTGAAAACGACTAGGCCTTAAACAAGCATCAGGTTGAACTGTTCTCAGTCACCAATGTGTGGCAATTTCCAAGTGAGTCCTGCATATGTTATTACTCCCTGGGCCTCATTTCTTATCACACCTCCTGCCCCATTATGATGATTACAATAGAGCCCAGGGACAAAATGAGAAGAAGGGAGACTATGCCAGGCTTTGTACAAAGAGAGCAATAGACATTCCCTGCCCCAGAGAGCTTCCAGTCTAACGAGGCAAGACGGACGAAGGGTTGGGGAAGGAGACAGAACACAGCTTGTCCGCGCCACTTCTTTGTTGGCGGGGGTTGGTTAGTTGAATCTTTGGGTGGATTTTGAGAGGAGGGAAACTAGATAAATGGACATTCAAAGGCAATCTGTACGCAATCTGGGGGAAGGACTGTCTTTATCTGTGTCTTGTACAGCATCAAGTGCATGCCTTAACAACAGTATTACAAATCAAGAGGATAGCAATTTACTATGTAGCGCAATACCTTGGCAGGGAGCAGATAAGACATCGTCCTGGTCCCGAAGGGAAGTTTGCAATGTGAGTACGATCGAGATGAAAAATACACAATCAAAAACCTACAGTGAGTGTGTGAGAGAGGGAGGGGAAGGGGGGCGGCAGGAGGGACCAGCACAGCCAGCAGTGGGCAAGTCAGGGTAATTGCTGGTTTAGAAGGCACCCTGGAATAAATGGAGCAATGTGAAATGAATACCTTTGGTAGATTAGCTTCAGGTGAGTCTTAAGGAGGAATTTGGCAGTCCGATAAAGGAGCAGTGTTGTTGGGCACTGGAAGTAGTCTGGGCCAAGCCTCCTTGGCTGTATGGGAGGTCCCTGTGCAAATCCTTCCATGTGTTGGGGAGGAGGTATGAGAGATATTAAATGGTCAGGGACTCGACTCCATGCTCTGGGTGTCCCTACACCTCTGACTGCCGGAAGCTGGGACTGGATGACAGGGGATGGATCACTCAATAATTGCCCTGTTCTGTACATTCCCTCTGAAGCATCTGGCACCAGCCACTTTGGGAAGGCAGGCTACTGGGCTAGCTGGACCATTGGTCTGACCCAGTCTGGCCGTTCTTATGTTCTTATCCTAGGGGCTCCAACGAGGATGCAGAGAACCCGTCTGAGGATAAAGAAAACGCATCCGCTTCTATCATTTCCATCTATTGGGACATCAGCTCCAGGGCGTTACCTCTGAGCCTGTTTACTCCTGATGAGCCCTCCCTGAGCCAGAGGGGGAGGTAAGTTCTCAGAGGCAATCACCTGCAGGTCAAGCGATAGGCCACATGCCATTCAAGTCGGGTTCAGCCCGACCACAGGCGAGGACCCACCCGGGTGATCTCAAAGCAGGTATATAAGGGAAGCAGGCTGCTCAGCATCACTACCTGGCTGGGAGCTTTCCCCTTGCCACTAGTTTCAACAGATTGCTCTTGGTCCTACTCCAGTTGCCACGGCTCCTGCCCTCCACCCCCGCTATAGCCTACGCCTGTTCCAGGCTAACCAGCCCCTGCTCCAGCCTGCATCTGCTCTAGCCTTAGGCATCTACCCGGCAACTCCAGCCTCTGCTCTGCCAATAATACCAGCCTTCAATGCCAGCTTGTTAAATGATCAAACAAGCACCTCTGTGCTTCCTCCCAGGCTGTCCCCTGTCCATAGGAGCTCCCCATAAACACCCACAAGGCAACCCCATTGTTCTCCTTCACAGCCCTGCTTAAAAGGCCATGTTGCCTACAAAAAACTCGACCCCAGCAAGTCAGCTGGTGTGCTGAGACCACCGCCCCTCCCGCTGACTGTCGCAGTCCCAGTCTTTCCTTCGGCTCTCCCAGCTGTCTCTTGTCTGATAGGTAGACTCTAAGCTCTTCAGGGCAGGGAACGTGTGTGTGTGTGTGTGTGTGTGTGTGTGTGTGTGTGTGTGTGTGTGTGTGTGTGTAAACTCTACAATGTGCCTGATCTTTACTGTCTAAAGTATTACAACTGGGTGAAATTCTGTTCTCACTTCCACTCCTCCTGGGCCTGTCCTGTGCCATATGGGAAAGGCAGAAATAGGGCTGGAGAGGGGGCATCACTCATTTACTTGCATGACCCCTTCTCTGAAGATCTCTCTCCAGCCCCCGGGACATTCCCCCTGTTCACATTTTGCCTTAAAACTCCTCCTCTTTATTCTGGTTCTCTTGAAACAATAGTAAAACGCCCTGGTGACCCAGGGGGACTAGGCTCCACTGCCCTGTGCCTGAAGGATGCTGCATAGAGCTGTGCTGAATAGACGGGGTTGGCAGGTAGCTCCAGAACGATTAGAGCAATGCAGGCAGCAGGGATGAATTCTTTATGACTTCCCATTCTGCAGGCACGGGTGGCTTTACTGATAAAGAGGCAGGAATAATCCATACTCCTCTCAGAGACGCAGCCTATTGATTTTTAAATTTCTTCTATTAATGTTTAATGCTCTTCATTGTCTGGCCCTCCTTATCTCACCGGGTGGTTTGCCTATTGCATTCCCAGCTTTGCCTGCGCAACGTCCTGCTACCTGCCGGGCCAGCTCCTGTTACAGCTCTTGGGGAAGGAAGGGCTATGTTCTTCTACTGCCACTTCCCACAGAGAGCAGGCCCGGAAGGGAGCTGTGTTGCTTAATGGGCCAGACTGTCCTTGTTCCTAGTGTTATCCCCTGGGGAGTGTGTATTACAGGTCTCCCACTGTGCCTGGTCTGCAGAGGGTGAGTCAGTTACAGCTCTACTTCGCAAGCCTGCCTCTTTAGCTCAAGTTGGAGCAGTTTGGGCCTTGAGCACTAGAGATCCCCAGTTCACTCCCTGGTGTGTTGACCAAGATGGCCAAGTCCTGCTGCTCCTGTGCCATGCTGGGGCTTTAATTCTGTACTGACAAGAACACCCATTCTAGATATTCCATGAAGGTCTCCCATCCAACCACCTCCCTGAGCTTGTGAGATCAGGTGGCGTCACAGCATAAGACAGTATGGCTACACATTGATCACCAAGCAGTCATCTTGCCTGCCCCTCACCAGTATATTCCCATGTGGTTTGTCTTGTCCAATTCCAAATGTTCCCACCACTTCCTTTGGGAGACCATTCCGGAGTCGAATCAACCTTACGGTTAACAAATTTATTTGAGCATAAGCTTTCTTGGGCTACAGCCCACTTCATCGGATGCATCCGAAGAAGTGGGCTCTAGTCCACGAAAGCTTATGCTCAAATAAATTTATTAGTCTCTAAGGTGCCAGAAGTACTCCTGTTCTTTTTGCGGATACAGACTAACACGGCTGCTACTCTGAAACTTTATGGTTGAATCTCATCTGTCTGTTTAACTAGGCGATGATAACTCATCCATCACTGTCTAAACACCACTTAGGGTGCCTTGGCACCACTGCTGTTGTAAAATAAGAAACGAATGCTTAACTAGCAACGGAAATTAATTAATTGAGACTGGGGTGAGCAGGTTCAGTTAAATGAAGAACCCACACCCAGCATCATCTAGATCTCAAACTGAACTTGGACTGACCCCTTTTGGGCTGTGAGTATGTGTTATGGTAGCACGGAGAGGCTCCAAATGAGATTAGTGTTTCATTGCGCTAGGCGCTGTACAAACACGTATTAGGCTCTTCGCACCCAGAACTGTCTTTCAACCCATCTTAATGTAAGGAACAGACTTGGCCAGTCACAAGAAAGGAAATCAATATGTCCTCCATCACAGAAATGAAGCTGTTGAGTGTCATGCTGCCTGGTATGGGATCCACCTAAGAGCACCACTCTCAGGTCAGCCTGCCAGAATACAGGGCACATACCCCAGGCTGACGGTGTATTCTATAATAAGACTTCACCAAGCCAGTAACAAATGTGTGCTTCCAAAATATTGTACTAGTTATTATGGAGCCACAGACAGTCCCTTTCTGGTTCACTAGTCCCTCATGCACCACCCAGGCAAGCCAGACTTCTGTGATAAATGATTATTAAAACCAGAAATCACATATATTAGGTTCTTCCAGTTCCAAAGAACCAGACACCCAGCCCAGGTCAATATATACTTCAGGATCTTACCAAATACCACGCTGCAGCCAGTCTTCAGTAAATTACTAAAGATGTATTAATAAAAAAAGAAGAAAAGGAGAGAGTTATAAATGGTTAAAGTGAATCATATATGTTGCAATTGATTTCAGAGATTTTGTACAGCATGATAATAGCAGTGATGTTAAACCTGCCAGTTTGTAATAAGTCTCTCTGGATCACCCAAAAGATCGGAGGTCCAGTCCATTGTTCAAAGCTTAAAAACCATAGTCCGAAGATGTGGAACAGAAAAGAAGCCAAGGGATGATCTCATAGTCTCCATTTATATCCTCAGCCCATGTGCATGGAATATTACTGTCTCACACAAGGAGTCAGGGATCACTTGTTCTACGTGCCCTGATGAGTCACTGGGCCTCCATTGTCCATATACTCTCTGAGGCGTCCTCGGGAGGGGCCCATTGGAAGAGTTGATTCTCCGTAACAGCCCATCAACCATGGCTGGCTGGTCTTGGGGTAAATCTGTCTTGTGGGTATTACCCAGGAACACAACATGTTTGAGGTACAAACAAACTGCAAAGATTCATAACTTCATATACAATGATAAACCACGCTTCTGAACAAGATAACATTGCTCAACCGGTTACAACTTCTCCAGCGAGACCTTGCAAGAGATCCTTTGTATAAGATTTATCACAGTTGTGCAACGGTGGTGATACATCAGTGGTTGCAACAGTGTTGATACCTCAGTGGTGATACCTTCGTGGAAACATGGTCATCTTTCTTTTTATACAGCATCACACTGAGATGGTCAAATTGTTGGATGCTTTGTGACAGGAAACAAAAAGAGGTTGGTAGGAGCCTAATGCAGGTTGCCCCAACTGAAGACAAGTTGAGGGGGACTAGGCTACTTTGGTATGGGCATATCCAGCATAGACCGGACACCTGTAACAGTAGGATGGCTCTTGCAATGATTGTAGATGGAAGACGACCTGGGGGAGACCAAAGACTCGGTACATGGACTGGATATCGATGGACCTCGGAGAGACCAATCTGCATGACAGCCCCTCACATGATCATGAGTTTTGGAAGAAGGCTGTAGAAGTTGCTGACCCCAAATAGGGAAGTGGCAAGGAAGATGAGGACAATGCTGAGAACTGTTTACTATGATTTAAATAGACAAGGGAGGGGAAAGAGGTGAAATGACTTTTCCAAGGTTACTGGTAGAGGAGAGAGTCCCCTCACTATCACATCAGCACCTTAGCCACAGGGCCATGATACCGTTCATAATAATTAATAATAATAGTTGGCTGCTAGACCAACGATGTCCTGCCTGCGCTGCTAATAATACTAATACCTAGTTCTTATGTAGTGCTTTTTATCAGTGAATCTGAAAGTGCTTAGTGAAAGAGCATTGCAAGAAACATGCTTGGAACAACTTCACCCTGCAAAACCGGTACAACACCTTGCATCCAAATATACCAGCCATGCAAAGAGTTTTGCAAGCATTGTTCAGACCAGCTGGTTGCAACTCTGGGGTCAAGGTCTTTAGTTCAGGCCTGGGTGAACGGATGCAGTTTCCGATAGCCTACTGACACTGGGAATAGGCAGCTGCAAGTCTGCACTGCTTCACCGTTCGATATAACCCAAAAGCCTGTTTTCCCAGCCACACTGCTGATCACTCTGGGGGTAGTCCATAACCCATTTCATGCAATTGCTTCCTGCCTTGGAGCAGACTGAGACCAGCTGAATGATCAGCAGCAGAGACATTCCTAACAAGAAAGCGTTTGGGTTGAAGAGGGAACAGAGGTGAGTGACTGTGTAAGAAGAGAGTTAAAAGCAATGCAACAAGCAATCAAACAGCAGTTGTGAGGCTGCAGCAAGCAGAGCAGGGACGCCTGAAGTCTGGCAGAACCAGGTGAGCGATTCAGTGATGACAGAAATGTTGGGTGCTATTAGAGCTCGGGATTGTTTCAGAGGCTTTGAGTCTGCTCCTGCTTCCATTGAAATTATTGGCCCAACTCCCACTGCGTTCAACTGGAGCGGGGTTGGCCTCGATGTTGTTTCGCCCCCAGGGGAGAGGATGAAAGAACACACACATGGCAGATGTGCAGTCACGTTGCTTAGCACACCACTGGAAAGCGCTCAGCTACTATGAGAAGTGCAGTCTGAGCCCCGAAACAGAATAAAATAGCGGGGCAAGTTTGTAGAGTTCTTCAAGTGGATCTGCATGTTCCCAGTAATGGATACTGCACCACCTGGTGGTGCTTTACGGTAGAACCTTCTCCAAGCAGATGGAAGTGAACCACTCCTTTGGATCTGGGTTTTCTCCATTAAAAGTGACTTCTTAGACTCATAGTTATTGTTTATAATTAGGGCTGTCAAGCAAATTAAAACATTTATCGCAATTAATTGCATTGTTAAACAATAATAGAATACCATTTATTTAAATATTTTTGGATGTTTTCTACATTTTCAAATATATTGATTTCAAGTAGAACACAGAATACAAAGTGTAGAGTGCTCATTTTATATTTATTTTTTATTACAACCTAATACAAGTACGGTAGTGCAATCTCTTTATAATGAAAGTTGAACTTACAAATGTCGAATTATGTACAAAAAATAACTGCATTCAAAAATAAAACAATGTAAAACTTTAGAACCTATATGTCCACTCAGTCCTACTACAGCCAATTGCTCAGACAAACAAGTTTGTTTACATTTGCAGGAGATAATGCTGCCCACGTCTTGTTTACAATGTCACCTGAAAGTGAGAACAGGCATTCTCATGGCATTGTTGTAGATGGCATTGCAAGATATTTACATGCCAGATGCGCTAAAGATTCATATGTCCCTTCATGCTTCAACCACCATTCCAGAAGATGTGTCCATGCTGACGACGGGTTCTGCTCGATAACTATCCAAAGCAGAGCAGACCGATGCATGTTCATTTTCATCATCTGAATCAGATGCCACCAGCAGAAGGTTATAATAATAATGGAGATATCCTATCTCCTAGAACTGGAAGGGACCTTGAAAGGTCATCAAGTCCAGCCCCCTGCCTTCACTAGAAGGACCAAGTACTGATTTTGCCCCAGATCCCTAAGTGGCCCCCTCAAGGATTGAACTCTTAATCCTGGGTTTAGCAGGCCAATGCTCAAACCACTGAGCTATCCCTCCCCCCCCCAAAGGTTGATTTTCTTTTTTGATGGTTTGGGTTCTATAATTTCCACATCAGAGTGTTGCTCTTTTAAGACATCTGAAAACATTCTCCACACCTCGTCCCTCTCAGATTTTGGGTGGTACTTCAGATACTTAAACCTTGGGTTGAGTGCTATATCTATGCTTAGAAATCTCACATTGGTACCTTCTTTGCTTTTTGTCAAATCTGCTGTGAAAGTGTTCTTAAAATGAACATGTGCTGGGTCATCATCCGAGACTCCTATAACATGAAATACATGGCAGAATGTGGGTAAAACAGAACAGGAGACATACAATTCTTCCCCATGGAGTTCAGTCACAAATTTAATTAACACATTATTTTTTTACGAGAATCATCAGCATGGAAGCATGTCCCCTGGAATGGTGGCCGAAGAATGAAGGGGCATATGAATGTTTAGCATATCTGGCACGTAAATACCTTGCAACACTGGCTAGAAAACAGGTGAACGCCTGTTCTCATTGTAAATAAGAAGCAGTCAGCAATATCTCCCATCAATGTAAACAAATTTGTTTGTCTTAGTGATTGGCTGAACAAGAAGTAGGACTGAGTGGACTTGTAGGCTCTAAAGTTTTACATTGTTTTGGTTTTGAGTGCAGTTATGTAACCAGAAAAAAATCTACATTTGTAAGTTACACTTTCATGATAAAGAGATTGCACTACAGTACTTGTATGAGGTGAATTGAAAAATACTATTTCTTTTATCATTTTTACAGTGCAAATATTTGTAATAAAAAATAAGATAAAGTGAGTACTGTACACTTTGTATTCTGTGTTATAACAGAAATCAATATATTTGAAAATGTAGAAAAACATCCAAAAATATTTAATAAATTTCAATTGGTATCCTATTGTTTAAGAATGTGCTTAATCGCGATTAAATTTTTTTATCACAGTTAAATTTTTTGAGTTAATCACGTGAGTTAACTGCGATTAATCAACAGCCCTATATAATTATACTTGTTATTAGTATAATTCATATAAGATAGTGTTATAGTACAGATAATCTACATAGTTATTAAGGTTGGGTCCATTGTTGTATGGTGGAACCGCAGAAGAAAAAGAAGCCGGGCCTTAAGTTGTGCGCTTTGTGTCGCGCAGTTTTCCTGGTGTTGGACAGGCACGTGACATGTCTTAATCGGGTTGCCAGGTGTCCGGTTTTTGACCAGAACACCCAGTTGAAAAGGGATCCTAGCAGCTCCGGTCAGCACCGTTAAAAGTCCAGTTGGTACTGGACTGGCTGACTCTCTACTTGGCTCCATGCGGCTTCTGGCAAGCAGCCAGCATGTCCCTCTGGCTCCTAGGTGTAGGGAGTAGCTACGGAGGCTCTGCACACTGCCCCTTCCCCAAGTGCCGGCTCCGCAGCTCCCATTGGCTGGAGCCCCCTCCTACAAGCCCCTCATCCCTGCCCCCAGCCCGGTGAAAATGAATGAATGAGTGAGGGTGGGGGAGAGCAAGCCACGAAGGGAGGGGAGAGGGAGTGATCAGGGACGGGGCCTCGGGGTAGGAGCAAGGGTGTTCAGTTTTCTGCAGTTAGAACATTGGCAACCCTCTGTCTTAAGTGTCTGAGTGAAGGACTCTTGTCCTTGGGTTGCTTCTTTGCTGCACTTTCACAGCCTGAGTTCATAAAGGTAGGTGGACCAGACTTCAGGTACTGTTGTTTTAAGGAACTTCTTGCTGCTAAACCCTCCAGTGGCCTCTTGGTTTAGTTGGGGATTGGTCCTGCTTTGAGCAGGGGGTTGGACTAGATGACCTCCTGAGGTCCCTTCCAACCCTGATCTTCTATGATTCTTTGACTAAGAAGAGCTTGAAGTCATCCGGATCATTATTGGAGCCAGATTCTGATCCTTTGACAAAAGTTATCAAGGCCCCCGAGGCACCAGGGATAGAGAAACACCCTTGAGCTGTCAGGTGCATCAGTGCCAAAGAAGAATCTGCAGAAGACAGCCACTCTGAGCTGTGTCAGATCGTGCTCATCAGACTTATCAGGTCCATCCAATACAGACGGGCATTGGTGGAACTTGGCCTTCCCAATCTCTGTTCCTACATTTGTATGAAATACATAGTCTGTGGGGAAGAAGGAATCTGTTCACTGGTCCCATTAATGTGAATGGGGGGAAGGAATGTATGCTATGTGACCATGGAAGAATTTGATGGTCTATCTCCTGTAAATTAAGGGAGTAGCTAGTGCCCCTTCCCAGTGTTGTACAAATTAGGAGCACAAAATGGTCTCTTGGCAGTAAAAGTCTTGATGAAGAAAGTGAACTGCTTCATCCCTATGGCCAACCCAGAGTTTGCTATGACTGCTATGGGGTTGTGCAAGTTGATCCAAGTTTATTTTACACAGCTCTCAAGCAGGGAAAGCAGAATCGTGCATGAGCAGAGACTGGATTGTGCTGCCTGCAATCTCTCTGAATGCTAGAGGTGCCCTCAAGAGAAAGGCAGTTTGTGCAAATGGCATGGAGCTCTCCTGCTCCAGATACGTCTGTGACAGGGAGAAATGGGGACAGCGGGCATTGGGCACAGTGCGAGGCCCTGCTGAAGCTCTCGTGTAAAAATGTAGCACACAGAAAAGATGCAAAGAGACAGAACCCATCTGGGAAATGGAAATCACTTTCACTACCTGCCCTGATCTCCTGTGCAGTGTGTATCTCCAGCAAGCAACCCCCTCTCTCTGATGAATAATTCCCTCTGCATCAGGAATCGCTGGGTGCGGTTCTCTGGCCTCTGCTCGGCAGGAAGTCAGATTTAGAGCATCATAACAGTCCCTTCTTGCCTTGATCTATGAGACTATTCTTGAGGTTTCCAGGACCATTTTGTTCAACCTTGACTAAAACCACCTCCTCTGCAACCATTTTTATCTGGTCCTGGGCTGTTTGCTTAATAATAGTTACTGATGCAAATAATACACGGCCCTTCGCCAACATTAGCCGTGTCTCACAACACCCTTGTCAAGGGAATGAGTAATGCTAGCTCTGTTGAACGGATGGGGAGTCTGAGACCCACCGAAGGGTTAAGTGCATCAGATTCACGGAGCCCAAAGCCATTCTCACCCCCTCATACACGCACACACTCAAAGTACGCAATGCAGTATATGTTTGCCAGCACCTAGCTCTATTTCAGGGCTGGGGGGGGGGTGCAGTATTAGAGGGAACCAGCCCTAAATAAGAAATTCACTAGATGTTTAACCCGTTTTCACGGAGTACGGCAGGATCGATTAACGATTAAAACACTTGTTGAGTGATTTGCTGGCCATTAGGGTGGAGAAGAACAGCAGAAGCTCAGACTTGGGGATGAGAGGCCACGTTTCTCACCCCTGGCAGGGAGAGCAAGTGGGTTGGGCTCAGCATGATGTTCTGATGATGGCTCTTCTCTGCGTTTGTGTGAAACTCTCATGAGGGATACAGCTGAGGATGCTTGAGGTCACATGGGCTTGGGGCATAGGTACTGGTATTTGGACAGAACATAGTTTGCCACTAGCAGATTAACCCTCCTCTCTTCAGGCTTTACGCCTGCCTTTAAGGAAATTTCCATGGCGGCAGGTGACCTCAGAACTGCAGAGTTTCTTGCCTCTTTCTCTGAAGCATCAGGGACAGGATACTGGACTTAAGCAGACCTGGGTCTGATCCAGTCTGGCAATTCCTATCTTCCTAAAATATTCTAGTGCAAAATGCTAGGCAAGTACCTGACCCTTCAAAATGTTCTGGTGGGGAAGAGAGGTTCAATCTCTGACCTTTCATTTGTATTTATAGCAGCACCTAGAAGCCCTAATTGAGATTAGGGCCATACTGTGCTAGGCACTTTACATACATCATCAGAAACCATCCCTGCCCCCAGAAGCTTACAGTCTAGAGAGACAAGACAATGGGTGGCAGGAGAGAGGATGCGACCTGCCCAAGGTCACCACCAGAGTTGAGCCTAGAACTCAAGTCTCCTGGCTCCCAGCTTGACACCCTATCTATAGGGCCATCGGCTGCTTGCAAGGCTGCTGAGAGTCCTAGTAATAGAAACAGATCAGCTCTAGCTCAACCAGAAGTTATGAGTTTGATGCAGAAATTACTGGGTGAAGTTTTTTGGCCTCTTTTATGCAGGAGATCAGACAAGCAGATCATAATGTTCCCTTATGGCCTTAAAAATCTACCAACGTCAGCCTGGCCAGCAAACAGGCCATCAGTCGGTGAGGCTGGTGGTGACATACTTTGGTATGAAACCCAGCTGCTAGGGGTCCAAGAAATTAGAGGAAGTCCAGTGCTGCTGACTTGGCCCACACCCACCTTCACACTAAGGAAAGGAGTTACGAGATCCCATCCAGCAAACGCTTCATCACACGAATAACTTTACTCACCTATGTATGCGTTTGCAGCATCCGACCCACCATCTGCCACAAGCCTACTGAAACACGGTTGGTTTTTTTGTGAAACAGACAGGGCTTTGCTTTACATGGCATCTGGCCCAGCTCTTTCTGAAGTCAATGGTAAGTCTTTCCCATGGTGCTCAGCTTCACTTCGCTAAGCTATAAAAAGTCATGTATACAAAATATGATGCCTCCATTGTCATTGTACAGGGGCTTGTTTGTGTTAATCAATCTGCTGATTACTTCTAAATGGGAAGTTGGACATCTGACAAACTTTCTTGCTGGGTCAATGATACCAAATGACTAAAGATAATACCCTCGAATGAATAATGAACGTGATGAATTATGGATTTCATTCCCCCCATCAGTTCATTATTCACAGTGGCTCTTGCAAGTATCCTTTGTATTTCTGTAAGTTAAAGCTTCTCTAATTGTGTTTATAATGATAACAAATGACTTTGGAAGCTGTAGGTAAGTCCGGTGCGTCTTCAAAATGCACTGATGTCTTAAATTAAATTGGTATAATGAGCCTTTTTGAATGCTGCCATGTTTGGCATGCATTCCTGGGAATATTTAAATATCCCCATCTGTTACCATGTGAAGTAAGGACTTGATTCACTGAGGTTTTAATACAGCATTGAGACACAATGGGGTGATCCGTTAATACACGTCTTGAGAGTATTGTGCAGTCCTGAGAATTTAACCAGCTGAGACATACCTAAGGCATATCTGAAAACTTTCCTTTGAGTAACCTTGGAGCTACTCTGATAACCAATGCCTGTTACCACATGTAGTGAGGGCTTTAGACTGTACCTTTCTTAGAGCAGTGACAGTATCTTGCACACCTCTGGCACCATAATGTTAAAGAGCAAAGCTGTAATAGTGGTTGTTAGGTGTCAATCTAAAAGGTGGGCTGTTTTCGTTTGTTCTATGGGACAAGTCTCTGGGGGGAAAAATAAGGAGGAAATATCAAGAAAGGGCAAACTTGTTGTAAGCACTCTTTCTCTGCTGTTCTGAATACATTTCTTTTAAAATAACTTTTCTCTGTCTTTTTACTTTTAGATTCTTCGTAGAATTATAGGGACCTCGAGAGGTCATCTAGTCCAGTCTCCTGCAGAGAGGCAGGACTAAGTGTTATCTAGAGCATCCCTGACAGATGTTTGTCTAATCTGTCCTTAAAAGCCTCCAATGACCGAGATTCTACAACTTCCCTAGGTAATTTGTTCCAGTGCTTAACTACCCTGACAGTTAGGAATTTTTTCCTAATGTCTAACTTAAATCTCCCTTGTTGCCATTTAAGCCCATTGCTTCTTGTCCTGTCCTCAGTGGATAAAAAGAACAATTTATCACCCTTCTCTTTATAAAGTCTTTTATGTACAGGAAGACCGTTATCATGTCCCCTGCCCCCCCTCAGCCCTCTCTTCTCCAGACTAAACAAATACCAGTTTTTTTCCATCTTTCCTAATAGATTATGTTTTCTAGACTTTTAATCATTTTTGTTGCTCTCCTTTGGACTTTCTCCAATTTGTCCACCTCTTTCCCAAAATCTGGTGAGGCCTTGTTAGTGCTGAGGAGAGTGGAAGAATTACTTCTTGTGTCTTACTTACAACACTCCTGATAATACATCCCCGAATGACGTTTGCTTTTTTTTTTTTTTTTTACAACAGTGTTACATTGTTGATTCCTGTTTAGTTTGTGATCCACTAACCCCAGATCCATTTCTGCAATACTCCTTCCTCGGAGTGTTGCAGAAAAGTGCTTTATAAACATTTAATCAGGAGTCTTTAGTCAAACATCTAGTACTTCATAAACATTTAGTCATGAATCTTCCCAACACCTCTGCGAGAGAAAAGCATAGTAAGGTATCTAGAATTCTCATCTTACAGATGAGGAAACTGAGGCACAGAGAGTTTGTGTCTAGCCCAAGGTCACCCAGTGACTCAGTCACAAAGCCCGGTTTAGAAATTGAGTTCCTGACTCACATTGTCAATGCTCAGTCCACTAGATCATCCTGCTTTTGACAGTAGACTTATCAAAGAGGAAGTGTAACGGATGGGGCAGACCTATGCAGGAGGAGAGGAACAGAAGCAAGAGGAATGTTCAAATCAATTCGTAACATATTGTGCGTTTAAATTAAGTCTGTCCTGCACTCTCGCCAAAAGCTGGGGTGAGAGAATATAGATACCAGAGACCTCACTGCAACACTCAGCAGAGGTGTATTTACAAATCCCAGCACGGCGATCAATTAACAATTGGAGTGCCTGGAAGCAAGCTTGCCTCTCAATCCATCCAGTTCTTGCCCATGGAAATTAAAACAGCCTTCAATAAAGTTCTCAGGGTACCGTGAGTTTTAATAACACAGGCCTAGACCCTGTTCTTGGCTACACCAATGACAATCCAGAGTAGCTCCATTGAAGGTAGGAGTCAAGGGTCCCAGTTCCCATGTTAGAACAAGCATCTCAGCTTCAGGGGCCTAGCTCATCAGTTCTCCAATATGGCAGTGATGGGAGCCATATAAGTAACCAGGAAATGGATGGGCTCCTCGTGGCAATCCAGAGGGTTCTGTCTTGCTGTACTGGTGTCCTGCCTTCCTGGGAACACTTATATTGATGTTCCCAAAATATCTCACTCCAGAGGGGTCTCCATGGCTGTCAAACTCCAATTGGGTCCCATTCCGGGGGAGGCACAAACAGACATTCCGGGTTGTCTCCCTGGCTTCCTCTTAACGCTCTGGCCCGTTTGAACTGCTCTGATGGGATGACAGCCTTGGCTACTGGTTGGATTTATTTATTTATTGTAATTTAGTTTGTGTGTCCTGTAATATGGTTCAGGGAAAAGCAATTATTTTGTACACTTACAGAGTAATCTGTTTAACACAGCAGCAATACATCAAGCCGTCCTGTTGACTGCAAGTAGCTATGGCAACTGTAGAGGCAAAGTGAGATGGATGACTCTGTAGTGTTAATTACATCATAGAAGGCCCTTCTACATCAATAGCTCTAATCATCACATACAGACCCCAGCACGGAGAGCATTCTTACACACTGACGTAGCTACGCCTGGAGGGGGAAAAGACAGCAAGATGGAAATCTAGGAACCATAATAACCCCATTGATTCATGCCCTGGCATACTACTTCTGTTAGGGAATAGACGCTTTGTGGGTTAGTGGGCATTATGGATGTGGGCTCTTTGTTGGAGGACATGATTATGAGTCGGGACTCCTGGGTTCTATTCCTACCTCTTGCACTAGGGCACTGTGTTGCCTGGGGTAAGTCCCATGAATTCTTTGCCTCAGTTTGCCCATCTGTAGAACCAGGGTAATATTTACACCCAGGGTTATTTAGTCAATGGTTGTAAAGCACTTTGAAATCCGTGGATGAAAGAGTCTGTTGTTATTTACTACTTGTATTGCAGAATCACCTAGGAGTCCCAGCCAAGATCAGCGCCCCATCGTACTGGGCACTGGAAAGACACAGCCCCTGCCTCGGAGTCCTCACAATCTCATCAGACAAGACAGGCAAAGGGTGAAGATTAAAGAGAGGCACAGAGAGGAGAAGGGATTTGCACATGGTCACACAGCAGATCTGTCGCAGTTCCAGGCACAGTACTCAGGTCTTCCCTCTCCCTGTCCAGTTGCTCTAGCTAAGTCCAAGTCGTTTCTAATATAAAGTTCTCTATAAGCACAAATCTGAGGTTTTAAAGTGGAATCGCATTGTCATCATTATGCTGTAAATAGAGGTCAGACTACTGTAGGCCATTAACTCTGTATACATCTTTCATCTGTTTCCATGTATTTATCTACAGTTTCCTTGCATAACCCGTGAAGCATGTTAGCCAGTGAGGTTAGCAAACACGGACCCGCCTCTCTCCCTGAACGTCCATAATTATGGATCCACTGTTTCCCTTTTGCAGAGTGTATTGCACATCCAAAGATCTCACTTGGATTTCCTTAGCAAAATGCTTATATGTTGTTGAAGAAGCAGAAAAGACTCCAAGGAATTTGAAGGTTGAGCTGTCAGGAAACTGGTAAGAGAACAGCCTTTGGAACCTGATTAGATCAGCAGGCTTGAGGGTTGTTTTTATATTTTTTAAACTAATTAATCAAAAACACAGGTGCAAACTAGAACAATTGTCACAACGAAGTATCACCTGTTACACTTAAGAGCCCTGTAGCTCCAGTGGATTCTGGCAGAGCTCCTGGGCATCCAATGTGAAAAGATTAACCCTTTAGTTATTGGGCTGAAAGAGAGAACAGTCACAGAAATGATACCGGGAATATGGCAAAGCATGGTCTAGTGGTTAAGTTACCCGCTATTTAATGCTCAGGACTTGGAGTTAGATATTGACTCTATTCCCGCCTCTGTCACAGACTCGATATGTGGACCCAAGCAAGTCATTCTAAGTCACCTTTTCCATAACTGTACAATGGGGATAATAATTACCCAGCTCAGAAGAGGGGCAGGCTGTTATTCACTAAGGTGTCCCTATACAAAGGACCAGCACAATATCTATGCACCACTTAAGTCCCACCTAATTCATCCCTGAGGGCTTACGCGGTGTCTCGCCTCATGCTGGCCCCTCTGTAGAGGGTGAATTTCACCCTGATGTTCACCAAGTGCTTTGGGATCCTCTGATGGGCAGTGTTCTAGGAGGGAGATAGAATCTATCGATCTGGCTACAGTGCCTCCCTTATCCATCACCTTCGTTCCCCTGAATGGCCGTTGAAAGCACAAATCAGAAACGGCTGAGGGAAAAAACGCTCAGCGGTAATTGCAGGACGATCTCTCTGGCTTCGCAGTGCGTGCGGCAATAAACCGCAGCGAAGGCTGATTAGATGCCGACGTGCCGCTGAGGAGTTGAATGAGTCTGAAAAGCTCTTTTCGCAAGGGCCGGGGACGACAGCAGGCGTTCGCAACCTTTTTCTTTCTGACCCCTGCCCCAACGTGCTAGAAAAGCTCCACGGCCCCGCTGAGCCACAACAACGGTTTTTCTGCCTAGAAAAGCCAGGGCCGGCATTAAAGGGCGAGCAGGGCAATTGCCTGGGGCCTCACACCACAGGAGGCACCGTGAAGCTAAGTTGTTCAAACTTGGGCTTCGGTCCCGGATGATGGGGCTTGGGGCCCCGGGTTGCAGTCCCGCGCGGCGGGGCTTTGGCTTTCTGCCCTGGGCCCTAGCGAGTCTAATGCCGGCCATGCTTGGCGGACCTCCTGAAACCTGCCCGCGGCCCCACAGGGGCCCCCGGACCCCTAGTTGAGAACCACTGTACTACAGAATCCCAGGGAACCAACCAGGATGTTAAGCAGAAGCCAGTCTCTGCTCCTTCCCTGGGTGAGCATTTGAATGCTCATGCTGCCTCTTTCATGGGCTTCCTGGGAGCAGGGCTGGGATTAGGATCTGAGCATGAAGTGAGGGTGGGGTTAAATGCTGATTAGCTGATCAAGGTCTGGGTGGGAGCAAACAATTGTTCCTGGGCACAGCTGCAGGACGAACAAATTCTAGTTGGCTGACGGGTCTAGTGCCAACACGAGGGACGTAGGTTTGTACGCCCTGCTCCTGAGCCATTGGGGCTGGGAGAGCCGTAGAGGCAGCGTGGGAAGGAGCATCTTGCATTGCTTAGTGGATCCCCCCAGGTCTGCCCAAGACGCATTTTGGCAGAACTGAGTGAAAAGCTGAACTGAGACTAAAAGTTGAAATGTCAACCTTTTATTTATTTATTTATTTATTTTGCAGAATGAAGCGTTCTGCAAAATTTCAATTCAGAAATATTAGAGCATTTCACTTGGATATTTTCAACTGAAATGAATCTTTGACATTCCTGAATCAGAGGTTCATTTTGGTCTGTTGAACCAAATCTAAATGTTTCATTTTGAGGCAATTTGACATTAAACTGCATCTGCCTAGGATGCTACCGTGTCTCATAGGAGTTGTTGTTTGGATACTTCATGCCCTTATTCTTCACCATGGGTTGGGCTACTTGGCCAGACTACATTTCCCATTATGCAGTGCAGTCATGTGACTCCCATGATGCACCACGCGGCTCATTTAGAGGGGAGACCATGAGGCATCACTTAGGGAGCCATGGTACCTCATGGGAGAAGAGCCTTGTCCACCTGATGCAAAGTCACCTCTCTCAGTGCTTTTCTGCTTTAAAAGTGAGGTAGAAGACATGGCCCCTTTCTCCACAGCTCTGCCCCCCTATGTGTAACAAAGTCAGAGCCACTGACTTTAGTGACCAACGTATGGTTTTACTGCTTTCACTCCTGTTAGCTTGGCAGAGCCAACCCAGCTAAAGGAGAGGGAGCTGGGGGCTATGTCTCATTGTGCATCATCAATGGAACATTTATTAAGTCCTAATCAGTGATGCCTCGTGATACTTGGGAGTTCCATCCAGGCCAGGAAAGGGTTTTGTCACCGCCTGCCAGTATCCCTGGCTGCTCTTGTGCTGTGCAACGTTGGCTCAGGGCCCTGACACCAGCAGCCTGATCATGGCACGGTGGGCTCATCCTGGCTTCCGCCAGCGTGGCTTACTCCTGGCAGGTTGACGCCACTGGCCTTTCTGGTCCTGAGTCTCCCCAAAACCGTCTTCCTCTGTAGTGTCCAGCGGAAGTTAAGTTTGCTGCCTCCAAAGAGAGAGAGCACACACCGCCCTGTTGGTTCAGCTGAGGACTTCACCCTTCAGGTTAATTCATAGCACGGAGATGGTTTTGTCATAAAACGAGAATAAACTTATTAACCAAGAACAGCTAATTAAGTGATAATAAGTAAGAACAGAAGACACCGATATAGTTACAAGTAAATCAAAACACAACATGCTTTCTATAGACTAAAACTTAATTTCAACAAGTTACAATCTGACTGCAGGTGGGAAACCTACCTAGATAAAGTTTCCCACCTACAGTACAGTCAGTACTCTTAGCTTCCAGGCCAAGCAGATCTCCTTTTCATGAGCTCTTTGTCCCCATAGGGGATGGGTATCAAAATGGCTTTCTGTTTCTGATTATACTTCCCAAAGTCTATTGGTTCTGTTTCAAGAGCCAGAAAGACTTCCTAGGGGGTGCAGGCTCTATCTCCCATCATGATCATTAAGCGCTCTTCCACCCCATTCATTTAGCTTGATGGCTTTGTTTACCTTTCATATAGATGTACTTTTCATTGTCCTCTGAGTTGTTACCTGGCTCAATTTACATTGGAGACACAGGAAAACGGGAGGAACAACATTCCTTTGTCTAGGACAGGCTGGGCTTATGCCCTGCTTGCAAAACACCTTTTAAAAGCATATTTCCAGCCCACATCTATAATTCTTTATACACTGCCCATACATACATCACAGAATAACATTAATGACCCGGTTTGCATATGATACCTGACACGACATCTTTTAGATACAGATTATGACTGAAAAGGCTGAAGGAACTGGGTATATTTAATTTGGAAAAGAGGAGATTAAGGGGGATATGATAGTGATCTTCAAATACTTGAAAGGCTGCCATAAAAAAGATGGAGAAAAGCTGTTCTCTCTTGCCACAGAAGGCAGGACAAGAGGCAATGGGTTCAAACTCCAGCAGAGCAGATTTAGATTAAATCTCAGGAAAAACTTCCTAACTGTAAGAACAGTAGGATGATGGAACAGATGCCTGGGGAGGTTGTGGAATCTCCTTCACTGGAGGTTTTCAAAAGGAGGCTGGATAGCATCTATCTTGAATGGTTTAGACACAACAAATCCTGCATCTTGGCAGGGGTTAGACTAGAGGGCTCTTGCAGTCCCTTCTAACCCTATGGTTCTATGACAACAATATGTTGGGGCAATGAGTGTGTCAGGCCTGATGGGCAGAACGGTCTAGTGTGCCCTCTGCCAGTTTGCACTGAGAGACTCCTTGGGTCACAGACCTCATAGACTCATAGACTTTAAGGTCAGAAGGGACCATTATGATCATCTGGTCTGACCCCCTGCATGCTGCAGGCCATAAAACCGTCCCTACCCCTTCCCTGGACTCTGCTGTTGAAGTCCCCAATCCTGTGTTTTAGTGACTTCAATCGGCAGAGACCCTCCTGCTAGCGATCCCTGCCCCATGCTGCGGAGGAAGGCGAAAAACCTCCAGAGGCTCAGCCAATCTACCCTGGAGGAAAATTCCTTCCCGACCCCAAATATGGCGATCAGTAAGACCCCGAGCATATAGGCAAGAGTCTCTAGCCTGACCCCTGTTAGCCATTATACTATTTACCTACCATTGCTTGGTTTTCCTTGACTACTATGTGTTACCATTAAACCATTCCCTCCATAAACTTACCTAACTTAATCTTAAAGCCAGACAGGTCCATCGCCCCCACCGTTTCCCTCGGAAGGCCGTTCCAATATTTCACCCCTCTGACGGTCAGAAACCTTCGTCTAATTTCAAGCCTGAACTTCCCCACGGCCAGTTTATATCCATTCGTTCCCGTGTCCACATTAGTACTAAGCTGGAATAATTCCTCTCCCTCCCTTGTATTGATCCCTCTAATATATTTAAAGATAGCAATCATATCCCCCCTCAGCCTTCGCTTTGTCAGACTAAACAACCCAAGCTCCTCTAGTCTCCTTTCATACGACAGGTTTTCCATTCCTCTGATCATCCTAGTCGCCCTTCTCTGCACCCGTTCCAGTTTGAGTTCATCTTTTTTAAACATGGGAGACCAGAACTGCACACAGTACTCCAAATGGGGTCTCACCAGCGCCTTGTATAACGGAAGCAGGACCTCCTTATCCCTACTAGATATACCTCGCCTAATGCATCCCAAGACAGCATTGGCTTTTTTCACCGCCACGTCACATTGTCGACTCATAGTCATCCTGCGGTCTACAAGGACCCCTAGGTCCTTCTCCTCTTCCGTTACTTCTAACCAATGCGTCCCCATCTTGTAACTAAAATTGTTATTAGTCATCCCCAAATGCATCACCTTGCACTTTTCACTATTAAATTTCATCCTATTTCTGATACTCCAATTCACTAGCTCATTCAAGTCTCCCTGCAGAATATCCCTATCCTCCTCCGAATTTACAATGCCTCCCACCTTCGTATCATCTGCAAACTTTATCAGCCCACTCCTGCAATCGGTTCCGAGGTCAGTTATAAATAGATTAAATAAAATGGGTCCCAAAACTGAACCTTGAGGCACTCCACTAGTAACCTCCCTCCAACCTGACAGTTCACCCTTTAATACGACCCGCTGCATTCTCCCCATTAACCAATTCCTTATCCACCTCCGGATTTTCATATCGATCCCCATGTTTTTCAGTTTAACCAATAATTCCTCGTGGGGTACAGTATCAAACGCTTTACTGAAATCCAGGTATATTAGGTCCACCGCATTTCCCTTATCTAATAAGTCCGTTACTTTCTCAAAGAAGGAGATCAGATTCGTTTGGCACGATCTGCCCTTCGTAAAACCATGTTGTAATTTATCGCAATTGCCATTAAGCTCCAGGTCCTCAACTAGTTTCTCTTTCAGAATTTTCTCTAACACCTTGCACACTACAGATGTTAAACTAACAGGCCTGTAGTTACCCGGATCACTTTTTTTCCCTTTCTTGAAAATAGGAACCACATTAGCTATTCTCCAGTCTAACGGGACCACCCCCGAGTTTACAGATTCATTAAATATTATCGCTAATGGGCCTATTTCCCGCGCCAATTCCTTCAATATTCTTGGATGAAGATCGTCCGGTCCTCCCGATTTAGCCCCATTAAGGTGTTCAAGTTTTGTTTCTACCTCGGATACGGTAATCCCCCATCCTGAATGCCCCTCTGTAATGGTGCTAGTATCCCTAATACCTTCATTGGCCTCATTAAACACTGATGCAAAATATTCATTGAGATATTGCGCCATGCCTAGATTGTCTTTAATCTCATCTCCGGCAATAGTCTTCAGCGGTCCCACTTCTTCTTTCTTTGCTTTCTTCCTATTTATATGGCTGTAAAACCTCTTACTATTGCTTTTAATTCCCCTCGCTAGGTCCAACTCTACACGGCCTTTGGCCTTTCTCACTCTATCTCTACATTCTCTGACTTCACTAAGGTAAGTTTCCTTACTGATCCCTCCCCTCTTCCACTCTTTGTACGCTTTCTGTTTTTTCCTAATCGCCCCTTTGAGTCGGTCGCTCATCCAGCTCGGTCTAAATCTCTTGCTTAGTAATCTTTTTCCCTTTTTTGGGATACAGGCCTCTGACAGCTCATGCATCTTTAACTTGAAGTAATCCCAGGCTTCTTCTGCCTTTAGATCCATTAATATGTTTGCCCAATCCACTTCCCTTACCAGTCCCCTTAATTTGTTAAAATTGGCCTTTTTGAAATTATAAACCCTAGTCTTTGACTTAATTCTGTTACTCCTTCCATGTAGTTTAAACCGAATTAGCTCATGGTCACTGGAGCCCAAATTGTCCCCTACTACCACTTCCTCAACGAGGTCCTCACTACTTACCAGAATCAAATCTAAAATGCCCCCCCCCCTCGTCGGTTCAGCTACCACTTGATGAAGGAATTGATCAGCAAGCACATCTAGGAACATCTGAGCCCTATTATTGCTACTAGGGGCAGTGGGGGTTGCACAGCCTGGTGTCACTGAGGGCAGTATCTGAAGGCCGGGGGAGCAGCACGGGTGGCGCTGAGTGTTCTTCAGGACCTTTATAGGGAGGAGGAAAGAATGGAGCTTGGCTCTCAGACCCCAGGGGCCATTCACAGGGCTGGGAGGTAGGGAAAAAACAACTTATGGATAGCGCACATTTGATCTGGAGAGCACTGACAGGCAAGAAGCATGGCACCCTCCCTCCATCCCAACCCCAACATTACATTCTTACTGAGCCACTTTCCAGGGTGTGACCACATTTTAAAGACAAAAGAGCTCTAGAGCCAGGGGTACGGCCCGAGAGGCTCCGGGCTCAGAGGAATAGTTGTTGGGGTAAGTGGCCTGTGTGGAAAAAGAGCAATGGGCCAGACTTTCCTTAATGCTGAGCACTGCCGCCCTGACTCTGCTCCCATTGACGTCCATGGGAAAGTGCCTATTGACTCCAATGGGAGCTGGGGAGGCTAATACCGAGCACTGCAGAAATTCCCACCTAACGTGCCAGGTCACCTTACATTTCCCATGATGCAGTGCAGTCATGTGGCTCCCATGATGCACCACACGACTCAGTTAGCGGGGAGACCATGAGCATCACTTACAGGGCCATGGCGTCTCATGGAAGGAGAGCCTCTTCCACCCAATGCAAAGTCACCTCTCTTAGTGCTTTTCTGCCAGGTCGAATTCTGGCCACCACGCTGGGTGTTCATCGATAATGAATTTGCACCGCAGTGGTGCCCAAAAGCTGCCATCAGGGCCAGCGCCCCCCAGGCCCTCTTGTCTCACTTGTTATCTGATATTAACAATGCTGCAGTCCAAAATTACAGGCAGGCCAGGTTCAGTATTTCAAGCTCACAAACAGTTTTATGGCGAGTTGGGGGTGCTGTTTTGTTTTCATTATAAGAGGCTATTGAGTCAGTTTTGAAGAGTTACTGTCTTGCCTTGCAACAAAACCTGCCGTTGCTGTTTTCCCCCCACACCCTTTTATAATGCAGCTTCCGGGAGCGTGTGGAAATGTAATTTCTTTGTGTTGGCTCTGCGGCCGTTCATCACGATGATAGCGGAGTGCAGCTCCGGGATGACAGGCGCTCTCCCCCTTGCTGAACGGAGATGAAATTAAAGGCAATAAACTCATCCCCACATTCAGCTGCAAAGAGTGAAGCACCAGTTTATATTACTAGCTAAATACCAATTAAACTGAATTGTTAAAGATCATAAGCATGGCTGCTCCTATATATCATGGAGAGATGCTAGCCCCTCCATAATTATGGCTTAACAGCTTTCTGCTTGTTTTTTATCCTTGCTGAATTTCCCCGGTAGCCCCACCCTCTTTTTGGTCCATCAGTAACTTGGGCCCCAATTCTGCAGCTGGTTCTGCACAAGGAGAACCCTTGTGCCCACATGAAGTTATTTATGGGAGTGGGGCCTGTGGCCACAAGCCAACCAAGCAGTTTACTACGTGCTCAATTCCTGGTGACTTCAGTAAGACTACTCATGTGCTAAGCATGTGCTTAATACGTTGCTGGATCAGGGCTTTCGATTATGAGCTGTTCCAGGCAGTGACCTTGTCTCCCTCTGAAAACATCATGCGCCCACCCCTAGGGCCCTAAAGGAATCATCATTAAATTCTTCCAACCAAATCGGACGTGTGCAACGTTTCTCGCCCTCTTTTGCTAAAGCAGAGTGTTTTCGTTGCTATGTTTGAGATAAGTCTGGACAAAAGGGGGTTTTAGGAATGGGCATGGGCAGCGTTTTTCCACAAGGGAGAAACCTCTCCTCTCTTCTAATGCTAGTCGGGGACAGCTTGTCCGAAACCAGCTGTATGTAGGAGCTGCTCTGACCTTCATCCGTGTGTCCTCCAGCAGAGCCAGAGGGTTTGACACTTCATTTTGGTGTCATTGTTTGTGGGCTCCTGGGCCTGTTGATAAGCTGTGATCTCCTTTGTGGGATTTATATGATAGTGTGAGCGCCACGCACTGCTCATGTAGCCACCGTGCTCCTGCTTGAATTGTAACCTGTAGTGGGAGCAGGGGGAGAGAGAGTCTGGCCTAGTGGGATATGCTGAATGAAACCTGGGGGCAAGGAACTCCTGAGTTCTGGTCCTAGCTGGGCCACAGTCCTGCTTTGAAAGATGGAGCCTCTGAGAGCTTTAGTGACTTAGCCAAAGGCTGTTCCTGCATCACTGGAGTCAATGGGAGTAGGATCGGTCCCACAGCAAGTCAGCTGGGATTAGAACCTAGGTCTTCTGATTCCTAGTGCCTTGGCCCATATTGCTACATGCCCTCTTGTTCCTCCTAGCTGCTTATCTCCTCTCTGCCCCGTTTCCACCCCTTCTTCCCCCTCTGCCCCATGCCTCCTCCTAGCCCCGCATCCAGCTTTCCCTTTAAAATTGTCGTTGCATCCCCTTCATCGTCAGGTCTGCTACCCAGCAGCTTTCCTATTTGTTTCACAGCTTTTGAAGTGCAGCACCAAAGATCCCAGTGGTTGGTCCCAGAGCAATAGCTGTCTTTGTGCTGGGAGAACCACTTGGGTTAATTTAAACAACTAGCAGAGACGAGAACGGAGCCAGCACAGAATCCAACAGCATGCTATGTACTTTCTGGTGAGAGCCTATTCATTCCCTCTTGCTGCCTGAGGAGGGAGGTTGCTTTATGAGCATTACTCATCCCCTGTGAACATTTCAATACATGAAACAGAAACACGAAATCATTGGGAAAAGTCCCATCTGATTCCAAGCCCATGGTTTTGTCTGTATTCCTCGGGCTGCCCAGGTGTGCTATTAATTCAGTGTCAGGTTTTTATTTTTTTTGGCACCACTCCACAGATGCCTGTGTGGGGAGGTAGACTGCCCCACTCTCAAGAGAGGAGGGGTTGGGCCATTTTCTAATCAGTTTTTGTAAGGAAAATGAAATACAACCTGCTCAGGATATTTACCCTCGCTATATATTTTTTCCTCACTTGTTTTTTGTAAAAAATAAATAAATAAAAAATTCTAATTTGTTTTTCTGTTAAATGTCAAGTCAGCTCAGCATCTTTGTTTTAAATTATCAAGGCCACCGCATGCACGAGCATTTAAACTCGCCTTGATTAGCAGCACGATCAGCAAGAATTAAAGATTTAAGACAAGACGCCATTTTTTTAAACACAGTAGCTTTATTTCCCCTCTCTCACACACACCCTTTCGTAGAATCATTCTACCCTGCAGTAAGGAGAATGTTCCAGAGAGATGCCAGACTTCTAACACTCCACAGCGCTTGTCCTGGGATATGGCGTTTGGGAATCTGGGCTGACAGGGGCTGGCACAGCCCCTGGGGAATTCCCCCAATGCAGGACCAGTGTAGTGCTGGTGTACATAGTTTTCCCCCTTCCGCCCCTTCACAGTCCTTGGCAAAGGGGCCTGCTGGGTACGTGTCTGGAGATGGAAGTGAGTAGATTTAAAGGATGGGGCATGACCAGGGTACTCGGCCCTCCAGCTATTCTGGGGTGCACAGCAGTCCCATGTCACTGTAAGTTGACGCAGTCCCTGGGGCTGCTTTAAGTTACACTGGGGGCAGGGCTGCCCCACCAGAGCAGGTAGAATTAGGGGTGAACAAAGGCAGCTTAATGCCACCATTACCATCTCCTCTCCTGGGCTGCCCGTCCTGAGAGGGGCTGCTCAGAATCTGCCATACAGGCTGTCAAAGCACAAGTTGCAATGCAATTTGCGCAAGATCCTCGGCTTGTCTCTAGGGAACTCATTCAGAGACAACATAGGGGATGTTTCCGGAGTAATGTATTCACTCCTGGGCGTAGCTAAGCAAGTGTAGGTTAACTCACTGGATCAGCTACCCATGTAGAAACGGAAGATTGACTCAGTGGCGAACTGCCGCCCAATGGACCAATCCCCAGGTTGGATGACTTGGGGCAGGCTCTTTCCAGCTGGGTAGGTTGAAGCTCTCTCTCTCAAAGAACATGTGGACTATTCCTTGCTATACTTGGAACTGGATGGCTTGATAACATACCTAGCGCTAATGCTTGGGCAGGTACCGACTTGCAGATTGCTAATGTAGGGAGATTCCCCCGCAGCGACAGTGTACAGGCTCTGAGAAGGAGGAGGCCAAAACCAAACAAACATTAAATATATGTCCCCTTTAAGAGGGCCTCCAAACCAAACCCAGGGGGCAGAGTTCCTAGTTCTCTGATTGTTTTAGCGGGCCGGCAGGCATTCTCCCTTTCCCTTTGGCATCAGGTCAGGGAGCGTGCTGCTTAACCCAGTTCACAAGGCCCTTACCTCAGAGCAACCAAATCTGTAGTCGGAGAAACGAAGTCTCTGGAGCCTGCAACCTGTAGCAGCCAGTAGGGCTTCTAGTCCTCTCCCCTCTATCAGCTTCCTTTTCCCTGGGTTATATAAACCCAGACTGTTCCTTAAAGGGGTATTACACCCCACCAAATGCAATAAAAAGAAAAGGAATGAAAACAGTTGCCGCCTCTGGAGGCTTTTTGGTGGAACACGTTTGCTGGTGTCCATGTTACAAACCATTCCCCACTGCTGCCACCATCCTAGGCAATCCTGGCTTCTGCTATTGACGAGGCCAGCTGCAAGGCAAAGGCTGGAACAGGATGGAGCTTCCTCGCGGTGGCTGAGAGGTGAGGTACGTTGGCCACATGGAGTGGGGAAGTTTGTGTTGTCGCAGGCCAAGCTACATCTGTTCTGTGGCTTGATGGAAAACATTCGTCACTAGCAATTGGAATAATAATAAGTAGAAGGATGTGAAATGTTCCCTCGATGTAGACCATAAATACGGAGTGCCAGCAGCTCCCACTGGAGTCAATGAGAACCGTGAATGTTCATCATTTCTGACGGTCAAGCCCAATGAGGCTCTTTATGCCAAATGAGGAAATAAGCAGAGGGGAAACAGGTGTTTTAACCACCGGAGGCCTTGGAGACTGACCCCTGCCTTGTGGCAGGGTACAAACTTCTGTAGCACTGACCCGGGTCAGATGGCTGGGGCCTGACAATAACGACCAGCCATGTGTCACACCTTTCGCACACTGAACATCTTCTCTGAAAGGCACCGACGGCAGCTGGGTAACTCCCTGTCTACACCCATGATGTAGACATGTGCTAGCTCCTCTTCGGTTGTGTTCCCATCCCATCTGGCAAGATGAGCTGGGATGGCAGGAGGCAGTACGTGGCTGGGAAGGAAATCCAGAGACTTTAGGAAGTGCTGGTGAGGCAGGAGTAATGCTCTTCTCTAGGAGTCTGTACTGACCCCAGTGCCCTGCCATAGCATTAGGGACAGATAAGAGCAAACCTGAGGTCCTGACCCTTCATGCTCATTAAGTATCTTGTGGTGCTTCTCACAAAGGGAAAAGCCATTAGCCCTAGATCCTGGCTAACGTCCAACACGGACATTCTGCCTCTTTACATTCACCCTAAAGACTCAAATGCACTTCCGCTCTTGCAAACCTCCGTTACCGGGGCAGAATGGTTGTATTCCACACCAGAAGTATCTGCATTTCAGTGGTGCATGAATGATCCTCAGATCTGCAGTTTGCCCATCATTTGAGAGACATTTCTGGATGAAAACGTCTCTATAACTATAAGGAATTCTGAAGCATAATTCTTTTTTTTTTTTTTTAAAGCATTGTTCCTTTAGCCTTTTGCCTTCGTTTTGAAAGGCCCCATCCCAGCTAGGGACTCTATTTCATCTGGAAACATGAAAAATCTTATGTAAAATTCTAGTTTCCAGCCAGTACCTCTCGTTCTCTAGCTGTGCAGTTGCTTATCCAATTAGATAACAAAAGAGGCTGCTTCCAGGCAGATGCCACAGAGTGTGTTGCTAACTAATACAATGCAAATGCCATTGGCTCTCAGGGCTCTATTTCTTTCTTGAGCCCTTCCCCCCCCCCTCCATTCTTTGATCAAACGCTATAAATATAGAAAGGCATTTGAAAGGTCTGCGTCTCTCCTGCTAGGGGGCTCGGAAGCTGTTTTCCCACTTATCTGGTATCTTCCCTCTGTGTTCCACTCCCTAATGCTGTGTGAGACAGAAGGAAGGAAATGCGGTCATCTTTAGCAGTTAAAATAAAAAGGCTAATCCACCAGGAATAATAGACGTAAGCTCATTATCCGAACTGTGCTATTGAGGTTTTCTTCAATGAGCTGATTACAGTGACATGGAAAAGATTAAATTCCACTCCCAGACCCTTATCCAGAACTCAGATGCTCCTTTTGGACCAGATCCTCAGGTGCTGTAAATTGGCATTGCTCCATTCATGGGTTTTGGTAGAGTGATGCCAATTGGCACCAGTTCAGGATCTGGCCCTGTTTCTCCAAAGCAAATTGTAACGGATTCATTTGAATTTTCACATCTGGAAAAGCAGGATTGTCCCTTAGGGTTTGCCAGAGCCTCATTTTGCGTCGTATTGTTCTTTAAGAAGTGGAGGAAAAATAAGGACAAAATGATTATGGGCTCAATGTAGAAGTAACTGGGTGAGGTTCTCTGACCTGTGCTATACAGAAAGTCAGACTAGATGATCACAATGACCCTTCTAGCCTTAAAACTATGGAATATCCTCCCCTCACATTGGCACAGCAGGTCCTGGGAGAAGCTCACACATTTAAAGAAGATGGATTATCAGCATCAAGATCTGCCACGTGGATCTGAAAAGAAAACTTTCCCCTACATGTCTGTTAACAGCAAAACCTCTAGGAGCTGTTGTTTGTGTTTATTGCTCTCTGTTGGTTGTGCCCATGAAAAATTCATGGGTGAGCAGGTCTGTTTGATCAGAGAAAGCTCCTTCTCCAACGCTTTCCTATCATTTCCACCTCTTGTCATCTTTTCTCCACGGCTGCCCTGTGGGCAGCTCATTGCTGAACAAAGGTTACAAGTTCTTCCAAGTTACAAGTTCAAATCCAGCCCAGGAAGGCGGCGATGAAACACTGTTACTGTTTGGGGGCTGTTTGATGGCACGTATGAAGCGAGTTGATCTGAATCCAGCTCCTTAGAGGTCTCCACAACACAAACACCACTGCCAGCAGCAGCAGGGCAGCACTCCATTTCTGCTTGTTGGCAGGCTCTGCAGAGAAGTGAAGGTCTGAACAGGCTCCGGCTGTTGTGCTCACCCCTAGAGGTGGCCCGTCTCAGTCAGGGTGGCCTAGAGCTGAGTAAATAATTGATTTTTTCAGTTCAGTGACTGAACCAAAAAATCCGAAAGAAAATGAGCTTCGTTTTGAACCAAAACCGATGGTTTTTTCCTTGCCAAAAGGAAAAACCAAAACCATTTCATTTCTGTTGAAGGAACCGTACTGAATGTCTGTTTGAACCAAAATATTTTAACATTTCCTAGGGCTTCTTTTCGGCCAGAATTATTTGCCAAATTCGACCTGCATTTACAAATCATTTACTATTTGCTGACAAAAATTCACCCAGCTCTAGGGTTGAGGCACATTGGTTGGGTTGTATGTGGAAAGCTACCTCTGCTGCCGCCGTCCCATCAGCCCTTTATGCTTCCAAGGCAGAAAACTTGGGTCCCGTGCAGATTGTTTGGGGCTGTCTAATGAGATTTCATTAAAAGCAGACCTCCTGTTTGTTCTGTGGGAACAATAAAGACCCCCCCACGGTGTTATGATCAGGGGTTACCCCAGCATGTGTGGCCCAGATTTCCCTGTTGATATGTGGCACTGTGTTGATCTTCAGCCTCCACCCCAGAAGTGGTTGCATGTGGAATTGCTGGGTGTATGGTGGAGCACTGGAACAAGCCTCTGCCTTTGGTTTGAAATAGTCCAGGATTGCTGAGCTTCAGGGCATGCAGTAAGGATTTATAAGCTACTTGTTCAGCGAGGGCAAGAGTTTTGGTGGGGAAAGTCCCCTCTATTGCATTGCATTACAGCTGGGGGATCTGCTGCGGGGTTTGCACTAGTTGGGTTGGTTTTTCAAATAAATGTAAAAGTGCCAGACTAGCCGGTGGGCGCCTTTTGAATGTCATTATAAATCAAAAGAAATAAAGTCTATATGGTAGCATGACTTTTCTCTCTTTGGTTGTATGTTTGGTTAGTTGTGGATGTACTCTGGCTTGATATTGTTGTCGTATTCTATTTTCTGTCTTGTTATCTATTCCTTTCTTAATGGGTTCCCAGCATTCCGTTAGGGAATTTGGATTTGCTGTGGCGTTTTGAGTGGCTGTTTTCAGAGAATTAGCCACAATGATTCCAAGATCTTTTTCTTGAGTGGTTACGGCTCATTTAGACCCCATCATTTGTGTGTATTAGTTGGGAGTATGTTTTCCAATGTGCGTTACTTTGCACTTATCAACAGTGAATTTCATCTGCCATTTTGTGGCCCTGTCATCCAGTTTTGTGAGATCCCTTTAAATCTTCAGTCTGCTTTGGACTTGACTATCTTTGTACCCTCTGCAAACTTTGCCATCTCACTGTTTACCCTCTTTTCTGGATCATTTATGAATAAATTGAATGGCATTGGACCCAGTACAGATCTTTGGGGGGTGCTACTATTTAACGCTTTCCCTTGTGAATAAACTGACCATTTATTCCTACTCTTTGTTTCCTGTCTTTTAATCAGTTATTGATCCATGAGAGAATCTTCCTTCTTATCCCATTACAGTTTACTTTGCTTAAGAGCCTTCGGTGTGGGGTCTTGTGTAACATTCCTCCCTCTTGGGTCAGGGCACCCCCTTTCCACAGTTTAGACTTGAAATTAGACAAACGTGTCTAACATTAGAGGAGTGAAGTTCTGGAACAGCCTTCCAAGGGGAGTAGTGGGGGCAAAAGACATATCTGGCTTCAAGATTAAGCTTAATAAGTTTATGGAGGGGATGGTATAATGGGATAGCCTAATTTTGGCAATTAATTCGTCTTTGACTACTAGCGGTAAATATGCCCAATGGCTTGTGATGGGATGTTAGATGGGGTGGGATCTGAGTTACTACAGAGAATTCTTTCCTGGGTGTCTGGCTGGTGAGTCTTGCCCACATGCTCAGGGTTTAGCTGATTGCCATATTTGGGGTCAGGAAGGAATTTTCCTCCAGGGCAGATTGGCAGAAGCCCTGGAGGTTTTTCACCTTCCTCTGCAGCGTAGGGCACGGGTCACTTGCTGGAAGATTCTCTGCACCTTGACGTCTTTAAACTATGATTTGAGGACGTCAGTGGCTCAGACACAAGTTTGATACAGGAGTGGGTGGGTGAGATGCTGTGGCCTGCATTGTGCAGGAGGTCAGACTAGATGATCATAATGGTCCCTTCTGACCTTAAAATCTATGATTCTATGATCTGGAAGTTTGTCAGGGGGGAGGGGTCTGAGCTGAGACTGTGCAAGTCAGCCAAAGAGCAGTGCAGGTCTCCACCAGGAGGGTTCAGTACACCCCCAGTTAGCTGGTAGCCCCAGCCTCCTAGCTGGGGCAAACAACAGTGGGCATGGGCTAAGCACTTAACCAGTTTATGGCCCTCCGCCTCCTGGCTGGGGTAAACAGCAACAGTCTATGGCTCTGGTCTAAAGGTTAGTGTGCATCCAGCCCTGCATACGAGGCTGGGCTTAGGGGTACCGGGCCCACCCTGCTTCACTGGGTCCCAGCCCAGGGCCCTAGTAGTCACAGATGATCCAACCACAGGGTCAGCAGGGAAACGTGGTTGCTGCTTTGTATCCTGGCAACACAACCAGACCAAGGTCTTGTTTCCCTGGGCTACTTCCTTACCAGTTCCTGCTGGCGCCACTCCGTCGCTGCTGGGATCTGGCTCTCAGGCTTGCGATTGGGCAGCCCTTCCTTTAGTCTCTCCCCAGGGGTCTTCTGTCTCCCAGGGCACTGGGTTGCCCTTCTTCCCTGCGACCAGTCCTGGACTCCACTGAGGGCTCAGCTTTCTGGGAGGGACATCTGCCTCCTTTCCTGGTCTGGCCACAACTGAGCTGCAGAGCCCTGCCCAGGAGTGCCACCAGCTTTTCTGCCGCCCTAGGCGGTGGAAGGTCCCGCCCCCCAAATTGTAGTGCTGTAGGTGACCGCCTACGTCGCCTAATGGGTTGCGCCGGCCCTGGTCCTGCTGTTATACTTCCTGCCCCACCCCTGCACTTCCTGTGAGGGGGCAGGGCGGGGCTAGCTGCACCACTAGGGGGAGTTTTATATTCCTCCATTCTGGAGGGAGGCCACTCTCTGCCTCGCTACGCCTTGTCAAAGGCTGTCTGAAATTCCAAGTACTCTATATTAACTAGGGCCACATGCTTATAGACCCCCTCAAAGAATTCTAATAGATTGGTGAGGCATGATTTCCCGTTCCACAGGCCATGTTAACTCTTCCCCAACATATTGTGTTCCTCAAACTGACAACAGAGGGATAGCTCAGTGGTTTAAGTATTGGCCTGCTAAACCCAGGGTTGTGAGTTCAATCCTTGAGGGGGGCTATTTAGGGATCTGGGGCAAAAATCTGTCTGGGGATTGGCCCTGCTTTGAGCAGGGGGTTGGATTAGATGATCGCCTGAGGTCCCTTCCAACCCTGATCTTTTATGATTATGATAAAAGCCCAGAGATTAACAGCCTGACCTTGCAATCTTTGCTGTCGTGAGTATGCCTTCTTCTCAGGAGCAGTCTCACTGCATGGCTAAGGAATATTCAGATGAGCAGGGCTTGCAGGTGTGGCCCTATGGGGCTCTGCCTAGGCTAGGAAAAAAGGATTTTTTAAAAACCAAGGTTACCTAATGTGATTTGAAACTCCCCCGAACAACTAGGCTATGTCTGCACTTAAACTACTGCAGCTGTGCAGCTGTAGTATTTCAGTGTAGACACACTCAGTACAGTGACAGGTGGGGTTCTCCCATCACTAGTTATTTCACCTCCCCAAGAGGCGGTAGCTAACTCAACAGAAGAATTCTTGCATCCACCTACCGCTGTCTACACCAGTGGTTAGGTTGGCTTAACTACGTCACTCAGGCTTGTGAAATTTTCATATTCCTGAACAACGTAGCAGGGTCGACCTAACTTTTTCATGTAGAACTCGCCCTAGTGTAGACATAATTTGGTGTTTCAAATAATATTGGTTAACCTGATTTGAAAAAGCACCTCTCTCCCCGTCCAGTCGACCTTGGCCCTAAAGTGATGGTTTGCATACAGTAGAACGAGGGACCTGTCATCCCCAGGAAATTATGACACTCCTGTTATTACACAAATACCTAATTGAATTGAGGTCACACCACAAGTCCCTCCCCAAGATGCAATTTAATAATAACTCACTTGCAAAACGTAGTAGGTGCTTTTAATGCAACCTCAGAGGCTCTCACGATCTTAGATTTAGATAGTGTCTCCCTAATACATCACAAATCTGCTATTGTGCAATATGACCATTTGTACATTATGGACCCTATCCCATGAATTACTGAGTTTATTCATATGTTTACTTGCAGTATCCAGCCATTAGATGTCTCTGTGCGATTTATAGAGTTTCAGGGCATGTCTACACTTAAAGCAAACTAGGAATCTTTTAGTTTGCGCCTGCAATGTCCACATTGGGGAATTACGGCACAGCACTTTGGGCACTGCTATACATGCTCCTGTAGCCTGAACTGCAAGGCAGTGTAGACAAGCTCTCAGACTTCCTTTACCCTGGTAAACAAGGAAGACAAAACTGGAACTCAATCTCCGTGGAAAGCTGTTTGTGTCTGTAACTTGTAGTGGTTTTCTCTGATAAATCCCCCGTTTCAGGTGGACTGAGATTCCATGTATCATGACACTGAGCATAGGCACCGACTCTGTGGGTGCTCCGGGGCTGGAGCACCCATGGGAAAAAATTGGTGGGGGCTCTTAACCCACCGGCAGCTCCCCGCCCTGCCCCAGCTCACCTCCGCCTCCTCCCCTGAGTGCGCTACGGCTCTGCTTCTCACCCCTCCCTCCCATCGCTTCCCACCGAAAAAACAGCTGATTGGCGGCGGCAAGTGCTGGGAGGGAGGGGGGAGGAGGGGGAATGCAGTGCGCTCAGGGAAGGGGTGGGGATTTGGGGAAGGGGTCCAATAGGGGCAGGGAGGGGGTAGGGCAGGGGCGAGTACCCATCGGTGCCTGGAAAAGTTGGCACCTATGACATTGAGCACCTACAACTCCTGCAGGAGAGAAAGGGAGTCGAGGGCACTTAGCACATTGCAGGTTCAAGTCACAAACTAGGCAATAATAGGGAAAGAAAGTGGGAAAGACTATGACAGGGAGAGAGTGCTCCTGTTGGCATAAAAAAACCCACCTTTGTGAACGGCAAAAGCTATGTCAGCAGGAGAAGTTCTCCCGCCAGTATAGCACTGTGCACATGAACGCTTATGTCGGTGTAACTTATGTTGCTCAGGGGGGCGGTTTATTCACATCAGTGAACGACATAAATTATGCCGACGTAAGCTGTAGTGTAGACCAAGGGTCTCAAAGTCCCGGCCCGTGGGCCGTCTGCGGCCCGAGAACCTCCCCAGTGTGGCCCACGGAGGAGAGACGCAGGCAGACACGCTGCCGGCAATATCTGCTGCAGGCACCGTCCCCTGCAGCTCCCATTGGCTGGGGGAGAGGTACAGAGATACCACCACTAGTCGCCGGGCAGAGTCAGCCATGGAGGCAGCATCATTAGTTGCCGGGCAGAGTCAGCCATGGAGGCAATATCACTTTTTCCCCCACAATAAATATAAACAAGTCAAAATACCGAACACAACTATCTGATGCACCCCTTGCTGCAATCCTGAAGGATTCAACTGCTCAGTCACTGAGGCCAAACAACAACAAACTGACAGAACTGAAGCGTTGCCAGGTGTCTGGCAAACACGAAAAACTCTCTGGCAGGTGAAGAATTGTATCAAGTTGTATGACAGTTTTATTATTTCTAAGAAATTCGAAATAAAAAATACAATATAAAGGTTTTCTTTTCTGAACACCATCTTCAGTGACATTATTGGCCCGCTGGGAGGATTTGAGGACTGGCACTGACCCTAAGGTAAATTCAGTTTGAGACCCCAGTGTAGACATAGCCTAAGCTCAAAAGCTTGTCTCTCTCACCAACAGAAGTTGGTCCAGTAAGAGATATTACCTCACTCAGCTAGCCTTTCTACTATCCTGGGCTGACATGGCTACAACAATACTGCATACGTTAATTATGTGCATATATATCTACAAGGCTATGCCACAGATCCTCCAAGGTATTTAGGCACCTAACTCCAACTGAAATCAGTGGGATTTGAGGATCTTGGCCTAAGTAACATGTGGTAAACTCCCATTTCTAATTTTCTAACTTATCTTTGAAGTTCATTTACAGTAGAATTACTAGACATAAAATCAGGGCAACAAACCTGACAAATGTAAAAGCCTGCTACCTATTAAACTAAAGTGGGAACAAAATTTAGGATCTGAAGCTAAACTGACAGATTACATAAAAAAACGTAACTAGCAAAATATTTCTATTGATGCCAGACACATTAATAAATCAGTTTTGTACACGGTATTTTTATTACTCTAAAACCAACCCATACGTACCCGAGCACTTCTGCGGACGAAGCAAGGGATGCAGTTACACTGGGAACACTTTTCCATCAAACAAGGGAATATCTGTTGATCCCGAAATACTGGATAAGTGACATCATGATCAGTACTGATTACATGAAAGTCGGCAGCTTTGTCTGTGTATGCCTCTGGATGAAATGTGTTTTGACCCTACTGAGTTTTTTTATTAGCAGTATGGAAGAGCCTAGATGCACCAGCCAAGAGTGGGGCTCCAGTGTGCTTAGTGCTGTACAAACACACAGTCAGAGAAAGTCCCTGCCCCAGAGAGCTTGCAAACAAAATAGACAAGACACAAAGAGTGGGATGGGAAATAGGGAGGTGGTGATTTGCTCATGGTCAGTGGCAGAGCCAGGACTAGCACCTTTGTTTCCTAGTCTAGTGCACTCTCCGCTAGACTGCACTGCCTCTCCAGTTTGTGTAAACAGAACTAGTGTTTGCTAAAAGGAGAATTTTGGGGCATTGGCTGGAGAGCTAAGCACCAGCAAGCCCCCATTCTGCAGCTGTGAAAGAAGCAGTCGCTAGGAACCATACCAGGATGAAGACACTTCAGTGTGTGGAATAACTTCTGGGACTTCACAAGATCTGCCAGAGGAAATCGGCACACTGAACAGGAACTTAGTGGACGGACGGATGGACGGACAGACACACACAGAAACACAAAACAAATGGACGTACTCATGCAGGTGCAAACACCAGATTGTTTAGCTGCTGTTGTGGGTTGTCTGTTTAAATAGCTTAGCTCCTGAAGGAGAACATGGGGAATAGCCCCGTACATCAGCAGCCCGGCTGAAAAGTGCTGCCATAAATTGTATTAAGCCTGTATGGAATCAATCCAAGTATTTCTTGGATTTCACCGCCTCCCAATACACAGTAGGCTGCCAGAGAACTCTGAGAAAGAGAGCGAGAGAGAGAGAGAGACCTGGTCAGTACTATGTCTAGTCAAAAAATGGTGCTGAATTTTTGTGGGGTTTTTTGTGTGTACATTTTGTTAAAATTGTTCAGTCTTGTTTGTTTGTTTGATATTTTTGTTGAAATTGCCTGTGCATTTTTTCCCCAGTTTTTCAACATGAAACCAGGAACTGAAAAATTTTACAATTGTTTGGTTTTCAGTAAATTTGCAGTTTCTGATTTTTGTTGTTGAAGAACTAGAAAATGTCACTGAAAATGAAGTTTGTTCCCTAAACTGTTCACTCGTGACTAAAAGCCATTTTTCCTCAAAATTATGTTTTTTTCTGAAGTGTGTTTCAACAAAGCTGTTCAGTACAGACGTGGGTTCAGGGATCCCCTGAATTCAGGGACTGGCTCCATCTTGGTGTCAGACTGGGGAGGCCGCGGCCTCCTGGGGAAGGAGACAACAGGGGAGGTTAGACTGTGGTGGCTCAGGCTAAGGCTCCTCTCGACCAGCAGTACCCAGGGGCTGGGGTGGTCTTTCCTTCCCTCAGATACAGGAATTGGAAATTCTCCATAATATTGGGATTCTCCAGTGGGCCCAGCTGCCTCAGAGCTTGAACTGTCACATGTGCTGCCCTCCCACTATTTGCTGCCTTGTGTTTGAATTTACCGCGGTGTCTGAGATCACGCCCAACCGCACTCAACCCAGGAATGCACTAAATTCAAACACAAAAAGCAACAGAAAGCGACAAGTCTCTCCCCCTCCTACCATCCCTACCCTCTGTGCCTGCTGGCCCCAGCCGTCTCCAGGATTGGTGCCCCCTCTCATGGGCCCTCTGAGCTAGGCCTTAGAGCCACAGCTCAGCAGGATCCGGGCTTAACTGGCTACTGTCTGGAGAGTTTGGAAGGCCTCCACGTCCTAGAGACTCCTGGGCAATTTCTCTGCAGGCCAATCCAAATTTGCTTCCTCTATGAGACCTTGGGCAAGTCGTTTCCTTCTCTGCCTTAATTTCCCTCTGAGCTTTCAGCCTCTTGCTTTATGCTGGCAGGAAGAGGGGGCTCATTTGTAGGTCTCCTCTTTTGCTGCCAGGAAGATTCTGGAGGTTGACCTCCCCTCCCCTGTATTTCTATTCTTTTGTTGCAAGTCCCCAGCTGGGATGGGGATTACAGATAGAGCTGTCTTCAGGGCCTCACTACTGTTTCTGCTCTGGCATTGCTGCAAGTGTGAGCAGGACTAAACCCACTAAAGTCAATGGGAACTGCAGGGCTCAGCCCTTCTGAAATCCAGCGCAGGTCCCATTCATGCATTTTACATTCAGGGCACTAGACAGTTGACACCCTGTGGTAATAACTAATCTAACGAATGGCAATTTCAGTAAAACGCACAGAGCAGTAACCTGCACCTCATTTAATCAGCTTTCTGAAAATGTGTTATGATGTACATAATTAGCAAGCGGCATTTAACCAGTAATGTATTCCTAACACAAAGCACTGCTACTGCTAACAAGCAAGGCTCCAGCAAACCCACCTCAGCCACTTCCAACAGCAAGGACTTAACTATAATTGGGATGCATTGTTGGAGATAATATCCTGGTACGGTTTTGTGACTGTCCCTTGGATTTGAAACAATCTCCTAGTTCTCCTGTGCCAATCTCCACCTCTTCTCCATTCAAATCCCTCCTTAAAACTCACTTCGTCCGCAAAGCCTTTCTCAGAAATAATCTTCGTAAGAAACGCTGTCTGCTCTGCTTTAGGAGTGGGTTTGATCGGCCAGTGTATTTTGTGTCTGGACAGACCATGCAATTCAATCTGGTTTCTAATCTCTGTGAAGCAGGGCCATGGGACCAAATTTATCCCCGGTTTAATTTCACTGACTTCAATTGACTTCTGTGTTCATCTAGCACTGGGAAAAATACCAACAACCTGCCCTTCCCACAAAGACCGAGACTGTAGCAGAGGAGGAAAAGCAGGTGCCAGTACAAAACACCTCAGTCCCTTCTGCTGCCCAGGTGACTCAGAATAACTCTGATTTCAAAATGGTAATTCTCAGTCCCTAGTCGCATGCTGATCAAACAGTGGGCGCGTCCCCTCTGCTGGACCCTCTTCAGATGTGTGTAGCAAGATTCTAGGACTGGAAGGGACCTCGAGAGGTCATCGAGTCCAGTCCCCTGCCCGCATGGCAGGACCAAATACTGTCTAGACCATCCCTGATAGACATTTATCTAACCTACTCTTAAATATCTCCAGAGATGGAGATTCCACAACCTCCCTAGGCAATTTATTCCAGGGTTTAAATGTTACGATGTTGTCAGGTTTGTGTGATTTCAACTATAATAGCCATATTACCCTCTTCTCGGTGACATCAGAAATGACTAAATGTCATTGAAGAGCTGAGGTGGATATAATATCTAGCTCTGCAAAACCTGCGTCATCTCATGGAGGCAGGATGGATCAGCTCCTAAATCAGGTGTAGTAAAAATAATCCCATGAAGGTAAATAAAGAAAACGTGTTACATTATATTAATCCCTGAGGGCTGCAGAAATGATGGGTGATTCTGGGTGCCTCAACTTTTGGGGGTCTGATTGAAGATACCTTACAGGGGTTATTTTTAGACCATGCTGAGCACCCTCCCTCTGCAAATCATCCTCTTAAAATTGTCTCACGTTTGGTCCTCAAAAGTTGAGTTCCCTCCTCCCCCCAAATCACTAGTCACTTTTGAAAATCACAGCCTTGGTGGCACACACATTGAGGTTCTGACAGAGGCATTATGCACGGGAGTTTCAAAAGCACTCCCCACTGGCCTAACTCTGCTCCTCAGAAGCTAATCCCATTGACCTTCGTGGGAGCAGTGTTAGCCTAATGCTAAACTATACGGATAAACTTCTTAATGGTTGTAGAAAATACTATTTTTCTGTTTAGAGACGTGAACAGGTAGGACAATAGCCCTAGTCAAGAGAAATGTATCAGAACAGCAATATCAGGGGATTGTGATTGAAGTTATCAAGTAGGCAGCCAGATTCAGCTAGGCACTTTATTCCAGCAAACTCACAAAAGGGTAAACCATTGTGCTATTCTTTCCCTTACACTCTTTCCACATGCTGTCTCTAGTGTTCCTAAGTATGGATTGCATCTCCTCGCTCCTGCTCTACTTTATTAAAAAGAAGAACAGGAGGACTTGTGGCACCTTAGAGACTAACAAATTTATTAGAGCATAAGCTTTCGTGGGCTACAGCCCACTTCTTCGGATGCATATAGTCCACGAAAGCTTATGCTCTAATAAATTTGTTAGTCTCTAAGGTGCCACAAGTCCTCCTGTTCTTCTTTTTGCGGATACAGACTAACACGGCTGCTACTCTGAAACCTCTACTTTATTGTTTGCATTGCAGTAGCAGGTAGTGGCCCAAATTCAGATCAAAGCCCCATTGTGCTAGGTGCTGTTAAAACACATGGTAAGCAACAGTCTCTGCCCTGAAGAGCTTTTAATTTAAATAGACAAAACAAACTATGGGTGGAAGAAAGATGCCCATTTTACAGATGGGGAACTAAGGGAGTCTGGGGCACATAGGAATCAAACTCATATTGCTTTAAGTCCAATCCTGTGCCTTAGCCACCTAACCTTCCCTGCTCCTGTAGTCACCTAGTGATAGAGGAAACAAATTTGCAGAGTATAAGGCCAGAAAGGACCAGTGTTCTTTTCTGGTCTGACCCCCTGTTTAGTGCAGGCCATTGGACTTCCCTGAATTTCGTAAAACATCCACTCTTGATTTTAAAATGTCCAGTGATGGAGATAAGGTGGATGAGGTAGTATCTTTGAATGGACCAATGGCCGTTGGTGCGAGAGACAAGCTTTCGCGCTTACACAGAGCTCTTCTTCAGGGATGGAGATTCTACCACAACCCTGGGTAAATCGTTCCAATGGTTAATTATCCTCACTGTTAAAAATTGTGCCTCATGTCTGTGTGACTTGGCCTAGCTTCAAATTCCAGCCATTGGATCTTGTCGGATCTTAGAAGACCTGGATTCTAGTCCCATCTCTGTCATCAGCCTGCTAGGTGACCTTCGGCAAGTCTCGCCGCCGCCCTATGCCTGTCGGGCCTCTAGTGGCTGGTTCACAGGGACCATGGCCAAACCGGACAGTCTCTACGTAAAAGAATTAATGGACACAAATCAGACGTCAAGAATTATAACATTCAAAAAACAGTCGGAGAAAACTTCAATCTCCCTGGTCCCTCGATTACAGACCTAAAAGTCGCAATATTACAACAAAAAAACTTCAAAAACAGACTCCAATGAGAGACTGCTGGATTGGAATTAATTTGCAAAATGGACACCATTAAATTAGGCTTGAATAAAGACCATTTTGATTACCACTACAAAAAGTTTTTTTCTCTCCTGCTGGTAATAGCTCACCTTAACCGATCACTCTCGTTAGTGTGTGTATGGTAACACCCATTGTTTCATGTTCTCTCTCTGTGTGTGTGTGTGTATATATATATATATCTTCCTACTGTAGTTTCCACTGCATGCATCCGATGAAGTGGGTTTTAGCCCACGAAAGCTTATACTCAAATAAATGTGTCAGTCTCTAAGGTGCCACAAGTACTCCTGTTCTTTTTAGGGACCATAGGGTATTGTAAGCCCTGATCTCGTAAAGCACTTCGGTGCATATGCAATTTGCTGGATTGGGGTTGATTTCCGGCCTCCTCTCATGAGTCAGGGTTACAAAAGATTGACACTCCTGCCACATTACATGATCAATATCCAATGACCTCAATGGCTACCCTTACACTTAGCACTTTTTTAGCTCAGGGATTTATCACTCACGCATTGCTGCAATGTCCAAGCTCAGTAGAGGCCATTACGTTATCAAAGTGCCATATATCTTTCCATCATTTGGGTTTCAAGTATAAAATACAGTATTACCGAGGGAAGCTTTGTTACTGCTGTTTTTATATACGTGAAAAGCTGCCAATCGGTTCATACTCCCCACTCAGCTGCTCCACTTGTGCTAGCTCTCCCTGTTTCTTTGCAGTACTTTAGTTGCATCCTGTGCTTTCAGATTGTTACTCGACAAAAGTTCTTGCCTCCCCACAGCCACCCAGTTGATGATTTTCCTTCATTGCAACTGCACCATTCCAAGTTTTTAACACCGTCAATGTAACTTTGCTTTACTGCGGCATGTTAAGGAAAATATTGTGCCTTAAAGTGAGGTTGTAATCAGAAAAGTGTCTCTACAAATGCTATTGTAAGGGTTCATATTTTAATGTCGCTCCATCATTTCAGATCAAATAGGCTGCATTTAAAGTTCAAGAGGGATAGCTCAGTGGTTTGAGCATTGGCCTCCTAAACCCAGGGTTGTGAGTTCAATCCTTCAGGGGGCCATTTAGGGAACTGGGGTAAAAATCTGCCTCGGGATTGGTCCTGCTTTGAGCAGGGGGTTGAACTAGATGACCTCCTGAGGTCCCTTCCAACTCTGATATTCTATAAACAAAGAAGTTATTTTTCTTTTCTAACCCAACAGACCTGCAAAACATGCCTGGGATCTGAAAATCAAGCTGGGTTCCTTCTGCCTCTTCCCCCTTCATTCTCCAGGATGCTGTGGTAGAAAATCAGCTGACAATTCTGACAATACATGAGGTAGAATAGAACTCAGCTCCCTCTCCCAAAGCTGCATTGGTTTCCGGGTTAACAGGAGTAAGAACATGCTGTTGCCAGTACAGCAAGCAGCTATCACCACGACACAGAGAGCTGATAGGATGGCTAAAAAGTGTCATTTATACATACAAAGGGAAAACTCTCCAAGGGCCAGACTGTGACTTTAAGGCACGGCTCATGCTGGTAGGGGTGTAGATGGGGTTGTGGTGCAGTGGGACATTCCGGTTGATTCAGAATTCCTCCTGGAGTGCAAAGTGGAATGGCAGCTGTCACCCTTGGAAAGGTGCAGTGGTGGGTACAAGGCCGTATCTCCTCTAATCTCGCTGTCCTCTCTGGAGCCGTACAGATCTGCAAGCATTCATCGAATCATAGAAGATGAGGGTTGGAAGAGACCTCAGGAGGTATCTAGTCCAACCCCCTGCTGAAAGCAGGCCCAACCCCAACTAAATCATCCCAGCCAGGGCTATACTACCCTGGATGAGACTTTGTGCTCAGCAAGCACAAGACCTGTGATTGCGACTGGCCTCAGTGCAGTGGGGAGTGGAATTATTGGTTCCGTGTCACCATGCCCACACCTCTGTGCAAAGCTGACCAGAATCTGGCCCTAAGTCTCTTTGCAGCTTCCCTGATTCTGTGTGTGCCTCTTCCTAGCACCTTTACCCTGTAATGCTTCTCATTTACGTCCTAGTTCTGGTTCTTCTTGGTCAAAGTTCCTGCTGTCCCCAAAGATGATTAATCAGATTTGTTCCTCCTTTAAATTAATGTGGTTGATTGTGTGTAACCCCGTTTATATTTTTCCCTTTATCTTTTCATCTTCCATGGAATGTCTGCCTTTCAGTGTAGGTTCTCTCCTGGCAGAAAACACACAGCCATATGGCATGGACTGTTTCTGTGGGTCTTCCTCTGCATCCTGACCTCAGGGCCTGATCCTGAGCAAATCTTGTTGACTTCAGTGGGAGCTGAGCCAGCTCAGAAACCCTCAGGATGAGGCAAGTCTATTTTTGCCACACTGTAGGGTCCCACCATCTCTGGGGTGGAACACTGCAGTGGTTTTACAACACCACACAGCTGAATAGTTGAGGAAAATACTGCATCCAGTTGAAACTACAGGAGTTTTGGGTAGGTAGAATATAGTTACCCCAATTGGAATTTGACCATGACACCGCAGGTAACCCTTTCCTCTTGCAAAAAGTGCCCCAGACTCTTTAATGAACGCTAACTTGGCTTGGAGAGTGATCCTGAATGGAAGCATTACAGCCGTATCGGCCTGCTGCTTCAGGAAGTATAGCACACTGCTTGCAGGACCCTGGCTAGATTTGGCTGGTGGTCTCCCATCCAAGCACTAACCCTGTGCACTACTACACAGCTTTAGCTTGCTAGGTTGCCAAGGCAAGGTGCTAAACTAATTCCATTGTTAGGTATGGATAAGCATCAGGGCATGTTTCTACACAGCCCACAACATCGGACAGATGAGGGATAAACTGGAAAACCATCTAGGCATCCAAGGTCAAGGACTGGTGAAAGGATCCTGACTGTATCTTACCAATAAGGGAATGAAACAAACTTTTGGAATTTACCGGGACTACTTTCTAGAGTATCTGAAAAGAGCCAGGATTGTGACTATTATTGACTCTGCCATCAGCATGCTTGACACGGGGCCACTGCTGAGCAAGAATGGCCCATGCCCTGGGGAGCATACCGTCTAAATGTGAGGGCTGAAAGCAGCGTTGACCTTTAAGTAAGCCTAGAGCAGCTACCAAATTGAAAACGTGCCCGTGTCAATAACACGGTTTCAGGCCATGTTGAGGGCAGAGCTGTGCATGTCTGAGACCCACTGCTTTCAAATTCAGGGAAATTGCTTCTCAGCACCTAGCATCTGTGGGTGTGTTTTGCACTAGTAGACTTGCCACTTTGCAAGGCTGTGCCAGTATTCACAGTAGGATGCTGAATGGAAGCAGTCAAAGTTTTCCAAGCTCAGTTGGGAACAAGGCATTTCAATACGCACAGATGGTGCCCAGGCAGTGCCAGGTGAAAACAGCATAGATCTTCATAGAGATCCAGAGCAACACAGCTACTGTCTCTCTCTGACACACCGCCAAGCTCTGGCTGCTGTAGAAATGCCTGAAAAGCTTCGTCACGTCCTTAATGAAGCTGTGAACTTCATGAAAGGCTGTCGGTCCTATGCATGCCGAACTTCTTGCCTTGCTGTGTGAAAGCTAAGTTCCCTTCACCAGCACTTTCGCACTGCAGCCAGGCAAAAGTGCTAACGCAACGCTCCAAATGGAGAGCAGAAGAGCAGGTTTTCCTGAGTCCTCAGCCATTCACTGCTGGATGGCAAGCTCAGTGGACCTTGCTGACATCTATGATAGCTGGACTCTTTTCGGCAGGGGCGGAATAACTGTGTTCTGCCCATGCACATCAGGGCAGAAGAGTTATTCAGAAAACTCCATCTGAGTGCAAAGAGAAAACCGGGAGTATTTTCCTCTTGTATCAGATTTCAGTGGAGGGTCTGAGAGCTGGCCAGAAAGAACTGGGAGCTCACAAGTCAATATCTGAGGGAATTTCCAGCCCAGCTGTGGGGTTATTCTCCTGATGACCCGCAGAAGGGAAAGAAGTGGATCACCAAGCTTTTCATCCAAGATGCTATTGACTTAGCAGCACCAACTGGGAGACAAACGGAGACCTTGCGACTGACTTTCTCTAGCTAGGACCTCAGCAGAGTTTGGCTGTCTGTGAAGGAGAGTACCTAGCTTTAGTTGCAGAAGCCTGAAAGTTTGCATCTCTTTTTCATCCTGGTTTCTTTGAGAGTCTTTAATGGTGCTGGAGATTTAAAAACAAAAGCCTGTCAAGCAGAATGAACGTGCAAGAGGAAGGATGGCCTTGGGGTGAAGGGACTGATCTGAGATATGGGGTGGGAGGGGAGGAATTCAATTTCTAGCTTTTCTACAGGTGATCTTAGGCAAATCACTCATAGACTCATAGACTTTAAGGTCAGAAGGGACCATTATGATCATCTGGTCTGACCCCCTGCATGCTGCAGGCCATAAAACCGTCCCTACCCCTTCCCTGGACTCTGTTGTTGAAGTCCCCAATCCTGTTTTTAGTGACTTCAATCGGCAGAGACCCTCCTGCTAGAGATCCCTGCCCCATGCTGCGGAGGAAGGCGAAAAACCTCCAGAGGCTCAGCCAATCTGCCCTGGAGGAAAATTCCTTCCCGACCCCAAATATGGCGATCAGTAAGACCCCGAGCATATAGGCAAGAGTCTCCAGCCTGACCCCTGTTAGCCATTATACTATTTACCTACCATTGCTTGGTTTTCCTTGACTACTATGTTTTACCATTAAACCATTCCCTCCATAAACTTATCTAACGTAATCTTAAAACCAGACAGGTCCGTCGCCCCCACCGTTTCCCTCGGAAGGCCGTTCCAATATTTCACCCCTCTGATGGTCAGAAACCTTCGTCTAATTTCAAGCCTGAACTTCCCCACGGCCAGTTTATATCCATTCGTTCTTGTATCCACATTAGTACTAAGCTGGAATAATTCTTCTCCCTCCCTTGTATTAATCCCTCTAATATATTTAAAGATAGCAATCATATCCCCCCTCAGCCTTCGCTTTGTCAGACTAAACAACCCAAGCTCCTCTAGTCTCCTTTCATACGACAGGTTTTCCATTCCTCTGATCATCCTAGTGGCCCTTCTCTGCACCCGTTCCAGTTTGAGTTCATCTTTTTTAAACATGGGAGACCAGAACTGCACACAGTACTCCAAATGAGGTCTCACCAGCGCCTTGTACAACGGAAGCAGGACCTCCTTATCCCTACTAGATATACCTTGCCTAATGCATCCCAAGACAGCATTGGCTTTTTTCACCGCCACGTCACATTGTTGACTCATAGTCATCCTGCGGTTTACAAGGACCCCTAGGTCCTTCTCCTCTTCCGTTACTTCTAACCAATGCGTCCCCAGCTTGTAACTAAAATTGTTGTTAGTCATCCCTAAATGCATCACCTTACACTTTTCACTATTAAATTTCATCCTATTTTTGATACTCCAATTCACAAGCTCATTCAAGTCTCCCTGCAGGATATCCCTATCCTCCTCCGAATTTACAACGCCTCCCACCTTCGTATCATCTGCAAACTTTATCAGCCCACTCCTGCAATCGGTTCCGAGGTCAGTTATAAATAGATTAAATAAAATGGGTCCCAAAACCGAACCTTGAGGTACTCCACTAGTAACCTCCCTCCAACCTGACAGTTCACCCTTTAATACGACCCGCTGCATTCTCCCCATTAACCAATTCCTTATCCACCTCTGGATTTTCATATCGATCCCCATGTTTTTCAGTTTAACCAATAATTCCTCATGGGGTACAGTATCAAACGCTTTACTGAAATCCAGGTATATTAGATCCACCATATTTCCCTTATCTAATAAATCTGTTACTTTCTCAAAGAAGGAGATCAGATTCGTTTGGCACGATCTGCCCTTCGTAAAACCATGTTGTAATTTATCGCAATTGCCACTAACCTCCAGGTCCTCAACTAGTTTCTCTTTCAGAATTTTCTCTAATACCTTTCTCTAATACCTTGCACACTACAGATGTTAAACTAACAGGCCTGTAGTTACCCGGATCACTTTTTTTCCCTTTCTTGAAAATAGGAACCACATTAGCTATTCTCCAGTCTAACGGGACCACCCCCGAGTTTACAGATTCATTAAATATTATCGCTAATGGGCCTGCTATTTCCCGCACCAATTCCTTCAATATTCTCGGATGAAGATCGTCCGGTCCTCCCGACTTAGCCCCATTAAGGTGTTCAAGTTTTGTTTCTACCTCGGATACGGTAATCCCCCATCCTGAATGCCCCTCTGTAGTGGTGCTAGTATCCCTAATACCTTCATTGGCCTCATTAAACACCGATGCAAAATATTCATTGAGATATTGCGCCATGCCTAGATTGTCTTTAATCTCCTCTCCGGCAATAGTCTTCAGTGGTCCCACTTCTTCTTTCTTTGCTTTCTTCCTATTTATGTGGCTGTAAAACCTCTTACTATTGCTTTTAATTCCCCTCGCTAGGTCCAACTCTACACGGCCTTTGGCCTTTCTCACTCTATCTCTACATTCTCTGACTTCACTTAGGTACATTTCCTTACTGATCCCTCCCCTCTTCCACTCTTTGTACGCTTTCTGTTTTTTCCTAATCGCCCCTTTGAGTCGGTCGCTCATCCAGCTCGGTCTAAATCTCTTGCTTAGTAATCTTTTTCCCTTTTTTGGAATACAGGCCTCCGACAGCTCATGCATCTTTAACTTGAAGTAATCCCAGGCTTCTTCTGCCTTTAGATCCATTAATACGTTTGCCCAATCCACTTCCCTTACCAGTCCCCTTAATTTGTTAAAATTGGCCTTTTTAAAATTATAAACCCTAGTCTTTGACTTAATTCTGTTACTCCTTCCATGTATTTTAAACCGAATTAGCTCATGATCACTGGAGCCCAAATTGTCCCCTACTACCACTTCCTCAACGAGGTCCTCACTACTTACCAGAATCAAATCTAAAATGGCCTCCCCCCTCGTCGGTTCAGCTACCACTTGATGGAGGAATTGATCAGCAAGCACATCTAGGAACATCTGAGCCCTATTATTGCTACTAGCGTTTGTTCCCCAATCTATATCCGGGAAGTTAAAGTCCCCCATAATTACACAGTTTCTATTAGTAATTACTTCTCTAAACACATTAAATAGTTCCTTATCCATATCCTGGGTCGATCCCGGTGGTCTACAGCACACTCCAAGCACTATCCCTGGAGAGGCTCTAGTAGTCCTATTACCCAGTGTGAGTATTGCCCAGATGGACTCTGTGTTATCTAATCCATCAACTATTATTTCTTTACAGCTTATTTCACTATTGACATACAATGCCACCCCCCCACCTTTACCTTTGTTCCGGTCTTTCCTAAACAGCGCATACCCCTCCATACCTGTGTTCCAGTCGTGACTGCCATTCCACCACGTTTCCGTTATTCCTACGATATCTGGTTTCAGCTCTTGGACCAAGAGCTCCAATGCCTCCATTTTATTACCTAGGCTTCTGGCATTGGTGTATAAACACCCTAATGTATGTCATTTAGCCTGTCTCCCATTAGTAGCACTATATGTTGCGGGCCTCCTTGTGTCCGTCCCCCCTGTCCTTCCTATGTTCAATCTCATCTCCCCGGCTATGTCTCCTCTCATTTTACTCACCTTTTCCATACTGGAATCTGGCGTGGAGATTAACTGTGCATCTCCCAACCGTCTCCCCAAACTTCCTAGTTTAATGTCTCTGGGCCTCAGTTCCTCACCTGTGAAATGGGGATGATGATCATAGTTGTCTGGGAAATAGAAATCTTGTTGTGTGAAGAATCTAGCTCGTTTGCCATATTTTTTCATCTTGAATTGGGATGAAAAGTCAAAAATTAGAAATTTTTTTGCAGGAAGGGGTTTTCAGAAAAAATCAGTTGCAGGAGACAGGAAACAGAATTTTTCAGCTTCCTGCCTGCCTGGAAGGCTCTTGTCACTTTCATTTTATCCCTGAAGCCAGAAGATGAAATTAACAAGAGCTTTCCAGGTGGGCAGCTGGGGAGGGTTTGTGCTTCCTGACAGAAAATCTAAATTTTCCTGCAGAAAATCGCATTGTTGCAAAAAGTCCATTTTCCACCGGAAAACAATTCCAACATAAAATCCCCAACTGGTTCTAATACCAACACTTACTTCTTTGTCTGTCTAGTCCATTTAGACGTATAAACTCTTCAGGGCAGGAAGTGTCTCTTACTGTGTGTACATATGGAGTCTGCAACAATGGCGTGCCAGTCTTGATTGGGGCTTTTAAGTGCTACTGGAATATAAAGAATCATAGTTAGTCCAGACTATACCTTTCCCCAGTTTGACCTGGGGTGGCTAGGGTGACAATATGTCCCATTTTGGCTGGGACAGTCCCCTTTTTAAGCTTTCTCCTGGACATCATGACTTTTGTGTGTGTGTGTGTGTGCGCAAAACTGGGTATTTGTCCCATGGGGGCCGGGGTGGGGTGTAGAAACATTTGGACAAAAGCCAATAGGACAAATGCCCAGTTTTGCCAAAAAAGTCATGACATCTGTGACGTCGATTCAGGCTGACAGCCCTGGGCCAGCTCTGAGCAGTGGGGCTCAGGCGAGCGGTGACACCAGAGGGCACCGGGCTGACCTGAGACACCTGGCGTTGCCATTACCCACTGTTCCATTTTCACTTTAAGGAAATACGGTCACCCTATGGGGGGGTCCGTCTTTCCTCGGTCGGGCTGATGCCTCCTTCGCCCTGAATGTGGTACCTCCAAAGCCTCTAACCCGAACCCCCAGCAGCTGCAATGGGATAACACAGCCAGGCCTAGGGTGACCAAATGTCCCGATTTTATAGGGACAGTCCTGATTTGGGGGTCTTTTTCATATATAGGCTCCTGTTACCCCCCACCCCCGAGCTGATTTTTCACACTTGCTGTTTGGTCACCCTAGCCAGGCCTGGAAACAGCCGCTAATACTAAAGCCCCCAGCCGTCTGGCAAGGGGGGGCATTTGCCAGTGCTGCCCTCCCGATGCATTCACCAGGTGGTTCTGATCATGGAAGCTGTCCTGCATAGATCACACAGAGGCCGGGGGGGAAGCTGGGGGGGGGTCCCCTCTCAGGCTAAGGGCCCATGCGATTGCCCCTCCCCAGCCCCCCGCAGCCATCAACCCTCTTCAGTGCAACTTGTCCTCTCCCCACCCACCCCGCATCTCCACCAGGAGTCGCGTTCCCCTCACTTTTTAGCGCTGCTTCCCACAATGCACCATGGCCCTGGTGGCCGCTGCTCGCTCAGGCTCTGCACCCTGGGATTATTTCACAATGCTGCTGCCGCTGCCAGGGAGCTGAGCGCCGGGGCGGGGGCAGCGGCGCGAGCCTCTTCTGCCTGCAAACCAGCCTCCCCTGCGCGTGCAACTCCCGGCAAACTTTCCCACCCGGGCCCCTGGTCCCCGCGGCCGGCAGGTAAGGGCTGGGAGCGGGCTAGTCTGTAGTAGTTGTGAGGCTGGGATTGTCCAGACATGGCTCCTTCCCCTCGCTCCCAGCAGCTCCCGGAGGGTGGGAGAGGAGGAGTTGGGCGCGTGTTGGTTTGTTTGGCCGGCTGAGCTGCGATTGGGTTTATCCTCCCGTCGGAGGGTTGCAAGGGCGGCGGCGGGGGGGGGACCCCTGGGTGCTTTGCGCGGGGCAGGAGCTGTTTTCAGAGGCTGACGGGGGTGGCAGCTGGGCATAGGGCTCGCTTGCAAAACACCCCCCCGCAGGAACCGGGCAGACGCGGGAGGCTGGCTCGGGGGCGTCTGCGGGGATGTCAAGAACTCGGGCTGGTTGCACGCGCGTGTGTGTCCGTGTCAGGGCGCACGCCCCAGGCGTGTGTCCCGGTCCCCTGCGGGAGCGTGCGCGCTGGACACAGGCTGGATGGGAAGCGAGCCCCAGGCGTGTGCGGGCTTTCGGGCGGCAGCTGCCAATCTTCCCGAGGAAGGGGAGTCGTGTTTGGTCTTGTAACTCCCAGCCCTCCGAAAAGCCACGCACGAGCCCCACAGGCAGGGAAACGTCCCACGCGAAACCCGCTCCTCGCCGGTCTCCCCTGCCCCCCGATCCGCGTTGTGAGCTCGCGTGTTTCTTTGTGCTGGCGGCTGTCAGCCAGCCTGGGAGAGCGGAGCACGCGGAGACACCACCACGGGCCTGAAATCTCACTCCGGGGCTGCGCCACCCACAGCTGCACCGCGTGAAACCCACCTCGCTGCAAACCAGCTTCCTTATGTCTGCCCGGCCCCAGCCGGCTGCTCTGAACAGACCCGCAGGGCAGCCTCCTTATTCCCTTCCCCACGCTCCCTTTTATGTTTGTGTAGCTATCACAGGGGCCTGTAGAGAACTTTCTTGCTGTGTGTGTGTGTTTAGAAGTAAGGGTAAAAGCCAGACACTGATAAGAGCTAGTTCCCAATATATAAAATATATCAACAGCACATGGGGCTCTGGGAGTGAGTATGGTACCCCCATAGCGGTGAGGGAAAGCCCACAGACTTTGCTGCCGTACTCTCATGTCATTATATATTTTAAAGAAAGATCAAGCAGCAACAAACATATTTTTCAGATCGGGGATCTCTGATATTTTCTTACATGGCAGTGAAAGGCTCTTGTCTGCCCCCTCCCCGCAATTGTGAATCCTGGAGCAGTTTGGAATTTGTTTCTGGTTTAAAAAAAACAACTGCCACCCATCACCAAATGCTGGGTCAAATTAAGTTGGCGTCAAAGTGAATAATACTTGGAGTCTGGGAAACTTCAGAATTGCAACCCCTTCGCCAAGCCCTGGTTTTGGTCGAGTGAGTATATTGATGGTATCGCACAGCACTTCAATGCAAGGGAATGGCAGTCAGTCACGTTGCGGTCAAACCCAAGTGAACCCTTCCCCGGGTAAATCTTACTTTTAAAAGAACCTTGCCATTTGGTGCAATCTGGGCCGTTTGGCAGGCAAGGAAAATTTGATCTTTGCAGTTGTTTGAGGTGCAGAGAAGCCCTTCCTGGCAGGGATGGTTTCACAATGTCCAGAGAGGAGGGGATGGAGAAATTATCCCAAATTCCCTTTAGCTTGAATCCGGGTGTTTCAGGATCTCCCTCCTCTTGCACGTCACTTCTTATTGGTATCTATATCTCCTTTTCATGTTAACTCCTCATGCTGGGATGTGGATTATTAGGACACTTCTGATTTATTTTCAATGAAGATAATACTGCTTCTAAAATCATAACTCCAACTCTCCCACTGTCAGTGCACAGTCTTCTGTCTTTTTCCCCTGATCCCCCATGCTGACGCAGTACTCTCTGCACATTTTGCTTCCAGCGTAGGCCTGTAACTCCAGGTCTGGAGGTGATAGATTTGGAAGACGCCTAATGCCTTATTAACAAGACACTACCTAAGGGTTTGTTTTTTAATTGTAGAGCTCTGAGGAAGCACCGAGAGAGAGCAGCATTTAAAAGAAAAAAGGGGACTTTGTCAGGAACAGAAATAGGACAGAAGCTTACATCATGAAACACATGGTTTATTTGTTTATCTTTCCCACCACATCAAGCAGCGGGGGCTCACTACAAGGGCAAATGCTCTAGCCTAGTATCGTCCTTTAAAACTTGTTTCCAGTCTCTTATTGTCTTAAACAAAATCAGCTGAACAAGCTTCTTCCCTGTCCCCTGAGGAAGCTGCGTTCTGTCTGACAGAAGCGCTTCCTTCACTCCTCCTCCCCCTGCCTCACTTTTTAAAACCAGCTTGCTGACCTCCTGCTGGCTGCAGGGTCCTGATACAACACAGCCCCTACAGGGGTGTCCGTAAAGCAGTTAGATCCTGAGCTGAAAGGGGCCACGTAAGCGCCAAGTGTGAGATTACTGGTGGTGGTAGCTGTTATATTCCATTCAGGGCTGGGTGTGCTGGCGAGGGTTTGAGGCAGTGGATGCTATAAAGCAAAGAAGCTGGCACCTTTCTCTGGCAAGATTTAAAGAAGTTCCTGTGCCATGCCCACCGCTGCAGGACCTGGCCAGGTCCGGAAGCTGGAGTTTGCACAAGCTTTGAACTCCCGCAGAGCACTGGAATGTGCCTCCCCCACTCGAGCAGGGCTGCCAGAGCAGGGGAAGCCAGAGTGAGGACGCTCTGCTGAAAACCTTTCTAGAAATCATTTACATGGCACCCTTAGCGTGCACGGCGCTCGTACACAAGACGGAGTCCGAGACATCTCCTATCCACAGGAGCCTGCGCAATGTAGGAGACGCAGGTTATCTATTTGTATGGCACTGTTGATGCTCGGACACAGAAAAAGGCATGGTCCCTTCCAGTCCAGGTAGATGATACGAAGGAGGCAGCGAAAAGCAATAGTTTTGTTTCAAGCTAGGGGATGTCCACCACCTGCTGAGGGGAGGGTTGGGGTGGGCCAGCTTGTTGGAAGAAGTATGTTTGAAATAGAGACTCGGAGGAGGAAAGGGCCCAGGCGAAGGTGGGGCAGGACAGGGAGGTTGCTCGTGCAAAGGATGTTGCATAGAAGAAGGCATAGAGGCAGGAGTGGAAAAAGGACATCGAGCCCTTATGCTTCAGGGCAGAAGCCAAACTCTAACTGTGAAGGTCAGGAAGGAGCTTTCCCTGTAGGCCGGTTATTCCCTAGCTGGCTGCTTCAGGATTTCTTGCACTGTCCTTGGAAGCAGCTGGTTCTGGCCACTGTTAGAACAGGCTGTTGACGTAGATCAGAGCAGAGGGCTATCTACAGGGCATTTCCTCTGCTCTTATGACTGGGGTGCTGCGTCAGATAGCCTGGCTGGAGTGAAGTGGGTGAAGAGGGTATGGCGAGCTCATCAGAGAGGAGAATAAGGAAGGAATGGCTCCGGAAAAGTGCATTTTAAGTGGGGATTTGAAGGCTGGCGTGGGTACTGGGCTAAGGGGGAGAGACTCTTCTAGGTGCATCTCAAATCTCCTTCCAAAGGTGGGTGATGAATTGGCCTGGGGGAGGTCACTCAGCACAGTGGAGCAGGCAAGTGACCTGTGCATGTAGCATAGAGTCCTGGCCTGTGGCTCAGTGAAGTCCTGGCTCTTCACTCTTAGCCCAGCTTCCCAGTTCTGACACTGTAGTTAGTAATGCATAGGGCTCACCTGGTGCCTTGGACCACATCCATGCACTGCCTGAATAGTTCGGTCTTGCCAGCCAAGTGCCTGAGGTGGAGGGAAGGGAGTTGCATCAAGTCATCTTCAGCGGTGTTGAGCGAGTTGACATTTATCTTCACTCAACCGGTTCAACTAGGAGACTCAAGTGGGTCTGACTGCCAGCAGGGTGCAGCTTTGTTCTTGCAAGTGCTGCAAAGGGAGGTGGTGTAAGTGGGGACAACTCTGTGCTTACCCTAGTCTGTGCCAGCTCTGAGTTTGGCCCAGTAACCAGAAAACTTTTCCCTTGTGCTGAATGTAACTGACATCAGTGGAATTACACTGATGCTGAATTTGGCCCATTCAAGCCTAAACTTTTTAACACCCAATCTTAGTAGGCTGTGGACTAGTCTCCCAAGGGAAGTAGTGGAAGCCCCATTGCTTGGGTCGTTTAAGACTAGACTGGACAAAACATTGAGTAAACTGTTGCTGGAAGCAATCCTACGCTGGCTGTGAAGACTGGACAAGAGGCAGTGTCTCTTCCAGCTCTTTTAATGAATGCACAGACTCCCAGATATCCATGTGCAGGCTGTGAGCACTGGAAAGGCTCACATTGAAATCGGTTAATTTTTTCATTCCGACATACGTGCATTTGCTAGTCTAACACCCTATCGAGAGGTGTGGGTTGAGCACAGGGTTGGGAGCCAGGAACTCTTCAGCTCTAATTTTGATTCTCACACTGACTTGCTATGTGACCTTGGGCATCTCAGTTTCCCTCTGTGCCTTAGTTCCTGTTATTAAATGGGAAATAATACTATTTGAGAGTTGCGGCCATTAATTGTGTAGAGCTTTGAAATTGTGAAGTGCTATATGAGTGCTGAGTATCACAATGAATTGGTCACTGTATGTGTACTACCATCTTCTACTGGATGGAATTGGAACTGTTCCACGCTGCCATAGACTCTGTACTGCTAGCTGTTAATGGAGATTCTATCTTAAATAACAATTCTTTAATTTAAAAACATCAAATAAAATATTGGAACTAACATAGTCATAGAATTCAAGGCCCGAAGGGACCCCTCCAGATCATCTAGCCTGATATGTATATCACAGGTCACTGACATCCCCCATCTACCCACACACTAACCTAACAACCAGTATTAGGTCTCGTCTACGCTACAAAATTAGGTCAACGTAAGTCCGCTGGCATTGACTGAGATATGCCAGTGTCTACACTCAAATGTGTCTCCTGCCAATCTAACCATCCTGTTACAGCAGCACAATAACACCAACTCCGCACGAGATGTAGAGCCGTGGTCAACCGACTTAGGCCGACGCAGTGCAAGTGTAGATGCTGGGTGAGTGATGTATGCTTAACTTTGCTGGTCAATCACAGCACTCTTTGTTATGTCCCATCCACTTCCTCTGACTGTATGTTGTCTGTTCAGATTGTAGGTTCTCTGGCAGGACTGTAGCAAAACATGCACCAAGCACTACTAGCGTTGTATTCATATGGTAACAAATTTCCTTTTAGCTCTTGTCTTTAGCGTTGCCTTCGCTCATGTGCTTTGGGAACACAAAGATCTGAGTCCTGTCATTCTTGTCACCATTAAGTTCTCGGTGCGAGTGCAGTGGCACTCATGAAATTCCAATACGGCCAGGAATTTGTTACAGCATTACTGACGCTGACAGCAACGCAAGAAAATGTGTGGGAAGGGTCAATACATTTGTTTTTTAAAGTTATGCCACCAATCCTGTAATCAGATCCACTTGAACAGATCCCCAGTAACGGGGTTTACTGGCTTTTGTCTGATTGCAGGATGGGGGCTGAAGCTGTAACTTCCATCATTAAAGATATTTTCTGTTATTGTCCTGGGATTGTAGGATTTTTTTTCAAAATATTTCTTTTTAAAAAAATCTTTCCAGTTCATCGTTCTTTCTAGCTTCACTTTCTGCTAGGAGCAGAGAATGAAAAAGGAGAGCAATGTTTTTAATAATTGATCAAAAAATTAGTTGACGCAGTATGTTTAAAAAACCCAACCCAACCCACCACCCACAAAAGCAACAGAAGAAATTACAAGTCAAGATGTGGAGGATGGAATGAAAACAGTAAAGATCAAACCCAGTTTTAAATATAGATGAGATGTTTATATTTTATTTAATACCTACTGCGCTGCCATCCTTTTAAAGTCCTCCCTCCCCAGTTTTTTAGAAGATGGTTTAAAAAACAACAGAATTGTCTCAGAAGTCGGAGAAATCCAGTAACCAGCAAGTTCTGAAAGGGAACGTAATGAGCGCCATTAACAAACTTTGGCAGAAAATTGTTCCACTCGTATGAGGACCTGATACTATCTGGTGCTGAGTGTTCTCGGTGACTTCAAGTCCCATCAGTAAATGGAAGTTGCTCTGTCTCTCTCAGGAGGCAATAAGCACCTCGCAGATCAGGCTCTCATAGCCTAAGACCTGTGGTCGGCAGACCCTGAGGGGTCCACCAAAGGTTGTCGATGCCATAGAACAGTGGTTTGCAACCTGTGGTCTGTGGTCCCCTGGGGTTTGCAGACTATGGCTAAGATTTCCAAAGGGGCCCGCAGTGGCATTGGAAACCTTTTAAAGGTCTGTGAATGAAAAAAGGTTGAAAACCACTGATCTAAGGGCCTGTCTACACTTCAAATGCTACAGTGGCATAGCTGCACCAGTATAGCGCCTCAGTGTAGACATTATCTATGCCAACACGGGGTTCTCCTGTCAGTGTAGGTAATCCGCCTCCCTGACAGGTGGTAGCTAGGTCAGGGGAAGAATTTGTTTTTGGAAGAATTAAGTTTTTCATTTTGGCTTCACAAGAAAGATTTAGACAGTCCTAAGCCTAACCTCAAAAACAGGCTGACTTTTAAAATGATCGAACTCTGAGTGGCTAATCCTCAATAAGATAATGCCCCCGCCCCATCTTTTTCAGGGTGTGGAGGGGGAATAGGGTGAGGATGGAAATTTGTTTTAATTTTAATATGCTGAGTAAACAAGCTTGGGTTTTAAAAAAGTCACTTCAACAAGTTTCTGTGGAAAAAAGCAGTTTGCTACACAACTTTGAATGGTTCTGACCCCGACTCTGCCACACACATAAGGCCCAGACTGGGGTCCAAGATATACTATGGAATCAGAAATAAATATTTGATAGGGGCAGCTGCAGCCAAACTTGCTAGCAATGCAGTTGCGTCTGAGTGAACCAAACATTACCCTGGCTGCTGTTTTCAAGTGTAACCTGGTGTTTCCACCGTTCACAATTTTATTGTGAGTCTTGTGATTTTTTTTTCTTTTTCTTTAAAGTCCCAGCTCCTGGAGTCATGTGACTATGCAAAACTTTCAGCTTCTATTTTTAGCCCTCGTGATTGCAAAGGAAAGCTAAAAAAAGTGCATGATTGCAGAGGAAAGCTACAAAAGTGACCTCCCTCCCCAAGGCTCAACGCAAAAGACAAATAAAATGAGCCCCACTTTTTTTTTTTTAAATTTCATTATATTTTGGTCCTGACTTATTTTTTGAACACTTGGGGTTGGCAGCACTGGTAACTCCCACTGAACCATTAAGAATTGTATGCAACTGACAGTATAATCGGGCCCAAGCAGACCCCAATGGTTGTAATAATGTAACATGTATCACATGCAAATCCTTGAAAAGAAAAATCTGTTGTTGAAAATCATTTCCAGCCAAATCTTAAAAACCAAAACCACTCCCAGTTCTGCAAAATCGGCTCATGTTCCTGCCTTGAAATGTTTCCCTTAGTTTAAAAAAAACCCCCAAAACTATATGCTCTCTCTTCAAACTGCCCCACACATGCTGAGATGAATCCTTCTCTTTCCAAACCCCTTCATCCCCAAAAGTTCCCTCTCCTCTTTTCCAAGACCTTTTCCCCCTAGCTTTTCCCCCTTAGCAGTGCCTGCATTTGTGTCTTTTTCTCCACAGGTGACTGATCTCTGCCTAGCTCACTCCTCTTCAGCTGAGTGTGGCCTGTTTTGACATGAGCTGCCTTCTCTTCTCTTTCCTCATGGGCTAGCTGTCACATGCTCCTGTTGAACCACTACTTCTGCATTCAGTGGGGCCCAGGAACCTTGGGGGGGGGGCGGTGGTGGTAGGATTTAAACCCCTGAATGCAAGATTAAAACCTAGATAGAACTTTGCAAGGTTTCAGTTCCATTGTCCCCTGTGCCACTATGGAGTTACTTAGAAGACAATTATGCCACTGTATATTGTCTCAGCTAAGGGAAAAGACTGAGAAGGACAATCCGTTATAAATCCTTCTTTTGAGAGGCTTGTAAGTTTCTTGGAGTTTTCTTTTGGAGTGAATTATATCTACGTAAGTGAAAGAAATTTAATTCTATAGCTCTCGCTGCATAAACTCAAGGGGAACTGTGTACAAATCCACCACATTAAGCTGGATCATAATTCCCATTGAGGACACATGAAAAATATATTGTAGCGATTAGGAGCTTGCACAATGAAGTATGGAAATACTTCAAAGGTGACACACATTGTCTTTTAAATCCAGCTGACACTGCAGAAATCAGAGGTGTGTGGGAGATTGAGACTGATAAATGTTTGCTCCTAGGTGACCTGGCTTTTTAAGGAGTACAGAAAGGATAAATATTTTGCCCCACAAAGAGGCAATATGTTCTCTAATGGTTTGAACAGGGACACACAACCTATTCTCAGCTGTGCCACCAACTTGCTGTGTTGTGAAAAACAAAGGGAACTAAAAACTTTAATTAGTTAAAAATCCATCACCGACACATTCAGATAAGAATCGACTTGGCTGATGCAGAGTTGTCAAACTTTTAAAAACAAAAAGAAATGAGCTTCTGGTCTGAGAATAAGCAGGAGACATTTCAGCCTCAAAAAGCGTGGAGTGTTTTTTTTTTGTTTTTCTCCTCCCCACCCCTAGGTTATTCTAAGCCCTGGAAATAGGAGCTTACATTGGACATGTCACGTCACAGCTGTAACTACATGTCTGCTAGTGCAGAGCTACAATAAAACAACGAGGATATGTTTTCGTCATAGATATTTTCCTATCATGGAGCTGACCTCTTCACAGCTGTTGGGTGAATATCCTCATTTCTTCTTCTGATCTGGTAATAAAACCCTCTAGCAGACTGGTTGTCTTCTGGATAATTTTACCCACTGGGGAAGCTCTGACTTTAGATGTATGCAACTAAATAATATAGATATTAAGGGGGAAAACAGCTGAGCTCATCTATTACAAGGGATTATATTGCTGCCTGGTCTCAAACCTATCCCTGAAATGGGGAGACTGGGGTAGAATAGTCTTCATTCATCAACATATGGCATCACAGTGAGTGTAATTCATCATTTTCCTAGATCTCTAACTTAGGTGAGGGTCTGAGGGAGGCAGATCTAAATACTTCTACATATTGTAATAAATCTTCGTCCACCTAAGCACTTCCTGTTTGTCGCTCTACTGTAGTCCATGGTCACTAGGAACTTCACTTCAGCAGAAGACTGAGGTTTCCTGCTCAAAGAGGCCCTTGTCTTTTGTGCTAAAGGAAAATCTCTATTATGTGTTTAGCAGTATAGCGCTTGTGACATACATCTGAGCAGTTCTGATTTTAGAATGGCAGTGTGGACCCCTTTGGAAATCTTAGACATAGTAAGAACGGCCATATTGGGTCAGACCAAAGGTCCTTCCAGCCCAGTATCCTGTCTGCCGACAGTGGCCAATGCCAGGTGCCCCAGAGGGAATGAACAGAACAGGTAATCATCAAATGATCTCTCTCCTGCCATCCATCTCCACCCTCTGACAAACAGAGGCTAGAGACACCATTCCTTACCCATCCTGGCTAATAGCCATTAATGGACTTAACCTCCATGAATTTATCTAGTTCTCTTTTAAACCCTGTTATAGTCTGTGGACTGCTAGGAGTCTAGTGGACCACAGGTTGAAAACCACTGCTGTAGGGCATCAAACAATGTGATTAACAGCTGTCACGTGTTTTCAACATCTGTCACATGTTTTCCAGCAGGTCGGGGGCAGTAATACATATATACACTAGCCAGCTCATTACATTATCTATCTTGACTTTTTGTGGCTTGGCCCAAGCTTTGAGTATAAATGTTCTGTCCTTTTACTGCTGGTCAAATCAATCCTATGACTACCCTCAAAACTGTAAAGGGATCATGTAACTTAAGGCAGCCGGCTTATTGATCAGGAACACAAGGCGAACTCTGAATTGGGCTTTTTCCCCTACTCTAAGGTTAAAAGAGGAAAAAATAGGGACAATGGTGATATTAAGGAAGGGGGGAAATAATTCTCAGTGGGTTGAAGCAGTTTTCTAAAGAGAGGAAATAACTTGATGGCTGAGGCCATTGGCAGTGGGACCTCTCTAGGTTGCTGGTTTGAGTCAAGCTGAGGTCAATAGTGATCCGTAACCTGATGGTAAGTGATCTGTGCCTAATGAGTTGGAAGGTCACCATCCAGCACACATTGGACAAGTGTCTACACTACACTTGGCACTAATTGGCACCCTTATTGTCTGTCTCGGGTGGGTGGAAGGCCACAGACTGAATAGATCATGGAGACCAACTTCCTCTATTATCGCTAGACGTGGTTCTTTCCCGTCAGAGCTGATCTGCTTAGAGGCAGTGTGGGGGAAGTTCTCACTACTGCTGCTTGCGCTGTGGATAAAGAGACGTTTGCGGTTGCTGGGGGCTGTTGAGCTGGCACTCTTGTGACCTCTTCAGTGGCCACCTGGCCCTGGCCAAGCTGGCCATCCATCAGAACAGGAGGAGGATGCTGGGCAGGAGGGTTCACCCCAAATGTTGGGGTCCTTTAACGGTCCTTTGTCTGTGGATGCTTCCAGACAGAATTCCTCTGGGTAGCATTTGCTGAGTCCCTGGGCTCCTTCACGGAGCAGCAGGCTTTGTCCAGTTTCCTATGCTTGGTGCCCACCCCCCGCTGGATCCCTTGTTTTGATCCTGTACCCGCATCCCCATCCACTTCCCCCCCCCCCTTCCCTTTTTATTATTTGTATTGCCGCAGCACATTGGAGCCTAGGGTTGCCAACTCAACTGTCTAATGGCACAAACCAAACACCCTTGCCTCGCTCCTTCCCCAAGGCCCTGCCCCTTCTCCGAGGTCCCGCCCCCACTCACTACAGCCCCCTCCCTCCCTTGCTCGCTCTCCCCCAGCCTCACTCACTTTCACTGGGCTGGGGCAGGGGGTTGAGGTGTGGGAGGGGGGTGCAGGCTCTGGGCTGAGGGGTGGGGCCGAGGGGTTCGGAGTGTAGGAGGTGGCTCCTGGCTGAGCCTGGGGTAAGAGGGGGTGCAGGAGGGGGCTCCGGGCTGAGCCTGAGGCAGGGGGTTGTGGTGCAAGAGGGGGTGTGGGGTGCGGGCTCTGGGAGGGAGTTTGGGTGCGGGCTCTGGGCTGGAGCAGGGGTTTGGGGTGCGGGAGGGGTGAGGCCCTCTTACTTCAGTCAGCTCCTGAAAGCGACCAGCAAATCCCTCTGGCAGCGGCTCCCAGGCGGCGGGGTGGTGGTGGTGGGAGCTCTGCGTGCTGCCCCTGCCCGTAGGCACTGCCCCCGCAGCTCCCATTGGCCGCAGTTCCTAGCCAATGAGAGCTGTGGAGTCAATGCTCGGGGTGGGGGCAGTGCGCAGAGACCTTTTTGCCCCCCTCCCAGAGGCCGCAAGGACGGTGCCTTAGCCCTGCTGCGCGCAGAGTGAGAGCCCCTGGCTTCAGCAGTGTTATGGAGCATGCTCAGTACAAGCCAAGCAGCAAATCTGAGGGGGGGCACGTGACCCCCCCCCCCTCGCCGCACGCATTGCCTATGCTCCAGCTCTGGTCTCCCCTGGGGACTTATTCTCTGAGCAGGGCAGAAGTAGCAATAACACTTAGATCTTCTATAGCATCTTTCCTTCAAGGATGCTTCACAAACATTAATTCAGTCTTGCAACATCGCTGTCAGATTGCTGTTATCTCCATTTGATGATGGGGAATCTGACGTGCAGTAACTCGATCATGATTGCACAAGAAATGAGTAGTGGAGCTGAGAACAGAATCCTGATTTGCAGTTCCTATAAACTACTAGACTCTGCTCCCTTATTTCTCAGGTTAAAATATGTGAGTGAAATCCAAGTCAGCTGCAAAACTCCCATTGACTTAGGTGGAGCCAGGATTTCACCTATGGAGCTGAATCTTGCACTGCTATGCACCATTTATGCCAGTACAAAGTGGGTATAAAATGCTACTGAATCAGAATTCGGCTTTCATTCACACTGATGGTAATGTTTCACACTAACTTTGCATAAATAATGACACAAGGTCTAAGGCAGTGGAGAATTGGTGCTTTGAGTATACTGACAGGTTTCAGAGTAGCAGCCGTGTTAGTCTGTAGCCGCAAAAAGAACAGGAGTACTTGTGGCACCTTAGAGACTAACAAACAGCTGTATGCATCCGAAGAAGTGGGCTGTAGTCCACGAAAGCTTATGCTCTAATAAATTTGTTAGTCTCTAAGGTGCCACAAGTACTCCTGTTCTTTTTGAGTATACTGCACTATTTAGCTTAAAAAAGACAGGGTTACGGGGTGACTTGATTACTGTCTATCAGTATCTAGATGGGGAACAAATATTTAATAATGGGTTCTTCACTCTAGCAGAGAAAGGTATCAGACGATCCAATGGCTGGAAATTCCAACAGAAAATAAGGAGTAAATTTTTTAACAGTGAGAGTAACTAATCATTGGAACAATTTATGAAGGGTCTTGGTGGATTTTCTATCACTGACCATTTTAAAATCAAGATTGGATGTTTTTCTAAAAGATCTGTCTAGGAATTATTGTGGGGCAGGTCTCTGGCCTGCGTTATCAGGAGATAAGACTAGATGATCACAATGGTCCCTTCTGGCCTTGGAGTCTATGAATCTGTGACCGCCCTTGTGCTTCTTAAATAATCTGATAATTTCTGCCAGGTGGTATGAGGCTACGACTGGGAGCCAGGAACTTCTGCCCTGTGATCTTGGTTTTAATAGTCTCATTTTGTAGCCATGGGCAAATAGCTTAACCTGTGGCTCTTTTTCTCCTTTCATAAAATGCCTTTACCTCAAGAGGATGCGAAGAGTCTTATTGATTGTTTATAAAGCTCTTTGAAGATGAACAGTGCTATCTATATACAGGCTCAGTTCTCATTAATTTTATGGCTCAACGTGTTGGGGGGAGAGGGGGTTATGACTGAGTTTACATATACAGGGCCGGAGCCTCAGCTGGTATAAATCAGCATCGCTCCATTGATTTCAACACGGCAACACTGAATTACTCCACCTGAGTATCTGGCCAATGGTACTTTCTTTCTTGGCTGCACCAATAAGCCACATCGCTGTTACTTTATGAGGTTCCCTTTTTATTGACATCCTGCCATAGAACACTTCAAGTTAAATCCGGTTTTATGTTTTGGCTCCAGGGTTTCTCGTTGCTTTCCATTTTGCTGGATTTAACTGATCCCACTGGCATCTTTTTATGATGTATTCTATTCAGCTTCTTCCACTATCTCAAGTACAACAATAATCTAGGAATCCAACTTTTATTTAAAACAAAAAATAGGATATAAAGCTTGTAGCTTCCTTGACTATCTTCTATAAGTGACAAAGAAGAGGACTTCTTGTGGAGTCTAAATCCAGTCAAATTAAACCTTAGTCATAATATTTTCTGTGGAATGTCATTGTGTATGTATCATTTGCCGGGGAGGGCAAATACTTTGTTCTCACTCAGTTGGGAGATGTTTTCAGTTATGATGATGCTGTCACGGTGCCACCTGTCAGAAGATCTCAAAGCACTTTATCAATGCTTATGAATTAAGCTACTTCCTCAAGGAAGTAGGGAAATAAATTTAGTTCCATTCCACAGATGGGAAAACTGAGGCACAGAGGTGCCATGATTTTCCCATGGCCAAGAGTAGCAAGTCAGTGGGATTAGAGTTCCTGGCTCCCAAGATTGTGCTTTTCCCACTTGAGCATACTCCTCCCTCCACCCAAATATGCTAAGATAAAAGCTCATTTCTGTTTTTGTCCTTTTATTTGGCTCCCCCTCTTGTCAACCTTTGTTTTGGGGAACTTTCTCCACTAATAGCTCCAGTGCTTGGCTCTGATTCAGCCTTTAAAATCACTTGATTGCTCTACATTTAATTGCTGCCCACAGCATTCCTAATAGTAGCAATTTAACCGACTAGTAGCTTTGTCAAATTCACTCCGCTGGCTGGGAGAGTTATAAGCAGCAGCAGAGGCAGTGGATCTGCCTGTCTGTTTGCAGACTCTCAGAGACAGACAGCACTGAATTGGTTCATATTCAGAAGGTTATCTTTCAACCCTGTAGCCTAACTCAGTGGTTCTCCACCAGGGGTACAAGTACCCCTGGGGTACATCAACTAATCTAGATATTTGCCTACTTTTACAACAGGCTACATAAAATGCACCAGTGAAGTCAGTACAAACTAAAATTTCATACAGCCAGTGACTTATTTATACTGCCCTATATACTTACTTTACACTGAAACGTAAATACACTATTTATAGTCCAATTGATTTATTTTATAATTATATGGTAAGAGTGAGAAAGTCAGCAATTTTGCAGTCATAGTGTGCTGTGACACTTGTTTTTGTATTTTTATGTCTGATTTTGTAAGCCAGTAATTTTTAAGTGAGGTGAAACTTGGGGAGTATTCAAGACAAACCAGACTCCTGAAAGGGGTACAGTAGTCTGGGAAGGTTGAGAGCCATGGGCCTGATTTTTTTTTATATATATTTTATTTTATTAAATGGAAGTTTCAATTTTGCAGAAATTGATGGCTTAGCCCAAGGGTGCCAACCTGGGGCTCCGGAGCCACATGCGGCTCTTCAGAAGTTAACATGCGGCTCCTTGTATAGGCACCGACTCCGGGGCTGGAGCTACAGGCGCCAACTTTCCAATGTGCCGAGGGGTGCTCACTGCTCCACCCCTGGCTCTGCCACAGGCCCTGCCCCCACTCCACCCTTCCCCCCCCCCCCTCGCTTCCCCTCCAAGCCTCCTGCACACCACGAAACAGCTGATTGGGAGGGAGGGGAGGCGCTGAACGGCAGCGCTGCCGGTGGGTGGGAGGCGCTGGGAGCAGGGGGAGCTGATGGGGGGCTGCTGCCGTATTCCTGTGGCTCTTTGACAATGTACATTGGTAAATTCTGGCTCCTTCTCAGGCTCAGGTTGGCCACCCCTGGCTTAGCCTTATGTCACTAGGGAATGCTTCTGAATACTGTTAGGCCCCAGATTTTTGGACAGTACATAGAGAGATCTGTTGCTTTTTCTTTGTGAAGAGACAAGCATGGCCCTCTGGGAAACCAAAGCTGCAAACACATTTGTCAGTCTTGACACCATGATCACAATTTCCCATGCTACATAGGTGCAAAGCCACATTTTAGAAAATCACATGCAAATATTATTGCTTTAGAATAAGCACTAAAGAAATTTTGACTGTCACTGTGCGGTTCTTAAATACATTCGCAGACAGATAATTCACTCAGTATCACCGAAGGAACTAAAATATATATTTAAGTAGAATTTTTCAAAATACAAAATGCATTCCAGTTTGGCTTTTGTCTAATTTTTTCTATTTACATCTGTAGTCCTTGTCACCATAGTATTTGAGTACCTTGTAATCTGTAATGAATTATTTCCTCAAAGCAACCCTGTGCGGAAGGGTAGCGTTGTCCCAGTTTTACAGATGGGGACCTGAGGCACAGGGTAAATTAAATAACTTGCCCAAGGTCACACAGGAAGTTGGTTACTGAGCAAGATGTTGAACCTACGTCTCCTGATGTGTTGGTTCTCAGGGTACCAAGGACTGTGAGTTACCTTGTTACCCCCCTGTCTCCAGGGCAAGGGAGCCCTGCTTGTGCTTAACTGGATGTCAGCTCCTTGATGCCACCAGCCTGTGAGCCACCCAGACACTCTCCTCTGTGCTGGGCCAGCCCTTACTTTGCCTTTCAGGTTAACAGTCGGTGCACCCCAGTCCCTGAGCCCTTTTGAAGCGTTCACCTGTAGTGTCCAGCCCCTTCTCTCCTGAACACTTACAGAAATACCAGGTCTGCTGCTCCTAAGGGAATAGTGTAAATCCCAGCTTGTGTGATACGACTCAGGATCCGCACTCGGCTTAATATCACAGCACTCAGATATATTTATAGTGAAAACATCATCCATAAGTTTATTACCAAAGATTTAAGAAATAGAGAGTAAAGAGAATAGAAACAGCAGATTTAAAATAGTCAAGCCACTCATCCGGTATCAAATTGGACAGTTCTGCTTTTCTAGGGTTTGTCCCCTGTCTTGTACTCAGACAAAACTGGATGTGGTTTTGTCTGGTATCAGTTGGGGGGATGCCCTTTTGAAGAGCATGCTGCCCCGCCCCCGCCAGCATGCCCTTGCGTGCAAGCTCATGCTGGCAGTGGCAAAGTGGTGCACTCTTAAAAATGGCATCTGTTCCCCCGAGCAGCGTGATCTTGCACGCACGATTCGTGTGAGGTCATGCTGGTGGAGGTGGGGTCACCCCCACTGGGCAGGCTCGCGCCATTCCCAGAAGTACTGTAATGTCTGGTATTCTGGGAATGCCTGAGTGGCTAATAGGATGCTAATATAAAACAAAATTCTAACTTGCTTTCTAGAGATTAACCTTAACAAGTTAACCTACAGTCTAAGTACATTTATCTCACCTCACATGTCTTCTGCAGTGTTTTCCACCAAGCCTGGTTGAGGTCCTAGAAATGCACTCTCGGTTTACTTCCTACATGCAGGATAAAGGGGTATCTTCCTTGCTTTCTTTATAGCCCCCAAAGTACTTTTTTTGGCCCTAGAGTCAGGATAACCTCCCTTAGCTTATTCTCCAGAGTGCTGATTTCACATTCCCCCATTGATTTTGTATGTAAGTGGGGTTTCCATTGTATTGGCTTACAATTAGGGCTGCCAAGCAATTAAGAAAATTAATCACGATTAATCGTGCAATTAAACAATAGAATACCATTTATTTAAATATTTTTGGATGTTTTCTACATTTTTAAATATATTGATTGCAATTACAACACAGAATACAAAGTGTACAGTGCTCACTTTATATTTATATTTTTTATTACTATTTCTTTTGTTTTTTACAGTGCAAATATTTGTATTTCAGTTCACCTAATACAAGTACTGTAGTGCAGTATCTTTATCATGAAAGTTGAACTTACAAATGTAGAATTATGTAAAAAAAAAAAAGAAATAAATCTGCATTCAAAAATAAAACAATGTAGGCTCTAATGTTTTACAAGTCCACTCAGTCCTACTTCTTTTTCAGCCAATCGCTCAGACAAACAAGTTTGTTTACATTTGCAGAAGATAATGCTGCCTGCTTCTTGTTTACAATGTCACCTGAAAGTGAGAACAGGCATTCAGATGACACTGTTGTAGCTGGCGTTGCAAGATATTTACATGCCAGATGCACTAAAGATTCACATGTCCCTTGATGCTTCAACCACCATTCCAGAAGACATGCGTCCATGCTGATGACGGGTTCTGCGCAATAATGATCCAAAGCAGTGTGGAGCGACGCATGTTCATTTTCGTCACCTGAGTCAGATGCCACCAGCAGAAGGTTGATTTTCTTTTTTCGTGGTTTGGGTTCTGCAGTTTCTGCATCAGAGTGTAGCTCTTTTAAGACTTCTGAAAGCATGCTCCACACCTCATTCCTCCCAGATTTTGGAAGGCACTTCAGATTCTTAAACCTTGGGTCGAGTGCTGTAGCTATCTTTAGAAATTTCACATTGGTATCTTCTTTGCATTTTGTCAAATTTGTAGTGAAAATGGTTTTAAAACGAACAACATGTGCTGGGTCATCATCCGAGACAGCTATAACATGAAATACATGGCAGAATGCGGGTAAAACAGAACAAGAGACCTACAATTCTCCCACAAGGAGTTCAGTCACAAATTTAATTAATGCATTATTTTTTTAACAAGCATCATCAGCATGGAAGCATGTCCCCTGGAATGATGGTTGAAGCATGAAGAGGCATATGAATCTTTAGCACATCTGGCACGTAAATATCTTGCAACGCCAGCTACAACAGTGCCATGCAAACGCCTGTTCTCACTTTCAGGTGACATTGTAATTAAGAAGTGGGCGGCATTATCTCCCGGAAATGTAAACAAACTTGTTTCTCTTAGTGATTGGCTGAACAAGAAATAGGACAGAGTCGACTTGTATGCTCTAAAGTTTAATATTGTTTTGGTTTTGAGTGAAGTTTTTTTTGTATATAATTCTACATTTGCAAGTTGCACTTTCACGATAAAGAGATTGCGCTACAGTACTTGTATGAGGTGAATCGAAAAATACTATTTCTTTTTATCATTTTTACGTGCAAATATTTGTAATAAAAATAACATAAAGTGAGCACTGTACACTTTGTATTCTGTGTTGTAATTGAAATAGATATACACCTTGAGCCTGATATAACGCGACCTGATATAACATGCATTTGGATATAACGCGGTAAAACAGCACTCTGGGGGGCAGGGCTGCTTTACCGCGTTATATCCTTAGCGGGACTCGGGCAGCGATTTACAGGGCCTGGGGCTGCCCGCAGTGGCTGGAGCCCCGGGCTCTTTAAATCACCGCAGGAGCCCTGTCGCCGCTACCCCGGGGCTCTGGCAGCAGGGCTCAGGCGGCACTTTAAAGGGCTCGGAGCTCTGGCCGCTGTGGGGCACCCCAGGCACTTTAAATCACCGTCGGAGCCCTGCCACCGCTACCCCGATTATAACGTGGTTTCACCTATAACGCCGTAAGATTTTTTGGCTCCCGAGGACCGCGTTATATCGGGGTAGAGGTGCAGTTGAAAATGTAGAAAAACATCAAAAATATTTTAATAAATTTAAATGTGTATTCTATTGTTTAGCAGTGCGATAATCACGATTAATTTTTTTGAGTTAATCGTGTGAGTTAACTGCGATTAATCGACAGCCCTCCTTACATTGTTTAATTTGCAGGTCAACAGAGAGACAGGTGGATACACCTCTTTGTCTACTCTGCCTCGATACAGACTTAAGGATCTTATTTACAGTATAGATACGTGCCTCCTTAGCGAATATCTCCATAGATTTCATAACCATGTTAATGACCAGCTTTTGTTTAAGACCTCACATGATATTCTTTGGTGAACAAGATTGTACAGACCAAGATCAGGATATTCTTGTAACTGCCTTGCCAGTTGGCATTGAAGGGTCTAAGGGGTTATGCCTGAATCTTAGGTCCAATCTTCTGTCCACTAGAGCAGGGGGATTCCCAAATTTTTCCCTCAGCTGCAATAGGTATTGTGTCCCACTATTAGCACTTCTTGAGGAAAATGATTAATTTTAATTATTACATACATATAAAGTGTAACACTGTAAATAAACAGTGTACGTTTCCTTTACATTTTAATGTAAACAATTGTAATGATAGAAATACATAGCAATATGCATGCAAAGAAATGCTTCAAGATCTTTCAAACCAAACAGTTTCAGTAAAACTACACTTAAAAAATACGTTGAGAGAGCAAAATGTGGTGGTCAAACAGGGAAAACACTGTGTATAAATGTACAGTGTATAAAACTGAACAATAAGCAACACAACATTAACAAAATTGTTAAATAACATCATGGTGTTGATTTTAAAACAAAATAGTTGTCCAACTTTGAACACTACATTGTTTTGATTTTTTTTTAGTGTAAAATCTGAATTTCTATGCTGTGTAAGTAAAGACCCAACCCTATTGTCTTCTAATTAGAAAATAATCAAATATTGTAATTAAAAATATAAAATAACAGCTATAACACACTGAGGCAATGGGTACTCATCCGATCCGGTAAAGGAGAATCCAGACTTCAAGCACGTGTTATCATATTTTCTTACCACTTTCTTTATTTTTTTTTGGCTGGCTCATTTTATGTAGCTGTAGATGGTCCAGGACTTTCATTATCTTCACCACCACTGCACCCTTCTCGTTTTTGAAAAATAATCGATCCGTGTCAGATTGAAATACTGCTTGCTGGTTTTTACAGTTGTAAATGGAGGACTGTGTCTATGTTGCTAGGTTACCTTGCAGTGAAATGCACCGTTGTACTCACGAGAATTAAACTTGACATATTGCAGCTTGTTTCTTTAAAACAAATACGTTTTTTCTATACTCTGACATATACAGCTCAAAACATTACATTATTGTAGCTTTTACTTGGATTACACGAGTCACGTGGAGTTAAAAGTTTACTACGAGCTTGATTTGAGAATGCAGTAGTGCCAGCGGACCACCTGGGACTGTGTCGTGGCCCACCTTTAGGCTGCGGCCCACCGTTTGGGAGCCCCTGCAGTAGAGAACCCTTCAGTCCTGCAAAGTGCTGAGGGCCCTCAAATTTCACTGACTTCAATAGAATTCTACTCTGAAATAGAATTTGAGGTGCTTGCAACCTCACCGCATTGGGTCTTGTGGCCCACTCCAGCAAAGCATTGACTTCAGTGGGATTCCTCCCATGCTTTACATTACATGTGTGCTTAAGTGCTCTGCGGGATTGGGGCCTAAATTAGCAGTTTTCAGTCACTATAAATCATGTTAAAGGTTAAATACTGCAGAATACTTAAATTAAATGATGTGCTTCGGTAGGAGGTGGTAGTACTCAAGCTGTATGCTTTGACAGAGTGTGTGGATGTTTTGGTAGCAATACGTCAAAATAAAATGAACGTCAGCTCCTTGTCTGAACTGCATTAGACAGCAGTGCTTTAAGTTGAACAAACAGCTTGAACGAGTTGAACAAGAGCTGGGCTGCTGTTTCCTACCAACGGTTACCAAATGCCTCTGTATTTATAATTTAGCCATCTGCGGTAGGGTGGAGTTTGGGGGTTGGGGAGTTACTCGGATGTCCCCTATGGACAGTCCTTCAAGGGTGTCTCTGGAAAACTTCAAAGTGTGTGTTTTGAGGGAGGAAGGGAAAGGAGAAGTCTGGCCTGCACTGACGCACAGAATTCAAGAGAACTATAAGAAATAGAGCAGGCCCTTAGAGTGGTGGGCTCACTGAAGCAAATTAGCCCCAAGCATTGTTCCTTCTCTTTTACTGCTCCAAAAGGCAGCCTCAAGTGTTTTGCAGCGTCAGTCCAGTTTGGGCACTGAGCCCTCTTAAATCGAAGCTTTGCAAGGGTAGGTTGCTCCTTGCTGCTGTCGTAGTACCACTTCATTAGTGTTTGCTGATATTTCCAGGTGTACAACAGTATGAAAGCTGCTTTTGTTATTTATAATGGAGTTTGAGTGAATTTTTGGTGCTTGGCGAAAGATTTTTGGATTGAGAGCTCTGAAGTCCTCTGAAGAGCTCAAATCCACCACAAACCATTCTCTCCCAGTAAGACCTGGGTCCATATCTGAGAGTGAGAAGTAGTTCAGTCTTCATGGTCTGGTGACAGTCAGTCATTTTAGCTTTTTTGAGACTGCCATGAGGTGGCCAGTTGTGATCATGTATATTTGTCTACTAATGGTCAGGTGGTAACAACTTTGAGTTGCTAGTGACCTGGGCCCAAGGAGAAAAGCTCTCTATTGCATTACCAATCTCCTGAGCCATCTGGTCCCTCACGGCTTACTTCTGACCACCCTTCTAATCCCTTTTTACTTATTTAATTGTTGCTTCAGTATGGAAATTACCCTTCTAAGCATTGTGGCTTTCATTAAGCTAATATCTCAGTGCAGTTATGTAAATACAACAGAATAAAGTAGCTGAATGGAGTTATGTAAAATGTAATATTAATTGTTAATGACTTGTGTGACAATGTGATTTGATATACTTTTCCTGTAACCCTCAATATTTAGTTTTAAAGTAAAACCTTCTTCCCAGACTATTATTTCATGATTTTCCATCTTCAAATCACCAGGTACAGTAGGAGACAGAAGCTTCACTACATATCTGTGTCTCTGTTAAGAAGGGAACGTGTTTTTCTCTTCCCCACCCATCTTTACTAACAGGCAGTATCCTTTAGCATCCAAGAGTCTTAGCAAAAGCTTTCATATTGTAAACTTTCCATGTTTTGTGGACATGATCAGGATTCCCATATGCAGCATTTCCAATTCTACTTCCTCGCTCTTTGGATTGCAGCCCAAGCTCTGTGTTGGGTGAGGCCATAAGTCTGGACTGGAAGCTGGGAGGGGAAAGACTGCATTCCATTACACCTGTGGCTCTGAGACGTTCCAATTTCCAAAGACTTTTTATATTTGTTATTTTTTCCAGCATGGTATAGATATTGTCATTTGGTGTTTCCCTGCCCTCTGGACTCTACTGTGCTGGTTTTTGGGCAGTGATGACTCCGTGCTGTTAAAATACTTAACTTTATACAATACCTTTCCTGCCCAGGGGATCCCTTCACCTACCACTGAAATGCTGCTACATATGCTGCAAAACCTGTAATAGGGCATACTGTGCCACCACACAGAATGAAGTAAAGAAAAACCCGTATCCCCTAACAACTACCATGGGAATTTCAATAGAACGTAATTACCTAAATTAGAATTTGGTCAGGACACCAGATTAACACTTCTTTTTTGTGAGGAGTGCCAAGGGATTCTTAATGGCCAGAAATATTCAGGATCTCAGCAGGGTTCAGTAGCACAGTGCTCCCGAGCGTCATGCTGAGGCACTGGTTTCTATAATCATTGAGGGATGCATATTACCTAGTTAGTTCCCTTATCATTTCCTGCAGCACCTTGGGTTTTCGTTAGAGGCTTCCTATGCAAGTACTGAGCAGCCTGGCTGAAGACCGAGATCTAATACCACAAACTGCGGTTAAGACATCTACCTGCAAACATACCATGAGATCTTTTAATTCACACAAATGGTCACGGCCTGGGTGCTATCTCTTCTGAAAGAAGGCAAGTTTTAAAAACACAGAATCAATTAAAATGATAGGAAAGAGACCAACCTACTGACTATTGTAGTGGAGGGAGGGGGTGAAAACTTCGATTGCTGTGGCCTTGAAGAGTGACAAATGCTTTTCAGGGTTCATCTCGGGCTGTGTGATGGTGCCAAGAATCCGTAGCACTGGCCTGTTTCAGATCGTCTAAATAGCCACTCAGAGTAACTTTGATGTGCTTTCCAGTGGGGAGGAAACACCAATACACTAGATTAGTTCTGAGGCAAGTATCTCAGTGGTTTGAGCATTGGCCTACTAAACCCAGGGTTGTGAGTTCAGCCCTTGAGGGGGCCATTTAAGGATCTGGGGCAAAAATTGGGGATTGGTCCTGCTTTGAGCAGGGGGGTTGGACTAGATGACCTTCTAAGGTCCCTTCCAACCGTGATGTTCTATGATTCTGTGTGAGAAAAGCTTAGAAGACTGGCAGTAAATGAGATGGGAGAGATCTGGCCATGGGAAAGGCAGAGAGGTAAAATGGACGGAGTTGGAATACAAGAAAAGAGAGGGGGGGGGATACAAACGAGATAGGGTTCATCCCATCAGAAACTGCAACTCTCAATCCCAGATCCGCTTCCAGGCCGACAAGAAAGGTTCCCAGCACAAAGGTCGCTTTAGATTTAAAACAAACAAACAAAAATGCAATTAGCAAGACCAAAAGAAAAGGTGCTAACATGACCCCTGCACTGAATTTTAACATCCTTTTTTTTTTTTTTTTTAAATCACTGATGGACCCTTCACCCAATTGGATACAGTTCTGACGTAAAATCTTGTGAATACTGCTAGGTAAAGGGCATAAAGTTATTGGTTTCGAAAGTGGAATGGAGTGAGAGCTGGGGATACTTCTCCATACCATTATCTTTATTAGGCCTGGTCTACACTAACCCCCTAATTCGAACTAAGGTACGCAACTTCAGCTACGTGAATAACGTAGCTGAAGTTCGAAGTACCTTAGTTCGAACTTACCTCGGTCCACACGCGGCAGGCAGGCTCCCCCGTCGACTCCGCGGTACTCCTCTCGTCTAGCTGGAGTACCGCAGTCGACGGCGAGCACTTCCAGGTTCGACTTATAGCGTCCAGACAAGATGCGATAAGTCGAACCCAGAAGTTCGATCGCTCGCCGCCAAACTACCGGGTAAGTGTAGACCTACCCTTAGAGGTGTACTTGAAATGGTGCTGATGTCCTTTTCCTATGCATGAGGCAGATGAGCAGCAGCTCTGCGCTGTGTGGGAAGTCAGAGCAGAGCGCTCCCTCCGGATGGATTGGAAGTACTGATGTCTTAATAGGGATAAGAATGGTAAGAGAACTAAATCGGAGCTGCCCTTCCCTAACTGAAATGTACATCATAATCTTGGCAGAACTTAATGAAGGAGAGGAGAGATTTGCCAAGTTGCCTGCTTTGCCTGAAAGCTCACTGTTCCTTCGAGGACTTGGGAGATCAGTTCTCTATTTCTTTTTCCTTCTCTGCTAAGTCCAGAAAGGAATGTATCAGTGAGGAAATTTCATGAGAGAGAAGCATGGACTGAGCATAGCGTTGGGAGCCAGATTGTAAAACCATTGGGGGCAGGGATTGTTTTTTGTTTTGTCTGTACAACACCTAGCACAATGGGGACCTGGCCCACGATTGGGGCCCCTAGCTGTTGCGGCAACACAAATAATAAACTCCTACCTTCTGATCCAAGCTCTATCACATCTTCCTTCTGTGGGCTTGAGAAATCTCTCTGCCCACGAAAGCTTATGCCCAAATAAATTTGTTAGTCTCTAAGGTGCCACAAGGACTCCTCGTTGTTTTTGCTGATACAGACTAACACGCCTACAACTCTGAAACCTCGCTGCCTCAGTTTCTCCTTTTGTAAAATGCTAGTAGCATCTACCGAACTCACAGAGATGTCCTGGGGATGGATTGATTATTTTTGTAAGGCACTTTGAAGATGTCTAGCTTCACGGAGTGGGAAGAGAGGAATTCCAAAAGAATGGTAACTATGGAAGAATTGCTGTACCAGATCATTCAGAGGACTTTGCCATAATCCTTGGTGTTGGACAGTTATGAACTAAACAGATTAGAGGGGAAATTTCTTCCTCCTCCAGCCAGTGGGTGGCCTCTGCTTTGAAGCATGTATCACTTATACATGATAAAAATGTACGTTCCTATAAAGGTGTAATCCTCTTTTGGAAGCTTACTTTGAACCTCTTGTATTCTTTAACTATTTGAAAAAGTTTCAAATACTGCATACAAGTTTTGCCAAGTGTATTAAAAATTGTACATGCTGTACAGTCACTGAACAACCCTTGTTTTAAAAACAGTACGTATATTAGAAATGCTGTGGTGAATATGGTTATGAATAGGGTAAAGGTGGTGGAAAAGAGTGAGCACAGACAAAGGGGTGGGTATGTGCTCAAGAGAGAATGTGTTGGTATGTTCATTAGCCTGGGTGACATCTTGTCTAGGTAACATGTAATGCTGTCATAATCTGTTGTCTTCTTTCTGGAAAACATGATGATGCACAATTTCCGAGAACTTTTAAACCTGCAATACATCTTCAGTCCCTTCCTGTGTGCAGCATGCTCCCCGTTTGTGCGAATGAACTTCATCCATGTAACCAATAGTGAGACTTCCATCTGGTGTAGTTGTTTATACTGGTGGAAAGTGAGTGTAAAACAGTACCACTGGCATGAATGGAGAATTTGATTTGGTTGCATTTTACCACCATTTTGCACACATGTAAATGACTATAAAAGTGCAAGGCAGTGGAAAATTGGGCCTACCCTCTTCAGATTATACATTTTCAATTAATAATTTTTGTCATGTTAAGACTCCAAGATTTCCACTGTGTTATGGTTAGAAATTTGCTAACTGCAGTTTGTCAGCATACAACAGGTAAAACCCTAATCCTGTACTATATGCTCAAGCGTCCCTTATCTGACCAAATCTGTCAGTGTATGTCTTCTGGGGTGAGAGATTTGATTCCAATGGGTGTGAGAGCCTTTCAAGAGACACCAAAGGTATAATAAATAATATGCAATTAATATTTAAATACATGAGGCCAGTAAAAAATAAAGTACTGAATCTCTGTACAAACTGGTATAACCTAATTTACAAACCCTTCCTGCATAAAAGGTAGATTTCATTTTTAGTCTTTCTCCCCCCCCCCCCCCCCCCCCCAACATTCTGGCTCTTAATCCCCAACCCCCGTGCTCTGTTCTGGTCCCCCTGAAGGATTGCCACCTATCCAAAATTTACACGATTATCCTGATTTAATAAGGTTTACCCACACCCTGCTGTTGTGTTTAAACATGACTTGTCCTTATTTACAGTGTCTGCAAAGGTATGTTTAACATCGTGTTAACATTACTCCTTCTGGTTGAAGCTTAACACAACCTAGCTTGCTAGTGAAGATGAGTCGACTGGTGTGCTTTAGATCTTGCAAGTAGGGTAGCAGACAGTTCAGGGCTGTTGCAGTGTTTTTCATGATGCAACAAGATCATCCTTCATGGGATACTGCAGAATGGGGTAACCTTCCCAGAAGTCTGGAACACCATTCATGGTGTAGACCAGTGATGGCACATGACCATCATTTTTTAAAGAGTTGCAGAAGTGCACGGTGACTGAATGACTTGGGTTAGAAATCTCAGAATGGATCCTTGTTGGTTAGGAACTGCTCCTTCACCAGCTTGCCCCATTGCGGGTGAGTGCCCGTGATTGATTTTTTTCTGTGGGTCAATGGCTGGTGACAGAAAAAAGGTTTCCCACCCTAGAGCCTGCACCCCCTGCCGGAGCTCTCACTCCCCACCGTGCCCCAACCTCCTGCCCCAGCCCTGATCTCCCTCCTCCCCCCTAAGTCCCAGCCCAGAGCATCCTCCTGCACCCCAAACCCCTCATCCCCAGCTCCACCCCAGTCTGCACCCCCAGCCAGAGCCCTCACACTGCTCCTGCTCCCCCAACACACTGCCCCAGCCTTGAGCCCCCTCCCACACCCTGAGCCCCTAATTTCTAGCCCCACCCCTGAACCCGCACCCCCAGCCCAGAGCCCATACCTCCTCCCACACCCCAATCCCCTGCTTCAACCCGGAGCCCCCTCCCATACTCCAAACCCCTCAGCTGCACCCCCCAGCCCGGAGCCCCCTCCTGCACTCCAGACCCCTCACCCCCTCCCACACCGCAGCCTCCTGCGGCCTTGGAGGAGGGGCGGGACAAAGGTGTTCAGTTTTGTGTAGAAAGTTGGCAACCCTTCTATGCAATAATCATCGCATTGATGCTTTAGGTCAATGTTTGAAGGGTAAAATTGGGGGGTGGAGGGGAGGTTGTTTGTCTGACCATAACCCACCGGTCAGGGTGTGTTAAGCGTCCTGCTCTGTGCCAGATCCACGGAGTAAATCTGTTTACAGCCCTGTTACAGGGCCTGGCTCTCTAGCTCAGACTATAGCAATTTGTGATTGTAGCTCTGGAGGTCCTTGGTTCAATCCCCAGCATCGGTCAAGCCGGCAGTTGGCGATTAATAGCATGTACATAATTAGGGAATGCTAATGCAACTCACGGAGGAACCTGGATGTGTGGGGTCATTGTACATTCCCGGCTATTGGGTGGGAATCTCTTGTTTATAGAGCCCTGTGACTACCACGCAAGAACGTAAGTCGTTGTTGTTGTAGAAAAATGAACGTTGCTGGGGCCTTTCGTCCATTCATCTTCTATGGATTGGGCTGGCAGTGGGGCAGCCCCCAATAGAAAATGCAGGGGCGGTTGATCAGGCTGGGGAACAGGGGCAGGGAAGGGTAAAAAGGGCCCCCAAGCTGGGTCCTGAGGACTCCAAGGGTGAGCAGATGGGGGGGAGCAGGGGCTGGTGATGAGGGGGGTGGGGCACTGGGGCAGGGTCACGAGGGGTTAGGATCGCTGGGCTTGGGGGCGAGGAGGAGCAGGGCAGCAACTGGCTTTGAGGCTATTCCCCTGGGTGGGAAGGGAATAGGGAGCCGCCACCCACTGCGCCTGCGCAGTGAGTGGGGCAGCGGCTGTTGCTCCTCCTCCCATCCCTCCCCTTCCACAAGGGGCCGAGGAACGTTTCAGAACTTCGACAGTTTTCGTCAGTTTCCGGAATAGACGGGCGTCCGCCTCCGGGTGTTCCCTCATTCGGTATTTTCCGTCAAAGCTTCGGCTACTTCCGTAAGGCCTCGGCTAGTGTCGTGAATTTCCGTCCACACTTCGGTAATTTCCGCTCCTCGGTCGGAAATGGCCGAAGACGTGTGTGATCCTGCGGTTTAGGGGAGGAGGAGACCGGCCGGCTTCTTGGAACAAACCAACTGTGCCTGGACCGGGGGGGGGGGGCAGGATCGAACGGACGGAGGAGAAGAAGAAGGCAGCAGCTACGGCTCCCCCCCCGGCCCGAGGACGGCGGCGGGGTGAAGCCCGGGACAGCGCCTCCCTGAGGAGGGCTGAGTGAAGGTGCAGGAGGTAGGAAGGATCGTACCATGTACTGGGGAGGGGGGAGGCATGGGGTGGAAAGCGACTCTGTCTTGTTAATCTCGGATAGGAGCAGATGGCGATGGGGGGAACCTGAGGGGCCAATGGGGGGCAGCCAAGAGCTTGGAGATGGGTTGTCCGCCGCCGCCGCCGAGTGGTACAGTCTTGGGGGTGGGGGCGTCCGAGGGCGGGGCAGCACCAGGGCCCCGCTGGGGGGCAAGGACTCTGACTGGGGGTGGACCCGGGTTCAGGGCCAGGGGCTCTGATGTGGGGGCGTGTGAAAGACCCTGTTGGGGGAGGGACACGGGTGTGGGTGTTTGTATTGGGGTCAGGGACCCTTACAGGGGAAGGGCATGTGTGGATTTGTGTGTGGGGGGGGGGGGGTCAGGGACCCTGACGGGGGGCCCATGTGTTGGAGGGTGGTGGTGGGGGGGTCAGGGACCCTGAAGGGTCTGTGTAGGGGGGCGAGGGGGGTCATGGACCCTGACGGGGTGGGTGGGTGATCAGGGTTAGGGAGCCTGACTGGGGGCCCATGTGTTGGAGGGTGGGGTCAGGGACCCTGAAGGGTCTGTGTGAGGGGGGGTCAGGGACCCTGACAGGGTGGGTGCATGTTGGGGTGGGTGGGTGATCAGGGTTAGGGAGCCTGATGGACGGGGAGGTGTATTGGCGGTGTGTGTGTGAGGATCAGGGTCAGTAACCACTGACGGGGGGGCATGTGTATGTGTGTGTGGCGGTGGGGGAGGGGTTCAGGCCCTCATGGGTAGGAGCTGTAGTAGTACCAAGGACCTTCGTATGTGGGAGGAGAGGCAGTACTGGGCCTGGGGAACCCAATAGGGATGGGGGTCCTGCATCAGAACTAGTTGGCGAGTCCTGCTGTGGAAAGGTTGGGGGCTCTGCCAGCGCTCAGGGTTCTGATGGGTGTGGGGTTGAGGAGGTGGGTGGACCAGGACTGTGATGCGCTTCAGGCCTTCTGTGTTTTATGTCTCCAAGTAGATCATGTCCCTGTGTGCTGAACTCAGTTATGCAGTGCACTGGTTTCTGCTGGATGACACTCAGGTTCCTAGCCTTTGATCCTTCAACTGGTGCATCCAGCTTTTGTGACTGGTACTCATAGGCATCTCCCTGTTACTTTTATAGATTTATTTTTAAATAAAAAAATGTGCCTATAAGAAGATAGGAACGTAGGTATTGCCAGACTGGTTCAGACCTGAGATCTATGTAGTGCAGTATTCTGTCTGACCGAGGTCAGTGCCAGCTGTTGCAGAGGAAGGCATTGTTAACCTCCAGTGGGTATATGTGGGATAATCTACCCCCAGCATTAGGTTATATCCTGATCTCTAATAGAGTTTGGTTTAAGACCTAAAACATGAGGTTTAATATTCCTTCCAGAGTTTTTGTTAACAATAACATTTATAACTCTGGATAGTCATATTCTTGTTATCCATCTAACTGTCCAATCTTTCGCTGAAACTTGCTAAATTCTTTGTCTCATCTATTTCCTGTTTCAGTAAGTTTCACAGTCTAATAAGAACATAAGAATGGCCGTCCTGGGTCAGACCAAAGGTCCATCTAGCCCAGTATCCTGTCTATGACAGTGGCCAATGCCAGGTGCCCCAAAGGGAGTGAACCTAACAGGCAATGATCAAGTGATGTCTCTCCTTCCATCCAACTCACCCTCTGACAAACAGAGGCTAGGGACACCATTTCTTACCCATCCTGGCTAATAGCCATTAATGGACTTAACCTCCATGAATGTATCCAGTTCTCTTTTAAATGCTGTTATAGTCCTAGCCTTCACAACCTCCTCAGGTAATAACCTGTTATGAAAAAGTATTTCCTTTTATTGGTATTGAATGTCCCCTTGTTCTTGTGTTATGAGACTGGAAGCACAAAAGCTCCTGATCTACCTTCTCTAGACCATTTGTTATTTTATATGCTTTTTAGCATATCCTGTCACACATCTCCTGTCTAAAGTACGTAATCCCATTCTTTTCAGTTTCTCTTCATAGGCGAATTTGTCCATCCTCCTAATCCTTCTCCCTATACAAGGACTTTAGGAGATTGCATACTTCATATTATAACATAATACCACCAGTAGTCTTGACTTAATCCATGAATTTTACCGGTGCAGTGCTCGTGTGTTGCTGCTGGCTAGTTACTCTGGCCCTAACCAACCATGGCAACTCAGATGCCTGCATAGTTGAATAGAAGGGGTTGGAAACTGGATACTTCCTCAAGGTCTCGGTTGGGGAAATTGGTACTATTGGGGGAACTGCTAGCCAAGGTATGTCATCATGGAACACCGAGACCAGGCCAAACAGCTGAGGAGCAAATCCATACCATCCAGAACTGCTTGTTTCTCTAAAATTATGATTGGAAACAACAACAACAACAAAAAGTGTCTTGTTTTTGTGTATGCTAAAATTCAAAGGCCTGGTTAGTGCCCTCTGATTCTTTTTAAACACTGTCTGGTACAGTATGTACTTACATATCTCAATAAGGTATCTCAGCTCTAAAATTTCCTTTTTGGGTAAATCGTGTGTGTGTGTGTGTGTGTGTCTATATATAAAGAGATCTAAATAACTTGCTATCCTGCATTGCTCCCATTTAAAAAAAAATCTGTTTTAAGGACCTGATCTTGTAAACCTGTACACACATATGAAAAAGGATGTTTGTGTAAGCATTTACAAGACTGAGGCCTGAGACAGAATCATCACCAATATATTTTGTTTGGTTTGTGGATTTGTGTTGCAAGTCTCTTTAAGACTGTCAGGTGCTCAGGGCAGGGGCCGTGGTTTTTATACACTGTCAGTGTTTACCCAATAATGAATAATCATAGGCTATTTTCCCTGTTGGGTAAAATCAATGTTAAATGAATGAGTCTTAACTATTGTGATACGCAAAGGCACAAAAATGGGGCTGTTGTATTTAGAAAGTATTTGTGAGTGGGAGTAGTGGTTAATTTATCTTGGTATTAAATCTGCTGGAGGAGGAAATTTAGAGTGCCCCTCTTTTTTTTTTTTTTTTTTTTTTTTTTTAACACTGAGTTTGACAGTCCCATCACTACATGCAGCTTTATCAGTATTCAGTTAAGGCTCTGCTGTGTCTCTTCTCTTCCGTTCTTCACGCCAACAGCTAGAGTTTACATCAGTTCAGCTCAGTGTTAGAGAGCCTGGAACTGGGGTAATTGACTGCCTTGAGTTCAGCAGAGAACAGCCAAATTCTTCTGGCAGCTGAACTGTTGTGCAAGACGGTCCTTGATTTGAACTTCTCAATAACTCATTGCAAAAGAGAGGTTCAAAATAATTTTCCAAAACAGCCTAACTTTGGGAGTGGGAGAATGTTAACAATTTGATGTTTTGCATGTGGGAGTCTGTGTCATAGAGGTGGAGTGGAAGAACCAAATGCACAAGCTAAAGGAAAACAGAATGATCTGTTCAGTTGTCATGACCCACAGGGCTCATTCTCACAACAAAAAATAAAATGGAATGGGTGTTTTTTGAGCTACTAAAATGGGGTGGGGAAGAGGAATGTTTGCTATTGCTAGAATTTTTTTAAGTATGGCTCTCCAGGACAGTGAAGACAATGAATTGTATGTTGGGCAAGGAGGCCTTTGCTTGGCAAGCTCTAAGGCAGCAGCAGGGTGGGTGGAAATGTAGTTCAGGGACCATGCTACCTCCCACCCTGACCTGACCCTTTCAGGCTCAGGGAACCAGTGATATCATCGGACTCTGCATTTCACAACTTTAAGCCTTTTACTCTTTGCTAATTGGCTGTTTGTCCCTTTCCCAGATGCTCACTTCTGCCAGTCTCATTCTATTCTATATAGATTCTTATACCATGGTTATCATTGTAGTGTTTGAGCCCTGTCTCCTTGCTTTTGGTGCCCACCACCATCTTTCTGCATTCCCTTACTCTTAGTAACTCAGTGTGCTCATGCCATTCCCCCTTTCCCTACTGCTGCCCCCAGTTAATAAACAAAACATGTAACTAACAAACAAGTGCCAATCATCAATGTGATTTTGTTTTTTATCTATGTGTCGGTCCCTCACCTTTGAGCCTTCCTATGCCTGTTTAGATTGTAATCTGTTTGGGGCAGGGACTGTCTTTTTTCCAATAAGAACATAGGAAAGACCATACGGGGTCAGACCAAAGGTCCATCTAGCCCAGTGTACTATCTTCCAACAGTGGCCAATGCCAGGTGCTTCAGAGGGAATGAACAGAACAGGTAATCATCAAGTGATCCTTCCCCTATCGCCCATTCCCAGTTTCTGGCAAACAGACGCTAGGGACACCATCCCTGCCCATCCTGGGTAATAGCCATTGGTGGACCTATCTAGTGGCTCGGTAATAGCCATTGGTGGACCTTGTTATAGTCTTGGCCCTTCACAACATCCTCTGGCAAAGAGTTCCACAGGCTGACTGTGCGTTGTGTGAAGAAATACTTCCTTTTGCTTGTTTTAAACCTGCTGCCTATTAATTTCATGTGGTGACCCCTAGTTCTTGTGTTATGAGGAGTAAATAACACTTACTTTTCTCCACATCAGCCATGATTTTATAGACCTCTATCATCTCCCCCCTTAGTCGTCTCTTTTTCCAAGCTGAAAAGTCTCACTCTCATTACTCTCTCCTCATATGGAAGCAGTTCCATACCGCTAATCATTTTTGTTGCCCTTTTCTGAACCTTTTCCAATTCCAATATATCTTTCTTTTTTGAGATGGGGCGACCAGATCTGCACGCAGTATTCTAGATGTGGGCGTACCATGGATTTATATAGAGGCAATATGATATTTTCTGTCTTATTATCTATCCCTTTCCCAATGATTCCCAACATTGTTTGCTTTTTTGACTGCTGCTGCACATTGAGTGGATGTTTTCAGAGAACTATCCACAATGACTCCAAGATCTTTCTTGAGTGGTAACAACTAATTTAGACCCCATCATTTTATATGTATAGTTGGGATAGTGCATTACTTTGCATTTTTAACATTTGAATTTCATCTGCCATTTTGTTGCCCCCTCACCCAGTTTTGTGAGATCCCTTTGTAACTCTTTGCAGTCTGCTTTGGACTTAACTAGTATGAGTGGTTTTGTATCATCCGCAAAATTTGCCACCTCACTGTTCACCCTTATTTCCAGATTATTTATGAATATGTTGAATAGTACTGGTCTTAGTACTGACCCCTGGGCGACACCAGTATTTACCTCTCTCCATTCTGAAAACTAACCATTTATTCCTACCCTTTGTTTCCTATCTTTTAACCAGTTACTGATACAGTAGAGGACCTTCCTTCTTATCCCATGACAGCTTACTTTGCTTAAGAGCCTTTGGGGAGGGACCCTGCAAAGGCTTTCTGAAAATCTAAGCACACTATGTCCACTGGATCACCCTTGTCCACATGCTTGTTGACCCCTCAAAGAATTCTAGTAGATGTGTTTGGACAGATCCTTAAAGGATGGGGTCCGGATCCGGGTTGGAGTCTTTGGATGCTACTGTGATGTAAATGAATTGTAGGCCAGCTGCATGTAATTTGCTTTCTGGGTATATTTTACACTTCCTTATTTCACTGGGAAAGCAACATACATGCATGCCCACATGATGGCCTTTCTAAATGGTGAAGAGCACAAAGTGTTTAGTTGTGATTTTTATAGTGCTGTTTCATGGTGGTTGCCATGATTGAGTTTGGCTTTTACAGCTCAGCTTCACGCTGCTGCTTGTTACACAAATGAGTCAGATGTTGTCTGGAGAACAGGTGCAAAGCCATTGAGTTCTGGGGTTTGTTAGGATGGGTAAAAGCAGCGCCGTGTACAGCTCCGCTGCTTCCAGATAATCAATCCCCAAACTGTGTAGGAATAAAAACCGCTGAGTGCTGGCTGACCCGGTAAATAGATGTTATTTCACAGCAGACACAGGGCCGGTTGTGAAGTGCAAATTGAAATCCCATTTTTGATAAATCGTTGCTATTAGTTAATTGAAGTCTGTTACCAGCCAGAGAGGTTTAGTGGCCTGACTAATCTATTGCAAATGGATTTACCTCTGAAAATGTTGAAGGGATATTGAGTAGTTTAAGCCGAAGCTTTGACTTGTTTTCAAATTGCTGTAATTTTGTAGGGAATGCCCTATAAATTCCAATATTTAAATTTTTTAAAATCCAACACTTAGTGGAGAAGGAGTTTAAAATAGCCAGTATTTATGCAATACCTACATAGAATGTGTTGTGCTCCCTCTGCTGGCTTTTGCAGCTAACTGTAGATAACCAGCAATCCCAATTCTCAGAGGTGTATTGACATGATTAATAAGTCCACAAAGTGAAACGGATGCCTCTCTCTTATTGGTTAAAGCTGAGTGAAATACAGTGTTTCCCTGCTCCTTACAACAGTCAAGAAAGCAGCATTGCTAGTCAGTTGTGGCCCTTTGGTCTTCCATGGAACAATTATACAGTATTTCATAAAAAGTAGAGAGATTTTATTCTCAACTCTCTGTTTCACATATGTCCCCAGAACCCTTCCTGGTGGTTTTGGTCTTGGATGTGCTAGCAGTACAGGTAGCCTGCAGTTCATTTCAAAATACATATATCATTTTGTTTCCTTGGGCTTGTCTACGCTACCGTGCGGGGTCGATCTAAGGTACGCAACTTCAGCTACGTGAATAGCGTAGCTGAAGTTGATGTACTTAGATCTACTTACCACGGTGTCTTCACTGCAATAAGTCGACAGCTGACACTCTCCCATTGACTCTGCTTGCGCTCCTCGTTCTGGTGGAGTACCCGAGTTGACAGGAGAGTGTTCAGTGGTCGATTTATCGCGTCTATACAAGACGCGATAAATCGACCCCCGCTGGATCGATCGCTGCCCGCCGATCCAGCGGGAAGTGTAGACAAGCCCCTCAGGTGCTTGCTCTGACCTGATACTGTAGGACAGACTCTCTTCTCATTGTGTATTTGCCTGTCTATGTGCTCTATCAGTTGATTTATGCCATTTGGAAGTTATGTAGTCTTCTCAAACGTATTCCAATAAAACCATCATCTATTAGTCAATGTTTAGGAAAGTTATCTCGACCAAAATGTCCAAAAGTGTGCTCTAAACTTGGGTGCCCAATTTGCAAGACCTGGGCCTGATTTTAAGAAGTGTTGAGCATCCACAAGTCACAGTCAAATTGGTGAAAGATACAGATTTGGTATTGTGCTTTGCGGACTGGAGCCCTCTGTTTTAGTGCAGAATAAAAACAGTATGAGTAATGGCAACTCTAGCTTCCATCACACTTTCTCATTCGTATGCCCCAGTTATGAACTGGAAGAGACACACCCATGCGTCGGAAGTACAATCAATGGAATGAAACAGAGCACAAGAGAGGCTTTTGGTGTATGTTACTCCTGGGGGAATTCTGTACCAAAAAATCTGCGCACAGTATTTTAAAATTCTGCATATTTTACTTGTCAAAATAACACAATATACTCACTCCAGTTTCAATTATTTTGGTAATTGATTTCAAAATACCTGTCAACAAGTATGTCAACAATACAGACAACAGCAAAAAAAGATTCCCCCAGGAGTAGAGAGTTCAAGGAACCCCTACAACAACCCAGTTTCAGATGGGGGGGTACTGGAAGGGGCTGTGTGGGGCCCCCAGAGCACAGACACCTGTACTCCCATCCCCCCAGAGCCCAGCTGTGGGGCACTCCCCAGCCCAGACCCCAGCATCCTCCTTCCCTACAGAGCCCAGCCATGGGGCACCCCCGTCACCACAGAGCACAGCCGTGGAGCAGCCCGCAGTCCAAACACCAGCACCCCCAGATCTTTTACTTCCCCTAATTTCTTTACTGTCCCGCCAGGGGACATGATATGATGCGGCCTTGCCCTTACTTACCCTTTCACAGAGCTGGCTGGGTCTCCCAGACCCTCTCTCCTTCCTGGGAGAATGAGGATCAAAGACTGTGCAGCCTCGAGCCCAGCCAGGCTGGGTGCTCCGCTCACTGCGAACTGGGTTATGCAGAGTCCAGCGGCCCCTTTTTACCCTTCTCTCTCTTTTGTTGACCTTGCAGACACTGGGGGGGTGAGGGGGAGAGTGCCCTTTGGGCCTGGTAGAATTGCAGAGCTATTGCATGTGGGTATTTAATTACTATCTGTATACTTATTTGGTGGGAGCTGATATTGGGCATCTCTGCTGTCTTACCTATTGAGTGCAATATGCACTATGAGGGAGTGGAGTGGAAACTGCTGACTAGCAAGTGAACTCCGGAAAATGTTAGCTAACACAAAAAATGAACCTTATAGCCTAAATCTACTAAGACAGCCAGTAAACTGATAGAGCTTTAGAGCTAAGAGTCCTCCTTAAAACATATAGAGAGTTGTTGACATCAAAGCGCTGATGTTTTCGTGTCCATCTGCTGAAAGAAGGTGACAGGCATTGCAATTTCCGGCAGTATTCTTGGAAAGCCGTATTGAAGTTAAGTTTAAGTATCTTTGGAGTCCATTGTATTAAATGCAAATGTTATGTATTATTGTGAGCCTGGATGATCAGAGGACTGTACTGAACAATATGTGGGACAATATGTGGGACAATATGTGTATAGTGGATTTCCTGGGGAATCTATGGGAGGAGGTGACTGCAAATTCCCCACCCCTGGTTATGCAAAACCCCAGCCTTTTGAAGCTACACTCTGAGGAGGGGACCATTGTCTGCTGATTATCTGTTTGGGGAATCTGAAGATCAAAGGCACAACATGTAATAAAGGAAAGACTTGGGTGCTAGTTATGATCTCAGGCTATTACGAACTTATAACCACAGAAAAACCCTTAGGTGGGGTATGAAAGACTGACTCCTATCGGAGCCCTTGTTGGAGTTGGGATGATCTCTGGTAAGCTTATTAGTGTGCGTGTAGGTTCTTTTATCACTGTTAATATGTTTTCTCTGTAATGCTTTGGCCTTAAGAATAAATGTGCTTGCTTATAAAGAGCTATGTGGTAACATAACTTCTGGTAATTACAGCTGTGTATAGCCTTCAAAGAGAATGCAAAGTGCAGACAACGGCCTGGTTTGCTGGGAATATCACAGTGTAAGCAGGGAACTGTGCAGCTTGGAAAAACCCTGGTCAGGACAGAAAGGAGAGACGTGTCTCTTTACCCAGGAGAGGTGATGATTGAGAAGCTTGGAGTGGGACTACGGAGGGGCAGTACTTGTGCAGTTGTCTTGAACTATGACGGTAGGCTCTTACCACTCTCTCTAGGCTGATATTGAAGTAATTGACAGATAAGAACCTACTCTTGCCCAGTTTCTGCAAAAAATGTAACACCGGTTTGAACACTGGAGTTGTTCATGGTTCCCACTTTGAGGAATAGGGTGGCCAGCAGCATGGTGCAGTGCAGTAGAGGGAGCCAATTGACTGGGAAGGCTGACTCCCAGAATGCAGTAATGTGTTATAGTGAACTGGGCCAACATTATTTTCCAATATTAATGAAGATAGTGGTCCCCTGTGCAGCCACGAAAAACACCATCTATTATTTAGGACAAGTAGTTATTTCTTTCCTTAGGCACCTCTTCTGGCAAGCCTTGGGAGCTTGTAAACGCATCTCCCCCTCACAACTTGTGTATCTGAATCTTAATGCAGGGATTGAGGACGATCCAGCTATCGGAAAACCAGCCAGAGAGAATGGCAACTTTCCAGTGTAAATAATTACTGGGGTAGCTGACAATTGGCTTTTCATAAACCTTCTCCCAATAGTTCCCAACAGTTCATCAAGAAACAACAACAAATGTGGAAGAAAATAAGAATGGTCTGCCAGGTGATACAGAAAAGAAATCGTAGTTTATCAAATAGGACCAGTGATGTAATAAAATAGATGATGAGGAGGAACAAACTAGGGGACAGTGTGTAGGAATGTTGTCTAGTGGTTAAGGTGGGCACTAGGATTTGACATGCTCAAATACTATTTCTGTCTGTCACTGGCATTCTGTGTAACCTTTGGCAAGTTGTCTGAAAATTCTGCTTCTGATGAATGTGTAAAGGGGGTATCATGCCAAATCAGACATCAAGAATTATAACATTCAAAAATCAGTTGGAGAACACTTCAGCCTCCCTGGTCACTCAATTATAGACCTGAAAGTCTCAATATTACAACAACAAAACTTCAAAAACAGACTCCAACGAGAGACTGCTGAATTGGAATTAATTTGCAAACTGGATACCATTAAATTAGGCTTGAATAAAGACTGGGAGTGGATGGGTCATTACACAAAGTAAAACTATTTCCCCATGTTTATTTTTCCCCCCTACTGCTCCTCACACCTTCTTGGCAACTGCTGGAAATGGGCCATTTTGATTACCACTACAAAAAGTTTTTTTTTCCTCTCCTGCTGGTAATAGCTCACCTTAACAGATCACTCTTGTTATAGTGTGAATGGTAACACCCATTGTTTCGTGTGTGTGTGTGTATATATATATATACACACACTTCCTACTGTATTTTCCACTGCATGCATCCAATGAAGTGGGTTTTAGCCCACGAAAGCTTATGCTCAAATAAATTTGTTAGTCTCTAAGGTGTCACAAGTACTCCTGTTCTTTTTACAAACATTGACTAATCTCCAAGCTCTCCTGTAAGGTAAAGTGCTTTCAGATCCTTGGATGACATGCCAAGTTTACATGTATATTATTTCCAATAATTTTCAAGTTATTACACACACACACAATTTCAGAGAAACTGTGCACTCTAATTGTTTCCTCTGTTGTACTTGGGTGTTTATTACTTGTGTCTAATACACAAGTCCCTGGGTGGAGGTGTTCGGAAAGGGCAGCTGTATTTAGAATTGAAATCTAGCTGGAGGTTATGGGTAGCTGAAAGCTTTTCACTAAAGGCTCAAACTTTTACGCTTTTCAGGCAGAGTAGCAAACTCTTTAGCCCTCCTCTAGATATTAATAGTACCTTACCTCCTTGACGATCTTGATTAGGAAAGTCCTATTTTTAATCCTGTTGTCTAGCTCTTCATTAATGACTTACATATTGGCATAGAAAGTACGCTTATTAAGTTTGCGGATGATACCAAACTGGGAGGGATTGCAACTGCTTTGGAGGACAGGGTCATAATTCAAAACGATCTGGACAAATTGGAGAAATGGTCAGAGGTAAACAGGATGAAGTTTAACAAAGACAAATGCAAAGTGCTCCACTTAGGAAGGAAAAATCAGTTTCACGCATACGGAATGGGAAGAGACTGTCTAGCTAAATATGAGTCAACAGTGTGATGCTGTTGCAAAAAAAAGCAAATGTGATTCTGGGATGTATTAACAGGTGTGTTGTGAGCAAGACACGAGAAGTTATTCTTCCGCTCTACTCTGCTCTGGTTAGGCCTCAGCTGGAGTATTGTGTCCAGTTCTGGGCACTGTATTTCAAGAAAGACGTGGAGAAATTGGAGAGGGTCCAGAGAAGAGCAACAAGAATGATTAAAGGTCTTGAGAACATGACCTATGAAGGAAGGCTGAAAGAATTGGGTTTGTTTAGTTTGGAAAAGAGAAGACTGAGAGGGGACATGATAGCAGTTTTCAGGTATCTAAAAGGGTGTCATAAGGAGGAAGGAGAAAACTTGTTCACCTTAGCCTCTAAGGATAGAACAAGAAGCAATGGGCTTAAACTGCAGCAAGGGAGGTCTAGGTTGGACATTAGGAAAAAGTTCCTAACAGTCAGGGTGGTTAAACACTGGAATAAATTGCCTGGGGAGGTTGTGGAATCTCCATCTCTGGAGATATTTAAGAGTAGGTTAGATAAATGTCTACCAGGGATGGTCTAGACAGTATTTGGTCCCGCCATGCGGGCAGGGGACTGGAATCGATGACCTCTTGAGCTCCCTTCCAGTCCTAGAATCTATGAATCTATGAATCTTCCCCATGATATAGTAAAGATTTTTGTGATGGATGATAACTGTTTTTAATTGGTTAGCATGAGCTTGCATTTCATATAGCAACTTTTAGGCAAATGAGCCCCAAAAGAGCTTCCAAAATTAATTATTATGCCAGTGGCTCTCAAATTTTTTTACTGATGACCCCTTTCACATAGCAAGCCTCTCAGTGCGACCCCCCCCCTTATAAATTAAAAACATTTTTTTACATATTTAACACCATTATAAATGCTGGAGGCAAAGCGGGGTTTGGGGTGGAGGCTGACCGCTCGCGACCCCCCATGTAATAACCCCGCGACCCCCTGAGGGGTCCCGACCCCGTTTGAGAACCCCTGTATTATGCAAAGCGTGATTCTGCTTTGACTTCCTTCCCAAAACAATCCTGTTGATCCAGAGTGGGAAACACAAGATATATGTCAAAAAAGAATCATCATTCTTTCTTGATATACACCTTGTGATAAATAATACACACATGGACACAGAGAAATCCTTTTGGTCACCGCTGGAAGTGCCCATCTCTGGTGTAAAAAGTGGGAACTATTGGACAAATTCAATAGATAATGCAGTTTGTATAGACCGAAGTAAAATGAACTTCCTCTACTAAAACTGATCTGAAGTAAGGGTGGGTGGGTGGGTGGTTATTATGTTATTATGTTATTTATTGTGTGTGTATCTTTGTTTGGCAATGCTTTGTGGAGGGGGAGCTTTGTATCCCTCTATGGTACCTATATACCGGGGTGGGCAAACTATGGCCCGGGGGCCGCATCCGGCCCTTCAGATGTTTTAATTTAGCCCTTGAGCTCCTGCCGGGGAGCGTGGTCAGGGGCTTGCTCTATGTGGCTCCCGGAAGCAGCAGCACGTCCTCCCTCCGGCTCCTACGCGTAGGGGCAGGCAGGGGGCTCCGCATGCTGCCCCCGCCCCAAACGCCACCCCCGCAGCTCCCATTGGCCAGCAAATGGGGCCAATAGGAGCTCCAAGGGCAGCACCTGCGGATGGGGCAACGCACAGAGCCGCCTGGCCATGCCTCCGCGTAGGAGCCAGAGAGGGGACATGCCGCTGCTTCCGGGAACTGCTTGAGGGAAGCGCCGTTCGGAACCTGCACCCTAACCCCCTCCCGTGTCCCAACCCCTTGCCCCAGCCCTGATCCCTCCCCCACCCTCCGAACCCCTTGGTCCCACCTTCCTGCACCCCCGAGACCGCAACCCCAGCCAGAGCCCTCACCACCCCACCTGCACCCCTACCCCATCCCAGAGCCCCTTCCTGTACCCTGAACTCCTCATTTCTGGCCCCACCCCAGAGCCCACACCCTCAGCCGGAGCCCTCACCCCTCCTCATATTTCATGAGCATTCATGGCCCACCATACAATTTCCATACCTCAGGCCAAAAAGTTTGCCCACCCCTGCTATATACCCTCATATATCCTCCATTTCCTTTATCTTAGAGATATAGGAAGTCTGTGGTGGAGCAAGGAATTGAACTTGCAGCTCCCAGGTTAATTCCCTAAGCATGGATCCATCCTTCCTCTGTAAATAATTATAACTTGGCTTTCATAGTTCATGAATTGACAGTGGAAAAATTAGCTTGATCTTAACATTGGAAAGAGTTGACATGCTCCAGTCCTCCCATTCAAGTCAGTCCCAGTGCTGCTGTTAATCTCAATGGGAGCAAGAAGGAGCTCCTATTTATGTATGTGGTGGTGCTTCTAAAGGCAGTTTTCTTTCAGTGACAGAGTGGTAATTTAGCAGGGCTGTGGAGCTCAGTACATCTGACTTTTCACAAAGAATGGATAAAAGTGGTTTGTCATTCTACACAATTATGAAGGGTACCAAAGAGCAGGACACTCATTCTGTTCTGCAGTCACGTGCTTCTGTATAAAACTGAGGTTTGTACTCCTGTGGCTAGACACGCATAGTTCCCATTAATGTGAACTGGAGTTAGCACAAAAAGGAGAAAATACCCATTTTGAAGACTGTTCTGCTGTTTGACAATAAGATGTCTCAAAAGTATCTGGTATTGGTGCAAATCTTCTGAGGCTTGTCCACTTGTTTTATTGCAAGACTGTATTCTGAGACCGTTTCACTATGACTTGAGCTCTTCTGTTATGAGCTATGAAATTAGTAATCTCCATTATTTCCCATAAATGGAAAGGAATGTCTTCATTCCAGCCCAAGTTTAATTGTCGACTAGATCTGTTTTGAGAACTGCATGGAATACATTTCTTAATTTAGGTGGCAAATTCAGACATCTCTTTATACACATCGGGGAGGCGAATGGGAAGTTTGGGAGTTCAGTTAATTTCAAATACACGGTACACTTTTCCATGCTGGCTATTTATCTATTCCATAAAAAGAACGGGAGTACTTGTGGCACCTTAGAGACTAACAAATTTATTAGAGCATAAGCTTTCGTGGACTACAGCCCACTTCTTCGGATGCTATGTGTTCCAGGTACTCGGATCTAAATTATTTGGCTAGTAATGTGAGCTTTAGAGTTCTGATTCTGCTCACTAGTTGCAACTAACATTAAAAAAAAAAAATCAAGGTGTATTATTTTTACTTTCAGCTTTTGCTTTCTATTCGTTGTTTGCAATGAGTCATTGCAGTCTTGAAGTGGAAGTTTGTTTACTTACCATTCTTTGCTTGGCTTTACTTCCAGAGCTCAGTTCCTAATATTCTTCACAAAGAATAGAATTGAAGCATTTAAAAAAAAAAAAAAAAAAAGTATATGTGGGCTATTCCTTTGCTAACAATATGTATTGTATTCTAGCTCTTCTGTTAGCAAAAGTTATAGTTACATTTAAGTTGGTACTTCAATAGACTCATAACTCTCCGGAACATTCTCTTCTGGGGGCTGAAACTTTTCATGCCTGGTCTCATTTCAGAGGGGAATTTTCAGAAAGTTTGAGGGAAAATTCTCATCTTGTATTTTTGAATGATTAAAAAAATATACCTTTCCCCATGCCCTCACTCAAAAATACTATGTATGTGAACAGCCCTTATTGAGAAGTTAGACCTTCGCTTGGCTTGGCAAATGACTTACAAATCAAAGAATTAAGCTGAAAAACCATTTCTGAGCATGCTTAGTGGCCATCTTCTAAGGGTTAAGCAAAGCCTAGCGAAATCCCATTCCTTGGTGACTGCAGCACACAGGGTTACAGTCAGGCTGGTCCCACAGGCTACTGTTGGGGTGATGTGCTGGAGATTTGCAGGAGAGAGGTTAAACACGCTCAGCATATTATAACAAAATTGCATTTGTCTCTGTTGCTGCTGTCTTAGTCTGTTTCTGTATCAGATATGCTCACCGTGAGCTCACTAGTTGCACTGCTAGTGTGAACCCCACGCTACTGCTTCTGCAGCAGTTTTCCTTTGCCCTCTCTGAAAACTGCTTCTTACAGGCCGTTGGGTATTCTTTTCCCTCCCCTCTCTCTCTCTCTCCAAAATTTGGCTTACTGCTTTTTGTCTTTTTGCACCAGGCTTTTTGAGTGGAATTAGAGCTTTTATTTAGCAACCACAGTCTCTCCAAGTGCTTCCTCATTGGCTGTTGCTTGTAGGGGCACTTTAGAGGGCTGTTGTTGCTGCTCCCTAGCCCCACATGCAGTACTGACCTAGTAACCCCTCCCCCACTTGTCAGCATCTGGGGAATTTTCCAAGTAGGACGACTGGGCTTTAGCAGTCTTTGCCAGCCAGTCTGCCTGCTTGCTATTTCTGGAGCCATCGTTATTTAGGCTTTCCAGGACAACCTCTCAGACAAACAAAAGGGGCAGAAATGTTCACAGCACCCCGGGACTCATCAGCTTACCTAAGTGTCCAAGTGGGGGCGGGCTCGCATCGTTACTTCCATCACATGCATCAACTTTCTGGGGCTGCATATAGTCAGAAACACAGCCTCTTCCTGCAGATCCACTGGAATACCACTAGAGAAAGCAACAAAAGCATCATGGCTGCTTTCTTGAACGACCGGTGCAGAATGAAAGCAGGAGCTCTGAAGACAGAGGATTCGGTCATGTCTAGAGAAATAAGAGAGCACAGTCAGAGCTGCACATCTTCAAGGGAAGACTAACTGGCCAAGCGCTAGTAGCAGAATGGGAACTCAGAAAATCTTTTAGAGTACGTCTACACTACGCGCCGAATCGGTGGGTAGCGATCGATCTATCGGGGATCGATTTATCGCGTGTAGTGTAGACGCGATAAATCAATCCCCGATCGCTCTCCCGTCAACTGCTGAACTCCAGCTTGGCGAGAGGTGGAAGCAAAGTCGACGGGGGAGTGGCAGCTGTCGATCCCGCGCCGCAAGGACGCAAAGTAAGTGATTCTAAGTCGATCTAAGATACGTCGACTTCAGCTACGCTATTCTCGTAGCTGAAGTTGCGTATCTTAGATCGATTCTCCACCCCAGTGTAGACCAGGCCTTAGAGTAGTGTTGGAGGATGCATGCAGGAGGTGCTGGGAGAGAGGGGTAGGAGTGGGGTTGGGGCGCGCTTGGGGAAGGGAGCGGAATCGTGTCCGGGGCCACCAGCCCCGCTGATCAGCTCCTTCCCTTCCCTCCCAGTGCCTCCTGCACACCGCAGAACAGCTGTTCCCCAGCATGCAGGAGGGAGGGGGAAGAGGTGCGCTCAGGGGAGGGGCGGAAAGAGGCAGGGGTGGACGGGGGCGGGAAGAGGAAGGGTGGGGCCTGGGGCTGTGTGTGTGTGTGTGGGGGGTGGGAATCCACAAAAAAATTTAAATCAAAATGGGTGTCCTTGGGTTGCTAAAGTTTGAGAACTGCTGTTTGAGGAACATGTTTCAGATGGCTCCTTCCCCAAGTTAACATTCTCATCCAGGCCTAATAGGACAGATTCAGGTTTTTGCTCTCGGCACTGGTTTAGATTTGCGGATTCTGAGGCCGCTGTTATCCTCTAGTCTGCCTTCCTGTATAAGGCAGGCTAGAGAACTTCCCCCAAATAATTCTTTTTGAAACCACAAGTGTGGAATGTGGCTGCCTTCTTGTTACCCTGGATGATCTTTCAGGAATGCGCCTTTACTTCATTCCCTTTGATAAGAAAAATGGGCAGAAAATTCAGCGGGGACCAACCATCAGTCATTCTGAAGACTCTCCACTGGCTGCAGAGACTCTAGATTCCCCTAGTCAAAGTAGATGCTGGTATGCAGTTTAGTCCATGAGTAATCCCAGTTACCGTAGTACTCCTTCACCAACGGTCCTCTCTCTCAACTAGAAACTCACCACCTACAATGTGAATAGCTGTACTTTAAGAGATCCATCTACTACTGAGATATGCTGGATTTCGGCTAAACTCCAGAAAAACCACCGCTTAAATTCACAAAGCAGCTTGGAAGTCTTGGTGCTCATAGTGCTCCTACAAAGACTTTCACTTCCTCATTCTGTTGAGTCTGTTGGGATGAATGATTTATCAAGGGGCCCCACAGCCTGGGGTGTGTGTGATGATGGTGGTGTTTTATGTAGTTAGTACAAATCTCGGTACATATTTTGCTCCCAGTTACATTCAGTTAAACTTTTTTTTTTTTTATGGCTGTCAGTTAATCGCAGGTAACTCGTGATTAACTCAAAAAAATTAATTGTGATTAAAAACATTAATCGTGATCAATCGTACTTGTAACAATAGAATACCAATTGAAATTTATTAAATATTTTGGATGTCTTTCTACATTTTCAATATTGATTTCAATTACAACTCAGAATACAAAGTGCACAATGCTCACTTTATATTATTTTTTATTACAAATATATGCACCGTAGACAAGATAAACAAAGGAAATGGTACTTTTCAGTTCACCTCATAAAGTACTGTAGTGCAATCACTTTATCGTGAAAATGTAATTTACAAATGCAGATTTTTTTGGTTACATAATACACTCAAAAACAAAACAGTATTAAATTTTAGAGCCTACAAGTCCACTCAGTCCTACTTCTTATTCTGTCAATTGCTAAGACAAACAAGGTTGTTTACATTGATGGGAGATACTACTGCCTGCTTCTTATTACAATGTCACCTGAAAGTGAGAACAGGCGTTCACGTGGCACTTTTGTAGCCAGCGTTACAAGGTATTTACATGCCAAATATGCTAAACATTCGTATGCCCCTTCATGCTGCAGCCACCATTCCAGAGGACATGCTTCCATGCTGATGATGCTCTTTAGAAAAATAATGCGTCAATTAAATTTGTGACCGTACTCCTTGGGGGGAGAATTGTATGTCTCCTGCTCTGTTTTACCCGCATTCTGCATATATTTCATGTTATAGCAGTCTCGAATGATGACTCAGCACATGTTGTTCGTTTTAAGAACACTTTCGCAGCAGATTTGACAAAACGTAAAGAAGGTACCGATGTGAGATTTCTAAAAATAACTACAGCACTCGACCCAAGATTTAAGAATCTGAAGTGCCGTCCAAAATCTGAGAGGGACGAGGTGTGGAGCGTGCTTTTAGAAGTCTTAAAAGAGCAACACTCCGATGCAGAAACTACAGAACCCAACCCCAAAAAGAAAATCAACCTTCTGTTGGTGGCATCTGACTCAGATGATGAAAATGAACATGCGTCCATCTGCTCTGCTTTGGATCGTTATCGAGCAGAACCCGTCATCAGCATGGACACATGTCCTCTGGAATGGTGATTGAAGCATGAAGGGACATACGAATCTTTAGTGCATCTGGCACGTAAATATCTTGTAGCTGGCATCAGGGCCGGTGCAAGGATATTTTGCGCCCTAAGCGAAACTTCCACCTTGCATGCCTCCTCCCCCCAATAAATCACATACGTTATACACAGTCACAGAGTAACATGTTATAATTTAGAATTTATGTTTCCGCGCTTTAAGTTTAGCAAATTTAGAAACAAGTTCCTCCAAGTCAATGCTGTGAGCAATGTCATGTTCCAGGGTCGCCCAGAGGATTCAGGGAGCCTGGGGCAAAGCAATTTCAGGGGCCCCTTCCATAAAAAAATGTTGCAATACTATAGTAACATGTATTTGGAAATGTAAAAAATAACTAGTGAAATACATTCAAAAATTAATTTGTAATAATTTGAAAATACACTAAATACATTATTTAAAAACATTAAAAGTTGTAATGATATGTATACATTTGCAATTACATAATGGGCTGTTGCTGGGTGATGGTGATGGTTGGTACCAATGGGCTGTTGCTGCCTGGGGGTGGTACTGCTGTTGCCCAGGGCTGGGTGGGGAGCTGGGCTCTGGGTTTGGGGGTGCCCGGCTCACAGGGGCTGGACTCAGGGATGTGGGGCGATGGGATCAGGGGGGTGTCCGGCTCAGAGGGGGTGGGCTCGGAGCTGGGGGTCAGGGCTGTGGGGAGGATGGGGTCGGGGGGTTTCTGGCTCAGAGGGGTTGGGCTGTGGGGGGGGATGGGGTCGGGGGGTTTCCGGCTCAGAGGGTCAGGGGTGTGGGGGATGGGGTCGGGGAGGTGCCAGCCCCTTACCATGCCGCTTACCATGCCGCTTACCCCCTCTCCCAGGAGCCTCCGACATACTCGTGGGGCAGGGGGAGCTTTTGACATACTGGTGGGGGCCCCTGCGGGGCCTGGGGCAAATTGTCCCACTTCCCCCCCCCCAAGCAGCCCTGAACTCAGATACAGGGCATGACAGAGGCTGGAGCAGGGAGAGGGGGGCACTGGGGCAGCTCAGCTCTGCAGGCTGCCGTCCTCTCCAGCCACCCATGCACAAGGGGAGCAGGAGCAGGGACCAGCCAAGGACCAAGGGGGCAGGAGCACAGGCGCCTGAGGCCGAGCTGTGGGGAAGCATTTACCTTGCCCAAGGCACGGGCATCGGGGTCCTCTTTCTTCCTCCGCTCCACCAGACCACTGCCTGAGGCTCTTTTTTTCTCCGTGCCCCCCGCTGGGGCTGACCGTGGAGGCTGAGCCAGGAGGCAGCTGCCCCTTTCCTCCAGAAGCCCTGCTGTCACGCCCGTCGCCGGGCTTGTGCCACGTGCGCTAAGCAGAAGCTCTGCCCAGCCGCCGGCGCCCCCGCCGGCAATGAGAAGAATCACATGAGATGGAGCGGCCACTGCGCTGGGAGGGAGGGGGGGGGTCTGAGCTGCCGGCAGGCAGCCATGGGGTTCCCCTGGGTCAGCGCGCCGCCGGCAGCCCGAATTCCTGGGCTGCCGCCGGTGGCGCGCTGACCCAGGGAACCCCTGGGCTGCCTGCCGGCAGCTCAGACCCCCTCTCCCTCGCAGCGCAGCGGCCACTGGAACGCTTTTAAAAAAAAAAATTGGGGGCGCTGCTTTTTGGCGCCCCCAAATCTTGGCGCCCTAGGCAACCGCCTAGTTGGCCTAAATGGTAGCACCGGCCCTGGCTGGCATTGCAACAGTGCCATGTGAACGCCTGTTCTCACTTTCAGGTGACATTGTAAACAAGAATTAGGCAGCATTATCTCCTGCAAATTGTAACCAACCTTGTTTGTCTGAGCGATTGGGTGACCAACAAGTATGACTGAGTGGACTTGAAGGCTCTAAAGTTTTACATTGTTTTATTTTTGAATGCAGTTATTTGTAAGTTTAACTTTCATGGTAAAGAGATTGCACTACAGTACTTGTATGAGGTGAATTGAAAAATATTTTTGTTTTTTACAGTGCAAATACTTGTAATAATAAATATAAAGTGAGCAATGTACAGTTTATATTCTTTGTTGTGATTGAAATTAATATATTTGAAAATGTAGTAAACATCCAAACATATTTAAAATAAATGGTATTCTATTGTTGCTTAACAGCAAAAAAGAAAAATTAAATCTTACAGTTGACTTTCACCTGGGTGTGTGTTTTTACTTTATTCACACCTCTCCTAGTCTGTCTCATTTCCTTCCTTCTTTGGGAGGATGTTTGTTCCCTACTTGATACTTTCTAGCAGTAACTCGCCAGAGTAGCAGATCCCTGTGTCTGCAAAAAGTAAAATTAGTTTCTTTCTTTGTCATTTTGGTTTTTCATAGTACGGATTTCACTGCTCTGGGCAGCCCCACCCTGTGCTAATATGTTATATCTGCCAACACAAGTATATTTAACAGGGTTGTGTTTGGAAGAGAGAGATTTGAGTTCACATTTTTTGCCTTTGGGGCTGCATGTATGTGTATTTCACTGACCTGTTACCCAGCCATTACTTGTTGGTTTTGGTGATATTTCCTGGCGCTCATATAGGCAGTACCGTGTGTGTGTGTGTGTGTGTGTGTGTGTGTGTGTGTGTGTGTGTGTGTGTGTGTGTGTGAGAGAGAGAGAGAGCTGGCAATGCATGGGGGAGGGAGTGGGTGGTATTCAGAAACCTTGGTAGCTACCTCTGATCATTGAGAGCAGGCGGGATACCCAACAGTAATTGGGGAGAACAGCAGATCATTATTATGAAAAACCAAAATTGCAGTTAAGGGAACTGGTTTTACTTTAAAACTTTTTATTTTATTTTAATTTGGCCTAAACTCGAGTGTCCCCTTGTGAGAGCTGACGCAGAATTTGGGATAATTCATTTCTTTGTATATTTGTGGTGATATTAACTAACTTGGCACTGTACTGTGATTCACATGGCTCTTATTTCTTTTGACTGTGCTGGCAGAAAACTTTAAAGAGACAGTTGAGCTGACACTGCATTCAGTGTGGAGATGCCGCTCTTGAAAACAATCACTTTGGGAGATCTCGCTTCATAGCTATGATATAACTGTCTCTCAGCATCTATCTCCTCTGAGGGTGCCTTTGTTTTAAACAACTGGATTGAAGACGCTGTTAAAAAAATGCATGGATGGTGCCTGAAGAGCTGTCCTCTGAGGGTATTTATGGCTAAAAGGAGGCGGGGAACTGGGGGATGGTCAGGGTTGCCACTGCTTTCAAGGACCACTTCAGAAGTTTGAGTGGGTCAGTGTCCAGACAATGATGAAAAATAGGTTAGAGTAATGGGTCACTCTCCATTTATGGTGTAGTTAAGACTAATCTGACATCTTTATCCATCACTGTCTGCTGTTTTCAACTTTCTCCTCTTTGGCCGTGTCTGTGCTTGGCTTTTGTTTCTTAAAATATCCCAACTTTTTTGCTAGTGCCAGTGTGTTAGTGGAAATATTAGACTATGGCACTTTATTTTGTTCTGATCCCTTTGTTGTCTAGATCTGCTTTGAACTAGGTGGTTAAATGATGGTAGCTGGAGCTCCTACCATTGCTTGCATGGGTGGAGCTGCACCTCAGCTGGAGACAATGGGACATGCTGAGAAACACAAGTGTGGTGTAGATACAGTCCTTTGCTTCATTTTCTTTAGCAATCCTGCAACTTGGAATCCGCTACGGGGTTGGACCTTGAGCATTAGTAGTCTCATGTTACTGGCTGCAATGCTTCCAGGAACGCTAGTAGGTGATCATGAAGCTCGACCGGTCTGGAGATTAAGCTAACAACAACGGTAGATCTTTCCCCTGTGCCCTCTGTCTAAGGCAATATGCAGCCCTCATTTGGTGACAGATGGTCTCCAATGAAGGAGAAATCCCTGATTATAAGGCAGCCAGAGTTTGTGCAAAAAAACCCAACACACTGTGCCCAGCTGTCACCCAGGGTTTTCTAAACCAAACGCCCTCTGGCAAACTTACTTCCCTGGTGTAATTCCAGTATGTACTAGAGATTAAATATTTTCTAGATATTAATTTAAATGGTCAATGGAATGTGCTGTCATTCCATAATTCTATCATGTAATGACACTGGCGGACTAATCCCAATTGGGAGGCAGGTGAAATTAGGACATTGCCTTAACCTCTGGTGAGGGGAGCAAGAAAGAACTTGGGAACATGAGATTATAGGGGCACTAGATGTAAAAGCTTGTGTGGAAAGATGGGGATGGGGGAATGTTTGTAAATACAATATTCTATGGTGAAAACCCCAAATACCTTTATCATGTGGAATCTTGGAACTAAAATGAAAAGAGAAATTGGATGTTTTTTTTTTTTTTTTTTAAACAATACTCTTACTAGGAATGTAGCTACAGTCTTTATAATTGAATATTTCAGGCTTTTAACAGAAGACAAGCACCAGAGATTCCTCCCCCCCACCACCCGTTTGTATGATGGTAGCACCTGGAGCGTTACTGCTAGATGCAGTACACGTGCACATTTTAAACTCTTTAGGACAGGGATTGTCTGTATCTGAATAGGCAAGACAGACAAAGGGTGAGAGAAGGGAGGCATTATTCCTGTTTTACAGATGGGGAATTGAGGCACACGGAGAGCAAAATGACTTGCCTGAGGAGTTTATCATGCAGGAAGTCTGTTGAAGAACCACAAATTAAACCCAGCTCTCCTGAGTCCGTCTGTTGCTTTAACCACAAGATCATCCTTTTTAGTCCTGTTGTAAAATTGTTATCCAAAAAGGAAGCAGTCTGGCTATCCGAAGTTGCGGGCATGTGCTGATAGGGCAAACAGATGTCCCATTGGAACCTGGTGGCTCCATTATGTTTCCTAGCTCCATATAGCCATTGGGGCAAAAATGGAAGAGAAGAATCTAGAAATACATGGTGGTGGTTTTTGTTATTTTTGGCAGGGGATAACTTTTGCACAGCATCCCTGGGATAGTAAGTACTCTTTCATCATCATCACCCTTTGCAAACTCTAATCTTCAGAACGCTCCTGTGAGATTGGGAAGTACGGCCCCTATTGAACAGATGGAGAAACGGAGGCACAGGGAGGCGAAGTGACGTTCCCAAGATGTCAGAGGTGAGTCAGTGACAGGGCTGGGCCTAGAACTTGTAACTTTTTGGAGGTTTATTTTTGAATATTACATTCTAGTTTTTCCTTTGAAATACAGCATGTTTTCGGTAGGGGTTGCCTCATTCCATAGGGACTCCGCAGTAAAATTGAGAAGAGGAAAAGTGATGCAGCTTCATGACTAATTGTATTTGAGCTACCGCATGTATTGGTATTGTATAGTTTGGGGTGGCTGAATTTACCAACCCTCTGAGCTGCATACAACAATCTTCAGTAGTTTGAGAGCCGGGGCATGCCTGCCAGGGCTTGGGGCTTCAGCCTTGCTCCTGCTGAAGCCCCGAGCCCTGGCAGGCAGGGCACATGGGGTTGAAGCCCCAAGACCCACCTCTCCTCTGAGCAGAAGACAAGCCCCTAGCCCCACCACCCTGCCATAGGGCAGAAGCCCTGAGCTCTCCCACCCCACCAGTCTGATAGGTGGAGAATGAGGGGAGGGTCTGCGAGCCACACTTTAACTGTAAAGTTATGCGGCTCGCAAGCTGCGGTTTGGCCGTCCCTGGTATAGGCAGTGGAGCTTACATAAATGATTCTGTGCTTTTCAATACATCATCGGGGTATTTTTTGTCTTCTTCCCAGATCTGTTACACTTGCTGCGTTTATATGCATGCTTTAGGATCTTCATCATAGCTTTCAGCTTCTTGGAGGCACTGTGTGCGTGTGTACAGATGTCCCTGATTGATCAGTTCTCAGCTGATGGTTGATAGCTCAGAGAGCGGATGCAAGCTAGCATATTCATTCTATGATAAAAATATAACATAGTCATACGGTAAAGGTCATTGATGGTGTTGAATGTTAGTACAGTGCAAGCCTGTATTTTTCTAAAGGTTTCACAGATATCGGGATATTGTTGGGGAGGAGTGGGTTTTTTAAAAATAAGTGGGAGAAACAGTGCCTGGTGTACACTCTCAGGAGGCAGTCCTTGGTTAGCCAGGAGTTGGATAAAATAGCCGTTGTTCCATATTTAATGGCTGCAATTTTTGTTTGCATATGTTCCAAAGCCACATGTGTGTAGTCTGTGTGTGTGATAGCTTAAAATACCCCTGTATTCACTCTCTTTGCTTGGTTTAAGTATTCTGCGGGATTCGGAAAATAAATCTACAGAATTTTATTTCTCCTCTTTAGGATTACTCTAACCTAGATTTACTATTAAAGCCTAAGGTACCTCCTTGATCCTGTACCTGTAGGAGGGATTTCTTGCTGTAGAAGATGATTTGGAATGTTTGCTAGGAAAAGACTTCTCAGCAGTGAGGTGGATTGCGATTTGCATCCCAGTGAATTGCAAAATGAATCATCATGCGGCTAGTGGAGTCGGGTTTAAGATCGACCTCCAAACCATTTTCTGTTGAACAGGTGCATGACTATGTGTAAGTGTGTGTTTGGGGTAGGAAGGGGGTGTTTCCTGCTGAGGCCTTGAACAGGGTAAGATATGTAATTGACCTGTTTACTGGTAGCTTTCATATCTGTCCAGGGCTTAGTTGTTTAGCCAAATGATACCTGATTCCTTCCTATTACACTCCACTTTAAACAGCAGTTGTGGTGTCATGAGTGAGTGCAGGGAAGCATTTTGTATTCTCTTCTTGTGAATATAGTTCATGTTTATAAGCTGTTGGTTGCCATGTTAAGGCTGCCTTTAAAAGTTTTACTGTTTGCCCTCCCAGCTCCATTAAAGCCCCTCTGACCACAGTTCATTGATTGTTGTTAGAGCACTGACTACAGTCTGCCTCTGATCCTTCATTAAAAGGGGGATTGTGTTGTCTGTCCGCAGAGCAGCTGCTGCTAATACTGTACACTTGTGATTTGCAGCAAGCCCTCTGACACAAGGAGGAATGTTGATTTGAGCGTCATGTGTTCCCTCTGCTCTGATGGGATTGCTGTGACATCTTTGCTTGCTTCTTCCGGATTTTACTGATCGGAATTGAGTGTCCAACTTTTTTGACGAGAGTAAGATCCCTCCCAGGTGTGTGTTCAGTACTTTGGTAGCACTTCAAGCTGTATGGTAGCTGTTTGACCAGCTTGTCTTAGGCTTGATTAAGCTCCATGTAGTTCCAGATATTGTCACAAACCTTGTGATTATGAGGCTCGGAAATTATCCCAGTGAATTTTGCTTGATTAGAATGTGATCTTGGATTGCTGCAAAAAAATAAGTTCTATATGGTCTGTGTAGGGGGTAGTACCCCAATATGTCTGGCATCCTTAATTTCAAAATTACAGATGCAGAATATGTGGCTGGCTGTGCTCCAAGCATGCACAAACATTTTAAAAAGCAAGCTGATGATTATTTGTATTTTAGTACCACCTAGAGTTCTCAGATGAGTTCAGGATTCCATTTTGCTGGATGCTGTAGATGCACATAGTAACAGTTCGCCTTGCCTCAAAGAATTTACACTCGAAATAGACAAAGTCCTAGGGAAAGAGAAAGGAAAGTAGTATTGACCTCTTTTTACAGATGAGGAATTGAGATACGGAGGGACTAAGGGACATACTTAGGGACCCACAGGAAGTCTGTTGTGGAGCCAGGAATTAAACTTAAATTTCCGGAGTCCTAGACCAGTATCTTAATTGCAAGTCCTAACCTCCGTTCCTTCAAATCTTTATTCAAAATCAATTTCCTGGATGATGCCTCCAGGCAACTGTCATCTGATAACAGCTAGATAGATGGCTGGTCAGGACTTCTGATGTTTTGGGGTTTTCTTCCCCCCAATAAGTTACAAATAAATTTGAAACCGTCTAGCTGTGCGTAGGTGTGGTCAATGAAGATGCATTTTCTTGTTACCACTTCCTTTGTCCTGCCTCTAGTACAGGGGTCGGCAGCCTTTCAGAAGCAGTGTGTGGAGTCTTCATTTATTCGCTCTAATTTAAGGTTTCGTGGGCCAGTCATACATTTTAATGTTTTTAGAAGGTCTCTTTCTAGAAGTCTATAATATATAACTAAACTATCGTTGTACGTAAAGAAAATAAGGTTTTTTTAAATGTTTAAGAAGCTTCATTTAAAATTTAAATTAAAATGCAGAACCCCCTGGACTGGTGGCCAGGACCCGGGCAGTGTGAGTCCCAATGAAAATCAGCTCGTGTGCCGCCTTCGGCATGCGTGCCAAAGGTTGTCTACCCCGCTCTAGCAAAACCCACTCATTGCATCTTGTCTTAATAAAATTGTAAACTCCCTGGGGCAGAAGTCATTTTTACTGTGCACTTGCATTGTGCTCAGTACAACGGGGTCCTAAATCTAACTGGGGTCAGGGGTCTAGATGCTACCAAAATATGCACATATAACTTAAGCACCTGGATGAATTAATATTCAGAATTGAGGAAGAGAAGACCTAAACTGCATTCTGGAGAGAGGGATTTTTAGTGCCAAAATCCTCCAATTGGATGCTCTGCTAACACACTGGCTATGGGGTTATACTGCTGAAAAGGATCTGGGGATTATAGTAGATTACAAATTGAATATGAGTCAACAATGTGATGCAGTTGCGAAAAAGGCTAATATTCTTCTGGGGTGAATTAACAGGAGTATCGTGTATAAGACACGGAAGGTAATTGTCCCACTCTTTTCAGTAGTGGTGAGGCCTCAGCTGGAGTATTGGGTCCAATTTTGGGCACCACATTTTAGGAAAATTGTGGATAAATTGGAGAGAGTCCAGAGGAGAGCAAACGATAAAAGGTCAGGTTTTCTAAACCTATGAGGAAAGGTTTAAAAACACCTAGACTTATTTAGTCTGGAAAAATAAGAAGACTGAAGGGGGATCTGATGTATCTCCAAGCATGTTAAGGGCTGTTATAGAGAGGAATGTGATCAGCTGTTCTCCATGTACACTGAAGGTAGGATACAAAGTAATAGGTTTAATCTGCAGCAAGGAAGATTTAGGTTAGATATTAAGAAACACTTTCTAACTCTAAAGGCAGTTAAGCTCTGGAATAGGCTTCCAGGGGCGGTTGTGGAATCCCCATCATTGGAGGTGTTTAAGAACAGGTTAGACCAGCTCTGTCAAGGGTAGTTTAGGTTTACTTAGTCCTGCCTCAGGGCAGGGGACTGGACTTTATGACCTCCTGAGGTCCCTTCCAGCCCTACATTTCTGTGATTCCATGACCTACACATAATGCACTTGGCAGGCTCATGGCAGGGTAGTTCTGTGCCTGTCTTCCATGATTGTTTATATATTTTTGTGTTACTTGCTTTTAAAGAGGCCGGGGATGTTTGGCAAGGGGATGCTCAGGGTTAAGTGAATAGAGGAGGACCGAGGAAAAGAGCTAAAGTGTGGGAAGCAGAATGGGCAGGGAGGGTGAGAGCTGGAGGGTTGCAGTGTTAGGGGAGGGGTTGGATGAAGTGGGACCACAATGACGAGGCATCAGGTATGGAGTGGGGTGTATCCAGAGCCCAGGCTTCCAACTGGAGTGATGTTGGGAGGCCACAAAGGCTCCTCCCTGCAGCCGCTGCTCCTCCCCACGTGAGGGAGAGAGGAGGGAAAGCTGTACCTCTGGTCTGGTGCCACAACTGGCTATTTGAGTCTAGGGCTTGGGGGGGCTGTTTCCCTGCTCCAGCTGATGCTGGCTGCTTTGGGAAAGGGGCTGTATATAATGATAAATGTGGTACAAAATATCCATAAAGGATGCTGAATTTCTTCTTTTGCAATTACAGTATATACTGGGTACAAATTTATGATTCCATTTTCAGCTGTGAACCCATCTCTGATAGTGTCTTGCTAGAATGAGCAAAGCACTATAGGTAGGTGCTATGGGAGACAACCCTGTACTAGCAGAGGGAGGAACTGGATGGCATAATAGGTCTTTCCCCTCTTTCTCATTCTTGAGTCTCTGGTCACATGTGCGTGGTTGGAGGAAATGGCATTGAAAACCCAGAGAGTCCTTTGTTTTAACTCTCCAACTTGACTCCAGCTCCAACAAAGCAAATCCCCCAAGCCATGAAGGGGGGTTTGTGCAGAAATACAGCTTATTGTCAGCTGTGGTGTTCAGACCCTGGGGAAATCGTGGCCATTGTTTAAGCTATTATTTCTCAATAAATGCTTTGTATTTTCTCATGTGATGCCTTAAAAATCTGGTTCTGTGCTTTTAAAGATATCCCAGCATGAGCCACAAATGAGAGCGTTTGTGGAGGAAACTTTCCAGCAGTTTAAGAATTGTTGTGAGTTTATTTTTGCTTTGTTGTTTAAGTGCTTTTATTTGTCAGTAAGGAATTATCATGTTTGGTTCTGGCTTCCTTTATCAGCAGGCTCAGAGCCCAATCCTGCTCCCAGTGACGCCTCAGTGAGTCTTTTGCTCATGTCCTCACTGGGATCATGATTGAGTCCTGTGAAAATACCATGGAAAGGACAACTGGGGAATCTGTGTTAGGCTGGGTCTGGCATCACTGCAGAGGCATTGCAGTCATCTTCTGGGGAGTTTGGGAACCACTCTTGGGGGAGCCTCTCCTGCCAGGCATGCAGATCAGCATTAGTGGGTTTGGAAGGGAGCAAAGTCTAATCTTCCCCCCTTGCTGTGAATTGAGGCCATTCTGAGTGATTACAAAGATGTGGGAGGGTCGGGGAAGGACTCATACCATGTCCCGGAGGATCCTTGGCTTCCCCAGAGAAAGAAATACAGTGGTGAATCTGAGCTGTCAAAATACGTACACAGAGGAGAAATTAACTATTATAGCCAATATCTGCAATCCTTCATTCTTAGTAGTAGCGCTGATGGGCAGGTATGTCTCCTAGGCCTGTTCTCACCTCCAAAAGCAGTTCAGCTGCCGTTTGAAAGATGACCAGAGTCAGTGGCTCAGATGCACTCCTCAAACTACTGTCTGCGTAGGATGGGTCTCATTAGGGTTAAGAAGGAAGGAATTCCTTCAAAGCTCCTTTTCTCTTTCTGACCTACTCTTGTAATCAGGGCCGTGGAGGTAAGGGCAATCAATAAGATCTGTAAACCCTTTGGAGCAGGAACTCTCTACAGCACCCAACAGAGTGAGGTCCAGGTTCACACTTGCCCTCTAGATGCTTTCACACATTCTAAGGCCAGATGGGACCATTGTGATCATCTAGTCTGACCTGCTGTGTAACATTAGGGTTACCATTTTTTAAAATAACAAAAAGAGGAAACTCCAAGGGGCCCTGCCCCCGCCCGAACTCCGCCCCTTTCCCAAAGTCCCCACCCCAACTCCGCCCCCCTCTCCTGAACGCTCCGCCCCCCTGCTCCTCCCCCTCCCCTGCTTCCCGCGAACATTTGATTCGTGGGAAGCCTGAAACAAGGAGGCAGGCAGCAGGTAAGCTGGGGCGCGAGGAGGCGCGGCCCAGTCCGGCCCCCTGGCCGAGCGGCTCGGGCCCTGGGGCGCTAGCCCCAGTTCCAGCTGAGCGTGTGAGCCCTGGCCCACCCCGGCCCTGGCGGTTCCAGCTCGGCGCCGGCCCCGGTTCCGGCGGAGCGCGCCGTCCCTGGTGGCTCTGGCCCGGCTTGGCTCGGGCACTGGCCCTGGTCCCGGCCGAGTGCGCGGGCTCTGGTGGCTCCAGCTCGGCTCGGGCCCCAGGGCACGGGCTTGGGCCCCAGGGCACCGGCCGAGCGGCTCCGGCCCCGGCGACTGCAGCTTGGATCGGGCACCAGCCCGTCTGGCACCGGCCCCAGCACCACCGCCGGCCGAGCACTGCCGGCCCCAGCGGCTCCGGCTCCGGCCCCAGCGCGGATCCAAGCCCCACGACCCCTCCCTATTTTCCCGGACATGTCCGGCTTTTTGGAATTTCCCCCCGGACGGGGATTTGACGACCAAAAAGCCGGACGTGTCCGGGAAAATCCGGACGTATGGTAACCCTATGTAACATAGGCTAGAGAACTTCCCCACAATAATTCCTAGAGCATGCTACTGTGCTTTAAATATTTAATAGTAATCATGCTGTGTAGGATGTAAGCTGATCACTGTAGAGGTCAGGAAAGAATCCTCCTTCACCCCGACATTGTGTGGTAGGCTGGGTGTGTTGTGGGGGAATTCCTCTTCCGGGGAAGCGTCAGGTATCAGTTACTGCTAGGGAGGCCATTAGATTTGCTGGGCCAGCTCTCTGTTCTGATGTGGCACATCCTTTTTTTCTATCCCTAGGTTTATTGTGGGTGTGTTTCTCAGAAGAGCTTGGTTCCTTTTATTCATAGCTTCTAAGGCAAGAAGGAACCACTGTGATGATCTGGTCTGACTTCCAAAGTCAATGGGAAGTGAGTATAGCGTGGCCTGCTTTTTCAGAGTTTTGAGCAGCTGAAGCTCCCATTGACTTATGAGATCTTAACACCTGTTTAAATATCTAAATGGAAGCTGTTGGGTGCTCAGCTGTTCTGAAAAAAAATCTCTTGATGCCTATTCTTATTCTATAACTCACTACCCTTCCTTGCACAGGAACAATAGTGTTGTTTATTTCCAGCCTGGCCCTGAATATGCAACATGGTATCTTCTGTTTTCATATAGTAAGCACTGAGATTTTGGCTGTCCAGATACTCTTGCCTGTCTCTGCCACCCACGCTCAGCAGAGAAACGTTCGTTAATGGCTAGGAGAGAAGGGTTTACTCCTGGAGTGTGCGCTTGTTTTGGACAATGCAAGTGTCAACACCTGCCACTTGCTTCTTTGGCTTTGTTCCCTGTTGCTGTCTCATAACAGACCCGCCATTTAAAATAATAATTTCTACTGTGGGCAAGCCTGAAAATATACATTGTCACTTGAACTAGCTCTTTTAAGATGTATTCCTTTAGAACTCTGTCATTTCAAGGACAGAGCTGATAGTGGGGAGGGAGCAATGCCTAGTGAGTGGCTGGACATGATAATGATGGGTTCAGTTTTGCCAACCCCAAATGTTCAAAAATCAGGAGTCAGGCTCACCAAAAATTATGCGATTTGGCTTTGAAATCATGACATTACGTAAAAATAACAGATTTGGCTTTCTTTATATTTGCCTTCTGCTTTTTGAGCCTTTAGGGTGCACTGGCTTCACATTTTGAAGCTTTCTCCACAGCCACAAGGGCTAGAAACTTACTTTTGCTTTAAGAATGAAGGCTGAAATCATCACCAAGGCTAAGATTTTGTCATGGTTATTTTTAGTAAATGTCACAGACAGGTCACGGGCAATAAACAAAAATTCACAGAAGCCCGTGACCTGCTGCGGCTCGATGGTTTCCCCCACCACCGTGGTGGCTGGGAGCTGTGGGGTTCCCCCTCTGCCTGCAGCAGTTGGAAGCTTCAGGGGGGCCCCTCTCTGCCCACGATGTCTGGGAGCTTCAGAGTGACCATATTTCCCAAAGAGAAAACGGGACACCCCCAGCCGCTTGCCCGAGGTGTCCCCTCCTGGCAAGGCTGTCGCCTGTCACTGGAACCCTGAGGAGGGCCCCCTTAGGAGTCTGTCGCCTGTTATTGGAACCTTGCAGGGGGCCCACTGTCGCCTGTCACTAGAACCCTGCCAGGGCCCCACTGGCTGCCAGCTCCAGAGACCCTCAACCCATGTGGCTGAAGCAGTGACTGTCACAGAGGTATCTGGAAGTCACAGATTCTGTGACTTCCGTGACCTCTGCGACATAAACGTAGCCTTAATCATCACACATCCACTTGACTCCAGGAGCTGTGGCTTTAAGGAAAACAATAGTTATCATGAGACTCCTGAAAGTTGGCGGCAACTGTTCACAATATAGGAACCTGGTTAGAGCAGGGCCTGGAGGTTGGGGTTTTTCTGGACTCTGTTCTCAGTTTTACCACTGATTCAGTAAGTCACTTATGTCCTTTGTGCCTCGGTTTCCTGACAGAAACATGAGTATAGCTTGGTCTGCTTTTTCAAAGAGCTGAGCAGCTGAGCTCCCATTGACTTAATAGGGGTATGGAGTTGTCAGGCACTACTGCAAATTGGTCCAAATAATGCCTGTCTCATAACAGTATGATGAGGTTTGTTTAATGTTCGTATAGTGCTATGAGATCCTTGCATGAAAGGCACTTAGAGATGCCTTGTGAGTGTGTTTTCAAGCACCAATCCAAATTAGAACTACTCCTCCTCTTCTAGATGAGAGTTAAGGTGACATGGAAGGAAAAAGAATGCTAACTTAAGCACTTTTAGCCGCTCATACAGTGGGTGACTGCACATGTGGCTGAAAGTTGTCTTGTCTTTTAATCCAAAGAGAATTGGTATAGTATTATTTTTAATGGTAAAGAGGAGTCACCCTCTGGGTTCTTTTCTCCCCTGGTGTCTACTATATGGATAAACGTACAGCATGTAAGGGAAAAGGAGAGAGAATTAACCCTTCAGTAACCACATTTGGGCATACCTTGAAGCTTAGGTTGGTACAGTTTCAGATTTTCTGGAGCCTTGCAGAACTTGTACACACCCTGTGCAGTATCCATAATCTTAATCTGAAAACAGTTTCCCTCCTCTACTTTGTGTTGCTGGGACTCTGCAGTTTATATCTGTGTGGTTGTATTTGTCATGGTGCAGGTGCCTGGGGTGCTGGACAAATGCTTTTTTTATTATTTGTATCTAAATCCATTTGAGGATAAAAATACAGAATATAAACCCTTTAAACAGAATGATACCAAGTCATTTCTGCTCCTTTTTGCTTGCCTGGTTTCTCATAGTGCAGATCCGGTTTGCTCTACACATTCATTGTAGTATGAAGTCTCTCACAAGGGGCAGTCAGAGAAGACCGAGCTGAACTAACCATTTTCACTCACATGAACACAGAGCCTTTAAAGGCAACAAGCCCCTATTTTTAGCTGGGACAATTCGAAAGGCTCTGCGTGCTTGTGCGTAACCGCTCATGATGATGGGAGGTGTGTTTATTATCATATTGTCGGTCTGTGTGTTAAATGTGATCTTTTAGAATTGAAGCATCAAAGTGGAGCCACCAGGAGGTTGTCAGGTTACTCCTTATGAGTGAAAATTTTGATTATATGACGCGTTTGGTGCAATAGCCCAGGACTGGACGCAGTGAGGTCCCTTCCTATAGTTAAGCCCCATTGTTATCAGTTTAAACCGATTTTTTAACCGAAAAATTACAAACAAATAGTAGTCATTTTTTTTCTGATTTTTCACCCTACTTTTGAATCATTCAAATATATAAAAATAACTTGTTTTATTAGGAAAATACAATAGATTGCATGAGATGTATGTATTATGATAATACATTAGCCTGTGTGTATATGCAAAGCTGCCTGTTGAAGTAAGGCTATGTATTAGTCTAGAAGATGCACACAGTAAACAAACAGGTACGCAGGCAAGCTCTGAAGTGCGTGTACTCTGAACGTACTGATGAATCTCACGCCCACCATGTACATCTTTCAAGCTGTTAGCAGATAATGCTTTAAAAATTTGACATGCTAAAATGGGAAGAAAACGAAAATGTGTATCATAATACATTTCAGAACACAGAAGTATTCGGAAGTTTAAAAACAAACAGGAGAAAAGGATGAGGTTCAGTGTATGTGCTGCAAATGGTGTGGCCAATTATTAAATGTAAATATTTATAGGGTAATAGTTCTAAGTCTGTAAACTGTTTATTCAAATGAAAAGTTTTATTTGGGGATTAGAGATATATTATTTTCTTAAACTCTGAGGTGGCAATGTGTTCTGTTTTAGTTCTGCAGCAAACCACATTGATGAACAGAATTCAAAGCATTAATCTAATGAATCCCCATTTTTTTCCCTCCACCAAAATAAACCCTGATTATTACCCCGGAAAAATTAATAGTTTTTTGCACTGATTTTCACCTGTTTTTGTTGTGGTAATAAACACTGATAAATTCCTGGAAAAAATAAAATAAAAACGAAGGGCCATACCTATAGTCCATATCATGTGGTCCATTTTCACGCATTTGGTTTACAAAATCTATTGGTTTTAGTAAAATAATTTTACTGATTTGAAGTTGTACCATCCAAGGAGAAACGGTCTCCTCCTTTGAATTGCTAATATAATAATTGCTTTTTCAAAATCGATAGCACGTGATTCTATGCAGCAATTCTTGAACTGTGCTTTTTGTGTGTGGGCAGGTAGTGGTTTCTTGGGGCCCTATACTGCAGTGTGTTCTGTACAGTATTGCAGACCCCAATGCCCCCTATAGAGCTAAAGATTGCATGATAGAGGCCTTAGGTTCTACAGTAGAACCTGAGAGTTACACTTCAGGAAGGGAGGTTGTTTGTAACTGTGAAACGTGTGTAACTTGAACAAAACATTATGGTTCTTTCAAAAGTTTACAACTGAACATTGACTTGTACAGCACTGAAACTTTACTATGCAGAAGAAAAATGCTGCTTTCCCTTTATTTTTTTTAGTAGTTTGTTTAACACAGTACTATGTTGTATTTGCTTTTTTCCCATTTTTATTTGGTCTGTGCTGCTGCCTGATTGCACGCTAATGGTTCCAAATGAGGGGTGCGGTTGACTGGCCAGTTCATAACTCTGGTATTCATAACTCAGATGCCCTGAGGTTCTACTGCAGTAGGAAACAGCCTTGTCATTGAAGTCCACTAAAATATCAGAGATGATAAAAGGTGGGCAAGGTGGACCTCTTAACAAGTCCAAGTTAGGATCAAAGATCAAAAGCCTGCATAAACTGATAGGCGCACGAGTAGTGGCTTTAGCATCAAGCATGTCAAAACAATTGTAAAAAGTGAGGAGTTGACTGAGTTTTCAGAAATACCCATCAGCATGACAAGTTTCTGATGGAATGAAGAAGGATTTGGTTTTTATTTTAACAACCTGCTAATCAGATCAAGCGAGGTTCTTGCATGACCAAGTAGCTTTATTTATTATGATACTTGAGAGTGTATTTGTAAAGTACTGTCTCTAAATAATTAATCTGCAGTTGTCAAAATAAGTGAGCCAAGTGCACTTTTTGATGCATTGTCTTTGCTTTTCTAATTTTGCTGGTTCACTAGCTGGCTAATTCACAAAATTCAGCCATTCGCAAAGGGGCCTCCCATTCATTAGTACTAATTAGCAAGGTTCTGCTCTATGAATATTCCTGAATATGCTCTTTCAGACTATACAAAGTATTAAGAACTTCACCCATGTAATGAGTGTGTTTACAGCTATACGGTTAATTAGCTGCATCTTTCTTCTTATATCTCTGTTCTTGGGAATGGTGGTTTTGGTGTCTGGCTTCTTCTGGTGATTAGAATGAGCCCCCTTGAAGACTTATTCATAAACTAATGCCAGTGGCATGTTGTCAGAAGGATTTTAGGCCTTTGTTTTAATCATAGGTTCTCTTGTGTGTGCGCCCTGCTGACTAAACCACTAAGATGGAACATGGGGGCATGTTTTGAGGTCTTCCACTAGTCCCACACTTGATTCCCACTGACAAAAGCCTAACTTCATGGATTCTCAATTTGGTGGTCCTGAATAGGTCCTCTTTTAAAAAATAAATACATAAAAAAAAATTCTGCCATAAGAATGGCACTCGTATCATTGATACCCCCTTAGCCTCTACTGAAATTAATAAACAATTAAAAAACAAAAGAACCTTACTCTAAGCAGAGTTCTGACCCCAAAAAGAGACTCCATGAAGTCCACAAGGGACACTGCTGTTTATAGTGGTTTTACATGGAAGAAACTCAGATGCTATGGTGATGAATGACATTATGATACCCTGATGTAGATAGACAAGTGGTTCTCAACCAGGGGTACATGTATCCCTGGGCATACACAGAGGTTTTCCAGGAGGTATGTCAACTCATCTAGTTATTTCCCTAGTTTTATAATCTCTACATAAAAAGCACTAGCGAAGTCAGTACAAACTAAAATTTCATATTGACAATGACTTGTTTATACTGCTCTCTATATACCATACACTGAAATGTAAGTACAATATTTATATTTCAATTGATTATTTTATAATTATATGGTAAAAATGAGAAAGTAAACAATTTTTTAGTAATAATGTGCTGTGATGCTTTTGTATTTTTATGTCTGATTTTTGTAAGCAAGTAGTTTTTAAGTGAGCTGAAACTTGGGGCACGCAAGACAAATCAGACTCCTGAAAGGGGTAAAGTAGTCTGGAAAGGATGAGAGCCACTGAATTCTGTACTGGGCTATCTTGATTATCACTTCAAAAAATTTTTTTTCTCTTACTTAATTGGCCTCTCAGAGTAAGACAACTCCCACCTTTTCATGCTCTCTGTATGTGTGTGTGTATATATATCTCCTCAATATATGTTCCATTCTATGCATCCGAAGAAGTGGGCTGTAGCCCACGAAAGCTTATGCTCAAATAAATTTGTTAGTCTCTAAGGTGCCACAAGTACTCCTGTTCTTTTCAATATAGTTTGTTCAGAAATTTTTTTAACGTGGACTTGTGATATGAAAAAGCACTGCCTTATGTCATACATGATGCAGTTTGGCAAATCCTAGGGTATAGCCTACTTCTTTAAAATATATCTGTTGGGGTGGAAAAAGTAATACGATATCGACGCCCCTCCCACCTGTCAGCCATTGGAGGATTGTTCTCTAAGGTACATGTGCTTTGTCCCCAGTTTTAAATTTTCAGTACCATTCCAAATCCTCTTAATTTTGTCATTTTCTTATAATTTGCATTTAGATTAGCTGTCCGGGGGAGAATGAGCTAGATGGCTAAAGTCTTATTTGGCTGTACCGGAAAGCTGCAGTGCTTACATAAAAATCATTTGCTCTGTTGTTGATAAACATGAAAGGTGTCCATTTCAGTTAATTTTCCAGTGAGGAGTCCTTATCATAAACACATAATAATTCTACAGAAGTAAAATCCCCCCTCAACCTTGTTGCTGTAAGGACAGGTTGTGATTGGAGTGGGACAGATTGTGAAGAGTAATTCTGTAGTCAGTTATCTTGCTGGATGGTCGGGAATTATTTAATGCTCTGCTTATGCGATGTTTCTGTTAATTCAGAGGAGATTTAATGTCTCCTTGAAGGATAATTTGTCTATGCACGGTACATATTAACATGCACATCTATAAAACGGTAGTAACAAACATCTTCGGGGGGGATTTTCCAAAGTGCTCAGTGTTGGCCTGATGTTGACTTCAGTGGGAGCAGGGTTAGACCAACGCTAATTGCTTTGGAAAGTCCTACCCTAAAAATGAACTTTGATGGTATAGAACCGCTCTCCTGTTTTAGTTTGGGGTGGTTTGTCTGTCAAACACTCCAACATCGTTCGCCCTTCTCACATCCACTGCCTGCCACCAAATATGCAAAATCCCTTCATCAGTGAGCTGGTGCCATTCTGCTGACTGGTTACTGATCCAGGCTACAGTGGGCCACCCCATGGTACTGAGCTGCGTGGGGCTTTCTGTGCTGAAAGCAGCGGAAGCTTTGGGGTAGCATAGGTTCAGATCCACCAGCTGAACCTCCGTGTGTGTCAAAACGGGAGAGAGAGGTGGAGCTGCTTCTGGAGACTCCAGGATGATTTGAACTAGATCTTGTGATGGGAAAAGTAGGTGGGTGAATGAGGTGCATTTAGAGTGGAGCATGCATGTTAAGAGGGAGCAGGAAAAAAAATAATTGGTTTGACTGCATTCTCTCTCCAGTGGCAAGGACAATAGAGGGTGACCTTTTTTAAATTGAAAAAAACGGAATGCTTTATAAGGCAAAATGGCAGTTTTCACAGGGTCACATTAAAATATCATGTGCGTGTTCTAATGGTCGGTCCACGCTTTAGAAGGTGCTAAAATGTTTCTAAAGCTTCTGGTACAGTAATGCCAAGAAATTTTAAATAATAACTGGGGCTGTCAAGCGATTAAAAAAATTAATCGTGATTAATTGCACTGTTAATAATAAAATAGAAATTATTTAAATATTTTTGGATATTTTCTACATTTTCAAATATATTGATTTCAGTTACAACACAGAATACAACGTGTACAGTGCTCACTTTACATTATTATTTTCGTTACAAATATTTGCACTGTAAAAAACAAAATAAATAGTATTTTTCAATTCACCTAATACAAGTACTTTAGTGCAATCTCTTTATCATGAAAGTTGAACTTACAAATGTAGAATTATGTACAAAAAATAACTGCACTCAAAAATAAAACAATGTAAAACTTTGAAGCCTACAAGTCCACCCAGTCCTATTTCTTGTTCAGCCAATCACTCAGACAAACAAGTGTGTTTACATTTGCAGAAGATAAATGCTGGCTGCTTCTTGTTTACAATGTCACCTGAAAGTAAGAACAGGCATTCGCATGGCACTGTTGTAGCTGGCGTTGCAAGATATTTATGTGCCAGATGCAGTAAAGATTCATATGTCCCTTCATGCTTCAACCACCATTTTGGAGGACATGCATCCAGGCTGATGATGGGTTCTTCTCGATAACGATCCAAAGGGGTGTGGGTGGATGCACATTCATTTTCATTATCTGAGTCAGATGCCACCAGCAGAAGGTTGATTTGCTTTTTTGGTAGTTCGAATTCTGTAGTTTCCTCATCGGAGTGTTGCTCTTTTAACTCTTCTGAAAGCATGCTCCACACCTCGTCCCTTTCAGATTTTGGAAGGCACTTCAGATTCTTAAAGCTTGGGTCAAGTGCTGTAGCTATCTTTAGAAATGTCACATTGGTACCTTCTTTGCGTTTTGTCAAATCTGCAGTAAAAATGTTCTTAAAACGAACAACTTGTGCTGGGTCATCATCCGAGACAGCTATAACATGAAATATATTGCAGAATGCAGGTAGAACAGAGCAGAAGACATACAATTTTCCCTAAGGAGTTCAGTCAAAAATTTTATTAATACATTTTTTTAACAAGCATCATCAGCATGGTGGCATGTCCTCTGGAATGGTGGCCAATGCATGAAGGGGCATATGAATGTTTAGCATATCTGACACGTAAATACCTTGCAATGCCGGCTACAAAAGAGCCATGCGAACGCCTGTTCTCACTTTCAGGTGACATAAACCAGAAGCAGGCAGCATTATCTCCTGTAGATGTAAACAAACTGGTTTGTCTGAATGACTGGCTGAACAAGAAGTAGGACCTGAGTGGACTTGTAGACTCTAAAGTTTCACATTGTTTTGTTTTTGAGTGCAGTTATGTAACAAAAAAAATCTACATTTATAAGTTGCACTTTCATGATAAAGAGATTGTGCCTCAGTACTTGTATGAGGTGAATTGAAAAACTCTTTATCATTTTTACAGTGCAAATATTTGTAATAAAAATAAGAGATCATTGTACACTTTGTATTCTGTGTTGTAATTGAAATAAATATATTTGAAAATGTAGAAAAATATCCAAAATATTTAATACATTTCAATCGGTATTCTATTGTTTAACAATGCAATTACAAGTGCAATTAATCACAATTAATTTTTTTGAGTTAATTGCGTGAGTTAACTGCAATTAATTGACAGCCCTAATAATAACCACAGGCAGGCCTAGATGGGCCAGCCAAGCTGGAGAACTGTTCTAGTGAGTTTGAAATCGTTAACTAGTTAGTTTAGGCATGTAGAATTTGGGAGGATACTCTAGTATGTAAAATATAGGCGCTAACACAGCAGAAGAGTATGGGAGGTGTACTAGTTCACAGTGACCATTGCACAATTTGGTTTATTGTAATACTCCTTGCAGGTGACTCCCTGGGGGTCATGTGGGATGGTGAATTTTAAAGTGGAGGGAGATCATTAAAAAAGCTGAAGAACCAAGTAAACTTTGCAACTGGAGTCTGTCTGCAGGTCAGTTAAACACATTGGGTGAAAAACACCGAGGTTCTGTGTAAAAATGGAATATTAAAATGGGCAAGGTGTTTTTTAGGGTTTTTAAAACCTTTTTAAAAAGTAAAAATCCTGTCTAAACGTAAATCTGAACTGTGCCTGTTTGTATGCTCTATCCCTTTCCCCTAACCTTTGTCTGTATTGTCTATTTAGATTGTAAGCTTTCTGGGGTAGGGTCCTTTTCTTATTCTATGTGCCATGCCTAGCACAGTGGGGTAATATTCTCAGTTGGCCCCTAGGGCAGTACCATAATAAATATGATTAATAATAAAACAGAAAGGGGTGAAGAGATTATCTGAAGAACAAATGACGCAGATTTGGACAAATGGTAACTCCCATCAAGTGCCATCATAATCAACAGGTCTATTTCTGGGGACTGCTTGATACCATATTTGCTGACTTGAGTGACTATAATAAGTCAATACAGTTGGATTCCATTCCTCCTTAGACTTCATCAGTAGAACTTGTTAAGTTCCAGTCTGACAATTGCATAACTCAGTGTGTACGGACAGGTTTCAATGAGGGTATAATTTGATTTATTATTGCTGGAGATGTATGAAATGGGACCTAGTTTGGCTTTTGGAATCCAAGCTGGGTTTGCAGGGCTGGCAAATGAGCGCAGAACCTCAGGACGCCATGTTTAGAGTCACTTTTCAGAGCAGAACAACCTAATTCGAAGCAAGGATGTTACATGTATGTGAATTTAGGCCACCAAGGGATGGGTGTGCAAGAGATGGATCAATTAAAGAGAATGAAGTTGTGAGGAAGTGTTGGACATTGTTCATCAGTGTTTACTGTAGAGCAGGATGAGGAAATACCTATATCAAAAGAACTTCTAATGAGATCACTCTCTGGGTTATTATACAGGCCCATCATTGTGGTATCTGAATACACAGAGAGGTAGATTGGGATGGAATACGAGTACATGCTTCCAGGGGAGTCTGTGATCTTAATGCAGTGCCTTAGACTGTTCGGCCACCCCTTAAAGGTGAACTGTGAGCTGTTTCTTAAATCACCCAAATTGCTTTGTAAGATCCCTAAAAAGGACACTACCCTCCCCCCCCAAATAAATAAATAAAAAAAACAAGCATGTGCACATAGTTTCAGTGATGATGAGAAAGGAGAGAAAAAGAGTTGGTGCTTAGAATATTAAGCCTTGTGTGCTGCACATTTCCCAATTTCCCTGTCGGAGTGCCTGCCATTAGAAGTACTGTAACCAGAGTTTGAAACAACAAGTTGCCTTCTAAGCATTCATCTACATCGTTTCAGTTCATGGTTCCTGCACTATCATCTTGGCGGAGAAACCAGGAATTTGCTGCCTCTTATGGGGCCAGTTTCCCCCAAATATGCCTAATAGTACATCTTTTAAAAAGCCATGAACTTGTTTACTTTTTAGCAAACTCCATCCCCCTGAGCCCTCCATTTGAAGTCATTCAAAGGAAGCAGTGAATCAACCTCAAACGCTCGAATCGAATTACCAGGACTGGATGGTATTGACCTATGGGTGACTGAAGACACTATGTGTGAGGTAACCATGATACTGACTAGGATGTGCAACGTATCCTTGCATCCAGCAATTGTTCTTGAAGACTGGAAAGCTGTTGGTGTGTGGTGCTTATCTCCCAAAAGGAGCAGAGGAATATCTGGAATCCCTTAGACTTGTTAGCTTCACCTTCAGTTCAGAGGAGAAACGAAGTCGAAGGGTAGATTAGTACAACACTTAGATAAGCATAATCTGATAAGGTCGAACCAGCACAACTTCTGCAAGGGGAAATGTTAATAAAATAGTGAAGGTTATGTAGTGGGCATAACACTCTGGGAGTTCCAGAAAGATTTTGATAAGGCCCCCTCTACCTTCCCCCCTGGGCTGTGGCCTTAGTTATATAAGCTTAGTTGGATCCGGCCTGCTTGATACTTTGATGTGAGAACACCAGTTTCTGCAACAGTGGCGTGGGTGGTTCAGTAGGTGGCTCTCTTCCCAGTCAGAGAGTCGGTGTTGAGCTCATGCCCCAGCATGAGATTAGAGGACACTGTACTGCTGGAGGAGGAGTCTTATGGATGATTTGCAAAGTTGAGGTCTTGACCACTTGTGCTCATTAAAAGACCCTGTGGAACTTACTTGTCACAAGAGTAGAGTTGTTACCCTGACCAAATTCCCATTTGAGTAATTGCTTTTGGCTTCCCTAAATTTCTCCTGGGTATGGTAGTCTTCAGTTTCCCAAAACAGCATGGGAGGTAAGGAGAGGGGTACACTGAAAAACAGCTACGGTCTTCTGCCCCAGAGGTGGCAGGAGTGACTCGTGTGTGTGTGTGGACTTTGGGATCCTCCAGGATGAAAAGATCTTAAGTAAGTGAACATTATTGGAGACTGTTAAGGAAAATATGCCAAGGGGCAAAGTCCTAGTGTGGATTAAAAATGGCTTATGGTAGGAAACTGTGACATAAATATCTCAAAGTGGTTAGAAAAGCAGTAATGGGGCTCTCCAGAGAGGTCTGCATTGGGGCCAGTATTTAAATATGAAGGATTTGGAAGCAGAGAACAAGTAGGTAACATTTGCCTGTGACACTAATTTGCCTCAATTAGTAAAATGTATAGAGGGCGGTGAGTCAAATCTTTCTAGATGGATTCTAGTTCAGTGGGAGAAATTGGGTAGTGCAATGGCAGATGAGATTTCAGTTTGGATGAACGTACATAATGATAAGATGTAATCATAGGAATGTAGGACTGGAAGGAATCTTGGTAGGTCATCTAGTCCAGTCCCCTGCACTGAGGCGGGACTAAGTATCATCTAGACCATCCCTGACAGGTGTCTGCCTACTCTTTTCTTAAAACCCTCCAATGATGGAGATACAGCTTTTTGTATGTTATCAGCTCTGGACTTGCATAAACCTCAGAGGGAAAAGACCCTGGAAATGGTTGTATGAAGCCTGAGAGAACCTCCTTGCTTGTATGTAAGTGAGTATCTTCCACCACAATCTGACTGTAGAAGGCACTGAAGTGTTGTGATTATGAAATGTGTTTATTTTGTGGAATTGTTTTGCCATCACTTGGCAGGATAATTGACTTCTAATTAGAAAAAAATGTAGCTGAATGTTTGCATTTTTAGGTTATACAGTCCTCTTCAAAAGGCAAAGCTCTTATTTAAGCAGTGACTGCTCTGACAAGGACAGGATGCTAATGCTCCATTAGGCCTGTATTGACGCAGTATTGTAACAGCTGTTGTTGTTTAAACAACTTGTGTCTCCCTCCCCCACACCTCTTCCTGCTGCTGTTGAGAAACAAAGCAGACCCCAGCAAGATAAGTGGGAATCAGCACAATTATATCTATAAACAATTAAAAACTAAACCAAAATGCTCATGTCTGAAAAGGCTACGTTTTTATGCACCAACCTCAAAAGATACTCTGTATCTTCAGGGTATGGCCAGGCCTGCTATATTTCACCTGGATTGGGGCTTAGGGCTTGTCTGCATGGCGAGTTAGTGTGTGGCAAGCCAGGGTGTGAATCTGCACCATACTTGCCAGGCATTATCTGGCCATGTGGACCCTGCTACTGCACACTAAAAGAATTCCATAGTGCAGCTTGATGGACTATATATCCAGAGTCTACGTGGCATACTATTGCACTGTGGAGTCGTACCCTGGCTTTCAAGATAAACAAGACCTTAGTTCTCAGGCTAGTGGGTGGCAGGGAAATTTTCAAGCCCTGGTTAAAAATCCTGAACATGATGACAAAAAGAGCTGAATAAAGCTCAGTCCTAGGCATTTAGTGACCCCAGACCTAATTTTATTTCTCATTTACAAATAAAAAATGCTGTCTTTTCTCGCTACCATGACTACAAACTCTCATCCTGGGATCTGAAAGTTAAGCTGGGTTCTTTTTACTTTGTACACCCTCATCAGAAGTAAAGATCCTACAAGTGGAACTTGCTCTGTATCATTTGCATTACAGAAGTCCCCAGAGGTACCAATCTAGGTCAGGCCCCCATTGTCACGAAGAATGGACAAATATAAAATACTTCCTGTCCAAAAGAGCTTGCAGTCTAAAAAGGGACAAGATGTGAAAGCTGAGTGTAGAACTCAGTAGGGGCAGAGGGGAGGAAGAAAGAAGACAAGGATGACAGCGTTAGGAACACAAGGTTGCCTGCGTTAGCAAAGTACGGGAGTTGTAGGTGGGTTTAGTAAGTGTTAAAATGAGATCTTGCTGCTGCATAAGTCGGAGTAGGATCTAACTGGTTCATCGGTAGCTATGTTGTCTCTGTTGCTGAGGGGGGTTGCTGGGGAGGGGAACATAGCAAAAATGTATTTGTCAGTAAAGTAAGCAGTTGGGGCTCCGAATTTATAACGAGAGCAGATGTGTTTTGAATAGGATGGTGCTATTTGACACCGTTGGTTTTCCATGCTAACTTTGATGTGCAATTCCCAGGGGTATGATTAAATGTTTGGGTGTGTGAGAGAATTCATGGAAGTCTCTGTAGGATTTAGTTTGGAGAATAAAATGAAGTGTCCTCTGAATTCAGACCTTGACTATGCTGGTGATTTCAGGTATTGGAGGCTAGACACTGGAGTAGCTACATCAGTGCAAATGCCTAATGTAGGCAGGCAAAGCTGCTATAAGGCACGGTTTGCACCAGTTTCAAGCAGGGGTAAGCCTAACTGGGAGAATTATGGTTTATTGAGGATCAAAGGGGTAGCCGTGTTAGTCTGGATCTGTAAAAGCAGCAAAGAGTCCTGTGGCACCTTATAGACTAACAAACGTATAGGAGCATGAGCTTTCGTGGGTGAATACCCACTTCTTCGGATGCATAACATAACACTAACATGCGTCCGAAGAAGTGGGTATTCACCCATGAAAGCTCATGATCCTATACGTTTGTTAGTCTATAAGGTGCCACAGGACTCTTTGCTGGTTTATTGAGGGTTACCCTGGTGCAGCTGCAGCTGGGGCAAATCCCCAGTGTAGGCATAGTCTTAGGAAATTTATTCAGATACATCAAACCTGACCAGGTAACCAGACTCTCAAAAAGTCCTGTGTTGCTTATGGTGGATTTCGCTATATGATGATGGCTCTTTAGAATTTTATTACAGCAATATCTTGCTATTAAGTATTTATCCATTGGTGAAAATGTAACAAGGAGTCAGTGTGCAGCCTAGTGGCTAAAACCAGGAATTTTGAGGGTTCAAATTCTGTCCTTGCAGCTGTGTGATGTCAGGCTAGGTTCTTGACGTTGTACGGAGACCGTCCTGGTGGAAAATGCAGCTGTCTAGCTGCATGTCCAATGATGGCTAGAGCTGAAAAAGGACTTGTATCTATGAAAGGAAAGATAAAGGGTCCTGAAATCTCATGTTTCATGATAAAAACTAGTCATACAGAGATCTGGAATTAATTCACCCTCACATACTGCATTCCATAGTTAGGTACAGGAAAGTCTTTGTCTTCCTGTGGAACATCTGGTTTTGGCCACCGCTGGAGAAGAGATACTGTACTGAGAGATAAAAGGTCTGATTTGGAAGGCAATTCCTATGATATGTGGCATCTGAAGTGAGTTTAACCTGGGTGGGTAAAATGCATCTCTGTGGTGAAACAAATCAACTGAAGAATGTAAAGGATCCACTTCCTCCCTCTTCCTCCCCTCCCCTCATATGCTTTCAGAAGGCTAGATTTGAAGCGGAAAAGTTGGATCTCCCAGAATCCAATTTGCATCTCGTCACGCTCCAGTGTAAAGCATCGATTTGACAATTAAGCTTGTTTTGATTTATATAAGCTAGTCTGAGTTTCTGCTTATCCCCACGGCGGCGCTATGGGGGGAAAAGTTAAGGCTGTTTGGGTGACCGTAACCATGCATTTGCACACTTTTCAGATCTTTTAGGGGTCTGTGGTAAAGTATTCGGCCTGTTCACCTGGACTTCCAAGGCTTTCTGATATTTAACTGAAGTGGTAGATTCTTTCAAACTTCACTCTAGGTTAATCAATTCTTTTTTGCCTTGGGAATTCAAAGCTAGATGGGTAGCTGGGACTGGGGGAGGTGGGAAGAGAGGGAACAATTCCATACTGGTCCCCGGTAGAGGACTATTTGGTGTATTGTATCTTCTGTCTCTGACATCTGTGCTTCAATATTCATCTCAAGAATTCTGTATTTCTTAACTTTTAAAAAATGAAAAATGCATTTAAGTTACACTTTTCAAGTCACGATTTGAAAAAGAAAATGGGACAAAAGTTGGCTGCCAGCGATTGAACAGCTGGGCTTTGCTTAATAGGCCTAAATTAGAAGGATTGTACATCTGCCTTGAACACAGAATTTACAGTCTCCAAAAACTGCTGAAAAGGAAGCGAAGGCTGAATGGAAAAGCTTTCTAAAAATTCCACTTGAGATCCCAGATCATGAACAAAATATATTCCGTATGAATGTAAGGAGAAATATCAACATAACAAAATAATGTCGTCTTCTACCTATCTGCCAAGACCCAAGTTAAGGTTCTGAATGGGTTTCCCCCATCTTGGGATGATGGAGGCATTATGACACCCCAAATGCCTGTAGCCGTGAAATGAGTGCAAAATGCTTGTGTGCCATGTGTACTCTTCAGGATTGTTGGTTGTGGGTAAGGGTAGTGATTTTGTAGGTATGTTAACATACTTTGTGGGAAACCTGAGTTGATGGCTGAGCTCCTCTTGTGAAGCTGATTTTAGCTGCGCTAATGGATTTTTATTCTCTCTAACTTTTATTATTCAAAACAGTTGATTTTTGTGACGACTTCATTGATGCATGAAAGACGCTACAGCAGTTGCTGGAAGGGGGTGATACGTGAACAAGCAAAGAGCAGCATAAATTACAGCGTGTGAAGAATTTCTCCCAAAGCATTAAAGCGTAGTGACCCAATCACGCTTTGATTTCTAAACCCCTAAACATCCCCTTCTTTGCAAGGCCTCTCCCACCCCATCTTTAACATAGTCTCAGCTTTTGTCTACACACAAAAGCTGAACCACTTGAACAGTAGTGGTACAGTTAAAGCAGTACAATCCCCCCCCTATTGTGATGCAGTTCTTCTGCCATAAAGTTGCTTATACCAGTATAGCTTCTTCCCATACTGGAAAGAGAATAAGGGATACTGTAAGGCACCTTTTTAATTAATACAGTTGTGTCCACAATTATTGTACCGCTATAATTATTTCAGTGTTTAAAAAAAAATAATGACACCCCAGCATAGCGAGATGGTACAAAATCCGTATATTGACAAGGTCTAAGGCAGGCCTGCACAACATGCGGCCCGCGTGGGCTCACTGTGCGGCCCGCGGGGGGTGAGTAGGCAAGTGGCGGGTGAGGGAGGGGGCTGAGTAGGCGAGTGGGCCGGCAGTGGCAGGGAGTGAGTAGGCGAGCCGGGGTGGGGGCTGAGGAGGCAAGCGGGCGGGCAGTGGCGGGGGGTAAGTAGGCGAGCCGAAGGAGATGGGGGGCTCAGGAGGCTAGCGGGATGGCAGTGGTGGGGGGTGAGTAGGCAAGCTGGGGGAGGAGGGCTGAAGAGGCGAGCGGCGAATCGGTGGCTGACCTATTCTACTGATCTGGTCTGGCTCCCATCCCCTCTCCAAGGGTTGCAGCTGTCTGGAGGTGCCTGCCTTCCATGCCTACGTCATTCAGTCAACAGGGCAACTGATTACAAAGTGGGGGGGAAGATCTTATTCTACTTCTAGCAAAAAGACATTTTTCTTTTACCTTTATGCTACCTTAGGGGCCCGCTATAACCTATTACCGAGGTTCAATACTGCTGTTTCGGTGGGGCGGTGCTGGGGAAGGAGGGTTTGTTTCCGCGGGGCAGGTGGCACTGGGGGGGGGGGGTGTTTCCGTGGGGCGGGCGGCGCTGGGGGAGGAGGTGTTGTGTTTCGGGGGGGGCTAGGTGGCGCTGGGGGGGGGAGTTTCGGCCCTCAGCTGTTTTCTTTGGAGTAATATGGCCCTCGCCGCTTTACGAGTTGTGCAGGCCTGGTCTAAGGTAACATCTAAATATAAAAGTGTGGCTCACTTCATGGCATTGTTTACTTCCTTAGCATGTAAGCAGCCAGAGTTCATTTCTGTCAAGTCCTAGGCCTGCAGGAACTGGGAGGTCTGCCAGAGGGTGCGTCCTCAGCACCTGGCAGTGGAGAGAAGAGAGCTGAAGCTTTTTGGTTTATTTCCACAGGGATTCTTCTGACCTGAGCCAAAAGCAGGGTTGGTGGGAGTCCTGTCAAGCCCTCCTGCGAAAAGTTACCAAGATCCAGTATTTGGAGGGTCTGGTGTAAGAGAAGGCAGTTTTGAACGAGGGCAGAAAATCTGCCCCCTATGTGTTGTTAGTTCAGATTTCCAAACTTCTTCGACTTCTTGCTCACACATGTGCTGGCTTGTCCCAGCCATTACTACGTTCAGCATGGTCAACTCCCAAGTATTCAAAAATAATAAGTCCGCACCCCCACAATCATGAGATTGGCTTAAAAAAATCTTGAGATTTTAAAAAATAATAAATTGTGTGGCTGTCTTCTCTGCCTTCTGGTTGTTGAGCCTTCAGAGTGCATTCGGTTCGTGTTTTCAGGCTTTTCTTTACCATTAGGAGGTCTAGAAAATCATTTGTTAAATGAAAGCGGAGATTCTCATGTAAACGGCTGCCTCCAGGAACCAGGAATTTATGAAAAAAAATCAAATATCACAAGACTCATGGTAAAATCATAAGGGTTGGCACCATTGTGTGTTTTGGCTTTTTACTCTGTATGTGCACGTGTGTACGTGGTATTCTTTCTCATACTTGCAGATGTTCTTAATCACTCTGAGTAGATGCAAGCATACATTGATCCTATGCCTCCCAAATATGAAACCTCCTTTGAGAATTCAGCAAAGGACAGTCAACCGGTGGAGCTTCCTTTTGGGGGTAAACCTAAAAGTAGTCCTTTGTGTGGTAAGGAAAAGCTGCTGCGTGCTGATTTATACTTTTTTGTTCTGTCTTGTTTTAAAATATTTCACTTCCAGTATTCAAGGTGTCCTTCTCTTTTTCAAAATGGCATTTTGCTCTAATCCATACTGATCATATTACTTCACCTGTGACACATTGAGGCGATATGGGTATATGAGATGCTTGTTCGGAATGATGGCAGCAGGTGTTGAGCGGGGCTTAAAGCTACCTTGAAGTAATTGTTTACTTTTGTGTAATGGCTAATTAGAAGGAGGTTGGATGAAAACCTGGTTATCAAATTCACAGGCTCTCCCCTGAGCTCCAGAGAGCTCAAATCTCACACCGGTGGCCAGAGAGCAGGGCTGGAGAAGCTGAAGGCTCTAATCAGACTCTTGCATGGGGAAGATGTAGGAAACTGTACAGCGTATACTTTTTGGGTAGAACAGGAGGTGGTGTTAAGGCAGGTAGATCACTATGTACTATTAGTACAGAGCTCCTCTGGTTTTGGTCTTACAGGCACTGTCCACCTGCAAAGATGATTTTGGTCTAAAAAGGTGCTTTTACAAATTTGTAATTGAAAAAGATCAGAGGGAAAATTTCCTCCTCTTTGTGGGAAGGGATAAGTCCCAGCTATTGTATTTATATTTGTGTTCTAACAGCACCTACAGCTGAGATTAGGGGTCCCCCCACACTATGTGATGTACATACAAGTAGTGAGAGACAGCCCCTGCCCCAGAGCAATTAGAGGGAGTCAGTGACTTGCCAGGTTCCCACAGGAAGTCCATGGCAGAGCTGGGAATTGAACCCAAATTTTGTGGATCCCAGTCTCATGCCTTAACCATGAGATTATCCTCCTCTCTCTATTTTAAGTAGACAATTGCTCAGGTTAGTGACGCTTGTGTTATATCGTCATGGATAAATAAGCTCTGACCCGAATCCTACCATAAAATAGCTCTGTTGGCATTTCCTGGAGGATGTGACGTCCCCAGCATAGTGTGTGTTTTGGGGCATCATTTTTGAGTAAAATGGCTGTAGAAGCAGGGTAGCTCACGTTGCCACCCACTGCCCCTTTTGAGATTACAGTTGGAGTGAGTGAGAGAGAGCGGGGGTGGGGGAAAGAGCAATGGCAAAACCTTTATAGGAATGAAGGTTGTTTCAGGCTGAGTCCTGAATGTTCATTGAAAGTACACTACCAACTCCAAGAAGAATGAATCTGGCATCTCAAATGGAAGAAGTGCCGTTCATTCGTGCCATGTCATGATGCCTTCTTGGTCAATCTTGAATGGCTGATGATGTTAGATGTTGGCTGCATGTGTGTTCCCTCTACGTGCTGTACTGACGCTGGCCAGATAGTCCATACAGCAAGCACCGATCAAACTACCCAATAACCACAGACTTGGTTCGTAGTGAAGGCACTTGGTCAGGTTTATTGTCAACGAAGCACGGTCCCAACACCCTGGCTCGGTGGTTATAAGTACACTAACACATGTATGCCCGTTGCAATGGACTAGCTCCGATAATGGTAGGGCTTTCCATTATCCCCTAGGCCAGCCAAAAACATGCCTTCTGAGACTTAATTTTATACCCTGATACAAACAAGTTACGTATTGCCCTCTAACATAGTTAACAAACCACATCAGGAGGCAGTAACTATCGCCCATTACCTCATACGTGTTGGTTCGATTTAAAACATCTCTATCCATCACCCTGACCTTATCTTTAGGAGAGATCAATGTGTTCTTGTTACCTTTGGGATGTGTGTTTGAACCATACTTGGTATGGGTTGTTTTGGTACCACCCTTCTGGAATATGTTTGCGTGAGTGTTCTGTGCCTAGCACCACTTAAGCCTTGTCTACACTACAGGGGAAAGTCGATCTAAGCTACACAATTTGAGTTACGTTAATAACATAACTCAGATCGACTTAGCTTAGATCTACTTACCGTGCGGTACACACTACGCGATGTCGATGCAAGATGTTCTCCCGTTGACTCCCCCTTCTCTTCTCGGTGTGGTGGAGTACAGGAGTCAACAGGAGAGTGATCTGCGGTCGATTTAGCAGGTCTTCACTAGACCTGCTAAATTGACCCCCCGATGCATCGATCACTGCTCGTTGATCCCCAGGTAAGTGTACACAAGGCCTTAGGAATGTGTGTTTCTGTGATATCAGGCCTGTTCTTGCTAGATTCTGTGAGCAGGCCTGTCTCTTGATCACAAGCTGGCTTTGCTTTATATCAACAAAGCTTTGAGCACTACTTTAGCTCAGGCCTTAGGTCTCACACTGGGCTTCTGATACAAGGCCTTATGTCTCAGGCTCTCTTTCTTGTACAGCTGAATCATCATTATAGATAAGTAAGGTACAGCCCAGATGGGGAACTGCTAACTTTTCATTTTAAAACTCCTAAAGGCACAATGCTAACATACAGATAACTTGTAAAAATCCTTACCTGTGTTACTAATATTCACCATCGCTTTTGGTCTGGCACAGCCTAAGTTTCTGCACATAAGTCAAGGTTTCTCTTGGATCACTGAAGAGAGAGAAACGGAGATCTTGTGTAGGGTTTGCAGTGAGGGTGTTCACACCTTAACAGAATCAAGTCAACTTGTCTCTTTCATTGTGTATGTCCTTATGAGCACGCTTCATAAACAGGAAAAAAAAATCTTAGATTAATAAAACAGAACTGGATCCTCATTTCCCTATCTGCAAAATGGGGATAAATGATACTTCTCCATCTGCCAAAGGAGGTTGTAATGTTTGCACAATGCTCTTACATTCTCGGATGAAAGATGCTATTTAAAGGCAAAATGTATTCTAGGCATTCTCTTATTTGCTTTGTCCCTATTCCTCCAGCTGTCATGAGGCATGCTGACAAAAACTGGGCTTCAGTCATCAAGGGGTTGTTGATGCCTTCTGATTTGTTTTGATTTAGATATTCTCTCCCTCTCCCCCCACTCCCCAAGCATATAAAATGCTTCCAACATTTCAGATAGAGCCTAGCACATTCTTTTTTCATTTACAAACCATCTGCTTCTCACATTTGCCCCTCTTACCCATCCAATCCTGTTCTGTGTCTTTTTTGGGTTACAGATGTCCTGTAGGATGGTGTAGCTGGATGGCTACTTTTTGATCCAGGGTTTTTATAGCAGTGTTTGTTCTGGCAGCCTGCTGGTCAAAATTCAGGGAGAGCTATGGTAATTTCCTTCTGCATTTTTTGAGATATTTGGTAAAGTTCTGTGGAATACCAAAACAATTGCCCTCCTTCCAAAGGAAACCAGCTCTCACATGTTCATGAATCATGCACCTGGTGAGTTAACTCTTATAACTGTTTTCCCGACTATTAGTGACATTGTTAATACTGAGTACTTGTGTGGCTCTTGGCAAACATGAATAGTTAAATGAATGCCTTAGTAAGGCTTGTACATTCATCGTCTCCAAGGAGTTAACACTAAGCATAAACTTTTTAGATAGCCTTATTGAGAAGAACAGTCATGACATCTGGATTCTATTCCAGACTCTGCCAGAACCTTCCTGCTTGACTTGAACAAATCTGTGCTTCAGTTTTCCCATCTGTAAAATATAGATATTACTTACCTTTGTGGAGCCTGATTAATGTTTTAAAGCACGTTGAGATCCTTGATTGGAGGAAGATGCTATCGAATGGCAAAATATTATAGGGCGTCTTAGAATGTTTCAGTTCAGAATGGTTCTGCTGGAAGCAGGACCACAGTGAGAGTATCTATCTGATGGTACTGCTGCCATGTATTTCCATGTGGCAATATCTTGGAGCCACAGAACATCTCTCAGATTTTAGTCCAATCTATGGTACCATGTGTTCACAAAGTGCATAACAGTGGTGGAAGCATAGCTCAGGGAAACAGTTGAATTCCTCATTTCCCGCCTTCATGACTGGTTGAGCAGAGACATGTCCAAAGCTCAGGTATTGTGCAGTGTGACTGTTATCCAGTCCACCTTCAAAGCACTTGGATTGTTCATCAGCATGGAGAAGTCAATCCTCTCACCTGTGCAAAAGAGAGTTAATCAGTGCAGTCTTGGACTCTGCAGAAGCTAATGCTGTCTTCCCGCAGTTAAGATTCCAGGCAATGTGGGCCTTTGCTTTAGACCTGCAGGCCCATCCTGTCACCACAGCATAAAATTGCTTCAGGCTTCTGGGGCAAATGGTTTCATGCACATATGTGGTTCATCGTGCCAGGTGCTTTCTCAGGAAGCTTCAAGGCTAGCTAGGTTCTGGGTTCTCCCCGATTTGTCACCGTCTGGACATGGTGGCTGAGGTGCCCAGATAACTCTTGGCCTCTCTAGACTGGTGGATAGACAGACAGACAGTGAGTGAGTGTGCGTGTGTATCTCGTTTGCTCCACCTCAGCCAGCTTTGATTTTAGTGACAGACTCTTCTCTCTCTCTCCCCCCCCCCCCCCCCCCAGGTTGTGCGGCTCACGTAGGATCCCTGTGGACAAACGAGTTATGGCCTGCCCAAGATCTGACTCTCTATATCTAAATGTAAGAGAGTTGCGAGCCACCTACCTAGCTTATCAGGTGTTCCTTCCCCATGTCAAAGGGAGAAATCTGTAGAGCCCTGCGCGGATACAAATTTTGTATCCACATCCAATCTGCAAACATGGTCCACGGATACCTGCATCTGTAGATATAAAGCGGATATCTGCAGACTTGCCAGGCTTTAGAGAGCTGTTAGTTCTGGCAGATAATACAATGGCCGTGTGTTACATCAACAGGCAGGGAGCAGCCCGGTTGAGTTTGTTATGCCAGGAGGTAATGAGGCTGTGGGACTCTGCATCAAAACTCAATCCACCTCAAAGCCTCTCACCTCATGGGTGTTTAGAGCGCTCTGGCAGACCACATAAAGCAGATCATTCAGCAGTCACCATGAGTGGTCTCCCTGCCCAGATGTGGCCAGATTCATTTTCCAGTGGTGGGAGACTCCCTGTTGATTTTGGTAGCGAACATGTCTATGAGGGAAGTGTTATCACTTTTGTTCTCAGGTAGTTCACAGCCCTGGGTCTCTGACAGGTGCTTTCCTCCTATCTTGGAAGACAAACTCCTGTACGCATTTCTTCTGACTCCACTCCTGCCCAGAGTGTCTCACACAGAGCTCCACTGACACTATCACTGGACCCAGACCTGATCTCCCAGGACCACAATCCCCTCCTCCACGTTCTTCATCTGACAGCCTAGGTGCTCCATAGTTAACTTCTCAAGAGGAAATTTGTTCAAAGGGAGTCCAAGATATGCTTTTTAATACCTTCTAGGTGTACTTACCTGGCAAAGTGGAAGAGATTCTTTTCCGTCTGGTCACAGCCGAAAGGCGTTTCTCCAGTCTGAATCCAACATGTGGTGGATTGGAGCTGTCTGTTGTACCTGAAGCAACAGGATCTTGCCATTAGTTCCATAAAAGTCCACCTGGTAGCTATCTCGGCATTCCACCTGCAGTGGATAACTGCTGTCTTTTCTCCAAAACAGGTTCTGAAGGGGTTGGACCAGTTATATTCCCCAAGTGGAGGATCCTGTCCTTGGGACTTAAACCTAATCTAAGCAAAGCTAATGTCTCCCCCTCCCACCCCCCGTTAAACTGTTGACTGCCTGTTCACTACTCCATCTCTCCATGAAGAGAATTTTTGGTCTCAATCACCTCAGCCAGGAGAGTGGGTGAAGTAAAAGCTCTGGTTTCTGAACCTGTGCATATGGCCTTCTACAAGAACGAGGTTTATCTACATCCTCATCTGAAGTTCCTCACCAAGGTGGTGTCTCACTTTCATATTAATCAGGCTATATATTTACCAACTTTCTTCCCTGAGCCTCATAATCATAGTGACGAGGGGAGACTCCACACATTTGACATCAAAAGAACCATTCAGATTGTCATCTCACCTGTTCGTGGCAGTTACGGACAAAGTGGAAGGCCTTCCAGTCTCTTCTCACAGGATTTCCTTGGGGATCTTCTCTTGTATTCATTTGTTGCTATGATTTGGCTAATGTAACTCCACTGAGTAGAGCGCTAGTACATGGAACCAGATCTCTCTGTCTCTGCAGCCTTTCTGGCCCAGGTGCCTATTCTGAACATTTGCAAAGCAGCAGCTTCGTCTTCAGTACACATCTTTGCTTCACCTTATGCCATCTCTCAACAATCTAGAGATGATGCCAGATTTGGGCGTATGGTTCTCCAATTCTTACTCAGGTAGACTCCAGTCCCGCCTCCAGATTGAAATGCCTGGGAGTCCCCTGAAGTGGAATGCACATGTTCAATCACTTGAAGAAACGGCAACTAACTGTTCTTCAAGATGTCTTGCACGTGTCCATGCCGTGACCCACCCTCCTTCCTATCTGTATTGGAGTCTATCCAGTAAAAAGGAACTGAGAGGGACTGGGGATGGCTCCGCCCTTTATACTTTCATGCAGTGGCATGAGGCAGCAGAGGGCGCATGTGCCACCCTAACAGGTACTGAAAGAACGATTAGTACTTGTGGCACCTTAGAGACTAACAAATTTATTTGAGCATAAGCTTTCGTGGGCTAAAACCTACTTCATCGGATGCATGCTGTGGAAAATACAGTAGGGAGATATATATATATATAGATAGATAGATATATCTATATATATAGATAGATAGATATATACACACACACACAGAGGACATGAGAAAATGGGTGTTGCCATACCAACTATAACGAGAGTAATCAATTAAGGTGGGCTATTATCAGCAGGAGAAAAAAAAGTTTTGTAGTGATAATCAGGATGGCCCATTTCCAACAGTTGACAAGAAGGTGTGAGTAACAGTAGGGGAAAAAAATTAACATGGAGAAATAGTTTTTATTTTGTGTAATGACCCATCCGCTCCCAGTCTTTATTCAAGCCTAATTTAATGGTATCCGGTTTGCAAATTAATTCCAATTCTGCAGTTTCTCGTTGGAGTCTGTTTTTGAAGTTTTTTTTGTTGGAGTATTGCGACTTTGAGGTACTGCATTTAATAGGTACTGCAGCTGGAAAAAATTTCTGATAGCTATGTTGAGCATGCACACACCTGAAGTGCAATGGACATGTGCAACACGGCTTGAAGAACAGCAGTTACAGAATAGGTCATTGTCCATTTTTTCTTAGTTCCTAGATTGGGCTTCTCATTATGTGACATATTTTATTCTCTCGTCCATGACTTCCAGCTCAAGGGTTCAGACCTTCCAAGTACTAAACATCCTTATTTCCAACTAAGGTCGATAGTTGTTGAGGGATTTGGAGGATTAGATTTGTTGCCCAATTTTCTCTGCCCTACTCTGATTGCACTTTAGAAGATTTGCATCTGTTTATTTGAGTGAATTTATTGTGAGAGTAGCCACCGCAAAGGCTCCCATGTGAAATTTAAAAAGGTCCTTCCCCAGAAGATAAATCTGAACTGTGTGTCAGTGATTACTTTAACGTAATAAATCACTGCATGTGAGCAGTACATGCTGGGAAAATGGTTCCATTCCTTGCTTACCCTTGCAGGAGTTTAGTATTCATGAATCAAGGCAAGTATGTAGCTGGCGCACAAAACTAGTACTCCACTCCCTCCATCCCTCCCTCTGTTTTGTGGTGGTTTAAGAGGGAATAGAACATCTTCAATTTAAATAAATACTGATTTATCCCAAGTGAATAACAAACAAGTAAGGTTAAAACTTCACAAAAAATAGAACCAAATATCTTGAAAATCATTTCCTCATTTATATACCTGCAGAGATCTGAGCGTATGGTGCTGCATTACCCATTGTGATTGCCTGAAGCAGTGCAGGGGAGCCCCAAGTCCTTTCTTTTGATTGAAGTCTAGGTTTTGTGGGTGCTCTGTCCAGCTGTCTCAATTTCCATGGCTGCCTGCATGGCCCTCTCAATGGGAGTTGTGTGCATAGTGCCCTTTCCTGAACTCAGGACTTAGCAGGTAAAATTTTCCAGTTCACTTTTTTTATTTTTATGAGCTCCTGACTCTCCTGTGTAAAATTCTGAAAACCATTGCTTGGCATCTGGAAACAATTCTGCGTCTGTGTGTTCTTCCCCTGTGCTGGGTTCCTTTCCCATCTGATAACCTTATCCTCCCTTTGCGATGTCGCAATTGTCTGCTCTGGCAACTTGTTCGGACAGCACCAGCAACCTCAGGTGTGGGAATAAATAATCCACGCTAACAAGCAGATAGATCCTCAAAGAGCCTATTTCTGCACAAAAGTTCTTGATAGCAAAGCAAGGGAAGAGAAATATAAGAAATACATGTGCACTTTTTTTTTTGATCAAAACCTAAACATTAATTGTTTGGAATCCTATGGAAAAATGACTGCATTGTAGAAATTAGAAATGGGAATGACTTCTTAGGTCACTTTTTCTACCCTGTGTGCACACTGCAGAATTGTTTTCTACAGTACATTCTCTAATGGGTTTATTATCCAGTCTACTTTTTAACTGTGCTTAACAATGGGGCACTTGCCACTTCCCCTAGGAGACTCTTCCACATCCTAATGGAGCTCGCTATAGGGAAGTCCAGCCTGTGTTTTCTCTCTCAAACTTTAATTCCATCGCTCCAAGCTGTGCTTCTGCGTACCACACTAAATAATTCCTCTCCCTTCAGATATTTGTAAGCTGTTGTCAGATTGTTCCTCTTTTAGCTATTTGGTAGCCAAGCTCTATGTTTCTAGCTCTTTCTTCATCAGTTGGTCTTTCCAGCTCCTTGACCAGAACGGTGCAGCAAAGAAGAACTCCTTTCAGTTTGTCCTGGTCTCTTTTTGTAACGGATCTTGACACTGAACATGTTTTCCCACCTCAGTCCCATCTGCTGTCTTGCTGTGGGTCTTTCCCTTTGGGATGGCTCCATTTGGCTGCCTCTTTCTCTTTTCAGCTGCTGTCCAAGCATTCCCCCTTACTCCACCTTTGCCTAGCTGATCAGAAATCAACTTGTACATCATTCACCTGTAGCCCATGTGGGCACCATTCATAAAGAGGAGAGCTGTGCATACTCTCGAGCAGCCTGTCTTGGACGTTCAAATAGTCATTCTTTGCAGCAGTTGTTGTTTTTTGTCTGGTGACGTCTCCTCATTTGTATTCTGCAAACACTGAGCAGCTCTGCTATCCTAAAGGCCTCTCCCTATTTGAAGTCCCCTTTTGATTAGACTTTTTGAATGCTATATACTTATTTACTCCTGCCTTTGCTGATCTCGGTCACACCTAACTCCAATTTCTATTTGGCCTCTCTCACTGGCCAGCTTTCCCCTCAGCAGACCTTTTACCACTTGACACTTTTTTTTTCTTTTTAAATAACCTGGACACATCATTTCTTCTCTTCACTGCTGTGTCCAGTTCTCTCCGATCCAGTACGATTTATTCAGTTCACACTCTTTAAGTGGTCTCTGCAGCTTAACAGAATTGATGCACCCCAGCAAACTTGGAAAGAGAAAAGTTATTCCTTAATGTTCTCTCAGTTTCTTTTCCCAAGTTTCCTTAGTTTCAAATGTTTTTAAATGGGGGGGAAAAAAACCATTGAGCTCCAACTCTTTGTAACTGGACTTCCTTTTCTAGCTGGCTGGCTTCTGAGTTCAGGCACTTAACATGCAAGTGGAATTAACTCATGCTGCTTCATAAAATGCTTTTTATTCCAAAGGATCCCTGAATCCTTTACAACTATACATATGTAATCTTTGGGTGGGCTAGATTTTACTTCACTGCCCTTTTCCAGTGCCTAAAAACCCCAACTCCCACAGAAAAGCACCTGGAAACCCTGAATTCAGTCACTAAGGATTTTCAGCAACGGTTGTGCAGAATCAACCTCCCCACAATCAAGTCCAAAAAAGAACAAAAGAAATTAACTTAATTCTTAAGTACCAACTTGATAAAATCTTATGATAAAGCAATATAATAACTTCATTTCTACAGCATAACATGGCTACTTTATAATCCAGACACATTATCTTCATCGTTATACATAAACATAAATAAAGAAAACAGATTAAATCTAAACAGGTCAGTTCTCACAGAAATACAGTGAGAAGAAACTCAGTTCCCAAAAGCTTAGGTTGAGTTTATCTGAGTCTCAGTTACAGTATTTGATTTCCAAAATCTCTACAGTCTGCGGAGTCGAAAGGACTGGAACAACATCTTCCCTCCACTTGCTTGTAGTACTCTTCAGTTGGAATCCATGCGGACTCTTCCTCCTCCTCTGCTGAAATCACTCAGCTAGTCAGCTAACCAATTAACCAACCACTTGATTTAAGTATATAGATTTAAAAAAATACCTGTTACAAGAAAAATACAAACTGAGAATAGCAAAATATAAGTCATTCTTTCCCCATTATCGCCTTTAAATAAGAGAAAAGTTGGTGAATCGTACTAGTTGAGACAATGTAATTAAAACGGTTGGGCTAAAATCAAACAACATTCCAAGTATACAATTAAATAAAAAATTAGTTTTTGCTTTCTGTAATTAACTGTTGGAGGGTTAACAATGCAAAATGCTTCAGAGGGTAGGGGGAAAACAGCCCACTTTCTACACCCGTGGCTCAGCTTGTCCCAACTCACACAGGGCACGTGGCCTTTTCGAAAGCAGTTGCCCTGACTACTTGCCCTCATGGAGTCTGAGTTTAGCTAAAGGGAATCTATTGCCCATACTCAAAACTACCACACCCAACATCCAGAAATTTGTGGATGTGGAGTGCTAATTGTGCATCTGCCAGGCAACAATGACTCAGACACAACTCATTCCTACTCTCTCCCCTCCCACCCCAGATCTCTTAGAGATATCTCCCTAATAGGCACATGGGTTGCATCTGCACAGGGCCATGGAAATACGGTCGGTCGCCTGTCTGGTGGCAGGATGGTTGTCAGCTGAAACGGTAGCCATGCTCCACAGTGAGGAGAGGGGAAATATTGGACATTCTTATATTCTTATGCCCTGTTTGCTTTGCGTGGATAATAAAATATCATCACCTGAAATCCCACCTGCCTTCCCTCCCTGCATGCAGAGGAAACTGCATGGTTTTCAGCAGACTTGGGTTTTTTTAAGGGGCGGGAGGGGAATTCACAAAAAATTATTAATTCTTGCCTTTTATGAAACTTTATAATAAATGTTAAAAGTGTTCATTTATCAAAAACCCAAATGAAAAATGTCAATAACTGTTTCTGAGAAATTTAAAAAACAAAACACTATTGTGCAAAAAATTTTTTAAAAAAAGAGAGAGAGAGAGAAAAATGATTGAGAACTTGGAAATAAGAACATCAACGTTTTTTGTGACACTGTTTTCTCTCATGAATTTCTCTCTCGTGGAGGCATGCAGAGCTGCATCTACTCTGCTAGGGTGCGGTTCTGTGTAAATCCAGCTCTGAAACAATTGAAGCTTAGACATCTAAACCATCCTTTCTGGAAGTATTTCTGTTTGAGTCTCCCTGTGAAACAGAAAATGGGCGTAGGGAGGGGGGACAACAATTCAGATCTCTCTTTGTGGTGGAGAGCATGTTGCTTTTGCTCTTGTTTCTTCGGGGAGGCTGTAAGCGATTTTCCTTTTCTTAAGCCATCCTTGTGTTTTTTCTGATTTGCAGTGTGGGTGGTGATCTGGTGGGGATAGTGTCAGAGGAGTATGTGGTGAAGTAGTGAGAGGCTCAGATATAAAAATTGGCCCCCAAAATTGTGATTCTAGGAGGACAAGAACTTTGCTCTGACAGAGTTAGTCTAAGCTTGCACCCACATTTTGTGTGTCAATAATGCTATTCAAAGTTGAGCTGCTGGGTACCAGATGCAAAGGGGAAGGTTCTAAGCATCTGTCTGTAGGATAAGGAACTGCTCCTCTGTTCGTGGCTGCATGTGTGATCGGTGGTGATGAATGTTGCAACCTTTTGCTAGTTTTATAGGATTTTTTAAATGATTTTTTAGGACTTTTGGATAAGGGTCAGTCTGTCGACATTCTCACAGCCGTGACCACAGAGTTCTCAAAATAACTATGGACTTGCTGACTGACTGTTCAGCTGCATATTTACTTTTGAACTGTGGACTTTCTGAGCAAGAAATTTTTGGAAGGGGGACGTTCTTCATTTGCATAAAGTTGGAGTAATCAGACTCCATCCAGTGACTGCAGAAGGGGAATATCTCATTCTGATTTGCCAAGGGACTCCTGAGGAAAGAAGAAACAGCAAGGTTGCCATCTTCAAAATTTGAAGGAAAAAAAGAAGCCATGGCTTGCTTCTGGTTGCTGGCCTCTGGCTGTGCAATGCCACCATGTCTGACAGAGAGGCCTGTGCTGCCTCTGCCTTCCTGACTGGCCACTGACAAGTAGGAGTCCAGCAACACACATCTAAGATACTATATCCACAAGCAAGTTGACCCATAGCCGGCCAGGATGTCTGTCAGCACTAAAATAATTGAGCTGCGAAAACTGACCAATCATTTTAATCACATACCAGCATGTGACGGAATGTACCAAGTGCAGAGGCCCCCGGCTGGAGGCATCAGGGTCCTACCACACCCTGTCCCAGAAAGGAGCAGTAGCGCAGTCCTCCAGGCTGCCTAGAGTGGCAGCAGGGGAAGCAGCCAATAAAGGCCCAGGAGGGCCATATAAAAGGAACTGCAGAGCCAGAGTCAGGCAATTGCTGCCTGGAGCTGTTGGAGTGAGGGTGGTGTTCCTGGCTGGCTGAGGGAGCTACAGGAGTGTGGACAGAGCAGTTGCTGGCAGGGACTAGGGGAGCAAGAGGGAGCTCCTGGCTGTCTGCTGGGACTTGCTGTATGCCCTGAGGTAAGGTGATACGTTGGTGAAGGTGCTGGGGCAGCAGGGAAGTGGCCCAGGGAACTGTAGCAGCATAGTAAAGAGTTAAAGGGGACACAGCAGCAGGTGGCTGCTATTCATAGGGTTCCTGGGTGTAGTGGGTGGGCCCGGCTCCCCCTCCCTCCCCACTGCCACAGGGGAGTGGCCTTACACTCAGAGAGGGGATTGAAGACCCCCGAAAAGGGTCAGCGATACTGGACTTTATTAGATCTTGATACACCCTCAGAAGGGGACTTGAACAGTTAGTGACTCAGCTGGAGGGCTTGGGTCAGTAAAAGGCCCAGAGAGGGCAAAGACGTTGTCTCCAAGGAAGGAGCCCTGGGGGCACGGACCCTGTCAGGACTGTTGAGGGCATTAGAAAGGCCTTGTTGGACTGATACCCCGGAAGGGGTCTGCTTTGTTCGTGATTCACATGAACTGTGTGTGACTCAGTCTGAGGGCTGAGACACTGAAACCTGCCTGAGAAACTGAGAGAGTTGCAGAGACACACCCGGCCAGGCGGTGCTTGTGAGAGGTGCATGCCACACCCTTACACAGTTTCATGAAGCTGAATGAAACTGCAAGAGTCGTGACAACCATCCTATATAAGCATTGATCTTTTGGGTTTGTTTTTCCAGTTTCTACTAGCAGAAAGACATATTTTTACCTTACCATTCTAGCATGTTTATTTTAACTCCAGTAGATTCCTGGGTGTGTGTGTGGGTGGGTGGGTGGGTGTGTGTGTGGGTGGGTGTGTAGAACTCAGAGTTTATCTGAGAATGACACCTGTCAAATAATCTCTCAAACACTTGAAACAGCCATAGGTTAAATAGTCACACTGTCTAAAAATATCACACAAGCGTATATTTTATGGTTAGGAGTTGTATGTTTTCCCTGAGAAATCATGTTATTTTTGCCTAAAATTTGTATTTGAGCTTTGAATATAACAAGCTGTATCATTTTGAATTGAATTGGAATATTTTATGTAGCCCTATGGTGGGGTGGGGAGAAGGGATTGTTGCCTATATGTTATAAAGTTGTAATTTGGACAGGCAGCCTTGTTTGGCCTCAGAGTTGGCCCAACATCAGCTTCAACTAGGGAGTGATTTGATGCTCCCTGTATCAGGCATTAAGCTGGAATGTAAATATATCAGCTAGCATTGTAATTGATAGTGCCCTGTTATTTTGGGGCTGATGGATAAACCAAGACTGCACCTATCTCAAATTATTAGAAAAATCTTACAAAGAATTTTTGGTTTATTTTATGTGGTTCAGTCGACCTGATGATTAGATTAATTTGATTTGATTGATTTTGATTTTTTATATGAATTTTATTTTATACTTTTGATTAGTTATTTAGTTAATACAGTTGGAATCTTGTGTTGACTTCCCCCTCCTGTTCCCATCAGTTCAGGACATGAGGAAGTCCCTGGGTACATAAAAGACAACTCTGTGCCCCACCTAGTGGTGGTCCATAAAAGTGAACCATAATCTTCAGTGTTTTTTGTAGGTGCTGATGTTAAACGATTTGTGGACCAGGGCAATGACAGTCACAGCTCACAGGCATTGTTAACACATGGAGTTTTGTGTCTTTTCTTTTCCTCGGTGATAACTTTATTATTTATATATAATACTGTATATAAAGTTATACAGTATTATTTATAAAAAATACGTTTTTCAATGCGTATCAAATGTCTTGGAAGGGACATTTCCAGAGCTTCTTGAAAGGCAGTCTATGCTCTAATGAGGAGGGCGTGGGGTGAATGACTGCTGGCCTGCTGCACGTTGGAAAGAGATGATGGGAACAGAAAAGTAGTTACGGAGGGGAAAGGGGATGGGAAAGGTTGGATCCACGGCAAAAGAGGGCATCTGTTATGATGTGCACAAGGCTATTTGTCTTCAGTTTAACTACTTTTTTCCCCTGTAAAATTCCCAAGTTTTACAAAAGCTGCTGTTTGAGGTTTTTTTTAGAGGTGGTTATTTTGGACCACTCAAAGAGCTTGGCTTGTTTAGCCAACCAAAGGAAGGCTGAGGGGAGATATGATTGCTCTCTATAAATACATCAAACGGATAAATACCAGGGAGGGAGAGGAGTTATTTAACTTAAGTGCCAATGTGGACACAAGAACAAATGGATATAAACTGGCCATCAACAAGTTTAGGCTTGAAACTAGATGAAGGTTTCTAACCATCAGAGGAGTGAAACTCTGGAAGAGCCTTCCAAGGGGAGCAGTGGGGGGGCAAAAAACCTAACTGGCTTCAAGACCGAGCTTGATAAGTTCATGGAGGGGATGGTATGATGAGACTGCATACAATGGCATGTAGCCGATCTGTGACTGCTAGTAGCAAATATCCTCAACGGCCGGTGATGGGACCCTAGATGGGGAGGGCTCTGAGTTACTACAGAGAATTCTGTCCAGGCCAAAATGCTCGGGGTCCAACTGACTGCCATATTTGGGGTCAGGAAGGAATTTTCCCAGGGTCAGATTGGCAGAGACCCAGGGTGTTTTTTGCCTTACTCTGCAGCATGGGGCAGGGGTCACTTGCAGGTGCAAACTAGTGTAAGTGATGAATTCTCATGATTTAAGGACTTCAGTGACTCAACCAGAGGTTAGGGGTCTGTTACAGGAGTGGGTGGGCGAAGTTCTGTGGCCTACAATGTGCAGGAGGTCAGATTAGATGATCATGATGGTCCCTTCTCGCCTTAGTCCATGAGTCTACATGAAAATACTGACTCTGTTAATCCAGTACAGTCCATCGGGTAGCTATGTTTATGTGAATAATAAATTAGTTGATGTGTAAATGTGAGGCCATCTGTTAGGATAAGGCAATGTCGTGGAAGATGCATACAGAGCCATGCATGTGCATACTGTTAATGTACAGTTCATAAAATAAGCTACAGCATTAAACTGCTTTTCCATTTGATATTTGTTACTTTTCTCTTTTTTGTTGCCTTTTTCCCCCTGTCTTCCTGCTCTCCAAATTTAATGTTGCTATTTACCTAGAAGACTATTCAATTTTGCACTGATTTTCACCTATTACTGAATTTTTGGAATAAACACCAGGAAATTCCCAGGGAATTTAAAACAAAATAAACACTAAAAATGAAGGGCTTTGGCTACGTAGCGCCTGTATAATGTTCAGCCTCTTCAGAGTGCAGCAATCCTGCGGAATAGGGAAGAATGAGCTGTATGGAAACTAAGTCATGCATGTTGTGACTTTCCAAAGTGACAGAAGTGGGATTAGAATTCAGTACCTCAAGGCTCACAGCACCATTCTTGGTCCACTGGACCATGCTGCTACTCAAGACTGTGTCCTACAATACACTGCATTGTAGAGTCTTGAACTGCTGAAACATTAAGAGGCAGTTGAGATTTGCTTTGAGATTTCCCTCAAAACATGAGAGAGATTTTCTAGTGAGTACTGATGGTGGCCTCTTTGCAGGGACCTTCACGGAGAGGTGCAGGGGTCACTAGATTTCTGCCCCTTCTCCGACAAGCAAATGATGTGCTCACACAGAAGGTGCAAGTTAGGCTCTAAAAGCTGAGCGGTATTGCGCCTGTCTGATCCCTTACAAACAAGCTGCTGCATGTAATGGAGAATTCAGTTCTAGGCAGCAGTCCAGGGAGTTCAAGGGTTCTGTTTAAGATCCAGTGTGCAAAGGTTTTGTTTAATATTTGGTATGCAAATTCCTAAAAGGCTTATGCCCGTTTTTAAAGATTTATTTGTTACCAGATGTGCCCATTACTTTGGGGTATGCTCATTTATTCGGGTTACTCCTCTGGGGAAGGGGGTTCTGTAATCCTGTCAATGTACTGCTTGTGTCGCTTGTGTTTACATATGGAGCTCTACTTCTCCCTTCTGCAAGTCCCCTCCCAATGGAGCTATTCTGCAGGACCTAGGGTCCCTAGGGCTGGGTTACTCCAGCCCCAGAACCAGATAAACACCCACACGTACATTAACAGAGCAAGTCTGAGCAGACCGGGTCCATCAGCACTGTCAAGCTGACCCCTTATATGTCTCTGGATTCACTGGGCTGGAGGAAGCAGCACTTTCAAGCTGTCTCTCCTTATATGCCCCTGGGCTCCATGGATTGGGTCAAGCAGCACTTTCAAGCTGTTACCCTTATGTGTCCCAAATTCAGCACGTCCCTATCCCCACTCCCCCAACACAATTGTACTGGCAGTAACCTACTCGATGAGCAAACCCCTCAGTATTTTGGGTGCTGCAGGGATCTTTAGCTTAGGTAAAAGAAGCGTTGCTGTAGAGTGAATGGGGGAGGCTAAAAACACAAACGAGTAAAGTTCTCTTCTCTCTCCCCATTGATTGCTCTAAGCTGTCTGTCTCATTTCATGTTGTATCTAACCTAGATTGTAGATTCTTCCAAACAGAGAGCATCTTGTACATCTAGGGCCCATTGAGGTATTGTGTTTCTGTCAGTAGTCTACTGGACTGGGACCCAGGAGATCTAGGTTCTAGTCTGTGGTCATGCACCTCTCTGTGCCTCTATTCACTTTCTTACCTTTTTACTTGTCTGTTTAGGTTCTAAGCTATTCTGGGCCAGGACTAACCCTTGCTATGTATTTGTACAGCTCCTAGCATGACGGAACCCCAATCTCCGTTTGATTGTTCTTACATTTACTATTGTTTTGGCCACCACTAAAAATATATGGCTTCATCTTCTTCCTTTGGAAGACTCTACTACAGTCTATGGCTCTAACTTTTTGGACACACTTCCTGATAAATCAGACTTGTGCTCCCTTTCCATATTTCATGTAAATTTCTATCATTCCCCACATTCCTGTCTCTGCTCGCTGTTTACCCTTTGAATATTTATATCCTCGTATCACATCTCCTCCCCTTTGGCCTTAGTCATTGCTTAATGTGCTTAAAAAAAAAAGTGTTTTTGATCAAAAGGGTTTAAAGAGTTTAGGTTTCACTGCAGCAAGCCGAGACCAGTGACTAGAAAATGGTCTGCCGTGCAGAAGGTCTGGAGGACCGGTCCAGACATAAATTAATAGTCCTCAGCATCAAAGTTTGTAGCATCAAAGGAAGTGGGCTACTTTGGTGCAATTATCAGAATATTGTTGAAATCAGATCAAAAAGTATCTTATGTTTCCATTTCTAGACTGCATTTCTGAAATCAAAGGACTGTTTTATTTTTAAAAATAAATGTTAAGACCACGAGAGGATTTCAGAGAGGAGAAAATTGCGCTGCTTTGTTTCTGTGAACAAATGAGGATTTTTTTTTAAGTACTTTGTCCATTTTAACTTGTTTGTAATTGGCTTTTAACCTCCGATGTCTTGAACCTGCAACCTCTTAAAAAAGGGATCGCTCTTAAGAGAGATCCAAAACTGGCATTGGAATTTGTTTTGAGGTCTTTGTTAAGGGCTATACTATGGTTGATTAAGGTACAGTGTTTTTACGGAGCTGGATGCACCTAGCACGGAGCTCAGATACAAATGTATTCTCTAGTGGTTGGAGGGAACAATAGTTTCTCCCTGGCACACACCAATTACATTTAATCATCGCTTAAGCAGCTGTATAAATGATCGCAGTCTTTAAGTAAAATTCAATCCCCTGGCTAAGCCAAATCCACATGGAATGCAGAATATAGCAACAAAGGCTTTTTAACGCAAGTTACTTTTTTAATTTTAAAGACCGTTGTCCAAGATAATTTCCTCTTTACTTTGATTATAATTCCCTTGAAAGTTTGAAATTATCACTTTCTTAACTCAGAGAATTTCCTTGCTTGCTTAAGAGCTTGGAATTGCTCACAGGATCTGGGACTCTTGATGTCAGCTGGGAGGTCCTCTTGGTGGTGGGATGTTTGCTCATGGAGGGCAGATGGTCAAGGGAGAAGTGGGAGAGGGTTCACAGAACCCTCCTTTTAAAGAATCATGGGATTTTTGCAAACTGATACATAACAAAGACAAGTCAATGTTTTTGGCTTCCTCCTCTTGATTAGTGCCACATCCGTTTTTGTCTTTTCAAGAGCTCATTCTTGGACCACTCTGAGTTTGAGCTGAATAAAATCAGAAAGTAGATTTGAAATCTTACAAGCTTGGTGTGGTTCCTGTGTGCAGTGGGTGGTTACGTATCACAATCGAGCATAGTGGAGGAGATCATTCAAGTAGTAGCAGTTAAAGTAAATGACTTTCATCTGTGTGGTTGATATGTTGGTTGATTGGAGAGTGCAGGCATTGCCAAACTTTATTTGAAACATAGAAGAAGCAGAAGTGCTTGTGAGCTTGAATGTCTTTGTGTTGAGTGCATTTGTTGCACACTGTTACCTTGTTGCATTTATGCTCCACAAAATAAAGGAAAGGGAGTAAGCTGTCATACAGTAATTGAGTACACAGACAGTGGCTTTTGTGCACCAGTAGATTTTGGAGCGCATAGATATATTTCATGGGGCTGGAGTTGCTTGATTTGAAATGCTTTGGTTCCAAGTTCATCAACTACAAATAATACACCACAATTAAAGAAGTCTTTGTTTGTTTTTGTGTTTTAGTTGACCCTGTTGGTCGTCCATGGGAGCACTGTGAGACCTGAGCAAGAAGGTGGTTGCGAAGGAGTCTGAAAGCGCCCAGATTAAATTTTCTCATTGGTGATCACAGCTATCTGACTGGTTGGAAGCTGGATTCAGGTTGCAGAAACCTGATTTTCAGGTAAGGTGTTTACTGTGAGTTCAAGCATGCCTTGCTCCTTGGATGTGACTGCCGTATGTCTTCATGCTGAAATGTGGTCCAGGAGAAACTACACCAAGTCTTCTCGTTGTTTTTACTGTAATTTAAGGAGTCCTTGTGGCACCTTAGAGACTAACACATTTATTTGGGCATAAGCTTTTGTGGGCTACAGCCCACTTCATCAGATGCATGGAGTGAAAAATACAGTAAGCAGTATACATATTACAGCACATGAAAAGATGGGAGTTGCCTTACCAACTGGGGGGTCAGTGCTAATGCGGCCAATTCAATTAAGGTGGGAGTGGCCTATTCTCAACAGTTGACAAGAAGGGATGAATATCAACACAGGAAAAATTACCTTTGTAGTGCTAACGAGGTCAATGCAATCAAGTTGGACGTTGTCCGTTCCCAACAGTTGACAAGAAGGTGAGAGTATCAGCAGAGGGAAAACTACTTTTTGTAGTGATCCATCCACTCCCAGGCTTTATTAAGGCCTAATTTGATGGTGTCCAGTTTGCAAATTAATTCCAATTCTGCAGTTTCTCGTTGAAGTCTGTTTTTGAAGTTTTTTTGTTGAAGAATTGCCACTTTTAAGTCTGTTATTGAATGTCCAGGGAGATTGAAGTGTTCTCCTACTGGTTTTTGAATGTTCTAATTCTTGATGTCTGATTTGTGTCAGTTCATTCTTTTGCGTCGAGACCGTCCGATTTGGCAAATGTACATGGCAGAGGGGCATTGCTGGCACATGGGATATATCACATTGGTAGATGTGCAGGTAAACGAGCCTCTGATGGTGTGGCTGATGTGGTTTGGTCCTATCATGCTGTCCCTTGAATAGATATGTGGACAGAGCTGGCAATGCGGTTTATTGCAGAGAGTGGTTCCTGGGTTAGTGTTTTGGTTGTGTGGTGTGTAGTTGCTGGTTGGGGGCTGTCTGTAAGCAAGGATTGGCCTGTCTCCCAAGGTCTGTGAGAGTGAAGGATCGTCCTTCAGGATAGATTATAGATCCTGGATGATGTGCTGGAGAGGTTTTAGTTGGGGGGTGTAGGTGACGGCTAGTGGCGTTCTGTTACTTTCTTTGTTGGTCCTGTCCTGTAATAGGTGACTTCTGGGTACCCTTCTGGCTCTGTTGGTCTGTTTCTTCACTTCACCAGGTGGATACTGTAGTTTTAAGAACGCTTTATAGAGATCCTATAGGTTTTTGTCTCTGTCTGAAGGATCGGAACAAATGCAGTTGTATCTTAGAGCTTGGCTGTAGACAATGGATCGTGTGATGTGGTCTGGATGAAAGCTGGAGGCATGTAGGTAAGTATAGCAGTCAGTAGGCTTCCATATAGGGTGGTGTTTATGTGACCATCGCTTATTTGCACTGTAGTGTCCAGGAAGTGGATCTCTTGTGTGGGCTGGTCCAGGCTGAGGTGGTGGTGGGGTGGAAATCATTGAAATCCTGGTGGAATTCCTCAAGGGCCTCCTTCCCGTGGGTCCATATGATGAAGATGTCATCAGTGTAGCGCAAATAGAGTAGGAGCGCTAGAGGACGAGAGCTGAGGAAGCGTTGTTCTAAGTCAGCCATAAAAATGTTGGTATACTGTGGGGCCATGTGGGTATCCATAGCAGGGCCACTGACTTGAAGGTATAAATTGTCCCCAAATCTGAAATAGTTGTGAGTGAGGACAGAGTTCAGCCACCAGGTTTGCCGTGACATTATCGGGAATACTGTTCCTGACGGCTTGTAGTCATGTTTGTGTGGAATGTTGGTGTAGAGAGCTTCTACATCCATAGTGGCCAGGATGTTGTTTTCTGGAAGATCACCAATGGATTGTAGTTTTCTTAGGAAGTCAGTGGTGTCTCGAAGATAGCTTGGAGTGCTGGTAGCATAGGACCTGAGAAGAAAGTCCACATAGCCAGACAATCCTGCTGTCAGGGTGCCAATGCCTGAGATGATGAGTCATCCAGGATTCCCGGATTTATGGATCTTGGGTAGCAGATAGAATACCCCTGGTCAGGGCTCTTGGGGTGTGTCTGTGTAGATTTGTTCCTGTGCTTCTTCAGGGAGTTTCTTGAGCAGATGGTGCAGTTTCTTTTGGTTACCCTCTTATCCCACTGAGGGATATGGCCTGTAGAATATGGTGTCAGAGAGTTGCCTAGCAGCCTCTCATTCATATTCCAATTTATTCATGATGACTACAGCACTTCCTTTGTCAGCCTTTTTGATTATAATGTCAGAGTTGTTTCTGAGGCTGTGGATGGCATTGTGTTCTGCACGGCTGAGGTTATGGGGCAAGTGATGCTGCTTTTCCACAATTTCAGCCCATGCATGTTGGCGGAAGCACTCAATGTAGGTGGGGGGAAGATAGCTCAGTGGTTTGAGCATTGGCCTGCTAAACCCAGGGTTGTGAGTTCAATCCTTGAGGGGGCCACTTAGGGATCCAGGGCAAAAATCAGTACTTGGTCCTGCTAGTGAAGGCAGGGGGCTGGACTCAATTACCTTTCAAGGTCCCTTCCAGTTCTATGAGATAGGTATAACTCCATATATTTATTTAATGTAGAAGTCCAGTCCTGTTGTTTCGACTTTCAGGAGGAGTCCATGCAGAATCCTTCTTTTTATAGCGTTGGTAGGAAGGTTTCTGTGGGTTAGTGTGCTGTTCAGTGGTGCGTTGGAAATATTCCTTGAGTTGGAGATGGTGAAAGTAGGATTCTAGGTCACCACAGAACTGTATCATGTTCGTGGGGGTGGTGGGGCAGAAGGAGAGGCTCTGAGATAGGACAGGCTCTTCTGTCAGGCTAAGAGTATAGCTGGATAGATTCACAATTTGAGGGTAAGTTAAGGGAACCACTGTTGTGGCCCTTTGTGGCATATAGGAGTTTAGATAGTTTAGTGTCCTTTTTCCTCTGTAGAGAAGCAAAGTGTGTGTTATAAATGGCTTGTCTAGTTTTTGTAAAGTCCAGCCACGAGAAAGTTTGTGTGGAAGGTTGGTTTTTTTTAATGAGTCTCCAGTTTTGAGAGCTCATTCAAGATCTTCTCCTGTTTGCTTTATAGGATGTTGATCAGGTGGTTCCGCAGTTTCTTTGAGAGTGTGTGGCACAATCTCTCACCATAGTCTGTGTGGTATGTTGATTGCAATGGATTTTTTAAAGCGGAACACTGGCACTTAACAGACGGCTGCTGCATACTACTCCTATGGAATACAGTAGTCTGCTGTTAAGGTATTTTTAGAGTGCCAGGCACTGAAATACCTGGGTGCTGAGCATATGAAAAGGGCCTAAGACTTTGAAGGAGTCAAATGTGTCCAGGGAGCCCTGACAACTCTTCTGTCTTGCTGAGCTTGTTTCCACTGGGTCTGAGCTACAGAGGTGTCCTCTCTTCCTCTGAAAGATCTTTATTCAGGTAGGCAGGTGTAGAGCTTATGCGGTTCCAGAATTGATGTCTCCCCTGGAACAGATCTGACCAGCTGGGAGGCAAGGTTTGAGACCCTGATTGAGAGTTCTAGCAGATGACTGAAATTCTAATGGCGCCAGCTATGCCTGTCCCCAAAACATGCCTCTTTCTTTCAGCCACTTCAGCTCCAGACATGGTTAGTTCCCATATTTACAGTCTTCTGCCTGCTATAAAACACTCAGCCTTTTCCTCTATTCTAGTTGTGTTGTGGTTTGGTGAGGGAAAGGCATTGCGGCTCTTGGGTGTCTATTGGAAAGTAGTGACTGGGGATTTCAGGAGAAGCTCGTAGAGTTTCCCTCCTTGTGGATGAAGAGAGACGAACTCCAGCTTTCCCAGTCCTGTTGGGAGGAAAAAAATGCTTCCTCTATCTCAGGAACTGTTCCTAGTATGTCCCAGGGGAAGCTTGGTGCCTACATTGCAAGTCTGTGGCAGAGCTTAAACTAGAACTCAGATCATCTGACTCCCAGTTCCTTGCTTAAACCACTGTGTGAGATTTCCTCCTATAGTGTATCCAACTGTAACTGCATGAACAAGAGGGCAGAACATAATCACCTCTGCTGGGCCATCCTAGATGCAGAATTACTGCAGCCCTGTGCCCCTTGTTACTAATTTGGAAAGGAAGCTGTTTCCCCCTCCTTCCCATTGCCCTTATTAAAATCTGAGTTGTGGGAAAATGCTTGATTGACTTTATAGAATCCAGATGTTCTGTCTGGGAGCAGGAAGTCCAAATGCTACTGCTGACCTGTGAAGCTAAAAATAGTGACAGCGTTACCACGAGAGTCTTCCTAAGTTCAGTGTGCAGCTCCTCTCACCAGATGCACCTTGGTGGGTGGAGGCAGATGGAACAAGGTGCAGGCAAACTGCTTGTTAGCTTGATTGCTCAGTATTTTAATTGATTTTGTTTTTATTACGGTAGCGCCTAAAGGCTCCAGCGGAGATCAGGGCCCCATTATGCTAGGCACTGAAAAGACATACAATAAGAGACAGCCCCTGTCCAAAGAGCTTACAATCAAATTTAAGATAAGATGGAGCAAGTGAGTGTAACAAACCATTGGAGGGAAGAGGAAGAAAAGGACGGGCTAAGTGTGTGCATAGTGTGATAGGCCTAGATCAGGGGTCGGCAACCTTTCAGAAGTGGTGTGCCGAGTCTTCATTTATTCACTCTAATTTAAGATTTCACGTGCCAGTAATACATTTTAACATTTTTAGAAGGTCTCTTTCTATAAGTTTATAATATATAACTAAACTATTGTTGTATGTAAAGTAAATAGGGTTTTTAAAATGTTGAAGAAGCTTCATTTAACATTAAATTCAAATGCAGAGCCCCCGGACCGGTGGCCAGGACCTGGGCAGTGTGAGTGCCACTGAAAATCAGCTCGTGTGCCGCCTTTGGCACGCGGGCCATAGGTTGCCTACCCCTGGCCTAGATCATGAAAAGTGTTACTCATTTATTATTAGTTATCAAGATAATCAGCTTTCCCGGAGTGCCCCTCATGTGGCTGACTTCCTGGGGACACTGCAGCTGAGGTGGGTCTGGATGGGGGACCCGAATGAGGCAAAAGCATTCAAGGAGCGCATTCCACATGCAAGGGGTTCGTTGTGGAAGAAAGCACGGAGGCACCTGGAGCAGAAGTGGGCAAACGGGCATTCAGGGCTGGCATGGCTGGTGAAACGGAGGGGGTGGGGAGCAACGTGATGAGAGTAGCTTTTGTTTCATGCCGTGTAGGGAGTAGTAATGTTGCTATGGCCACAAATCTTCAAATAGCTGCAGCCAATTTGTGAATTTCCTCTTTGAATACATCCGAACACTGAAATCTGTTGGTTTCTGAAATCATCTTCCAGGAGATGCTCTATTGCTGGTGACATTTAAAACTAGACAAGAGCCCGTACTGCTGGTCCAGCCTAGCTGTAAGAGGATGCTCTGATGAGTCTCTTCCATTGCTAGAATCTAGGGACGCTTTAGGGGCTAGAGTGAGCATTATATCCCCTACTTCCCCCCATCCCTGTGGGGTTTGGAGTCCCAAGATGCTAGGATAGCAAGGAAACTATTCCTGCATGTCTTCCCTGACCGTGCTCCGCCTCCTGCAGAGCGTTCTCAGTGAAGTGTTCAGGGATAGCTCTGCCTACCCGACTTCCCCTGCAGAGCCGTGGGGCTCCAGACTCGGAGCTGTGAGAATCAATGGCAGTGCCTCCTGCTGCTGCAGTGACTGAAAGACTTTTTTGTTCCCTTCTGTTGCAGCTATGCCCAGGCACGAAGGAGCCTGTCCTTAACACAGCGTCTTTGGCAGCAGAGCCAGACGGTGCCCATGCGGCGGCCTTCAGCTCTTTGAGCACTGGGCATTGTGGGGAGAAGGGAGAGGGGCTCTTCATTTTCTCTGCTATAAAGATCCCCGTCTTGCTCAGAAATCAGTCACCGGGGCGCTTGTCCCTCTGGGCAGCGAGGAGAAGAGGGAGGAGAACATTAGTTTGTGCTGAAGCACAGATGTCTGAACCCTTGTGGAGGGACGTGTGTTAGAGCAATGAGCCGTGTCTCTGCCATGCTCCTGTGTGTGCTCAGTTCAGAAGCAAATGACCTGGCAGCTGAATGGCGCGGATTCTTCTTGTCGCCTCGGGAGTTTCCAGACTCCTCTAATGTTTTGTCCCAGCAACACCCATTGACTTAGTCTAACAAAGGTCACGTTAGGGGTTTGGGCACAACACTGTGAACAAGGGACTCCTACATTTTAATCTCTTCTCTGCCACTGACTTCCTCTGCGGCCTCGGGCACTTCACTGCTCTCTGCCTCAGATTCCCCATGCCTTCTACCTCACATCCATCAGTTTGTTAATGTCCTGTCCTTTCAGGCTGCCTTAGCTGCTAAACTGTGCGGTACCCTAGAGAGGGATGGATGTTATTTGTACAGTCCCTTGGGCTTGAATGCATGCTTAAAGATGTGTCCCTTTGGTAACCGCATCCTGCAGCTGGATGGCTGGGTTGAGGGAGGGAGCTGCTGCACTGAGTACTGGGGCCCTTCCCTCCTAAAGTTTCTGCTCTAAATATATTGGCAAGCAACATTTACTTGAAACTAAATTAAAAATTCAACTGTTTATACAGCTTCAAAAGCAGGAAATCCTAATAAACAGAGCACGGTGTTACCAACCTGCACTTAGAGCCACAGCTAATGCCTCGTGGCACTAAATGCCATTTGTCTGTAACATGAAGCGCACAGCTAGGGGCTGCGGGTTGTGGTTCTTGGACAATAGCGTGTGTAAGGTTTGTGTGTATCCATTAAAGAATAAGCTTGACTGTTGTGAATGGTCAGACTTTGATCCCTCTGAAACCTGGAAGGGTTGAGGCGTATGCTGTCGGTCAACGGAACGGTTGTTTGCCCTAGATTTGCAGTGAGGTCTCCTACAAACTCCAGTGTTCTCCATAACAGGAAATAAGCAGAGACAAACCCAAAGCAGATGATGCCGTCATAAACCTGGTAGGTGGAGCCACCCCACCATCACGTACCTTAAATATTAGTGCAACGGTCTCACGTTATACAGGAGCATATATGGTAACTTTTAAAGTGTCTCAGGTGCATGCAGAGTCTCTAATCTTAAAGTACCACCTGTCTGACCTCCTGCCCTGCATGGTGAGTTCTGTGGTAAAGCAGTGAGTTCCTGGAAAAGATGCTCCTGTCCTGCAGGAGAGTTGGTGTCACAGGGTCCGCACAGGTCTCCGCCCTCTCTAGCCTGTGCCGGCTGGTTAAATAAAGAGTCCCCACACCTTCTTCAGTGCTTCACCCTTGTGTCTTTATTTACAGTGCAACAGCATAGTCCCCCTTATTCCCGCAACAGCTATCTCCAGTCGGACCCTTCCCAGGGTCTCCTGGCCCGTGAGGCCCCTTACCTTTGGTGAGGAGACAGAGATGTAACCCTCCTACCCCCTCCCAGGCTAGCCTCCTGACTGAGCTTTCTCCAGGGCTTTTATAGCCCTCCCCTTCCTCAGCCCAGCTGTCTCTACTTCACTCAAGTCATTGCTGTGAGCCTGGCCCTCGTTAGGGCCTGCAGCTGTGCTCTCTGCTGGCTGCCCGGGCCCCTGCACCTGGCTTCCCTACTAGAAAGCAGGGCTTGGCCAGCCTTTTGGCAGGGCATTCAAGGAGTTTTACCCCAGCCCTGCCACAGGTGGGATACCCGTTTGTCCAACGCAGAACTTCTCCAGTAGTCAGTTTTTATTCTTTCCCTTGTCTTTTTCCTCGCTGCTTACCCTTTCATTGTGTGTGATGCCCATTTGTTGTATCTTCTTGCGATTTTGATTGTAAGCCGTCTGGTGCAGGGTCTCCTTTTTCTTTTGCACAGCATGTAGTATAAAGGGGGCCCTGACACAGTCCTCTTGGCACTACTGAAATATAGATGATAAATACCCTACTAAGAATCTTCTTGCCCTAAGTGTATAGGGACTACCTGGAAACTTCCCCCACCTTTCTGTTCGCGTAATCACAGTATTTAACATTCCTATTATGTGCTTCAATCCAATCACCTTTAACTCGATTGTTCTGAGATTACTTATCTGGGAGAGATGGAGGTTCATAACATTAAATGGGTTTGAAATTACTGCATTAAATAGCTGTAATTGGGGTTATTGTGCTGGACTAGCTGAGTCCTGGGGTTTGCAGTAGGCAGGAATGAACAGGGACATGTTCTTTTTGCTGTGGTTGCTAGTTGTGCAGCTGTGCTTTTATTTAAAGAGCCCACCCAGTGCACCTTTTAGCAACGTACAATGGAAATGAATGGTCAATAAGACTTGGGGGATTGATGCTACTTTCTGAGTCCCTGGTTTACTCTGGGGTGCACAATGAAACACTATGCTCATAGTGAAGCGGTAATAATTGGCTCCTATGTAGAGTTGTTCTGCCTCTAGATTTCATAGCGCTTTACAAAGGAAGAAAAGTAACACTTGTCCCCATTTTATCAGTGGGGGAGCGGAGGCACTTAGAGAAGTGACTTGGCCCAAATCACATAGCAGGTCAATTAAAGAGCTGGGAATAGAACTCCGGACTCGTGGCCCCCAAACCAGTGCCTTGTCTGAGATTAAACTGCCTCTCTTTCACTCCGTTAAAATAATAAATATCCTGAATTGTTTCAGCGTGTGTCCTGCAAGGAGAAGATTGACACTGCAGTTAGTGAGACCTCAGCCTGGAAGGAAGCTGCATTGTTTGCATGGGGGAAATCCACGACAAGAGGGAGCTAGTGTAGAACACGTTACTTTGGCACTGACCAGTGCGGTGTATTGGTATTGCAGAAAGCTCCAACTTCTCCCAGCATGGTAGGTCCCATTTTCAGTGTTGTTTCCACTATGCTGTGAGATCCTGCTACCAAAGCTGTCTCCCTCCACCCCCAGTATGGTTAAAACGCAGTTAGGATAAAAGCAATTTTAAGTGGTTCCCTAAACTGCACCATAAGAATGGCCACACTGGGTCAGACCAGCGGCCATCTTGCCCAGTATCCTGTCTTCCGACAGTGGCCAATGCCAGATGCTTCAAAGGGAATGAACAGAACAGGGCAATCACTAAGTGATCCAGCCCCTGTTGTCCTGTCCCAGCCATGGACTCTGTCTGATAGGCTGTAGCACAACTTGATCCTGTCCATACTGAAGACATGAACATTGTTTTAGTCCTAAGTTGTAACAGGATCCCCCTATGCTGTAGAAATTGTAGTTTAGATGGGACCTTGGTGCTGGCATCAGAACTTAAAAGGAAGGCTGCTTAATAATGGATGTGGGGGGAAGTATGAGGGTTTGGGATGGCGCCAACATCTGAATAAGGATGTCGGTGTGGGGAGGAGATGAAAGAGAAGTGAATGAAGGGGAAATGAGGAGAGGTTTCTAGAGATGCATGAATGAGGAAAGGAGGCAGGAATCAGTTTTCAGTTTCTCCTAAGTGAATCTTTCAAAGCACACATGCTCATTTCTATGAGTCGTTCCATGGCAATTGCTGTAGAATTCACTCATGCAGGTGGTTAAAAGCTAAATGTTTCAAATTACCACTTCACTGTTTGCTTGTGAAGCACAGCTATAGACCAGACAGCTCCCTGCTCCAAGGATCTTACAGGCTAAGTCAGACGAGGCACAGCAAGAAATGAAAGACTGGATATGGTGGCATGGGATAAACAAGTGACCCGATGAAAAAACCATGCCCTATACTTTATGTACACATTTTGTTTTCTCGGTGAGTCTGCATTGTATTTTGTCATGTTAATACATTATCATTTGAAGGAGCAAAGTCATTTCAAGATGCAGAAATGGAAATGTGTTCTCTGTGGAATGCTGCCGAAGAGAACTACATGTCAAGGAGGGCAACAATGAACATCAAGCCAGGAAAATGTGTTCTAAAAATGTCTGTCTAAAGAACGGTTGCAAGCCTATTGGCTTGTTGCCGCCACTTGTTCTACGGAAATTTGTGATAGTGACCAAAGTTAGCAAGCCTGTCTGGTGCTGTCCCCTCTTCTGCCAACGTGGCATGTTATCAGAAAATTGACCATAACAATGGCCTAATCTTAGTCTTACTCTACCATATCTGCTGCGCCATGCGTTTTCCAATCACAAGTGCCTGCTTTATCGACAAACAGGTCTTTACTCTGTTGGCATCAACATAACTATGAGTGGGTGAGCTGGATTCTGTTCTACTTTATGCATCACCAGCACAACTGTAAGCTAAATTCCCAGCGCAGATTCTCTTCTAGTGATGAAGCGAGAAGCAGAAAGAAGAGTGATCAGATCCCAGTGGCTGTAAGAGTAGCACTTAGAAAAATCATCTGTTGACTCGCAAATGGAAGTCATTGCGAGAAAGTCACTTGACACTGTTTACCTTTGAGTCCCTTTTCTTGCTACAGCTGCCCTGTTAAGGAATCCAGAACTCTGTTCTGGGGTCTTCCACAGTCAGATGTACCCGTTGTGCTTTTAAGGGCAAACTTTGCTGTTAATATTTGAAACTGAGTTTTTTCTCATTTATTTAAATGTTCTGCAAGTGTGTGCGTGTGTGTGTATGTATATTTCTTAAGGTTCCTATAGATGAATCATCTTTTCCCAGCAGTGTTAAAAGTTGTTAGCTTTTCTATTAGAAGTCAAATTGTGTGAGCTTTAGCACTTGACACTTCAGAAAAAGGAAGAGTTCCCCTAGCTTGAAACTTGGCATGTTATCACCTCCATCTGGGAGCAATTTTTAATTTTAATTTTAAAAAATAAACTGTAAAAAAACAAAACTATAAAAAGAGTTTGGCCTTTCCAGTGCATTATAAAAGGATTCCCAACAGTCTCTTAAGGCACTCTTCTGCTTTCATATATTTAAACTCTATGGAATGCTATGCTATTAACTATCTATTATGCTGCAAAACCAGTTACAAAAATGTGTTGTAAATACAAAATCATGATTTGAGTCTTAATCTGGACCATATAGTCTTAATATGGATCATTCAGGAACAATTAATATTGGAAATGTGTAAATAGCAAAGAATTTTTAAAAGTAGTCTCACATCCTGTGATGTGATATACAGTAGCTAAGTTTAATGTTGTTCTGGGTCTCTGATAGCAAACTAGAAAATAAGTTATATAACTAGGGTTGCCAACTGTCTAATCGCACAAACCCAAACACCCCTTCCCTGCGGCCCCATCCCTCCGCTCACTCCAGCCCCCCTGCCTCTGTCACTCGGTTTCCTCCACCCTCACTCATTTTCACTGGGCTGGGGCAGAGGGTTGGCGTATGGGATAGGGTCAGCCTCTGGGCTGGGGGAGCTGCAGAGTCGGCGCTCGGGGCGGGGGCAGCGTGCAGGGGACCCTCCTGGCTGCGCGTCCTCCTACGAGCCGCTGCTGGACATGTCACCGCTTCCGGGAGTGGCACGGAGCCAGGGCAGGTATGGAGCCTGCCTTAGCCCCACTGCGCTGATGGACTTTTAGCGACCTAAAATCTCCCCGTTTGGCTTCAGTAGCCACCAGGAGATCGAGCCCGATTCCAGGAGACTCCCGGCCAAACCGGGAAGGTTGGCAACCCTATATATAACACGTTTATGATTTTGTAAATTCAGACTTGGTGGATGTGTGGGCACATCACTGCCCTCTGTTGGAAGGAAGCTAGCAGAGGGGTTTGGTTTTGAAACTAGCAAGCTGTATTTCACATTCCCTGCAGTGTATCTTTGGCCATGGGCTTGCAGCATTCCAAACTGTAGATGGATTTTGCCTACCTGCTCCTGATGTTTCAGTGTCTTTCCACTTATTAGCTCATGTTATTAATTTCTCATAGGAGGAGGAGGCTTTCCCATCCTTTATTCATCAGCCTGACCCAGCAAACTTTCTGCCTCTCCCTAAAAGAGCTCCCTTGATTAAGTCGTTCCTACTTCATGGAACCTCCTGGGGAGGAAACGCTGCCAGGTTTAATGAGCAGAAATGGCAAGCAACATCAGACTATATTGGCCTCCTGAAAGGATCTCATTTCACCTTCATTTCATCATTTGTCTGTTGCAGACGAGCTTGTTTAGGGTTGCATCTGATTTTTAAGTATGACATTTTCTGCAGCATGGTTATGAATGTGCAGCAGTGTGGGGGTGGCAGGCCAACTCACGAGCGAAACACCACAGATTCTGGGGATGTTTAACACCCCACCCCCACTTTGTCTCTTTTGATGTGCTGCTGTTGGGAAAGCCTTGCCCATGTTCTGTTCCTCCTTCGCCCAATGCCACCCGCACTCCAATAATCATAGGAGGTTTTAAAAAGACCTGATTCTGGGCAACAAGAAATCATGATTATGGAAATTTGAATGTCTCATTCAGTAATCAGAACATGTATTTATCCACCACCTGTTCAGAATGCTCTCTACAAGCTGCCCGTGTGTGAGCTAAAGGAAATTTAAACTGAATATTACTTAAAATGTGCTTGCTCGGAGATAAATGACTATGTAAAACTGGCACCTTCACACTTACCATCATAATTTTTGTTTTATTTCATGCTATTCGTGTGCAAATAAAGTCTCTGTCTTGTCCAAAAGGAGCATATGGTCTAAATTAGGTTGATAACATAAAAATGGTTACATAACAAGGGGTCTTATCCTGTAGATAGATTAGATTCTGTTTTTTAATATAGGTGGGGCTGGTAGCGAAGTCAATTATCAAGGTTTTAATGACACTTCCTATTATTAGACCCTGTTTTCAGCTGCTTATAATTTTACCAACCTCAGTTAACCAGTTGAGCTGGTATTTTCCATGCTGGGTGTCTGCCTTATGCTGGACGTTTTTGGAAAGATTCATCCAAAACAGTTCAGCCATTTCCGAGAATGAGGGTAGGAATTTTTTTTTTTTTTTGGCTATGTGTTTTAAAAAACAAACAAACTCTGCCTTTCACTTGAAAAGCCCTAGCGTTCCCATGATAAGCCTTTTGCTGTTCCTATGAACGTTGGCCAAAACTTGGCTGTTTATAAACCTTTGCAAAATCTCAGTTTGCACATGATCACTAGAGACTTCTTCGAGTTTAGCAATTAAAATCTCCAAAGATTCTGTGTACCCTGGGCATGCTCCATCCTCTTACAGCTCCTAGTGCTGACCAGACTGCTCATGCACCATCCCCACAGAGCAAGTAGGCATGCCCCATCCCTGGGTGTGGGAGCTGAGGACTTTCCCTGTCATTTCTGCTTTGGAACAGCGGGGAGCTGGACACTGGAACAGTTAGCAGTGAGCCTGTCTCACCTGTGCTCTCAGTGACCCTCCAGGCAGCATGAATGAGGAAGCTAGTGATTAGGAATAGGCTGGTAACTTTGCCTCTGTCCCATATGACATCGAGGAAACTGGTAACAGAATAAAGAAGAACAGGAGTACTTGTGGCACCTTAGAGACTAACAAATTTATTAGAGCATAAGCTTTCGTGGACTACAGCCCACTTCTGTAGTCCACGAAAGCTTATGCTCTAATAAATTTGTTAGTCTCTAAGGTGCCACAAGTACTCCTGTTCTTCTTTTTGCGGATACAGACTAACACGGCTGTTACTCTGAAACCTGGTAACAGAATATTGTCTAGTTCTGGGGTCTACATTTTAAAAAGTATGTTAAAAAAATCAGAGACTTTACCATAAACAACCACAAAAAGTGGAGATAGGGTTGGAGAGCATGCCTTACAGGGGGAGATTTAGGAAGCTCAATCTCTTTAATTTCTGAAAAAGAAGATTGAGAGGTGACTTGGTTACAATGTCTTAATACCTTCATGGGGAGAAGATACTGGGTACTAAAGGGCTCGTTAATCTAGCGGAGAAAGGGAGAACAAGAACCAATATCTGGAAGCTGAAACCAGACACATTCAAATGAGAAATTAGGCACAAATTTTTATCTGTGAGGGTGATGAACCATTGGAACAAACTACCCAGGGCAGTGGTAGATTTTTTTTTTGGAAGTTATGCTTTAGCCAAACCCAAGTTACTGGGCTGAAATATAGGGGTAACTGGGTGAAAATTAATAGCCTGTGACACAGGAGGTCAGATTAGGTAATCGAATAGTCCCTTCTGACTTTAAAATCTATGAAGTATTTGTATTACAGTGGCTCCTAAAAGCCCCAACCAAAATTGGTATTCTTCTGTCTTAGGTGCTGTACACGCCCCGATAAGAGAGAGTGTGTGTACCCCAAAGAGACAAATAGACAAGACCAACAGAATTTGGGAGGAAAGGGAACTTTCTTATCCCCGTTTTATATATGGGGAAACTGAAGCATGGAAGGTTTCAGAGTAGCAGCCGTGTTAGTCTGTATCCGCAAAAAGAAGAACAGGAGTACGGTGCCACAAGTACTCCTGTTCTTCTTGAAGCATGGAAGTTAAGTGAGTTGCCAGGGCCTAGAATAGAGCCAGGACCTGAGCCCTGATCTTGTGGTTAAGGCTCTAGAATGCAACCTACAAGATTCAAAGCATCTTGGGAGGCAGCGTCTGAATATGTTGGCCTATGCAATCAGGGTTGTTTCATTAGGATTGCTTGTGAACACCTGGCTCTCTGTGCACTGGTTTGGTGGTGTTGGGCTGCTGGACTTAATTTATTTCCCCCTCTCTCAAAGAAAAATCCCACAGAACCATTTTTAGTTTTGAAAGCAAATTATATGATGTGTGCTGGGGAGTTTGTTTTTATACAGATAAGAATGCTGAGGTGTGTTTTTTGTTGTCTCTTTCCTTCATATTTACGTATTGCACAGTAGACGCTTCACTGGAAATTTAAAGTAATTTTCTTTAACAGAAGCGTTGCTGCTTAGACCTATTTGCGGCATTGCATTGCCATTCTCTCCACTTTTATTATGGAAGACATTTGAAGCGAGCGGGACTTTGGCCTGTGTGTCTGCTTTGCCTTAATTGCTGCCCATGTTGACCATCCCCCTTCTTAAATCCTAATCCTTTGTGTCATCCCAACTGGTGTAACATGGCAATGATTCGTAGTGCTGCAAAAAGTGGATTATGACTTCAGGTGAGGAGGAACAAACAGTGAGAGAGGAACTTAAAAATCCAAAGATCCTGTTCTCACTAAATAGCTCCTTGAATCTGAGCTGCGCATGTGGGTGGAGTTGTTTCTTTGTGAAAGCCTTTTCCAGGCTTAGTAGAGAAGCATCAGCTGGGACTTGGTGACTGACAAATCCTAGAATTAGATCTAAGCTAATGGGTTTCTCTACATCATCTGTTCTCCACGTCATCGTCTCCTCTATCCTCCTGCACCTCAGGTGCATAAGGTGTCCACCAGTTTCCACCATTTATTTCGGTCTTGTGCTGGTCTGTTCAGGCTTCTGAGTGTCATGTTGATGAATTCGGCTTCTGTCCCTATTGTTCTGCATAATGCTTCTCTAGGTCTCCCTCTTTTTCTCTTCCTAGATGGGGTTCATATTATCACTCAAAGTGGAAAGCATCCTTAAAGTGCAGTAGCCCTGGCACTACCACCCACTGTAGCTGTGGTGCAGGAGCAAAGAATACTGTCCTGGGGAGAGAGACAGCTGGGAAGAGGGCTTGGAATCTGTCTGAAGGGGGCACTTGGAAGGCAGATAGAGAAGGAGGTGAAAAGAGACGGTGCTCAGGTGAGCAGGGGATTGTCTAGAGGAAGCTGGACTGTGAAGGGCTGTGTGCAAGGAGCCCAGCCGTGAAGTTGACTGTTGGGACGCTGACAGAAGAAATACAGTTTGGGTGTCTGGCTGTAGCCGTCCGGGTGAAGAGCTGTTCTTCGCAGGTGTGGTGTTGAAAAGACGTCTTTGATTGATTGTGATGGTAATTTACAGTTTTATTACTTTCCTGAACAATATATTATTCTATTATTTATATTATTTTATTATTCCTGCAAAGTTTCTAGGGTTTTTCCTTTATAAAGCTTAACATTTTAAGGAGGACGTACTACTTGGTAATACCATGGTAACTCTCTTCTGCTTCTCTCTTCTGCTCTCATCTTGGGGCCATGATGCCTCCCTTCTTTTCTTATGCCAGATGTCCCCCCTCTCTTATTGAGATTACCACCTGGTAATCTAAGTGGCGAAAGTGCTTGGAAAAAATTAAACTAGATTGGGGGATATACTGTAGGGAACCATTCTGTGTTAGCAGTGGAAGGACTAGACAACCTTACAGACCTTGTCCCAGTTGGATTCCGTGAAACCATTGCTCTGTGATATTTCTTCTGTAAGGAGCTAATGGTTTGTTCATATTCTTCAGATTTTTTTTTTAAATGCCTTTCGTAGGGTGGGATCAAAGTCTTTCATTTGCTCTCTATTCTGCAATAAGGGAAGCAGATTTTAATTATAATGTTTTATCCATTCCACTCACTGGGTGGGAAGTAAATGGATTGTTTGCTTGCGATGTGAACTGTGTCTCATTCTTGAATAATGAAGGACGCCGCAAACACTCTCTGTTTCTAGCTCTATTTTGAAGTGTTCTGCTAAGAAATAGTAATATGCTGGGTGACCTGTATGTTCAACGGAAGCGTAAACATTCCAGACCACGAGAGCTAGAGAGCAAGCGTAGGTAATGGATCCAGGCGGTTATGTTGCCAGTTGTGTGTGACATGGTTAGCATTCGCCCAGCAAACTTTCTGCTCTTGAGAGCTTTAATGTCTTGCTTTCTCCAGATTTCTGTTGCCATTTAATTGCTCCTAATGGTGCTAGATATTTCAGAGACAGGAGCACTAGATATCCCTTAGCTCTGACCTTGTTTGGGATCTCCTATGGGGACCATCCTAGCTTTGGTCAGCCCCGGAGCCCACTTAGCTGCATCCCTTGGCAAGATGCCAATGTGCATAAAACGGGAACTGGCTGTGGCATCTGTAATCTTTGTCATGGATGAATGGCCCACAGAGGCTACAGATCCCCTCTCACTGTGCCTTGCATCTTGATCATGCTGGCATTCAGCTCAGATTGAGGTGGAGCAGTGCATCTTGGGAACTGTGGTTTCCAGAGGGTGGATATCGGTGTTAAAGCTCTTGGAGGGCGCGTTGTGTGATATCTGTATGTACCTGTAAGCTGTTGGAGGGTGCATTGTAAATACCTGAGTAGTAGCAATTTTTTTGTCTAGCGTGGGAGAGTGAGGAAAAAACCTTGAGATACAGAATCCAGTGCTGTACGATGTAAAAATGTCAGGCAGATGGATGAGAAAAATAAAAAGCAACTTGAATCTGTTTGTTTGGTTTTGTTTGTTTGTTAAAGCAGAACGTGCCTTGCAGGAGAGAGAGAACAGATGGGAGGAAAAGGAAGGGGTGTAGCAAGTGTGTACAATAACCTGGAAAAGGTGAGTTTGAAGAGTGGAGTGGGAGAGGGCTTTGTGATCAAGAATTGGGAAGATGTTTTCCTGCATAGGGGAGGGACAGCCTCAGAGTAAGCCAAGAAAATGGAGGGGGATTATATGAGTGGGAGTGAAGGAGAGGAGAAGAAGAGGGAATAAGAGCAGACAGTTAAACATCCTGTCCTACGATGCTGTAGTGTGGAAATAATTGTCTGTTTTTCTTTTTCCCCTGCTGAACCCCGGGACCGTAGAAGGTTCCAGTACTGATTGGTCCAGAGAATTCCGAGCTTGTCACCCGCTGCAGGAGAAAAAAAGTCTGTCCATGTACATAACCTAGATGCTGCTGTTTTTAATTTCCATGTCTGACTTGTTTTTGTTGGAGCAGCAAATCATAGAGGCTGTAAAGAAAAGGTGCGTAGGGTCACAGCTGGATTCTCGGGGCTTGTGATAGTGTAGGGGTGGAAGGCAGATAGATAGCTGAGTCGAGTGCAGAGGTGGTGAACGCAATCAAGGTAAGACCCTAGATGGGCTTTGCTCTAAACTGGCTGTGCTCCTGATGTGGCAGCTGATGAAGATGGCCCAAGAAAGCGTCTTCCTGTGGGAGAGGGTTTCACAACTATTCTGAGGGAGAAGGGCCACAAAAACTGTCCTGTGAATTCAGTCATTATACTCTACATCAGACTTCCTGCAGAGCATGGAAGGACTCCTCTGGGAACTCTTCCTCTTTCACATCACTCTCAAATCCCCAAGTGCGGAGGTCATCTCTCCCTTTCAAACAAGGAGGGGCTGGGTGTGATACTCTCCAGCACCATCTGCTGCTGTGTGGACTGGAGGGGTCACTTGAGAGCAAGTCTCTCATTGTGCATGCACTCGCTGAGCTGACTGGCTTCTCCGCACCTCCATGCCCTGCTGGCCAGGGAAGTGAGGTATTGAGTTTGGATATCCCTCATGGTGGCGTTTTTAAATTTCTCTGTCGTTGAGATCAGCTAAACCCATTCTCATGTCCACCTTCTGAATGTCCACCTAGATGCTAAGGTTCCGTAGTCTCTGGCTTTTAGTTGTTAAGCTCTGTAACCTTGTACCTGAATCTGAGTAATGGGGATCTGCTTGCTCAGGGGGAAGCTTGTTTTTCTCTCTGTAGAGTAATTCTTCCATGAACATGATGCTCGCTGAGCCTCTTTGCTGCAGACATCTGTCATTTGCCTTTCTCCTTTGGACAATGGAGGTGAGGCGCTTGGTTAAAGGTTGACGCTGGTGTGAATGACAGATGTCTGTAAACATTGTCTCTGCAGTGCGTGCAATTCCTTTCTGGTTTTGTGCCAAACATAGCCCCCGTTTGCCTAGCAATACAACAGAGAATAAAGACTGGAGCAGCAAGAGAAACGTAACTTGAATGTCTTTTTAAAACTTTTGTTTCACAATGTTTTTGTAAAGCTGAATATCTCTTCTCCCTCCCTCCCTTCCCCAAGATTCCTATAATCTTTAAAGACCTTTGGGAATGCCGCCACCTCAAACAGTAACACATCAAAAGAGTAGCAGTAGGACTGTGGAGTTCAAATATGTAGTATCCAGATGGTGTAGGGAGTTCACAGGGCTCTGAGTCTGTGCCCTGGGAACAGATACTGTCTTGCTGAGAGACCATCTGACAGGCTTTCTTTCTTAGCTGAGTTTTCACATCTTACAGGTGACCTGAAAATCTTTTTATAAAAAAAAAACCACCCCAAACTTAAAAATCCCAAGACTAGTAACAGACGCAGTGTGTGCATAAACATCCCAGTGTCTTTGGGAAATGTTTCATTTGTCTTCGTGGACACTTAAAGCACACAAGCAGAAGAAGGGATTTAGGTTCTGGCTGTCTCTGTAAGGGAAAGTGCAGAACCCTGAATTCTGTTCTGGGCAAGTGAGTGAGTGCACATGTGGTGGACTTTGTGGACTGACTTAGAAGTTCTTACTCTGGTTCCTAGTGAATGAGCTTCCACATCACACAAACCTCTCTGCTACTGGCACCAGTCATCAGCCAGGGAACCCAAGGAAAATGTGGGCAGTAGAGAATGCACTATCTTCTCCTTCTTAGTAGGCAGTTCTTCCTCATTGAGGTTGAGACAGATTTGCCTGTTTCATATCTACGGTGAACCCATTGATGTCAGTGGGTTATGGTTAAAGGAATAAATTTGGCCTATTAATATTAAATTATGCAACTAAGGCTTCCTTCCATCACTGTAGCACAGGAGTTGGCAACCTTCAGCACGTGGTCCACCAGGGTAATCCGCTGGTGGGCCGCGAGACATTTTGTTTACATTGACCGTCCGCAGGCACGGCCCCCTGCATGTGCCTGTGGACGGTCAACGTCCACAAAATGTCTCGCGGCCCACCAGTGGATCACCCTCGTGGGCCGTGTGCCGAAGGTTCCCGACTCCTGCTGTAGCATCTGATTAAATACATTCAGAACATCAGTTCCTTCTACAAACCTCTGAAGCATCCCTCCCCTCCAGATTAAAGCCAGTTGTACTTCATAGGAACCAAATACAGCTGCTTTACTTCCCAGGCCAAGTGCCTAAAGCTGTTTTGCGATTTGGTTGTTAAGCAAAGACCTGCAGAGGAGGAAATCCTGCATTGTGCCCTACAAGTGGCAAGACGTGGATTCAGCTTCATTTTCAGCGGTAGTAAATTCTATAGACAAGGACTGTCTTCTGAGACTGCCTGGCAGCCTGCAGGTTCGAGCCTGGGAGTTCCCATCACTTCCACTGCCCTGCACTGTCCACTGGTTTTTATTAATGATGTGTGTTCTGGTAGCACCTTGAGGCCCCGCTCAAAATCGGGGCCTTGTTGTGCGAAGTGCTTTGCAAACATAAAGACAGATGCAGTCCCTGCCCCCAAAGGACTTGCAATCTGTATTCACAGGCAGATGAACAATATAAATGCAGAATGCTAAAGGTACAAAGCTGCCTAGTTGCATTTCTGTTTGTTTGGAGTTTTTGCTTTCTCTTGTTTTTTAGTTTCCCCCAAACCCATTCCCCCTTCCCCTCTCTTCATAGGAGCCTACACCAACTTTGCTACTCTGTTTCTGACACAAAGTGCTCCCTTTTCACCCTGTCCACTCCCACAGTAATAGTTCCTCTCCATTTCTCTCTGATGGCTAGAGCTTTAAAATCAGGATCTGGAAATAGGACCAGTACTGGGGAAGCAGCCAGGAAAGAGTGCTGAGCATCGGTACAATGTACTCTGTCCCTCTGCTTGACTGAGCAGGCAGCTGCATATCAATCTGTTGTTTCTAGGTGGACCTCAGGGTCAGCCTGAAGTAGTGTCTTGCACTAGTCCACTCTAAATAAGAAGAGCACAAATTGATGGCCAGGGATGATCCCTCATCTAAGAGCTAAGACCTTAGATGATAATTAAAAAAAAAAAATCAACCCTGGGGACTGCTGCTTTTTGGATCATGAGCCGAGAAGAAGCCGCAAGAACCCTGAGGTGATGCAGGCCACATGCTTGCTCTCAAGGAAGAATTCACCATCTAAAGAATCAGATTGATTCTCCCTGCCTGCCAACATCATCCTGGCTTCTTCCTGGATTCATCTAGGATCATCTGTGCATGATTGGTGGTGATGAGCCCTGTAGTTGGGCTATAGTATGTTGATGGCACTGTACCCCATAATATCTTATGGTCTCCCCCAGCAGCCTTCTTGATCTGACCTAGAGAAGTCAACTTACTCTGTCCATCCCTGCTGGGTCCTTCAGGCAGGTCAGCAGCACCTCATTGTCAACGATGTATAAGGCTGTCAAGAGAGAGAGAACAATGTTAGTGTAGACATTTGATCTCCATTCATAGCCCTGAAATGAGACTGTCCAGCAGTCTCTGTTCCATATCCTCCAGATCTTGAAACAGACTAGAAGGGACTGTGGTATCCAAAGCACTATGATGAAAGGCATAATGGTCTAAATCAGTTTATCTGTATTCAGTTTTCTTTTGCATATGGGGCTGAAGTTGGAGGAGTTTGGAAACGAAATTATGTACGGTCTTCTCCATCTCCTGATACTGATCCATTACATCAGAGTCCACCCCCTTGCAAGGCTATGCCGTGATCCAGCCGATGAAAGGCCCATCAATATTGAAGTAGATTAAAACTTTTATTAGAAAATATTTCGAATTATAAAACACACAAATTGTTGAATGCATATCCCAAATACTCCCAGCCGTGTCACTTCATGTGCATTAAAAACGATATAACCGTGAATAGGGAAAAAATGTATGAACCGATGATTGCCCACAGAATGTGGGGTAATGTTTCATTCTCATCGCTGCATATCCAGCATACTACACTTGATCTTAGCTGGAAGGCTGAGAAGCTGCATGTAGGCTGTATTGTCATGTCACCGCAGTTACAAGGCAGAACCTTACTGATTTGCACTAATGACTGGGAGAGCCCCTATAGGAGTGGGGTCTTTTAAGAGCTAGGAAAAAGCCAGCACCTGCTGCTTGTTGCCATAGTTATTTCCTTTTCTGAATACAGGGGATGACTATGGTAACTTCAGATTTAAAAATTTTATTAAGATGATGTTAAAAAAAAAAAGTGAACAGAGTTCGAGCATAGAAGTTTCTGGTTATCAGGGAGTAACGTACAGATTATCGAGGGTGCTAAGTTTGGTTTAAAATCGGGTGGCATAAGGAATACATAATCTGCAGTATCCCAGATTGGGGATAAAAGGTTGATGGGTCAAAGTACAGGCATTGAGATATGAGGGTATGAAGTTCATGGGGTGGCTATGTTCGGGTGTGGAGTATGATGAGTGGATATGACGACGAGGATGGATTGACCCTCATTTGAGATTTAATGTTCAGGGAGCTTATGGTTCCAGTTCATATGATCCAACGGAGAAGGTTGCTTGGTCCCTTTCTCGTAGTGGGAGAACGATGTCACTCTGGCTCACGCCTCCTGGTACTGTCAGTGGCCGGTGATGTGCTCAATGTAGATGTCCCTGGACCATCAGGAGGTGCTGCATGAGCCCAATTTGTCCCTTTAAGATGCTTCAGGTTGGGCACCCAAATCACTAGTCACTTCTGAAAACTTTGGACTAACATGTTTTTAAAAAAAGAAGTAATGCACCTTTTTAAAGCTTACAGTGCAGATACTTTTACAGACTGCTGGTCACATAGCTGCATGCACATACATGGATACACACAGTGTTCTTTGCTTGTTGAGATATTTTCATAGAATGTCAGGGTTGGAAGGGACCTCTGGAGGTCATCTAGTCCAACCCCCTGCTCAAAGCTGACCAATCCCCAACTTTTTTTTTGGCCCCCTCAAGGATTGAACTCACAACCCTGGGTTTAGCAGGCCAATGCTCAAACCACTGAGCTATCCCTCCCCCTTGTCAAGTAACTCCAGATTGTGATCTAGAAATCTGCCCGGAGGACTCTGCAACGACCTTTTCAATTTGAAAAAGAAAACATGGCTCTTAAGGTTCCAGATTTGCAATCACGCTGTAGTCTTATGCAGATGGAAATCTGCCATGTCTTGTGTTTTGCCAAGAGAAAGAGGAGCTAGGTTTACCTTGCATTTCCTTGGGAGAGTTCTTTCTTTGTAGTAGGAAGGCCAAGCACTCTATTGAACTTGGGAGCTATTTATCTGCGCGCGAGAGAGAAATGAAGTGGGGGGGAGCCTGTATAAGCAGTTGTCAGTCTTGTCACCAGGGTCCAACATCAGCCACCAGACCAAAGAGCGAAGCTCCTGCTTTGCTTTTCTCCGGTCAGAGTACGGGGCAGGGCTGGGACCGTGTGAAAGGCTGAGAGTATGGAACGTATTAGTGAAAGTAGCCCCTCGAGAGTGCCTCTTCGATGGGTATGGGGTGAGGGAGATGAAGATGCTCTAGCTCTGATTTATGTGCTGCAGTACGGTATTTGGTATATCAGAAGTGTCAAAAGCCTGTGTGTAGGAGGGTGAAGGCAGGATGTGGATGGCCCTGATGCGCAGCATTGTTACCGTTTTTTAGCAAAAGGAAATGCCGTACAAAGCAAAAGTGTCAGCTGCTACACAGCAATCCAACCCGCACTGGAGCTGGGTTATTAAAGGGCATTTGTCTCAAATCTCTCTCTGCTTACCTGCTACGAACCGGGGAGATTGTTTGCATCCGCAGCGTGTGTAAGATGGAGTCATGAATTGAGTTTGGGGAAAACTGATACAAAGAGGTATTGTAAGTTGTTGGGCTCAATGCAACAATTGGAGGGGAAATTCTCTGGCATGTGCTATGCAGGAGGTCGGACTAGCTGGTCCCTCGTGGCCTTGAAATCTATGAAAGAAGTACTCAGATTATTTTGTGACAGGAAATAACCAAAGAAACCGGATTTCTCAGCTATCAGTTACCACTTAATGGGTGTATTGTTCTGTAAAGGGAGTTGACAAGCTAGAGGAGTTCACTTTTGAACTAGATGATTGAGCATGGAGCTGGGAATATGGAGCCCTGGGTTCTATTCCTGACTAGCTATCTAAGGATTTATAACCTCCCATCTCCATGGTATCTGGATAAGACACAGATGTAAATGCCATACACCTCTACTCAGATATAATGCTGTCCTTGGGAGCCAAAAAATCTTGCTGCGTTGTAGGTGAAACCGCGTTATATTGAACTTGCTTTGATCCACTGGAGTGCGCAGCCTCCTCCTCCCCCCTGGAGCGCTGCTTTACCGTGTTATATCTGAATTCGTGTTATATCGGGTCACGATATATCGAGGTAGAGGTGTATTTGTGCGCAGTGTAATGATTGCTTACTGCTTCTAACGCTTATCAGTTCTTCCCCTGTAGCTCTCAAAGTGCATTACAAAGTGGGTGAGTTTCCTTACCCCTCATTTCATAGACGGGGGAGGGGGGGGGGAAATACGGTTTGGTGAAGTGACCTACCCAGGGTTACACAGCAAGTCAGTTGTAGAACTGGGGACTAAGCCAACTCTCCCGACTCCTAGTTCTGTGCCTTTTGCTGGACCATGCTGTCTCTGTAACTGGGCACACTGCTCTTTCATAAGGCTTGTGATCCTCTGACTAAAAATGTTCATTAGTTTTTTTACTGGTCTAGCTATGGCAGTGAGAGGGATTGGGCTGGGCATCAAAACTTGCCACATGGCCAGTTGGCATCCAGCATGCGAACTGTCTTTTCCTGCTGGGCTGGGTTGGTATTTAGTACTAAAGCTCTACATTCCCCTTGAATACTTGGGTTTGTTAAGAAATAAACAGGACCGTGTGCTCTGTCCCAAAGCTCCCTGCATCATGTCACCCACTGAATTACAATTCACTCTGGGTCTGATCCTGCGAGCTGCACAGTGTTCTCCGCTGCCATTTCAAGTCATTGGGAATTGAGTGCACTCAGCACTGCAGGATGGTGTCAGGAGAATTCCAGGCTGTCCTTTTGCCTTTGCTAGTCCCTTCTTACCCAGGGGTTTTGCCTTCTAGCACGTGGGAGTGTTCGGGCTTGGAAGCGACTGTCTCATTTGATGGATCTCTTTGCTGTTTGGAGACTTGGGAGCCATGCTTTCCAGCCAACGTGCTAATAGCTTCCCTTGCACAATGCCTCCAAGCATTGGGTAATACGTTTCTAAGTACATGTGGTTTTGTTTGTGTTTTTATTTTAAAGGAGAGGAACCCTTGAGAGCAGCGCTCAAAACAAAAAGAAAATGAGCGCAGGAGCTGGTGTATTCATAGCATAGCTCTGCACAAAGGAGCAGAACCTAAGGAGGTAACTTATGAATGAGCACTGCAGAGTTGATTTAATCAGGGTCTCAGCTTATATTTTCCTTTTTTTCTATAATAAACACGGAGTTTTTATATTACATACAAAGAAAAACTATGTTAAAAGAACATGAAGGTTGCCAGCTCAGCTACTGAATTCAAATTGCCTGTGCACCCTTAATTCAGCCCCCTTGTGCATATGCATTATGACACAGACCTTAATTACATGATCACATACAATTAATATACTAGTCAGAAACTGCTGAAACTCCAAAAACAACTCAGCTGGAATGGAAAATTTTAGCTTAAATGTTTAAAGTTTGGCAGAGTTGTAAACAACTGAAAACTAGGCCTTAGTAAGGTTGCCTAGCACTTCCCACTGTAATAGAGAGTGTTGCCAGCGCCACCTGTTTTAGGATAAACTTTTCCAAAATGCTTAAGTGACTTAGGAGGAGTGTAATTCCCAGTGGAAGTAAACTGGATTTAAGCTACTTAAGTCACTCAGGCACTCTGGAAAAATGTACCCATAATGCCTTTCATCTAGAAGGATCTCACCCCCAAGCCTACTACTGACGTAGATAAACTGTGTAAGGGTCATTCCATCGGCCGCTGAAAGGCAGCCATCACTGTAGTGGAATGTGGTGAAAATTTTGCTCCATCTGTGTTACTCTCCACTTCCCCTTCTAAAAACAGGTGGGTAATTTCCCTTCCCCTTCCCCCCACCAGTGAAAGTTGCAAGTGGAATTTTTGTCAGATACAATATAACTACTCAAGTTGGAATTTGGACAGTACGCTGGGGTTCACGCCCCTGCTTTTGTGAAAATTTGGGTGAGCTTAATGGTCTGTGATAGACAGGAAGTCAGACTAGGTGATCTAATGCTCCCTTGTGGCCTTAAACTCTATGTGATTCTATGCACATCGCTATGATATCTTTAATGACAAGCAATCAGGTCAGGGCCTTGTTTTTACTTATCCCAAAAATGGCATCTCCAGGAGTATTGTGCATCTGCATGCCATCCATGGGCCATCTGTTTGATACATTCTCGGGGAGTGGAATGTCTTCTACTGACTCATCAACAGGGCTGGCAATTTTCTTGAGCAAATCCGTCCCTGAACAAACCAGGCCTGATTGTGAGTGGCTTACGGGATCGTGGTAATATAGCCATAATGGCTTCCTTTCAAGTAACATTTCCTTGAACCTAATAGTTCACTTCTACGCCCACCGCCATCTTTGCCTCTTCTTGTTTTCCCCCTTGCTCAAGGGAAAGAGTAAATGCTTTTTGTTTTATTCCAGGGTAGCCCTGGCGCTCCGCTCTTGTGAGAGCCATGCTGACTTTGAGTTCAAAGATGTGACTTCTTTGAGGCCAGATTGTGGTCTTCCATCTCTCCTCAGAGTTAAAAATGAATAAGAAAATACTTCCTCACAAAAGAGGGAAAGAGCATGCTGTGTAAAGTGAAAGGGAATAAATCTTGCCTCTGGCTAAGGAGAGACCCACCTCACAGAACTTCAAGTGGAAATCTTGCTTGTTTGGCAAAGGTTTTATTTTTAAGCACCTTGTATGTTGTTCTAGTAGACAGAAAACACTTCTTTAAACTGACCCTGGCTGAGATCCAACCCCCGATGTACCCAAAGTGCTCACAATACAATTCTACCGTGGGTAGAGTACAGAACTGGGAGTTGGAAGTTGTGGGTTCTGATCCTGGTTCTGGCACAGATAACTGATGGAGAGTCTGTGCGCTAAAGGTCATCCGCTCTAAGGGTCTGATCCTGCAAACGCTATTGAGTGCAGTAATTACTCCCATGAGGAGTTCCACTGATGGAGATAGTCCTGCTCATGGTGATAATCACTCTGCTGGGTAGGAAGTGTTTTCAGGTTCAGGCCTTAAGAACTACAACAAACAGGGAGTGAGGAGGCCAATATGAAAGCTTCTCAACTGGGCACATAGGGCACGTGTCTAGCAAGTTTGTCTAAATTCTTACGTTTATTCTTAATATTTTATATATTCAAATATAATTTTGGAACAAATATTTGTCTATAAAAGTCCCTGCCCTGAAGAGCGTATGATACCAGATTATGAGTAACATGTGAAGGGTGGAGGGAGAGCTCTAGAATCAAATACTTATTGTGTTTATATACCTGGATTAATACCTTTGCAAAGTAAAAAGTTATAGGTGGAAAAATAAAGTGTCAGCTATTCCCCATTTGCCTTTTCAATGTAGCCATCATGAACTAGCCTGATTTCTGATAGTTGTTGCAAGATGCATGAGTGCTGAGGACTGACGGACAGGAGAGAGAGAGGATTTTTCAAAATGTAGGTGTTCCCTCCCTTTAAATCTGGTTATCCCCAGCAAAGTAACTTTGCTCCAGACATGTGAAATCCAGAGCTGGGTGACACTGTGGCGGCTAAGTCAGTAGTGGAGGATATGACCAAACTTGGGTTCATCAAGAATTTTAACCAGAGACTGGTCCATCAGAGTTGCAATGTGTTCGTGTGTGTCTGTAAATCTCTCCCCATCTGATACATATTTCTCAGTAATTTATTTATTGTATATCTTTTTAAAAGCTCCTATTTTGACGTGACCCAACAGACAAAGAATGGTTTTCCTGACTGCCCAGCATGCAGTTATTAGCTAGCTTAGGTTGCTTCTTCCAGGTGACATCATCTGTGCCTACAGCCAGTGTCATTGGTGTGAGTGAGCGAGTGCCAGCCCAGGTAGCTCTTGCAGCAGTGGGAAGCCTCATATGGTGTTTGCAAAATACAGAAGAGCAAATCTGATATGGAAGGAAATACTTTATTTTCAGGTATTAAAAATCCAGTGAATGGGAGGGTGGGTGGATGGATGGATGTGGGGAGAGGTGTGTGAAGACATACGTGCTGTCTTTCCTCCAAAAAAGTTTGATTACATCTTAAAAAATATCTAAAATTGCAGTAATTTTCTGACAAGTCAAAGTACAGTAAATCCAGGGACTTCAGATTACAATACAATAACGTGTAATGGATCACGTACACTTGCGCACTCCTGCACCACTTTACAGGCTGGCTGTTCATCAGACAAAAGCCACGTGTCTTTCTTTTCCATCAGAAAACCGAACAAACACTAAACACCCAGCAAACCTACACTTTAAATCAGTACTGAAGTGGGGAAATGTTTTTTTTCCAAATCTAATTAGTAATCTGATGATTGGACCATTCTTAAGCAGCTTCCATCTTAACAATAAAGAAACTTCAGACTGTACTTGGCAGAAGCTCTTATACATAATTTAGATCATAATTAGGTGCATTAGCACACTTTATATGGCTCTCTGGGGACCAGAAAGTCTAGGTGCAATGGTTAATTTCTTTCTTTCCTGATTGTTTACTGCTCTTGGGAGATTTCACTTGGAGTCCAGATGCCACTGGCTGAATCCTCAACCTTTGTGTGACTGCATTTAGAGTTGAGTTGCAAGTCTTTGGATAAGCAGGTAGTATCTGGAGAGCAATTAACCTGGTGGGAGGGTTTATCCCCAGGGAGAATGTGCCAGAGGGAGTACGGAATACTTGGAAAGAAGGAGAGATGAGATAATGGAACAAAAATAAGGGCCTGATCTGGCATGTTGCTGAGTTTCCTCCACAAGTAGTGACTTAATTGGGAGGTGAGGATGCTTAGAATGCCTAGTGAGCTGTGTACATTTTATCTAAAATCATAAGCTCTTATCAGAAAGAGCTGTATTTAGGAGTATGAAGTATCGCTCCAGGTAATTTTGCTTAAGCAGTTAAACATAAGCAATCCTGATTTTTAAAAAGCTGCCGGAAAGCTTTCCAGCACTCCATCAGAATGGTCTATCATATATCCATCAGTTTGCTTCGATGTTTGGTCATGAATCCGCTCCCGCTTTGTCGTGTAATGTCTCCCTTGAAAGAAGAGCCTGTTACTGCTTTTGTAAACAATTGTTTTTACTCCGTTAGTTCAGAATATCACCTCTTAAAAGTTTGGAAGTAACATTTCTAGCCTTTTCAGTCACTCCTTTGGCGACATGCATAACCCCCCTTCCATGTTCATTGTATATTTTTATATTAAATATGCAAAAGTGTAAGTTAATTTAACATCATAATTATTAGTAGTATAGTAAGGTCTAGAAGCCTTGCTGAGATCAGGGCCCTATTGTGCCAGGTGCTGTACATACAGACAGACACAGATTGTCTCTGACTCAAAGAGTTTATAATCTAAAAAGACAAGCCAGACAAAGGGCTGGAGGAAGGAAGTATTATCTCTATTTTATAGATGGGTGAAAAAATCTAATGACTTGTACAAGGTCACACATGAAGACTGTGGTTGAGCCAGGTATTGAACCCAGATCTCCTGAGTCCCAGCCAAGTGCCTTAAACACAGAACCAGCTGTTCTTACATTAGGGTTACAAATTTAAATGCACAAAAGTTAGGAAACAAGTTAAATTTGTGATAACATAAACATGCCCACACTGCACATCCTGTATACTTAGCGTCCAGCAAAACAAACCGATCTCTGGCATATAACACAACATAATTAACTTTGCCCAAGGTTGCAAAATCTACTTTGATTGACTTCAGTGGCAAAACTTTCATGACTGTTGTGTCTCAGCATTGTGAAAAGCCTTAGAAGGCTGATGCCGTATTGTTGTGATAGTGGCCTGCAGCCTTCCCTTGTGCTGTGATCCTGTCAATTCTCCCAAGCTGGGTAGGCCTGGTCTGTACTGGGATGGGAGACTGTAAAATAAAACCAGTGTGTAGTAGTTCTGGTGTTTGTATAGACCCAGATTCTGCCACCCTTGCTCATACTTGAGTAGTACCTTGCTGTACAAGTAGTCCCATTGCTTTCCATAGGGTTATTGACAGAGTAACCTACTACTTTGCAGGAGTAGGAGCGATGGAATGTTTCCTGCACCGTGCTATTCTTTCTGAATTTGTGTGACATTATAGGTGCTGGGCTGCTTCTCGCATGGAATATGAAAAAGACTTTGATACTTGAAGTTGGTGAAAAATCCCTGGGCAATTACGATCGCACAGAGGCAGTGGTGTTTTGGGGTGGAGTGCATTAACTGCAGTGTCTGAGCCCAAATTCTACTTCCAGTAGTTACATGCGCTCTGTCTACATTCCTCCTTCAGCTCCAACTGGACATGGTAGCTGCTGGCTCCTGTTAAACAGCAGCTATGTTTCAGGTCAGAGGTGGCTGCACTTCAGGGATGGAAGAAGCTAACTCTGCTTTGGGAGCTTTCAGGAGGAAGGACACTTCCTCCCCCCGGGACAGGTTAGGTTTAACATGCATTGTATGGATCTTTCAAAACATGCAGGGGCACCAAACCCAGGCATGGAGTAGCTAGGTGGTGATGGGGAGCTATGGGAGTCTCGCCCCAGCTAGGCAGCTGGGCAGTTTGAGCTGCAGAAGTGAACCTTGTGGTCTTCAAAAGTTTGTTTGTCTCCTTCAAACACTCACCCCTCAAAAAAAAAAGGGGGGGGGCAATGGATTGGGACTCTAGGTTTAGATCTGCAGGCAGTTATAATCTCAATGCCTGGCTCTAGTTTTAAGATCAATTTGGAGGGAGGGGGGGAGAGAAAAGCTTTCATTATGGAGTTGCTAATCTTTTCTTTATGCTCCTGAATAGACCCTCCTCCCTCTCTCTAGAACAGGGGTAGGCAACCTATGGCGGCACGCGAGCTGATTTTCAGTGGCACTCACGCTGCCCGGGTCCTGGCCACCGGTCCGGGCTCTGCATTTGAATTTAATTTTAAATGAAGCTTCTTAAACATTTTTAAAACCTTCTTTACTTTACATACAACAATAGTTTAGTTATATATTAGAGACTTATAGAAAGAGACCTTCTAAAAACATTAAAATGTATTACTGGCACGCGAAACCTTAAATTAGAGTGAATAAATGAAGACTCGGCACACCACTTCTGGAAGGTTGCCGACCCCGCTCTAGAAGCAAACTAGTTTCCCTGGGCTTGATCTGGCTAGCAGACTGGATCTATCAAGCACTGTGCTGCCCACTTTCCCTCCTGTCAATGGTAAGGGGGAGTGTGCATGTGCAATGCCCTAGAGCTGTGTTACTGAACAAGCGGTCCGTGGCCTGGCGCCAGTCCCTGAGATCTCCCTGACACAGTTTAGGAAGGCTGCAAGCCGGTGCCTGGTATCAAAAAGGTTGAGAAACGCTGCCCTAGAGCTTCACTGAGTCACCACTTCCCCATAAATGCAAAATCGCAGTTTTCCCCCCTGTAGTTTGAATCTTTCTTTCTATTCTGCTCGTGTTGCCAGTACATGTGGGTTTCTCTTCATATCTCTCCACTACGATGTCTGTCCTTTTCTTATGGCCAGGGAGCCAATTCCTCTGGAGCCATTCACCTCTGTTCCTGGACTAGATGGGGAGTGCTGACTTGAGCCACGTACAGGGCTTTCTTATCACTTGCCACCAAGCATGATGCCCCCAGTGTGTCCCGATGCCAGCAACACTCAGAACCTGGACTCAAGGGGGCACTAGACCACCAGGCAGGTGTCCAGATACGGCTTCTCTTGCAGTACTTTCTATATTGCTCCTCCTCGATTTAATTGTAGCCAGAGATGGGATAGGATGTGGTAGCCCTTTAACAATGCACAGGGCCTGCTGGGCTCATCTATGAGCACATGGAAGGGGCAAGATTAGGGTTGCCAACCCCCCAGGATTGTCCTGGAGTCTCCAGGAATCAAAGAGGAATCTTTAATGAAAGAGTATGTAATGTGATGAAATCTCCAGGAATTCAACCAACCAAAGTTGGCAACCGTAAGCAAGATACCGCCCAGCTCTTGCTATTTGTAGCCAGTTCACAGGCCGTTTCCTCACTACCTGTGCAAAGCTCTGGTGTATGTTGCAAGCAGCCATTTCTCCTCGTTCCAGTTTCTCTGCCGGTTGCACCATCCTTTACCTCTTTGCTAGGAGCCCTGCTGCTTTATAGGGTTTGATCCGAACATACTTGGCCATTTAATTTGCTCACCTGTATTGGGTGTCTGTCTCTTTAACAACCCGCAGAGCTGCATGTGTGAAAATCCTGTCTCGACAACTGTGTTTGGGTTATCGCGTCAGTCAGAAAAGTTGGTGATACATCCTGCGGCACGGCTCTGACCTCATTGTGATTTGCTCAAGGGACAGAGACAGTAGCAGACCCGCTCCATAGCTGCTCTGGCGGTGCAGAGGATTCTGGGAGCTACGACAAGATGATATAGGAAGAAGTCTTTGATTTTGATTCCCTGACAATCCACCTTTACTAGACTTCATAATTGAGCTATTGATTAGCAGACCATGTTTGTACCGAAACACTGTGATTGTTCCAACGGCCGCTCAGTTGGAACTATCGGATTGCCTATGCAAAAGCATTATTTGATTTGTACAGTTGTCCTGTCAAGCTTGGAAAGTTAACAGTTGTGTTCGTTTTCAGTCTCTGGATTGTGGTGTGGTAGCTCGTATATGTGCATCAATGCTCTCTATGGGATGAAATCAGTATTGCTTAACTGCGTGGCATAGGCTCTATACTGCTAACAGCTAATAGAGATTCTCCTTTAGCTCAAGTGGGAGGAGTTGTGCTTTTGGAACATGGGCTTTTCTTGGTGTTCTGGATTTGCTTCAGTGCAGTCATGAGTGCTACATCGATCTGTATTGCAGAAGTTGAGAAATATAATACCGAGCAATTTAATTGTTTTAATGTAGCATCTTCCATATAATGTGCATATTCCTTAGCTGTATGATCTGTCCACATGCCTGAGAACTGCCCAGTGCTGTTGTGTCCCCGTTAAATTACATGTGATGCTTCTCTGGGTAAATGCACAATATGGCTATCTATCTGTTTATGGCCTTGATATTCAAATGCAGCTCCTTATGACACAAGCATCTCTGGATAAGCAACTAGTGAGACTGTTCAGGAGATCTTATCGGCTAATCAATCTTCTTCTGAAACATACAATTGAAAGTATCACTTTACAGATGCGTTAAACGGGCATGAGGTGTGAATCCCTTCACTGAAATGGTGAGGAGGGCATGAAAAACACGAGTTGAGCAGAAAGAACAGGGCTGTTCAGGCTTTCTGCGTGCCTAACTCCACGTCTCTACACACTTAGCTTCTGCGTTTTTTCAGGGGCCGGTGCTCCGATACCATGGGGATGGGCATGGTATAAGAACCTAAACAGAATGGAATTGGCGAGGCATACAGGCAGCGCGGTCTGTTCTGGGAATGGAGATAGAGCTAGTTCCCTTTCTGAATAGAGTAGTAGGATACTGGTAAAATAATGTGCGTTATTGCCCTCTACTGGATGAAGTAGAGTTGCCTGACTATGGGTATGTGTACATGGGGATAACAAATTTGTAGCTGACCCTGGTCAGCTGACTCAGGCTCCAGAGCTGAAAAATTGCTGTGTAGATATTCGGCCTCAGGCTGGAGCCTGAGCTCTGCGTCCCCCCCCCCGTGTAGGTTCTGGCTCCAGTCTGAACCCAAATGTCTACACAGCCATTTTTAGTGCCGCGAGTCCGAGTCAGCTGACCTGGGCCAGCCGTGGCCGTGCCTGGGGGCTTTTATCCCCATGGAGACGTACCTAAAGTGGCTTAGGCTCTATGCTGCTAAGCTAAAACAATCTGATTCTTACAGCTTTGCAATAAATTGACTAGGAAGGAGGAGACAGGAAGGGACCAGCTCAGATGTGGGGAGGGGGAGTTCTGAAACTGAGCCAGAGTGGGGGAGATAACACAGTCTGTGCTAGTGGCGACCAGGTCACAGTCGGAGAAGAGAGGATATTTTTTTCGAGCTCAGCTTTGAAATGATTAATGAGCTGATGAGGGAGTAGAGCTGCTGCCGGGGTCAGCATCTGCACAGAAGAAAGCTCTTGCACCAGGAGTGCCAAGGGTGCGTGGAGGGACAGAGGAGTCTAGTGCTGCACTGGTGGAGGGGGATGGCAGGGGAAGAGGAGAGATCTATGAGGTGGAATGGGCTGAGTTCCTGGGAAGGTTTTAAAAGCAAGGAGAGTAGTGTGGAACTGCAACCTGAAATGAACAGGCAGCCCAGTGGAGTTTTCTGAGGGATGGGAAAAGGGTAGGAGGGAGAGAGGCAGCATTTTGCAGTGACTAGTGTCTAGCTAGCAGGGACTTTTGTGGTTCTCTGTGACCCCGCCAACAGGTGCTGCTGCAGGAGACAGCCTGTGAATTAACAAGGCCCTGTGACCTGTAGGGCACATTAGAGCTAAGTTATGCAGCAAGCCTTCATCATCCCGTCTGTTCAGCAGAGCTGTACAGTAACTCCTCGCTTAACGTTGTAATTATGTTCCTGAAAAATGCTACTTTAAGCGAAACAATGTTAAGCAAATTCAATATCCCCATAAGAATTAATGTAAATGGGGGGGGAGGGGGTCAGGTTCTAGGGAAATTTTTTATCAAAGGACCATACACACACACACACACACACACACACTATAAGTTTTAAACAAACAATTTAATACTGCACACAGCAATGATGATTGTGAAGCTTGGTTGAGGTTGTGGAGTCAGAGGGTGGAAGAGGGTGGGATATTTCCCAGGGAATGCCTTACTGCTAAATGATGAACTAGCACTCGGCTGAGCCCTCAAGGGTTAAAACATTGTTGTTAATGTAGCCTCACACTCTACAAGGCAGCACAAATGGAGGGAGGGGAGACAGCATGGCAGAGAGATGCACTCTGTGTGTGTGTGTGTGTGTGTGTGTTTGTGTGTGTGAGAGTGAGAGGGACAGAGGCCTCGTCTACACTGGGGGGGGGGATTGATCTAAGTTACGCAACTTCAGCTACGTGAATAACGTAGCTGAGGTCAACGTACTTAGATCTACCACGGTAAGTCAACTGCTGCCGCTCCCCCATCGACTCTGCCTGCATATCTCGCCAAGCTGGAGTACAGGAGTCGACGGGAGAGCCCTCGGAAATTGATTTATCGCGACTAGACGCGATAAATCGATCCCCGCTGGATCGATTGCTGCCCGCCGATCCGGCTGGTAGTGAAGACATACCCAGAGAGAGAGATGCACATTGCCTATTTAAGTATGCTGATCGCACTCTTTTTAAGTAGATCAGCAAGTTGAGACAGCAGCTGCTGCCAGAAAGCTCCCTCTGTCCTGAGCCCTGTCGTGTCCCCCCCGCTCTGTGGAGATGGGGTACAGCAGCAGGGGGTGGGGGACACCCTGACATTAGCATCCCTCTTCCCCCTCCACCCCCTGCAAAGCAAGCAGGAGGCTCCCGGGAGCAGCTCCAAGGCAGTGGTGGGGAGAGAGAGCTGAACTGCCCCGCAATTGATAGGCTGCTGGGCGGCTGCAGCACAGGGAACTTAGGGGAGCTGATAGGGGCGCTGCCGATCCACTGCTGGTTCCAAGCCCCCACCACTAGCTCCAGTGGGCTGCTCTTCCTGCAAGCAGTGGACAAAGCAGGCCGTTGCCAAACAATGTTATAAGGGAGCATTGCGCAATTTTAAATGAGCATGTTCTCCAATTAATCAGCAACGTAACAATGAAACAACGTTAACCGGGACGACCTTAAGTGAGGAGTTACTGTACCTAATTATGCATTAGAACAGGAATTATATAGCAGTGTTAATTACTAAACTATGTGATAACCTTTGGTTTTGTGGAGCTAATCCAAAAACGCACCACAAAGTAGAGCCATTAGTGTTTGCATTGCGGCAGTGGGACATCACTCCTACGAGACTATTGGAGGCATGCACAGAGGGAGGAGCCCTCTTCTTCTGCAGGGCCTGCTGGGGAAGCAAGCAGCATGCAAAAGGGACTGAGATGCTCTTGCATGGGGCTAGATGCAGGCTCCCAAATTGTGGGGGGGTTGTGCTGCACTAGTGGGCCTAGGAGCTCCATGTTGTACCTGGCGGTCCAGTTCCAGGGCCATGTAGGAATGGAGTTCCAGGTGGCAGCCCGTTCCAACCTACAAGCTTTCATTTGCTCCCTTCTGAACTATGTCTTCTTCTGCCCTGCTTTTCCCTGAGAAAGGCCTGGTTTGGCAGGCTCCTGTCACCCCTACTGCTCCACATTTGCCAAGCACCTCCTTGTCCCCCTTCCAGCCATGCAGGAACAGGCACAAGAAACATGCTCAGCTCCCTTGTGTGGAGGAGTAAGGCAACTAGCTGAGAAGCTGGGAGAGGCCAGCAAAATGGACCAAAACACCGAAGTATGTGGCTTAGACTTGCAATGGATAAAATGACACAAGTATCTATGTATGAGGAGCTAAATTTAGTACCGAGGACGCTCCAGTCATGGATCTATCTGCCTGGAGCTGAGACCACTAACTGTATAAAATTAGTGGTGTATATGATTTGATTTAGTTGGGGTTGGTGCTGCTTTGAGCAGGGGGTTGGACTAGATGACCTCCCGAGGTCTCTTCCAACCCTAATCTTCTATGATTCTATGGCTGGGGAAAGGAGCAAAGCCACCAAACACATTGTCTTCTGCAACCTCCTGTAAATCAGGGTGAGACTCAAGTGATCTTGAAAGTCCTTTTGAGTGCCTTGGATGGGAGGCTCTATATAAATCCAGTTCTTGCTGGTTAAGGCTGACCATCTGAACGAGATAGGGAAGTATTAGTCCCGTTTTTCAGCTCCAGAAGTTTTGCCCCTATGCATCCCTTCCCCATCTCAGAGCTTCAATCTCCAGCTTTTCCAGGTTAAAATCCCATTTAAAGAATCATCTTCCACAAGGGCCACAAATACTAGCCCACTTTAGTCTAAGGACCTCTCAACTCTTATTTGTGCATGTCTTTTAGATTGTGAGCCCCTTGCAAAAACAGGACGAGAGAGAGACTGTCTTGCCAATTACAAGACTAGACCAAGTAAGAAAACCTCACCCTCTGCTTTGAACTCTTCTCCAGAGTGTGTATTAGGAGCTATAGATTTTTGTCTCGTATTGATTTTGGGAAGACAAAAGTTACAGTAAATTTACAAGAAAATGAAGCTGAGAGAAGCTTTTGAATTTGTATAAGCTCAATACTTCCATTGTTACTGGAAAGCGTAATAGCTGAATTCCCTGGTTGTCTTGTGACCTAATAACTGAGTGGGGGAGGTGTTCGGGGGGGTTGGGTTAGCAAGTTAAAGAAGTACAAATTCAACAATATATTCATCCATTGAAAGAGAGCATCTAACCCTTTCTTGAACCAGGAAGATGGTTCACAAACAGCTGTACCATGTGAGGGGCTGTAGTCCAGTGGTTAGAGCAGGGGAATGGGATTGGGAATGAGAACTCATGTTTTATTTTCCGGTTTCTCCACTGCTTCACCTGGGGCGTAACCTGGTAATAGAACTCTTTAATAACACTTATGTATGTATCTCAGCAGTGTAACAAGGTAAACTTACTACCTGTTAATCTCTTTGCAGTCCTCCATGAAAAATTATAGGTAAGTGCAGATTATTAGTATTACTTTATCCTATATAGAATCCTTGAAGTAAGATATGGAAAAGAGAGACAGTATTGGTCTAGTCCATCCCTTCTCCAGGTGGCTATGTGTATAATTGTTAACTAATGTATTATCTCTAATGCTTTTCCTAGTCTAGTTTCCAATAATCTTAGAGGCAGATCTTCCATCTCTTCCTTTGTGATTCTATAGTGCAAGGATCTCGCTGTCAGCATAAATAATATCCAAGTTGTTGGGTCAGGTATGTTCAGTCTTTCAAATTGCCTTGGCAGCCTCCTTCCTTTATTTTTACTTAAAAGGTAAAAATATTCTCAAGAGTGAACAGGTTGTCATTGGTAATCCCAGAGATGTGCTGCTGATAACCTTGTCTTCATCTTGAGTTCTTGGCTGTCTGTAGGCTATTGGCTTTCATGCCTTTGCTAAGAGTGCCAGTACAATTACTCAGAGGCACCTGCGGCTGTTAAAAGTTTAAATGAAGATATTCGTGCCAGGTATCTCATTGCTAAACACATACATTTGAATTTTGAAAAGCTGCATTTTCCTATTAGGTCTGAATAGTCTCTCACATTTGCCAATTTTGCATCTTCTGGGTGGATCATAGCTCTTTATTAGTAGCCATTACGCTCTTCCATATCAAACTTATTGCCTTGCAAGTGTGAAAAAATTGTTTAAGATAGTTGGTTCTATGACTGCACACAGGACTGCGTGCCAGGAATGCCAGGGTTCTAATCCAAGAGCTGTCGCTGACTTCTTCAGTGTCCTTGGGTAAGTCACTTTACCCCATGCCTCAGTTTCCCCCTCTGTAAAATTGAGTTAGTGCTTACCTCCATTCCTTTCAGGGTTAGTGAGGACTGATTAGTTACACTTATAAAGCACTTTGAAGGTGGGATACGATGTAAATGCTAAGTTTTATTTTATTTTTCGTGTTCGTTAAAACTTTTCTGCTTTATATTTTGAATCACAGACGGTGGAAATAAACTTGATCATAACTGGTGCAGATCTGTTAGGTACCATCCACCCTGCTGTGCTGGGGCCAAGGCAGGATTGTTGCCCATGTTACATTTTTAAAGTGTTTTATCTAATTTAGTCTTCAAAGTGTCGAGTGATGTTTTATTTTTCACTTTTCTCAGCTCTCTTCATTGCTGTAAGCGGGAAGGGTTATTTTTAGGCCTTCAGAAGTAATTGGACATTGAGCACCATATAGAGCAGTGGTTCTCAGCCCCTGGGGGTATGCAGAGGTCTTCCAGTGGGTACATCAACTCATCTAAATATTTGCCTAATTTTACAACAGACTACATAAAAAGCACTAGCGAAGTCAGTACAAACGATATTCCTGGGGGAATTCTGCAACAAAAAATTAAAAATCCTGCACACAATATTTTAAAATTCTGCATATTTTATTTGTCAAAATAACATAATATAATCACACCAGTTTCAATTATTTTTGATCATTTATATCAAAATACCTGTCAGCAAGTATGTCTGTAACAATACAGATGACAAAAAAGATTCAGGAAATGTTTTTTGACAAATAGATTCCTTACTAGGCATATTAATACAGAATTCTGAGTAATAATTCATTTAAACTAAAGTACAGAACCCCATTTCCCGCACCCCTCAGAAGCAGTGCAAAGGCTCGGGGGAGTCAGGGGTAGAGGGAAGTAAATTGCTGGGAAGGAGCCTGGATGTGAACTTGGAGGGTTGTTGAGTATGGGTGGGAAAAGTATGGAACAGGTGTGGGTTTTTTTGGGGTGGGGGGAGCGGGGAGGGATTGTTAGTGAGCTTCCCCCATGCAGACTCTGGCTGACCCCTAGCCTCTCCCATTCAGTCAGGCACGTCTGCCCCTGTCCCCATGTGTTCCTGCACCCCCATGTGTCCTTGCACCCCCTGTCCATGTGTCCCTTCCCCCCCCCACTCAGGCACCCACTCCCCACATCTTTGTGTCCTTGCACCTCCTCCTCCATCCCCATGTGTCTCTGTGCCCCCACCCAGCCACTTCCTTGTCCCTATGTGTCCCTGTCCCCATGTGTCTCTGTGCTGCCACCTCCTGTCCCCCTCCCCCTGGATCTCCTCCCCCTGTCCCAATGTGTCTCTGCACCTTCCTCCCCCATGTGACCCTGTGCCTCCACTCCCATTCAGCCCCTGCCCTAGTCTGTCCTCCCCCACTAGCCCTTATGAGACCCTATCTGATCCCCCCCCAGCACCCCACACTATCTGTCTCCCCATAGCCTCTGTCTCCTGCCCTGGCCTGTGGTGAAGAAGGCACTGCAGGCTCTCTCTCTCTCTCTTCCCCCGCTGGCGGGGAGCTGCTGCTTTGTTCTAGCACCACAGCGCTCTCTGGTGGGCAAAGTCAGAACTACAGAAGTTATTTTCTGCTGGGAGCTGCTGCTGTTCTTGCGTCAGACTACCCTCTGGTGGGCAAAAGGTGGAACTGCAGCAACATTTCGTCAGAAGTTTTTTTCCTGCACAAAAAAATTAAAATATGCGGGGCTCAGTAATTCTGCGTGTGCGCAGTTGCTCAGAATTCCACCAGGAGTAAAACTAAAATTGCATACAGACAATGATTTATTTATACTGCTCTATATACTATACACTGAAATGCAAGTACAATATTTATATTCTAGTCAATTTATTTTATAATTGTATGGTAAAAATGAGAACATTAGCAATTTTTCAGTAATAGCATACTGTGACGCTTTTTTTTGTATTTTTATATCTGATTTTGTAAGCAAGTAGTGGGGTATACAAGACAAATCAGACTCCTGAAAGGGGTACAGTGGTCTGGAAAGTTTGAGATCCACTGATATAGAGTTCTCATTATTTTTGGAAAGCCAAAAAAGCTTGTGCCATGTTACTGGCCCGCAATTATATGACAGGATCTATTGATTTTTATCAGCGCTTGGATAGTTTCTCTCTCACACACCCACACATGTTTTGATGTGCAGATCGTAGGGTTTGTTTTCACTGCTACAGTTAACTTGAGTTACTCCTTTTGAGTTGCTCCTCTTGAGTGAGCCTAGCTCAAGTGACAGTGGCCACAAAGAGGGTATCTCTGCATTGCAATCGAAGGTATGATTGCTGCCCGGGCTGGCATACCTGCTGTGGCTTTAATCTAGCTAGTATGGCTAACAACAGCAGTAAAGATGCTGTGTTATGGGTGTCAGCACAAGCTGCATAAGTCCCCGCAGGAGCCTGGGTATGTACTCACTTTGCTAGCCCACAATGAAGCCTGTGATGCTGTCTTCACTGCTATTTTTAGCTGTGCTAGCTAGATTAAAGCTAGGGCAATTGTCTGTCTGTGCTGCAGTCACGCCTTCAGTTTCAGTGTAGACATATGCTGTGAAAAAACCCTCAGGCAATACAGAGTGATTGGGTTAGCAGCTGGTGAGTTGTGCTAACTGGAGCCGTAGCCTGTAGCTGTGTCCGCATGCATCACTACCTTGAGCGTCAGCAACATTGCAGCTTCAACCCATACCCCCTGACGGGTCAGTTTTGAAGCACCTCTTAAAACGAGGTAGAGATTGTGTGTGGATGAGCGCTGGGTTAGGGGCAATAAGTGCATTATACTTTGAGCTGACTGCTGGAACACAAGCCCATCGAGATGAAGGCACTGGTCTGAAACTCAGGAGATCTTGGTTCTGCTCCTGGTTCTGCCACAGACTCCTTGTGTGACCTTGGATTCCATGGCTCAGCAAACTCTCTCTTCACTTGCATCTGAAGAAGTGAGGTTCTTACCCACGAAAGCTTATGCTCCCAGTACTTCTGTTAGTCTCAAAGGTGCCACAGGACCCTCTGTTGCTTCTCACTTCCTGTTTTATCTATTTAGATGGTAAGATCTCTGGGAGAAGGATTCTTGTGTACGGTGTCTCACTGATCTCAGCTGAAGCCACTAGGCAGTACCGCAATACAAATAATTGCTAGCGGAATGTCAAGGGGAGCAGCAGGAGACCTGCCACGCAGGATACCCTACAGCTGGCTCCGATTTTAAAAGCCCAACCAGCAAACATTGCACATGTGATTTTAGTTAGCACGTTGTCTCTCTCCCATCCCTTCACTCCTCCCCCAGCACAAGTCTGATTTCAAAGGCTAGAACATCCTGTCACCTGGCTGTTTGTTTCAGAATGGTAGCGTCTTTTGTGTCTAGTTTGAAGGCCATTATATAAAATTAGCTTGCTGCTCCGAGCCGGCTGATATTCGCTCTGTATTAGGGCTCTTACAAAGCCCTTGGTGGTGATTTTACTTGATGGACTCTTATTTAAGCTCTGAGGTACAGGGTAGAAAATGGAAGACTAATCATCTCCAAGATTGCTTCCACATCGAATAGCAAAATTAGGTGGGCTTTTGGCAGCTTTCCTGCTCGCCTTGCACCTAGGTGATTCTTTGAAACCTCTAGTGAGCATTTTCCAGGCAGACCCACTGGCAGAAAGGGAGGGGTTGTTGGTTTTTCTTCAGTAAACTTGCTGATGATACAAACTTGCTGGGGAGGGATGGGAAAAGGGATGTGTGGTTCTGACAGTGAGCTTCAATTCTAAAGCATATTCAGATCTGCTAAGCAACAGCATTGACAAGTTTAAATAAATCTGATATTGAGTAATGTAGAGTGACACATTGGGAGCAAAAAAAAAAACCAAACCCAGCACAACTCAGACAATGACTGGAATGGAAATAGAACATAAATGTTGCAAAGGACCTTGGAAGAAAGACAAGGAGGCGCCTCTCCGCAGAAAAAAAAACACTGAAAAAGTGTATAGGAGAACCAGGATATAGAACAAGAGCTGGGGGACAGCAGGGCAGGCGGAGGCTGGGGTTGTCTCATGGCATTAGCGTCTTCACGTTTGGACCCTTTGTGGATGTCTGTATTAGGAGAGATTGAAAAGACGAATGCTGTGTCATTCGGAGAGGAGATGAACGAGAGGTGGGATGACAAATGTATTTAAGATAGTACACAGTTTAGCGAAGGTAAATTGGGAGCATCCTCATTGTTACTGTTCATTTGTATTTGTAGTGCCTTGACTAGACCCAGTCCTACTGTGCTAGTTGCGGTATAAACGCAACAGTATTTAGAATAAGGGGGCATGCAATGAAATTAGGAGACTGATGCTTCTCAGGGGTACACGGGACTGTGAGGCACCTCACTACCACCTGCTCCTCTGTGCCTGCTGAGGAGCAGCTCCCTGACTCCACCAGCATCTGGACTAGATGACCTCCTGAGGTCTCTTCCAACCCTAATATTCTATGATTCTGTGATCTGGCAGCACAAGAATTGGCCTCCAGGCCTGTGCAGGCCTCGCTCTCTCTATACGGGCCAGTGACCAGCACAAGTCCTGAGCCATCCCTCTGGGGCACCCAGCCCCTGTTCCGCAGAAAAGTCACAGAATGACTACTCCCCAAGGAATAGTAACCGCCAGTTTATTATTGTAACTCGTGATCACCATGCCTCATAATACACAGCTCTTAGATACATTATAGTGACAACAAGAATATGTTTATTATCGAAGAACAGAGATTCAGCTGATAGTAAGAATATTGGAAACAAATAGTTACATAGAAAACAAAATCGTAACATACTTTCTAGAGCCTAAACTTAACTCACAAGATATTCCCGAAGTCCTTTCCCCAGCATTTTCAACCAAGATGGCTAAGAGCCCCTTTTTGTAAGATCAAACCTGCTGGACGCTTGTCTTCACAGATTGAAGCAGGCCAGAGCATCCCTCTACACGCCCAGATATGCCAGACCAGACCTTTGATCTTCACCTCTAAACAGGATTCCCACCTCCTCCTGCTGTTTACCTCTTCCTGTTAATTTGCTTCTGACGTCTCACCAGCTCTTCATTATTAGCCGTATACTAATTGTCTTCTTTTGTAAGATGCATAATACCTTTAAGTGACCTACCTTTAACTGCAAGGCCTAGATAATATAATTTTCAGCATATATACATAGTTCCTCACATATTTTCCATATATATATCTCACAATGATTATGATCACCAATGGGGGGCAGATGTTCATAAGAGACCTTACATGACATTCTGTTGGTTAAACCCAGGGGAGCTCTGTATCTCTGTGCCCTCTGCCAATTGGCATCAAGCGGTCTTTGGGTCACAGAGGCAACAAATTTGAAACTGACATAAGGAAGTGACTTGTGCTTAGTACAAAAGATTAATTGTGGAACTCACTGCCACAAGAAGTTACTGCGGACAGGTGCTTATCAGAACTGAAAAAAGTTTAGACATTTTTATGGATAACAATGTCCATAGATTCATAGATTCTAGGACTGGAAGGGACCTCGAGAGGTCATCGAGTCCAGTCCCCTGCCCGCATGGCAGGACCAAATACTGTCTAGACCATCCCTGATAGACATTTAGCTAACCTACTCTTAAATATCTCCAGAGATGGAGATTCTACAACCTCCCTAGGCAATTTATTCCAGTGTTTAACCACCCTGACAGTTAGGAACTTTTTCCTAATGTCCAACCTAGACCTCCCTTGCTGCAGTTTAAGCCCATTGCTTCTTGTTCTATCCTTAGAGGCTGAGGTGAACAAGTTTTCTCCCTCCTCCTTATGACACCCTTTTAGATACCTGAAAACTGCTATCACGTCCCCTCTCAGTCTTCTCTTTAGTTCATAACTGTCCAACACCAAGGATTATAGCAAAGTCCTCTGAATGATCTGGTACAGCAATTCTTCCATAGTTACCATTCTTTTGGAATTCCTCTCTTCCCACTCCGTGAAGCTAGACATCTTCAAAGTGCCTTACAAAAATAATCAATCCATCCCCAGGACATCTCTGTGAGTTCGGTAGATGCTACTAGCAATTTACAAAAGGAGAAACTGAGGCAGAGAGGTTTCAGAGTTGTAGGCGTGTTAGTCTGTATCAGCAAAAACAACGAGGAGTCCCTGTGGCACCTTAGAGACTAACAAATTTATTTGGGCATAAGCTTTCGTGGGCAGAGAGATTTCTCAAGCCCACAGGGGGAAGATGTGATAGAGCTTGGATCAGAAGGTAGGAGTTTATTATTTGTGTTGCCGCAACAGCTAGGGGCCCCAGTCGTGGGCCAGGTCCCCATTGTGCTAGGTGTTGTACAGACAAAACAAAAAACAATCCCTGCCCCCAATGGTTTTACAATCTGGCTTCCAATGCTATGCTCAGTCCATGCTTCTCTCTCATGAAATTTCCTCACTGATACATTCCTTTCTGGACTTAGCAGAGAAGGAAAAAGAAATAGAGAACTGATCTCCCAAGTCCTCGAAGGAACAGTGAGCTTTCAGGCAAAGCAGGCAACTTGGCAAATCTCTCCTTTCCTTCATTACGTTCTGCCAAGATTATGATGTACATTTCAGTTAGGGAAGGGCAGCTCCGATTTAGTTCTCTTACCATTCTTATCCCTATTAAGACATCAGTACTTCCAATCCATCCGGAGGGAGCGCTCTGCTCTGACTTCCCACACAGCGCAGAGCTGCTGCTCATCTGCCTCATGCATAGGGAAAGGACATCAGCACCATTTCAAGTACACCTCTAAGGATAGGTCTACACTTACCCGGTAGTTTGGCGGCGAGCGATCGAACTTCTGGGTTCGACTTATCGCATCTTGTCTGGACGCGATAAGTCGAACCCGGAAGTGCTCGTCCACAGTTGCATCAGATACATTAAAAAATGTAAAAGAAAGAAACCCTCACGCTTCAAGTTATAAGCCAACTACTAAGTGCTTGGGGTCAGAAAGAAACTTTTTCTCAGCAAGTTACTCCATAATTGTCCTCTGAAAGGTTTTTTGCAGCAAAAGTAGCTGGTACTGATCACGATCAGTGACACAGGATACTTGGCTCTTTGGGCCAGGGCCTGTCTTTTTGTTCTGTTTGTACAGTACCTGGCACAGTGGGGTCCTGGTCCAGGACTAGGGTCCCTGGAAACTATGATAATACAAATAGTGTATAATAATAATAGATGGAGTGTTAGTTTGATCCAGTCTGGTAGGTCCTGTATTCTCTTGTTAGATTCTCAATACAAATGTCAAACAGGACTGTGATTTTTTGTTTATCTTAATGACTTTATAGCAAATCTGTTGCAACTTAGCGACTTCATGGCTGTCATTGTGTATGGTATGGCCACTTGGAACTTCATGGTGCCACTGGGCATATAACTTGTATCCTTCTAGTCCATGATCACAGGCATCTACCACCTGAGTTGTGGAAAAGGCTCATTTTGTTGTCAGCAGTACAGGGCTTCAGACATGCACTCAAGCAATTTGGAGTCTATGCATTTGACAGCAGCAGTTCACCTACATTCTGGCTGGTTCGTTACAATGTTAATAAATAGCTGTGACACTGGGATTGTGCAGGTTCCATTACTTGATACTTGCACGCTGATTGTTACGTGTTCACGACTACCAGAAATAAAAACATGCCAGGGATAATTGTGCTGAGATTGATCTGTAGGATTTGAAGCATAAGTGATGCATAGTAACTGAAATGCACCAACTGTCGATAGCCCTAATCACCTTGTGCTTTTATCTTCTTTGGAAGTGCAAAGTAAACCAGGGTCAGGATGACTCAGCATTTGAGTGGGAGACTTCAAAGGAGCACCTGGGTGCTGCAGGAAGTGGCAGTGGTGAGTCACTAAGTGCTGTGCGGTGGATTATGCCACTGGAGGGTCTGTCTGTTGAGGAAGGAGGATTATTCATTGTTTTCCCTAAGGCAACACTGAAAGGCTCCAGTCAGAACTGAGGCCCTATTCTGCTGGTAATTGTACAAACACCAGTGGAAGACAATCCCTGCTCTAAAAGGTGTAGGCAGGCGGGGTGGCCTAGTGGATAGAGCACTGGACTGGGGCTTGGGAGGCATGGGGTCTATTTCTGGTTCTGCCAGTGGCCTGCTGGGTGACCTTAAGAAATCATTTCATCCTGTGCCTCATCTTCCCATCTGTAAAATGGGGGAAACGATACTGACGTCCTTTGTAAATCACTTTGAGATCTACAGGTCTACCAGCATTATAAATAAATTATTATAAATTAAAAACAGTCTAAATGATTCACTTGTAATGAGTAAAGATTGCATAATCTAAGAGATACAGAGCTTAATTCTCATAAGAACGGCCATACTGAGTCAGACCAATGGTCAATTTAGCCCTGTATCCTGTCTTCTGACAGTGACTGGAGCCAGATGCTTCAGAGGCAATGAACCAAACAGGACAATTATCAGGTAATCCATCCCCTGTCGTCCAATCCCAGCTTCTGGCAGTCAGAGGTTTAGGGACATCCAGAGCATGAGTTTGCATCTCTGATCATCTTGGCTTAATAGACGTTCATGGACCTACCCTCCAAAATTCTCCACTCCATGGCAAGTGGAAGGAGGGTTGCAAGGCTTCCTGATTCAGGGTCTCCCAATCTCGGTGAAAGTTACACCCCAGCCAGGTGACAGGACAAACATTAGAAATGGGATAATCAAAGAGAAATTCTTTCGGAACAGACCACAAGGTTTGCACGTTTCTTGTGAGGGTTTTTTATTTACTCAAGAAATAGTGTCAATCAAAACATTTATAGAACGGCCTGCACGGTAATATTGAGGCTAAAAGCTTGGTTAGATGGCATCGTGAGGCAATCAGCCACCCAGTCACCCTGCATTCTTTCCCCAGGAATTTCCGATGCTCTGAGATATTAAAGGATTTGGCAAGAGAAATTTTCCACTTATTTTTTTCTGTTTACCTGGAGCACTTTGCAGTGTGAGCAGGTAAAGCAGCAGTTATTTAGAAGCAGAGGCGAGCTGGTTCAGGGCTTGAGTGAGATTGCTGTGTATTTGTATTGTGGTAGGGCTCAGAGGCACCAGCCGGGATTGTGGCCACATTGTGTTAGGTGCTGCACGTGTACATCCAAAGACATGGTCCCTGACATGAGATACTTACCATCTGAGAAGACAAGTGACATTTACAAAGTTGTAAAATAATTATCAGTAGATAAAGCAACTACCAGCCACCCCATGTACTCCTCAAGCCATCAGCAACTGGCTGAACTATTATAAGCAGAGATGGGTCTTGAGGTGAGCGTGATAGCCGTATGGATCAGTCCTTGGAGGACATCCTGTGCATAAATGGGGCAGCACTAGAGAAGCTGGCGTCATTGACAGAGCAGAGGAGGCAGGAGTGATGCAGTAAAAATCAAGAGCAGACAGGTGGGGAGGGGGCGGATTTGTGACGGTGTTGCCAGCACAAAGTGCCCGAGGACAGCAACAGCGGGGTTCGTTGCGCGGTGTGCTTCGCGCCAATAAACACACCAGGGGGAGAAGCAAACAAAGTTTATTTGGGATCCCAAAGTGGTGCTAGGAGACAGGCACGTCTCAGATCAAGCACACTAACAGAAACAGTTTTTCTTCTTTTATACATTTTGCAGTTAAGCCTCCCCCCCCCCTTTCCCCTCCCTTCCTCCCCTTCTACCCCTCCCTTCCCTGGTAACAATTACTAAGCAAATAACGATTACATTTAAGCAGTTAAGTCATTCTTGGCATCTATAAGCCTAGCTTGTTAGTAACTTCTTTAAACCGTTATCTTGTCCTTTTTCACTTCAGCCAGAAACATGCAGGCCTCATTATTACCACTTGAGCAGGGGGGTGCACACAGATAACTGGTTGCTTACATATTCCAATTGCACCTGGCTTTTGAGGTTGATTAGGGTTTAAACATGGAAGGATAGAGTTTGGTTCACTTAGGCCTAGTGCAGGAAGGCTTCATTGACACTTAGTGGCCTTCCACCCTCCCGAGTTACCTAGGGTGATGCCTAGTGACGTCAACAACTCCCTCCTTTGAGAATACTCAACAAGCTTTTGGCTGAGTTTTCTCATATTCTGTGGACAAGTGCTATGAAGCTGGGGTTTTCAATGAGAGGGTATGCCGGGATTTCTGGGGAACGGGGGGCACAAAGCTTACGGAGGAGCAATTTAAAACAAGCAATCAGGAGAAGGGTGACCAAGCACAGTACCACACCTGTGAGGAGGAGACGGACAAAGCCACCCCCCAGTCCTCCCAGGTCGGGCAACCAACTCCAAAGGGAATCGAAACCTGTGGGTTCCCTTTCCTGGGCCTCCCACTGCTCAAAAGCCTGTTTGGCTGACAGGACGTGCTTGTTAATGTCCTGTGAATTTTCCAGGACATAAGTACAACATTCATTCCCAATAAGGGCACACACCCCGCCCTAGGAGGCTAAAACATAATCTAAGGTCTGTCTGTTTTGCAGGGACAGCAACCGGAGCTGGTATAGCTTTGCGTTAAGGCTCTTCTCTATGGCCAAGGTTTAATTGGCGAACTTGGTGAGAAACACAGAGAGCCTGCGATAAAATTGGGTTAGCCGTTCCACCCCATAGGATGGGAGGAGGATTATACCCAACCTGTCTCCTTCCTTAATGGGTTCTGAGGTGGCATACAAAGATTTACGCTGCCTGGGGCAGCCAGGGGTTGTCCCTTAATGCATACTGGGATTCAATGGTACAGTTTTGTGACAAGGGGGTACCCGAGGTATTTCTTCCCCTACTGAACCATCCCCAACAGATATCTGACCGATTTTGTGGGACCACCCTCCAGGGTAACCCTGCTGCGTGGTGCGGGACTTGGGAGCATACCCAGCAGTTAGAGAGGTTAAACTCTTGGGCAAAGCAAACCTTCAAGGACTCATATGTGTTTGTTTCCAAGTTAGTAGGGATCCCTTTCCATCCCACATGTGCCTAGGGGGAAACGGGAGGTAATGAGAGGAGTGTCCCTATGGCAAAGAGTACCATTGTGGCAGACCCTGGACCTGAACTCATGCTGGGCAGGTGACCCTAAGGCCTAACAATTACAATTCCCCAAATACCCACAAAATAACAATTACCAATAGCAGGCAGACTAAAAGCAAAAGGGACCAGACCACCAGGTTAGGCTGGCCCTGTGAAAATAAACACAACCAACGCTCAGAGTTCTCATGGGGAGTGCGCTGCGACTGTCCAAAGAGACCACAGGGCATTCCCAGCAGATCTTATTGTTTTTTTGAATAACAGTTTAAGTCCCAGGTCGTCGCTGGTAGTCCTTTTCCGTAGGCTGGACGGTCCACCGTTCAGGAGCGGGCACTGCCTTCAGACGGGAGTGATGAATCCAGTTCTTGTGTCCTTCGACCTTTGGTGCTGTGTGGGAGACCAGCAGGACGGTGTGGAGTCCCTTCCACTTTTCTTGTAGAGGCTCGTCCTTCCAGGTCCGAACGAGAACGGAATCGCCTGGCTGCAAGGAGTGGACAGGGGCATCCAGCGGGAGAGGCTGCAAATCTCTGGTATACCTGTGGAGAGAACAAAGAACAGCAGACAGAGAGCACATGTACTGAGATAAAAAGCCACACCCCATTTCCCACTCCCCTGCCAGAACCGGTGTACCGTTCATAAGCCATGCCCTTCCAAACATAATCTTGAAGGGACTGAGCCCTAACCTGCCCTTTGGGAGAGCGCGAATGCGGAGCAAAACAAGGGGTAAGGCATCAGGCCACTTAAGGGAAGCCTCTTGGCAGACCTTTGAGAGGTGCCGCTTAAGTGTCTGATTTGTGCGTTCCACTACTCCACTGGCCTGCGGTCGCCATGGAGTGTGGAGCTTCCAGGGGATCTGCAGGGCATCCAATATTTTTTTGAACGACTTGGGATGTGAAGTGTGTTCCATTGTTAGATTCCATCCACTGGGGGAGTCCGAAGCGGGGAATGATCTCCTTGACAAATTTCAGAGCCACCGTTTTGGCAGTGTTGTTATGGCATGGGAAGGCTTCAGGCCATCTGCTGAATCGATCCACCAAGACGAAAAGGTATTTGAATCCTTGGGTCCGGGGGAACTCAGTAAAGTCTATTTGCCAAACTAGCCCTGGGCCTGGGGTAGGTTCCAGAGTGGCTGGTGGCACTGACACTCCTGGTCGAGGGTTGTTCTTTTGGCAGACTAGACATTCAGCCTGCACCTGGGAGGCCAGGGGTCTAAGTCCAGGGGTTAGAAAATATTTATTCATAAGCTGGGTAAGAGCCTCCCTGCCAGCGTATGATTCTTTGTTTCTTCACCAGGGTCAGTTCTTAATGTCTTTTGTAGTCAGGAATTCCTGGACTTTGTGGTTTCAATGAAGCAAGTGTTCCTTTTTCTCTTTTCCTGAAACAGTGTGGTTCAGCATCATACAGGGGAGAGGTTACTAGCACATCACCCTGTCTTTAAATAGGCTTATTATCAGTCGGAGAGTCCTTCTGAGGTGGAGGTGTCTTTTTACAGTGAGAAGCCTGGGTCTAGGTGGGCAGTCCTTGGCACTTCACAGCGGTGTTGGTGGTTAACAGGACTTGGAAAGGGCCTTTCCAGTGTGGAGCCAAAGCAGTTTTTCGTTGATGGACTTTACGTAGACTCAGTCTCCTTGTTTCAATGAATGGCAGGGCTGCTCGGGTCTTTGGGTAGCACTTCTTTTATCTCTGAGAAAAGAAACCTAACACATTTCATTAATGCCTGGCAGTGTTTTGGAGATTTCATAGTTGCTTGGGCACATTCAGGCCCCCCTTTTCTTGGTTGTCAGCCAAGTCTTTGCTGTGAACAATGCCCTTGGATGGGGCCAGCATCTTATCTTTGGACTGAGCTTGCTAGCTATATTTTTTTTCCTCAGGTAACTCGTTCTGTTCTTTTTCCTGCTCTCCTTCTTGGCTTCTTTTAACTTACAGAGGAAACTTCCACTCTTCACTCAAACACCTTTTCCCAACAATGAACACATACTCATTGCCATTATACACCCTTCCAGTAAAATAACTTCTATACAGAGCTTTGGAGCAACAAACCAGGACGAGCACACTCACTTTTGAGGAGTCCAACAAAGTTCAGGAAGCTCACAGTGGCTTTAAGGCAAGGAGTGAGACCCACAGCGGCAATTAACAAGTCATCCACATATTGCAGGAGGAGGACCCTGTCCTCATTGTCCCACTCCTCCAAGTCTCTGGCCAGAGCCTGGCCGAACAGAGTGGGGGAATTTTTAAATCCCTGGGCCAACACTGTCCAGCAAAGCTGCTTTTTAACCCTCCTTTTGTCTTCCCACTGGCTCCACTCTGGGGCTTGCAAGGCTGAGGGCTCAATTGCAAGGGTCATTATCCAGGCATTCTCTGGGGGTAAGGTGAGGGTTATTTCATCTTGGGTGAAATGCAGGGTGGCTCCTAAGCGACAAAGCAGGTCCCGTCCCAGTAGAGGCGTTGGACAATCAGGGAGGTAAACCAGTTTGTGAGATAGAGTTCTGTTTCCCAAAGCACATTCCGCTGGGGCATATACTGGGCACTTGGTTCCTTTCCCTGTGGGACCCACCACAGTGAGGGACTCTGACACAGGCAGCTGCAGGTGTTGGTTTACGGCGGTTCGTGCAGCTCCAGAGTCTATTAAAAAGTCTATGTCCGAATCTCCCACCCTCATGTTTACTCGGGGTTCCAGGGGCAGGATAGTCCATCTCCCCTGACACCCCTATTCTTGATCCTCCGCTGCAATCATAGGGGTACCTTCCCTTTCGGGGCACTCATTTTTTCAATGTTCCTCCTTCTGGCATATGGCACACTGGTTGCGACCCAGACACCTTTCCTGTGAGCCAGGGTGCCCACGCCCACGTCCTCTCATTCCCCGGCCCCTTCCACCTTCCTGAAATCTTCCCCTGCCACCGGCCTGTACTGCTGCAACCATCATTTTCGCTTGCCTCTTTTCCTTTTCTTTAGACACAACCTGATTACGCTCCACCTCAGACAGCAGGGTCCGCATAAGGACATTACAATCATCCCAGTCAGGGTTACAGCTAGCCAGGCACCCTTCAAAGACCGAGATAAACTTGCTTGGGTTCGTAGAGAATTCCCCTGCCTGTGCCTTAAAGGCTGCTAGGTCCACCGGGTTAAAAGGCACATGGGTGTAAACCTGCATAGTAGTGGCCTGATTCCTATCTGAGCCATGTCTGGACACCACGGTCTCAGTGATCAATGGATAAAATTCCACCGAGGGGGCGATTTCTGGGACCTGAGACACCTTTATATGGTGGGGGTGTGATAGCTGAAGGGGACACCGGACCTGCCATTACAGCTGTGGGGGGGTTCTGGGGACTAACAGTAGCTACTACCGAACCTGTCGGAGTCCAATTACACTTTTGCAAAATATCTGACCTATCTCTTAGCAACATAAACAACTGTACATACATATGTTCATTCCATTTACCCGTTTGCTGACAAAACAGAAGTAATTGAAGGATCGTATTATAATTAAGTGATCCTTCCGGTGGCCACCTTTCCTGGTCCTCTAGCTGATATTGAGGCCAGTCTACTGTACAGAACCTTTTCAGTTTACTTTTAATCAGCGGATCCGATCCAAACACTTTCCAGTTCATCAGAATGCGTTCCAAGGGTGTACACCTTGCCCTGCCTGCAGTACTCTGTCCCTGCCCCGTAATGAGACACTGGGTGTCCCCAGGTCAAGACAGATAAAGTCCCCCTGGACTGTTCCTACCTTATCCACGGGACCGGTTCCCCACCATCGCCCGCAGCTGCTTCTCCACTACTCGAGCGCGTTGCACCGTTGTGCCCTCTGGGGTCAACCAAACCACGTCTTCACCGAGATCCCCGGTAAAGTCACCGGTGCGCGCTGGGCGTCGGGCATCGCCGCAATCTGTCGACCTCCGAGAGGGGTCTGGGCAAGGCTAAATTTCAGCCTCGAGCCCCACGTTGGGCGCCAAAACTTTTGCCAGCACAGAGTGCCCGAGGACAGCAACAGCGGGGTTCGTTGCCCGGTGTGCTTCGCGCCAATAAACACACCAGGGGGAGAAGCAAAGAAAGTTTATTTGGGATCCCAAAGCGGTGCTAGGAGACAGGCACGTCTCAGATCAAGCACACTAACAGAAACAGTTTTTCTTCTTTTATACATTTTGCAGTTAAGCCTCACCCCCCTCTTTCCCCTCCCTTCCTCCCCTTCTACCCCTCCCTTCCCTGGTAACAATTACTAAGCAAATAACGATTACATTTAAGCAGTTAAGTCATTCTTGGCATCTATAAGCCTAGCTTGTTAGTAACTTCTTTAAACCGTTATCTTGTCCTTTTTCCCTTCAGCCAGAAACATACAGGCCTCATTATTACCGCTTGAGCAGGGGGTTGCACACAGATAACTGGTTGCTTACATATTCCAATTGCACCTGGCTTTTGAGGTTGATTAGAGTTTAAACATGGAAGGATAGAGTTTGGTTCACTTAGGCCTAGTGCAGGAAGGCTTCATTGACACTTAGTGGCCTTCCACCCTCCCGAGTTACCTAGGGTGATGCCTAGTGACGTCAACAACGGGAAGGACAAAAGCTTCACATTGATGTACTGAAATGGGAGGAATCTGTGGTGGGATTCAGATAGCAGGGTCTGAGGAGTGGAGGTGTGTTGATGTGGCTGAAGGATGGACAAGGAAGATCATCTTAGCAGCTGCATTTCATATGAATGCTCTTGTATCTTGCAGATGCTCATTATAAATTCTGTTTATGCCACGGGGAGTTTACTAATCTGTGAAACTGATACAGTTTTAATAGACAAAGACATTTTGAGTACAGCACATCTGCTTTGTGATGCCATGAAGCAGTCTCCATGCCGCAGTGCCACTGGTTGAATTGTTTCTTAATGCTCCCCCCCCCTTTTTTAGACCACATATTTTAATCCTAAAAAGTACTTGACAGCCAAAATTGCCCATGGTTTGCAATGGCTAAGTAATCCCGTTTTACTGTCAGAACATAAGAACGGCCATAGTGGGCCAGATCAAAGGTCCATCTAGCCCAGTATCCTGTCTTCAGAGAGTGGTCGGAGCAAGATGCTTCAGAGAGAATGAACAGAACAGGGCAGTTATCGAGTGATCCATCCCCTGTCACCCATTCCCAGCTTCTGGCAAACAGAGGCTAGGGACACTTCAGAACACAGTTTTGGATCCCTGCCCATCCTGGCTAATAGCCATTGATGGACCTACCCTCCATTAACTTATCTAGTTGTTTTTTGAACCCTGTTAGTCTTGGCCTTCACAACATCGTCTGGCAAAGAGTTCTAAAGGTTCACTGTGCGTTATGTGGAGAAATACTTCCTTTTGTTCATTTTAAACCTGCTGCCTATTAATTTCATTTGGTGACCCCTAGTTCTTGTGTTATGAGAAGGAGCAAATAACACTTCCTTGTTTACTTTCTCCACACCAGTCATGATTTTATAGACCTCTGTCATATCCTTCCTTAGTCGTCTCTTTTCCAAGCTGAAAAGTCCCAGTCTTATTAATCTCTCCTCAAACGGAAGCTGTTCCATACCCCTAATCATTTTTGTTGCCCTTTCTGGTACTTTTCCAATTCCAATGTATCTTTTTTGAGATGAGGCGAGCAGATCTGTATGCAGTATTCCAGATGTGGGCGTACCATTGATTTATAGTAGGGTAGCCAATTTTGGTTGGATGTATTCCTGGAGGTTTCATCACATGGCATAATCTTTAATTGAAGATTAATCTTTAATTCCTGGAGACTTCAGGATGATCCTGGAGGATTGGCAACCGTAGTTTATATAGAGGCAATATATTTTCTGTTCAATCTGTCCCTTTCTTAATGATGCCCAACATTCTGTTCGCTTTTTTGACTGCTGCTGCACATTGAGTGGATATTTCAGACAACTATCCACAATGTCTCCAAGATTCATAGATTCTAGGACTGGAAGGGACCTTGAGAGGTCATCGAGTCCAGTCCCCTGCCCGCATGGCAGGACCAAATACTGTCTAGACCATCCCTGATAGACATTTATCTAACCTACTCTTAAATATCTCCAGGGATGGAGATTCCACAACCTCCCTAGGCAATTTATTCCAGTGTTTAACCACCCTGACAGTTAGGAACTTTTTCTCTTTCTCCAGTGGTAACAGCTAATTTAGACCCCATCATTTTATGTATGTAGTTGGGATTATGTTTTCCAATGTGCATTACTTTGCATTTATCCACACTGAATTTCATCTGCCATTTTGTTGCGCAGTCACCCAGTTTTGTGAGATCCCTTTGTAACGTTTCACGGTCTGTTCTGGACTTAACCATCTTGAGTAGTTTTGTATCTTCTGCAAGCTAGAGGAGCATCCATATGAAATGCAGCTGCTAAGATGTCTGGAGGCATATACAGACTGTGACTTAGGGTCCAAAACCAGTAACGTCAGTGGGAGGCTTTCCATTTATTTCAGGTGTTATCGGCTCAGGCTTCTGGAGCAGAAGGGGAGTGATGCTCCGAGTAAGCTGGGAGGCACTGGTTTATTTCCTGTGTAAGATGTTTGATCTTCACCAGGAGCATCCTATAACTAAAATGTGCAGTGTGCTTCGAGAAGCAAGGGATACTTCTCATAGCGACCCACTAGGTTAGAATAGATTTCTTTAAACAACTTTCACTTCAGGCTTGTGGGCATGTCTGTGCTATGCCAAGAATATTTGCTTTTATTTAGTATAAGTGGGATTGGACAAGGGAGCAGTTAAATTGAGGGTCCCTCTGGTGGGTCTCTCAGCGGGCAGCTGAACTCAGAGCTCGTAGGAGGTTGTATCAGGAGTATCTGATCAGAATGGTTGGATTCTCGTCCTCAAATGGTGCCTGAGGCAGTGCGAGCATGAGGGACAGCTGAATGAGCAGACTGATCTAGACCATGGTTCAAAGGGCCTGTGGGAAGTGAGTTTGGACACACTCCCATTGCCCGTGGGCAGGGTTCATCTCACAGAAAGCACCTGGCCTAACTACACCCTTGTTAGCAGTCTCAGCAGAGAAACGATGGACTGAATGGTAAAGGTGGCTAAGGGCTGAACTAACCTCTTGCCCTAAAGTTGGTTCCTCCAAACTGGGCATTGAGGTCTCTTGGTGGTGATGGTTTAACCAATTGTTGTTAACCTGGCCTGAGGCTAAAATCTCCTCCTCCCACCCATTCCACCTAAGGGCAGGAAGAACAAATTTTTGTGCACTGCCAAAGATACTGGCACCAAATTCAGCAAAGGGGCAGAATTTGCTCTGAATGCAAGAATGCATAGGCCATACTATCCATGTGATGGGGGTGGGCTATAGTGAAACACACAACTGGCCCAGATCAGAACAAGAAATGAAGAATTTAGTGAAAAATATCTCTCTCTCTCTCTCTCTCTCTCTCTCTCTCATTTTCACCACTGGACGTTGCCCTTTTGTTTTCTGTTGTTCTGGATCTGGGCCAGAGATTAATATCTCCTGTGCTACTCCTGCCTGGGCTGTACCAGCTGTATGGCAAAGCAGAGAACTTCCCTCTTTAGCACTGTCAGTTTCCAGGCACTAGAAATTGTCTAGCATGTTTTTAAAGTGAAACTTAGTGTCATTATGAAGTCGGCTATCATACAACTGTCAAATTCGCCCAGGGTTGCTTCTAAAGCTCTGTCATTTGATTTCCTGTTCTGAGATTAGCAATGTAGTGTAATTTTGTGTCCAGAAGCTGTTTCCACCCTCAGTTCTGCAGAGCATAAAAGGATTTTCTTTTATGCTGTTATTTCTTTGTGCACAAAAATGTTTCTGGGCTTGCAGCTGTAAAAAAAAATACATGTTAAAAAAAAAATGGTTTATTAACACAATTGTTTTAATGCATTCTTGTAAATCCTAAAGAGCTGTATATGTGAAGCAGTGTATTGGGAAATCTATGGAAAAGACCTGAGTGGGAAAGTAGCTTTGTCAAACTGGTCAAATGGGCCACTTCACCTTGAGTGGTCCCTTGAAATATGTGTTAACTTCTTATGGTAAATAATCCATTCCACCTTATATTTAGCTATGATACTCTGAGTACCTTTCCCGGACCTGTGTAGCTCGAAAGCTTGTCTCTCTCACCAACAGAAATCGAGCCAATAAAAGATATTACTGCACCCACCTTGTCTCTCTGGTCAAATAATGTCAGTTGGCCGCCTGTTATTTAACCACGGTCAAATATTGTCAAATACTCCAGCAACAATGCCCTGAGGTAGGCAGCAACCTACTTTTTGATTGCATCATGGTGCCATTCTTTCTTTTTTTTTTTTAAGCACTTCATTTCATTGTTTCACATTTTTGAGTTAAAATAACGCTAAGTCATTATTTTTTTGTAATTACACATAAGTCTCTAGCTAAGGCCAAGTCTTTTGGAGACCATAAAGACACTCTCTTCTTTGTTACTGTTGTTACTGTTCTAATTTATTAATGCTTTAAAATATTTGACATTATTTGACAAGTCAAATGCCCAACCCTATAGGAAAGTAACTGACACACAGGAATCAAGCTACTGGAAAATGCACATTGAAGGAAGGATGGTCTTGTGGTTAGAGCACTTAGATATGGGTTGAATTCCCAACTTTGTCAGACTTTCTGTGCGGCCTTGAGCAAGTAACTTAGCTTTGCTGTACCTTGGTTCCCTATCTGTAAAATGGTGCTAATGACACTTGCAGCTCAAAGGTGGTCATAAGGAAAAATTTAATTAATGTTTGTAAGATGATTAGATATTATCTTGATGAGGGGAAAGGGCCTGGAAAAACTTACAAGGTAGTGCTTCACCACTGAAAACTGGGGGAAGAGAGGGTCTCTGAAATTACTTCTACTAGAGACCCTTGATTCCCACTTTTGCAGACACCAAGTACTTCTCTGCCCAATCCCAGGGCCAGATTTCCCCCCTTCCATAGTAAAACCCATGTAATCTGCACAGAGAGACCATGTTGCACCCTGCCTCTCTTTCATCACTCCCACCAGTGACTTCCTAGCAATGCATGGTACGTGGGACATCCCCTGGCCACAGTGCCCCCAGGGATCTGCAGGCTGTGGTACCTTTAGTGAAGACTCCCACGCAGTGGAAGGAATGATATTGTCTCTCCAGCCCCGCCCAGTGTTGGAGCTACCCACGCATGCAGTCCCTGTCCCTTCCTCCTGTGTGGATCCCAAATTTACAGGAAAACCTTTTGTAGCATCATAAGGGAGAAGCGGTGGCTTGGTACCAGCTGCTCACTATTCAGTGTGGGAAGGATGAGATCTCTGCGTGGAGGGACCCTTCTGAATGTATATATTGGGAAAGGGTGGGCAGGGCAGGTATGACTTAGCTGTGAGAGTTGAATTTATTAAATGCCTCCTGCTTTGGTTGAAAACTGGGTCATGATAGAGGGGAAAAAAATATGGCTGCACCTCGTCCCCTGAAGTTACAGCTTACTAGGCTTTTGTCTGTCGCACAGGTAGCAGTGTTGATCTTAGCCTGGGAGAATTTACTCTGTACTTACTAGCTCCTGAAATGGCTCAAATCCATGGTGATGATCCCTGAGGCCATAGCATGCAAGTCACTTCAGAATGAATTTTCCATCTGCTCTTCTTCAAGCAGAACTTGCACGCTGGGCGACTTTCCAAATGGACCTTAAAGCACACACCAAATAGGTTTACTCTCCTTGTTCAGCTGCAAAGGAAAATCCTCGAATGCCCGTGTTTGCCAACAGATCGCAGATTTGGGATGTAATCTTTTTTTTGAGAGCCCTGTGAATGTATTTGTCACACAAGCTCCTAAACCTAGATACAGAGGTGGGTGAGCATATTTCCTTCCTGTGGTTACACTCCAGCCAGTCATCTTCTTCCCCAAGAGGTAGAGGAAGAAGGTGTATTTCTTAATTTAGGAGCAATATAGAAGTTTTTGATTTTTCTGTCTTCTCTTTAAAAAAAATAAAGTAATGTTAGTGCTGGTGAATGATGCCATATTGCCAGCCTTGGAGACGGAAGCCATATATTCAGGTTAGAACAAGTAGAGCAGAGGCGGTGCCAATGAATGCTGCCTGCACGAGGTACTTCAGTACCAACCACGAGAGGTTCACATCAGCCTTGTCTGAACAAGAAGGAAGTTTGTTCATGCGCCATGGCTCATTAAGTATGTGGCTGATAGTAGCAGTTGTGGTGATGGAGGTTGCAATTTGCTTTATACCTGGAGTAGAATAAATTGTATAATTCAGCATTTTTTGCAGAGCAGCAATTAAATTCCATGGTGGATTGGTTAGTCGAGAGTAGATAAACGGAAATAGGCGAGAGGTGGAGAAGACGGGGATGGGTGTGCAGCAGAAGAGTGTTTGGGTATGTAACAGTAGCTTAGATCTAGTAGAGGAAGGAGCCATGTAGATTGTTCCTTCTCGAAGGTTTGGTACATTCCCTTGGGAGTAGGTCAGTTGATCTCCCTGTGTTCCATTGAGCTATTCAATAGAGAGTTATGTCTAATGGCAATTCAAGATCTGCTTTCCCTGAAGAGCTTGAAGTTTCCAGAGTTCATGTCAGAAATGTGTTCGGAGAAGAATGATGTCTCATTAACAATGTGTGAGGGTAAAGGGGGGAAGGGAGATGTGTCAAAGACCAGGTGTGTGCAAGGGTCAAGTATGTGCAGGTGGAACTTGGCGACTTTGAATAGCCATGAGCAATGATGATGACTTTCCACCAGTACCTGAGCATAAAACTGTCCTAGTACATTGATCTAGAATTCAGAAGCAGAGGGAACTGCATTTGACTATGTGTTCCTTGTGCTTTAAAAATAAGCAAATTGGGAAAATATCTGTGGATCAGGTCCAAGAAAGATGCTGCAGTGAAATAGGCCAACAATTTAGTTTTATAGCCTAGTACTGCAGGCCAAAGAACTTCCCTGGAAAGAGATCTTTGTAACTGAGAGAAGCCTTTTTAAAGCAAAGCTATCCCCAATATAATAGAAATGGCAAAGTAGGTTGACTAGTGAGAGGTGGTGGGGAATGTTTGCAGGAATAATCATTTGAGGAGATCAACAATTAGGGAGGGTTATCACCATTACAGCTTCTGATCCCTTGAGAAATGTACCTGCCCTTTTGTGTAATTAGGTGTGTCAAGTACCAGTTGTTACCTTAAAATGGGAACATGCCTTTTCTCTAGACAGGATTCTGTTTTTAACAGAACTGAGCAGTTCTTTGGAGTCAGATTGTGTTGTCTGTGGAGTTAAATGAATTAATACATTCTTCCTGTTCAAGGATCCCCTTTCTGAAGGGGAAGCAACAGTCTCTTACCTAGTGGATGCTTATTGCTCTTGGGGGAAAAAAAACAAAAACCTGGAAGCTCTCATCCTAAAACCACCAGATTGGGCTTTTTCTTTTTTCTTTTTTTAAATCCTAACAACAAATGTGTGTCTTAATAAAACCAAAAGGAATGTCCAGCTGCATCTATCCAGTGGGGGATAAAACCTTTGGTATGGGAGAGCAGCCTGAAAGTGTGTCTAACATGCTTTCATTATCACCAGCACATATTTCAGACTGACAGTCGATAGTTTTAACTGATCCCAAACCACATGTGTTGCATTTAAAATACCTCCCCAAACTTTTTTAGTTTCTGTCATGTGGCCTTGGAGTTAGAATCAACAGAAACAGCTGAAGAAGTTTCAGGTTTCTAAATGCACAGAGTTCTTCTCCTCTCATGCTTTAGGACAGGGGAGGGTGGGCTTTGTTGATTTGTTCTGTGTAAACAGAATTTACGGAATGGGGAGCCGCTGGAAGGAGCAGGAGGCAGAATAGTTGTAAGCAATCATCGTCAAGGGTGGTGGGCCAGAGTGTAGCATTTCCTTGATACTAGTGCTGTTTTAGGGTCCTAGTCCTTCTTCTTTGCCACAGAATTCGGCCCTTAAGTGCTCTGTCTGTTTATGATGGAACCTCACTAATTATGTTTAGATCGAGGGCAATTTAATGAAGATTGCTTTTAGCAAACTGTGGGGATGACTCCAGCCCCTGAGATGTCAAGCTTTCCTCTGGCCATTCCAGGAGCACCAGGCACTGACTCCCCTCACAGGGCCCCCTTTTTTGTTTTGGTACTTCAGTGGCTCCCATCGCCATGGTATTTGAGCGCCTCCTGGTCTTTAATGTATTTATCCTTCCAACCCTCTCATGATGCAGCACTGTGCTATTATCCCCATTGTACAGCTGGGAAACTGAGGCACAGGAGAGACTCGGTGACTCTCCCAAGGTCACGCAGGAGATCTGCGTTGTAGCACGGACCCTGACATTCACAAAGCCCTTAAATAGAGCTGCTTGAATGTGCTCCGGTAGCTGCTGTTGAGTTTGGGAGACGGTGCCTTACGTGCTCCGGTGGCTCTGCTCTGTCTCCCAAAGGGGAGGAGAAAATAAGATAATCCTAGTTCATAGACTGTGACTGGGTTAACCACCGTAAGATGTTCCGGAAACTGAACTCCAGGCCTCTGGGGCCCGCAGGAGTGCGGGCCAGAAGAGCGGCAAGAGGTGTTGACAGGACTCTGATTGAAGTTAGTTGTGGCACAGATAAAACCTGATGACAAAGGGGAGAGGGGCAGCAATGGGACTGAAGGTTAGAGACCTCCAAGGAAATCCAGTGTGTGGCAGGAACTCTTTGTAGGATTTCTTTTGTCATGCCCATCATCATGGCAGACAGCACTCCCCATTTCTGCACTGGCACTGAACCAATGCTCTAGAATAATACCAGGGGGTTCTATGCCGCTGGAGGTGCCAGATTTCTGATGCAAGGTCCTGTGGTGCTTGTCACAAGAGTTAGGAGTGGTGACCTGTTACAGTCTGCGTACCTGAAATTCCACCTCTAGTTTCGAGTGGTGTACATTGTCACAGCTCCACTGACCTCACTTGAGGCTCAATGTTCTTCACTTCCCATCCTAAACATTTTGTCACCCCTGTTTAAATGGCTGCTAGCGCTCATCCCAGAGACAGCTGCATTTCCGTGATGGAAAGAGCAACACGTGGCAGTTTGGAGAGTGCTGCTGAAGCTTGGAGGCTGAGGTGCTGTATTTATGTGAGTTGGTGCTAATGGCCATGAGTCACTCTTTCCTATAGCAAATGGAAGCGTTTTTAAAATAACGAGTTTAAATAAACTTTACAAACTTTTTTTGCCTTTAGTTAATCATTTGCTTCGTACATCTGCGCATAATGAAACCTTTCTGGTCGGTAATACATCGCGACAGCAATGTGGCCCCGGGGCACAATGAACGGATCCTGTTGTTATCAGTGCTCTCTGTGCGTGACTGACAGCCTCATGCAGAAAACTGGGAGATTTGCATTCACTGCCAGCCCTCCACCTCAGCACATACAAATGGAAGCTGGTGTGCAGGGAATGTTATTAAAATGTTCTGCTAGGAGAGCCAAGGCCTCCCACACAGATCGTACTTACCAGGAAGCAAGAAAGCTGATTTAACTTTTTCCTGACTTTTTAGCCCTTTTACCCTTCCAGCCTTTTGAGATTTCCGCTGATGCCCTTTGCTGGGCAGCACTATGAATTTGTGATGTCCCTTGATTTTTCACTGTCCTTGCTGCTTGTTCAGCTTCTAAGTGTTGCTGGTAGAGGCTGGGGAGGATTCCCATTTAATCATTAGCACAACAGGTGCCCTAGTGATGAAAATAGGTTTAGGAATTGTGGCTGTATTATCAGGAGGGGTTATCCCCCCCCCCCCCCCACACACACACACACACTTTTAATGATGGTTTGGCTGGTTAAGATCTGAATTCTGGATTGATTTTTCTGGTGTATGCTAATGTTCTCAACTGAAAATTACTCCTGATTTCTCTCCTACCCACACCCTGCCAAAGTGACATCTCTCTTTACCTTTCTGCCAGTTAGATCAGTTTGGGACAAGCTCTCCTTGTGCCTTTATTTCTTCTTTGTTAAATATCCATGAATGTACTGGAGCTTTGAATGGGCTCAGTGAGATATTAGTTGGTCATCTTCAGCACTGGAGAGTAGACTCTTGTAACGTTTTATCTATTGCCAGTGCAGCCTCTCGTAGACTTTAAGGTCAGAAGGGATCATTATGATCATCTAGTCTGACCTCCTGCACAACGCAGGCCACAGAATCTCACCCACCCACTCCTATAACAAACCCCTGACCCTGTCTGAGCTGTTGAAGTCCTCAACTTGTGGTTTAAAGACTTCAAGGTGCAGAGAATCCTCCAGCAAGTGACTCATGTCCCTTTCTGCAGAGGAAGGCAAAAAAAAAAAAACAGGGCCTCTGCCAATCTGCCCTGTAGGAAAATTCCTTCCAGACCCCAAATATGGCAATCAGCTAAACCCTGAGCATGTGGGCAAGACTCACCAGCCAGCACGCAGGAAAGAATTCTCTGTAGTAACTCAGATCCCACCCCATCTAACATCCCATCGGGCATATTTACCGCTAATAGTCAAAGATCAATTAATTGCCAAAATTAGGCTAACCATCATACCATCCCCTCCATAAACTTATCAAGCTTAGTCTAGTGGATGAACTTAGTACCAAAGACAGTAAGTAAGATTCCAACTAACTAATAATTAATAATAATAATAATTAATGGAGATATCCCATCTCCTAGAACTGGAAGGAACCTTGAAAGGTTATCGAGTCCACCCCCCTGCCTTCACTAGCAGGACCAAGTACTGATTTTGCCCCAGATTCCCAAGTGGCCCCCTCAAGGATTGAACTCACAACTCTGGGTTTTGAGTTTAACGCTACGAGGGTTGATGTGTGACTCCCTAATCTTGGCACAGTTGTATTTTCATAATGGCCATAGGGCCATTGATAAAGCAGTTCATAAAAGTGGTATAGTATGTTTTATTTATTTGCATTGTGGTGTCACCTAGGAGCCCCTGTCACCGACCAAAACCTGATTGTTCTAGGCGCTGTCCAAACACAGAACAAAAAGCTGGCATATATTTTGTGTCTCTGCTTATTAGTAGCAACTCTGGATGCCAGCTAGGACTTGCTGAAACAGGTTTCTGGCTGGCTGGCTAATGAAATTGGATTACTACTTTTTATTGTGGGAATTGCTTGAGAAGCATCTCAAATCTTCCCCTTGTTTAGGTAATCACGTAAGATTTGTTTTCACTGGTGTCTAAACTTGTGTATCTTGGGCCAAATTCAAATTGGTGGAAGTTAGTGACATTTCACCAAGCGTGACTATGGTCCCTTATGATTGATTGAGTTTGATCAGAGCAATTTTAAGGTCCCACAGGTTGAAAGTTTGCCCTTTACAATGTAAAGGTGAATATCAAATCAATAATTCAATATAGCATGTCGTTATGACCCTCATTCTCGTGATCATGTCTTTTTATGATTTGTTTGCTCCTTATGATAAATAATACTCTTTATACAGAATCCTAAGAACATCCATCATATATGGAAAACACAAACCAGTTATTTAATTCCCCACCCCAGGCATATTTTATAAGGCCAACTGAATTCAGACAAAAGGTGGTCATAGGAAAGCAGGGGTTGCCAGTGCAGCAAGTTGAAGGTATATAATGCATGCCTGCATTTGGTTATAAGTAAAATTAGGCTGACCACATAAAGCTAGTCCCCCAAGTGTTGCGTGTCCAAATCGCAAATCCTACATGCAATTGTGTAAGATGATCAGTTTTTAATTCAGATGGGACCCAAGGCTAGAATGGGGTATTTTGACTCAAATATGTGGTGGTAGTAATCCTTTGTAAATCTGTAGTGCCATTTATCTAAGGATCACAACATGCCATAAAAAGATGGGTTACTGTTAGTATCTCCATTTTTATAGGTGGGGAATTGAGGCATGTAAAGTTTAAGTGACTTGTCCAGCGTGTCACAGCGAGTCAGTGGCAGAGACAGGAATAGAAAATCTGATTTATTGACTGCTATTCTCTGTTCTGACTGCTGGACCACGCAGCTTTTATCAAGTCCTTTGATAGAACTGCCCTGCAGAAAGCTATGCGTGTCTAATGAATCCTGTCAGTTCCTGAGGTTTGTAAGTACTACACAAGGAGGTGTCAGACAAGCAATAGTGAATCAGAATGCCGATGATTTTTGACTGTACAGCTCCTTTTAGTAAATGTCTTTGTTGTTTTATAGCTTAGTAAGGTGTCATTTTTGCCTTGTCTGACTCTATTGTTCTTTTGTAGGCATGGCAGAGTATCAACAGCGCAGAGGTGATGAGAGAGACTGATGCTTATCAAAGTCTATTCCAGCTTGTTTTCAACTATGGCTGTTGATTCTGCATATTCATTGGATGGTAATACAGGATGTCAAGAGCAGCAGTAAGAGGTCGACTTGATCCCATTGTGTTTTTGTCGCCATGACAACACCACACTACTAGCAACAGCCAGTTAACCAGCGATCAAGGGAGGAGTTCGATGATTGATTCTAATTGGACCAAAAGTTGCATTTGCAACAAAAAGGCTGGAGGAGGCAGCCATCCTCACGACAAGAAGATGAAATTTCCATTCTATTGGCCCCTTATTAAGCAGGCACAATAACATTTTCTTTCAGAGACTTGCTAATAAAAACTGTTTTGGTTATGGCTACTGATCCAACGTGATTGGGCGCGCACCGACTCTCAGACTCATGACTGGTTATACCATGTTGCGGAATGGGGGAGTGGGGAATGGCGGCCAACCCTGGGTGTTACGATGGTCCAGTCGGATCCGGCTTACCTGGCTTAGCTTTACCCTGTTCATCATCCTCGTCTTCTTCCCCCTCATCGCCCACTACTACTTGACCACCATTGATGATGCGGATGATGCCGGCAAGCGCATCTTCGGCCCCCGGACCGGAAATGAGCTGTGTGAGGTGAAGCATGTCCAGGACCTGTGCCGCATCCGTGAGTCAGTCAGCGAGGAGCTGCTCCAGCTGGAGGCCAAGCGACAGGAGCTCAACAGCGAGATCGCCAAGTTGAACCTGAAAATCGAAGCCTGCAAGAAGAGCATAGAAAACGCCAAGCAGGATCTCCTGCAGCTGAAGAATGTCATCAGCCAGACTGAGCATTCCTACAAAGAACTGATGGCTCAGAACCAGCCAAAGCTCTCCTTGCCAATCCGGCTGCTGCCAGACAAAGATGAAGCTAACTTGCCTTTGCCAAAATCCAACAGGAACTGCAGGCTGCACAACTGCTTTGACTACTCACGCTGCCCACTGACGTCTGGCTTCCCAGTGTATGTCTACAACAGTGATCAGTACCCTTTTGGTAGCTCTTTAGACCCTTTAATTAAGCAAGCCTTTGAGGCAACTGTCAGAACTAATGTTTATGTTACTGAAAATGCAAACATTGCTTGTGTGTATATAATTTTAGTGGGGGAGATGCAAGAGCCCATAATGCCAAAACCTACTGAACTAGAGCAACAGTTGCACTCTTTGCCATATTGGAGGACTGATGGGCACAACCATCTCATCATTAATTTATCGAGGAAATCGGAAACTCAGAACTTTATCTATAACATCAGCACAGGGCGTGCCATGATTGCCCAATCCACCTTTTATGATGTACAGTATCGGCCAGGTTTTGATATGGTGGTATCGCCTCTAGTCCATGCAATGTCCGAACCCAACTTCCTAGAGATCCCACCCCAGGTGCCAGTAAAGCGAAAGTACCTATTCAGTTTCCAGGGAGAGAAAATAGAGTCTCTTCGATCCAGCTTGCAAGAGGTTCGTTCGTTTGAAGAGGAAATCGAAGGCAATGCCCCAGCTGACTATGATGATCGAATCATTACCACCTTGAAGGCTGTCCAAGACAGTAAGTTGGACTTTGTCTTGGTGGAATTCACTTGTAAGAACCAACCTAAGGCAAGTCTGCCCACTGAGTGGGCTCTTTGTGGAGAAAGGGATGACAGATTAGACCTACTGAAGCTATCTACTTTTGCACTGATAATCACACCAGGGGACACCCATCTATTGATCTCTGCTGGGTGTACCATGAGACTCTTTGAGGCTCTGGAAGTTGGAGCCATCCCAGTGATTCTTGGAGAGCAAGTTCAGCTGCCCTATCATGATGTGATCCGGTGGAACGAGGCAGCCTTAATCATACCAAAGCCACGTATCACAGAAGTGCACTTTCTTCTGAGAAGCATTTCTGACAACGATCTCCTTACCATGAGGAGGCAGGGCCGCTTCTTGTGGGAGACCTACTTCTCCACCTCTGACAACGTGTTCAGCACAGTCTTAGCCATCATAAGGACTCGAATTCAAATCCCGGCTGCTCCTATTCGAGAAGAAACTGCAGTGGAGATTCCTCACCGCTCTGGCAAAGCTGCTGGTACTGACCCCAACATGGCAGACAACGGTGACTTAGATCTGGGGCCTGTGGAAACAGAACCACCTTACGCATCTCCCAAATACCTTCGCAATTTTACTCTCACAGCAATGGATATCTACAGGAATTGGAATTCGGCTCCAGGGCCTTTCCACCTCTTTCCACACACACCCTTTGATCCCGTTTTACCTTCAGAAGCTAAGTTCCTTGGGTCTGGGACTGGATTTCGACCAATTGGAGGAGGAGCAGGTGGTTCTGGGAAAGAGTTCCAAGCTGCCTTGGGTGGCAATGTCCCAAGGGAGCAGTTCACAGTAGTAATGTTAACCTATGAGCGGGAGGAAGTGTTAATGAACTCCCTAGAGAGACTCAATGGACTCCCTTACTTAAATAAAGTTGTAGTAGTGTGGAACTCCCCCAAACTTCCGTCCGAAGACCTCTTGTGGCCAGACATTGGTGTCCCAATCATGGTAAGAAATACCCAAATGCTCAATTTGGTTTGACATTTTTACAGTGGGAAATAACGTAGACATTTTTATCAGTTCTGTAACTTGGCGCGTCTGCCTAGTCATCCAACGTTGTGCTGAAGTTTGTTGTTATACTGTGGGCTTCAAACTGCTGTCAGGACCAGGATTTTCAAGAATAGGAGAGCCTAAAGTTAGGCTCCCGAATAAATGACCTGCTTTCCAAAGTGCCGAGTACCTAGTGGCTCCCACTGAAGTAAATGGAAGATGCTGGGTGTTTGGCACCTTTTGGAAAAACAAGTTGCATATACAGGAGCCTAAATAGGAATTTAGGAGTCTGAAGTTAAATTCCTGGTTTTGAAGATCTTTGGTCCAGCTGTTTGTTCATCACCGCTGTTGTTTGAATCAGTCATGCTTAGAGGACAAATAAAAGAATAATGCTTTACAAATGTTAATTTAAAAAAGAAGGGGAGGGGGAGGAAGATGGCACTTAAATGTACAAACTAAATGTGGGTTTTGTGCCAGGGCAGTTCTGAATGTAATAGCACTTTAGAGTGATGAGGGCATTATGCTGCATGCAAAAAGATTCATTGATTTAATATTGATTTTAACATTTCATTTTATTATTATTTCTGACAAATCCTGCTGCATGTGTTTAAAAACCTTTAAGGTCCAGGCAGAATAAGGAGAGAGAATTGCTCAGATAATTGCAAAATAAGCTTTCACATTAGTCCTCTCCAGTGCTTGCATTTTGGGAAATTCTTGCAACAAGTCTGCTTAAGGGTTAACCCTTTCATAGCTGGGCAGTGGGGGGTGGAAATTTTTCTCTTTTGACTTGCTAATGGGTGTCATTTGTGAAAGAAAAAATGTTTTTCTCTGGATCAACCTCTTTTCTATATTATTCCTGCCATTTTTCTCTCCTTGCAAATATTATTTTATTTATTACTGATGCAGTGCCAGAGGCCTGTTCGCACTTTACAGACCATTCATTAGAGGACAGGGATCCTGGTGTGACAGATTTACAGTTTAAGGCAGTGGTCATCAATCAGTCGATTGCGATCGACTGGTCGATCCTAGAGGATCTCCCAGTCAATTGTGATCTCCGGCGGTGCAGCGTGGCTGCCGCTATATCAGACTCCCTGCCTACCCCGGCCCCACGCCACTTGTGGAAGTGGCCAGTGCGGCAGGGGGGACAGGGGTCTCCCTCCACGCATTGCCCCTGCCTGCAGGCACCGCCCTGCAGATCCCATTGGCCGGGAGAGCTGCGGGGGTGGTGCTTGCAGAGAGGGGCAGCATGCGGCGCCAATTGCCCCACACACACCCCCCGCAGGGGCACGTTAGCCCCTTCTGGGAGCAATGTGGGGCCGGGATAAGCAGGGAGCCTGCCTTAGCCGCTCTGCACCCACCGCCAACCAGGAACCGCCGGAGGTAAGTGCTGCCTGGCGGGGGCCGCAACCCAGTCCTGAGCCCCCTCCCAGAGCCAGCACCCCATACCCCCTTCTGCACCCTGAACCCCCTCCTGCATTCCAAGCCCCAGCCCTGACCCCCCTCCCAGAACCAGAACCCCAAACCCTCTCCTGCACCCCAACACTCTGCCCCAGCCGGAGCCCCCACCTGGACCCAAACTTCCTCCCAGAGCCCCCACCCCAATCCCCTGTCCTAGCCCAGAGCCCCCTCCTGCACCCAAACTCTCTCCTAGAGCTTGCACCCCTCACCCCCTCCCAAACCCCTACCCCAGCCCGGTGAAAGTGAGTGAGGGTGGGGGATGGAGCGAGCAGGACGGGGCTTTGGGGAAGGGGCGGGGCCTTGGCTAAGGGGCAGGGTAGATCCTGGATTGCCCTTAGATTCAAAAAGTAATCTTAGGCGTAAAAAGGTTGGAGACCTGTGGTAAGATGTTCATAAATCCTTTTTGAAAATGTACCTTATATACTTAGGGGCCTGAGGGCTTGTCGAGAGGAACAGTTAGGCTATGTCTACACTACGCACCTTTTAGCGACACCAGCCGTGCTGCTACAGCTGTGCCACTAAAAAGCGTGCAGTGTAGCCACTCTTTGTCAGCAGGAGAGAGCTCTCCTGCCGACAAAAGAAATTCCGCCCCCCAACGAGCGGCGGTAGCTTTGTCGGCAGGAGAGCTTCCCTGTTCACGCCAGCGCTTTTCATCTATAAAACTTATGTCGTTCGGGGGCGGGGGGCTTCACATCCCTAAACAGCAAAAGTTTTACCGACGAAAGTCCAGTGTAGACAAAGCCTTAGGGCTTGGTTCCACTTGCAAGTCAGAGCGCACTAAGTCAGAGCGCACTAAGTCACCACCCCAGTGTGCTCTAACTCACTCCCCATCCACACTGGAAAGGCGTGTAGAGCACTCTGACTCCATGGCTAGAGAGCTCCTGGTACTCCACCTCGGCGAGAGGAATAACGTCTGATGCGTCTTGGCTGAGACGCCCCAGCGTCAATATGAACGAGGTGTTGCATTACTGTGCTCTGATTGACCTCCAGAAACGTCCCATAATCCCCTTAAGTCAAGTGGCCACTCTTGTCGTTGTTTTGAACTCAGCTGTAGGAATGCGGATATGCCCTTTCAAAGCTCCGTTTCTGACAGCCGGCATGCTTATCTGCTCCAAGAAAAAGCAGACATTACTTAGGAATGTTGCTTGCTGTCAGTGAGAGAGAGAGAGAGAAGGGGGAGAGGAGGGTCTGAACTTACCAGAGAGCATGCTGACACACTCTCAGCACCCCAAAAACCCACTCTCCCCCTACATACACATAACACACTCCCTGTCACACTCCACCCCACCCCCCACATTTGAAAAGCACATTGCAGCCACTTGAACGCTGGGATAGTTGCCCATAATACACCGCTCCCAGTGCCGCTGCAAGTGTTGCAAATGTGGCCACGCCAGTGCGCTTGCAGCTGTCAGTGTGGACAGACTGCAGCACTTTCCCTACTGCGCTCTCCGAAGGCTGGTTCGGCTGGCAACTCAAAGTGCTCTACATCTGCAAGTGTAGCCTAGCCCTTAGTTTGCAGAGAGCTGGGGTTTGAATCTACCCCGCAGTAGCTTGCCATAGGCTGCGTGAACCCTGCTGACATTCATTAACAGTTTGTTAATGGGCTTTGATGTAGTCGTTTCAAAGAGGACTAGATCAGAGACCATTAACAAACTGTTAAGGAGCATCAGCAGGGTCCACATGGGCTGTCAGTTCGTGCAGGCTAATGTGGGGTAGATTCACACTCCAGCTTGCCACACATCAATTGTTCATGTACACGAGCCTTAAGTCTCATTGAAAGTCAATGGGACTCTTAATAGTGTGTAAACTTAAGTATGTGTGTAAGGCCAGGTCTACATTAAAAAGTTACGTCAACCAGCAACATCACTCGGGGTGTGAAAATCCCCTGGGTAGAATTCTTCTGTTGTCCTAGTTACCACCTCTCAAGGAGGTGGATGAGCTACAATGACAGGAGAACCCCTCTTGTCGCTGCAGTGAGTGGCTACGCTGAAGCGCTACAGCTGCAGTGCTGATGCGGTGCCGCTCTAGCAGTTTCAGTATAGACATAGCCTAAGTCTTTGGAGGAGGAGGAGGCCATAAATTAGAAGAATATTTTTGAACTTCTTAGCCAGTCTGTTTCCTGACTTCATATTTAACTCACATTGGGAGTCTGTCACAGTAGTTTGCTTTATAAAATCCCCCTTCTTCTGTGGGGCTAATGAAATAAGAGCATAAACCCAGCCAGCTAGCGGGAATTGAATCTCAGACGTTAAAGGTGGAGGAGGAGGGGAGAACCTATCAAGCTGTATAGTTCATCCCTTTACAAGGGAAGAATATCCAAGAATATTGGATTTTCAGTTTATGAAGCAGCGTAGAAATTCTTTACTGCGGTCTATTGAGCGTATAGCCCAGTAAATTCAGAGAACCAAGAATTGGCCTTAATTTAAATTACAGGTAGAAAATTGTGGTTTTTAAAATGTCTCTCTTCCAATGCAAGCAATTACGAGCACTGTATGACTGCTAGGAACAGAGCAATAATGCAGCTGTGCCAAAGCGATCACTGATCAAAGCACCTAAAACCAGAAGTCTATTGAAGTAAAGTAAATTACAGTGTAATGAGACAGAAGGCAGCATGCATAGTATATCCTGGGCTGAAAGTCTAGCCACTGATAACCTTGAACTAGAAGTCAATGGGTCAGCACATATTACAGGATGAAGGAAAGCATCCTGAAACCTGTGCGCATGCAGTGCAGATAATTGGTAATGTTTGCTTCCATGTTGTTTTGTCACAATTGGTTGGGAGATCCTTCCCTCCCAAATGATCCCAAAATCTCACCAGTAGTGCTGCTAGAGCAGAGTAAATAATTGATGGTGAATAATTTGCTGTGATATTTTCTGCTTGCAGGAAGAAGTTGCCATGTCCTTGAATTTATTCTGTCGTTTATTTTTTTTCCTGTATGGTTTGATCACAAACAGTTCATTGAGTATTTGATACGTGGTGTTTGAGCTGTACTGCTTAGTTGTGGTTGGTCTCACAAAGTCACGTGGTATAATTTGTTTCCCAGTGGAGTGTAATTTACAATCAAGAGCAAGGCTTGAAGGAGCCTCTGGGGCTCTGAATCTTTCATGGAGAGGGAGAAGGTAAACAAAGTTAAGAAACACATTTTACTTTTAAACCTCTTCCTTTCTCTCTGAGCCATATATTCCATGCCTGAAGCAACATTCCTAGAAAAATCTGGCTACTGTGAGGTCTATAGGCTGTGTGCAGAGCTGAAATTATATTTTTACCTAGTCTCAGTCATAGAGAGTAGGGGTATATGTACTGTAGGTTCCATTTGGAAAGGATGTGAGCAGATCCCCATGTAATTGAAGTGTGTCCTGTGCTGGGGCTCTGGTGGGGACTTCTGAGAGATTGAGAAGAACAGGAGTACTTGTGGCACCTTAGAGACTAACAAATTTATTAGAGCATAAGCTTTCCTGGACTACAGCCCACTTCTTCGGATGCACTCTGAAACCTGAGAGATTGAGCCCTCTCGTGTGTCAAAATAGTTCCCCATCCCATGTAAAAATACCATGTAAGAATTCTCATGTATGTGAGTGTAAAATATGCTTCCTTCGAGCATTTGTATGAGTAGAACTGTGAATTCGCAGAATTTTCATTGAAAGTGAACTTGGAGGGGTGTGAATTTGCCAATGCAAATGCGTCTAAAAATTTGATTATATTCAAACATTTTTCTGCATTGTTTTCCCAGCTCTGGATATCATGCTCTCTTTAGCATTAGACGTTATCCAGCAAATTTGATTCATTTGGCTAAAGCCTAGTTTGCAAGAGGGATTAAATCTTTCTGGCAGCCATCAGCACTGATTCAGCTCTACTGCATTAGCAATGTTGGGACCCCTAGTGTAGACAGCTCCTGCAGTTGCCACAATTTTTAACACCATGTCAGTTGCACTTAGGCACAGAGAATGCAACTGCTATTTCTCTGCTTCGGGAAAAAGGGGGAAAAAAAACATATTCAAATTAGATCTCCTTTATTCGGAGACACGGATCATTCCTCTGACTTGAGGTAAGGAGCAGCCACTCTGTGCCATTCAGTTAACTCCTTAAACAGGGACAAGTAAATAACTTTTCTTACAGGTGGAACGAAAGCTAAGAACACAGGAGAGAGAGAGATTGATGATGAGTTAGCTTTCATGTTCTATCCATGCCCCACATTCATGGGTGTGCGCACACATCCTGAAAAGATTCCCTAATGCAAAAAAAGAATTTGTCATTAAGGACACAATATTGCCGAGGTTGTAGAGGAGGTTCCCAACTTCCCCTTTCAGGATCTCCCCTCTCAGGGATCCCTAAAGAGTGAATGGAAAGGAATAACATTCCCTGCTTTGCAATTCCCTGAGAGCCCTTTTCACCCAGACAAGTACAGGTTAAGGGGAAAAAAATAAACCATCTCAAAAAGACAGGCCACCCACCCAATCCTTGCAAATAGTAATAAAAACTAGGGAGTCAACCTGAACCTGAGATCTGATTCAGAGAGGTTTTTTAAGGGAACCCTGTTATGCCAAGTAGAGAACTGCCCATGGAAGGAAATTAAAACTCCCAGAACACCTCCCTCCCCTCTCCGTCTCCTCCAAATTCCGTCTGAGTGCTATTGTCCATCAACTCAGGCCTCAGATTTGGTGGGTGAGACAGGCGAAGTGTGGAACACTGGACCTTTTGTTTTCACTTGAGGCAGTAAGGCTCCACTGCACTTTTGTTTCTGGCTTTGTGTCCCTGGCACTGAAGTTCCTCCCTGCTGCCACCACAGGGTAAGTTATTCTGTTATGCTGGGGGGGTGACACCTGGAGGGGAGAGGCCTGAAGGAAGTAGGGGTGGGGGTTGAAGGAGGGACTCTGCGGGGGCCTGAATGAAGGAAGGGAGTGGACTGAGGGGGCTAGGGAAGGGAGTTCAGTCTGAAGGGGTCGGGGTTCTGTAGCAGTTCTTGTATGACTAATGACCCCATTGTCACTTCACCTCTCTGGCTGGCTGGGCCTAGAACATCTCCCCTCTGCCCACTACGCAAGAGGAGGTTTTTTCCACAATAGAATTATCACATATTGCTTGAGAGATAGATAGATAAAATACACTCTCTCTTTCTCTCTTTTAAGATTTGCAGTTCCATGGTGTAGAATCTTCTATTGTTAAAATAGGCAAAGAAATATTAGTGGGGGGGGGGGACCCTAAGGCCTATTGCTGTCCTTTGTTACTTCTTTGGGTTCCTTTATTTCAATGTCAAGTACTTAATTAATAACTTTCTCTTTCATTCTTAATCTTACAAGATTGTTGGAATGTTTTCAGTTGCATTAAATCTTTGAACTGATTGGCTTATACAAGTAGAACCAACTAAACACAGTCCTCTGCTCTTGCCATACTGCTGGCCCAATTGCCGAATCATTCCCAGCCCCAAACTGAGGCTGTTCCTACCTAGTCCCTGAGGTGTGTCCTTGAGAACTGTCCCCACAGGAACATAGGCCCTAACTCCATTTTCCTTCCACTGATGACCATGATACACTGGGGATATGACCATCAGGCTACACATTCAAATGGAAAACAGCCTTCAAGCAACTATGGGTAAGATTAAAAAAAAAAATCCTGTGAGGAAATTCTTTTCATTAGACTGGACCAAGAATTTCTACTTGTAAAGGTGGTAATTGCAGGACTGTTATGATGGGAATACACGCATCAGATTTAGAGCGGCACATACAAAGACATCGCCCAGATGTTACTCAAGAGAAGCAATCCACAAGTGAGACAAGTTCACATAAGGATGATGATAATCCTAACCTTCCGTGCAAAAGAATTAATCTGCCCTTAAACCAATGTACTCCAGATTCTATGTTGAAAAGTGAGGTGATAAAAGTGAAGATTGTGTCTACTTTGCCTGAAGCTTGCCTTGATAAGCCTCATCTCAATAAAAGTGAAAATATTCTTCACTACTGGGAGCAACAAAGAATGAGACCTGAACTATATCAATTGGCTTGCATCCGACGAAGTGAGTATTCACCCACGAAAGCTCATGCTCCAATACGTCTGTTAGTCTATAAGGTGCCACAGGACTCTTTGCTGCTTTTACAGATCCAGACTAACACGGCTACCCGTCTGATGTTGTGTTTGCTGTTCTTGCTGCGCAAGTCAGCGTAGAAAGGGCATTTTCTGGGCTGAAATATGACTGACAGAGTTCTGGAAGATGTTGTACTAGTGCATGCAAATAACTTGCTTAAAAAATATAAATAACTTTTCTACAGTGAGAGAAATATTTATCATTGTATTCTTTTGCTAGTGTTTACACTGCAAGCATACAAGTGTGTGACATTAATCTGCAGGAAATGTATCTGAACTGGTTCAAAGTGGTTGAACTGGTTACCAGACCACCATTCTAACTTAGTGTCTGAACCAGAACCAAACTAGAGAATTACGAAATATTGAAGAACCTGAACTGGAGCTGAACCAAAATTTTTAACGGTTCAACTCTTGCTCCAGACCAGACCATCTGTGTACTCAATGCCTTGAAACTGATCCTCTTTTCCTGATCACTAGAGCACCTTCACACTCTTTGGTAGCGTTGTATATGAAAATTAATATAGACTGGATACTGAACAAACCAAGCAAGTGGTGTTTGCAGTGTTTCAAATGTGGTCCTCCAATATTGGCACATGCTCTGGCTTGTGTAATCCAGCTCTGCTCACCACATATCTTCCAGACCGCAAGCAGGTTGCAAAGGCTGTTTTCTGACCAAGAACAAGGTGGAGAGGAAAATAGAGATGGACTTCAGTTCCCCTTTCTCTTCCAGTGTGCTGTTAATTCTGAAAAATTAAAAGACATGGAACACATTGGATTGAGCAAGCATTAATTAGCCTTCCGAAAAGAATGGTCACTGTTTGCTTTAGAAAGGGTGGTTAGCCAGTTTTGGAGATCCCCAGGTTTTGGTGGGCTAACCCCAAAGGCCCAAATATAAATGAAAATGATGGTTAAACCTTGGAACAGCTTGCAGACAAACAGCCACTAATTCTCTAAGGCAGCAATTAAATGATCGATTTCCCCTTTGGAAGTATACTTGAAACCAGAGGACCAGAGTTTAAGATGGGAAAGCAAAGTATGATTTGCAGCCTTCTCAGTTAAACTTTTTACCCCATTGTTTCTCAACCTGTGAATCATGACCCCCAGTGGGGGTTGTGAAAGGCAAGCAGGGAGGCCACCAGGTGTTGACAATTTTATTACAATATAAAACAAAGAATGTGTCATTGCCTCCACTCCTTGCACACCCTTATTCTCAAGTTCCGGTATTCTCTGTCAACCTCGTGAAACATACAAAATTATATAGGCTTATCGTTATCATTGATGTTTTTATAGTAAATGTTAAGGGGGTCGTGAAAATGTTTTACTTTGAATAAGGAGTCGCCAATATGAAAAGGTAGAAAAACACTTTTACCCTAGTGTATTAACAGCCTCAAGGATCTTACCTCACCAAAGGTCATTGGAGAACCAAGCAGCCCATCTCAAAATTCCTGAAAGAGTAAAGTTGCCCCTGCTTTGTTAATCACCTTGCTGTGTTATTGAGTTTAACAGTAATCTCTGGTGGGCTCCAAATAATGTTGGTTTCAATTATTTTTTTATTTTATTTTAATTTTGGTCATTAGAAACCTACTTGGATTGCAGCAACTGGTTCACTGCGAGTTGACTCCTGTTGGTCTGATTTTCTATGAGGGAATACTTCAGCAATGTATCTTGAGAGGAGTACTTGGATGGCTAGAATTTTTCACCTCTTGGTTATCAATTCAAATCCAGACCAGGCCATTAGCAATAGTAATTTTCTAACCATTTGATGGCTGCTTAGTGTTCTGTGTGAAAGGCTTAGATCAGTGGTTTTCAGTCTGTGGACCTCTGGGGTCCACATACTATGCCTAAGATTTCCAAAGGAATCCACAGCTCCATTTGAAATTTTTAAGGGGTCTGCAAATGGAAAAAAAAGATTTGAAAACTACTGGCTTAGACTCAGTCCAGTTCCCATTGACCAGGTGCCTACATTATTATTTATGTATTAAAATAGTATTAATCATGTTTGTTATAGTAGTGCTGAAAGACCAACCAAGAATGGGCCCACATTGTGCTAGGTGCTGTACAAACACAAAGTTCAGGGCAGGGACTGTCCACTAAAACTTACAATCTAAATAAACGAGACAGGCACAGGGCAGGAGTGGGGCAGAACACACAAGCAGAGTAAACAATGATGGCAGCCGTAGAACCTCACGATTTTTGGAGGTGGGAGCTAGCTAGGAGGCTTCTAGAGGTTCTAACCCTATTGTTCTGGGCACCGTAGAGATAGAGTAAAAGGCAGATATGCTCTGAAGAGCTTACAGTCTACATTCTGCACCCCTCTAAAAGTTTGGTTGTGTTACCCCGTGTGGATTTTGGGCCAGGTCCATCTCTGTCACCGACAATATTTACAACCCTCTACTCTGTTCAGAGTCAGTTTAGCGTAGCACCTTTCCATGTGCCACAGCAGTGACTGGTAGAGCCCTGCAGTGGGAAAGGGTATCCCGCAGGACCTGCTGCCCTAATAGCGGAAGCATGTAAAATGTACTTTGTTGCAGGCAGGATTGGGTGGACAAAAAACACAGACTGCGGGAAAACTCTAAATCTTTTTAAATAAAGGATTAGATACTTAAATTTAAACAAAAGATAGAAAGAGGTTTGATGTCTATTATGACAGGAGTTATAGTATTTTTTTACATGGTTTAAGAAAGATTTGTTTTATTCTTTGAGTGGTAAAAATTTGTCTGAATTTGTTATAAAAATACATTAACAGACTTTTTTTTGTTTGTTTTTTGTTTTTTTTAGTAGCATGAGGGAACCTGTCTCATGTGGGATCTGCAGGATCTAAGGTTTTTGCGGGTGAGAGCGGGATAAAAAGGCAAGAAACAATGCAGGGGCGAGGTATGGCGGGGTGGGACGGAAGCGGGATTAGGCCCATGTACTAATATTTTTGCAAATTACTCACCCGTTCTCTGAGATTATACCCTGATCATAAATAGCTTTTAACGCCCGTCTCTTCTTGTGAATTTCCAGCCCCCCTCCTCCCCCCCCCCAGGAATGATCAGCGTTGTGCAGACTGGTCCTATTCGTAGTAGAGCGGCGGCTATCCTAGTGCAACAGCATTCTTCTTGCCCCTCTTCCTCTTGCGTTTTTGTGTGCACTTGTAGGCATTTATGAGCAATTTAGCTGCGTTCACTGTTGATGCCAGCTACTGTAGCTCTTGTCAGTGACTAATCCTTTCCCTCAGCTTTGTTAGAGAATAAGTAGCTAGCTTTGATCTGTGCACCTAGTTCCAGTGGCATAATGTCCTTTTCCCTCTGGCTCAGTGGCTGGCCTGGAAAACGTATTCAATTTAGATGCTAGTTTAAAAAGAAATAATCCCCTGACAATTTCTAATCCAGAGGCGTCACTACAACTACAAATCTATCTGCTTGGTCACATTGACCCTCGCAATGGCACTTGTTAAACAGTAGGGGAAAAGATTTCCAAACCTCTTATTCAGAGAATCCCTGTGCCAATGCTGCATATTATACAGTGCAGTTGTTGTAATACTGACATTTTATACCTACAGCACAATTCTGCCACAAGGGTATTAAAGTGCTTTGCAAATTACATATAGGCAACACCACCGCCTATGTCGTACAACAAGGATGGATGCAGATTTTGGCCAAGAACAAAAGGGGTGAAACTTTACTTCTTTAGCTGCCATGATGTCTTTCATGGACAGACGTCACCTAACCTTGCGGAGTGTCTCTCTACTCTGGAAAAATGGCTGTAGAACTGGCCTTGTAGGGTTCCGTGTTCATCTTTCAGTGACTCCGCATCAAACATGCTTCTTCGACAAGTAAGATGCCAGCCCAGCAAACTCAACCGGGGTATGAGACGGATGTGCTCTTACTGGCTTGCACATCATCACTCGTAACTCTTACCAAAGTGAAGTGTGTTATATAGGCCAATTGAGGTGAGGAACTTAAAGTAAAATAACTCAGTCTAGGTCACAGTGAGTCAATGACAGAAGTGTTCCAGGAGTCCTGATTGCACTATTAGGTCAGTTTTTTGACTGTATCACCTTTAGACTTCTTTGTAGCCCTGTATAAATACCCAGGTAAGGCCCTGATTCAGCAAAGTACTTAAACGCATGACTAACTTGAAGCATGTATGTAATCTCATTGAGTTTGCAGGGACTGCTCCCATGCTGAAAGTTAGATGTGTGCTTAAGTACTTTGCTCGACCAGGGCCTTAAACTGGGCTTTTGCCCTCCTGCTTTGGAAAAGCTGATCCCACCCTCTGAATGAAACTAGTTTTAATCTGTTTCTTGTTCATGTGTGAGAAATCAAAGCCCAGTAGAATGTGTGAAGAAAGAGGTTGTGTAAACATATCCGAGTACCTTTCCATTCCTTGGAGGTAGGACAGTGATGTCAAAGGGTTATTTGAGTTTTATTCCCAGCTTTGCCACTCTCATCCTGCAAGATCTCGAGCAAGTAACTTAAAGCACAGCTTTACTCCAAAAAGTGGCTTTGTAATAACACCCGGAGGCCAGAAGCCTTATTATTTCTATTAGTGTGGGATCAGGAAAGAGCCCAGCTTATGTGCCAGATCCCAGGCTGCACGAGCAGGGCTGGTAGTTGGGAAAACTAGCTTTTCGCTTGTAAACTGAGCCCTTGTGGTCTAGAGTCACTTACGGAACATGGACTAGACAAGGCCTTTTTTCAATTGTCATTTCGGAGTAGATCCGCACTTGTGCCTCTCCTGTACCCATTTGGAAAATGGGGATAATACTCTTTCCCTACTTCTGCGGAGGCGTGGTCGTTGCTTAAATGTTTGTAAAGACCTTGAGATCATCTGATGAAAGGCAGTCTAGAAATGAGTAGCATTATTACCTTTACATTTGTCTGTTCCTTTGTTGTGTACAGCGCTACCACTGCACACTGAGAGAACACATATACATCAGATTAGTTCCTCTCAAATCCCCATTAGTTTACTGTCTTGATTTATTTTTAAAGGCTCCACAGTGGACAGGGAAGAAACAAAGCAGACACTTAATCTACCTGAGATGCAAAAGTCCAGGTGCTTGTCACTACAGGGCTTAAGGAAATGTGCAGTGAGGCATGAATGTACACTGATAATTTAACAAGCTGCACTGACGTTTTAGGGATACATCCACTGAGCATTAAGCCAAATGTCCTTCAGCATCCCAGTGCTGTTGCCTAAAATCAGCACTTAATTCTCTTGCATGCCATATGCTCTTTTTGGATATCTTTGCATAGACACGTATGTGTATATTACTGTAGTTTTGGTTCTCAGAAATCTGACTTGAAATTGAACGGCAGCTAACAGGATCGGTAACCCAGAGGGGAGTAATAATTGCTGAGATGGTGCAAAAGGAGTACTGGGGAGGAAGACTTCATGGCAGGTTCTTGCATATAAATCCAGACATCGTCTCACATGTGGAAGCCTAGTGTTTGTACTTAGGAAGTAGTAGCAAGTGTCGGGTCCCTGGGGAGTAATGTGCAGTCTGGCATCCAGTATTAAAGGCTCTATAGTCTTTATATTTTAAAAGCAGTCTCTGCCTTGCGCACAATAGGTCACAATTGCTTGCTATAGAACAGGAGAGGCACTGTAGGAAATAAAACTTGAATCAGAGTAGGGGCAGAAACCGCATTGTTTACCCACTGCCGGATGTTGTACTGTTTTAGAGATTATGTGTGTGTGTGTATGCATATTTAAACAGCTAGAGGACATTTTACACCCTTCGGTGAACATATGCAATGGAATGTGGAACAAAGGCCTAATCTGTGTGTGCATTTGCTCCATCTTTTCTCCCCTCCCTTTCCCCACTCATCTTCTCTGTCTCCTCTGCCTGCCCAGTTTTTTTTACTGCAGCCAGGTGTGGCGACACCCAAAGCATGTTCTGAGGCAGGGTGGTCTTGTGGCTAAGGCACAGGTCTGGGATGTCTGGGTTCCCCTCCCACCCTTACCACAGACGTCTGTGGGCAAGTCATTATAGACAAGAGGTATGAATGGTGCTTTACACATTGTGTAAAGACGCAGTCCCTGTCCAAAGGTGATTAAATATGATCCAATACAAGGAACAATGGACAACCTTCTACCGGGGTTGCCATGGCCTGGGATGGGTCTGAGGATGAGCTATCAGTCCCTGTAAAAAGAATGTTCCAAATGGCCAGCATAACACACAGCCTCTGACAACCAAACTCCTCCTACTTGCCTTCTCATGGCAGAGATGTTCCAAACAAGAAGTGGGAGGGAAAGGGAGGGTGAAAGGCAAATGCCTGATGCCTTAAAACCAGGCTGCTGAGGGCAGGTGGGGCCAGTTAGCCATGGCCGGCAAGTCACTGAGGAGAAGGAAAACTCCAATTTAAACTCTCTCGAGATGAGAGAGAATGTTTAGATTTCTGGGCAGTGGCAGTACTGTGATGGAGCTCTGGAGAGACCAACAAAAACTCCTGAGAACCAACTGAATGGCATAGGACTCCAAGAGGAGGGGGCAAGCAGCTCCGAAGCTGCAGGTCTGGCTGGCAAGGCCTGACCAGACACCTAGATCATGGCACTAGGTGACCCACTGGATCTTTGTTCTTTTCAGCTTGCACTTCACTGGCAAGAGTAGTTAGCTCTTTTAAGGGGTGGCTAGTCCGGCCTATGCGTCGCCCCACCAGGGACGCTCACAAATGGTGGGAGAACTGTTCAGCCTTCGGCTGGGAGGTCATCTGTCTCAAACCTGACAGCCCCAGGCCAGTAGGATGGCTAGTGCCCGGTTGTCTCCATAGAGTTGGGGAGAATAGCCGAAAAGGTGAATCGCCAGACAAAAAAATTTAGATTTGTGAAACAAAGGCTTAACAGATCTTTGCAAGTTGCTACTCTTTGTGCTGTCCTTACCAAGTGAAGGCATGGAGTTGGCTGAGATGGTGGTCCGAAGAAACACCGATACACGCTCTGGCCTCCTGCACACGTGCTGCCTGAGAACTGGGCCCTGGCTGTAAGGTGGACTACATACGTGGTAGTGGAAGGAGAAATGGTGCAGGATGGTGGTTTGCAATGAACTATGTAAAACTGTTCAGGAAATCATCAGCCTGACACAGGCCATAACGGATGGCGAGAATACCGTGAGGGCCTACCTAATTGAGGAGAACCCATTCTATGCCATGAGCATCGTGTGAACTGATAATCCTGGATCTCGATGGTCTGTCAAGGGAGATGTTAAGTCTGCACTATTGAAGATGGCATCTGGAAAAGCATCAGGACCGGACAAAGTCCTGGTGGAAATTATCAAGCCTTGAGAGAGGTTGGTGTATGCTAACTTGCAAGAGAAGAAAATCCCCCCAAGAGAATGCAGAAAGACCATATGGGTGCGATATACAAACTAAAAGGTGATCTACACAACTGTTCAAAGTACTGAGGAATTAAGTTGCTATCCCACTGCATGACATTGTTAGAGTGAATCATGTGTTGTATGCAGTGATGTTGTAGCTGTGTCAATCCCAGGGTATTAGAGAGACAAAATGGGTGAGGTAATATCTGTTATTGGACCAACTTCTGTTGGTGAGAGAGACAAGCTTTCAGGTCTGGGAATGGTACTAGTGTTACTGCTAAATACAAGATTGAACAAATAATTTAGCTAAGTAATTAGCGCACATTCTAAGGGATCATTCAAGGTGAAGTTGCATGTTAACATCCCTGTAGTCATAGGACTACAAGGGGAGCTTAAATTCATAACTTTACTAGACACTCAAAAAACTAAAAATCATGGTCTTAATAAAGACACTGGATTTATGGCTTATTACAACAGTGTCTTTAAGACCATGACTTTTAGTTTTTTGAGTGTCTAGCAAAGTTATGAATTTAAGCTCCCCTTGTAGTCCTGACTACAAGCATGTTAACAGGCCACTTCACCTTAGAATAGGTGCTAACTGCTTATGCTAAACTAGAGCTTTACAAACTGTGGAGTGCGCTGTCCTGGGGGGTATGTAGGAACGTTCGGGGAGGCAAGTGGTGATGCCAGGTGGCTTGGGCCAGCCCTGCACCCGGGTGCTCGGGGAGGGAGCGCCACCTCCACCCCCTGACTCACCTCAGCGAGCCAGCCAGCTTGTGGGTCAGTGTCAATGCCTCCACGCCCAGCTCTGGCTCCGCCCCCAGAGAAACCATCACACATGTCTTCCCCCATCCTGAAAACCTCAGGGGGGAGAGACAGGTATGGGGGGGGGGGGGGCGCAATCAAAGTTGTGACTCAAAGGGGGGGGCTCAAAAAGTGTGAAAACCTCTGTGATAAACTATCTGTTCCATCTTGCACTTAGCTGTGATGCCCCAAGTACCTTTCCCAGAACTGAAGAAGAGCTCTGTGTAGCTCGAAAGCTTGTCTCTCTCTCACCAACAGAAGTTGGTCCAATAGAAGAGAGAATCATAGGTAGCTGTCAAATACCAGAACCCATTTTAGGAAAGAAGCAGTTGGGTTTTAGAAAAGGAAAAGAAAGCACAAGATGGTATGTTCATTGATAGACAATTAGTGGAAAAGAAGCTGGAGGGAAATCTTTTGCCTGGATGGGCCTTACTTGAGTTGGAGAGAGCATTCAACAGAGTACCTAGACAACTGCTACGATTCTCTGAGATAGTGGAGGACCTTGCCCAGATGGTGATGGCCTTGTCTGAGGATTCTATGACACAGGTACGGACGCCCCTCAGCAAAACAGAAGGTTTTGAAGTGAAAGTTGGGCTCCACCAGGGATCGGTGCTTAGTCTTACTAGTCATAATTGTGATGGACTTCATAAGGAAGCAAATCCAAATGGAAGGTGGTACGAAGTTGATCTCTGCAGATAATATTGCGCTAATGGCCATTGGGGAGGAAACTTTGGCCCAGACAGCTGATGCCCGGAACAGAGAACTAACAAACTATGGCTTCAAAATGAATAAAGAGAAGACTGGAGTTATGTGGGTGACTCACAGGGAACCAAAACATTGAGGGCCAGCACCTAAATCAGCTCTCTGTGTTTAAATACTTTGGGGGTTGGTTGGTGGCAAATGGAGAAATCGACAGAGAACTGCAAATAAAGCTTTTGGGCATGCGGGAAGTCTGGCCCAAAGTAAGTGGAGTAATTTCTGATAAATGGACATCCAGGCTACTTAAGGGACAACTATACAAAACCATGGTAAGACCAGCTCTTCTGCCCAGATCAGAGACATGGGCAACCAGAGAGAGACACTTGAGAAGACTTGAAGCCATTGAAATAAGATGTTTGAGGGCAGTAAGGGCGGTGACATTGCTGGGCCATGTGTGGAATTAAGTCATTAACAGTGAGACCAACATTGGTGGCATCTGAGAGAAGCTGCAAGAGAGGAGCCTGAGATGGTATGGGCATATATGAAGAATGGATGAAGGGAATCCTGTTAAGAAAGCATTTGAGACTAGAGTTTGCAAGCAGAAAACAAGAGAACAGCCAAGAAAATGGTCGACTGCATACAGGAGGACAGAGTGGATATGAAGTAAAAGTTGGACAGGCCAGCTTGGAAAAGAGTGATCTGACTCCAGCCTGCTGGATAAAAGGAAAAAAGACCAGGAAAGATGGACAATCCCGAAGGCAAAGGAGAAGGAGGGAGGTTTATGTGCACTAAAAACATGATGTACATTGCTCATTCTTTTTGATGCTGTTAGTTTGCCTTGGGAGCATTGGTTATAGTTAGGTTGAAATTATATATACCCTCCATAAAAGCCACACTTTCAAAGGAGGTGAGGGCGGAGGGATAGCTCAGTGGTTTGAGCATTGGCCTGCTAAACCCAGGGTTGTGAGTTCAATCCTTGAGGGGGCCACTTAGGGATCTGGGGCAAAATCAGTACTTGGTCCTGCTACTGAAGACAAGGGGCTGGACTTGATGACCTTTCAGGGTCCCTTCCAGCGTTATGAGATAGGTATATCTCCATATATTATGCCTGCATGGCATACAGGATTGGGGAGGACTTTTTGGGATAGGGGACGGAGAAGTGGAGCATGTGGGAGGTACTTGGCAAGGATACAAAAGGGATGTGAAGGGGAAAGGAACTAGCAGATGCAGGGCTCAAGCAGGAGATGAGAAGAGAGGCGCAGAGAGGTGTGTAGCACCTGGAAGTTGAGGATATGGAGTTTGAATTCAATTCAAAGCCAGTGAAGGGATTTAGGTTTCAGAGTAGCAGCCGTGTTAGTCTGTATCCGCAAAAAGAACAGGAGTACTTGTGGCACCTTAGAGACTAACAGATTTATTAGAGCATAAGCTTTCGTGGACTACAGCCCACTTCTTCGGATGCATGAAGGGATTTAATCACCCTGTGCTTGGTCTACTCCTCTGTAGAATGGGGCTAATAGTAGCCTCCTGGGACTACGTGGAGGTTAGTTAACATGTTAAATGCTTTGAGATCCTTGGATGGAAGATGCTTTTGTGGTGTTTGTTTCCCAGATCTGTTTGCACACTGGCAATGACTGTGGCATGACACCCATGATAGTGCTCTCTTACACAAATGATATCTGTCTGTGCCTCACTGAGAAGACAGATGGATGCTCTCCCTCTTGTTCTTGATGAATGTCTTTTCTCCAGTTTTTCTTGAAATAATACTCCTCTGTTTGTTAACAATAAGGCATGACAAATCTCCTGCCATCCTGTGAATACAGAGCAGTCCCTTTTTCCCCCCAAAGGAACATTCACTTCCTTTCTTTCCTTAACTTGGGAGGAGGGAATCATGTTGCACAAAACGTAATCAACAGAGAGGTGATTAAGTAGCTTGATTTCAGAAGCAAGGGCTTGTACATCCCACGCTGCTATGGCTTTAAAGCTAGTTAGGAATTGTCCACACGTGCTGCAACAACACTTCTGATTGCAGTGTAGACATACCATTAGTTTGGGATGAGAGAGTTTAGAAGGAATCGGATATATTACTGGCTTGACAGGCTTTATTAACTTACATTGTTAATGCAGCAATTCAGACCATACTCCTTTATAATAAGCTACTGACCTTTCTCTTCTCTGTTCTGAATTCAGGTGACCGAATGGGGATAGGTTTCAAAACATGGGAAATACTGGGTTGGATTTTTAGCACTGGAGATGATTCTTAGTCAATAGGGAATTTTTTTTCCAATTAAAATTGTATTTGGTTTAACTGTGAGATTCATTATTTCAAGCACAGTGGGGTACTAACCTCCAAGCCATTCTATGTGTTGTGGCAAAGTTATTTTAATGAGTTTAATCATCCCAAACAGCTACCCCTTTGTTAATAAATGTTGTATCCCATGTTAAGTGGCATTTGTTCTCCTGTTTTTAAAGTGGACTCCAAAAAATGTTTAAATGTCCCAGTTAATATTTGCAGTGTTGTTGTAGACGTGTTGGTCCCAGGATATTAGAGAGGCAAGGTGGGTGAGAGAAAATGTTTTATTGGACCAACATCTGTGGGAGAGAGAGAGACAAGCTTTCGAGCTACACAGAACTCTTCTTCAGGTCTCAGTAGACCCATACCGGAAGAAGAGCACGGTGCAGCTCTAAAACTTGTCTCTTTCACCAATGGAAGTTGGTCCAATAAAAGATACTACCCCACCCACCTTGTCCCCCAGTTAATATTAAAAGCCTCCAGGTCAACTTAATTTGGGAAAAACGTAGACACACCCCACTGCAACCTCATGGCTCCGTAAGTCCGATCAAGGTCTTCTGCCACTCCCCCTATCTGTCTGTTTGAATGGAGGAGCAGGAGGTATTTGGAGTACAACACTAAATTAAGAGCTGTACTTGCAGTGAGACCTGCAAAGGAAAATCTTCTCTCTAAACAGAATGAAAATCCCTTGAGATGCATTGAAGCAAAATGGGGCTTGTACCCCTGTTCATTATAAGCTGGTTCCACTATGTCTAGCAATATGACTTATTAATATAAGGTGTTTGCTGAGGCGAGGTGGTGTGATTGGTGAAACTGCCTTTCTCATTTATTTGATCAAGAATTGGAGCGCTGTTCTGACCTTTGACCTCTGATATTTGAGCTGATGGAAATAGCTTCCTTCCATTTGCTGCCCTCATCCATATCATAAAGCAGAAGATAAAATACTGATTAAGGAAGCGTGGTAAGCATTTGCTAGTCCCCTTCTCCTAATGTTTCATACGGGAGCCCACATCAGTAGATAATGCACTGAGAATTGACTTTCTGGCAGAAAACAGTCTATTCATTCTATCCAGACTCTTCAAACCCTTTCAGTGAGATCTTACCTCTTTTACTGTGAAGGGGGATCCCAAAGAGCTTTACAGTCTTAACAAATTTAGCGGTCAGAGTCAAGTGATACTGTTGAGTGCTTTGTATCAGCTCATTGTTGGCCCCAGAATTTTGTACAGAATTTAAATCTTAATCAAGCCTATATCCTCTTTCACACGCCATCCATTAGAAAATAAGACCCTCCAGCTGTGAACTTGATGTGCTATTGTCTTCCTGAGTTTGCAGAGAGCCTGAAAAACAGCAACGAGAGCTGTGAACTGCCTCCATCTCCATCATTTATAGTGCTATGATAATTCTGAAACCTAACAATTCTACACCCAAAGTGTCAGTATTATTAAATTTTAGGTGGAACTCGTGTGAATTACCAGTCCTTTTTTTCCTTTATTCTCTGATTCACAGTCAAGTTGATTTGCAAATTACACACAAAGATCATTTTATACACCACCGAAGTACAAGCTCTTCTAGAATGTGACAATGCAACGTGAACAATGAACAGTAACATTATGCAACAGTTTAGGATGGAAAGTGAAGAATATCTTAAACAACTGGAATAGCAAAGGGAATTCAGCTAAGCAGAATGTAAACAAAATAGTTTTAAATTTGGTCAGGACCCTCTAAGATCTTTGATGTTGCAAGTGATCAGAAACTCATGTCTCACCAAAGACAGCACCTCCTGCAGCACAGTGATTCCGACCACCAGGCTGGGGCATCGATTCAGCATTAGCTCAATGGGAAGAGTGCTCCCTACTGTATTGCCACTAAACGCTAAAACTCTACCAGAGCCAGGCATGACGCTGCACGCGCTTCTCCCCGAGGGAGAGGATGGGAGAACAAACCGGTGACAAGTGTAATCACATTGCTTAATGCACTACTGAAAAGTGCTCGGCTATTCTGGTGATGAGTACCCTATAAGACCCTATATAGAATAGAATCGCTTGGAGGTCTCCCATTCAAGAACTTACCCAGCTGAGGCAGCTTAGTTTGTGAGCTCTAACACAGTCACAGCACGAGATTGTACGAGTGTTGGCCATATACGTATGTCAGCTTTCTTTGTGCCTGCCAAAAAAACATAACCAGAACACATTCAACTGGTGAAATGTACCCAATTTAACAAATTTAAAATAATTGCATCTGCTCTGCCAAAGGTTTTATTTTACTGCTGCTGTGGACATCCTGCTGTACAGATACCTAGTGACGGAGAAGGAGCCTGCCGAAGAAATAATTGCACAGTAGTACTGAGGATTTGCACTGAAGAAAGCCTCTGGTAATTAAACAGCAGGGCAGTCAGCCAAAGAGCCCATCGTGGAAAATATAAGCTCTGCCTGACTTAGTGAACAGGGGCAAGATGTTTCAAATCACCCCCCGGGAAGGCAGCCACTTGACGAACAGTTCCCGGCTCTTTCCCCCGCAACCCTCCACCTCGCTTTGGCTGTCCCTCATGTATTTCATGTGCAAGTGCCATTGCTTTAAAACTGACATTGCTGTGACCGTGCCTTTAATGCCAATAAATGAGTATTGCATGGCAGCTGTAGGCTCGGCTGAAACCAGTTCTCCTAAAGAGGAGAGCGTACCTCAGGGGTACTGCTAAACAGTTTGTTTCTGCTTCGTGTCCTAGGGCTCTGCCCCTCCAGAAGAATAAGACCCAAGCTCTTAGAGTTCCGCCTAACATTTATGAGCCTGTTGCTTTGTCATTTTAAGCTAATTGGTGCTGCGTTATTGGGCATTAAATGAAATTTTTCTGTGTCAAGGACTTTGCAGCTATTCTTAGAAAGAGTCTGAAAGGCCCACATCCCTGTTATCTAGAGCCAACCTTTGACAGGTCCTTCAATAAATTGCTTGTATCTGAGGATCTTGGAGTACTTGGTAAATGTTAATCAAGCTTCACAACAGTACTATGAATTAAGTAAGGGACCTGTAAGGACTGTTTCATTCACTACTAACATGCAGCTGCTTCTGGGGAGGAACATAAACCACACACTAACACTGCACAATTGCTTAGAACATGAAACAAGACTACTGTGTCCAAACTAACAACTTGATCTTCTGAAAATTATCATAAAATCTTTTAATGACCACAAGTGATAAAGACCTCTAGACTTCATTGTATCAGCCATAACTACCTACAAATATTTTGAGAGGTAAAGGGGGAGATTTAGTAGTTGAGGTGGCATAGCCAGGAGCAATGGCTTGAAACCAAAAGGGAAAATTTAAGTTTGACCCAGATCCACAAAAAATATTTAGGTGCCTAAATCCTAGATTTAGGTGCTGCTGCAATCCACAAAACCCCTGCTCGGCTGCCGCCTAAGCAGGTAGGTGCCTAAATTCACTCGGCACCTAAATTTTCAGGGTACAAGTTCCATAGACACCTAAGTTTCTGCTTGTGGGCATGTGCACGGCTGCCAAACTCCCTGGACACCTATTTTCCACCGAAGCCCCCGTGTATTCCACAAGCCAAGGGAAATTAAGTGTCCTACCCATCTTACTGCGAGGCACCTGCCGGATTGGGTTCCAGTCACGGTCAAGGAGATGGTGCTTCCTTTAACTTTTAGCTTAGTGGTTAGAGCACTCACCTGCAATGTGGGAGACTCAGGCACAATTCCCGCCTTTACCAGCTGGAGAGAGACGATTTGAACAGGGGTCTCCCACCTCTGAGATGAGCGCCCTAATCCCTGAGCTAGGGCCTGTTCTGATGTCCGGTTCCCTCCATCATTCCTGTTGAAGCTGTTCCACTTAGGATAAATAGGCATTGGGTCAGAGAGAGAGAGAATGACTATAGCCCAGTAGTTAGGGCATCCACTCAGAAGTGGGAGATTCAGGCTCCAGGCCCTGACTCTCTAATTATTTATACAAAGTGGAACAAATTCAATGGTAGAGACTGGCTAGCTTAGGTGGCTTGCAGCCTAGTGTGCTGGCTTTCGCGGCTCCTATTCTTAGGTGCCCGTGTCTCTCCGTGCATTGTATAAAACATCTAGGAGCCTAATTCAGGCTTTGTGGATCCCGCTGTTGCAGTGATTTTCTAGGTGCCTAAAAATTAGGCATTTCAACACTTAGCATCACAATACTGAAGTCCTTTTGGGAATCGGTGCCACAGTTTTTCACAGAGTGTGCTCTGAGGCGGGTATTTACGGTACTGTCACTGGAGAGTAGTATAGAGGAAACTCTTGCTTCATGCAAAATGTTGAACTAGAAGATCCGTACAGCCTCTTCTCAGGGGTTCCTAGAGGAGCGGTGAACCATGAGATACCTGGAGCATTACAGCTTAAGTCAACATCTGGTAACAGCAGAATCAAAATACTTCTATTGCATCAGCAAACAGCCACAGACCCACTGTATAAGAGTGAATGTTTCTGGTTAGTCAGACCCTTTATGAGGGATATGAATATCTCTGTGTAAGTGTGTCTGTACCTCCATTTCCACAGATATTCTCACACACCCTAGTGATGGAAGTGCAGGCTGCTTCTGATAGCACCTCCACTGTGACCTGAAGGGACTACCTCTAAGGTTGAGAGGGTAATTCACTCTCCATGGACTGTTCAGTCTTTGAATAGCAAGACTACAAGCCAAGGTTTCCGGTGTGGTGGTGGATTTGTGATGCAGACATATGTCCGCTAGCAGCTTGCTACAGAGCACCAACTTGTTTCGCCTACTTCACCATGTGGCCCTCAGAAGTTAATGCCTTGGAAGTTGCTGACCTCCAAACTAGTGACCTAGATGTGAAAAATTTCTCATGCTGTTACCCAAACCCTGCACTGTGCAGTCTCCCCTCCTTAGATGCATTGTTCAAGGTGATCATCATTTTTAAGGCAGGCCCTTGTCCTATAATGATTGGTAACCATGCACTTTATTGGTTTTAATGTCACTCAACACCATAATAAGTGCTAGCTGAAGGCTTAACTCCGGAACAGACTCATCCGGAAGAGACTTCCCTACGGAAGAGACCGTAGGGAAGGTTGTCAAAAATGCTAGTGGCATTGTCACTGGGTAGCTGGTGCCTTGAAAGAGAGTCAGGGCTCAGTCTACTCTTGAGGAGCTACTTTAAAAGACGCTACTGAGTGGTAAGGCACAGACCTCTTCCTCAAGGCTGTGACCTTCGCTTTCCCAAGTTGGTGTGTAGAGAGTCCATGCTTGAGGGCATTGCTTCATCACAGAGGGGCTCGTTCCTTGTAAAATAGGTCATCACAGGCAGTCTGGGCCCTGCTTCCACCTACGGGGGCCAGCTACCCTGTGACAGGGATTTAGGAGTACGGGTCCCAATTGGAAGTCATTGGACCTGGAAGACCTAAGAAGCCAATGGCAAACCATCATCCTAAAGTTGTCCTGAGAAGCCAAAGAATGGTAAAGTAAATGTAATCAGGCAGCCACTGCAATGAAATTCCTGAACAGTGTGTGTGGGGGGGGGGGGGGTGGGAGGGGGGAGAGGCACAAACCATTAGCCTCTTTAATTTAAAATTAAACATGTTGGATTCCTCCTCTCCTTCCTGTTTCTTTAGAGACGCTCAACAGCTGCATCCATATGGAAATGAGTAATAATCATTTTTATTCCTCTTGCAAGCTGTTCTCTCATCTTTAAGACTGGCAACCCACTGATATTGTAAGGTAGTTTAAAGGCAACATGAGTTTTACACACATCATGAGCCTAGACACAATATCAGACTAAGGGTTTCTCGCTAGTGTCATGTTGTGTGGAGTTGATTTCGTTGGGGGATAATTTATGGGGGTTTTATGTTGGATTATTTAATTATGCGTATTTCTGAAATACATCTGTATTGCCAATTCATATGCAGTATAGGCTGTTTCTGATGATCTTTATAGCTAACTACGGTGTCAATAAAACTCTCCTTCAAACCCGGGAGGCGCATTGCTAAGATAGTCCACTAATCCTGTTAATTCAAATCTTCAGAGATGGGTCTGGGTTGGAGGTGGCTGAGCACAGCCAAAAAAAACCACGTTAATTCTAGCCATAATGGTTCCAGGGCATGAGAAGAGCTTTTATAAATATTTCCAGGGGAAAAGGAAGCACTAGGGGACACACAGGTCTATTAATAAATGAGAAGTTGGATAATGGTGATCCTCAACACTGTGCTCAATAAGAAAAATATAGAAAAAGCATGAAGACTTGCTAAAAGTAGCTGTTGTTGAGCAGGTAAGGGAGTACTCTGACAGTCTGAACATGTACAAATCAGGCGGCCCAGATTCCAGAGAGATGAGCATGATATAAATGCCTAACTGGACAGACCTCCTAGGGAATTAGCTAACAAATTTACTCTGCCACTAAAAATTACTTTTGAAAAATCTAACGACAACCAGAGCTGTAGGAAAGCAAATGTGGTACCCATATTCCAAAATGAAAGGAAAACTTGTCCAGACCAATACACTGCATCGCATATGCGGGACCTGCTGTCAATGACAAGCTACCAGAATGCCTGCATACCTGGTGGCAAATAGAGAAGGCTTTTAAGATGCCGCTTAGATGGAGGTTGGTGGAGAAGAGCACTCTAAAAAGGAAGTCTCTAATGCAGACTGGCCAGTAGCCCAACGGGCTGCAGCCTGGATGGTGACTCAGGAGAGGTGAAAAAGGGGAGGTGATGTTGCAGATAAATAACTTGGAAAGTAGTCCCATGTTCTAGGCAGTGATCTGTTTCAAGGCAAGTAAGGAAAGCAGGTAAGGACCCATGCAAAAGAAAAAAAGATTTGTGTGCGAGAATTGACACGTAGCAGGTTTATGCTAAAGAACAGTGGAGAGATACTGGGAGATTGGAGGAAATCAAATGTAGTGCCTTAATGTGCCTCTGAATAGATCACCATGTCTGCCAAGACTTACCAGTTCCTTCATGTTCTGATTTATAGGGCTGTCTCTTCTTGTATAGATGATAGAACTGTAGATTGAACTGATGAGCTGAATCTGCTTTTCAATGCTGCATTCATGGGGGGGGGAATAGCTCAGTGGTTTGAGCATTGGCCTCCTAAACCCAGGGTTGTGAGTTCAATCCTTGAGGGGGCCACTTGGGGATCTGGGGCAAAATCAGTACTTGGTCCTGCTAATGAAGGCAGGGGGCTGGACTTGATGACCTTTCAAGGTCCCTTCCAGTTCTAGGAGATGGGATATCTCCATTAATTATTATTATATATTATTATTATTACTATAATGCCCAAGCCAGACCCAAATCTTGGCCATTGGGAGCTGGGTGAACCTCACTCTTAAACAGATTGGAGGTTGGGGTTTTTTGGCAATAAGGAGCAGCCTTGCAAAATTCTGCTCACCTTATGGCAGCCATTTTGTTGTTCATTTTGGAGAGGTAAGTGAGCATCATTCTTCCTTTCATTAGCACAATTTTCAGTAAGGGAGGGCGAGTAGATTTTGGACTTGGGCCAGCTGTAATGGAGATGATTTTGCGAGGCTTTTGTTGGTTATCTGGGTTTGTCCAGGAACTATTATCAAAGATTAAAAGCCAGTGACCAAGAGCACTGTTTTCAAAAACAGAGAGCAGAGTATCTCTAAAAGAAGCCTGCCATCATGGCCTCAACCACATGATTTGCATGGAAGTCTGAAAGATTAATCATTAAAGGATTGGGAAACATGCCTTACAGTGAAAGATTCAAGGAGCTCAGTCTATTTATGTTATCAAAGAGAAGGTTAAAGGGTGTCTTGATCACAGTCTAAGAGTACCTAAGTGGAGAACAGAAACCGATAATAGAGGGCTCTTCAGTCTAGTAGTTTAAGGTGTATATAACAAGATTCAAAGGCTGGAAGCTGAAGATAGATTCATAGATTCCAAGGCCGGAAGGGACCATCTGTCTGACCCACTGTATAACACAGGCCAGAGAACTTCCCCATAATAATTCCTAGAGGAGATCTTTCACAAAAACCTCCAATCTTCCTAGACAAATTCAGATTAGAAATAGGATGCAGATTTTTAACAGTGAGGGTAGTTAACCATTGGAGCAATTTCACAAGGATTGTGATGGTTTAACAAGAATCAGGATTGGATGTTTTACTAAACAATATGCTCTAGTTCAAACAGGAATTAATTCAGGGAAGTTCTATGGCCTGTGTTTTGCAGGAGGTCAGACTAGTTTAACACTAGTGGTCTCTTCTGGTCTTATAACTAGGGCCCTACCAAATTCATGGCTATGAAAAATGTGTCACGGACCGTGAAATCTGATCTCCCCTAGTGAAATCTGGTCTTTTGTGTGCTTTTACCCTATACTATACAGATTTCATGGGGGAGACCAGCGCTTCTCAAATTGGGGGTACTGACCCAAAAGGAAGTTGCAGGTGGGTCCCAAGGTTATTTTAGGGGTATTGCTACCCTTACTTCTGTGCTGCCTTCAGAGCTGGGCAGCTGGAGATCAGCATCTGTTGGCCGGGTGCCCTGCTCTGAAGGCAGCGCCCCACCAGCAGCAGTGCAGAATTAAGGGTGGCAATACCATACCATGCCGTGCCATCCTTATTTCTGCGCTGCTGTTAGCGGCAGCACTGCCTTCAGAGCTGGGCTCTTGGCCAGCTGCTGCTGCTCTCCAGCTGCCCAGCTCTGAAGGCAGTGCCACCATCAGCAGCAGCAAAGAAGTAAGGGGAGCAGTATCGCAACCCACCCCCCCCGCCCAGAATACCTTTGCGACCCTGCCCCCAACTCCTTTTTGAGTCAGGACCCCTACAATTACAACACTGTGAAATTTCAGGTTTAAATAGCTGAAATCATGAAATTTATGATTTTTAAAATCCTATGACCGGGAAATTGACCAAAATGGACCATGCATTTTATAGGGCCCTGCTTAGAACCTGTGAAATCAACAACACATATGGGTTGTGAAAGGATTTCTATGGTACATGTATTCCTGGAGTCTGTTCCTTTGGCGGCTGCTGGCACAGCTGTACCTTGCAACCCCCAGCATATGTAGACAAAGCTGCCCTAAGCTGTGGTGAGCACTAGAAACCAAAGTAAGCTGCACAAAACATGGCTTTTTCTGCCTGCACTAGGGGTTTGTGCTGGTGACACTCTCTTGATGACTGTAATTGGGGTGTAGATAAGGCTTTGGTCTAGTAAAGCTTGCCCTGAAAGCTGTGGAACCAGAGCTACATGAGTAAAGGGTTGTTTTGGGAGGAAGCTATTAGGGGGTAGGGTTGGCAGGAGAAGGTAGTAGGGAGGGAGTATTGGAAGATACGGTAGCGAGATCTGATCATAAAGGAATTTTGCCTGTTAACACAGCTCCTGCTCGTCTTTTGTGATTCATCGAACTCTGTGTATATCCAGAGATCTGTTGCAGAAGTTCCATCTCCAAGACTTTGAGCTTGGGGAAAACCTAATGAAAAGCAGATAGCTTCCATGTAGATCCTCTTCTGACCTCGTCAACACTCATCATGGTACAGTCCCAGCTTGGGAACTTTGCAGGCTGCCCACTTATGACAGTCCATTGTTCCTACTCATTTTTCTCCTGCTTGGTGCACACTAGTTCTGAAGGTCGCCTCCTGAAGACTCGCACAGCCTCAAAGATGACGTTGTTTCTTGGGACTAACTGCTGTCACAGTAATGTGCATCCCCAGCTGGAGATGGGGAAAAGGATTGCCAGTCTGCTGTAACACATCACTTTCATAGCAAGCATGGGGATTGGTCCCGCTTTGAGCAGGGGGTTGGACTAGATGACCTCCTGAGGTCCCTTCCAACCCTGATATTCTATGATTCTAAGCAGGTGATAGGGTCAGAGACAATATAACCAGATGTGATTAATACTGTTTGCATGCGTGTGCTCGTTCACACATAGCCACCTAGATTCAATATGCCTTTCGATAGGTGCTGCAAATAGACCTTGGAAGTCACCAGTTGTAGGCTAGGGCAAGCACAGAGTTTGGAATCTCTAGACTAGAGGCTAGTTCATGGGAGTCATAAGTGTTGTCTTCCTAACTTTGCCACTGACTTGCTGGGTGACCTTTGAACAGCTTGCTTAACCTCCGCATCTGTAAAATGGCAATAGTGCAGACTTCACTGCAGTGATGGTGTCTTTCAGAAGACCATAAATAATCAGAAACGGATGTTTATAACAACACCTTCTTCCCAGAAATCACACTTAAACCTAGACCAGAGGATCATTTCACCCACCACTGAAATGCTGTGTCTGCTGATGGGGAAAGCAGCAGCTGTTTAATGCTACCTAACACTTTAGGAACAGAAAAATGCCCTATACAAACTGAAACTGCAATGGAATTTGTAGATACTGCTATTGGGGACCCTGTCTGTCTGTCCCTCCCCAGTTTATCATAAACTGAGAAGAACCACTGATTAGAACACACTCGTTTAACACACTCATTCTCTGAGTGCTTCCACACTAGGAAAAAACGAGTTTTGTTTTCTTACCATGTGTTAGCTAGGGAGGAGCCATGGGTTTACCTCAGTCTGTTAACACCTATGAGAACTACAGTTGCCTTGTCTTCACTAGGCTTGTCCCATGTGTTACTTACCATGTGTTAGCTAACGTGTGTGGTAGGAACACACTCTCTTTCCCTCCCCCCTCCCCCAATAAAGACAAGGGCTCAGTGGTGAAGCTCGCAGTGTCTTGTAGAGTTTGTTCTTTGGCGGCAAGCCAGTGCAGCACGCTATGCTGAGCTGTCAGGATTTCACCAAGGGCACAGCACTCTTCATGTTTTCACCGTCAAATTATACCTGACGCTTCATTTAAAGCCCACGTGTCAAACCTCACTACTGCAATGGAAGAATTGCACCAGGGCAATGATTTTCATGGATTTAGATTGGCATTGGTTTATTTGGTGTTCTCGCTAGACAAATCCTGGATTCCTAACTTGACTTTGCCACGTCTGAGCACATTTATAAAGATCCATTTGGCTAACATATCTGTGAACGACAGAAGAAGCAAATTCATATTATTAAAATAGTTTGCTAAGCATTGTGGGTTTATGTGTTACTGAGTGAAGTACATGTACTGAGTGCTGGCCATTGAAAAGATCAGAAACTTGTAACGTGTGTCTCAGCAGTTTGACACATCCTAACTAGTTGACTGTCAAGAACCGCATTCATCCACTGAGTCTGCAAAATGTTTGTGTCGGATTAAGAGTTTGGAGCCAGGGTTTGCCGGGATTTCAGTCGGACACTGCCCTGGTTAATTTAAATGGCAGCAAAGATGTTAAAAGCCAAACACAGAGACCGTTTTTCTAAATAACTTATGACTAAAGCTGCAAGCAGCAACTTACAGGGAAATTCCTAGAGGAAGGACAAAAGTAATGGAAAAGGCAGCTAAAAGTCAAAAGTCAGGCAGAGTTTCGTACCCATATAATATGTTTTTTCCATTTTGCATACTGATAGTGAGAACAGTGCATGTGCTTTGATAAATGTTTCGTATATAGCAGTTGCTGTTGGGGGTTGGCCTTCTGTTGAACTCGTATTCATCTTTCTTTTCACTAACTGGGTAACTGCATGACCCCCTTATCTCAACCCTCCCTAGATAACAGGTCGCAGTCGACTGAACCATTGTGTTGTCACAAAGCCCACGTTCTTTGGGCACAATCCAGCCAAGTGCTTCAGCACAAGCTTAATTTTAAGCAAGTGAGTAGCCCCATTGGTTTCATGGGCTTAAGTGCCTTGTTGGATGAGGATCTTTGCTGTGTTCTCATGTGACTTTGTGTTTAACTGTTGATAGATTGGAGAAGATGCAGAAAAGAGCCACAAAAATGATTTGAGGGCAGGAGAAAATGCCTCACAGTGGTAGTCTTAAAGAGCTCGATCTGTTTAGCTTGTCAAAAAGAAGATTGAGAGGTGACTTGATTATACTTAAGACTGCGAGTCTGTCAAGGAGGTCACGGATTCCGTGACTTTCCGGGACTTCTGCAGCGGCAGGTGCAGCTGACCTCAGGGCTGCTTGAGCAGCTCAGGTGGCCCCAGGGCCAGCCGCACCAGCTGGTGCTGGGGCAGTCTCAGGCTACCGTGCCCCTCCCGCCCAGCAGCAGCAGGAGTTGAGATGTGGGAGGGGTTCAGGGCTTAGGCAGGGGGTTGGGGTTCTGGGGTGGGGGGTGAGGGCTCTGGGTGGCGCTTACCTCAGGGGTCCTCCCCGGAAGTGGCCAGTATGTGTGCTCCTAGGTGGCAGTGTGACCAGGCGGCTCCATGTACTGCCTCCGCCCGCAGGCACCGCCCCCGCAGCTCCCATTGGACATGGTTCCCAGCCAATGGGAGCTGCGGAGTGGGCGCTTGAGGTGGGGGCAGCTCATGGAGCCCCCCTGGCCGCGCCTCCACCTAGGGCTGCAGGGACATGCGGGCCGCTTCCGGGAGCTTGCCAGCCTGCCAGCTCCCGCCCTCCCCCGCCAGCAGCAGCGGGTTTCCTGGGCCGCCCCCTCCCCTGCACCAGTGGGGGTCCCAGGCCAGCCTCCCGTCAGAGCACCCACAGTGCCCCTGCCCCTCCCTCCGCCCCCAAGCACTCAAGTTTTAGTCAGGGGTATATAATACAAGTCATGGACAGGTCATGGGCCATGAATTACTGCCCATGACCTGTCCATGACTTTTACTAAAAATACCCATGACTAAAATGTACCCTTAATTATACTGCATATATACCTTTGTGGGGAGAAGATATTGGGTACTAAAGGGCTCATTAATCTAGCAGAGAATGGCAGAACAAGAATCAATGGCTGGAAGCCGAAGCCAGACAAATTCAAATTAGAAATTAGGCACAGATTTTTAACAGGGAGGGTGACTAACCATCGGCACAAACTACCCAGGGATGTGGTGGATTTCCCATTTCTTGATGTCTTCAAATCAAGACTGGGTGCCTTTCTGGAAGAGATGCTTTAGCCAAACGCATGTTGTTGGCTCAGTATGGGGTAACTGGGTGAAACTGAAGGGCGTGTGAGATACAGGAGATCAGATTAGATGATTTAATGGGCCTTTCTGGCCTTAAACTTCATGAATCTATGAACTTTGCAGATCTTCATGATGTTTGTTCAACTGTAACATCCCATCCGTCTTTGTCTGTCAGTGTATTTATAAAGACATCCAGGCACCATTCTATCTGGCTGCCCCCTCTATTCACCCGCCCACACAAACCCCAGAATAGGGTTACATAATTAATATTAGGAAGGTGCTTTGGGATCCCCTGGTAGAAGGTGATCTAGAAGGGTAAAGTGGCATTTAGTTTTATTTGAGCTTTGGACTAAGCCAGGAAGAATTGCTAAATCTCACTTAATGTCATCTAAGGGAGAGACCTTGACTTTTTACTTTGCTGGTATAATAACTTCTCTTTTTTCATTAGGCCCGATAATCTACAGAGTACATTTGTGCCGGTAATGTCCATTTCATGCCCGACAAATTCAGTGGGTTCTTTTTACAGTCCCTTTGGAATGTAAAAACCTTTCAGGAGATAGTATTTGATTCAGGGGCTTTTTTTTATGTTTAAAAAAAAATGTCCCTGAATCAAAAGACACCATTTTGGATCAAATTAGTCACTTGAGCTGGAGGAGAAATGTTTCCCCCAAGATACCTTTAGTTTTGTCCAAGGTTTTATTTTTCCATCTAATAATATATGATGTGTCCATTTCCCCAGCCCATGGATGCGATGTATAAATTCAAAGTCAAACCTAGTACTGCCAGGATAGTAGTAATAGCTGCCCCCTGTCAACCATCACAACAGATGTCAGGAGATGGGAAGCATCTTAGTCCAAGGTCAAGGTTAAAAACAAATCTTGTGCTGTCCCCTGCAAGGCCAGCGAGCTCAGGCGCTGGAAGACCAGAGAGCAGAACAGCCAAGAATGCGTCCAAGTTCCAGTACTGCTCTAGGGACTGTCTACAAGAGCAACCCAGCCACTAGGATGAGGCAGCTGTTGTGTGTCTCTGTTGAGTTATTAAACTGGGGGTTTAATAACTTTCTGTGCTCTATCAAACCCAGTGAGCAAAGCCTACTCCTAACCCCCCACTCCTCCTCCTCCTAATGAGAGATCCCTCTGCCCCCTGCAATGGACTGCAATGCTGTTAAATGGCAGCTTGTCAGGCAGGCGACCCACAGGAAACGACTCCGGGAGCAGGTTTAATTTGGGAACTTGGGCGAATGCATGTGTCACCATCATTCTGCTCTGCCTGGCTGCACCATTCATGTGTCCGCATGTCAAGAGAACTGGTAGGTCTCATTTGAGATCTACCAGCCTTGGCTGTGCCGGTCTAAACACAGATTACCAAGTTTACTTCAGATCCCTTGAAATTGTAGGGAAAATTGAGGTTTGGCATCTGAAAATGCAAAATGGCGGGGGAGAGAGAGGGGGATATTTTTTAATTAATCTTCTAGGAACATACTTTGAAGGAGTGATTGTAAAAAAAACCTAATGACGCAGTGTTGCCTTTGCTCTAAGGTAGACAGGTGGAAGGTGCAGGACTATCAGCTCTGGAGACTGAAGTCCTTCGTTTAATTACAGAACAAGTTTAGCATGGGCAGCAGCAGCGCCAGCTTCCCCCCATGGCCAATCATGCCTGTTTCCAGAGGGACAAACTCCATGGCATTCATTGTGGACCTTGTAGGCTGCCCACAAGGGTTCCAGCTACTGTGGTGCATTGGTGATGTAGATGCTTAGCCACTAGGCAATGGATTTACCCACTCACGTTTCACACAAGCCACTGAATGGCCAACAGATGGCAGTAGGCCAGATCCTGAACTGCTGTAAATAAGGACAGTTCCATTGAAAACAAGGGATCTGGGTAAATAAGTTTAAATTACGCCCAGCTTTGGCTGGATTTGAACTGGTGACCTAGAAGGTGTTTATATTGCTTTACCAGTTCTCTGAGTCCCCCTTCCCCTGGCAGCAGCCTTTTACTGTAACTGGAACAAGAGTTTAAATCAGTGATTCTCAACCTATTTATCATTGTGTTACCTGGACCACAGGTTGAGAACCACAGCGCGCCCTCCCCCCAACCCAACCCAACCCTCCCAGACCTCTATGCCTAGCACCTCCCACCCAGAGACCCCTCCACAGAGCGGAGCCAGGAGTAGAGCCCTGGGCAGGGGGCCAGGAAGCTGGGAACGCCGCCCCTGTCACATGGCCTGGTGGTCTTTAGCACACAGCTGGGCTGCAGCTGTGTGCTAATTGGGTTGCATGTGGCCCACCGGCCACGGGTTGAGAACCTCTGATTTAAATAGAGTGCACTAAAGCTAATCTGTTTATCCCACTGAAGCTACCAATTTCGGATACGTTCAGCAGGATCCATTTCAATTTCTCAGTTGGTGATATTTGTGTTACGCTGTTCAGTAAGCTTACAGGAGAACAGCTGAATCAATAAACAGTGCAGGTCGTTTCCTTAGAATGTATTGATTCACAAACTGCTTGCATCTTAAACACTCCCAAATAAAAACTTTTGCCTCATTATAAACAATATGCACAACCTGTATTAAATGCAAAAGCATTGTTAATGCAATGTTGTTTGAACAGTTAAATACTTGAAAATCAGGAAGTGTAAAGATTTAAGCTTGAATGTGCAATCTGAACTCTGCCTTCTTGCAAATATGCAGTGGTGGTGTAGCCATGTTGGTCTCAGGATATTAGAGATAAGGATAAGGCAGGTGATGTAATATCTTTTACTGGACCACCTTCTGTTGGTGAGAGAGAGACACGCTTTCGAGCATACACAGTGCTCTCCCTGAGGGCTGAAGCCTCATGGAAGGAATTGCTGGCTTACGAATTCAAACCGGTTTTAAAAATTCTTTAGAGCTGGGTCAAACCCCAGATCCCAACAGCTTCACACTTTGGGGAACAGAAGATCTGGATACAAACTTTGCATCTTGCCCCTGTCTTGATGCTGAGTGGAACGAAACCCCCAGATCCGAATAGCCTTTAACATTGGGGATACTAGAAAATCTAGATCTAATGTATGCCCACCTTCCAAGCAATGGAAGGGCGTGGCTGCATTTGGTAAAGGCCCCGTCAATGAGCTCCTGGAGCAATGCCCTGGCCGGAAGTTCAGCCCTGCCACCTTCCAGCTGCTGGGAAGAGGAAGGGTGTTGAGACTTTTACCAGGATGCTCTTGGATCCTCTTCCGGGGCCTTTGACTTTCACATCAGCCTCTGATTAGTAGGTCTGATAAGTGTGAAGTTCCACCCATTGCTTGCTTATGGAAAGGAGAAGAAACTTCTCTCTCTCTCTCTCCCTCTCTCTCTGCCTCATGCTGCTCTTCCTCCCTTTTCCCTTCATCTGTCCGTTGCCTACTTAGCTTGTAAGCTCCTCAGGGCAAAGACCTTGTCCATAAAATACCTAACACAGTCTTGATGCTATAGAGATAAGTAATTTAAAGAGTGTTTCATTGTGGTCTCAATCTAATTCCCACTCAAGTCAATGAAAAGTCTTCTGTAGGCTTGAAGGGATCAGGCTTTATAATGATAATAAATTCCATTGTATGTGGGAGAGACAGTGTGTCAGAGCACTCTCCTCCCCACCAAAATTATATTGGCAGGGTTGTTAGTTACTTAGACACAGTCGATGCAAGTAAAAAGCTGCAGAGAGGAAGAAAACATTCTTTAAGAAGTCACCGATGGCCAGGATTTTCTTACGAGATATGATATGGGGAAATGATGCATATTGCAAAAATGCAGCACGACATCCATTAGGGAATGAAACCCATTTTGTATTGTTGAATAGACGTATGGAATGATGAATAGCTCCCAACTGAATACAAGGCTGTAATTTACTGGAGGGGCTCTCGCCGATGTTATAAACTGTAAAACCTCCTCTCCAGCCGTTTTTACAATAGCTGCACAATCCTGACGCTGACTTAAGTCTTTAGCAATCCATGGAGAGCTGGTGTGCAAGGCAAACGAAGCTGTTAGAATGCAAACAGGAAGAAGGAGTCCGCAGCATGGAGGAGGAAGGAATCTTACTGAGGCTTTTAGCATTCACATAATAAAGTTGTGACCCTGTAAATGGAATAATACATCGGATGATAAATTATAATAGGGCTGGAGATGGGAGTTAATAGCTCTCAATTAAACAGACAGAATGGTTGTTTTTCTCTGCAGCCACTCCTCTCCCTCGGGTATCTGATTTTTCTGAACGACTGACTGCATAGCTCAGGCTTTTCTCTGCGTGTAATTTTATTGAGTCTCTTCCGGTGACTGCAGTCCTTCGTGCCGAATTCCGTTAAAGCAAGGGCTCTGACGTGATTAGGTGACCCACTGAGCAGCAGGGAAGTGTCAACTGACAGTTTCATCCTGGAACATCCACTTGCTCCTGTCATCCTGTCGGCCTAAAGTGCTGGCTCTCCTCTGAGAAGTGACTCTGTTCAAGTGGTATCTTGTGCATGTGGAGAGTCGCGTCGTCTTACTCCTGTGACTAAAATATATTTTTGCTCCTGCTGTCCCTGCAGAGCCAACCCAGCTAAGGGAGAGTGAGCTGGACCCTTCTCCTCGTGCATCAGCGGCAGAATTGTTTGCTCAGGACAGTTACAGGGCCAGTCAGTGATGCTGCAAAGGAAATGTTTCAATCCTTCCTGTCTCCCAGAGCCATACCCAGTGGTCATCCTTGACTCCTCCCCCTCTCTTGCCCCGCACACCCAGGCCACCACCACTTCTTCCTCAGTAACATTTCTAGGATTGCCCTTTTTGTCCCAGACCACACGGCTCAAACTCTTCTCACAGTTCTTGTGGTCTCCCATTGTGACTATGGCAGCCTCCTACCCTCTGGCCTTGCTGACGCCCAGTCCACGTATCCTCCTTGTCCTTTATTATCACCATGTCAGCCCCCTTTTGCAATCTTCAATCAGCTCCTCATTTCCACTGCATCATGTTCAAACCCTAAGCCCTTCACCGCCCACCTCTCCTGCTTATCAGCTCTTTTCTCTTACCAAGCCACCGCACCAGTGACCGTGCCATCCTCGTGCACCCAACTGTCCATTTCTTCCATGCTGCTCCCTATGCTTGGAACACCCTCACTGGCTTAGTCTAAAACCACTACCCTCCTCCAGACCCTTCGACTGTGATTTGTGTAGGAAACTGCCGTCTGATGTAGTCCCCTGATAGAAGACTGCTTGGTGATCTCATCTGTTGTATCCGTTTAACTAGGACTGAAATAAACACAAATACTATCATCATTTTGTCACTTCTCCACCTTGGAAAAAATCCGTCTTCCCATATTGTGTGTCTGTTTGTGGTTGGTATTCTCCGATGTGAACTAATTGAATAGGCAGCCCCTCTATTATGTGAACGCTGCCTGCTCAGCTGTGGCCTCGATACACTCCAACTTATAGTTGCGTAATTTATTCACTCTCTGCAATAAATTGTTTGTGCTTTTGATGGATCTTTCGTAAAATATTTTAATGCATTCCTGTTGGACGTTCTATTTTTTTTCCAGTCGCTATTGATGAAAGAGAGCACTAACGCTGGCTTTACATAGGACTTTAATCACACCAGCTGTCACCCAGATCCCGGATACAAATATTTTCCACTGTTAATGGTTTCAGTGTGGTTTTTTTATATGATCAGATGTAATCTTGTTTGATTGCTACAATGCTGTATTCTTTGCAGACTTTTTTTTTTTTTTTTAAAGCCTGGGGAGATCATTTAGAGGAGAGCAACAGAAATGATTAAAGGGCTGGAGAGATTTATCTAGGAGGAAAGACCTAAAAGAACTGAATTAGGTATAGCTTGACTAGGCTAGGGGTGAATAACGAAGAGTCTTGGAGCGGGGGTCATGTTTGAAAGTGTAATCAACCAAGAAGCAGGAGGAATTGAATATGATTTCAGGGGTGTATGGCTAGGAGTAATGGGATAAATATAAAAAAGGGAAATTTTAGGATGAATATGTGGAGAAACTTCCTGAAAATGAGATGTAAGAGGATCAAATCCAATACAGGGAAGTGATGGATGCTTCATCCCACAGTATGTTTAAGATCCGACTGGACAAAGCACAGGAAAATATATTGCAAGATCAGTCCTTCACTAGCCATGGTATAGCCTAGCTGTCCTTGCAGACGTTTTTCTCGTCTCTAATTTCAGTCATTCTGTTACTTTTATAGATGATCAGGAAATTGACAGGAAACAATGAGTAAAATGTTGGGCTCAGTATAACCTCAGCTGGTGTAAATTGGCTCCATCTGACTTCGGGGGAGTTAATCTGATTTACTGATGTGCCCCTTGATGTGGAGTAACTCCGGTGGCCAAGTGAGACAGGTTGGAATCTGTAATTCAAGGAGCTGGAATTCACTGAATTCAGTGGGGGAGCAGAAACCTTTTATTTTTTGTGAGGTACTGGGGCCGAACGGCAGTATAGAAACATGGCCTTCTAACTGCAGCTGCTGGAGTGGCTTGCCCCTGTCTCTAAAGCTATGTTATGTCAGTCTGGCAAGCGCCTAGCTATAATTGTTGTGTGTTTGTTAGGTTGTCCGCACAGAAAAGAACAGTCTGAACAACAGGTTCCTGCCATGGGATGAGATCGAGACAGAGGCCATTCTGTCTATCGACGACGATGCCCACCTTCGCCATGACGAGATCATGTTTGGGTTCCGGTGAGTGGCGTAAAGTCTGTGCGTGTGTGGTTGGTTGGGGTCTTGGGGACTGGGCCGTATACAATCAAGCCATGTTCCATTCAGATCCACATTCTAAAGTGTGGTTAAAGCCAGGAACTGAAGTCAGGAGAAGTATGATTCTATTTCTGGTTCTGCTACTGATTTCCTTGGTCACTTTGACCAGAGTTTTGAAACTTGGGTGCCTAAAGTTAGACACTTAAAATTCATTTATGGCACCGAAATAATGGACCTAATTTTCAGAAATGCTGAGCACCTGCAGCTCTCATTGCTTTCAGTGGGCATTGCAATTGTTCAGTGCTTTGGAAAAGTCAGGCACTCTCATTTCAAAACGTTAGGCTTCACCTTTTTGAGGGCAGTTTCCCCATCTCTAATATGGAGACAGTCATATTTCCGTATCTCAGAGGGATGCGGCGGGCTTAATGACTAATCATAAAGTGCTTGGAGATCCCTGGCTGAAAGGTGCTATAAATACAAAGTCTGTATTTATTCTTAGACAGGAAAACAATGTTAAGAGAACTTTAATAGGGTTACAGAGAGTCTTGTGGCACCTTTAAGACTAACAGATGTATTGGAGCATAAGCTTTCATGGGTGAATACCCACTTCGTCAGACGCATGCGTATTCACCCATGAAAGCTTATGCTCCAATACATCTGTTAGTCTTAAAGGTGCCACAGGACACTCTGTTGCTTTTTACAGATCCAGACTAACATGGCTACCCCTCTGATACTTAATAGGGTTACAAAGTCAAGCACACAAATGTCAGGAAATGCCACAATTAAGGTTTCCTGTGCAATTATTATAATTACATGATCACATACTGCTTTTTCCACAAGAAAAGGTCCCCGCAGTTTTTTAACGTGGACAAAATAACATATTTTTCTCTAGTCCTGTTCTCAGAAATGTCTAAACCGTTCTGGAGGAAAGTTTCAGCCCAAATAGTTTGGCAAAGTTATAAGCAACTAAAAACAGGGTCTTATAATGGGAAGTGTTGGGTAGCCTTAAAAACATCTGGTGCTACCAGCCCTACCCATCATTACTGCTATCCTCACCTGTTCAGCATTTAGATCTGACCAAAACCCCCTAAATTAAAATACTTCTAAATAACTGACTTAATGTGCCTGAATGAGTTAAGTTTAAGGTTCTTGACTGTGACAATAAAGTTCCATTTGGGTGCTTCAGGAGTTGATAACAGGGTAGATGCCTTTTGTTCCTATGCTGCGGGGTCAAATCCAGCTCAGGTGGGAAGTGACAAAAGCTGGTGCAAACTAATGGTTGGTCAGCAGCCTCTGTGAAGTGAGTTGATGGTCTATACTGTGCCATAGTGTTCACATTTCTCATACACCCCCTCAAATTGTCCCCCTCGTTGACAAAGTCAGCAGAGTTCCTGGATTGAATGGACCAAGGGATTTAAACTCCCCCTCCCATGCTTAGAGGTTAGCCTGTCCAGGTGTGGGGCTAAGTTCCCTGTAAGCTGCACGGCCACGCAGCAGCCTATTTAGCACCGTGCAGGCGCTCAGGGAACCTGTCCAGCCCGGACTTGTCGGGGGAGGGGCGGCCTGGACCTGCCGCAGCCAGGGGTGGGGCACACCTCCCCCGGCCCAAACCCAGCCCTGGCCTGGACCTGCCGCAGCCAGAGGTGCCTATCCTGCAGCCCCAGCCCTGGAGCTGCCACAGCGGGGAGAGGCACCTCTCCCCACCCAGCCCAGGTGCTGCTGGGGGGAGTCCTCTCTCCCCGCCATAGCCCCAGAGCACCCTCCTGTACCCCAAAACTCTCATCCCCAGCCCCACCCCAGAACCCGCACCCCCAGCTGGAGCCTTCACACCCCTGCACCCCAACCCTGTGCCCCAGCCCTGAGCCCCTTCCCACACTCCGAACCCCTCGGCCCCACCCCATGAATTTTGTTATGTGCACCAATATGGAGGTGATGTGTCACACATCACTTCCACGTTGGTGTACATAACAAAATTCATTCCGCACATGGGTGGGAAAAATTAGAGCGAACGCTGGTGTGGGTGTGTCTACTGTTGACATTAGCTGCATCTATTTAATTTGGTCCGTAGTGGGTGGCAGCATAAAGACGGGCAGTCCCTCTGGGACCGCTTCCATGTAGGTGCTGATGGGGAAGCTGGGCCTATGCATCAGTTGAATGGATTATCCACCGGCTGCAGGATGGCAGCTTCAATTATGAAAGCCTGAAGAAGCATGGGGGTGGTGGGGGTGACGTCGCCTTGTTTGTGCTGCTGTCAGTGGTGGTGGAATTGTCAGTTTGACATATTGCCCTGACTCAGGGAATGCGTCCTTCCCTGCCAAGCGCTGCCGGCAGTCCTCCTGAATCTCTCCCCTCGCAGATCTCTTCTGCCTCTGGCACGTTGGCTGTGGCTGTATTACATTTCACAGAACATCCTGTCATCCGCTTGTTGTTGTTATTGTCCCCGTCCCTCTCCTGCTTCAGCATCTAAACTTCCATCCGCTCTGCACTTGCAGAGGGTTTCCTGGTTGCAGAGGCAGGCGCCTGGGGTGAAGCACTGAACTGGGGAGAGGGAGCGAGGCCAATCTCTGTTCCATCCGCTGATGGAATCTGGCTGTCAGAGCGGCTGTGGAAGCAGGTTCTAACTGAGTCTGAGCTGCCATCGTGGGAGGCTCCGGGGCTGCTCCTTCAACTTGTACAGCTAAAGAGCTCGTAAATACATGCCAAGAAATGTGTTCCCAGGGCGGGGGCTGGCACAGCAGGCTAATGATGCCACTGCACGAGCTTGTGTCCCTCGCTTGGTTCTTGGTTCCTCTGGCCAGTAGGGGTTGCAGGCTGGGCAGCGGTCTCTCTTCACTAATCCAAGCGCTCAGTCAGCTAGCAGGGGGAAGGAGTTGAGCTCTCCTCTGTCCCTAGGGTGTGTTGGCATGGTGATTGGGAGGCAGGTAAAAGGGCAACGTGCCAGGAACCCTAGAAGGGTCACTTTGGGGGGTGAAACATGAGAGTGATTAAAGCCGGGGATCGGGAGCCAGGCCTCCTGGGGAGAGGTCAGTTTGGGCCTAATTTTTAGGCCCCAACCAAACTCAAGCCCAGCTACCTGAACCTGAAAGGGTCGAGTCGTTTTCCAACCAGCCCTGACCTTTCCCGCCAAAACCCGAGTCAGCGCCGCCTCCTGCCCGGGGTGGGGTTGGCTGTCTTCCTGCTGCCCTGGAGTTGGCTCGGCAGTGGCTGCATGCCCTGCTTCTGCCATCCACTGCCCCCCGCTGTGCTCCGGCGTGAGAGGCACGCTGACGCCTCGGTACACTCACTGCGCAGTGCATGCCGCGCAGCAAGGTGGCGGTGGCCAGCAGGAGTGGGGTTCACGCAGCCTCTGCCACACCGATCCCATGGATGTGGGGATGAGAGCCAGCTTTCCCAGACCCAACAGTTGTAGTCGGATGCTAACGGGTTTGGGTCAGGTTTCAGGGCTCTATCCTTGGGTTCTATTCCAAACTCTGCCACTGATCTTAGATAACTCACTTTCCCTCAGCAGGTCTCATTTTCCCTAGCTGTAAAACAGGGACGATGCTTATCTGCCTTACAACAGTACCTCATTAAAGCCTTGTTGATTAATGCTTGAGAGCCTTGAATGTAAGTTCATGGTGTTATAGTTCCCATCCCTCCTAAAAACACACATCTGCAAAGACTGCCGGTGTTAATCCACCAGAGAGAGAGAGTGTGCGCTGAAAGTAAAAGATATCATTGCCTCATAACCAGTGCCCAGTAATTGTACTACTTGTCTAAACTGCAATGGATACCACAGTTTATAAATTCTTAGGGCTAAGGACTGCGCCTTCCTCCACATAGTGTTCAATAGGAAGCACGCAAATGGCAATTGTGTATATAATAAGCTAAGCTCCAGTGAACCCCTTAAAGGAATAAATATTAGACAGTTGTCTAAAGCCAAAGAATCCTTGATTTCCAGGGCTTGACTCCTGCTTGGGGGAAAAGCACCCCAGTAAAGCAGAAGTAGAGAAGTTGGAATAAGTTAATAAGGGCATGAATAGTTCCTGCTCCAACTATTAAAAACTAAGTCATGTCGGATTAATAAAATCCTGCAAAAGTAACTGCCTGGTGGAAGGAGTGTGACCAGAAAGACAGCTTTAATTATTCATGTCTTCATTACCAGGTTATATTGGATTTCCATTAATTTAATTAGCCATGTTTACAATTAAAGCATCTTTGCCTCTTACTGTACTGGTAAACGTAATGACTGCCCAGGAGGCTTTGGCAGTGTCTCTGTTAGCACATCTGGTATTGCCCTGCAGCAATGATCTCTGTAACTCCCATCCTGACAAGGGAATATTGCGGGGGTGGGATCACTTGTACAATACACAGCAGAAGAAAATTAACATGTGTGGCCACATTGTGCTCCTAGGATGAAGGGAAAGCCCCTTTTTGCATTCAACAGAGACACGTTCTACCTAGACAAGAGGCACCAAGTTCCAGTTTGAAATATGTCATTTAGACTCTAACCGTTAACTAGACAAGATCAAATGACCCGAAAAGAGCCAAGCAGCCCTGCAACATAAAGCCAGGCTTATTTCCCAGGTTAGACATCGCACGTTGATGTTTTCCTTAATTATTCCTGACAGTTTTCCAATAATCCAGAGAGAGTCCTCCTGGGGGGAGAGAGGTTCAAATGAGACTGGAATATTAAGTGCTTGCTTTCTCATATGTGACCGTCACCATTTCATCACATAAGGCTCATTCATGACCCCTCTTATGTGACTGTGCAAGGGAGAAAGGGGGTGTGAAGAGACCCCTTCTTCCCCTGCATGGCAAACCCACATGGCCAGAGGGAAGGAGTGGAGAGCAGATCCTGCCCCGCTGTTGTGCACACTCCTGCACGGCTGGGTGGGGAGTTGGCAAAGCTCCAGTTTCTGTGGTGATAAATAACAATACTTAGCTGTGGTACAGCACCTCCCATCTGCTAATATCCTGGTGTTTTTAGTGACTTTAGCCTTCCCCCACCCCCTGGAGAGAGGTCAGCGTTACCCTCACTAGACAGATGAGGAAGCAGAGACCTGGGGTGACCTGTTCAAGTTCACACAGAGGGGGTCTGTAGCAGAGCCGGGGACTCCCAGCCCTGTGCCTCAACCACACACACGTGACCTTGACCCTCTCAGGGGAGAACATTTAGGAACAAAAATAGCTGAAATGTTGATTTTTATTTAATTTTTCATCCTGGGTTGATAAAACATCTTGACGTGAGTGATCTATGTTATGGTGGGGGCTTGGTAGCAAACAAAACCATTTCTGTTATAACCAGCTTTTCCTTGCCCATAACTTTCTGCACATTTCATTTGGCTTTTCGTTTTCCGTGCTTTCTCTTGTCCAGAAGGGACTTAGGGAGGTTGTTTTTTGTGTTGAAGTCTGGAAATTCTCCTGCGTCATTTACGAGTTAGGCGAGGTGGAAAAAAATATTCTGTCCATATGGAAAATCAAACCAACCCTGCCTCTTGCCCTGCTTGGAAAGGGCTGGACTGAGAAGCTTGTAAGTACCAGTACTGCTGGTACTGGAGAGCATCCATGGCCGAGCTTGGAAAAGTTGGTTGGATGATGATAAACTTGTATGTGATTGAAAGATCAGTTTTGAATGAGCTCAGAGTACAGCCAGTACCGTTATGTGTTAGATGTTCTTTGTAAAGCACTTTGAGATCCTTGGGGCCAAAGGAATTTTAGCCAGGGCCACTGTCTGTGGAGATTGCTCCGTGTAGTGTATCACCAGAGTTTCTTTAGCGTTTAGAGCTGAATCTGGGAGCCAGGAGCCTTGGCATTCAGTTTACAGCCCTGTTATGTGATCTCGGGCGTGTTTCGTAGGATGGGATTTCCGAAAAGCGCTCAGCATTACATAACTCTGCTCCCACTGCAGTCCGTGCTAAAACTCCCATAGACTCCAATGGAAGCAGGGTTAGACCGATGCTGCTTGTCCTTGAAAATTCCACCCTTAACCTCTGGATGCATCCGTTTTGGAATCTGTAAAATGGGGATAACGGGTGAACTCCTGGCCTAACTGGAGTTTTGCCATTGACTGCGGTGGGGCCAGGATTTCGCCGAGTGCCTATTTCGTGGGGTTGTTTTATGGCCTGGGGATCCTTGGCTGACCATCTATACCTTCATTATTAGGTAGAGCCACACTACAGTTGTGCGTTGTGTGGTTTTTTTCACAGTTTGAGCATGCTGTGGTCTTACTCCACTGAAGTTCTCTCTTTACATTTGCAGAGTCTGGAGAGAGGCAAGGGACCGCATTGTTGGATTCCCTGGGCGATACCATGCGTGGGACATCCCCCATCAATCCTGGCTCTATAACTCGAACTACTCTTGTGAACTGTCCATGGTGCTGACTGGTGCTGCCTTCTTTCATAAGGTAAGAGCAAGCGGTCAGAGAGAACCCAGTCTCAGTTCTCCTTGGCCAGCTCTCCACTTTGCTTTTCCTTTTCAGAGTAGCCTGAGTTTTCGATTAAAGAAACTAGTGCCAGAATTGACCATTCCTTCTCTCTTGCGTCTCTCAACATAAGCTTCATTAATCACCGCAAACCGAAGCCCTGCTGAGGAAAGGTTAATATCCGTGTCCCGGGAGATGCAGCTCATTTGAGGAAAGCTGCATAGAATGGCTCTGAGCTGAGGGAGAGAGACTGAGCATGTGGAGGGGCAGGGCTGGGAGCCCGGACTCCTGGGTTCTCCCCCCAGCTCTGGGAGGGGGTTGGGGGGAGGGGCAGGGCTGGGAGCCAGGATTCCTGGGTTCTCCCCCCAGCTCTGGGAGGGGAGTGAGGGAGGGGCAGGGCTGGGAGATGATTCAGTTGCAGCAATTCTCTTAGATGCTGTGATGCCAGCCATCAAAGTGTTCGGGTCTTCTCTGGGTTGGCTTAGTAATTTGTTAGTGCACTGACCTGCCAGGCAGGAGTCTGGGTTCAGATGCCCAGCCCTGGATTGTTGCTCCCAGTCCTTAGGAACCTGAGGAGTGTCCATAAGGGCTCACTGCTGTGACACCAACAACAATAGCATACACACCTGTGTACTCAGCACCCTTTGCAATGGTGCCACAAGGCATTTCACTAATGAAAAAATAAGGTTGAAAGCTCCTAAATCTCATTGGTTTTAATGGGACTTAGGATTCCAAATCCCTTAGGCAGCTTGGAAATCACAGCCCCAGGTTCGTCCAGTGAAGAACAGCTAAAATTGGCAGCAACCCTATTTTTATGCATCCTGAGTGTGGCCAGGGGTAATAGGGTCACCACAGAAACTCTGGCTCCTGCGGTTACCAGATGTAAAAGAATCCTGAAGTGGGCTCAGAAGGTAGAAAGGTGATGGTTCCATTGATTTGTATCCGAGGCTACTGTTATAAAAAGAGGGGAGGTTGGGGCCAGGTGCCAAGAGCTCCATCAGGTGTTCAGAGCCTTCTTCCTTCCTCCCCATCTGGGGAAGACGGTGGAGAACAAAGAGACTATTTGTATCCTTTTGGGACAATGAGGGGCTAAAGGGTTCATCCTGAGCCATCATCCCTTGCTGGGGAGGGACCAAGATGCAGCAGAAACATTGTGTAGACTGACCAGCAAGATCTGAGGTGGCCATGTATGTCCAGATTGCCATAGAGTGGGGTCCAGGAGCTGCAGGTCTGTAATGGCAGCCATGGGGTGGCTTCGCGGCTACCCCATGAGTGAATGGAGCAGAACTTGTCTTAGAGATAAATCCTACCCCCAGCATTGTTCTGGGGAGCCTTTCCATTGACTTCAATGGGCTTTGGGTGAGGCCCATAGTTAGTATTTCACTAGCTGTCTTGGGTCTGTTTTACTGTTGAATGTTTGTTTGTTTCAGTACTACGCCTACCTGTATTCTTACGTGATGCCACAAGCCATCCGTGACATGGTAGACGAATACATCAACTGTGAGGATATTGCCATGAACTTTCTAGTCTCTCACATCACAAGGAAACCACCCATCAAGGTAAAGCAGTAGATGGGAACCTCGTACAGTGCTTCTGATTTCAGGAGAAATAGTTATTTATTCTGATCTGTTAGAAATGCACTTATCTTAGCTCTATGCATCTGGGCCCGGGGACTAACTATCCAATAGTGAGAGTGAGACAGCCAGCCCCAAGGGACTTTCCACTGAATAAGGGAAACCAAACTTGCTCAGAATCCATGCCTTGCACAAAACCCTTCATAAATAGATGCACCTTGCAGCACGCAGTAGGGGTAGTCAAACTGGCTGGAACAGATCAGTGAGAAGCCACGCCTCAAGTCCCCTAGAGCTGGGGGACTGTTTGCACGTCTCCCAGCTGCTCTCCACTGTAGGAACAGTTTGTCTCTGACACTGGCAGGATCCAGACCAGGGAGGGCTCAAGGGATCAGAGTCAATAGCTTTAATCCACTTCCTTCCCAAGAGTCTCGATATGTGGTCTTGCACCTTCCTTTAAGTTACAGGCACAAGCAGGGGATGCAATTCCTTGTTGTTGTTAGGGCCTGTGGAGTCCTGTGTCGCCTTTAGGCCCATTTCTGCACCAAGCACTGTATGTTCTGCCATCACAGGCCATCTGCAGTGGAGCGTGTCTCTGCGGAGCCTCTGGTGGCTTCTTCCTGTCTCATGATCCTAGGGTCTCGTTCTCCACTCGGGTGGAGAGAGGTAATGAGGCTACTGGGACCTGATTCCACTGTAGCAAAGTCCCAGAAAACAATGGGCCCTGCCCCTTGTGTAAGAGCGTTGGGTGTTCAAATTGAGACACATTAAAGGGGACGGATTTTCAGAGGGGGAAGGGGTGCTCAGCACTTTCTGAAAATCAGATGTTTCGTGATATCTCAGGTTGAGCACCCCAAAACAGAGGCACTCAAGATCACTAATTCCTCCTGAAAATGTAAGCATGTGTCTGCAGTCCCCAAAGGAGCAGAGCCTACCCCAGAGAGTGTCAGTCTCAGTTCAGCCATCCGTCTCCCTTCGGGTTCAGTACCTATTGTTGTGGGAAATTGTCCACACTGTTGATTTTTGATCAGACAGCCTGAGGTTCCTTTATTGATCAATCAAACATGCATGCATGGGGGAGTCAGCCAAGGCAGCCGAACCCCCCCGACAGATAAAATGCGAGAGATTATATAGGATAAAACCACAAAAATGACATATACTTCCTTAAAGTTTTACATCCATATAAGGAATAAAGCAAAACAAGTTTTCCTGTTTTTCTTAGTTTTGCCCTTTGCGGTTTCTTGCTCTGTCACCTGACATCTATTAATCATAGTCGGTTACAAAGATTAATTCTACTTTTATAATTTCTACAGTTAGTTCTGCTTTTATGATTTCTGTCTACCCTTCTCCTTTTACTCTCCCCACCTTTTCTCCTTCCTCCAGGCCACACATACAGTTCACCTGACCCTACATACAGTTCACTTGACCAAAGTTTAGGCCTTAGACTATTTTTCCTCCACACTATCATTATAGTATCTCAGCATCTTAATGCAATGAATGATGGCAAGGAACAATGAGGGGGTGGGCGGATGGGCAGGTGCTTAGTATGTTGCATGCGCTTCATAGGGCTCCCTTTCTATTCTGGCCTTGGAATTAGGAATCTCTTTTGTTGTTAACTCGTTACCTGTTCCTTTAGAGCACAAGCAGGCATGGACTCCGGACACCGTTCTGTTCAATACCGGCTCTGCTCAGATATACAGACTTGAGCTTAGATTCTGCCATTCCAAGCTCCATGCACTGCAATCTGAAAAGACAAGCAGCACGAGCACAGTGCTGGAAGACTGGTCTCGCACTCTAATCCTAGGATTGCCACTGTCTCACTTAACACCGTGGTGTCTCAATTTCAAAGCACTTTTGCTAAGCAATAGCAGTGGCCAATGGGAAATAAGTCCAGCAAACACCGTAATATACCAAAACTTGTTTAGTTGTAGCCTTTGTAAAAGCTTGTGAGTTCTGAGTACTTAGCAACCAGTAACGTTTTTGTTAAATACCCAACCCTCCTCTAAAGCTTGGGGACTGGCCTGTTTTTAGTTCTCTCCCTGAAACATCCTCCCAAATCCCTCAACGCAAAAAACCTTAACTAACCACTCTTTCAAAATCAAGAATTCCCTCTTAAAGCTACGTGCATTATATATAACGGAAGTCCCAGCAGCCCTTTCTCATTTGAGTTTACACGTTAGGCCTTTCAGGCTTTAGTTCCAACAGCATCACCTCTTGGAAATTCACCACAGGATGATAGTGAAGTCCCTTTTAAGGCTAGATTTTCTTTTAGGACTGTGGAAGGTAAAGAGCTGATAGAGTCTTTATTAGGCGGTGAGTCATGTGCTTTGTGAATCCACACCTGCTTTGTTCCCAACATTATTTACTTGGACTCCCAACAATCTCTGTGTTTTCTCCTTTTGTACGGAAGATTTCCCATCTGTTGTAGGAAACAGGGAAATTGTAGAGTAATTCACCCAGTTCAGGGGACCCTTCCTACTCTTGTCTTTCCGACACTGGATGGTTGTCAGCGATACTCTGTCTGATAATGATCAACAAGTCTTGATTGTTGCTTTGGCCTTTCAGATCAGCTGTGTAGCTAGATGATTTGGTAGGTGCTGGACCAGGTGCTTCATCTAGGAGGCATGGAGAGCTGCAGGGCACTCTATCTCTCTGCATTAACAGCTGGGCTGCTTTGGGTTATGGCAACCGCTGGGCAGAGAAAGGTGATGGTTTGGAGACTAGTGTCTGTAATGAGCTCCCACTGTACCTAGACTACATAGACTATGCTCATCCGCTGCATGTCAACGTGTCCATCTCTCCTGGCAGCTCTACTCTCACTTCCTCCTCCTACCTCCTGGAGCCTGAGCGTCCCTCTGATCTGAGCCTTTGTTACCTCTTCCCATCTCCTCTTGGTGCCTTCTTCCATGCTGTCCCCTACGTTTGGAACAACCTCTTCCTTCAGGCCCCTCCTCGAAACATATATCCTGTCTTCCACAAAGCCCTTCAGAAATCACCTCTGCCAACAGAGTCTTACCCCACCTCCTGCTCCCTGCGCCACTCTGTGTCTTAGCTCCACGCTCTGTATCTGAGCCTTGCATCAGATGCTGTGTGGTTGTCTTCATACATGAAGCATCAAATGCGCTGCTAGGACTTGATAAGTGCTTGTCTGGGTGCGTGTGGGCTCCTGCCCCCATACCCAGCTATGATGCCATTTAGAGCTGACCAGGACGGAGAATCTGTGTTGAGAAGGGGACCAGGCAGCAGAGATGCACTGGCAGGGGCACTGGGGGGGAGGAAAAGGGAACAGAGAGGATCGGGGGGGAATGAAGAACAAATGGTAATGGCATGATTAGCATTTTCAAAAGCACTTACTGCAGCTAAAAATAGATTTCCCCCCTTTCCTGACATTCCAAATCCATGGCTGGGGATGCCAGATGGCTTGAGCATGGGAAGGGGAGGGGTGCATATGAGATGGGCTCCCCAGTAAAGTCTGGTCCATGCTGTGCAAAAGTTGGAGGAAGTTACTAGCTGTGGGGTTTAATACAGGCCAGAAATGCTTCAGGGAACTTCCTTTCATGCTTTTCTGACACACGCTGCTTCCGTCTCACCCAGAGATGCTGGAGAGCCGGAAACAATGGGACAGCGGGAGGGAACCAAACATTTTAGAGCAGGAGTGGGCAAACTACGGCCCGGGGGCCGCATCCGGCCCTTCAGACGTTTTAATCCGGCCTTCAAGCTCCGCACGCTGCCCCCGCCCCAAGTGCACCCCAGCAGCTCCTATTGGCCAGCAAACAGGGCCAATGGGAGCTGCAGGGGCAGTGCCTGCGGATGGGGTAGTGTGCAGAGCCCCCTGGCCGCGCCTCCACATAGGAGCCAGAGGAGGGACATGCCGCTGCTTCCGGGAGCTGCTTGAGGTAAGCGCTGCCTGGAGCCTGCACCTCTGACCTCCTCCTGCGCCCCAGGCCTGATCCCCCTCCCGTCTTCCAAACCCTTCAGTCCCACCCTCCTGCACCCCAGAGCTCGCACCCCCAGACGGAGCCCTCACCCCCTCCCACACCCCAACCCCCAATTTCGTGAGCATTCATGGCCCACCATACAATTTCCATACCCAGATGTGGCCCTCGGGCCAAAAAGTTTGCCCACCCTTCTTTTAGAGCCATTGAGGAAGACTTGGATTTCTCCTAGAAATAAGACAGAGGCTTGGGGTGAGACTGATCTCTCTTCCCCCTGCCCAAACTTTGTCTCCCATCCCTAAAGAGGATCTATTTTCTTCCTTACTTGCTCATGTTCCTTCCATATATTTCAGTCAGAGGGTCGGATTGCTGGGAGCCAGCTTGTCACAGGGAGAGGAGTTTCTTGCCTGTCAATGGCTTCTCTTTGAGCTACCGTATTCTCTAATCTGGGATCTCTTTTGTGATGTGGGAAGGGCAGCGAGTGTCATTCCATAACCTGAGACTTTTTCCCAGCAGTATAACCCAGAGATTTCCTAGTAAGGATACTAGCTGTGTATCTTAAATGCTTATAGAGCCGTTCTGCCAGAAAAACAGACTTTTCAGTGGTACATTGGGGGCTTTCCTGGTGGCAGGAATGGCTCCGAAATGTCTGTCTCTGATGGTGCGAGTATGATGGATTCCCCAGGAAAAGGACTGGAGAAATAAACTGAAATAAAACTTCCCATGAGCTCAGTGTGTGCCTTCTATCTAGGAGGTCTTCTACTGGCTTCCATTGGTGTAATGTCTGAATGCTTCCCCAGTTAATCAGATTGGTGGAGCAAGGTCCCTGGTGCACGTGTGTGTTTGGGGAGAGGTCAAATCAAATGGAATTGTAGCTCAGATTTTAAGGGAGCGAGGTAAACCGTGCCCTACGATGAGCTGACATGGCTGGTAGGGAGCTGGGTCTGTGTGTACTTGTGCTGCATTCTGTAGAGTCACAGATCAGAAGTAGTGATTCAGTGTAACAGTGTGGTTAGCGCCTTTCCCCTCCAGAGACCTAGAGTCCAATATAGGTTTGGTCAGATGTGGAAATGAGCTTGGTGGGTCTCAGGCAGGTCCCTATTCACGGAGCTCGCCAACCACCATGTGAATTTACTGATAATTCCAGAGTGTCTTGGGGAAGAAATATCAGGACTGTTGCAGGTTTGGATTGAGGAGCAGAGCTGTGTGGGGGAAGGGGTTGTGGGCCTCAGGACTGGAGGTGCTGTATGTGATGATGGAGGTGCTATGGCAGAGCCATTAGGGGATTCAGAGCTGGAATAGTAGAGGGATGTTGAGGATCAGGATTCAGTTGCATTGGGAGAGCTGTGCGGAGTGCCAGGGCCAGGATGTAGATGTGAGGGTGGAGGTATGTTGGCATGTGACCCATGTCAGGACTAACAGGAGATGTTGCAGTATTGAGACGTTGTCTTAGCTAGGTGAAAGGAAGCCTGCCTAGCACTTACCCAGACTGTGCCTGCATCTATCCTTGGCTGTTGGTCTCTCACTTCTCAAGCAGTGAACTCACCCATCATTAGTAAGAATAATCAAAGATGCCGAGCACAGTCGGTGTGTTACTGAGAGACTGTCAGGATAAGTCACGTCAAGGCAGTGATGGTGGGTCTCTGCTTGGAAATGGAAAAGAGAGCGAGCCTCTGTCATTCCTCAGGGACACATTTCCTTGGGGGGAAGACAGGCCTCCGAAGGATCCTCTCTGCAGTTAAATGCTCTTCCAAGGCAGTGGTGGCCAAGTAGAGTGGACCCTTCACGTCTCCCAGCATGACTCCGTGGAGCTGCGGCTAGCCATCTGCTAGCAGCTACAGCCCTTCCCTACTGCTGAATGTGGGAATGGAGGAGGATGGAATATTTATTCTGTGCTGGGTTTCCAGCAGCCACTTATTGTCTCTCCCTACCCACAGTCTTCATTTAGAAGCACAGGCATTGCTGCATTACCATATAGGATCAAACCAGGGATCTGTCTAGCCCAGGATCCTATCTCAAGTGTTTGCTACCAGCCACCTTCAGAGGAAGGTGCAGGAAGCCCTCTAATGAGAGAGAACTTGCCTATAAGGGAAGTCTCTTCTTAACGCCCATCCGTTAGGGCTTGGTTTGTATCCTGAGGCATGAGGGTTTGTGTCAGATGGAAAATATACATGTCTGTGTTCTGTGTAATATAACTAAATGTTCTCCCATTACCCAGATAAATGTCTAATCCTTTTCTCAACCCTGCTACGCATTTGACCACGATGAAATCTAGTGGCAATGAGTTCCACAGATTGATTGTGCACATTTCATTGATGCCCCCTTGTTCCCCAGCAGAACCGAGTTTCCCTTCTCAGTACCTTTCATTCTGTATTGATCCATTCTCTATCATGTGCCATGTTATTTGGGTCCTCTCTGAACTAAATAGCCCCAATCTCTTGTGCTTCCTGGTCCAAGAGAGCATCGCATTCTGGTCTTAAAACTAATAACTGACCGTAAATGATGGTGGGCGAAAGGCCCCCAGGACATGCAGTAGGAAGAGTTAGTGTGAAGTTGTAGCACCTATCTGCAGCTGTCCCAACAGAGGCTTAGCTCACAGGCTAAGCAGGTTAGGATCTGGTCAGTACTTGGATGGGAGACCTCAAACGAAAGCCCAATAGCTGAAGGAAGTGACGTTGATGATTCAGTCTGTGTACTGAATGCATGGCTTTCCTGAGGCTTGTGCTGCTGGAGGGAGGGTCTTTAGTGAGGTGGCAAGCCCAGGTCCTGATCATAATGCTCAGCTAAAAGGTCTTGTTTGGGGCCATTAGAGAACCTGTTTTTCACATGAGTAGGGTTGTCATAACTCTTCCCTTGGGTTTTCAGTTGGCAGCTGTATTCCTCTTCACTTCCTCTACTAGCCTTTCTGTGGCTGCAGCCTGCTGGGAAGCTGCTGTTGCACATCAGTGATTGCTGGATGCAAAGCTCTCTAGGGAGCTTTGGAGTAGTGTGTCAGATGATGCTGTTTGTTCCTCTGAATATAGCAGTAGGGATATGCTACCAACCACCTGACCAGGATGGTGATAGTGACTGTGAAATGCTCAGGGAGATTAGAGAAGCTATTCAAATAAAAAAATCAACAATAATGGGGGATTTCAATTATCCCCATATTGACTGGGTACATGTCACCTCAGCACGGGATGCAGAGATTAAGTTTCTTGAAGGCTAAAATGACTGCTTCTTGGAGTAACTAGTCCTGAAACCCACAAGAGGAGAGGCAATTCTTGATTTAGTCCTAAGTTGAGCACAGGATCTGGTCCAAGAGCTGAATATAGCTGGACTACTTGGTACTAGTGACCATAACATAATTAAATTGAACATCCCCGTGGCAGGAAAAACACCACAGCAGCCCAACACTGTAGCATTTAATTTCAGAAAGGGGAACAACACAAAAATGAGGAGGTTAGTTTAGTTAAACAGCAATTAAAAGGTACAGCACCGAAAGTGAAATCCCTGCAAGTCGCATGGAAACTTTTTAAAGACACTATAATAGAGGCTCAACTTAAATGCATCTCCCAAATTAAAAAACATAGAGAACCAAAAAGTGCCACTGTGGCTAAACAACAAAGTAAAAGAAGCAGTGAGAAGCAAAAAGTGGAAGTTAAATCCTAGTGAGGAAAATAGAAAGGAGCATAAACTCTGGCAAATGAAGCGTAAAACTATAATTAGGAAGGCCAAGAAAGAATTTGAAGAACAGCTAGCCAAAGACTCAAAAAGTAATAGCAAAAAAATTTTTTTAAGTACCTCAGAAGCAGGAAGCTTGCTAAACAACCAGTGAGGCCACTGGGCGATCGAGATGCTAAAGGAGCACTCAAGGATGATAAGGCCATTGCAGAGAAACTAAATGAATTCGTTGCATTGGTCTTCACAGCTGAGGATGTGAGGGAGATTCCCAAACTCGAGCCATTCTTTTTAGGTAACAAATCTGAGGAACTGTCCCAGATTAAGGTGTCATCAGAGGAGGTTTTGGAACAAATTTTTAAAAAGGGCTCCAGAGGGGATGCCTGCAATTACAGGCCAGTAAACCTGACTTCAGTACCGCATAAACTGGTTGAAACTATAGTAAAGAACAAAATTGTCAGACACATAGATGAACATAATTTGTTGGGGAAGAGTCAACATGGTTTTTGTAAAGGGAAATCATACCTCACCAAGCGACTATAATTCTTTGAGGGGGTTAAGAAGCATGTGGACTAGGGGGATCCAGTGGATATAACGTACTTATATTTTCAGAAAGCCTTTGACAAGGTCCCTCAACAAAGGCTCTTAAACAAAGTAAGCTGTCATGGGATAAGAGGGAAGGTCCTCTCATGGATTGGTAACTGGTTAAAAGATAGGAAACAAAGGGTAGGAATAAGTGATCCCTTTTCAGAATCGAGAGAGGTAAATAGTGGTGTCCCCCCGGGGTCTGTACTGGGCCCAGTCCTATTCAACATATTCATAAATGATCTGGAAAAAGGGGTAAACAGTGAGGTGGCAAAATTGTAGATGATACAAAACTACTCAAGATAGTTAAATCCCAGGCAGACTGTGAAGGGTTGCAAAGGGACCTCACAAAACTGCGTGATTGGGCAACAAAATGGCAAATGAAATTCAATGTTGATAAATGCAAAGTAATGCACATTGGAAAACAGAATTCCAACTATACATATAAAGTGATGGGGTCTAAATTAGCTTTTACCACTCAAGAAAGAGATCTTGGAGTCATTGTGGATAGTTCTCTGAAAACATCCACTCAATCTGCAGAGGCAGTCAAAAAATCTAACAATGTAGGGAATCATTAAGAAAGGGATAAATAATAAGACAGAAAATATCATATTGCCGCTATATAAATCCATGGTACGCCCACATCTTGAATACAGCGAGCAGATGTGGTCGCCCCATCTAAAAAAAGATATACTGGACTTGGAAAAGGTTCAGAAAAGGGCAACAAAAATTATTAGGGGTATGGAACGGCTGCTGTATGAGGAGAGATTAATAAGACTGGGAATTTTCAGGTTGGAAAAGAGATGACAAATACGATAGATGTCTATAAAATCATGACTGGTGTGGAGAAGGTAAATAAGTGTTATTTACTCCTCATAACACAAGAACTAGGGGTCATCAAATGAAATTAATAGGCAACAGGTTTAAAACAAACAAAAGGCAGTATTTCTTCACACAATGCAGAGTCAACCTGTGGAACTCTTTGCCAGGGGATGTTGTGAAGGCCAAGATTATAACAGGGTTCAAAAAAAGAACTAGATAAGTTCATGGAAGGGCAGGGATGGTCATCCTACCCTCCGTTTGCCAGAAGCTTGGAATGAGCGACGGGATGGATCACTTGATGATTACCTGTTCTGTTCATTCCCTCTGGGACACCTGACGTTGGCCACTGTCAGTAGACAGGACACTGAGCTAGATGGACCTTTGGTCTGACCCAGTATGGCTGTTCTTATGGTCTTATGTTCTGTTCCCAGGTGACCTCGCGCTGGACCTTCCGCTGCCCTGGCTGCCCTCAGGCCCTTTCGCATGACGACTCGCACTTCCACGAGCGGCACAAGTGCATCAACTTTTTCGTTAAGGTGTATGGGTACATGCCCCTCCTGTACACCCAATTTCGTGTGGATTCTGTCCTCTTCAAGACCCGCCTGCCCCATGACAAGACTAAATGCTTCAAATTCATTTAGGAGGGGGTTACTGAGGGGTCCCTTCAGCACTCTGGACCTGGGCGAGAGGCTGAGGGGTGGCGATCTTTGCCGGGTTCCGAGCGAGAAACGCCCCCAGTATGGGCAGTGATGCAAAGCAAAAGGAAAATCATGGATTCTAATCCATGATTTTTACCCACCCACCCCAGGGTAACTGCACCGAGTGAAATGGAACTGGGCCATATGACCTGTGTGAAGACACTTGCTAGGATCATACACTGAGGAAATGGAGACTTTGGTTAGTAGCTCAGCTAGTCCGTTAGCCAAGGGCCACCATTTTTTAAATTCTTGTTATTTAAAATGAAAGTGTTTTAGATTTTCCGCGTGAGGCTTTTTTTTTTTTTATAGACTGCCAGTCTATCCTGGGGGGGGGCTGTGTAGGAGAGAACATGCTGTGGACGGGCCTGGCTCGGGAGAGGCAATTCCCAGTCCCCAAGCTGCTCCTGTGTCTGTCGATTATCCTCTGTGCTAACTCATTTCGGGGCGGGGGTACAGTCACTCTTGCTTTCCCCTCCCTGTTTTGATCGGCCCAAGTTATAACGATCCGGTCCACGCAGCTGCCCGTGCTCCTCGGGTGTGATGCCACTGGTTTATCTTCCTCTCTGGCTACTGAGGCCTTTCAGGTGTCACATTGATGAGCTCCCCTCCCCCGTCAGACCCCCGCCACCCTCCCCACCCACCGCCTTCACATCACAGCCCAGAGAAGGAAGAGCAGGGCGGGGGGTTCCAGAGGTTCCCTCCCCAACTGCCTTTCCCACCTCCTAGCACCAGATTGACAAGGGGGCGTCATTCACCTGCCCTCCAGATGGCTTCAGCTGCTACACTCTGTCCAGGGGTTTGGTTACCACTGCACACACTCAACCTACACTTGACGTTCCGAGCCCAGTTCCTCTCCGCCCTGGTCTCACTCATTTCCCTTCCTGCTCCTCACTGCTCGAACACTATTAACCTTCACCCATTCGGACAGCCTGGGATCCTATTTGGGGTGACAATAACCAGGGTGGGTGTGTCCTGGGGCCCTGTGGTTTTCTGTAACCTGCTTAGTCGTAAAGGGAGCTTGGTTTAAATTCTCTCTATTTTGGCCTTTTAGCAAGGACATCAGGAATGTTCCCCATCCTCTAGGGGCCTCATTTGTTGGAGCTGGAGATCTGTGCCAACAATGGCACGAGATTCGCTCCAGAGGGTCCGTGGCGTCATCGTTAAGTGAGTAAAAAAGGCAGGTGCTGCTCATTCAAAAAACTGGGGGGATGGTCACACGCACAAGCCAGGCGGGAGCAGCTTCTTCCCCAGGGTAGTTAATGGGAGAGCTGGCCACTGCTTTGCTAGTAGGTGCATGGAGAGGCAGGTGGTGTTACAGGGTACGTCTACACTAGAATGAAAGGCCTGCAGCATGGCCATGGCTGGCCCAGGTCAACTGACTGGAGCTTGTGGGGTTCAGGCTGCAGGCTAAACATTGCTGTGTAGATGTTTGGGCTCAGATGGGAGTCCAGGTTCTGGGATCCTCCCCTCTCGTGGGGTCCCAGAACGTGGGCTCCAGCCCAAGCCCCAACGTCTGCAGAGCAATTTTAGAGCCCCGCAGACAGAGCCAGCTGGCCCAGGCTGGCTGTGGGTGTTTAATTGCTGTGTAGACGCAGTCATAGAGGCTGGATTTGGTGAGAGGCACCGGTGGTGGTGAGCAGGGCTTCCCACGGCCCTGCCCCTCAGAACTGCGGGCTCAGATTCAGTAGGACTTACAGCGCTGCTCCTTTTGGGAATGTGGCAAATGCAGCTCTGGTCTTCCTGGGGCAGCAGGGAGAGAATAAGCCCTCTCTGAGCGTTACACAGCTTTAAACTACCAGGAGGCCCTAAAGCGAAGTACCAGCAGGACTGGCTGCTTTACAAGACCACACCTGCCATGATGTGCTCACTTGCCTACATCCCCCACGGCAGTCAGATAAGACTGTCGTGGGCTTCAGTGTTCCTGCCTTCAAATCTCCCCTCCTACACGCATGCACACATGCCACTGCCACAGCAGGGCTGTCTCACGCGTGCACACACGCTGCCGCAGCAGGGCTGTTCCTCCTCCCCGGCTGCCTTTGGAGGGGATCGCACTGGGCTTTAAAACAAACCCCTCCTCCTGCAGAATTTGGGAGGGTCTCTTGAACCTCACTGTTTTGTCCGCTCTGAGCCGGCTCATCCTTCCTCTGAAGCAAACTCCGTGGTGCGCTGTGATCCCGCCCTGGCGTCTGCACCCTTCTTGCTGCTGCGGTTTTTGCTCCCTTGCCCTCGGCAGTGCGCTCGTTCATTTCCCATCATGCAAGAAAGGACTCCATAGTTCTCCTTTTCAGAACGACCGACTGGGCCACTTAAATTGTTCTACTTGTTTTTTTAACGGCAGCCCTCAGATGGTATAGTAGCCCCGTGCCAGGAGCGCTCTCAGTATGTATTAATTGTCCCCAGCTGCCATCTAAAATCATTGTTAATATTATCCTGTCATCACCCTGACACTGATTCTTGCCAATGCTGGATCCAGATCTAAAGTGCCACCCCAACTACCAGTCATGTGGAGCCAAACAGAGGAGTTTCCTGTTCCACTGCTGTGTTTCTATAGGTCCTTTGGGCAGGCCTGAAAGCCGCCAGCACCAGCCATGCCAAGACCTCCTTCCCCTTCCTTTCTGGGGGCATTCCTTCCGACTGCTGGTACTGGCAAACACCCCCGCACATCCTGGTGCTCTTTAGAGGAGTTGTGCCTGCAGAACTGTGTATGAGAGTCATGCCACTGACCGTCAGCAAAACAGTGTCACTGCTCTCCACAAATACACCCAACAAAGCATCAGAGACCAAGATACCTTCCTCTTACTGTTAGTAACCAGAGCGGGTTGTTTATTATGGTAGATGCAAAGCTTTCAGGGGGAAATGTGACTGCGCCCCTTTAACAATAGGGTGCCTGTTTCCAAACTTTCCCGGTGGTTTTGGTTGTCTGAGTGAGGAACTGCTCACTTCTTAATTGCCCCCTGATCAGTTTGTTGTTCCTGTTGCGAGCTGCGATGTCACGGAATGGGAGCCTGTCGGAGGAAGGATCGATGACCCAGCACCTGCAAGATTAAAAGCAATGCCCATTTTTATGGAGTAATTGCCACATGCCCCTCTCTTCCCCGTCTCAGTCTAGCTATAGATGTATTTGGCATATAATCAGTAAGGTAACTGACCTGGTACTTGAACTATTATTTTGATTGTCTTTAAAGCTGAGCACTGTAGCCACATAGCTCATTTTCAGTAGCTTACATCAAGTCTCCAGTACATTTAGTTGAAAAGTACAGGGTCAGCTGCACATGGCTGTATTTCAGCTGATTGTCTGTGTTGACCCCATAGAAAATCTGAGCCCCATGGTGGAAACTCGCCCGCTAGCTACCTACTGTGCGGGTAACTGCTACCCATCATGGCATTCTGCTAAGTGCAATGCTCCTGTTTCCCAGAGAGCAGAGGACATGTCACTTCGTATCTCTTCATGTTTCCAGCACCCTGGAGTGTAATGAGAGAAGATCGATTTTTTTTTTTTTAAATTTGTTTTTAGCCACAAAAATATCAGGCTATCGATACAAACCCTTTGAACAGTAACAGTCCTTAAAAATGCAACCCGTGGCCATTGATAGACCGTGAAGGAGCCTGTGGCATCATCTTTCTGCTCCCTCGTGGTGCAGAAGTAGCACAAGACGGTTAGCAAATGTACCGGACTCCTCCTTGGCAGGAATGATCCTGAATACCCATCCCTACAGACAAGTCTTAAGCTCACCGAAAAGAATCGCAAACCTTTCTGCTGTTGTCTTCGTTAATTCTCCTCTCGTGAGGTTGGCTCTAAAGAAGATGCTGTTAACAGCAGCATAGGTGTTTGTGTAGGGTGTGGCTCCTCGTCCATCCCACGAAGTTGTAGCTCATTCCCTCACGTCTCTCTCTTACACAACCCCGCAGGAAACAAGCACGAATTTGAAATGGAGATGAATGCAGACTGTGGATTGCACTTTATAACAAAAATTGTAAAATATAAATATATATATATATATATATATAAAAACTTGTGATCAAATTATTTTCAAAATCTTCGGGGCGATTTTATTATTCCAGTGATTTTATTATTTTCCAGGCCGAAATATACCAAGCTTGAAGAAGTGTGTAATAATCAAAGAGGGGTGTGGCATTGATCTATTTGCATTGCTGGTGGGGGTTTTTTAAATGTTATTACTACTTTGCTGGTATTCTCAGATCCACCAGCCAGGAGGCACGGCTGCAATTTGACACGCCGAGCCAGCGACCTGTGCTGCTCTTGCAAGCTGAAGCCTTAGAACAGGAATTCGGGCAGCTCAAAATCTAAAACTCTGTGGGTTGGTTTGTTACTGGATGTTTATTTCCAGCCATGGTTTTTTGTTTTGTTTTTTTTAAGCCAGTCAAATGTATAAATTAAAGATTGAAAACCAAACTGTTCTGGGCCTTCCCCACCCCAGTCCCATGCCCCCATCCTTCATCAGTGTTGCAAATGCTCTTTCCCTCCCAAATGGAGGAGCTCACTAGTATCTCGTTACATGGCTGTAACAGCTGTGCTCCCAGTTATGTTTTTTTGGTCTGGTTTATTGTGGTCCTACCCAGCCAGGTGTGAAAGGAAGAGACTACAGGCTGCAGTGGCTGTATCTCCTTCCGCAGGTAATGGACCAATTTCATCCCTCTGTAACTCCCAGGGTGAATTGGGTTCCACTTGCCACCCTGTCCATTGACCACTGTAAATCAGGTCGTTCTCCGTACTGCAAGGCAGCCTTGTAGCTTTGTTTCAGCAACTATCGCAACAAACTCACCCCAGTTACGCAGGCCAGGAATGGTTGTAAACTTCTCCCTAATACTGACCGTTGGTGCTGGTCAGTGCCAGACTAGTTGGTGCCTTTTCACCTGCAGAGCAACATACGGTGAGATCAGCTACCGTTTGGCTTTTGGGGCCTGAGCAGATGGTGCAGCATGAGGCAGTGCAAGGCCGGGAACATCAGGGTGAGCGTCGTTCTGCCAGCTTACTGCAACCTGTATTTCAACAGCTGCTATCAAGACGGGTGAGGGAGTCCGAATTAGTCAATCAGCTGCCTCGTTATATTTCAGGCAAAGCAAATTTCTCACCAAGCATGGTTAGTGGCTGGGGTACAAGCAGTCCAAAGCCAGCGTCTACTGGCGGGGTGATACTCTGTCGCTCTAATCCTCCACTTCTCCCCTCTTTGGGCCGTAAGCAATGCAGGCCCTTTCTCTCTGCTCCTTAACATTGGAATGGGCCTTTGGGCCAGAGGGTGCCCTGGTGATAAAGTAAGGACTTTCTCGTGTCACGTCTATTGCTGTCCATGTTCACTGTAAATAGCGTCTTCTACTTCAGTGGAATCCAACTGACTGTATATTGTTCCTACATCATCTTTTTGGTTAACTCCCATTGTCCTCACAGCGGATCCCAAACTCTCCCCCGCACCCGGTGTTTGTGTTAACTGCTCTGTGAGCATCAGGTTTTAAATGGTTGTAAAATATTTAAAAAAAAAAAGGGAAGAAAAAGCCCCTCTGACACGAGCACAATATTCATATGTTGGATTTTTGTAAAAGGATCAAATAAACGGAGAGTTTAACTTGAGAGTGTTTGCATGTCTTGCTCACTGATTGGGAAGGACCAGTGGGCAGAAGGACAGGCACTCAGGGAGCTGCAGGTAAGGGGGAAACCCGAATGGCTCGCGTCTACTCTCTATGGGCAACATCTGCCCCAAACCGACCAATCCAGGCACCTATTACAGGGCTTGGGAGGGTCAGCCTTGCAAGTGAGAGCACCCAATGGCTATTGCACCACCACTCAGGGGCTTGCTTGACCTGTGCTCCCATAGACATGCGTGGGAAGGCCAAACCAGGCTAAAGCAATTATCTCTAGTCTCTGTAGCAGAGACAAGTATCAGAGGGGTAGCCGTGTTAGTCTGAATCTGTAAAAAGCAACAGAGGGTCCTGTGGCATCTTTAAGACTAACAGAAGTATTGGGAGCATAAGCTTTCGTGAAGAAGTGAGGTTCTTACCCACGAAAGTTATGCTCCCAATACTTCTGTTAGTCTTAAAGGTGCCCCAGGACCCTCTCTTGCTTTGTAGCAGAGACGTCATTCTGCGTTCAGGGCTTTTGCAGGGCAGGAGCTCACAGCGCAGGACTGTCCTGGTGCGGCCCCAGGCTGCCCCCTGACCGCTGAGCAGGAGGGATGGAGCAGAGGGAGGTGCATTGTATCATGCTGTCCCTTGTAGACATTTTCTGCTGTACCCTCTCCTGTCACGATTCAGCATTTGTGCTGTCAGCTCCGAGCCAGGAGAGGTGACGGGACCGTGTGTGGGATGGAAAGAAAGCAGCAGTGAGCTCAGAAAGGGAGCAAACACCCCCCTCCACCCCCCACACACACACCTCTGCACACCCTCCTGTTCAGAATATTGTACTGTTGCCTGGTGTCTCTGCCTTGCTGGGTCTCCCACTGGAGGAGCTGAGGGCAGAGAAGGTGCTGATTGGCTGGCTGTCCCATTGGCCAGTCAGAAAAGCTGGCAGCCCCAGTTAAGAGGCTGAGGAGTTAGTCTCTGGCTAAAAGCTGGGAGCTAGATGGGTCTGGGCAGGGAGCCATTGGCTGGGCCCATGACGATTGCCCCAGCTGTACAGCCCTAGTCCAGCCCTGTGGGCCTCAGACATGGGTGAGGAGAGGTGCTTCTCTTCCATTTCTGAGGGAGACAAATGGGCACACGGGTGAGGCACATGCCACCTTCCTCCACACGCCTCGCTTGTCGAGGAGAAGAGATATCTCATGAACATGCTGTTCCTGCCCTTCCAGGTGACACCAGAGGTTGGAGGAGCTTGTGTGGGAGGGGTATTGTGGGGTAGAGGACTAAGGGGAGCATGGTGTATATGGCTGGGTCAGTATCCTAACTCCTAGGTGTTTATCTAGCTCTCCAGTCTGCTGGGTAACCTTGGACCAATTATGTCAACTCCCTGTGCCTCAGTTTCCCTATTTGTAAAATGAGGATCATGATGCTGACCTCCTTTGTAAAGCACTTTGTCACCTGCTGCTGGAGAGGGCTAGAGAACAGCTCGGTGTATTATTTATTTATTGTCAGTGGGACGATTGCCCCTTCGCAGCTTGGCTGAGGGTAAAACTCCAACCTGGCTGTGACTATCTCCTGAGTTCAGGGGATTTTAGATCACGGGAGTCTGGGTGTCAGTGTGTCCCTTGCCCCGGCCCTCAGAGTTCCGGCCGTAATCACAAAGGAATGTAAATGCCATGGGGCAACCCTTGTGCCGCGGAGAGCTGGCGGGACAGTTTCCAATGCAACATACTTTGCTGAGTTGCCGGGGGGGGGGTTGGGATGGGGGGGAGGATCATGGCTTTCTCTAGAGGTTGATTGCCCTCTGGGGATCTCCCCAGGGCGGGGAGAAGGGTGAAGAATCCCAGGAGCAGCAGAGGTGAGGCTTGGGGTGCAGAATTGGGGGGGGGATGACAATTGATGTGGGGATTGGGAGGACTGGATCAATGTGGGCGACAGTTGCTGGGAAGGGAGGTGGGCAGATCTGGGAGTGATGATAGCCACACACACACACACCTACCTACCTACCTACCTACCTCTCTCTTTCTGGCCACGTCAAGCACTAGTAACCCCTCGCCCTAACCTGGGGTAATCTGTGAAGCCGGGCTGTGTTCTCAGAGCCCGCGGGTGCCGCGCCGCAGGACCTGTGACTCAGAGGTGGCGGTGTGGGGTGGCAGCAGGAGCTGCCGCATGGGAGAACTGTAGCGTGCGCGCTTCCTGCCCAACTGTCCATCTATTCCTCCAATGTTATTACCACTCTCTCTCCACCCCATTTCTCAGCCCAGGCGATAGAACGGAGTGCCAGCCACCCAGCTGCTGCTGTGCACTACGGGCAGGGGAGGCCGGGAGCCTTGAAGGCCTGTGTCTCAATCTTTCCATTCATAGCAAAGCCCGTTCCTACGTGCCTGTTCCTAGCCTGGGCACACTGGCTTGTTTGCTGGCTGGACGGGTTCGAGGATGAGTCATAGCACAAGTCTCACACCACCTACGGTATCTGTGAGGCCATAAAATGACGGGGCCAACAGGTGCGTCTTGATGGCTCAGAAGATAGGGAAGGAGTTGTAAAGCTTTTTGTGTCTGAATCACCGGTGGAAATTGAGCCAGCAGAGACTGAAAATGATCTCCTGGGGGCTCTGCAGTGACGGGTGTGATGTGAATCGTAGCGGCAGGTGCCCTGATTGCAAAAGACTCCGCTACAATTAGCTGCCTTTGGTTTAGGTGTTGGCCAAAAGACCAAACCAAGACTGACTGACAAGGCCGTGAAGCGGGAATCTACCCTGGTTCCTCTGTGAGGAAGGTTGAAGCAACGTCCATGATTTGGACTCAAGGAAGATTGTCCTGCTGCTGGGTCTGTGCGAAATAGGGGGAAATAAAGGATTTTGTATCTCTGCAATGAAACCAGCATGGTTCTGTCTCTAACCTGGCTTTTTCAGTGGAGGTAGAAGTTTGGTAGAAGTAGAAGGTAGAAGTAGATGTTTGTAGTTCAGGACCAATAACCTGGCCAAACTCAGGAGATTAGCCAAGACCGAAGTACTTTTGGGTGGGTGAAGGGAAAGGCTTGTGTCACTCTGCTTGACAACTGCCTGCCGGTCGGGGTGTACTGGGCCAGGACTCAGGCACAGTTTGGGAACAAGGTTACGCTCCCTTCTGAATGTTTTTCCATCCGCCCAGAGCAGCCGTTGCACTGTCAGGCTAGAATCACTTGAAAGAAAACAACACCAAGAAAAAGTCAAGAGGCCGAGAGATCGTACACCGTGCACGTCTCCTTTGTAATAGGCAGCAACCATAGTAGCTGTGCTCTCTGCAGGCCGGAGTACTTAGACATTTACAAGCACAGTACACGGAAAACAGAGGCCTCCTGGTTTCATAGCGACCCACACCATGTGTCTGTGTCTAAAGCGTGGCACCTGCCAACTTGATCTGTACAGTGTGGCAATCCAGTCTCCTTCAGCACAGATTCTGAGCGCGTTTGTAGGAAGGGAAATGTTATTTCCTGCAGTATGTCGGGTGGGCGACTCTCACGCCTTCTCCCACACAGCATCCCAGGAATCTCTCCTGAAAGGTGATGACACACGGCCCCACAGAACTCATAAAGTGAAGCCCAGGCCCTGATTCATTAGGGCTCAGTGAGCCGGAGGGCTGGTCGAGAGGAGCTGAACAAGTGCCTGGGTTACCCGAGGCAGCAGGGGCAATGCCACATGTTGGGTGATGGACGTGCCAGCTAAGGCTTGGAGCGGGGCTGACCTGCCGTTCTGAGCCACCAAGCCAGATTTACGCTTCATCTGCCCCAGCTGGTGACCTCCCTGCCTTGAAGCCACCCTCCCTCCTGGTGCCAGCAGCCCCCTCCCTTTGCCTTGGGGCCTGACCCTGCAGGATGCTGGGCCCCCTCGCAGCACATGGGGCCTGATCCCACCCCACTGAAGTCTAGTTTGGCAATTGATTTGCCTGGGCTACGTGATCAGGCTCATTGACTTCAATGGGAGGTTTCGGCCCCTTGGAATCCAGCCTTCACACCAGTGCCCCAGTTCCCGTTCCCCTGCACGTGCTCAGTGGGGCTTAATGAGAACGCCAAATCCTGGTGGGGCTGCGTGCCAGCTTCGCGCCAGCGGCCGAAGCTAAAGGACCAGCCCTGGTACCTATGGACTGTTCCTGTCAACACACCAAAGAAGCAGTGTCTGTAGCGGAGAGAGTGGGGGGGAGCACGCGGGAGCTGCCATCCCCGCTGCTGCAGGCCACCTCTTCGAAACATTATTTTAAAAGCTGTGATTAGATACAGGAAACAAGGGGAGACATCTGCTTGGCAGCCCCAAGGGCCTGACCTGGCTCAATGCTGAGCACCCTTCACTCCCACTGACACCAATGGGAAGGGAGGGGGGGTGCGCACCTTGCAGGATGGGGCCCTGGGATGGGGTCTATGAAAGGGTGAACTGGAGCTAGTGAGCTCAGTTCAAGAACCTGGTTGCACCTGGAGGGCGGCTCGGGCCTAGGGGAAGACTAAAAATGGTTTTTGGGGGGAGGGCAGTGAAGCCCTGCACCGGGGTGTATGGGGCAGAGTCCCCGATACTTGGAAATCCGAGGGTGAAGCCCTCCACCTAGGGGAGAAATCCCTGCTGAACCACCACCATACCTGGCCCATGGGCTTGCAGTGCTATTCACATTTGGCCCTGCCTTCGCCTCCCTCCCCAATGACCTCGTGTATGAGTCATACCGCTCAGATTGGGGGCAGCTGGGCAGGTAGCTCGGGCCCCTTCTTCTGAGTGCACCCCTGGCTCAGCCACGGGTGCTGCTAGGCTGGCTTTGAGGATTATCTGTGGGGCCTGGGGCCCATAGCACGCAGCCCCTGTGGCTGCCGGGAGACAGCGGAAGAACTCTGCCGTCCCTCTGATTGGGCGTGAAGGAAGGGCCATGAGAGAGACTGCTCCCCCTGGGGCTTACAGCCCATCTGGACAGACCTGAAGGAAGGTCAAGGTAGGAAGAAGTCCACAGCAGTGGCGTGGAGTCTGAGGGAGCAGACCTTAGCTGCTTGCCATAAGGTCGCCGGACTGGACCCCAGAGGAGAGGGAGGGTCTTGGTTCCCCTGCCAGCCAGTGGGGAAGTTGGGGAGGAAATACCCTGACACCCCCCCTCCCCCCGGGGAGAAGGACTGGTGAGTTTGGAGCCAGGCCTGCAGGGAGAAAGCCCTGAGAGGCAACACTCAGCACAAGAGCGGGAGGACGGGCCTGCAGAGCCCAGCCTGCTTTCAGCCACGGGGAGGTGCACGCATGGTAAGTCAATGCTTATATGGGCCCCACGGTGCCAGTTCTGTGACTTGGGGAATGCGTCTATTGAAATCGATGGCAAAGCTCCCATTGACTTCAGTGGGAGCAGGATCGGGGCCTGGGTGGGCTGTGACATACCCAAAGTACAACCTAGACTAATGAATAGCTGTGTCACCCCAGCCCCCTCATCTAGGCTGCCCGTAGCACTGCTTTGGTGCAGTAGCCTCCATCATGTAAGTCGCTCCCAGCTATGTCTGAGCTACAACCAGCCAGCTTCACATTGGTTCTCACTAGTCTGAATTACACTGCTGGGTGACCAAGACACTCGGTCCTAGCTGTTCCCCCAGAGCCGTATGTGCTGTACTGCCCAGCCCTCTCCTGGACAATACAATGTGTATAGATCAGTTCTTTCATCAATGGAAATAATAGGCACAGATCTTGTTACCTCAAATGGAGTTTCCCCAGATGCACTGGATTAGATAAAACAATAAAACACGTTTTTTAACTACACCGAGAGAGCTTTTAAGTGAGTCCAAGTCATGAGGCATAAAAGTCAGAAACGGTTACCAGAAAAATACAGCTAAAATGCCACTGATGCCCAACATAACCATGTTAAATTCAAAGCACGGCTTTCTCACCGCGTTGCAGCACTCACTGACTGAAGTCCTTTCTGTCAGGATCCCTCCCACAGGGCAGTCTGCTTCCTTCGTCCTTCAGGTACCGTGAATGCTGTGGGCAGAGAGAAAGGGAAGGGTCTTTTGGGGTGTCTTCCCCCTTCTTTTTATAGCCCTGTCCTCCCTTTGAGAAATATTTCCAGCTGGGATTCAGGAGACAGGTCTATGGATGGGAACCCCTTCCTGTTTCTTTGCTAAGATGTAGATTTTTGGCAGGAAAGTTGGCCTGGGCAATAGAATGGCCGTTTAGCAGGTGGTAGCCTGGCTGAGGTGGTTTCAGAGGAATTGGTGCGGCCACTCCCCAGACTTAGAGAATGTGTTTTAGTGACACCAGCCAGTGGAATCTCATAACTTTCCATACATTGTGGTCACACGCATTTTACCGGGACAATCATGACCAGCAATTTATGAGTTTCTCACACAGCATACATTGTACAAAGAGCTTTACAATAGTGTGCAAGGGGTGAATACAGGAGTACAGATGGTCACAGTGGGTAAGAATGGCAGGGGGTAGGACTTATTACCTTTGTTAACCTCCACCCTTGCTCAGAGCCAAAGTCCCCATGGAAAAGAACAAATAGCCAAGGGTGGGGAGAAGAAATCTCTCTGCAGAGCCTAGCACCAGGTCTCCAATTCCAGATATTCTGCAAACCTTAAGAAACCAGGCCAGTTGGGATCTATTTCAGGAGTGTCCAGCGGGGGTCCTTGAGGCTCTACGTTATGGCCATCAACTTGCCTTTAATAAGATCCTTGATCATAAATTGAAAATCGGCTATCTGAACTGTGGCTTCTAAACGGCAGTGTTGGGGGCAGCGGAGTAGAAGCCCTCCCTTCCCAGCTGAGGGACTACTGGGAGAGCAAGAAGCCATGGTTAGCAAAGGATGCTAACAGTCAGTCACCCAGCACAGCCCAGGAGAGGATGCAGGGGAGAACAGCTGAGTTCTAGCAACCATTTATGGCTTCCTGATTCTCTGCTGCTCCATCATAAGCCCACTGGAGCTGGTCTGCAACGGCAGAGAACAGCCTGGCTCAGCCGCCCCGGAGCCCCCTGTGCCGGGGCTGCAAGGAGAGAGGTGGAGGAGCCAACCGCAACTGCCTTGAGACGTCTCTGTGCCGGGGGTATGGCTGGTGGGTGGTTTCCTTTCCCTTTGCGCCACCCGAGCTGGAAGCAGATCCCCTCCACTCCCAAAAAGAGGTATTGATTATGCTTCTTTTCCTTATCAACCCCCAGCCTTAACGTGTTGGCCTATAACTTCACCTTGAGGGCCCCAGTAGGAGTCTGGCTTTGTTCGTATAATTCACACACACACACACACACACGGATTTACAAAGCTCAGAATTCAGTTGCTTGTTAGGTCGGGGTTAGAAATATCCTCTGTGGTTTTGGTTTGGTTTTCACTTGGCCCCGTTAGCCAGCCCTTCTCTCCTCCCTCCCGGTCACTTTCTCAGGCTTATCACTCCGGAGTGCCCTCAGAACTGGCTGATCAAGTCCCCTAGATACCCTGCTTGAAGGCACCTTGTTCAATAGCAACGAAGTCTAGTTCAAACAGATCCATTTTTTGTTCTGCCTCTGGACCTACCCAGCACGCCGTGGTAATTGCTGCACCCTCTGTTCAGGCACGAACGCCTCCTTGTGCTCTCCAGGGTGCGGGAGGGAAGGCAGGCAAGCCGTTGTCTAGTGCTAGAGACAGGGCCGGCTCCAGGCACCAGCCCACCAAGTTTGTGCTTGGGGCAGCACCTGGAGGGGGGCGGCGCGGTGCTCCGGCTCCGGCCGCTGGGGAGAGCGGAGCCCCGGCTGGGCTCTCTGCCCTCCCCCCGGCACTCTGGCCACCGGGGAGAGCGGAGCCGCGGCGGGCTCTCCACCCTCCTCCCGGCGCTCTGGCCGCCACTCCGCCCTCCTCCCGGCGCTCTGGCCGCCACTCCGCCCTCCCCCCGGCGCTCAGACAGATGGGGAAGTGCAAGGAACCAGTGAGGTGATATTGGCCAGCACGACAGGCCGTGGGGTTTTTGGACAAACAGATGCATTTAAATACAATGCAGGGCTCCAGGCCTACACAGAGGAGACTGACTGCACCAAATGGACAAAAGCACCAGGCGTGACTGACACACAATGTTTGCATATAACTATATTTACTGCCCATCTGCACCACACATCAGTAACTCTTAAACAGAGCCCTGAGTAAGCAGAACCCCCCCCCTTTCTAGTACAGGAATAGCTATTGTGGGGTTCTAACTCTGGCTTTTTTGCCGCCCCAGGCAAAAAAGCCTCCCGCCGCCCCCCACCAGCGTGGCAGGGGAGGGCACCGAGCCCGGCCACAGGTCGCTCTCCCCGACCGGCCAGAGCGCCGGGGGGAGGGCGGAGAGCCCGCCGGGGCTCTGCTCTCCCCGGCGGCCAGAGCGCCGGGAGGAGGGCAGAGAGCCCACTGCGGCTCCGCTCTCCCCGGCGGCCAGAGCGCTGGGAGGAGGGCAGAGTGGCGGCCAGAGCGCCGGGAGGAGGGCTGTACTGGCTTCTGGCAGGTAGGCTTGGGCCACTAGCTAGTGCTGTAGGGGCCCGGTTCACTTTTCAAACATTGCTCGTCAATATGTGCATGAATGTTCCAATGGAGAGCTGCGTGCTCAGGTGGGTAACTAACAGGTCAATGTAATTGGGTGACAAAGCAGACGAGATCAGCTCGGTTAACTCTAAAGAGGAGGACAAGTCCAAGGTTAATCTCCACCCTTGCAAACCACACTGAGGTCTAGATTCTCTCGACTGGACCCTCTTTAGGGCCGAGGTTGTCTTCCTCTGTGTACGTAAAGTGCACTGCACACTGTTGGTGCTAGGAGTGTAATAAATCAATGGATCTGAGTCAGTGAGTTCACACTGGGAATAAGTAAGGGCTGAATTTGTTCCAAAGTGGCTGTGTTAATTTTAACACACCCATTTCTTAGGTTTGCTTTAAGCAAGTTGAAGAGTGTGTGTGTGTGCATGTGCGTGTGTGTGTGTGCGCGCATGCATGCATTTGGTCTGACCTTCTCCTTTTCACCAGGCTCGTTCCCGTGAACTTTTGAAATCATCGCCCGCCAGTTGCTGGATCATGTAGTCTCCTCCTAATGGACAGGCGTCAGTTCTGCAACACTGACATAGAAAAGCAGCAATTGCTTTATGGAGTGGGAATAATAATAATCATAGACGTGTTGATGTTGAGCAGGGCAAGCTACTCCTCTGTCACGTTTCTAAACACTAAAAAAACCTCAGCAAAGCACAAGCAGCGGGGACGCCACAGAAACAACCTCTGGAGTTGCGACTGGTGACGAACCTTCCCTGCAGAGAGAAGCAATTTGTACAAAGGACAAATACAAAATAAAGAACAAGTTTCCCACTGGGGCAACGGCAAGTGCCAGCGATGATGAGATGAATTTGTAAACACAGAGCAAGGAGATTGATCAGAAGGAAAAGAAAGTAGCGAAGCTGCTACACTGGGTCCCCAGTGGTCTCGTCCCATTTCTGGGGTTTCTTATATTCCTGCCTCCCTGTTTGATCCTCACTTAGAACTGAAATCGCTTGTTTCTGCTCCCAGCAATGTCATTGCAATTTGCAGCATGGAACAGTGCTGTAACCCTGCGTGTACCTAATTGTGTGACGGTTTTGTCCTGCTGGAGATGTGCAGGGGTAGGATTATTTTCTTGCCTTTGGGCAGGAAGCCATTAGAAATTAGAGGTACAGGTTTAGCTGAGATGCCCTTAGTGAAATATTAAATAGACCCCCCCCACACACACACACACACAAAACGTTACAGTGCCCAGATAGAGGGAAGAGGAGAGAAAAATGCACTGAAAGGAAAGTAAATTCCAAACTGCAACAGTGGTGTTCATACGTTTGTGGCTAAAGCGAGGCACTGAAGTCAGGGTTTGAGCACCGAACTAGAGAGATTCAGAGGTGAGGAGCACCTGTGACTCCCAGTGAAGTTGATGGCAGCGTTGCCTGAGTCAGGCTTGACCCCCGGTAAGGAACGGATTTTAAGCATGTTGGAGGATTCTGCCTGGCCGCCAGCAATGCCGTGTCTACCATGGCACGCAATGCACTTTCTCAAGCCACGACTGGTTTAGTTACCAGCTAGCCGAGGACCTGCTCCCGCTGCAGTCAATGTTTCCCCTCTCACGAGTGCCAGTGCCAACAGGGTCAAGTCTTTAGAGACCGTTTCTCCCCACTGCCCTGTTGCTGCCGTTCAGACCACTTGGGGAGCTTTTTGCCAGCAGGCTCTGGGGCGAAACTTTTGGCCGCATGTTTTCGATGGAGGGGCCCTGCCTGCGGAACTCCCTGCCCCTCTCTGGTCCATCAGACCTTGGGTTTGGCTACTGCCAGGGCACAGAACTAGGTCTATTTACTTAGCCACGTTGATGCCTGATCGATCTGGCTGTGGGAAAGGGGAGAGCTTTCTCTCCCCTCCTGCTCCAGACTATTGAGTGGGTAAGTCTCTGCTATGCTTCCCCGCCCCCACCTGTTGTGTGTGTGTGGGGGGGTGTCTTTCTCCCACCCAGAGACTAACTCCTGGAACAGAACCTACTCTCCACGGGCGAGTGGGCTTCTCAAGCCCTGGTGGTGGTGACTCCTGCTTATGCAGGAATCTGCTCTCACTTGCTGCAGCCCCTCAATGAGCAGTGTCCAGAAACACGATATTCCTTCTGCATGGCAGTGGTGAGGCTACACCTAGCACATTGCAGAAAGTTCTAGACTTCTCCAGTAACTGCATCCCAAAGGGGGGGCGAGTTACGTCATTGACAGCTGGAGCATATTCACCTGCTGGAGGGAATGAGGAGACGAGCCCCTGATCGGTTCAGGGTTGGAGGAACTGGCTTATGCAGACAGACCGGTATTTGCAGAAAGCTTTGCATTTCCAAAATTCGTTACACAAGTGACTAACGAACCCTCGCTCACCATTAACTAAACCTTCTTTGTGAGTTAGGTAAATAGTAATTGTCTCCACTTTAAGGAAACTGAAACTGAGCTAGGGAGAGGTGAAGTTCTGGTCACCCAGTCTCAAAGAGAATGTAGCAGAAATATAAGGGGACAGAGAAGAGCTAGAAAAAGATTAGAGGCCTGGGAAGATTTCTATGTGAGGAGAAATTTTAGAGAGATTTGGACTGTTTAGATTAGAGGGGTAACAAATAAGAGATGATAGATGTAAATGGAATAATGAATTGTAAAAAGAAGGCAAATGCAGGTGCTTAATTTACCCTCTCATAATATGAGGACAAGGAAACATCCACTGAAACTGTAAGGCAATAATCTTAAAAATGATAAAAGCAGATATTTGTTACTTAAAAAAAATCTTACCTGTGGAACTCATTGCCACTAGATACATTGAAGCCAAGAGCTAAGTAGGGTTCAGAAAAAGGATTAAACATTCGTGTGGTTAATGAGAATTAGGGATGTCAATTAATCGCAGTTAACTCACGCGATTAACTCAAAAATAATAATAGTGATTTAAAAAATTAATCACGATTAATCACCCAGATACACAATAGAATACCAATTGAAATTTATTACATATTTTTGGGTGTTTCTCTACATTTTCAAATATATCGATTTCATTTACAACACAGAATACGAAGTGTACAGTGCTCACTTTATTTTTTTTATTACAAATATTTGTACTGGAAAAATGATAAAAGAAATAGTAAAAAAACGAGGAGTCCTTGTGGTACCTTATTTTTCAATTCACCTCATACAACTATTTTTCAATCCACCTTATACAACCTCTTTATCATGAAAGTGCAACTTACTAATGTAGTTTTTTTGTTACATAACTGCACTCAAAATCAAAACAATGTAAAACTTTAGAATCTACAAGTCCACTCAGTCCTACTTCTTGTTCAGCCAATTGCTAAGAGAAATAAGTTTGTTTACATTTCCGGGAGATAATGCTGCCCGCTTCTTAATTACAATGTCGCCTGAAAGTGAGAACAGGCGTTCGCATGTCACTGTTGTAGCTGGCGTTGCAAAATATTTACATGCCAGATGCACTAAAGATTCATATGCCTCTTCATGCTTTGTTCAGCCGTCGTTCCAGAGGACATGCTGAATATGCTCGTTAAAAAAATAATGCTTTAATTAAATTTGTCACTGAACTCCTTGGGGGAGAATTGTATGTCTCCTGCTCTGTTTTACCCTCATTCTGACATATATTTCATGTTATAGCAGTCTTGGATGATGACCAGAACATGTTGTTTGTTTTAAGAACACTTTCACTGCAAATTTGAAAAAGGCAAAGAAGGTACCAATGTGAAATTTCTAAAGACAGCTACAGTAGAAGTCCCAAAATTTAAGAATCTGAAGTGTCTTCCAAAATCTGAGAGGGACGAGGTGTGGCGCATGCTTTCAGAAGTCTTAAAAGAGCAAAACTCTGATGCGGAAACTACAGAACCCGAACGACCAAAAAAGAAAATCAACCTTCTGCTCAGATAATGAAAATGAACATGCGTTGGTAAGGGATATATGAATCTTTAGTGAATCTGGCATGTAAATATCTTGCGACACCGGCTACAACAGTGCCATGCAAACGCCTGTTCTCACTTTCAGGTGACATTGTAAACAAGAAGCGGGCAGCATTGTCTTTTGCAAATGTAAACAAACTTGTTTGTCTGAGCGATTGGCTGAACAAGAAGTAGGACTGAGTGGACTTGTAGACTCTAAAGTTTTATATTGTTTTATTTTTGAATGCAGATTTTTTTTGTACATAATTCTACTTTTTAAGTTCAACTTTCATGATAGATTGCACTACAGTACTTGTATGAGGTGAACTGAAAAATACTATCCCTTGTTTTTTACAGTGCAAATATTTGTAATCAAAAATAAAGTGAGCTCTGTACACTCTGTCTTCTGTGTTGTAATTGAAATCAATGTATTTTAAAAGTGTAGAAAACATCCAAAATATTTAAATAAATGGTAGTCTATTATTGTTTACCAGTGCGATTAATCGTGTGATTAATCATGATTGATTTTTTTAATTGTGCGATTAATTGCGATAAAAATTTTGATCGCTTGACAGCCCTAATGAGACTGTACACCATAACAAGGCTAAGAAAAATTGGAGGTGATAAACCCTCATGCTTCCTGGCATAAACTAACCTGGCATAAGCTATTAAGAAGAAAATTCCCTGATGTGGAGATTATTCCATAACTGTTGACTGTGGGATTTCTTACACCTTCCTCAGAAGCATTTGAGAACTGGCTAATACCAGAGACAAGATAGCAGACTAGATGGACCCCCCGTCTGATCCAATCTTACAGCTCCTCTGGCTATAAGGGAGCTAGAATAACCATTCCTGTATCGGAAGGATGTAAACTTCCAGGAGGGAGAGGTCATCTTTCGATTTGTCCACTTACAAGTGATGGAATGAATCAAGAGGGTGAGGGAGAGTGGGTTGGATGGCAGGAAAACTACCCAACCCCCACGAGAGCTGCAGGCAGTGGAATCGTCTCCCAAGGGGACGGTGAAAGCACCATTGCTTGAGAGGTTCAAAACAGGACTGGCCCAAGCCCTGAAGAATATCCTGCCAGCTGCCATCCTGTGCTGGCAAGGAGCTCGACAAGGAGATAGAAACAGCAAACCTAGTCAGTTTAACGTCCCTCCTGCTGGCATACGGAGCGACACATTTGCCTTGTTTCTATTTCCAGACAACATTCTTGTTCCGTTTAAATGTCCGTGGCTGACCCTGCAGCCTGTAGGCCAAATCTTGATTCCCTCCCTTGCCAAACAGTTGCTCCAGTATCTGATGTGACACATTTTAGTTTTCTCCATCCTCTCTAAAAGGCAACCCGATTCCTAGCCATGCAGTAGCTGAGGAATGTAGTCCCATTCATTTCCTCTGGGCTACTTTCCACGGCCACCTGACTGTTCGAGCGTGGCCGGATTTACTATGCCTGGCTGCTTGTATTGTTTCCATCTCCAAAGTGGGACATACCATACAAAGAAGCCCTTGGCACTTTGTCAGTCCAAACCCTTCCCTACTAGAGCAAACGGGCATAGGAAAGTCCGGGCAATTGCAGCAAGTGACGCTAACTCTGAGTTTGCTTCTGAAGCCATGGTGGTGGCAAGAGATTCTTTCTTGACTCTTTATTCTAGTGGCTCATATGATTTGCAACTGGCAGCGTGCAAAGTCTGTTTGCTTTGGAAATCACTGGGCATCTGGATTCATCTTCTCCCCTCCCCTCCTCAGTTTCTGTCTTTTCCAACCTCACTCTCTGTTTATATGGCCAGACGAAGCAGAACTTCCTTTCCAGTGAATTCAGCTTCTTACCAACTGTCAGCCCGTCCGCTGAACTACAAAATAAAGTCTGACAGAGCTGTAGGGTTGCCAGGAGTCCAGTTTTCAACCAATCACCCAGTCGAAAAAGGACCCTCCCCAGGCCAGTGAAAATGAGCTAGTGAGTGAAGGTGGGGGGGAGAGCGAGCGACGGAGGGACGGGGGGTGGAGTGAGCGGGGCAGGGCCTCCGAGAAGGGGCGGGGCATGGGTGTTCAGTTTTGTTTGGTCAGAAAGTTGGCAGCCCTACAAGAGGACTTAGAGGGGAGGCCGGCTGGCTGGTGGGAACACCCCGTTTGTGCACCAACGCAGGGACTGCTGCTTGCTACATGTTTGGTGCCTAGAACAACATGGTGCCAACCTGGCTGAGGCCCGTAGGTGCAACTGCGGTGCAGCTGTTGAATAAGAATGCCCAGCAGTGCCCAGCATGGGGGGAAGGGGGTGTTCAGTGAATCCCTGGGCCCGTCCTGTAAACAGGCTGGGAGGGGGAGGTATTTGGTGAAGGGAGATAACAGAATCGGGTGACCAGATAGCAAAATCGGGCAGGGGATTGGGGGGTAATAGACGCCTATATAAGACAAAGCCACGAATATCGGGACTGTGCCTATAAAATTGGGACATCTGGTCACCCTATAGCAGCAGCAGAGGGAGGAGGCTAGGACGGCAGATTGAATCCATACCAGAAGAAGTTGAAAACTGCTTCAAAACTCACCGGAGTCAATGGGGCCTAGTATTTAGGTGCCTAATTCTCACTGGTTTCACTGGGGGCTAGATGCCTGTGGAGCTGAGCTAAGCAGTCTTTGGACCTGTCAACAGCAGTTCAGAGTCCTCAAGTCCCAGTGAAGGTGTTTCCTGGTGTGTGGACTCCCTGCAAGAGGTTCTCAATCCCCGAGTGAATTCTTATAACAAAGTAACGGCCCGGCCACAAACGGCTCCTCTGAAAATCAGCTCACCGCTCTGCTCGCCCAAGGACAGCCAGGCTGCTGTGCCGAGGGAGGAAAGAGAAGGGATCTAGTACTCTGGGGAGCTTTTAAAAGAAGAGAAAAAAATAGTTTTGCATTCCCTGTTTCTGGCTTCCCCCTCCCCACATTTCTACTAGGACCTGCTCTGCACAGTGGAAGGAATGTAATGCATTTTGGGGGCTGGGGGGTTAATTTTTAAAATTAAAAGCCTGGAAGAGCTATCCTCCATCAGCACCAGGGTATGCATAGCAGCTGGAGGAACTCTTCTTCCCAACAGCTAAGTAGCTTATATGCAGGGCTTCTGGTTTTAGGTTTTAACTGATAAGCACTGATAAAACCCTCCCAATGAAAACAAAGAAAGTGTTTATCCATAAACACTAGAAAAACGCTGGAAATGGTTACTCAATTTGTGTTGTCCTCGTCTATTTCCCAGTGCAGTTTGTTTCTCTAGGCGATGTCCGGGCTCCCTGGCTTGTATCGAAGGGCTTGCCTGCACCCAGCAATAATGCAAGCTACAGGGGGGTGATTTCTAAACCATGCTAACGTGTGGCACATTAATTGGTCTGTGTTGATCCTGCGGGTGTGCACTAAAGATTCCCCCATGCGCTTGAGTGTAGTGCTGTTTGAAACAAATGTGTATATACAAAGACAGCTCTGAAAAACCCTGATTTTTGGACATCAATATAGAATGCAAAAGCTGCTGAAAATAACACACACACCCCAAACCAGAAGCTGGGTAGTGCCTAGGCACTTGTGCAGCCACATAGTAAGAGACAGTCTCTGCCCCAAAGAGTTTACACTTTAAACAGACAAGGCAAATGGTGGGAGGAGAAACAGGCGATATGATTTGCCTGAGGACAGTGGCAGAACCAGAAATGGAACCCAGGTCTAGTGGACGCCACGGTCTCTTGCTAGAAGAACACACTGTGCCCTCACACCTTGCTGTAGTGAAGGGTAACCCTGGGGGCCCAGGCCTGCAATCTGGTGGCCTATTTGCATTGGAGAAATGAACCCAGTGTTGCCACAGGCTGAGTTTATGCCAAGATTTTTAGTATCCGTTTAATATCCAGTACATCCTCTGCTGACCTTGCAGGGTGACAGACTCCGTGTTAATGTGACTTTTCCATCTGTAACCACTATAATCTTCTTCATCAGGTAAAGCTTCCTATTGTGTCAAATAATTTTTACAGCTGTAACTCACATGACCTTGGTGATACGAGCCAGAATGTCACCGTTACTAGTTCAGCGTGAGGTTTTTCTTTCCCGGTGTGACTGTTCAGTACTGTGGGCTGGGAGTTTGGCAGGGGCAGGGGGGCGAAGAGAAAGGAATGAAAGACTCTTAAAAATAGAATCCATGTAATTCACTCTCTCCTGATAGGAGAAAACAATGTTTTACTCTCCCCACCGACACAATGAAGAGTGCCCTCAATTTTCCATTTCAGCTGACACATTCCTTGATAAAAAGCAATTTAGCTGAAATTGTTCCTTGGGTTTCTGACAGTTAATGTCGTAAAACTAACCTTGTGAAAAGTTTAAATTTCAAACAAACAAACAAACCCCACCTTGTTATCTTTCTAAGGACCCAAAGCATGTGATCCAGACAAAGCCTATTACAGCAGTGGCTCTAAACTTTTGTATTGGTGACCCCCTTCACATAGTAAACCTCTGAGTGCAACCCCCACCTTTATAAATTAAAAACACATTTTAATAGATTTAACACCAGTATAAATGCTGGAGGCAAAGTGGAGGTTGACAGCTCACGACCCCCCATGTAATAACCTCGTGACCCCCTGAGGAGTCCCGACCCGCAGTTTGAGAACCCCTGTATTACAGCGTAAGGTAGACGGTATCCTTAGGGAGAGAGAACTAGAACAGCATTTACATTTAGGAAATTCTCCACAATGGGAGCAGGAGCTCCTTGGGGACTTCAGCCACTTGCTAATTTTCCTGTAACAAGCTCTGCTTCTTTTGTGGCAGGTCTATAAATTGGATAGCAAATTGGTTAAATTAAATGGGCTGAAACAAAAGGTCACTGTTAATGGCAACAGGTCCCAGTGAAGCGGTTGCACGAGCGGTGTCCCTCTGGTGTTGAAATCAGGCCGTGGCTTTTCCGCTCTGTTAATGAGCTAGTTCAGGGCTGCGCCCGAAGCATTGCAACAATTTGTCTGATGACGTCCACCCTCGAGGTATTGTCAGGTGGCACCGGGGCATCTTGAGTGAGCTGTAAATACACCGGGGAATTCTCCTTTGAAGGAGCAGCTGGAATTTCAGTGCACACAGGGGGAAAGTGTTATAGTTTTAGGTCTAAAAATCCGAAGGTGGCCTGCGAGGGCTGTGAAATTAAGAAAAGGAAAATACAGGTGGGATACCAGGAAACCCTTCCTGTCCGTGAGAATCATGAGGCTGATTTATTATCTGCATTACAGGAACACCCAGGGGTCCCAACCCAGATAGCGGCTCCCATTGTGCCAGGAGCTGTACAGATGGTGCTTAAATCTTGTAAGAGATGGTCCCTGTTCTCCTTTCCTAGTCAGGTTCTGAGGCCTGCTATTGGGACATTGACGCCATTCCACCAACGGTACCCGCCTGCCTCACCCACCGGAGGCACTGAGAGACTAAGGGGAGGTTTTTTTAATGTATTTTGATGCCTACAGATGCAGATAGGCCCCTAGTGGGATTTCAGTGGGAAAATAGATGCTTTTGAAAAACCCACTAGGGCCTAAGTCTATGAGGGTATTTAGGCTCCTAACTCCCATTGATTTCAGTGGAAGTCAGGAGCCTAACTATCTTTTGAGGATCTGGGCCTAAGTGACTTGCTCAAGGCCAGGGAAGCCGATAGCCAAGCCAGGAAGGGATCCCAGACCTTTTGAGTCCCAGTGCAGTGCCTTCACCGAACATCCATTCTTCCTTTCGGACTAGGCCTGGTCTCCCCAAAGAGGTGATGGAAGCATTGAGAGACAGCATTTCCAGAGGAGAGGATGTGGGAGTCAGGGGGCCTGGGTTCCGTTCCTGGCTCTGCCACTGATCGGCTGGGTAACCTTCAGCAGGTCACTTCACTTCTGTGTCTGCCTTGTCTGTGTAGGTTATGAGCTCTTTGCGGCAGAGACTGGCTGTGTGCACTTGGCCCACTAGGGCTCTGATCTCAGCTGGGGCTTCCAGTGGTCCTGTAATATGAACAGTAAACCCTGGAATAGGTGAGGGCAACAATGAACTAAATTACAGATAAATGGCGCTAACAGGATGCAGGGCGTGCCAGGACTCGGGGCTTCAGCCTCGCCAAGACTCAGGGTTCAACCATGTGGGAGGCATGTCGGGAGTGAAGTCTCTTTTCCCTGCGCGGGACAGAAGCCATGAGTACCAGCGTGCCTCTCAAAGGGCTGAAGCGAGAGTTCTGGCACACCTCCCAGTTAATAATGGGGTCCAAATTAGCTGTTCCCACTCAAGGAAGAGATTTTGGAGTCATGGTGACTACTTCTCTGAAAACATCTGCTCGATGAGCAGCAGCCGTGGAAACAGCTAAGAGAATGTTAGGAAGTATTCGGACAAGGACAGATAATAAAAGAGAGACAATCGTAAGTCAATCCCTGGTGTGCCCAAAGCGTAAATGCCATGCTCTGGCCGCCCCATGGAACGAAGGCCACTGTCAGAAGAGAGGTTCCTGCAGCAGGAGGGCACCGCTCTGAGCCAGTTTGTCCGTTCCCTTGAGGGGCCAGCTCCGGAGAGTACCCAGGTGGGCTGTTTGTGCCTTCAGGCAGGTGATGTCACAGGCTGTCCTGCAGCTGAAGTGAAGTGCGCTGTGCGGTGGGAGTGAGAAGGGAGCTTGCAGTGGCGAGGGCTTTGCCAAGGGGCTTTCTTAGCGCAGCAGACAGCGCGTCAGTCTCATAATCTGGAGGTCCTGAATTTGAACCTCAGAGAAGGCCAACTGGGACTTTTTGCCATGGCCCTTGCCCCTTCTGTCTGACCGTTCCCTGCAGTTAGCTGGAGTGCAGAGGTTCCTCTGCTGAGGTTTGCAAGGCTTGTCTGCTTGGGAGCAGGACCACACGTGTGAGCAGAAGCTGCCTGCTGCTTTCCTGTGGCTTCTCCCTGATGGTGTAGTGGTCAAGTTTGGGCATTTTCAGCACTGCGGCTGGGTTTGATTCCTGGTCAGAAAAGGCTGGTTCCTGGAGGCTGCTTCTGTGCTGTGGCCAGTGTATTTGAGTTTCTTGTTTCTCTTTTTCAAGTGTCTTTCTTTTCTCTTTCTCCCTCCTTCCCCCATCCTTCCTTTCAAACTCCATCCTCCAGGGCCTGGTCTGAAGGGGCCTTTAAACTGTCCTCTGGTGACTCCTCACCCTGCCACCCTGACAACATGTGCCTAGCTGGTCTCAAGCCTGCACGCAGAGGGCACTTTTGGCCACCCTCCCCGTGGTGGTTTAGTGGTCAGCATTCAGTGCTCTCATTGCCACAGCCTGAGTTCAATTCCTGATCAGGGAAGTTTTCCCTTTGCCGCCACCACTGCTTTGGAGCTATGGGAGAGGTGTCTAAGCACAGCAAGATTGGGGAGCAGTTTGTCTTGCAACCCACCCAGGGAGATGCAATTCTTGATTTAGTCTAGAACCATGCCAACGGAAAGAAATGGGATATTTGCAGCTTGCCAGAGTTTCTGTTCCTTTCTATTTTCTTCAGTAGGATTTGACTGCCAATGATTAGAGATCGCCTTTTTACCTCCAACCGCCTCTTTTACGGTGTTTAGCCATCGTGGCATTTTTTGGTCCTCCTACTGTTTTGTTTTGTTTGGGGTATACATTTAGTCTGCACCTCTCTTGTGGTGCTTTAAAATAGTTTCTATCCAGCTTACAGGCATGTCACCCTTGTGACTGTTCCTTTTAATTTCTGTTTAACGAGCTTCCTCATTTTTGTGTATTTCCCCTTTTTGAAGTTAAATGCTACTGTGGTGAGCTTCTTTGGTATTTTCCCCACCAGAAGGATGTTAAATGTAATTACATTATGGTCACTATTTCTGAGTGGTTCTGCTATAATCACCACCCTGGTCAGGCGGTCGATAGTATAGTCTTCCTGCTCTACTCTTATTAGTCAAGCATGAAATTTCTAGCCATAGAGATTCTATGGTACAGTCAGGAAAAAGAAATGTTGTGGCCTTTGTACATCAGGGTTTCAGCTTTTCTGGCAGCATTCATTAACATTCATTAACATTATTTTATCATTGAACTTCAGCAACTTGAAGACAATAAGAAGTCTGGACTTGTCAGACTCCCGCCTTCTAGCATCAGGCGTTCGATGAGCTCGGTCTGTATGAAATGGCGGAAACTGGGGATCCCGTTCAAATATATCAGGAAGCATCTTCTGGAGAAAGCTGATAATATTCGTCTCCTTTAGACCCTCAGCAGTACCCAAAAGGCAAAGGGGGTTTCGTTGAGATCCATTTTCTAAATTATCCTGTTTTTCTTCCAGTTTGTCTACTTTAAGTTTTAAGGAGGCAGTTTCTTCTTAAATGTCACTGGTTTCAATGGCAGCCGTTTGTAGCTTGTTTCCCAAAGTGGATCATTCAGGGTTTTATATCACATATGTCTTAAAAGAGGCCACAAATATCTTTTGAGCTAGAATCTAATCTGTCTGGGAGGAACTCTTTCAGTGCCATGATATTCTGGGCGAGGCTCTGCTGTGGCCTGGTGGGCTCCCCCTTCAGCTGCTTAGATGGCTGGTTTTAGGCCTCTCATTTTTCCCTCCACTGGAATCCATCTTCACTAGTTGGAAGTTTATTCAGAGAATTAATTTAAACTTTTATGACAAAAACGTATTGTCAATTTGCTAGGAAAGTAATTATTAGAGATGAATTAATATCTGGGGAGAGAAGCGGTCTGGGACTAGGCTGCCATCGTTCTCACAGGTAACACGTGACTCTCTAGGCACACATTTGTAACAGTGACGGTGATTAACCATTGGAATAAATTACCAAGGGGAGTGGCAGATGTAGTAGGCTACCAACCTATTTGGTGAAAACTGAAACAAAGAAATCATTTAGCACTTCTGCCATTTCCACATTTTCTGTTATTGTCCCCCCTCCTCACTGAGTGATGGGCCTACCCTGTCCTTGGTCTTTCCCTTGCTTCTAATGTATTTGTAGAATGTTTTCATGTTACCCTTTATGTCTCTAGCTAGTTTAATCTCGTTTGGTGCCTTGGCCTTTCAAATGTTGTCCCTACTTACTTGTGTGATTTGTTTATATTCATCTTTTGTAATTTGACCCAGCTTCCACTTTTTGTAGGACTCTTTTTTGAGGCTCAGATCACTGAAGATCTCCTGGTTAAGCCAGGGTGGTCTCTTGCCAGACTTCCTATCTTTCCTACGCGGTGAGATAGTTTGCTCTTGTACCCTTAATAATGTCTCTTGGAAAAACTGCCAACTCTCTTGAACTGTTTTCCCCCTCACACTTGCTTCCCATGGGATCTTACCTACCAACTCCCTGAGTTTGCTAAAGCCTTGTTGCTGTGCCCTGAAGACGGTGGTGCAAGTGGAATCCATTTCTTACTGGTATGGGGAGCCCCATGGGGGAGGGGATGGGACACGTGACCCTCCATGTGACTCCGCCCCCAGCCCAGAGCCCCCACGGTTTGCCCGTCCCCTCCCCATGATCCACCCCCCCTTACCTGGGGAGGGAGGGGCTGTGTCCTCCTCCTGCTGCACCTTCGGAACCGCAGCGGCGAAAGGAGCAGAACGTGGGGCCGCCCGGCAACCGCACGCCCGCAGCTCCTCTGGTGGCTGTACCGCCCCCTGCCCTGTCCTCCAGCGGGGCTGCTGTGCAGAGGGAGGAGTCTCTGCGTGGAAGGGCTGAGGGCCAGGCTGGGGGTGGCACAGCTGCCGGCGTGGGGCCACCCAGCGGCCCCGCGTTCTGCTGCTCCTCTTTCCGGTACATCGTACCAGCTATAGATATCTTGCTGGTACAGCGTACCGTACCGTACCGCCCTACTTGCACTGTTGCCTGACGATCAGCAACCCCTGGCTATGTCAGACCAAGGGCAGAAGCTTGTTCTAGGACCCCACACAGCAAATGTGCTCTTGCCAGCCCCGATGCTTACGTGCTAGCAGTGATGGGTCCTATAGAAAACCCTAAGAGCTAGCCCAATACTTGGGTTGGGAGGGAATGTTCCTCAAATGCCCCCTCTTGCTCTTCTGCTTTCCTCAGGATAGCTCAGTGGTTTGAGCATTGGCCTGCTAAACCCAGGGTTGTGAGTTCAATCCTTGAGGGGGCCACTTGGGGATCTGGGGCAAAATCAGTACTTGGTCCTGCTAGTGAAGGCAGGGGGCTGGACTCGATGACCTTTCAAGGTCCCTTCCAGTTCTAGAAGATGGGATATCTCCATTAATTATTTATTATTATTACATAGGGACACCCCCACTTCATTCAAGAGCTCAGTGGTGCACGGTAGCTCCCGAAGGCACCGTGCTGCTTAAAAGACCAGGTAAATTACAACATGTGTAAAATTCTTCAAGAGTTCCTCTGCCTCCATAGCAACCTTAGATTCCCACTTCCTGTAGCAAAGAATGGCCAGCTGCATCCAATCAATCATTTGCTTAGATTGTAAGCCGCTTGGGGCATGGAGCATCTTTGTTCTGTGTTAGCGCAATGGAGTCCTGGTCCATGACTCAGGTTCCTAGGTTCTAATCAATACAAATAACCAATAATACTTGCACTAAACGCCTCTCGTAGTCTCATAAAAAACACCGGGGCAATGCAGGTTTTTACCCTCTGGTTAAAACGAATGGCACCAAAGAGGTAAAACGGAAATTAGAAAAGCCAAACAATCAGTGCTGACGGCTGGAATGAATCTGCTGGAATGCAGCCACCCCGTGAGGCTGACAGCAACTTACTGTAATTTATAAGCTGGAAATAGTAAATATTAAGAGCAGTCAGAGGGAAATGAATGCTTATTAGCCAGGCAATTAATAAAAGACAGAACTCACTGTTGTGCCTACGAGGTAAAGAGAATTGTGAACATTCATTTTAATCCACTAAGAAATGTAATAATAGTAATAAAAAAATTAGATCAAATGCCAGAATTCATTGAGTTCTTCTTATGGAGACTGTCTCAAGCCCTTCCCTTCCCATGCAGGGGCCGCAGTGAATACCTAGCCAGGCAGAAGAGCCTTCTTAAATATGATCAAAGTATTTCAGCCATCATGGAGAATGAAGACACACAGAGCACAATTTGGGTGTGTGTCGCGGGGGAGTGAGTGAAAGGAAAACTGCCGTAGTAAGTATTTGGGTTTTAAATTCAGGGCCTCCCAGAGGGTTCAGGGGGCCTGGGGCAAAGCAATTTCGGGGGCCCCTTCCATAAAAAAAAGTTGCAATACTTTAGAATACTATATTCTCATGGGGGCCCCTATGGGGCCCAGGAACTGGGGCAAATTGCCCCACTTGCCCCCCCTCTGGGCGGCCCTGATTAAATTATCGAACGGCTTTCTTATAAAATGTTAATTCTTGTGTAAGCAGGGTCTGAGTGAACTCCCCTGATTTCTAGTGATGAGCTGGGGGCAGAGATTTCAGGAGCAGACTGTGTTTGCATCGACACGCCTACTGTGCCCAGGTGTGCAACAGATGGAGCTGCTTTGCCAAAATGATCAGTTTGGGCTGGTTTGGGGTTATTACACTTCACTCTAGCAGCAACTCCGGGTGTCAGATGCCGTCAGGTCGTGGAGGGACATCTACATAGAACACATCACCAGACATCGGCAATACCAGGAGGGATGAGCTAGAGTGCTGATGAGAGGCGCAGTCGGGAAAGTAACTCAGATACTTTCCTGATGGACTGTTTTTTTTCTCTAAATGGACAAGCTATCCTAAATTCTCAATTACTGAGGGACAAGCTTCACTCATTGATATATTTTGCTTTCCGCCACCAACTCTCTGTATAACTTTTTTCATGAGTATTGTACCCAAATGCATGGCTGCTAAATATCTGAACTGTATTCTTAAATTCATTCTCCTAAATGAGGGTTATTGCTGATTATGCACTATATGTGGCTTATGACTTTAAAAACAAACTTTGTATTTGTAGATAATCTAAGCACTATACCCAGATGTACAGACACCTTTTTCTCAAACTATGTATTATATAATTTTTTTAACATTAGCTTTAATAAAAATTTTAAATTTGAATGCAGGGGTCATGAAATGTTGTTTCCCTTGTACAAGCAAAACTGCTTAGCATGCCTGGATTGAGGGGGTCACCCGCAGCTGAACCTCACTTGCTCAGCTGGGGTTAGGGATGCCAAATCCTAATGAAGATGAGAGTGGGTAAGTGTGATGGTCTACACTATTATAGTCACCACTTTTACAAAACTCTCCTAAATTTTGTACAAAGTATGCCTTGTGAGGTATCATTGTAAAACTCACAATCTGCTGAACATTATTGTCCTGGTAAAATATGTATATCAACATGGTATGTAAAGTTATAAGTTTTTACTGTATAACATTGCTGTAACATGTTCCAGAGTTAGAAAGGCAGGCACAAACCAGTTTTTAAGAGACAAACAGCGGCGGCTCCAGGCACCAGTGCTCCAAGAGCATGCCTGGGGCAGCAAGCCGCAGGGGACGCCCTGCTGGTCCCTGCGAGGGCAGCAGTCAGGCAGCCTTCAGCGTCATGCCTGCGGGAGGTCCGCCGGTCCCGCGGATTCAGCAGCAATTTGGCAGCAGGTACGCCGAAGCCGCGGGACCGGCGGACCTCCCGCAGGCATGCCACTGAATCCGCGGGACCGGGGACCTCCTGCAGACATGCCGCCGAAGGCAGCCTGCCTGCCGTGCTTGGGGCGGCAAAAAAGCTAGAGCGGCCCCTGGAAATAAAGACACACTAGCACCCTTAGACAGGTGTTAAAGGGCCATCACCGGCTTAAGCAGCCATTCTCCAGCAACAGGAAGGGGTAAACAAGAAACATTGCATCACAGGGATGGTTCAAATTGCACATGCGCAACAGACTGCATGTCACCATGACTTAGCAAGGATGTTTCTAGTACAAGAGATCGTATTATAAAAAGGGAGGAAAACTCTTGACGTCACCTCTCCTCCCCTCATCATTCTGCTCATTATATTAACGACTCTCAAAGAACTGAACAAAGAGGGAGGGGCCAGACCCACCCTGTGAAATTTACAACAGCGTATGGTGAAACAAAACCTTTGCTTTTAAGTTCACTTAGCTTGTTAATTTAGGTATTAGCTTGTGTATTACTCTTTTATTTTGCAACCAGTCCTGACTTTTATACCTCAATACTTGTAATCACTTAATATCTATCTTTTTGTAGTTAATAAATGTATCTTATTGTTAGGGCTGTCAAATGATTAAAAAAATTAATCGTGACTAATCGCAACATTCAAAAATAGTCGCGATTAATCAGTTTTAATCACACTGTTAAACAATAATAAAATACAATTTATTTAAATATTTTTGCATGTTTTCTACATTTTCAAATGTATTGATTTCAATTACAATACAGAATACAAAGTGTACAGTGCTCACTTTATATTATTTTGATTACAAGTATTTGCACTGTAAAAAAAGATAAAAATAGTATTTTTCAATTCACCTCATACAAGTACTGTAGTGCAATCTCTTTAGCGTGAAAGTGCAATTTACAAATGTAGAATTATTTTTTTTTACATAACTGCACTCAAAAATAAAACAATATAAAATTTTAGAGCCTACAAGTCCACTCAGTCCTACTTGTTCAGCCAATCACTAAGGGCTGGTCTACACTACAGGGGAGTGATCTAAGTTACGCAACTTCAGCTACATGAATAACGTAGCTGAAGTCGACGTACTTATATCTACTTACCGCAATGTCTTCACTCCGGTGTGTTGATGGGAGACGCTCTCCCATCGATTCCCCTTGCGCTTCTCGTTGAAGTGGAGTACCGGAGTCAACGCTAGAGCGATTGGCAATTGATTTATCGCATCTATAGTAGACATGATTGTGACGGGTTGGGTCACAGGAACCCCCTTGGGCCTGTCACCTGATGTGCTGAGACTACCTCTGAGCCCATTCTCTCTGCCAATTTGGGACTTCAGAACCCTGTCTTGTTGAGCCAGATATGCTAATCTGCTCCAACACAGACCCAGAGTCTGACCCACGCCCCCAAAGCTGCAGACTTAACTGAAAACGGCTTAGAAAGGGCTCCTGTCTCTAGCACCAGATACCCAGTTCCCAATGTGATCCAAACTCCAAATAAATCTGTTTTACTCTGTATAAAGCTTATACAGGGTAAACTCATAAATTGTTCGCCCTCTATAACGCTGATAGATCTGCACAGCTGTTTGCTCCCCCAGGTACTGATTACTTACTCTGGGTTAATTATTAAGGAAAAGTGATTTTATTAAGTATAAAAAGTAGGATTTAAGTGGTTTCAAGTAATAACAGACAGAACAAAGTAAGTCACCAAGTAAAAAAAGCAAATCACTCAAGTCTAAGCCTAATACATTAAGAAACTGATTTCAGATAAAATCTCACCCTCAGAGATGTTCCAATAAGCTTCTTTCACAGACTGGACTTCTTCCTAGTCTGGGCCCAATCCTTTCCCCGGTACAGTCCTTGTTCCAGCTCAGGTGATAGCTAGGGGATTTCTCATGACTGCAGCAGGAATCTTTTGTCTCTCTGGGTCCCCACCCCTCCTTTTAAATAAATCGACTGCGTTGATCGGGCCAGTAGTGTAGACCAGGCCTAAGACAAACAAGCTCGTTTACATTAACGGGAGATAATGCTTCCTGCTTATTTACAGACTATGGGACAGGGCATGATTGATTAGTGCAGTGCGGGGGGTGGGGGGGGGGAGTCGGGGTAGTCAGGGGTAGAGACACCAGGAAGGTGGGGTCTGGCAGTGGCAGCTCCGAAGCATCCTTTACCTGCTTTGCATCCTCATGGCTGCTTGCGATTGCCCTTACTCCTCTCATCATGTAAAACAAATCAATAGATTATTGCGCGGGAAAGAGGGTGAGAGACCGGCTCCGAGGAGTCCGGAGACATTTCAGTAATCTACACATCTCGTCTGGATATTATGGAGTCTCTTGTCCCCGGACTCCTCCCGCTTACTGTTGCAGCCGGTGCCTCCCACCCCATCCAGCCTCTGCCAAATCCTGTCTGCAGAGGTGTGCGATTAATGCTCGTTTTAAAAAAAAGTGAATTTGTTTTGAGTTAATCGCATGTGTTAACTGCGATTAATTGACAGCCCTATTTATTGTTTTATCTTAACCGGTGTGTTTGGATTAGCAGGTGTGGGAAACGCCATTTAGGATAACAAGTCTGGTGCATGTATTATTTCCTTTGATGAAATGACGGACTTCCTGTGAGCTTGCACTGTTCAGTAGTGTGCTGGACAGATTGCTGGGGGAACAAGGCTGGGACTAAGAATTTGCGAGTGTGTAATTTGTCCTGAATGTAATGCATGAGTGACTGGTCAGCGTGCTCATGTAATTAGCTGGGGGTGAATTTGCATGCTGAAGGCTGTGTGAGCCGGCCAGGTGGGGCTGTTCTGACAGCAAAGCAGTGTCAAAGGCACCCCAGACGAGAGAGTTAAGGGGACACCACTGTTCAACGGTCCACGCTGTACCTTGGGGAATGTCACAGTGCGGGCCACTGCCCAAAGAATCCTAGACAACAATTGACCTGCCCCTCTCCAGCCAGGACCGGCTCCAGTGGTTTTGCTGCCCCAAGCGGCGGGCGGGGGGGAAAAACACAGCTGTGATCAGCGGCACTTCAGCGGCGGCTCTACCGCCATTGCTTCATTCTTCGGCGGCGATTTGGCGTCAGGTCCTTCCCTCCGAGAGGGACAGAGGGACCCGCCGCCGAAGAGCCCGACCTGCCGCCCCTTCCCCTTGGCCACCCCAAGCACCTGCTTGCTGAGCTGGTGCCTGGAGCCGGCCCTGACCAAACATCTCGTGCGGGCTATTTATCCATAAAGCATAGCCTGAAGGGATCTACAGAAAGCTTAAAACTGGTCAAGAGTCATAATCATTGCCAGACGTATGTACGGGTAATGTGTAAGGCTGGGAATAATGTATTTACATTGAAAGTCTGCTTTATGAACTTGGTGTAAACGGTAGTTGTCGGGGAATAATATGTCTTGGTGATGGCCCATTCAGGTAGGAGGGAGTTGTCACCCCTCCCTGTTTAGCAGGAGAAGTAATGCCAGGCTCAATTGTCCACTCTTGCTCCCTGCCAAGACTATCAACGGAAAGCCATCAGCGACAACAATCAAAACAGCTTGGAGGGAATACAAGAGCATGACAACAGCCAGGGATCACCCTGCCCTATGAATAAAGACAAAAGACAGTTTCAATATAACACAGAATGGGGAGAGGCACTGTGCATCCTTTCACTGAGGAGACATCTCAGGGGAGCTGGGGTGTTCTCATGAAAAACCAGAGCCTGGTTCCTGTGAAGCTAACAGTTCTGCAACAGACTGCAATTTGGGGAGTAGGAGAGATAGGGGAACAGGCACATGTCTCACACAGATCCTGCAGCCCTGGCCCTTGCCCTCCTCCAGTGGCTCCTGCTTCCGAGGGCCTCCCACTGCAGAGATGGTAAGAGGGGCCTGTCCCTAGTAGATGTCAGGCTTGGCCCCTCTCTCCTCTCCAGTGCACTGCTCCCTTCATTGGGTGCGCTGGAGCGAAGGGGTTGTGTGTGTGAGGGGAGGAAGGGGTCCTGTTACCACAGTGCTGTCCTTTCAATGAGGCTGGGGCCTCCCTCTTACTGGACCATCCCCCACCTCATCCAAGGACTGGAAGAGTGGCTGGCCAGAGATGTCCCAGCCAGGCCTAACAGACCCGGCCTGAGGTCCTCTGTGCTCCCTCAGCTGGCTTTAAGGACCAGCAGTGATGGGTAGGCTGCTGGACACCCTGCCTTTCCTGGTCACCCCTATAGTCAGGAAATGGTGGGCTGGTTCCCCCTCCTGGTTGGAGCCTCTCCTCCCTCAGAGATACGGAGAAATATTGAATTGAAGCTCCTCTCATCCTTGGCATGCCTGAAGCGGCCAAGGTAGCCGTGAATCAGGGATGCCCTGGGCTGTGTAAAGACCAGTAGCAGTTTCCCCTCAAGTATTCACAGCTGAGTCACGTGGCGGGTGGATCTGCTAGGGGAAGGGTGGCCTTGTTGAGACTAGACAGCTGTATGTTGCTACTTGATTGGGCCCAGTGGCTAACCAGGCCCTGAGCTGCATTAGCTGTGAATTCCACAGCTGCAGGCCCATTTCAGGGAACGCTCTCCTGTGGGTGTCTGTCTGGGCGCTGTCATTCGGAGCAGCCCTGTGGACAACTGTGGTTTTTTTCCTTGAGTGTTCTGGTTCTGAGTGAGGCCTTCACAATTCATTCAGTGGCACCCTACATTGGTTCCAGTGCAGGAACCAGGTCCTTGGGGCGGCCAATGGGAAGGGGCGGCACATCTGTGTCTTCAGCGGCAATTCGGCGGCGGGTCCCTCAGTCCCACTCGGAGGGAAGGACTGCCCGCCGAATTGCTGCCGAAGAACGAAGCGGCGCGGTAGAGCTGCCGCCGAATTGCCACCGATCGCGGCTTTATCTTTTTTTTATTCCTTCACCGCGTGGGGTGGCAAAAAAGCTGGAGCCGGCCCTGGTTATAGCGCTCCCTTAATGATGCTGCACCTTCCTGGATATTCACATTTTTCAATTCTGCCCTTACCTGCTCGTTATCAGTAACTACTTAATGACTCTTAATTACGTCTGTTATTGACTTAATGTTTCTTGGTACAGCCAGAGCTCAGAAGAGCTCAGCCTTGCCGCTGTTTTTGAGTAGTCATTAATTTCATTCCCCCCTTCCCCATCTGTGAAGGGATCTGTTTCCACTCAAGTATTTTACTTTCCCCACACAACTTTAGGAGCGCTTGATTCCCCTGAAATTCTCTCTGCATTCTGCTTTTTCTACTTCGTTTGTGACGCAGTCACTGCTGACTGTGTCTCTCTCAGGGCCTGGAGGGGAAGCAGGGAAATCTCTGGCAGTACCGGGTACGAGTTAAGACAAATGAAATTGAATGAATTGGTCCGGCTGCTCTTTAAGGCTAATATAAATGGAAAGCAACCATAATATTGTTCTACCCATCCATGATCATCTCCCTCATAAAGCCTGCTCAAGTGCAAAAAGCTCATTTTAACTTTTTATTCATTAGTTTCTGACCCAGTGGCCCATCTGATGGTTTGCACTGAAGGCTCTCTGGTGAGCGCAGGACCAGGGGAGTACTGGAAATTAATCGCTTGTGAGGTTGCAAGGTGCAGCCCTGCAAATTGGCTGTTTGAAAAGGATCCAGCGTGGAACAGTGGCTACGTTTGCGTTTCATTCTCAAGCGCTGCTTGGTGGAGACAGAAGAGGAGCTGTCTGACGTGGCTCTGAAAAGTGGTGGTGGAGCCCTTCGGGCCCATGCAACATATCTGCATCCTCCTAGCCTTTTGAGGGTGCCTAAGTGTTTCCAGTGACCGGCACAAGGTGCAGCGTAGACAGACCACCACACATGCTGCAACCAAGGCGAGGATTTTTCATCTTCTGGGAACTATAAACCAATTAACTGTGCTGTTAAAGTACCCACCCCCCCTCTTTCTGCTGCTTCGTCTGTCTTTCTTTTTTTTTGCTATTTAAAGTGATGGGGGGAGGGATAGCTCAGTGGTTTGAGCATTGGCCAGCTAACCCCAGGATTGTGAGTTCAATCCTCGAGGGGGCCATTTAGGGATCTGGGGTAAAAATCTGTCTGGGAATTGGGGTTGGACTAGATGACCTCCTGAGGGCCCTTCCAACCCTGATATTCTATGAATCAGTAATGGCCAGAGTCACAAAGGTACTGTAATGTTGTCTAGGTGGGAGTTAAGGCCTGCCTGAGTGTGCTGGGTTGTTACTTGCACTGTTCCGATCGTGCCTTTGACATCTATAAGCGACTGTTACAGCTGGTGGCAGAAGATGGCCAAGGCACTCTTGCCTGAGTAGTAATGTACTAGTCAGCAGTGGTGCCAATTATGGGAAGGAAGAATCCTCCACCCTCAAGGCTTTTGCACTGGCTCAAAGTTCTATCAGCTGCAGGTGGGGGGCATGGCCCAGCCACTGTCCTGTACTAAATCAGCGTGGCTGCTCGGTCACAATACCACTGACATTTGACCTAGCTGCCCCTCCGTACAGACCGTGTACACAGGGTCTTAACCCCTCTAAGGTGGCTCTGCTGTCTGTCCTTCCAGCCAGAGGGAAATGCAGCTGCAATCTGGCTCATGGGGAATCTGTTCTTCTATGGCAGAGTGCAGGGGAGTCTGCCAAGAACTCAGCTCCTGGCAGCACCAGCTCCTGCACTGTGGGGGAAGAGTGAGGGGCAACTCCCCAGCCGAGGAAGCCCTGGAGTCCCTGAGTGGGAAGAGAAGGGGAACTAGTGGGGACTGGAATGGGGGTCCCTTTTGAGGGGGGACACACACACACCAGCATTTGCCCCCCACCCCCCAAGAAATATCTGAATTGGCACCTTCTTGTCAACTGTTGAGAATGGACCACATCTACCCTATTGAATTGGCCTTGTTAGCACTGACCCCCGACTTGGTAAGGCAACTCCCATCTTTTCATGTGCTGTATATTTATACCTCCTTACTGTATTTTCCACCCCATGCATCTGATGATATGGGCTGTAGCCCACGAAAGCTTATCCCCAAATAAACGTGTTAGTCTCTAAGGCAGTGGTCCCCAACCTTTTTCATCTGGCGGGTACCAGATGATGAGCCACGGAGGACCGTGGCAGCAGACGAGCATCCGCCAAAATGCTGCCAACAAGCAGCGTCATCCAGAGGTGTCGCTGCCGAAATGCCGCTGAATTTTGGTGGCATTTTGGTGGATGCTTGTCCACCAGCCAGTACAAGGGCGCACTTAAGACGCCCTGGCACTCACGGGCACGGCCTTGGGGACCCCTGCTCTAAGGTGCCACAAGGACTCCTCGTTGTTTTTAAGAACGCTTGGGAGACTGAAGGGAAATTGAGCTCCAGGGTGGATACAGCTGATTTCCCAATCCCTGGTCTAGTTTAATAGCAGGCTCTTCTGTTTGGAGACATATGATGCCGTTTTCACACCTTAAGCAAGGAGGCAGGGTGGGGGAGGGGGGAAGGATCCCTGGGACCTTGCAGTGACAACATCGCCCACTCTGGGTCAGAGTCTGGAACTACCCCCAGAGTTGTAGACTTTAAGGCCAGAAGTGTCCACGGGGATGGAGGCTGATGTTTTGCATAACGAAAGCCATACAATTTCCTCAAGCAGATGACTTGATTAGGGAACTATTTCCCCCCAGGCTGCAAGATTAGCCAGATCCCAGTCCTATGTTTCAGCAAACAAGACTTCCCTTCCCCTCATTATACAACAGGAGAAGGAGAACACCGTGAACCAACCGCACCTTGAATACAAAGTGCTTTACCAAAAGCTGGGTAGCGTGATCCCCGAGTTGCAGGTGGTGAAATGGATGCACAAGAAAAGTCAAAGTAACTGAGCACCCAGAGCTCTGACGTCAGTGGGAGTTGCAAGTACCCAGACTCTGCTAATCAGCCCTCAGCTCACGTGGCAAGTGTGTGGAAGCATCAGGAACAGATCCTCTCCTTCTCCCCAGCATGCTCCCTACCCTACTAGCTCCTAAAATGGGGATTGGAGCCCAATTCCGGAGCAAAGCATGACACGGCTGTAATTAAAGACACACTGAACAATTTCACAGTGCGCAATGTACATTCTAGTCAGTGAATTGACTTCCACTTCTCCAGTGGCCGCCAGCACAACACTGAGCAGGATTTTGAAGATCTACGTCACCCAGCAAACCAATTTCCTTCACCACTTGCACTTAGTCATGGTGACAGCAGGACCCAAAATAACATCCCCGTATTGCTAATTACTGCGCTCTGCTGTTGCTCCTGAAGTCCCAGGCGTTTCCTTGAGGGATTACACGGCAGGACGTTGATTTTAATTTCCTGATACTAAATCACTCACAGTATAGGCAGTGACAAGGGGAAACTAATATCTGGCTGGTCTGTCTGCTGGCTGGCAGTTGATTGGGGACACTCCCGCAAGGCTGACTCAACAAGCACTAATGCAAAGCTTCAGCTTGGAGAATCCAGCTCCTTAAAGTCTCAGGTAAATTCTCCTGCTATTATCAATGCAAATTAGTGGTCTCAAACATAACACTGTGGACCTCGGGCTCAACACGGAAGACAGTTTAGTTACCCAGATGACAGACATTTTCAAGGACTCAAGGACGTATTCCCCACACACTCTCCTTCCCTCCCTTTCCTCCCTGACTCCGATGAGTTTATCACACAGCCTTTGTGCGTTAAGAATAATCTTTTGGAGATTTAATTACAAGGTGAAATATGTCCCATTCTTTTATCCCATTTTAGAGGGATGATAAAGAAGCAGAACTACTGCAAATGTTGTAAACTCTTATTAGGATTAATGTTACCGGAACCAGTTTTTATCACCTTCATAGCACTATTTGTCACATGCCGTGACACGCATTCAGCAAAGGTGTAGCTGCGGGAGCCTCTCCAGCCCATCAAACATGAATCTAAAGTGTAGAAAATGCAATTTGGAAGCTGCACTAGCATAAATAAATACTTTTTATTACGGAGCTGCTCTGTACTGCTTTAATCTCTTACAGGCCATAACGTGAATGTATTTTCCAAGTGTACGTACGTACACGCGCACCAAAGGCGGTAGGGGTGAGCACCTGCTTTGACAAACCACCGAATCTGCCCCTGCTTTGGCATTCTTACTATGGTTTTTTTGAACTCCAAATAACTACAAAAATCCCATTCGGAAACAACGGTGTGAAATTTGATAAACTGGCTGCTTTCAAACGTGGCGCTATTAATTGAGTTAGGCCCCCCCCATGCAGGAGGGAAAAGTTTCATAAACCCGGATATGAATGGAATTGGTCACGTGATTGTTAAAATTTCAGGCCAAGGTTTCTGAAAATTAAGGCTGACGGGGGAGGTTTTGAGAAGGATCATACAAGAGTTAAGCACAACGGGAGCGGAGTCCTAACTCCCTCTAAACTTATGCTGTTAAGTCCATATTTAGGCACCCAAATAAGTACCTTGATGGTCAAAGGAGCTCAGCTTCTCTGAACTACCAGCGACTTCAACATGAGCTGCTGGGGGCACTGACCTTTTAAGGGGGGAGGGGAAATCAGGGCACTTTTTTAAGGGCCTAACTTCAAACCCAAGAGACTAGTTTTAGGCACCCATCTTTTAAAAAAAAAATTTGGCCTCAAGTGATGATAAATATCCCCCTGCCCCACCCCAGTGCGGGAAATGAAAACGTGACTGCAGCATGGTGCAAATGCAGAAAGGATCAGAAAATAAAACGGACTGGTTTAACTGGCCAATCAGAGCAAAAGGAAATAGACAGCACAGATGGTAAAAAGTAAATAACCTACACCCTTCCCCTCCCACCCCCCCGTCCAGTAATGAGCGCCACATGGGCAGACTTCTGCAATGAGCTTTTTCAGGCAGACGATCAGGGTGTTAAGAGTAACCCGGGCCAGCTGTGTGTTTCTAGGTAGCATTTTCACCTGGGTGAAAACATACAGCATGTGTTTTATTTTGCAATTCTTACTGAGGGGCTCTAAACCCAAATTTACAGCAAGGGAATTGGTTTGAAAGGTTGCAAAAAGTTGGTTAAAATTAATTATCTATAAAATATTCCCCCCTTTTCCTCACGCGGGAGACGTTTTCTGGCTGTTTATGAAATCAGAGAGGTGCTCTCTGCATCTCCCCCAGGGGAAGCGGTTTCATTTTTCTCTGGAGTTTTGTCATCTCACAGGCCTGCTTTGCTCTCCTCATTCAGGAGAGGCTGGCCGGATCTCCGTCGGGGAAGCGCTAGAATTTCTGAAGGAATTTGAGAACCAGGTCCCGCAACTTGACCCGGAGCGTTTCGTCATTGTCGCAGATGATGTGCGTTGAATCCTCTTCTATCTGAATGAGGGTTTCTGCCTCTTGCAAGAGCACAATGTGTCCCTTTGCTGTGTCCTCCACCTTCACATCGCTGAAACCATGCTGCACATGGGGATTGGGGAGAAAGTACTCACATTTAGAATGAAATATTTGGGGGTGGGGCGGTTTAAGGGCCATAAAAGACACAGCTCTGCACTCAAACTCTAACACCTAGAAGAAGTGGGATTGAAAGCTACCGTAAGTAGCAAACTGCTTTGTAAGCATTAGTTATAAGCCTACTGAAATTCCTTTGATAAACACTGAGGCTGTCTCTACGCTGCGCACCTTACAGGGGCACAGCTGTGCCACCTCCTGCTGACAAAATCAACCCACCTCCAAGAAGGGGCGGTAGCTTTGTTGGCAGGACAGCGTCTCCCACTGACAAAGCGCCGTCCACACCGGTGCTTTTAGTCAGTAAAACTTTTGTTGGTCAGGGAGTTTTTTTTTCACACCCCTGACTGACAACAATTTTACCGATGAAAGCACAGTGTAGCTATAGCCTAAGTATTATCCCCATTATATAGATGGGGAAACTGTGGTACAGGGAGGTTAAAGCCAAAATGTGCAGAAGTGACAACTCATTTTGGGTGCCCAACTATAGACAGCTGGGGCTTGATCATCAGCGGTGCTGAGGACAAGTCGCTTCCTTGACTTCAAATGCAGTTGTGGGAGCTCAGCACCTCCAGCAGGGGGAATCAGGCCCTCTAGGTATCGCAAGACATCCTCGAAAAACAGAGGCACCCAAAGTTAATCGGCCCTTTTGAACCTTTTGGCTGAAGTGACTTCCTTAGGATCACACACCAGGTCAGCGGCAGGTGTAGGAATAAAACTCTGACTTGTAGTACTCTGTTCTAACCCCTAGACATTGCTCCCTTCCCTACCAGTACAGCTCTGTTCTGTTCTCACCATAAACCACCTCTCCCCTCCTCCACCAGCTAAACACCTGGCTCTTTCAGGAGTGGAGCCAAGGAGGACATGAAGTGCTCCACCAGTGCAGTAACTTTAATTGCTCCTTAGTCCATTTGATAGTTTTTTTCCCCTTCCACACCTCAGAAACCAGTGGATGATCTAGAACACTCTTTCTCCGTTAAAATGCGAGAGGAAGGAAGGTTAATTTGCCGTGAGGCTTCCTGCATTATTTAAGGCTGTCAGTTTAAAAAGCACTGCGTTAGCGGGGATCCCTTCTGGAGCTATGAGACGCTACGCCGAACTCCCATGGCTAGACACCATTACTGAGGTGTCTGGAGCACAAAGCCAGAATTCAGAAACGTTTTAAATTGTGGTGGGGGGCAAAGGTATTTGTACAGTGAGAGAAGAGCAAAACGAGACCCGACAGGCCATCTAGCCTCCCCACCCATGAGAGAGCAGGATGGCTCCTCACAGTGGCATCCTGCAGTAATTTGTCCAACCTAGTTTTAAAATGACGGATAAAATGGGGCTTCCATCACTTTCCTTGGGAAGATACTTCATAGCCAACAGAACCCCCACCCCCATATTCAAGGTATCTATTATCTCTTCACCCTGTTCAGTCTGTTTATATCTCTTTGGACCACCGTAGATAATCCCCTTTCCTGCTCTACACTGGCTTTCTGGGCTCTGGGAAAGTCCACTTGAACCTCCATGCTACAGGAAACATCTGTTATTACCTTCTCCAGGGTCTGTACAAACTGGTCCATGGGAATGGAGCCACTCAGCAACGGCTTTAAAGGTTTGCATTCTGGGGCGTCGTCACTCACCCGCTTTCTCTTCTTGCTGGCTGGGGGCTGTGCGGGTTTTGGAGGGGGCTAAAGGCAAGAACGCACAGGAACAGACCAGCTGAAAAGCTTATTACAGCATTAGTAACCTGGGGTGCACGCACGTAAGAGGTGGTGGGGAGGGGCAGACTCTCTGACCCTCACTGCTGAGAGGGGGTGTTGCAGCTCTGAAGGGAAACTGACCCTGGATTCCACTGCCCATCATCACCGGCAGGCCAGGATCTTCAAAAGCAATTAGCAGTTTTGGGTGCCCATCTTGAGACACCTTAAAGGACCGTGCTGAGCACTTGCTCTTGCAGATTCAGGCCTCAAGGTTTAGCCCATTATTATTGATTTAGCACCTGTAACAGTCTCAGCGCTGTACAAGACAAAATGAGGCCGCACCCACCCTGACGAACTCAGAAGACACACACACAAGTCAGGCTGCACTGGCAAATCCCGAGCGAGGAACTAGTTGTTGGGGGTTCTGGGTGTTAACGGGGTCAGTACCTCGCTTCTCACTGGCATCACAAAAGCCGATCTACAGGGAGGGATTTTGCATAGGCAGGCCCTGGAAAAGCATTCTCTGGAGCAGTTCGAAAGTTTGCCCAGGGAAGTACACCCTAGTCATGCTGGGAAGCTTCCGGCTCCTTCTCTGGAGGGGAGGAAGGGAGCAGAGCAGCCCAAATGCCACTGCCCCTTTACCAGGAATGGAGGAGGAGGAAGCAGGGTAGCCCCTGAGTTGCTGATCTTTTCTCAGGCTCGGAGGGGGGAGAAGAGCGGCCCACAAGCCCCAGCTCCTTTATGAGCAGGAGGAGCTCCGGAGGGCAGCAAAGGTTCTCTGCGAAGAGCTAGGGCCTGGCTTTCATTGATTTAGACATTGCCTCCCTGTACAAAGCAGTGCTGTGGTAGCTGCAGAACTACTCCTCTTGTAAGCCGGAATGGGGAAGGATTCTCTCCCCAGCTGACCATTGGAGAACCTCAGTTCACAGTCTAACCCAGGGGTCGGCAATCTTTCAGAAGTGATGTGCCGAGTCTTCATTTATTCACTCTAATTTAAGGTTTCGCGTGCCAGTAATACATGTTAACGTTTTTAGAAGGTCTCTTTCTATAAGTCTATAGCATATAACTAAACTATTGTTGTATGTAAAATAAATAAGGTTTTTAAAACGTTTAAGAAGCTTCATTTAAAATTAAATTCAAATGCAGAGCCCCCCAGACCGGTGGCCAGGACCCAGGCAGTGTGAGTGTCACTGAAAATCAGCTCGTGTGCCGCCTTCGGCATGCGTGCCATAGGTTGCCTACCCCTGGTCTAACCCCATGATCTGCCCCAGGAGAACAGAGCATTTAATTCGCTTAGGGGACAGGGGTCCCCCCCGGCAGTGTTTTAAGGCTGTCTACCTTCTACTCCATGACCGTCCACAGTGAAAGAAGAACAGGAGGACTTGTGGCACCTTAGAGACTAACAAATTTATTAGAGCATAAGCTTTCATGGACTACAGCCCAACGAAAGCTTATGCTCTAATAAATTTGTTAGTCTCTAAGGTGCCACAAGTACTCCTGTTCTTCTTTTTGCGGATACAGACTAACACGGCTGCTACTCTGAAACCTGTCACAGTGAAAGACTGAATGATACCAATACTTGTACTAGGCACAGACACTAATGTGATTTGTGGCCTTTCCTTATGAATAATCCCTCTCCTCCTTCTATCTCAGCTGGGCGCACAGAGATTTAGAAGCAGCCCACTTTCAGTTCCACATCTGACTCATCTAGGAGTCCAGCCTCGCTCATGCGCACTAGGAGAGAGCGTCTGACCGCATCTGCTGCAGTGTGGGCACAGGTGCTAGTTGAAGGGGTTGCCACATGGGAAGAGCTGGGACCCAGATGCCAGGGCTGCCCTGTGTATGGAGAGTTTCCTCCAATCCCCATCATACTGTACCTGAAGCACATGCTTGTTGTCTTTAGTATGCAGCACAGCAGAAACGGTTGCTAAGGAAATGCCAGGTTTAATCTCCAAGGGCACCAGTGAATCTGCAAGCTGAAGCAAACAAAGGATTTTGTTGAGCAAGTGATAATCTCTAAATTCCCACCAAGCCAGCTGCGATTTAAATTGGCAGCCTGATGTTTTTAACATGAACTAATGAACTGTAAACACAGACCAGGGTGCAGTGACAGAGCACTCCTACCTGGCATCCCCCTTCCTCGGCTCTCTCTTTCCCTGTGTCTCAGTGCTATTGACTTTTGTATCGCTCTCAGAAGTGGGTTTTCGGTATCCATGGGCAACTTTTATGAAATGGACAGTTAAAGAGACACCTAATTTTAAACAGCATTAGCTACGTTACTGACACCTTTGATTATTAGCACTCAAAGTCTAATTTCCCATTGTTCATGCTGTTTATTTACATCTTGGGGCACTACAAAAAAAATAATCAGAATCAGTTTCACATTCAGGATTTTAGTGTCTGCACTGCAGAGTATGGAGGGGAAGCTGAATTTGTTTGGCACCAGCTTGTTGAAGCTCATGGAAGTGCTTCTGCTGCTTTTTGTTTTCACTCAACCTCTAGATTTGGGTCTGAATTTCAGTCCACGGCAGCCCCTTTGAATACGCATTGCCCACTAGTTTTTGGAGGGAGGATGTGGCAGTAAATGCTCCATGGTCAGCATTGTGGATGCGGAGGTTTGCAGAAGGTGGGCAACTAGGAAGTGACATGAGAAGCAAATTTCAGTCACCCACTTTAGCCTCCCGCCGGCCTTTCTCTTTAGTCGCAGACTGTTAAACTTTCTCGTTCATGGTAAATAGCAATTTTTAAAATATGATCAACATGTGGCCCCAGGTGCAACTTTATAAAGCACCTACATATTAATATCCATATAAAACTTACTGTCACTGTATAAAGAGATGTCCCCATGCCATCTAAAACTCCCTCCCCCACCAGCACATCTCTGCAGGGGAACTCTGAGCAAACTGACAGACCTTGCACAGTGGGCAGGCAGACTCAGGACGTGCCAGACCAAGGTGGTTGGGGAAACTAATTCCTGAGTTGGGGGATTGGCCAGCAGCCTCTAAACATACAAATCCAGGACCCGTGAGCACAAGCATCTCGACTGTCACATGCTGGTGAGCCAGGCAGAGAAAAAGAGGTCAGAACTAAATACCTTGACCTGCACCAGTGAACTGGAAGCCAATGCCGTCCTTGGAGCACAGATATTATAGGGTCCCTGCCATAAACAGCATGAAGTGAATGAGTATTTATATGCTGCATCTGCTGACTTTTCCACTTAGTTTTCAAGGTCAGCCCCAGCAGAGGACACTGCAGTTATCCAATGTGGAGGTACCAAAGGCATGGATGGGAACTCCTGAATCTGATGGAAAAGGCTGCAAACTCCTACCCAGCCCAAGATGGCTAGTAGTGATCTCAGGATTCAGAAGCTGTTGGGACTCCAGATGGGAAAGAGAGGTAACAAAAGGTAAGCACAACCATGTTAGGAAGGGGCAGGGATCGACTTCACTATTTCCCCATAGTAGTAACCCCCATATCCCACGCGATATCACGTCAACCGCCCGTGGACAGAACCTCCACTAGATTTCTCTCATCTGAGCCTAGTCCTCTGCTTGGCATCCATGACTGGGGCCAGATTTTGAGAAGGATTTAGCATCTAGGGTGCCGAGCTCCCTTGCAACTCCAGCCACTCATTTCCACGCCTAATTGGGAACAGAGCTTGTTAGATAAGTCGGGCCTCTATAGCTAAGCATCTCCGGTACACTGCTAGCAAGGGAACACAAGCGGTCTTGCCGCTGCCACATGCTGTTCACATGCATGAAAAACAGGAGGAGGATCTCCATGCATTTCACAGAGATGGGGATTATTCCCAGTCCAGGCCCAGAGGGGTTAATCAATGCCTTGCTAGAGATCACACAGCAAGTCCATGGCAGAGTTTGGAATAAGAGCAGGGGACTGTCTTAAACCACTATACCATGCCACCTCCCCACAGTGCAAGGAGGTGGGTACTATATACTTTCCTATGGAAGCAATTGCTGCAAGGATGTTATGTGATTGCAAGTGGTAGAGGCCATGATCCATACAATTTTGAACAGAAGCGATGTGTGGGATTTCCAAAAGCACTCGGCATTGGCCTGACCCCACTCCCAGTGAAGCAATGGGAGTTTCACCACTGGCTTCAATGGAAGCATTTAGGCCAACGTTAAACATTTCTGAAAATCTTACCCAGCGTCACTATTAAGAGAAGGCCCATCCTATGAAGAAATTTGAGAACACCGGCTTAAAAAGGGACAGATTGATATTTTCCACTGGAAAATAATAGACACTCATAGAGGCCTCAGCAGCAAAATGTAAAGGAAAAGCGATATGTTGGCTGTCACAGCTTCAGATTTGGCCTCAGAGCTAAAAATAGCTATGCTTGCAGCAGTGTAACGCATTGCACTTTGAAGGGATCGAAGGCACTTTCTCTCCCTGCCCCTTTGCACTGTGGAATCAATACAGAACTGGCTCGAACAAAGAACACAATCAAAGGCGACAACTATTGTAAAGGAAGAGATTCTTAAATCAAAGGAGCTGCCTTGTATGAAAGTTCGAAGAGTGCCTCTTCTGTCACTGAAGCACTCTGCTATTCCGCTCTACTGAGTATTAAACACGTGGGGACAGTAAATCGCAACACTTGAGCCATTAACAGTCAACAACGCTCTGCAGCAGGCATTCACTTTTACTTTCTCTACGATACCGGCTCATCTTCCACTGATCGAGAGTTGGCTGATTCTTAGTATGGAAGCTCAGTGACCCAAACCGAAGGTTATTACGTCACGTCCAGACATGCAACAAGAAGGAAAGTTCTACCTCCCAGTCATTACTTCAACCCTAGTGCCATGGGCTAGCATTGTGGAAGCCATGGAAAAACACACACAAACACCTGAGGACTAGCATTACACCGATCAGCCCCCTACACACAGAAGAGCACTTGCGTGGTGTTACTAACATGAAAACATTGGTAGTGTTCTGATTTCCTTCCATGTTCATACTGCTGGAGGCCTGGGAAGAATCAATACTCGTGTAGCAATGGGGATTAATGTCATCAACCTTTAGATTGGGAGGTGGCAGGTTTGAGTTTGGCTTGCGGCTGTTTTAGTTTCACACTCTTTACTTTTCTGTTTTGGTCGGTTTCCGTTTTAATTTTTACCAGAAAGAATCAACCCCATAAAAGAGTAAAGTTGCCAGCGTTTTGCCCGAGTGCAGCCCCACGAACTAGAGAGATTTGTTTTTGGAAGTGTCACTACTGTGATTTTTGCACATAGATGGCAGTGTAAGTTCTTGTAGCGTAAGTAACTTCTTAGCAAACACTGCTGCCGAATCGCTCGCTTGGGATTGTATTTTCCACAACTGAACAGGATCTGGCATACCAAACACTGCTGATGGCCAGCTACAGTTGTTGGCATGGAAGATAAAGGTACATGCAGGCTGAGGGTCAAATCCTAAATCTTTACCTAGTCCTTTCTCAGGTAAAACGGTCACTGGACTTCAGTTCAGGCCATGCACTACCTTGAGTTCACAGGCAGAATCCCATTGAATGTAACGAGAGGCTGCACAATGATTGAGGATAAAATGAGCCTTTTGTAGTAAATTTTTAGGCTAGTTACTGGCAATCATTTCCACTTCCACCCACCCATCAAGTGCCAGAACTGTAGCTCCTGAGTTCAGATAAGCACAGGGCCAAGATACTCCCCAGGGCCAGTCTGTGCACAAGACATGCTTCACACAGCCTTTTAACCTAGAAGTTGCATCTATATAAAGCTAGCATCCTCCCTAATTGGTTATGCCTACACTTATAGGCAACTTCACTTAGAATCATAGAATATCAGGGTTGGAAGGGACCTCAGGAGGTCATCTAGTCCAACCCCCTGCTCAAAGCAGGACCAATTCCCAACTAAATCATCCCAGCCAGGGCTTTGTCAAGCCTGACCTTAAAAACCTTTAAGGAAGGAGATTCCACCACCTCCCTGGGCAACCCATTCCAGTGCTTCAACACCCTCTTAGTGAAAAAGTTTTTCCTAATATCCAACCTAGAGCTCCCCCACTGCAACTTGACACCATTGCTCCTTGTTCTGTCATCTGCCACCACTGAGAACAGCTGAGCTCCATCCTCTTTGGAACCCCCCTTTCAGGTAGTTGAAAGCAGCTATCAAATCCCCTCATTCTTCTCTTCTGCAGACTAAACAATCCCAGTTCCCTCAGCCTCTTCTCATAAGTCCTGTGCTCCAGCCCCCTAATCATTTTTGTTGCCCTCCGCTGGACTCTTTCCAATTTTTCCACATCCTTCTTGTAGTGTGGGGCCCAAAACTGGACACAGTACTCCAGATGAGTCCTCACCAATGTCGAATAGAGGGGAATGATCATGTCCCTCGATCTGCTGGCAATGCTCCTACTTATACAGCCCAAAATGCCGTTAGCCTTCTTGGCAACAAGGGCACACTGTTGACTCATATCCAGCTTCTCGTCCACTGTAACCCCCAGGTCCTTTTCTGCAGAACTGCTGCCTAGCCATTCGGTCCCTAGTCTGTAGCAGTGCATGGGATTCTTCCGTCCTAAGTGCAGAACTCTGCACTTGTCCTTGTTGAACCTCATCAGGTTTCTTTTGGCCCAATCCACTAATTTGTCTAGGTTCCTCTGTATCCTATCCCTATCCTCCAGCGTATCTACCACTCCTCCCAGTTTTGTTGATAGTGAAGGTTTGGTTAGGCCTGACAGAAGTCTTCTGTGATGTAATAGTTTTACAGCACAGCATAAAGGCACGTGTAAGACATCACAGATTAACTTTTGTCTTTCCCACAGACATGATTAAAGTAATCACAAAGCTAGAAGAAACTGGTTTGGATGAGCAGAAAACCTGGACTGACTGGGGAGGAGAGTTAACAGAAATGAAAGACTAATGCATAGGTATAAAGAGAGATAACAAAAAGTTATCAGCTGAAGCTGTTTATTGTCCAGTGCTGGAGGGGACTGCAGTGAGAGCGTCCTGAGGTGCTTCCCACTTGTGAGAAACTGATCATTACTTCCTAGTGTTTTCCCTCTATAAAAAGATTCGTTAGACCCCGCTGGTGAGTGGTGAATTTCAATCCAGTACCTTCCCCTTTTATCCCATCTTCTGCAAGTGGAACAGGTCTTGGTCTAAACAAGAGAGCACGCAGGAAGGTTTACCCAGAAGGGATAAGATTCAATGGAGCAAGGTCTGAGACAGGCCGCACCTTACTGATCCTTCTCTCTCTTTCCGAAGGAAAAGGGAACCAAGGAAGAGTACAGCTTGAGTCACCCAGACCAAGGGACACTTCAGAGCAAATGGGTCCAGTGTGGTGGGACCGCACAGCAGCCTGGTGTGTCCCCAGGAAGGGGAGTTCATCTAGGGCTAGGGCACTGCTAGAGGCCCCCCAACCAAGGCCAGGGCCCCATTGTGCTAGAAGGTGCACACACATCCAGTAGCACTGGTCCTTTCCCCAATGAGCTTTTACAATAGAAGAATATTTTAAAAACAAAACAGCCCTCATTCAATTAGACAGCCTGCTGCTGAAGTCATGTGATAGGCATCATTGTTCAAATTGTAATTAAACGGGAGTCACACTGTTTGCTCAAAGGCTACTGTTCAAATTTATCTGTTTGCTCCAGAAGATGTTTTCCATCCCCCGTACTCTCCTGTGAACAGACAATGCCTAACCAATTTCCAGTAAGCTGCTTTTTTAAAGTGACATGCAGACACTCAAAGGAACAGATTAATTAAACAAAGTGAAAATGCTTCCATAATACTCCGGAGAGCCAGCCCTAGCCTTGTGCCACTGGAGAGTCAAAAACTCACTGAACAAAGGCTGTACTGAGTGTAAATCTCATTAACATCTAAAAGTCTTACTGGGCAAGATTTTCCTCTCTGTTACAGTGATCTCAATGCACAGTGACTCCACTGACCGCCATGGATTCACACCTGTGTAAGAGACCAGAATCTGACCCTAGAAAGGTTAGCCAAGATTGTTTTGGGTGGGGATGTGGAGGAAAGCGGTTTTAACAGAAAGCCTCCTTTCATCGCACACATCACTGAAGCCATTCTGTTGCTACTGGGACCACAATGACTCATGGGTTTTTCACTTGTAACAAGAGAGTTAAGGAATCAGGAGAGAAATCTGGACACACCTCTGTGTACCGTTTGAAAGTCTATGGAAGTTAATGTACCAGAGAGAAAGGGAAAGGGCTGACAGACATTTGGTGTTTTCCGGAGCAGGTTTTAGCGTTTGTTCTTTGGTTTAAGTTGTGTTTTGAAAGATAACAGGCTGGGTTCACAATGTTGATGCAGAGAGCTGTAAAATTTCCACCATACAGGGACCACTGTTGGGGTGATTTTGGCCCCGAATGGCCCTCCCTGCAGATGGGGATGTTGCAGGCTCCTTCTGACACTGAAATCTTCCACATGGCTGGGAAGCCGGCATAAACCCTGGCTGAAATAGAGAATTCATCTGTGCAAGGGGAAAACCTTTCCAAACCAACTCACTAATGGCTCCTCTGCAGAACAACGGAGCAACACACTGGTCTTTTCTCCAGGATCAGAACGCCAGGGGGCTATGATAACTCCTGAAAGGTGGAGTGGGGGCAGTTCTCTGGGATGTTAAGTGACGTGGAGGGAGGAGTGGGGGTGAAGCAAATACATGCCATAGAATGCAATTTCCCCTCCTCTCAGGTCTTGAAGATTAGAATGATCCTTAAAGATCAGTTGTACTAGAAAGCATGGCTGATAACAGGGAGAAGGAGAGATTACACTCTTAGAGCTGTCAGGGATTTGCAGAGCCTGACTGAGTTGTGGTTAGCGCCAACTGGCATCTATCCTTATTGTGAGACTCAAAGGTCAAAGACTGCATGGACCAGGAAGACAGAATTCGATTTCCATGTGGTTGTGCTGGGTCTTCCTGGAGGTATGTTGGCAGTGCAGGGGGAGAAAGTTAACCCCTTCAGCAGAGGCACTTGTTGTGTGGGTGGCCAGAGGATTCAGTCTTTAGCACTGCCAATTCAGCACCTTTCACCAGCATTACATCCATTTAGAGAATGAACAAAATCTTTTCTATGACATTTTCTCTTAACATTTCAGTGCTGGTGAAGGATGCCCTATTGACAGCCCTTTATTAGTAGGGTTTTCTATTGAGTTCACCACTGTGGGATCCCGGGCTGTGATTTTATACCAATATAGTTAAATCTCTCTCTCTCACCCCCCTCCTTCCCTCATGTGGACACAGCTATACCAGTAAGAGCACTTTTACAGTGGTACCCCTTGAGGAGTTGTACCTCAAACTATACTAATTTCTAAACAGATACAGTTAAAGCAGTACAAAAGCTGCATAGAAAGCCCCAAGCTATAGCAGCGGGAGGTATAGACACCAGATCTCCCAATTCTCACCTAGCACCTTAGCCCATAGGCTATCCTTCCTCTGGAGACGAAAGCCCTCTCTCCACTGGTTAACGGTCAACAGAGCAAGCTTCCTCACATCCCACCCAGAGAGTACTTCCGACCTGACCTGGAGGGACCAGCTCTAGGGATATGTTGGGAATTCAGTCTCCATGGCCCATTCAGTTTCTTGGTCTCTGTTGAGGCCGCCAAAAAGGGGGGGGAGTTTTGTTGGTACTGTGTGTGACACTAGCTCAATCATTTCAACTCCCCTTCTTCCTCTCCTCACTATTTTCCCCATGGCTGGTCGGAGAGTCTCACTGGATCCTTCTCAGGGAGGTCAGCTGCACGGTGTGAGAAATAGTGCACAGGCTGTGGTACCACACAAGTGCCAGGTAACAGACTAGACGCTCTAGGAGGTCCTTTCCAGAACTATCTTCTGGGTTCCTATTTGGACCCCAGACTGGGTGAACTATTCATAAAGACCAATTTATCCATCCCATTGGCTCTTTTCTGTTTACAAATATTCTGCAAAGAATCACGCTCCCCAGAAGCCAGGCGGGCTTCAAAACGACGACAGATGTTTCACATGAACCTATTTCAGCCTCAGCTCTGCTCACGAGGAGTTGGCTTCAAGCATTTGGCAGCCATGCTTTAAAACTCAGGGTGTTCCAATTGGTCATGGAGGACGTTTCCATGCCCTGAATGGACAAATAGCTTTGAATTAGGTTTCTGGTGTGACTGGAAGTGTTATAGTTAGTGGTATTTGCTGGAAAAGAAAAATGGCGGTTTCTGCAAATATTCTTGCCAATAAGCCCGTGGGCCAGCATATTCGAGGAAAACAAACACAGCTGCAATCTTTTTCTCTCTCACACAGTCATCTGGACTCCAGCAGCAGAGTATTTGAGAGCCTCACAAGTATTCATCTTCCCAACGTTCCTGTTAGGGAGTGCAGTGCTATTACCCACATTGTACAGAGGGGGAACTGAGGCACAGAGAGACTAAGTGACTTGCCCAAGTTGACCCAGGAAATCTGTGGTAGAGCAGGGACTTCAATGTTTGTCTCCCAAGTACCAGGCCAGTGCCCTAACCAGTGGGCCATCCTTCCTCTTTCTGAAGGAAAATATTTAAAAGTATTTAAAATACAAGAATGTCTGAATAACGTTTTTTGCAGGATTTACTCTGCTGTTAGCCTCGCTGTTTTCAGAGAAAGGTGATATTGCCCCCCAGAACAGAGCCAGGCCAAGGAATAGGTACCACTCAAACCCTCAGGCTTGAAGGAAAGCCCCAGGACTTGACAGTAGAATTTAAATGCTCCCTAGGTCTTGACCTGGCTCTCTGCATAGGGGGTGAATATCACCCTGCTAACACAAGATTTGTTTTGGTCACAACCCTGAACGTACGTCACATTTTACTAGCCCTAGTTTTAAGAGGATCCAATAAATATGCAAATGGCTCCAACAAATACACATGCCACAGTGACGTTGCATCTGAGAGTATATTTTTCAATTAAAACCCCATCCTCAACTCCAGGGAAAATCTCAGCAGGTGCTGGCGTACTCACAAAACTGAATTCAGGCCCAAATTGGATACAGATGATATGGTGGTGGTAGGAGCTTGGCTTATTGCAGTTTGTTACTCAGGTACAGTTCCTCATGTATCTCTGCATCCTGTGTTAACACTAAGGGTATTGTTTTTCCTCCAATGAAAAACAGATTTTTTTTTTATCCGTTTCCATGGGGCAATATAGTCTGCTTGTAAACAGCCTCACCTTTGATCCACAGACACATCTGTGCTGATTGTATTGTCAAAATATTTTAACATCATGTCTGTCAGAATACAGGTCACTTAATATTAAGAGTACGTTTGTGCATAGTTTATAGGATTAATACATTATTAATCAATGTGACAGGCATAAGTAGTATTCATCTGGAATACTATGTGTGCAATTCTGGTCTCCCCTGTTTACGAAAGATAACTTCAAATATCAGTTGCAGAGAAGGGCTTCTAGGATGATCAGAGGAATGGAGACTCACAGAAATGTCGGACTGGAAGGGACCCTCGATAGGTCATCTATTCCAGTCCCCTGCACTGAGACAGGACTAATATTATTTAGACCATCTCTGACAAAGCGTTTGTCTAACCTGTTCTTAAAAACCTCCAATCACAGAGATTCCACAACCTCCTTAGGTAATTTGTTCCAGTGCTTAACTACCCTGACAGTTAGTAAGTTTTTCCTAATGTCTAACTTAAATCTATCTTGCTGCTATTTGAGCCTGTTACTCCTTGTCCTATCCTCATTGGATAAGGAGAATAATTTATAAAGAGGAGGAGGAGAACAAACTTTGACATACTTGAAGACTTATGTCCCCCCTCGCTCTTCTCTTCTCCACAGTAAACAAACCCAATTTTTTCATTCTTTCCTCGTAGGTCATGTTGTCTAGACCTTTAATCATTTCTGTTGCTGTCCTCTGGACTTTCTCCAATTTGTCCAATCTTTCCTGAAGCATGGTGCCCAGAACGGGACACAGTGCTCCAACTGAGGCCTTATCAGTGCTGAGTAGAGCGGAAGAATTACTTCTCATGCTTTGGTAACAACATTCCTGCTAAAACATCCCAGAATGATGTTCACTATTTTTCCAACTGTATTTCATTGACTCGCATTTAGTTTGTGATCTACTATAACCGCGAGATCCTTTTCTGCAGTATTCCTTTCTAGGCAGTCATTTCCCATTTTGTATTTGGGCAACAGATTATTCCCTTCCTAAGTGCAGTACTTTGTGTTTGTCCTTACAAGAGGAGGCTTAAAGAGCTTGGCTTGTTTAGCCTAACAAAACAAATGACGAGGGGAGATATGATTGCTCTCAATAAGTACAGCAGAGGGATAAACACCAGGGAGGGAGAGGAGTTATTTAAGTTAAGGGCCAATGTTGGCATAAGAACAAACTGGCCCTCAATAAATGTAGGCTTGAAATTAGACAAATTTCTAACCATCAGAAGAGTGAAGTTCTGGAACAGTCTCCCCAGGGTAGTAATGGAGGGGAAAAAACTTACCTTGTCTCAAGACTGATCTGGATAAGTTTATGGAGGGAATGGTCTGATGAGATTACCTTACAATGGCATATAGCCCATCTGGGACTGCTATTAGCAAATATCTTCAACAGGGGAAATGGATCACTGATTGGGAGAGCTCTACAGAGAATTCTTCTGGCTGCTGGGTCTTGCCCACATGCTCAGGGTCTAACTGATTGCCATAATTGGGGTCAGCAAGGAATTTTCACCCAGGTCAGATTCACAGAGACCTTGGAGTCCGGGGGCTGCCTTCCTCTAGTGTGGGGCACGAGTCACCTGCCAGTTTGAACTAGAGTAAATGGTGGATTCTCTGTAACTTGAAGGCTTTAAATCACGATTTGAGGATTTCAGTAACTTTGCCAGAGGATATGGGCCTATTACAGGAGTGGGTGGGTGAGGTTTTGTGGCCTGCGTTGTGCAGGTGGTCAGACTAGATGATCATGATGATCCCTTCTGGCCTTAAAGTCTATGAGCCTATGTTAGATGGTTACAATCAACCAATTAACTTATTGGACTCTAAGACCATTTACTAAATCATCATTTGCTAACATTAAATAAGGGGATTTGTCCTGCTTTGAGCAGGGGGTTGGACTAGATGATCTCCTGAGGTCCCTTCCAACCCTGATATTCTGTGATTCTAAGCCATTTGCTAGCGTGCTTTAACACGGTTTCACAAGAGAAGGAGAGGGTTTTTCTAGCAAGTGGTGCAGGAGACAGAAGCCAGTAGCCCTGACTTTCAATTCCCAGCTCTCTCTCGGACTCACTGTGAGACCTTGGGCAAATCATTCGGCTTCTCAGCACCTTAGTTTACCCATCTTTTAAATGGGGATTGTATTTGGCAACCTCACCGGTGTTGACAGAGGATTAACATATGTGTGATGTGCTTTGAAGTGTGACGTGCTTGCAAAGGATAATCAACATTTTTAGCTTTCCCACAGTGATTCCGTCAACCTTAATATATTCACACTGTGAACACCCTCTCAGGAGTACCTCTCATTCTAGCTTTCTGCTTAGCGGGAAGTGCTTTGCACCGTCATACGCAATAGAAGTCACATGTGCAACACCTTTCTGTTTGAAGAGACTACAGACACAAAGCATCCAGGACCAATGTGGTGTGAGACAGCAAGGGGCCACCATGCTGTTTTCCTTTTGTCACTCACTTCTGGCATGATTTCAATCTTCTCGTAGCGCCGCTTGAACGGGAGAGTCAGCACCTCTGCTCGGCGGTAGGACATTGCCGGCGGCTGGCAGTCTATCATCAGGTCTGTGCGATGGGACTGGGTGGGTGGAGGCTGGGTGTACTGCTCTGGACAAACCACATGGAGAGGCTAGAAGAGAAGAGGAGACGGTGGTGAAGATAGATGTCCAACTGTCAAAGTGCACTGCCCTAGAAGGTGTATATAATGCAAGTATCAGAGTAGCAGCCGTGTTAGTCTGTATCCGCAAAAAGAAGAACAGGAGTACTCGTGGCACCTTAGAGACTAACAAATTTATTAGAGCATAAGCTTTCGTGGACTACAGCCCACTTCTTCGGATGCATATAGAATGGAACATATATTGAGGAGATATATATACACACATACAGAGAGCATAAACAGGTGGGAGTTGTCTTACTAAAAAAGTTTTTTTTTTTTTCTCTTAATTAATTGGCCTCTCAGAGTTGGTAAGACAACTCCCACCTGTTTATGCTCTCTGTATGTGTGTATATATATATATATATCTCCTCAATATATGTTCCATTCTATATGCATCCGAAGAAGTGGGCTGTAGTCCACGAAAGCTTATGCTCTAATAAATTTGTTAGTCTCTAAGGTGCCACGAGTACTCCTGTTCTTCATAATGCAAGTACTGACACTGCAATTATAAGGTTTGTAACATGGTTGCACATTAGCAATGAACCTTAGTTGTGTTCCAGTAGCATCTAGACGCCCTTAATCAGGATTGGAGTAAGCGGTTCAGGACCGGGACAGTCTGTTATGTTATTTGTTGTACAGTGCCTAGCACAACAGACCCTGACTGGTATCCCGAGGCAGCATCTGAATACAAATAAATGTCAATAGTTATGCCAGGTGCTGTACAAACAAAAAGCTTTCACTCGAAATAGGGACAAAATGCCACTGGTGGGTGTAGAATACAAGGGAGTGGAGGGTGGGAAGACAAAGGTGACAGGAGGAGGAATATATGGTTGCATATATTAGCCAAACGGACCATTTGGAGGCTTCATAGATTTTTTTAAAACTAGATATATTAACAGATCACTAATAGGCTGTTTACTAGAGGGGTCATGGTAGAGGCGTGGGTCCGATCAACGAGGCAGCGTCTGTGAGAACTGATCAGAGGAGGGCAACATGGAAGAAGCAAACAATGGAATCTGCCATCATTCACAGAGTGAAGGGGAAGCTCACAATGTGAAGAGATGATTGGCTAGAGATGATTCTTTCACAGCCCCTCACACTATCATGTGTGTTTGATGTGTTGAAGAGGGAGACAATAGAAGAACCCAACAGGAGGAGGGGTGGGGGGTAACATGATTGAAGGGATGAGCCAGGAAGAAAATTTTAGCAGCAACGTTTTGAATAGAAAGGGGTGGGGTGAGGTGAGGTGGATGCCGGGAAGACTGAAGAGGAGACTGTGGTAGCCAAGGTGGGAGATGTCAGTTTGAAGAAGAGCTCTGGCAGTCTGGCCGGAGAGAAAAAAGGAAACAGCAGGATTTGGATATGGCCTGGATGTGAAGGCCCAGAAAGTGCAGTGTCCATATCAAAGAGGAGGCTGTGATTATAGGCCTGAGGGACCAGGCGATGGTGGAGTTCACTGAAGTTGACGAAGCTGAGGGAACCCAGCACACTTTGCACTTTTGGGACATAAATACTTATCACACACATCCAGGGCATATTTAAACAAGCAGGAAAGATTCAAAGGGAAAAACGATTGCGTTTATAAACTGCTAAGAGGCTCAATCTTGGAAACGTGTGATGTTTTATGCTACATACCTACTGCTACTTTGCACAGTGAGCCGTTAAATGTTTAAAGTCCACTGTCTGGAGACTGGTGGCCATTTTGTACACATTTCAGTGCAGGCCATTAGAAGAGGAGGCGTATGCTGTGTGCTCTCTTATAGAGACTTAGAAAAACAAGAAAACACAAAGAGTCATTTCTTTAATATAAAGATCATCCACAGTGAAAGTGTGTGTGTGTGTGTGTAGGTGTATAAATATAAAGGGAAAGCAAGAGAGATTTCATTACCTGGACTTCTTTGAGTAACTTGGACACCTGAATAAAATTCAGTCTCGTGTCGATGGGGCAGTAAACGCATTTCATAGCCAGAGGTTGATAGGGAGCCAGTGCCTCCAGATAAGAAAAGTCAGGCTCTGGGAGAGGAAAAAAAATGCAGAAGATATCTGATGTCTCAGGAACAAAGATTGCCCAATTCCTCTCCCTATTACCATGTCCTAGTCTAGACAAGCTGTCGTTTGGCAATGTTAATTCACTTATGGATTTCTCTTTTTTCCCCCTAGTTATTTTCAGTTAATTTGATGAAAATTATGCCCACAATTAGTCTTAGCTCAATCAAGCAACAGAGCAGCCCCATTTCATCTGAAAGCATTATTGCCTGATTTTTCTATAACAAATTTAATCAAGACAAAAACAGCATCTCTTAGTTTTAATCAGATCCAAAAAAAAAAAGCACAATTTACCATTTTTCAGTATCACAAACCCACCTGAGTGGCCTGGTGTCTCAGCCTGACAAAAATCCAACACAAACACTTCATATTTCAAGATGATTTTGCATAAGTGTCACCTTCAGCAAATACATTTTCACCATTTTCCTCATAATTACTCCTTTTAGTTTAGGCTAGGTGTCAGTATTAGACTCATGGAAGAATAAGGAACTATTCAACAAATATTCTACCATAATCCTAGTGGATCTGTAGAGAACTGGATAACTCAGGACAGCACGCAATAGAGTAGGATATTCACCTTTTTTACCTCCATGCTACCAGTGCATTCTAGTACAGGTAGTAGTAACTGAAAGCTGCTGTCATCAGATGGCTGTTCTGCAGCTTATGTGATTTTTGGTAGTGACCTCAGACCAGTTTCTAGGGGATTGGTGCTTCCTCACTAAACCCACAATGGCTGGTACTAACTGGCATCCTTGTTGGGCATGTACTTAAAGAGTGCCAGAAACTTTCCCCAAACTTCCATGGCACTCCTAGGTCTTGTCTATGCTAGTAAAATTCAGACCCATAGTTTTCCACTTGGGTAACAATTGCGGAAGTGTAAGTACAGCCATGGCTCCGATTCAGAACTGAGTTAGGAGACATGGTGGTAAAAACCCAAACAAACACACACCCAACTCTTGTGGATTTCTTCTTCCACCATTACTTGAACCTGTGGAGAACTATGGGAGGAAATCTGGCAGTGAGGCACAATGCTGGGTTGTGCCTCAATTTCACTGGAGGGACCGCTGGTGGAAGGATATGGAAAAGCTTGCTCCCTCACTGCCCTACCTCTGTTTGGAGAATAGGCTGTTCTTCGCAGGGCTGTCAATGACACCCTGACTGAACTAAACTCACTATAAGGCTAGGTCTACACTACCCGCCTGAATCGGCGGGTAGAAATCGACCTCTCGGGGATCGATTTATTGCGTCCCGTTGGGATGCGACAATTGATCCCCGAATCGACGCTCTTACTCCACCAGCGGAGGTGGGAGTAAGCGCCGTCGATGGGAAGCCGCAGAGGTCGATTTTGCCGCCGTCCCTACAGCGGGGTAAGTCGGCTGCGATACGTCGAGCTGAATTTGCGTATCTTAAATCAACCCCCCCACTGTAGTGAAGACCTGCCCTAAGAAATCATAGCGGATGCAATGCTGCATATCTCAGGAGGCCTCACATAGGCTGGGTCAGTGCCAATGCTCACTCACGCGCTAAGCTTTGGCCACCAGCTTTAGGATCTCCTAATAGCATTGTGAAGCAGCTATATAAATAAGAGAACCTGCTCTATTTCTTCAGATCTCAAAATGAGTATATTTTAGTATCTGATGGGACACTTGCTTCTCCTTGCAGGAAGGCTCAGAATGAAACACCTTCTCAGTAAGGGCCAGATTCTGATACTTGCTCATGTTGGGTAATACCTTACTGCACGAGTATTTGCATTAATTTCCATGGGACTACTTGTGGAGTAAGGTCCTAATCAACATGAGGACATCAGAACCTGGCCCTAAATTAAGGAGTCCGGAATAGGCATGAGGTTCGGTATTTCCAAAGTGGTATGCTGCTAGATGGCACCGTTGCCAGCTATTGGAATCAGAGCTAAAGCGGCTAATGATGGAGTGACTACCCAGATAACACTGAGTATGGTACAAAAATCCATAGCCAGTCACTCAGGAGGGCTCATGCTTTGCTTGCAAATAGGCCTCTTCTGGCTTTCATTAGTGACAAAATGTAGTGTCTGTTTAATAGGGGGACTATATCCTGCCTTTTCAATGGGGATGCACGTGACTGTCTACAGAGCTGTCTCCTCACCATAGTGTCAGGGCACCTTCCAGAGAAAAACGCGGAGTCTCTAGCACTTTTCCCAGTACAGGGCCAGAACTCTGCTTGGGGCAGGGATGGTGGAAAGGCTTTCTCAGGGAGGAAGGCTTTGCAACATTTCCTAACGATGGTCAAACTCTGATCACCAACGGAAGATTGTTCTCCTTAGAGGAGGTTTCCTTCCCAGCTCTCGTGTGCTTTGTCCTGGGCTTTGGGGTCTGCATTGTCACAGAGGAATGCACCTGTCCCAGTAGTTCATAGATCACAATCCGCCTTTGACACGGCAGGAGCTTGATCCATTAATTGCTTTGAAAATTAGGACCAAGGCCTTAAACTGGCATCGGAAGCTGACTGGGGGAATGTGGAGGGACTTGAGCACAGGCCTGCTCTCAGTGCCTGAGCCAGGGAGACAGTAGGCAGCCCCGTTCTGGATCAGCTGGAACCTGTGTATCATCTTCACATTCAGCTTCAGATACAGTCAGCTAAAGTAATCCAGCCTGGAGGGGACAAGGTCATAGGTCACTGTGGCTAGGTCCCCGGCCAGAAGGTAGGAATGAAGTTTCCTAGCAAGCTGGAGATAAAGGGAGGCATTTTGGAAACTGAGTCTACCTGGTCATCCCAGAGTAGCAGGAAGTCTAAGAGGACCCTGAGATTTTGTACCACTTTGATGAATAAGGGCTGTATGCTTCTGATAGAAGTTGGAGACAAAGTCTTGGCCAGCTTATCAAAGCATTTCCCTTTTCCAATCGGCATCGCTTCGGTCTTGGCAGGGCTCAGCTTGAGTCAACTGCTCTTCATCCAAGAGCTGATCTCTTGCAGGCATTTTACTGCAGTACATACAAAGATCTTGCTTACAACAGGCTAGGACTGGCTAGGCAGGGCAAGAATCAACTCCACAGGGCTAACAGGAATGAAATGCAGTATAAATTATTTGTCACTGATGTCAATCCTGAGAGCCTCACTTGAACAAGCTCCTGCTGAAGTCATCAAACCCGGGAACAAAGGAGGCCCTGGGAATCTGGTCCAACAAGAACGTATGACACATTACCAGTTCTGTACGGTGAACAGCACACTTCACTTACCCGTAAATATAACAGTGTTAAGGCTAGATTTTCCCCACAGCTCCATAAAGTGCACCACATCCCCAAACCTGAGGGAGGGATGTCCAGTGAACACAACGCACGGCTGTTTGAAATCATTGCTGAAATCTCCATGGATACTGGGATAGTGCTTCAGTTTGTTTGTCTGAATGAGCTGAAATAAAATAATAATGAGACTTTACCAACTTTTCGCACATCTGTGCTCGGCTATTATTACATTATTGTGTATGTCTGTGGATTTGTGCATATACATACACACAAACAAACCACCCCCCAACCCCAATATATAGCTGGTTATTTATAATATATAACATGGCTCACTCCCACATATTCCATAAGACTTGAGCTCACTGAGTCACTGTTGCAGTAAAAAGCAACAGAGGGTCCTGAGGCACCTTTAAGACTAACAGAAGTATTGGGAGCATAAGCTTTCGTGGGTAAGAACCTCACTTCTTCAGATGCAAGAGAAGAAGTGAGGTTCTTACCCACGAAAGCTTATGCTCCCAATACTTCTGTTAGTCTCAAAGGTGCCACAGGACCCTCTGTTGCTTTTTACAGATTCAGACTAACACGGCTATCCCTCTGATACTTGTTGCAGTAAACATTCTGAGGGAGGTGTGGTCTGGAGAGCTGAGCACAGGACTGGACCTGGGAACTTTCAGAGTTATGCTCCTGACTTCCTGTAATACTATTCTGAAAGGTGGCTCTGCAGAGGTTCCCCATGTCGTGCTTCTCAATGATTTCCAGAGTAAAGTATCCTCAGTTCACTGGTAAAAAGCTGCTCTTTCTAGCTGCTGTCTCACCGAACACACTGTGGGATCCGAGAGTTAACGTGGGTTCTTTGCAGGTCATGTTAATGCTGAGAAATTCTGCCCTCAGCAACATCTGTCACTACTGGATTTAGATGTAACAGATTCAAATCACAGGAACCCTCTTCTGATGAGCTACAAGAAGGAACAGACTCCAGCTTGCCCTCTCTTAGCTAGGTTGGCTCTGCCAGCCTAAAAGAAAGGCAGTAAAAATTACTTTTTTCCCCTAAGGTCAGCCAACTATGACCCACAGGGGGCAGATCCCCTTAGTAAGATGGTGCAAAGTTTATGAAGCCACTTTTCAGAGTAGAGCTTTACTTTATTTCCTCTGCCTCTGGTTTCTCCATCTGTAAAATGAGGATCCAACTTGCCCAGAGTGTTGGGAGGAGCCTGGATTAAAAAAAAAAAATGTATCCTCCGGACACAATTGGATTAGATTCTCTCAGTACCTATATGCTCCATCGCCATAGTCTCTGAGCACCTTGACTTTGGGGCTCTTAATTTAACCCCCTCCGAACACACAGTGCTGTCTGCTGCCAAGTGTAGCAGGCATTCAGGCTGTAGGAATTTGCAACACAGGCTCATGCAATGTGCTTCCAAAAGCCTCTGTGCAGTTCGACAGAAACCCTGTACAATCCTGCTTGTGAGTGAATGGCCCTGTACACACCAACGTGCATACCATGACTTACAGCCAGAGACCTTCATTCTTCATTGTACTACATTCAATTTTAAAAGAGAAACCAAGAGGAAGAGTGCGTTAAAATAAGCACCTCGTGGTCTTTCACTGCTGTAACTCTTGCCTTCCCAGAGCGCGGCTCCCTTTTATTTATCTATCATCTCTTGCCGTGTTATGTTGAACTCAGACTCCAAGTTTCTTGGAAAAAGAACAGGAGTACTTGTGGCACCTTAGAAACTAACACATTTATTTGAGCATAAGCTTTCGTGGGCTACAGCCCACTTCTTCGGATGCAACTTGGGACAGCACTGATCGCTTTTCTGTACTGCTAAGCAACATGAATGCCTCTGCTGTAAAACAGCAACGTTTATTGGATACACAGTATCCGAACAAGAAATAAAAAAACACCATCCACCTACAAGTTCTGGAGGTACCGTATATGCAGGTTGTTACTCAAGTTCAGCAGCTATGAACACTGTTTGCAATTGGTCAGGCTAAACCACTAGAGGTCTCTGTAGGTCGGCAACCTTTCAGAAGTGGTGTGCCGAGTCTTCATTTATTCACTCTAATTTAAGGTTTCGTGTACCAGTAATACATTTTAACATTTTTAGAAGGTCTCTTTCTATAAGTCTATAATATATAACTAAACTACTGTTGTATGTAAAGTAAATAAGGTTTTTAAAATGTTTAAGAAGCTTCATTTAAAATTAAATTAAAACGCAGAGCCTCCCGGACTGGTGGCCAGGACCCGGGCAGTGTGAGTGCCACTGAAAATCAGCTCGTGTGCCGCCTTCGGCACGCGTGCCATAGGTTGCCTACCCCCGCTGTAGTCAATGCAATACTGACACTGGAATATGCAACACAGAAACTTGCACTCAATTCCAGGTTATGAAAGAAGCCCTGCTACACGTTGGACAAATAAGTACTTTCTCCTCTTCTCTCACTTCCACCTTCCCTCCTTTTCAGCTTCTTCTAAAAGGGCTTTCTGGAACCATTTTGTCTTTGATGTGTTTGGCCGTTGGTTTGCCTGCCTGCTGGTGCACAGGCAATGTAAAACTACACTCCAGCACTGAAATGGATCACAAGCAGGGTTTGATTGGCAGCCCTACCTTTGGGGTCTGATGTACAGGATGGAAACTACATACAGGCCCAGTCCATCAGATTTGCCACTTGGGCTCTTGGATCACAGAGAATTAACCACAACATCACAGAGAAAGGGCTTATGACTTTCTCTACGTCTTTGCAATATGGAAGTCTGAGGCACCCCACCTCCTGCAACTTGGCAATAATATCAAATTCCAATTCAGCTTTTAAATGGAAAATTTAAATATGCATCCAAGGACTGCTGTGGCAGTTAATATGCACTCAGTCTTGCAAACACTCCTATAATTAAGGCTGGTAAAGATTTCTGATTGAAGCATCTGGAGTGCAATATTTAGAATCTAAATGTTGCCTCCAGTAATAAGAGCTGGCTGCGGAGCGGCTTAGCAGACAATCGGCAAAACAAGTTTGATCCTGTAAATGATTGGAATCTAATAGATCCTAGAAGGGAAACCGTTCCAAAAGCTAGCTGTAGCACATGTCAGAGCTATGTCAAAATCCTAAACCTGAAGTTGTAAATCTTGTTTCAGTGGAGTACGTGGGGAATTTATATTCTGGAAACCAAAGTGGATGTGTGATGTGCCACCGAACCAGGGAAAGGCTCCCGGAAAATGGTAATAATTACTGACATTCCTATGACTGGCAATTATATAATACCTTTCTTCCAAAGATCCCAAATCACTCTGCTAGTACACAGATCCACAATCTCCCATTCTTTTTACACAAAGCACTCAAAGCGTTGCTAAGCCATGAAGGAACCATTAAGTCAGAAGATTATCAAAGACCTGACTTAGTTTATCTGCATAGGTTTAGATTCATACACATGTGATGCACTGTAAAATGTATCTTTATAAACGTACACAAGTTCTAGATTGTCCAAGATCATGTGATCATTTAATTTGTTGTGCAACTCTGGCCATCTCACCTGCACCCTGCTCACTAATCCACCTTCCAAGCCTCTGAGCACCTTCAAAGCAGCTTCTTGTGCTTATCATGAAAGCCAGAGATTCTTTAAATGATCACAAATGTCTTGGGCCTTGGTTTTATATCTCCAGCAGCACTGTATGCTCCAGCACAGTACATAAGAACGGCCATACAGGATCAGACCAAAGGTCCATCTAGCCTAGTATCCTTTCTTCTGACAGTGATCAATGTCAGGTGCCCTCAGGGAATGAACAGAACAGGTAATCATCAAGTATGGGGGCATTCATTCAGGACTGATTCAAGAAGATGCTACTTAATAATAATAAAGAGTGGAGATATCCCATCTCCTAGAACTGGAAGGGACCTTGAAAGGTCATCGAATCCAGCCCCCTGCCTTCACTAGCAGGACCAAGTACTGATTTTGCCCCAAATCTCCAAGTGGCCCCCTCAAGGATTGAGCTCACAACCCTGGGTTTAACAGGCCAATGCTCAAACCACTGAGCTATCCCTCCCCCCACCACTATCCCTTGCAGGATGATGTGTTTCATGGAGGTCCCAAAAAGTTATTGATCAGGACTGCTCCAAGTTGTGGTATCTGATGAAGCCATGGCCTGAGGTAGTATGACTGCCGGCCATACATAAAAACATTAGAGACCTCGCACACATGAGAAACACCTGGTTGCTTGATAATGTCTGGAATGATCCATTCTAGTTACTCAAAAAAAAAAAAAAAAAAAAAAAGGCAGAAAATTAAATCTGTAAAATGGGCCTAACAACTAATACTTCTCTATCTCACCAGCGTATTAGGGGGATTTAATTGGTGAAAATTTGTAAATGTCTTTGAGATCTGAAGAGGAAATGGGCTACATGAACCCATTTGAAAATGTCTAAGAGAAGAGAATTGTTTGCAGTGCACTTCTAGCCATGCTAGTCCCAGGATATTAGAGAGAGAAGGTGAATGAGGTAATATCTTTTTTTGGACCAACTTCAGTTGGTGAAAGAGACAAGCTTTTTCACTTACATGGACGAGCTCCTGTAAGCTTGAAAGCTTGTCTCTCTCTCTCCAACAAAAGTCAGTCTAATAAAAAGATATTACCTCACCCACCTTCTCTCTTTAATATACAGAAGCATAACAATGATTACCAAACCATGTTAAAAACGGCACCATCTGCAACAAGCCAGGGTCAGCAGCATTGGCTGGTGCTTATCCAATCTGTATCTTCAAAATTGCGTCTTGAAGCTTTAGCTTTCAGAAACATGAAACCTTTAGGACCCCTCTTTCTGTGGAAAGATTCTTTATTGACTGAAAGCTTCAGAGATAAGAGACAGTAAAGTGTATTGAACCTAAACTATGGGGAGTTTTTTGTTGTGTGGTTTTTTTAAAAAATCCCAAATGGCTATGTTTCCCTTTAAAGCAGTAGACATGATTTACGGGGTCAGTAACGGCTACTATGAACTGGATAAATCTATGTAACCATTGTGTACCCTTTGTTCAGCAAAGCCAAAATTTATTGCCATTTATTGTGTGTGCGTTCTGCATCCAAAAATTCTGATAGCTATGCCTCTATTTTATCAAGGAGGGAGGGAGTGATGCATGTTTTACTTCACCTTCCTTGTCCCCTCTATAGGCCACCTCTAACAGAGGCCTTTTGCTGTAGAAGCGTCACTTAATTCCTGGTATTTATTGCTTTGAATATGGTGAGCTGGAGCCAGTAGATGAAGGAAGGAAACAAAGATTGAGCTAAAGAGTGCTAGTTTTTCCATCGCAAACAATCCAAATTACTTCCACCCCAGCTACTTGCAGTCAAAAAACAATAGCCTATTTTCTAGCCATTTCTCCTTGGCAGTGAATTAAGCTAGTTTGGAATAAGGCACTCTTATTTCAGAATAAGAGCATCCACACACGAAGTTAAAGCAAGAATGATTCATCTGCTTTAAACTCACACCCTACCTTATTCCAGGTTAATTTTCACATGTAGTCAAGCCCTTAGTCACATTTGAAAATTTTGTCTCTGGACTAGAGTCAAAGCAGCGTCCTAGAGGTAAAAGACTCCATCCATCTCTCTTTACTAATCCCCTAAACTGAAAATATTTGTTTCATTTTGTTTTTTAACTTGGTAGACGCTTCTAAAGTTGCCTCAGTACAAGCTCTTAGCCCTTCCAGTCACAAAAACTGCTTGTGAAAACAGAACTGGTGCAGCTGTATGAACAGAGGCGAGAACTGTCCAGATATTGGTCATCCATTTTTGAATATTTTCCCATCATATTGCCCTTCCCATACCTCTGCTCTTCCTCTTGAGAAATTACTGGCTGCAGTGTCCACTAAAATCCTACTGGCAGATACTAACTTTCTTGCAGCAGAGACTTGCAGGCCCAGCCATTATGGAGAAACTCACTTGAAAAACTTTCCCATTTAACAGCTGCTCTAGTAAAAAAAAAACAGCAGAAATTTTCAAAGCTGCTCAAGGCATTTGAGCATCCAATTTCCATTAACTATATTACTAGGTCGCTTTGAAAATCTTAGCCTGGGTTTCTTGCCTGCAATAGTGGAAGAGTAGGATTCCCTATACAATCAATTCAGTGACATTAGGAAACCAGGAGAACAACGAATGCTATGTCATGATCAAAGGGAGGAGACATGCTATATATCTACAATTAGGTGAAAGGCATAAACAACAAGGAGGGAGAGGAAGTGTTGAGCGTGCTCTGAGGGGTAGAATTCCACGTCCATTTTATGTCATCCCATCTCACAAAAGATATAGCAGAAATAAGGGGGTTCAGAGACCGGTGACGAGAGTTAGAGGCTTGGAGAGATGGAGCAGATTGGAAAGATTTAGTTTAGAGAGGAGACAGAAGAGGAGAAAGGGCCGAGGTGTATGAATGGTAGAGAAGGCAAGTCAGGTACTTCTATTTACCTTCTCATATAATAAGAGTAATGGTTACCCACCTGGGTAACTCACTGCTCCCAAGGTATTGCCCCAAAGATAGAAGCTTCGAATGACAAAAAAACAAAAAAAGAACTGGACATTTATCTGGGTGATGGAGCAGACTGGACCCTGCTGCCTATACTGTATTTGTTTTGTGGATAGAGGGCCTCAGTTTCCAGGACTACCCTCCTCCACTGGCATACAGCACCAAGCACCTTGCTGCTGCTCATCTAAATAACTAACATGCGCATTTGAGTAATTTCTCTTACTCCACTCTCCCAAAAGATGCTCCAAGCTCATCAGCTGATCTCTGTTCAAATGCGATAAAGCTACCATTGAAAAAAGCGCCATACAATTATTCTATCAGAAAGAGTCCTATCTAAATGCTGTTTCCATACAAGTGATAATTTAATTCATGTTTCTGATACTCATTAACAGTGCCCTTGAATTCCCATTGAACAGTCCCCTTCCCATGAAATGATTGATTCATGGATTTAAAAAGAAATTATGTATCTGCGCACACGCGCGCACACACACACAGACAGGATGGTCTAATGCAGGGATCGGCAACTTTTCAGAAGTGGTGTGCCGAGTCTTCATTTATTCACTCTGATTTAAGGTTTTGCGCGCCAGTAATACATGTTAACGTTTTTAGAAGGTCTCATTCTATAAGTCTATAATATATAACTAAACTATTGTTGTATGTAAAGTAAGTGAGGTTTTTAAAATGTTTAAGAAACTTAATTTAAAATTAAATTAAAATGCAGAGGCCCCCGGAGCGGTGGCCAGGACCTGGGCAGAGAGAGTGCCACTGAAAATCAGCTCACGTGCCACCTTCGGCACGTGTGCCATAGGTTGCCTACTCCTGGTCTAATGGTTAGGACTCTAACCTAGAACTTGGGAGAACTGGGTTCAAGTCCCTGCTCCACCACAGGTACTGCGTGTATGACCTTGGGCAAGTCACTTAGCCTCTGATTTCCCCCTCTGTACAATGGGAACACTAGTACTTTCCTATCTCACAGAGGCCATATAAATACCTTGCAGATACTCACACACTGCCTCAATTACCAGAGTTTTTTCCTTTGTTTATATTTTTCAGTCTAGCTTCTACATTTCCCAAAAGGAAAAAAACCAAAACCAAACCAGATGCACCTCCACCCCTTTTACACAGCCTGGTAATAGTAAACCATCAGTGGATATGGGAGCACAATAAGGAGGATTGCATTGCAGCTCAGGGAACCAATCAGGATAATAGCAGATAATTGCCTCCCTGAAAGCTACCCAAATGCAAAGAGTAAACAAATGCATAGTGGAGAGCACTGGAGCCTGCACAGGGATGTGGTAGTTCTTGGGGGAGTGGGTTGTAGGTGTTTACCGCTTTTTTTAATAAAGTTGGATCCATGTATTTTATAAAATAAAAGGAAGCAAACTTGGGGGCTATAAATCTGATCTGTGTGTTCTCCTGAAGTGCACCTCACTCCTGTAATTTATGACCTTACCAGAAGCCCTAGATCAGTGGTTTTCAAACTTTTTGAGCTGAGCTCCCCCTTCTCCCCCCCTTGAGTTACAATTTTTGGTTGCCCCGCCCCCCACCCCAGATAAAAAGAGGCGAATCAGGGGGTGGAGGTGGCGTGAGGCTGGCCCACGCTGTCTGGCATTGCTGCTCACTCCCATGAAAGGGGGCACACCTCACAGGTTGAAAACCTCTGCCCTAGATGGACTAGCAGACTCATCATGCACTTTTTAATATGGGGCAAGTTTTCTATGTGCCTGAGCACTTGTCACCACTATAAAACCTGAATTTGCAAAGTGGTTAGTAAACGACAGGAATTAGCAATGAAGAGACCCATTAGAGCCTTGATTCCATCACCAGGGGCCAGCAGAGGACAGTTCAAATCCCCAGTGCACACACCAGTTGTAGCTACAAACCCCACATGTGTGTTAGAGGGCATTACTGTGGAATCAGCAGTACTCGCTATACTATTTGTCCTTATGAATTATGTGTATTACCATAGTGCCCAGGAGCCGTAGTCATGGACCAGGATCCCAGAGTGGTAGGCACAGAACAAAACAATGGCCTGTCTATACCCGTAACAGTCCCGGTCAAGTCATTCCCTCATTTCCCATCAGAAGCCTGATCCAAAGCCCACTGTAGTAAATCTTTCTATTGACTTAAATGGACTGGATCAGGGGTATAAATTATTCCCACCTCCATAATCATACTGTCTTGAAGTGAATTACCTGAGATTTTACTAGATAGTGCTACAGCATCTTTATACATTGCGGTGTTAATATAACAGTTTGGAATTCAATTGTTGCTGTTTATAGTAATTCCTGGAATAAAGACACTGTTTTAGCTGTAACATATCCTCACCACTGTCCCCAGGGTGATTTTACTGCCTCTTCTGTGGGTGAGGGGAGAAAGGTATTTTATATTAAAAGTCAGTGAAACTGACAGTCTAGGCTGCAGCCAAAGAATTTTTAGCTCAGCTCCATAGTTCATATGGGTTTTGAGAGGTCTTAGACCACAGGAAATTTCTTACGGGGATAGATCAATCTCTAATCTTAACACTGGAAATATTCTAATTGTATCTCACAATTTTTAGATATCAAAGCAATTAACTTTGGGGGGGAGGGATAGTTCAGTGGTTTGAGCATTGGCCTGCTAAACCCAGGGTTGTGAGTTCAATCCTTGAGGGGGCCACTTAGGGATCTGGGGCAAAATCAGTACTTGGTCCTGCTAGTGAAGGCAGGGGGCTGGACTTGATGACCTTTCAAGGTCCCTTCCATTTCTAGGAGGTGGGATATCTCTATTAATTATTAATTATAACTTAATCTACACATGGAGCTGACAAATTTTTTAACAGCAGTAAAATAGTTTGGAGGTATCTGATTATCAACACGCCACCCAGGGAATTAAAGACGCTCCACTAAAATAAGAGGATGCAGTTAACACAGCATAAACATACGCACCCCTCATGACAGACTGCTTAATTAATCCACCCTTTGATGGTGGATATTTTTTCACCAAGCAGTTTATTGGGTGTTGTGGAAAAAAAGTTGTGAAGCCTTAAAACCTTTGGTAGGCGATAGGAAGGAAGCATACAGAGAAACAGAAGGCACTTCAGAGACATGCTGTGGACCAACAAGGACACTTTGGAAAGCAGAGAGATGCAGGGTAAAGCAGAAAGTATGGCTGGAGTGTCTTGCACTCTGAGAAAAGGCTTTGGAACTTGATTTACGAGGGTAAGTTTTTAAGAACAGTGTGTGGGTGTTAGCTGTGGACATTTCCATTATTCTTGATTCACTGCATACCTTGTTTGAAATATAGTTCAGCACCTGGAAAGAATGAACATTAGGGACCAGATCCTACTCCTATTCAATGGGAACGTTGTGACTATTGGGCCTACAAAGCGTAGCCCTATTGCGAACTCAAATATAAAAAGTATGTGTAAGTTCATAAGATGATACAATGACCAAGAAAAATAGGTCAAGTTATTTACAACACAATGCTGTAACAAGTGCAAGAGAATCAGACAAAGAAGCCAGATTAGTTTAAACCAGTGGTTCTCAAACTTTTCTAGTGGTGACCCCTTTCACACAGCAAGCCTCTGAGTGCGACCCCCCCTTATAAATTAAAAACACTTTTTTTTTTTATTTAACACTATTATAAATGCTGGAGGTGAAGTGGGGTTTGGGATGGAGGCTGACAGCTCACGATCCCCCAGATAATAACCTCACGACCCTCTGAGGGGTCGTGACCCCAAGTTTGAGAACCCCTGGTTTAAGCCAAGAAGGCCACATTGATATAATCCAAGGACTGTTGAAATTAAGCTTGGTAAAAAAAAAAAAAGATGTGGAATCAGAAGTTAATAGACCAGAATTGGTGTGACAGCTTTGAGGCCTAATTGTTGGACAAAATAATGTGGGCAATGAACAAGGATGCCCACTTTTCCCCCTTTTGGGTTTCTTAAAGAGAGACTTTGGAAAAGACGTGTTCAGATCAGTTCTCCCACTCATCTCCCGACCCACCTTGCATTCCATCCCAGCCCATCCCTTTGAACTGCCACTCATTTTGGCTCATGTAAAGGACTTTCTTTCTGAGAGCAAGGCTGGCGGGCTGGCCTTAATTTTGTTTTCACCTGTGAGTGCTGAAAGTCATCACATTATTATGACATTCAATCCTCAGCCCATCAGTGGGGATCTGCGACTGCCAGCACTGCAGACACACATAAGATCCTGCATCATTTTCCCTGCCCTTGTTGTGTTATTTTCTGCCCCCCTTTAATTCCTTTTAGCTTCTCTCTCACTCTCTTGGCGTTTCATCGAATCCCGAAGTCAACTATACTGTATTCATCCAAGCCTGCCTTGTTTAAGGAGAAAAGATCCAATCTGAGGACTCCCTGACCAGATCATAAGCCAGGATCCAAGCAGCAAGTGTTGTGGCCAACTTGCCAGCCAAAAGCGTTCACTCATCGCTAACCAGCAGTCCAGCGTTTCAAAAACCATCATCAAAAGCCATATTTCACCCATCTTTTCTATTGTCTCTTCTCCACCTTGTGTCTCTTAAGAACAGGATAAGTAAATGCTCTCTACACATCAAAAAGTCATCCTTTCTTTTTCATCAAAGAAAGGTTGTTCTGAAAATAAGACTGATATTTTGTCTCCAAAAGAAGACAGTCAAAATCATGATTAAAGTCTACATTTGTTTTGCATAATCACTCCATCACAGCTTCAATATAAAGGTCTGCTTTAATTTCTTGTTCCTTCTTGTGTTTAGTCACTAAACTTTTAATTTGAATAAATGTTTTTGTGATTTGCCAAGTAATCAAGTAAAACCAAGGCCCCTGTTTAAAATAACTCTGAACCTACCTAATATCGGACAGTGAAAGAGTTTATAAACACCGTTAAGATCAATATCCATGTCACAGGAACCCACCAGGCCCTCAAAGCAAGGTATACAGGTGGTAGACAGTGGAGATTTCCAACCCATCTCCAAGGATGGGTCACTGGTCAAACCCCTCAGAGCAAAAGACGGTGGTGTTGGTCAAGGCATTGAATCTGAGGCCTCCACCTATGTGACTGCAGCTATGCACATGAAAGCATTTACACATGGTTTTTGAGCACGAATGATGGAATTTATACACACAAGCCAGCCTACAAAATATGCATGCGCAAAATTGCTCGATCTCTGATACAAGATAGAGGCTCCTCTGAAAATTTAGCCTTCTTCTCTCAGAAAAGCCACCTCTATCTACACTCCTCAGTCCTCACCCCTGTGCCTCCCGTTTACTCTAAGTGGAGATATATTGGTTCCCATCAATACATGGATTCTATCTAAAAGTCTCTTTGAAGGCAGAAGTTGTGTCACATCTATTTAAGTTTTGCTCCCGAGATGCACACCTTGATTCTGCAAGGACCCCAAAGGGCCAGCAGTCAAGCAATCTTACTTGCTTCCGCAACATGCTCACCCAGGACACTCCTTTGCAAATAGCAGACACTTACGATTTAAGCTCCTTGTATATTGATAAAGGCATCTTGAAATAGAGATTAATAGTTTCTTAACTCTAGACAACACGAGTGCCCATGTCAATTAGGAAGGTAGCTTCATCCCCAACAGCAAGGTTTAGTCTCTAGGCACTTTGAAACGAGTGGCTTGGTTTGAACAAAGAGCATATTTCTACTCAGAGTTCAATAAGGGAAAACAAACATGTTGATATCGGACCCCTTTCCACGAAGGCAGGTAAAATGGATATTGCGTAGTAACATTTTCATCAGGCTTACGATAATAATGGCAGGGTTAATGGTACATTCTGACAGCTTCCTCCCCAAAAACGATTTTTATAAATAATGGAATGAAAGCCACATTGAGTGACCGACAGTCAAAAGGACTATTTCACCGATCCAAAAGAATTAGTCACAGAAAGAGAATGGGCTCGTGGAGCTCTGGCTTTTAGGAACCCACCTAAATCTTGGCACTGATCACACACGGTGCCTCTGTGTTGGCTTACCTCAGCATGAGGAAAGGGAGGTTCCGGGAGATACACCTTCGTCTGTTTATTATGACACAGCCTTTAAAAAGGAGGGGAAAAAACCTGGGTTAGAAACAAACATACTGCAGTATCTGCTGCCATCTACTGTTAAGATTTTCTGGACAGTCATCCCACTTCCGTGACCTGCAGCACAAAGCCTCCCACTTTAACAGGGGGGACTGGAAACAACAAAAGAAAGAGAAGATGCTTGGGTGGGTGGGTATTATGATCTAAAGAAGGTGTATGTCAGTACGGGGCTGAAATTGCTTTGAACCATTTATAAATAGTTAATAAATAGAGTCCTCTTGCCTGTGAAAATGGATATGTCAGTGAATGCCGAATAACATCTCACATACAGTAGGACCTCACCGATTCTCATTCAATACCCTGCAAACCCCAATAACCCTCACAAAAAAACCTATTCAAAGGATTCAACTGTCTTCTCAAAGATTTCACCCTTCCATTTGCTGTAAACTAGTCCCCCTGTATACATTTCAGTATTGTGGGTATAAGGCTAGCAAACTGCTTCTCTCATCCCTCCATGATGTTCACTGTCATCGGCTATTTTGCGTCAAGCATTCCTTTCACAAGTTAGATAGTAAAAGCTATTGACTGACTTCAGCAAGATCATTCGATTCATTCCGTCTTGGGAGGTAGACTAAGAGAGCAGATCTGGCAGTGGTCTAGGTGATGATGCAATTGTATAATATAGTAACATTATCTTGGTGACTTGTCCTAGGAAATCCAGCAAAGGAACCCTACCAGCATGATACATTTCTTAATTTTTATTACATAGCAACAAAACTAGGTCTAAATAACTGAGAAAAATTCCCACTGCACCAAAAAATTAAGCAGTTTGGGGCTTGTCCAGATGGATGTAATGTGCACTAGCCAGCCACACACTGTAGAGTGTTTTGACCTAGGTCAAAGTGTGGACAAAGCCCTTGATCTAGCAGACTATCATGGGATTGTCAGACAGGAATTCCTCAGTTCTAACCCCAAATCTATCTGTGGTTTTAGAGAAGTCACAACCTCTGCTTCGGTTTTCTGTGAACAAGGTAAATATTTTACCTATTAAGAATGTCTGAGGATTAGTAGCGTCTCTACTGACTTTTGAAGATAAATTACCGTACAAGTAGCATTAAAGTATGTTTTAAACTGGCCTCGAATAATAAATATTCTAGAATTTCAGTAAACTATTAAGCGTCTGAATTCTGCAAACTAGATGTAATTGACAAAATACGATTTCCACTTGCCGGCTATGCTTTGTGCTGCTACACCACTGTCCTTGTTTAAAAAAAAAAAAAAAGTACTAACCAGTCTTGCAATTTTATAACACCTTGACTCAAACTACGTATACAGGAATCACTTAATTCACTATTAAAGTGCAGCCATCAGTCAAATAAAATACAGCAGCTGTTTAACTGCAGTACTATTCAATGGGTATAATTTCGAATACCTACACTGAAATTTGGTTAGGGCCCAAAAACTAGATTCCCCTACTCTTGCTTAAAGTAGCATGGCCTCTTAATCCATCAGATCTTATCCTTTCCTTATCCAAATACTTCCAGAAGAATTCACTCATCTCAGTTTCTCCCAGCACACCTTGTTTTTCTGTCTTCCAGATCAAAAGATCTCTGAGGCAAGGATTAGCTTATTTGTGTCGTACAGGGTCTTATTATGGCTTAACAAATACATAATCATCACAAGTGGCCCGCAGTTCTATGGCTCATCTGAATTAGGAATATAAAAAAAACGCACCAGCTTATGTAGTTGGACTGTGTATGCTCCTTGGAGAATTGAGTGAGACTCACAATAGGCAAGAAAAATGCATCTGAAAGTCACTCTGAGCAAGTGCGTCATTTACTCACTGGCTCTGAGTGCCAGTGCCAAACAGATCTGTGGTTTTTAAACAGATTCAGCATACATACTACTGGACCTAATGCCACTCTAATGACAGAACACCTATGCACACCTATTCCTGTAACTGAAAAGGCGTGTACATAATTCCTATGTTGTGTATATCCGGAATGTTCCAAGTAGACAGAATTGGCAGCTATCAGCGCTCACTCTGCACACCTTTTCTGTAATATGTACGTTGGAATCCAGTCTGACAGAGTAGCCCACTAACACCTACCACTCGGCAAAGATCTGGGAGAACTCCAGGGAGCTGTTGGCAACAGGTGAGATGAAGTAAAAGGGGACATTGGAGAGTCCTGCAGAGTCGATGTACTGATATAGACACTCCAGCAGGTCATATATCACTCCAGAAGGATAACATGGAACCAGGACGTTTCCTCCATTCCGGACAGTCATAGCTTGAGGGAGAAAGAGAAGGGAGAATTAACAGGTTTCAAAAAGTGCTTTTCATCCCAAAAAGCTCTACAGGGCACAGGAAAGCAGCTATCTAGATAACTGGTGCACAACATGTTGCTTAACAGAGTGAGCAATGTGTGTAGACAGATTTCTGACCCCTCAAGATTTCACTGCCTTAAGTGAGACAAAAATCAGACCCTCCTCCTGCGAAAGCACAGCTTTGAGCAAAAGGAGCTTCTGTTAGTCTTGGGACCTATGATACACACTTGAGCCTGTTTGATATTCCATCCAGTAGAGGGCAGTGCTGCGCCAGTACACAAGAGGAGAAATTTTGACTGAGGAAACTGACCAAAGACACTCCTGACATAAAAAACATGCTAGAAATCTACTCGTGTCCATGCAGAACAGCTGTTCTTTGGTCTCATCTGAAAGATCCCATACCTTGTAAATTGTTGTGTACTCAATTTTGCTATTTCAGATAAATGGCTGAGGATTTTAATTTGTGGTTAGAAAGTCTAGTTCTTTCAAACCTGATCCAGCCACCCCAAACATGAAGGGATTTTCTTTTCTAAAGTTGCAAATGCTTCTAAATCCCTTCAACACAACAGGAGCAGCTGCAAAAGGTGTCAGCCGTATAAGTCATGGGCAAGCAGAGAACAAGTGGAAAATAATTATTTTCCTGTGCAATCTAGATAGATCTGAGCGTGGCCCAGGAGAAACATTTTATTTCTCTGGCTGCATGCAGCTACACAATTGCTGTAGCACCTTATGACAAAGCATTTCTCCCTTGTCAATCTCAATGAGAAATCGTTGCTGAACTGGGATTTCTTCCATGGCCATGGGGCAAAACCCATCTACTGATATTAATTGAAATGCAGCAGCAGTAATATTATGCATCAAAGCATTAAACAAAAACCTGTGAAAGAGCTGGAAATGCATATATTAAATCTTGCTGTAATTACGTCCGTGACTTCAATTGGTTGACAAACTCATATGGGCAAAGATCTAGCACTTTAGGGGTATTTAGGTGCCTAAAGAAGTATATGGGAGCTTTTGAAAATGCCACTACGTGCCTAGGTGCCCAACTTCAAATAGGAGTTGCGTTTACTACATACTTTTTTCGACAATGGGTCAGAGAGGCCTTTCCCGGTATTTAGCAGAGCTGTATTACACATCAGTGAAGGTCAGGAAGAGGACTGGGGTTACTGTCCTCTTCAGGGCAGCCCGGGGGGGGGGGGCAAGTGGGGCAATTTGCCCCAGGCCCCAGACCCCTCAGGGGCCCCCACAAGAATGTCAGAGGCTCCCCCCCGCCTCCCCACATCCCCCCGGCGCCTCAGCGCGCCATGTCCAGGAGTAGCCCGGGACAGAGTTAAAGTGGAGTGGCTCCCCTCGGGCCTGAGCTCCTCCCACTCGGAGCCGCATGGTAAGGGGGCGGGGCTGCAAGCTGCAGCCAAGTGGCGGGAGCTCAGATCCCGTGTAGCCACGCCACTTTAGCTCTGTCCAGGGCTGCTTCTAGACACGGCACGCTGAGGCTCCGGGAGAGGGGGGAAGGGAGAGGCGGGAGGAAGCAGCATGGTAAGCCCCTCTGAGCCGGACACTCCCCTCCCCCACAGCTCTGACCCCCCAGCTCCGAGCCCAGCCCCTCTGAGCCGGACACTCCCCTGACCCCCCACTCCGAGCCCAGCCCCTCTGAGCTGGACACCCCACTGACCCACCCCCAGCCCTGACCCCCAGCTCTGAGGCCAGCCCCTCTGAGCTGGACACCCCCCTGACCCCCTCCAGCCCTGACCCCCCGCTCAGAGCCCAGCCCCTCTGAGTCGGACACCCCCCTGATCCCCTGCTCCGCGCCCAGCCCCTCTGAGCCGGACACCCCCTGACCCTCCCCGCAGCCCTGACCCCCAGCCCCTCTGAGCCGGGCACCCCTCGACTCTCCCCCCCCCCCGCAGCCCTGACCCCCAGCTCCAAGCCCAGCCCCTGTGAACTGGGCACCCCCCAACCCAGAGCCCAGCTCCCCACCCAGCCCTGGGCAGCAACAGCACCACCCCCAGACAGCGACAGCCCACTGGCACCAACCATCACCCAGCGACAGCCCATTATGTAATTGCAAATATATACATACATTATTTAAAAACATTAAATGCTTTAATGGTATTTTGTGTATTTTCAAATTATTAAAAATTAATTTTTGAATGTATTTCAGTGGTTAATATCATGTATTTGGAAATGTAAAGAATATAGTATTGCAACATTTTTTATGTAAAAATTGCTTTGCCCCAGGCCCCCTGAATCCTCTGGGTGGCTCTGGTCCTCTTCTGGGTCACATGCAAAGTCTAATACTTCATTTTGATAACAATGAATAAAAATAATCGTCCTTTGTTTTTAAAACCAGCTAGAGGATTTAATCTTAAGATTTTCAAAGCCAGCTGGGGGGGAAATTTAACTCCCTGTACCTCCCCCTATGCCCGTTTTCCAGATGAGGAATTTATACTTGTCTGCCTCACACGAGCGTTGTGAGACTTAAATGTTAGAAAGTACTTTGACCTCCTGCGGGATGATGTTGTAGAAATGCAATCTCAACCCAAGGAAGTGGGTGACTATAGGCAAGAAGTGCTGGAGCCAAGAACAGAGCCCAGAACTCCTCACACCTAGCCCTTGACATCAGGATTGGATGACACTGCCTTTCATTCTTCCCAATTTAAACAGGGACGACAATGGCACCCTCAGCTTGAGGAGGGATTTAAACTAGGGACAAGATTATGCCAGGATTTGGCAGAAGCTTTCGAAGAAGCTTAACGGGCTCTGTAAAAAGGTGTGGATAATGCCCCTGTGGGCTGGCATGGCACTGTCAGTGTGTCCCGCCTTTGCATCCCCTGATTGGGGTGGCAACAGGTTTGCTTTAACAGACCAGGGTAAGGAGAATACCCCCCCCGCCGTTAACAAAATAGCACGTCCCATTTTAAGTCAGGAGCAGTTACAATAACCTGTTCAGAAAGTCCTCACATCAGGACCCTGGTGCAGAGCTCCCAATACCACAAAACCAAGTCTCTTGTCTGGTTGGGCTGGTCTCCTGGAGCCGGAGGCCACGTCTACACTACAGAATTATGTTGATCTAACTTACGTCGGCATACAGCCACTGCAGTTATTAAGTCGCTTGTGTGCATGTACACTTGGCTCCTTGTGTCAGCGGTGCACGTTGTCAGGAGGAGCACTTGTATTGTCAGTGTGGGGCATTGTGAGATAGCTCCTGGAGGCCAGTAACAGTCGACGTAAGCAATGCGGTGTCTACGCTGACACTGTGTTGACCTAATTACATCGACTGTGAGTCGACACGGCTCACCGAGGTGGTGTTACTAAATCGGTGCAGAGACACTCTGACGTCAGTGGGAGCCAAATTTAAGTGAAGATCCTTCCACACAGCTAGGCCGATGCAAGGCAGCTTATGTCAATCTCACTGTGTGGTGTAGCCAGGCCTGAGACACAAACCGCATCCCACTGCAGCCTGCGTGGCTTCTACTCCCCTCTTTTGCTCGCCTTCCTGTTCAAAGAGCCCAGCGCTAGGGCAGGCAGGGCCTTCTGGATTACACCCCAGGCTATTTCGGCCATAGACTCCAGTCTGTCCCTTAAAGGGGTAGTTTGCTCCTTCACAGTCTCAGAGTTTACAGGCTATGGCAAGAATCTCTTCCAGTTATAACATCTGCTCAGATCTAGTCTGCTCTCATTCCTTCCTCAGACAGGTTGCGCTACAGCACAATTTTAACGATCCCTTCTTTTAAGTACAGTTCATGTGCATAGCTCTAACTTATTCACAGCTCAGTGTTTTAAGTCTTACGTTTATTCCTAGAAAATATCTTATGGCCATAAGCTACATGTCTGGCTGATGTGACAGCTGAAAGTGGGGCTGACGGGCAATTTGCTGCCTTACTTGGATTTCTCCTTTTCCTTTTGTAGAAGTTTCTCCCCATTTTGGTTAGTTGTGCCTAACTGCTTTCATTGAGTTATAGCTCTCTGAATATTACATCGTTCATGAGATGTAGAGGGCATGACAGATAATTAAACACGTGAGCTGTAGACTTGCAGTGTTTTGCATAAACATTGTTGGTTCTGCCTATCCAGATGTTGGTTCAACAGATATCACTTGTTTGCGCAGTGTCAGTTACTTGCCTATATAGTACCTAGCACAGCTCGATCCTAATCCATGACTGGGGTTCTAAAGTGCTACCATAAATGAAATATTAAGAGTGAACCCCAGCACCTATAAAACTGGGGCATTCAGACCCACTGAAAGTCTTCACAAATGCTTTGTTCTGTACACACTACAGTTGGACAGGAAACATTTTTCTCATCCCACAACAAATTTGAGATTTAAAAAAGTTTCCCATTTCGCACTGGGAGGAAACCAAGAATTTTGGGCATTTTTTGCAAAAACAGCAAGACATCCCCACCCCAGAATAGCCAAAAGCCCAGGAATTAGAGCCCTCTCCTGGGATGTGAGAGTCCCAGGTTCAAGTTCCTATTCCAAATCTGGCAGAGCAGGGACTTGACTCTGGGACGCCCACATAGCTACTGGTTATTCTAGGGTGAGGCTCTTTGGAATTCAATCCTGCACCCAAGAAACCTTCCTGAAAGTGTCATCAACCCAGATACATTCCCATGAAAAATGTCAGTTTGTGACAAACTGGCTTTTTCCTACGAAAAACTTCAGTCAAAAAATTGTGCCAGACCAAACCGCTTTCTTTGAGTTGCATCTCTTTGAATTTTACATGATGAGATGTAGAGGGCATGACAGATAATTAAACATGTTAGCTGCGGACCCTGCAGTGGTTTGCATAAATATTGTTGGTTCTTTCTATCCAGATGTTGGTTCAACACATTCTTTCATAGAATCATAGAATCATAGAATATCAGAGTTGGAAGGGACCTCAAGAGGTCATCTAGTCCAACCCCCTGCTCAAAGCAGGACCAATTCCCAGCTAAATCATCCCATCTTTGTTTGCACAGTGTCAGTTACGTGCCCACAGAACTGGACCCTAATCCATGACTCTCCGTAACACGCAAATCTACTCTCAGATACACCAGGGTGACTTCTACAGATGTCAATGTGGGTATCTGAAAGCAGAGTTTTGAGCCCAATTTATCTTGATGATGTCCTCAAAATTTAATATAGTATTATAATCTTGGCATTTCAAATTTAATCTCGTTCAGTAACTCCATAATAAGTTGGTTCAATTTACAACTCAAAACAAGATACTTGAATTTCCAACAGCTGCCGGTGCAAGGTCAAATTGGCATCTGAATAAAAACACACCCACAGACAGAGTCTGGAAATTTTGCTGATGATGCCCAAGGCAATGCAAATACAAGTCCATCTTTTCATAGCGCTGAGCACTGTAAAAAGTGGTTTGTCAGTAAACTAATCTGACTTGGAAGACAAGCTCAGGGTGGGGAATCATGCATGTGACCCTAATAATGGGAGTTGGGTGTCTAAGCCACAGAGTGCTGTGATGAAAATGAAAACTGAGCTGAAGGTGAAGCTTTTGCAGTTACACTCCTGATCTTAGCTACATGTTAATCGTCACAAACATGCCGTTATTTTAGGATATTGGAAAGGGAATAAAATGTGTGTCTGCTTTGTCGCATAACAAAACGCAAGCAATTCACAGATTTTAATGCTCAGTGACCATTATGATCATCTAATTTGACCCCCAGTGTAACAGAAGCCATAGAATTTCATCCAGTAATAGCAAGGCCAATGTCCTGTGGTTGAATGGAAGCATAGATATCTTTTAGAAAGACATCCACTCTTGATGTAAAAACTTCAAGTGGTGGAGAATCCAGCAAATCCCTTGGTCAACAATTTGCCCTCTAACTAGAATTATATCCCCACATTGGGATTCAAAAAGAATCTTTAAAGTGGGAGGGAACATCCATCTAGTGATTTTGTGCTTGAATTTATGCATGGGTGAGAATTTACAATCTACTGCTTTTGTCAGCAGGAGTTGGCAAGCAGGAGCCAAGATTCCTGGGTTCCGTTCCCAACTCTGCCACAGGCTTCCTTTGTGACCGTGGGCAAGTCACCTAACGTATGTGCCTCAGGATTCCCCAACTGTAAAATGGGGCTAATAATACTTGTTTACCTAACTATGGTGACGTGAGGCTTAGTTTATTTAGGTTTCTATCCCTGTGAGTTCCTCACTATACAAGAGTGAAGTTGTGATTTTTGTTACAATCCTGACCTCCTTCAAAATATATAGTTTACAATAAAGGTGTTTGTTAGAAGAACAGGCAGAAGCAGCAGAACATCTGTGAGGAGAAACCATGAGGCCAGAGGAGTAACCACAGGAAGGGACGGGACTGGGAGGAGAAGAGAGGGGGGGAAAAAAGTCAGATGTCACATTCGAAACAGGCTGGGAAATGCTGCAACTCACACTCTGCTGTTACAGCTTGCAATTAGCAGCTTTTGCAGCTGTGAAAGCTTGTGATTAGGTTTTATATTTCTGTGGTCTATAAATATATATAAAATAAAAAATAAAGCAGATTGTACTGTTTGCATCTGATATATTTGTAAGCCAGGTGTAAGAAAAGAAACAGAAAGGCACAAAAATGGTGTGCAAGGAAGGAAGGGAAGGAAGGAAACAGCAATATTTCAGCTAGGGTGTCTATTCAAAACCTAGGCAACACGTAGTGGGTTGGCAGCGAGGCTGCATACTTAGCAAACCAAGAGCAGCAGATGATTAAATCTCATTAAGCCTGCTCCATTCCAAAACATTTCAGGTACAACCTGTGTCTCTAAAGGCACTTTATTAATGACATCAGGAGCACATCGTAAAATCTAAACAGCTAGTTTTATGCCAGAAGATATAGTCAGGCAACTTACTCAGTTCCGGGAATCACCGAATTATTTCCCACCAAAAGCAATGAATAAGATTATAAAATAAGCAAAGTGCTTCTTACAATAGCGACCTACCCAGGTTACTGCAGAACTCCCCCACCATGCCGTCTGGGTTAGCGGTGGGAATCTGGGTAAGCCCTGTCAGAATGAGAACATCGCTGTTTTTAAGAGAAGCCTGGTCCATGGCCTGAAAAAGAATGAAGTGAAGTAAATTCAGTAACAGCCACAGCACAGGTTTTCCCTGTTTTACAGTAAGAGGAGGATTGGTAATAAAGTAACAACACAGCAGTGCAGAGATCATGGAACAATTTAACTTCCGACCGTCCTGCATCTGTGGAGATGCAACAAAAGCTAGCCAGAAGCTTAGAATCATAGATTAGGGTTGGAAGAGACCTCAGGAGGTCATCTAGTCCAATCCCCTGCTCAAAGCAGGACCAACACCAACTAAATCATCCCAGCCAGGGCTTTGTCAAGCCGGGCCTTAAAAACCTCTAAGGATGGAGATTCCACCACCTTCCTAGGTAACCCATTCCAGTGCTTCTCTACCCTCCTAGTGAAATAGTATTTCCTAATATCCAACCTAGACCTCCCCTACTGCAACTTGAGACCATTGCTCCTTGTTCTGTCATCTGCCACCACTGAGAACAGCCGAGCTCCATCCTCTTTGGAACCCCTCTTCAGGTAGTTGAAGGCTGCTATCAAATCCCCCCTCACTCTTGTATAGCCATGTCTGTATCTTCCAAGAAGAGTCATATTATTGAGTTGGAACAGATGAATCATCTTGCGGCTTAGGAGCTGACAGCATGGCTGAAATGTTAACACTAGAAATTTCTGGAGATGTAATGCAGGAAGCGTATTACCCCTGAGCTCCATAGACTGCACTGGCTTCCAACTAGGTTTCAAGTGCAATTCAAGGTGTTAGCTTTGATCTACAAAAACACATATTGCTTGGGTCTTGGGAACCTTCTTCTCTCCTGGGATCCTTGAGATAGAAGCTGCAGATTTCTTACATGGGGGAGCTGGAGTCAGGGTATTCTCAGTAGAGGTCCTTAAATCTAGACCCAGCTCCACTGTCCCAGTGGCGGAGCTAGAGCTAGCCAATTTCAAGACACACTTTTAGACTCATTTACTTGTCCAGGCCTTTGTAGAGGTGGGGGGGGGGGGGGATGTAGGACGGGACGGTTATCATGGGTTTTTGTGATCCGTTAGTATTTTTATTAATGCACCTAGAAAGCTGTGACTGGTGCATTTAAAAAAATTAAATGTCAATCAAAAAAAATTACATTTAAACCCCAAAGTTACATACAGTTGACAAAATAAAACTAAACGATGAAGAGTTGTACAGAAACCGCATCACAAACTTAACTACAGCATCTGCGGTGCAAGACTACAGTCAAACTAATGAAGAAAACTACCCTCTACATCGCCACTCCTTTCAATATTAAACCTCCTCCCATGATTAAATCAAAATAGTGTTAATCCATTCTTAATTCATGTGTCTTTGCAGCTTGTGCTAGAGGCTTAAAATAAAAGATGGCTTCAATGTAATGGGTGTCTTCAAAGTGGCGTGCCGTCCTGATTCATTGTGCGCACAGCATTGCACTGATCCCGTACAACCACAAAGTACAAATCAAACTGGACCCACTATGCATGGCTAAAGCAGGCAGGTGTCTGGTCCTACTGGCTGCAGCTGCAGGTGACATCTTGTCCAAACATAAGCCATGCTACGTCCAGCTCCTAATGGACAGAGGCTTACACCACAGAAAATTACCATCACAATCAGCCCCTTTGCTGGCTCACCAGAGGCGCCAAAGACCAAACGGGCCATGAAAACGGAGTGGAAACTTCCATCTGTAGAGGCAGTCCCTCTAGGTCAGGGTTGAGACACATTGGTAGGGCAGCGTAAGGGCAGTTTGCATTGTGCTGTGCTTAGAGAACTTCATTCTCTAGAGCAGTGGTTCCCAAACTAGGGGCGCCGCTTGTTCAGGGAAAGCCCCTGGCGGGCTGGACTGTTTGTTTACCTGCCGCGGCCGCAGGTTTGGCCGATCGCAGCTCCCAGTGGGCGTGGTTTGCCGTTCTTGGCCAATGGGAGCTGCAGGAAGCGGCGAGGGCCGAGGGACGTGCTGGCTGCCACTTCCCGCAGCCCCCATTGGCCTGGGGCAGCGAACTGCGGCCACTGGGAGCTGCGATCGGCCGAACCTGCGGACGCAGCAGGTAAACAAACCAGCCCAGCCTGCCAGGGGCTTTCCCTGAACAAGCGACGCCCCTAGTTTGGGAACCACTGCTCTGGGGCTAATAATCTGACATTTCAGAAGCATTAAATTAAATTGGGATGGCAATAAACTCTCTTCCCCCAACACCGCCACATTAATTATACAGAGTCTAAGATCAGAGATTATATTTAATGGGTGCTAGTATGGAATACATGTATTCCCAATACACAAATTGAAATGGTAAACTTCTGACTGGGAGAAATTCACTTCTCCCCCCTGGGCTGAGCAATTGGACACGCTGCAGCTATGGTATAGTTGGGCTAGAGAAAGGAACTCTGGCCCCAGCCTGGGGGACCCCATTGCAATCCCCTCACAGCTACCATTGAAGCTTTTAGCATGGAGTAGCAGCTGCAGCCCCTGTGCACCCCTTGTCCGGTGTTTTAGGGCCATGGATTCTCACACGTGGATCCCTGGCTTCTCCCCTGGCCTTCCCCCAGCACAGATTTTTGCATCAGCCTAGGCAAGGTTGATGCAGAGACTCCTTCTGAGAAACTAAAGGACCCTGGCACAGTTCTCATGTTCCCGGCGTGGCGTGGAGGCCGTGCAAAGAGCTTCACACCAGCCCTTGATCCCACCGATGAATTTCGCCCATTGTCTTCAATGGGAGTTGAGGGTGCCCAGCACCTCACAGGGCCAGGCTCATAGACGACCATCTCTGAGTTCATGAATACGCGTTGTATGCCTGCGACAAATGTAATGCACATACATAGAAGCGCCAATAATGCGGTAAAATAATATTGAGTCTGCCAGTGATAATGTACATAATGATTATGCTAAATTAGATACCCGTAACTTCAGCTTCGACTGCACGGAGAGGGCTTGCATTGATTCTTCAGGTTAATGTAAACAATCGGTCTTTAAAAGGCTTTTAGTGACACTCTTATCCACACTGCCACCTCCAGGTCTCCACTTTGGCGCCAGTAGGCAATTCCATATGTTTCTGGGCCAACAGGCATCTAGGCAATGTCTTCAATGGGAACCCTCTGTCAGAACTTAAGAGTGAAGGGCAAAAGCCATAGTGTGTGTCTGGTGCAGAGCTCATCAAATAAATCCTTTTAAACTTTGCAGCTGTCTATGGAGCAGTCACGAATGGAATCTAGCTGACCACCGACGTACATTTCCCAAGGAAGTGCTTTAAGTACCTCATATTCTATCTGCCCTACAAGCACTATATTCAAAAGGAACCAGTCAAAAAGCTACAGTGACCTGAGAAGGATACGCTCCTGAGAGAGGCAGAGGCAAATGTACAAGGCAAAATGGATCAAGGATAACTCTTGAAAGACTGATTACGTGCACAGAAGACATTTGTAATACTACCCAGCAGCCTGCACGAAAATCACGATATAGCCACAGAATGTTCAGTTAACTTGGCTAGACAACAGATTTACTTGCATTACTGTACTATATTTCAACCTGACTTGCTCGTTGCAGTTTCTCTTCATCAACGCCCTTATGTTCTGTAAGAAAGTCAAGTGTGCTATACTCAGGGTGCAAGGAAGTTTTGTGCCCTAGGCGAGACTTCCACCTTGCGCCCCCTCCCCCAGCCCTGCAGCAGCTCCCCGCCCCCCCCCTCCGCCCTGAGGCGCCCCCCCCCGCGGCAGCTCCCCCCCCCGCCCTGAGGCGCCCCCCCCCAAGGCAGTTACCTCCCCCCCCCCCCCGGGGAGCCGTGCGGCAGCTCCCCACCCCAGCTCACCTCTGCTCCACCTCCGCTCTAATTCTCCTGCCCTCCCAGGCTTGTGGCGCCAAACAGGTGATTGGCGCCGCAAGCCTGGGAGGCGGGAGAAGTGGAGCAGCGACGGCGTGCTCGGGGAGGGGGCGTAGCAGAGGTGAGCTGGCGTGGGGAGCCCTGTGGCAGCTCCCCCCCCCGCCCTAAGGCACCCCCGCGGCAGCTCCCCACCCCCCCGGCCTGGGGAGCCTGCGGCACCTTCCCACCCCAGCTCACCTCTGCGCCCCCTCCTCCCTGACCACGCTGCCCCCGCTCTAATTCTCCTCCCCTCTCAGGCTTGTGGTGCCAAACAGCTGATTTGCGATGCAAGCCTGGGAGGCCGGAGAAGTGGAGCGGCTATCGCGCGCTCAGGGAGGAACGCTGTAAAAAAAAAAAAAAAAAAAAATTGGGGGCATTGCTTTTTGGTGCCCCCAAATCTTGGCGCCCTAGGCAACCGCCTAGTTTGCCTTAATGGTAGCACTGGCCCTGGCTATACTCCGCCCAATACTAAGGAAGATCACAGTTTAACAGGGTGAAGGAAAAACAGCGATATTTTAATCCATGAAAGGAGCTACATCCACAAACACAAACACTATTAACTCAGTGGAACAGTGGTCAAGAATGGAGATCACTGGCTGCTGCTATGTCAATAACGTTGTAAATCAGGTAAGTTTTAAAGGGGAATATAAAAAACAAAGACAAAGACTCCTGATGGAGTGTTAAGGTTGCACAGCTGAAAGGAATCAGGAAGTGAAAGGGTTACTAGTCCTACAGCAATGTTAATCTGGGCATGTTACACATCCCGTATATTTGTGGTACACAGTTACAGCAAGAAAGACTGAAAAAGAAAATAATACGTCTTCCTTGCTAAATAAACACCACAAATACATAGGACATGCAACACGGCTCTTAACATTGTTTTCTTGATTTGTTTTAAATCAGTGGTTCCAAAAATGGGGTTCGCGAAATGTTTCATGGGGTTCTCAGGAAAAAATTCCCCAATGGCGGACAGAGCTGTCCCTGGGGACCCCGGGCAGCACGGGGTCAGCAGCCTGGAGTCTCTGGACTTCCAAGAGCTAAGCAGATCAAAGCAAGCATATCTATCACACTGAGGAGATTTAAACTTCAAGACTCCTTATAAGTAATGGAAAGGGAGGTGGATATTTTTTGCTGTTTTTAATATTAAATAGGCAGCTAGTGTTGTTTTTAAATTATTATGAAGAACAAGTTTAAGCTTTGTTGTAATGTGCGTTGTTTGCCTGGACTGCTCAAGACCTGAATGCTTGTGTAGGAGGAACTCTTTGAGTTGGCTTCTTAAATACCGTCATGCTGTTTCACATCTGATACTCCTTGATGAAACATAGGGGCCTTGTCTTATAATAGGCTTATTCAAAGTGAAACAAGCTACAAAAGTGAGATCTTGGAAGAGTGTTGCTGTTTTCATAATGTAATAAAAATACTGTCATGATTAATAATAATAAATAGTGTGTAATAGGCATGTCATAAAAACAAATTTTATATTTCCAAGTATCAGAGGGGTAGCCGTGTTAGTCTGGATCTGTAAAAAGCATGCATCCGACGAAGTGGGCATTCACCCACAAAAGCTTATGCTCCAATACATCTGTTAGTCTTAAAGGTGCCATAGGACTCTGTTGCTTTTTATATTTCCAAGATCACTGCTTTTATGAATTATACTCAGGTAAAGCAGATAATCCCTGGAAATATTCATTTTTAGGAGGGGGTTTGCGAGACTTGACATTTTAGTGAAAGGGGTTCACAGGTTGTCAGTTTGGGAACCACTGTTTTAAATCTTAGCTGAATAAGCTTAAACATTAATGTGAGAGGTGTGTGTTTAAGAGAAAACATAAAAAGCGTAGGACAAGGGAGTCAGAAATTGGCTTTGGTCTCACTCCCTATCGAGTGAAATGACTCAAGTGAATTCTGCAGACTAATTCCAAAGCCAGGGGAGCCTCCTGCTCACACTCCCTTTCCACTTTCTCTCTGGGCAATCTCATCCACAAATAAATCCAACTATCACCTCTATGCAGGTGATCACAGATCTACCTCGCTAGTCCAGTCTCTTCTGTCCAAACTACAATCTCTGCGACATCTCCTCATATGGGGATAGCTGTCAGTTCAAGCTCATCTTCTCTCCTGCCCTCCTGCTACCTCCTTTCTCAACCACTGCATTCAACACCATCATCCCATCTGTCACTCAAGCCCACAACCTGGGCTTCCTCTTCAACGAAGACGTCCCTCTAGTTCCTCACACCCAGGCTATGTCTAAGTCTTTGCAATTTTTTTTTTTTTTTTGCATAACATTTCTAAGGTACAGCCTTTCCACTCCATCCACACAACTCAGACTCTCATCTCATGTCTCCAGTATGACAGCATCCTTTTTTCTGGCCTTGAAAGATACAATCTTGCCCCATTCATATCAATTCAGAAGGCTGCTGCAAAAGATCTATTTCCTACTCTATCACTTTTGACCAGTGCAACCCTCCTTCTCTACCACATCAAATATAAGTTAGTTTTCTTCACTTTCAAGGCCCTTCATGGCCTTCCCATACCCTATCTATCGTCTCTCATTCATTATCAAGATATCAACTCCTGCCTCCAGTCAGTCAGTAAAGCCAGCCTCCATTGCCCGCTTGTTATATTTTCAAAACAGGCACCTTCACGCTTTCTCACACGCTGCCACCTCCTCCCCAAACACACACTCAGAATTCAAGAACAGATTAAGAGATTTTGCCCAAAGTTTCCAACAAAACGAGAACATACCTTCAGATAGAAATGAAGCATGGAAGGTTATAGCTTAATAGATGGTGCTTGTAGCAGCACTGTGCCCCCTGACACTACTGGGTGTTAGTTCAGTACTAACTGAGAAAGAAGACAGGTTTCAGAGTGGTAGCCGTGTTAGTCTGTATCAGCAAAAAGAACAGGAGTACTTGTGGCACTTAAATTTGTTAGTCTCTATTTGAGCATAAGCTTTCGTGGGCTAAAACCCACTTCATCAGATAGATGCAGTGGAAAATACAGTAGGAAGATATATATACACACAGAGAACATGAAAAAATGGGTGTTGCCATACCAACTATAATGAGACTAATCAATTAAGGTGGGTTATTCTCAGCAGGATAATCAGCACCTTAATTGATTAGTCTCGTTATAGTTGGTATGGCAACACCCATTTTTTCATGTTCTCTGTGTGTATATATATCTTCCTACTGTATTTTCCACAGCATGCAGCCGATGAAGTGAGTTTTAGCCCACGAAAGCTTATGCCCAAATAAATTTGTTAGTCTCTAAGGGGCCACAAGTACTCCTAGTTTTTTTTTTTTTTTAAGAAAGAAGAGCAACACCTACTGAATTACCCAAACTACTTCCTACAGCAACAAGATTTTCCCATGGAGGTCTTCAACATGTCAAGAATCAACCCTGCCTCACTTTGAAAACAAGAAAGATCATAACCCAAGACAGTCTGGAGAAAAAGGATGGGGATTTAGAGACCCCAATATGTTATCTATTGTAAATACAGCTGCATTATAAAGGGACCATGAAAATTACCTGTCAAGCTTTTGCATGCACAATACTCAACAGTAGGGAGTACAGAGGATACTCTCCTTGGGACAAGGTTACTTACTGATAATGAACCTAACCTTTTAAAATTATTTTATTAAAACCTCCTGCTAATACTTCTCTTTTAACTATTGTAAGTGACAACTTAGTACTGTGAACTCCCAGCCATTCTTTCCACTAAAAATTTATGGATTCTGAGAGAATTAATTTACTGGAAATTGCACGTACAGCACTATAAAGACTTTACCCTTAGCAGAGCAGGGAGGAAAGGCTGGCACCCTGTTAGCCATCATCCCTTCAAAGCAAGGACCTTTCAGAAGTGATACAGAAGCAGCCTGTGAACTGTCTTTAGACAGGTTTTTTTTTAAGCAATGCTGTATTGCTTTAAACAGGAAAGTTCTAGAGTTAACACGACCTTTTAAATTAGAGCAGCAGACTTTTACTTCTGGAGATTGGGTTAAAATTTGATCACTGGTAACAAAGAGTTTAGTTGTCTCACCTTACTACCTAGAGGATGCTCGTCCGCTTACCAAAGTGGCAGTTTTTGCTTAATGCTGACCAGGACGTCTGGCTGATCACAACTGCAGGGCATTAGTACAGCTTAGATGGGGAAACTTTTACAAGGTGCCTCTAGCATCAGACCCGACCCCAGTGAGGCGAGGGCCCCTGTTTATTGAGCCTCAAATTCATTTCCCCACCTCCGAAAATGGAATCGTTCTATCAAATTTCAACAAAGTGTTTGTACCTGCGGGTGTGTTGTGAGCAGCGAGGAGCCCGAAACATAGGACACCTTTTCATAATGTGATTGTATAATCCAGTTGGAGCTTCCAAGCGCATAGCCGGAACTGAGAGGAGTAACCTGCACAGCACCAAACAGCTCCTGGAAAAAAACAGGTTGAGAGAAATAAACTGAAGAGAACAAACACAGAGACACATTAGAGCACGGATGAGATTTTATTATAAATAATTATTAACAACATTGCGGTTAGCGATTAAGATGATGAGAGGCATTTTAAAAAAAAATCTCTTAATTATTTAGAGTTCTACTTTCTTTAGTGCCCAGGTGAAACAATTTCACCCCCTCCTGCACTAGTGCAAGACTTCTGTTTGGATGGGGAAGATAGCAGGAGAAGGTTTTACGATTAAAAACAAACTCACTCCTCCCCTCCCCCCACAAGACTATTTCTATTGAAACTATTATCCATAGATGGTTTTGGAACAGCCTCTCCTTCTACAAACAAGCAAAAACAGCCTAAATTCTGAGGGCAGGTCTACACTATGGGGTTAAGTCGACCTAAGTTACGCAACTCCAGCTATGTGAATAATGTAGCTGGAGTCAACGTAGCTTAGGTCGACTTATTGCGGTGTCCAGGGCCGGCTCCAGCATTTCTGCCGCCCCAAGCAAAAAAAAAAAAAAAAGCCGCGATCGGCGGCAGCAGTTCGGCGGCAGGTCCTTCGCTCCTAGAGGGAGAGAGGGACCTGCCGCCCCCGAATTGCCACACATGCCGCCCCTCTCCCTTGGCCGCCCCAAGCACCTGCTTGTTAAGCTGGTGCCTGGAGCCGGCCCTGGCGGTGTCTACGGCGCGCTGGATCCGTCGACTTACCTTATGCTTCTCGTTCTGGGGGACAACTGGAATTGATGGGAAAACGATCTGCGGTTGATTTAGCAGGTCTTCACTAGACCCACTAAATCGACCCCCAGTAGATCAATCGCTGCAGCGTCAATCCCCAGTAAGTGTAGACATACCCTGAGTGTAAACTACTTAGCAATGCTCTTTTATCTAGTTGTTTCCTTTATTCTTGTTCTACAAAGCTTATGTTTTTTGTCTGTATGCAGTGATGCGTTACTGGGAAAATAGGCAGTTATGACCACCATGATTTACCTTGTGGCTACAAAGCTAAGAGAACAAGAGGATGAATCTTGCAATATATATATTTTTAAGCATCCAAACACATACTAGCTGCCTCACAAAAGAGGTAAAGACATGGTCCCTCTGCCAAACAGTTTACAATCCAGGGCCTCAGATTCACAGGCACATAAAATGAATAAAGTAAATGATTGATTCAACATTTGTGATTGTAGGAGTCAAAATAATGGTGAATTACTATTAATGTTTACAGATTAAAATCTAAGCCCTCCTACTAGTTGCTATACAATGCTCCCGGCCAATGGGAGCTGTGGGGGCTGTGCCTACAAGCAGGAGCAATGCACGGAGACACCCCCCCCCACAAGCAGGGACTTGCGGGCTGTTTGCAGGAGTGGCATGGGGCCAGGGCAGGCAGGGAACCTGCCTTAGCCCTGCTGTGCCACTGGACTTTTAGTGGCTGGAGTAGGGTGACCAGATGGGATGAAGAAAATATCGGGACGGGGGGGGGAGGGGGGCGAAGTCCCACCAGCGGAGCAAAAAAAACCCCCAAAAAACCCCAGGAGTGCGAAATATTGGGACAAATTGCGTCCCAACCAAACATAGGAATATTGGGACATCTGGTCACCCTAGGCTGGAGACTGCAATCAACTGGCAGAGGCTCCACGATCGATTAGTCGATCGCGATCTACCGGTTGGTGACCACTGCCTTATCCTAAAGGTAGGCTATTGAGTTGTTGGGTTTAATTCATTCTAGGATGTGCACTTGCTTATGGCACAGAACACCCCAGCAGAGAGCCCCAAAGGAGAAGTGTGCAGAGAGGGTGGGTTGCACCAGTGCAAAGTGCTCACAAACTCCAGTTAACTTGGGGACGGGAGGAAGTGGAAAAGAGGAGGCAGAGACATTCAGCAGCTCCCCAGAAGTGAGATGTACTGGCTGGGGAGGGGACATGAAAACACTCCCACCTCCCACTGGGCCAGCTTTAATTTTATGTATCTCAGGTTTATGTTAAAACTAGCCTCCCCTGAGGAATCCAGAGAGCTGCTTTGTCTCCACCAAAGGGGAATCTTCCTCACAAGGCAGGTGGGGTCGTGATGTAGGGTACTGAATGGAATCCTGTCCCACCCTCCAGGCTAGTGTGACTAGCCCCCACACAGCATCTAGAATGGGTGCCGAGCATAGGAAAATGAGGGCTCCCCAAGATTCCTACAAAGACAAAAGAGAAAGGGAAAAAAGGTTGCTCTTGTTTGCCTGACATTAGCTGTATCGATACTCACAATTTTCTGAGAATACCCCACCAGCTGGATCTTGCTGAGTGCAGAGTTCACTTCGGGCATGGTGTAACACCTCCTCCACGTAGACACCTCCACTGCATCTTTCAGAGGGGCAGGCAGCAGCCTGTAAAGATCAAATGGGATCTAGGCATTCTCAGGACTTCCTGTTGGGCTCCTAGACTTTTATTTCGATTGGTCTTTGTAGGGTTTTAGCTCCTAGAACTCATTCCATGTTGTTTCTCACTCTGGGGACCGGCCAGTTCCAAGGAGGAAGGGAAGGTTGAGTTGGGAGGTTTTTCTGGCTAATGAGATGCAGGAATGGGCCACTGCCACCTTGCCCCAGAAAACACTTCCTCCAGCTTTCTCTGCTGATGGTCCCCAATGGGAGCTGCGGGGGACAGTCAGGGAAGAGTAGGAGGAAAGGTGGGTTGCAGCATCATTTTTACCGTGGATTAGAAATAGTAGCAGATCTGAACTGCAGATAGGCTGTGTTTATAGCAAAAGGCACTGCTAGAATTTGGGTTTGAGGGACAGCAGGTATTTTGGATTTGCCTGCAACACACCCATCTCTGAAGCTATGAATCTGAACACAGACGGGGAGGGAGAGGGAGTATGGTCTTGTGAGTAAAGCACAAGACCCAGAATCTGGGGACCGTATGCCTATTCCCAGCTCTGCCGCAAACTTTGGCACTCAGAGGCCCTAGGTCACGTTTCCCCATTAGTAAGATGGAAACAATACTTTTATCCAGAGGGAATTTGCAAGGATAAATTCATTGATGTTGCAAAGCACTTTGACATCCATGGACGGAAGAACTGAGTTTTCACACCACAGAAAACTTCATCCATTCTATTTTTCATACATTGCAGATATATATTTTTTTGCAAGTTAGTCGGCCAGCATTGTCAGGGGAAGATGTGAACTGTAGTGTCACAGCCTGTAAGAGGGGTGGCTAGCTTCAGGGAAATAAATCTTCTTTAGCAACATGAACCAAGGCAGAGGCTGCCAAAACACGGAAGAAGAATAGGTTTTTTGGTATATTAAACTAATGCTAAATCAAAGGCTAATTCAAACCAGTTTCCCATGATTTATGAAAATTGGTCAAGTTTCTTTGATCAATTTGCTTAAAGGAATTTAATGTATTGTTATGTCTACTAGTTCAGAGAACTTCTCCATAATTTAACATACTGAAGAAAGGATTAAGGCCAGCTCTTGCCAAGACCATCATGCATGCCTACTGCAATGACTGCAATTCCAGTGCACGCTGGCTGAAAGGAAAAGGGTTAAGGAGGCAAATGAAGCGTCCGAGGCCTCTTTTGGGAAATCATAAAACAACAGAGGGCGAGACAATGCAGATAGGAGACCAAGATCTATAGGCAATAGTTTCAATGAAGTGTCTTGTACCTGCCATAAGAAGCTATTTACTGTTGAATGCCACAACATGCCTATTGTTCCCAGAATGGTCTCCTTGCAATGGACAAAGTGGGGATCTGTCCTTGCTGACAAAGGTAAGTTTCTAGCATCCTTGGACATAATTCCCAGTCTCTGAAGATCAACTATGTTAAAATCCCCAGCAGGAAGGGCAGAACCACTCTTCAGGGGTCAAGTTAACTCCTAGAATGACGTGCTAAGGCGGTGATGGGCATTTGCTCTTCAGAAGTCCCCCTGCCAGGATTCTGCAGTTTTAGACTACACTACCCTGTTTTTCAGCTTGCGTATGAGGTTGCCAGAAGAAACTGTAAGGGTTATGGGCTGAAACACTACTTATATGCTGATGGCATTCAGCTCTATGCATTCCTCACAGTCACGCCACTGTGGGCCCCTTTCATGGCTGTCAGACATATTTGGGTGGATGAAGGGGCAGTTGGTAAAAACTCAGTGCAGATAAGACCAAGGTAATGGTCGGTAGCATGCTCTAATGAAGGGGTCGGCAACGTTTGGCACGTGGCTCGCCAGGGTAAGCACCCTGGTGGGCCGGGCAAGCACCCTGGCGGGCCGGGCCAGTTTATTTACCTGCTGACGCGGCAGGTTCGGCCGATCGCGGCCCCCACTCGCTGCGGTTCGCCGTCCCGGGCCAATGGGGGCGGCAAGAAGCAGAGCAGGTTGCCGACCCCTGCTCTAATGGTTCTTATGAGAACTCCGGCATCTGAACTTCTGGAATTTGTTCTCAACTTTGCCCTGGCATAGCCTTGGGCAACTAACGTAATGCCTGTGCCTCAGTTCCTGCATCTGTAAAATATGACTTAATCCCGCTCAGTGCAGAGGACCAGGCCTAACGTTTACCTGACTTGTTTCCAGCTGGAGGAAGGGAGGACTTGCCATTGTCCATTATTCTGACAATGGCCAGATCCAGGTACTTTAGAGGAAACTATTAAATGGGTAATTGTGGAATAACCTGCCTTTAGGGAAAGGTTCTTATCCCCCTTAATTAGAGGTAGAGTCCCTGAAGGGTGAGAGTCTATATTGCTTCCAGATGTTTGGGTTTATTAACTCATTACAAATGCAACTCTGGATGTTCTCATTACATAAAATGATACTTCCCTGAATCCTGCTCAGCTCTTAGCTTCAATCATAGCTTGCAACAATGAGTTCCAGAAGTGAATTGAGCCTAGCCTCTACTAATGCCTGCATTGGAAAATAGACATGTTGAGCACCCACACTACAAGGACTGAGCGGGATCAGAGTCAATAGGAAGGTTGAGCTTCTATAGAATCTTCAAACACCGATTCAGTTAAAATCAAAACTACTGGTAATAAAACTTGCTAAGTAATTAGTTCATGCTGAATCTGGTAATGGAAAAGTGCCACCCACTATAAGGCACTTATTTTTTACAGTATTGGCATTTAAATTGCTTCAGCGCTTTAATGAAGATAATACTTTGTGTTTCATACTAACTATTCAGAGTGAAATGAGCTGAGCTGTAAAGTAATAATGGTGATTGATCAGGGTGAAATTTTTTTAAAAAGTTACAGACTTGAAAGTAATAAGTATTCTGTTCCAGCAGCAGCCACCAAGTACTTTTAAAACTTTGAAATTCAACAACAAGGATAGGATCCTCTGAAATAACTGATGCCATTTTTACCCTGAGCGTATTATTAATCAGGTATTAATTTGTGGACTAGTGGATGTTAGCTCAAATGCTATAATAATCAGCTCCATTTACACTTACATGACACTTGTCACCTGAAATCTCAAAGCACTTTGCAAACATTAATTAAGCCCACAACACCCTTAGAAGGTGATTAACCTCTCTCTGCCTCTGTAAAATTGAGCTAAGAGGCTTTCCCAGCACCAGTCAGTGACTGAAAGAGCCAGGAATAGAACCCAGAATTGTTGGTCTCAGACAACACTGACCCATCAGGCTAGTCATAGAGTAGTGATCACTTATACTGCTACTGATGCATTGAAAGGTTACTGGTAAGCTTGGAAGGATTAGATTTTTATCTGTAAATGTCAATTTCACCATCCTGTGCGCAAGCACAAATATCTGATAACAACTGAAATTTACAGATAGGCAAAGAAAGACAAATGCTGCTTGAGCTCTTACTAGAGTTTAAGGCTATTTACTTACTATATTTTGACCTGTGATGTTGACAATTGGTGTTTTAACGGTCATAGAGCTTTAACTTTCTGAATCTCCATGTTTACTATCATTAAATAATTCTTGTCTGACTCCCCATCATTTCCCACAACTATGAAAATTTAAATGGATAAAAACAGAAAAAAAAATGCTTAAAAATATCAAATATAATCTGTCAAAATTATTTAAAAAAAAAATCAAATTCTGCTGAGTTTATTTACTGGTTACTCTTCAATACCATGCTGGTACAAGGCTATTCTACCCATTTCCTCTGCCCTCCCCTACCAAGTATTTGGGCATGATATAAGCTTTAGACATCGTCCCTTTGGAGGCTGCAGGAATTAGCAGCAGCTTGTCTTCTAGTTAAGACTCCTGACTACAGCTCATCACATTGTATTCCATGCTGTACACAGGTTCTCTAGCCAGTTCAATAGGCTAGGTCCTACCTAGCTCAGGGACTGCCTCTTGCTCCATCTCCATCAGCATCCCGCAACAACAGGTGTAGCTGACAGAGAGACCATGGCAGACAGTTTCCAGGCTGAAACAGTGGAGAGCAGAATGAACCCACATCTTGCCCTCTTTAGGGCCTGTTCCAACTCCAACAAAACCAATTAAAAGACCCATTGGCGTCTATGGGTGTTGGGTCAGGCCCTTCGGGAACGATGCAAGGCTCATCTCTTGGTGTAGGCCTTTCTGAAATAGATGACTGCTACTGCAAATGGGTAGACAGCATTTCTCCTGGAATATGACCACCAAGAATGATCCTGCTATAGAACTGAACTTCTAAAATCAAAGATGGCATGGTATTTACCAAAGGTGGTTTTTACTAGGTAAAATCATGGCTTTTATTGCCCTGGGAAAAGCTAGTTAGGAAATGCCTTAAATTGGGGCTATTTTAAAAACTGTTTCATTAAAGTACACCACATTACATTTGATTTTATAGTTACATATTCAAATTGTGGTTACATAAGGCAGTGGACTAACTTAGGCTTGTACAAATAAAGGAAAACTGCAGTAGGTGTAATACTAATATGTAATTATCATACTGAACATTGATATTTCTCAAACTAAAATGTATACAGACAACACCAAGGAAGTTATACGTCACGACGCATTTCAGTTTTTAATATTATATAAACAAAAGGAAAAAAACCTATTTGATTATATGAAAACAACCCTCATGTGGAGTTGTAGGCTTGAAGCATTAAGCAACCAGAAGCACGCAGAGTTGCAGACTGCCAGTCCCCAGGTCCATTTGGCCGTGCAGCATTCTGTAGAAGACCAACTTTGATGCAGTACACCTCTACCTCGATATAACACGACCTGATATAACACAAATTCGGATATAACACGGTAAAGCAGTGCTCCGGGGCACTCCAGTGGATCAAAGCAAGTTCGATATATCACGGTTTCACCTATAACGCGGTAAGATTTTTTGGCTCCCGAGGACAGCGTTATATCGAGGTAGAGGTGTAGTTAGACAGAGCCTGTTCCTCACTTCTGAATAGATGTATACAAAGTTTGAAAAGATTTGTTCTACGCTTCCTGAACCCTGATGCTATTATTTTGCGCAGTTTCCTGGTTTAAATCTGTATTTACCTGTGCCCTATCCTAAACTAGTTTTTCCACCAGAAATTGCCAGCCCTGACAGAAATGATGCTACTTTTACCTATGCATACAAAATCTGGATACTAAGGTGAAGGGCACATTAGACATGCAAGGATAACAGTTCACACCTCCTCTCATTTACACCAGTTTACATCAGGAGTCACTTCTGTAAAGTAAATCAAATTAAACTAGTGTGAGAGCAGAGTCAGGCCTTCGTGTATTAGGCACACATTTTCCTAAGAATTAATTTGGCTAGCTGTTTGGAAAAAGACACCAGCATGCAAAATATCAGAAGAGAAACAATATCCACATTTGTTTGAGGATTATATTAAGGGTTGCAAGTCCAGCAACTGAATCATCATTCCAGTGAACTTTTGACATCCACTGTAGTTAAAAAACAAGTTGTTCCTTACCGCTGCACTTCCTTATTCTTCCACAAGGAGGCAGACTGAGCCTTTGGCACACGTTCAATAAAATTCACCAGCTCTTCCATGAGAAGTCTGCAAAGGAACCATCACTAGCATTAAACAAAAACACCACAAATTCTCATTGCATGAAATTAGGATATTTCATTACAATGACAGTCACTGCATTAGCTACTAACATACTGCATAAAAATTCATGGGATGGGGTATGTTTTTTTTTTTTAAATCCTCTCTTCCTCATAGGCTAAAACAAGAAAAAAGCCACACCATTCCAGACTTCCAGGGTCAGAATTTCAGATTGTATAAATCAATATTGCTTCATTGAAGTCAATGGAACAACGCTAGATTATGCCAGCTGAGGACCTGCCCACAGACTTTTGGCTCATCTAAAAAAATGGAATGACAATGGACATTACCATATTTCTCTCCCGTTAGACTCACAGCTGTTAAGGTCAGAAGGGACCATCACGATCATATAGGGTTAGGGTTGGGTGACGTGTTCTAGAATACAGGCTAGTGTTACAACACGTTCATACAAGTTAGAGTTGGAAAAGACCCATTAGCTGATATCTGCCCAGCACTTTGAAGAGGTCAAGTGCAATGTTAGCGTTAAGTCTTATCCCCTGCAACTTCAGGATGCAGTCTTCAAGATAGAGGCTGTATCAGGTATTAGAGTGAAACTACATTTGAACTAACCATTCCGATCTCAAAAATTTATATATGCCTTCCTTTATGAAGAAAAGCTGTAGGAGGATGTTTCCCAGAATATACATATATATTTTACATGACGACAGGCTGGAGAAGACTGCAGCCTGTTACTTTTTAATATTGGTCATGTTATTTCCATTCAGGGCTCAGCAAACACCAAGGTTGGAACAGATTATTTAGTAATAGTTAGTTACGCTAATCTGTGCCACTTTGCATTTTGCTGTGAGCATCTTTCCCAGACCTTAAGAAGAGCTCTGTGCGACTCCAAAGCTTGTCTCTCTCACCAAGAGAAGTTAGTCCAATAAAAGATATTACCTCACCCTTCATGTCTCACAAATATTCTGGGAACAACACAGCTACAACTACACTGCATACATTAAACAGTTTCAATCCTGCAATCTTTACTTGCATGGATGAGTCCACTGAAGTCAACAAGACTACTGGGGTAAGTAAGGGCTGCAAGACTGGGCTCTGCAGTAACCTTTCCAGTGTTGCCAAGTCTTGCAATTTTATCCTGAGTCTCATATTTGACTTTTTTCCTCCTTAAACCCTCAGCAACTGGAGTCATGTGATTATGGGAGAATCTGAGTTTTCATTTTAAAATAAGCAAGTTTCTTACCCTCATGGTTGTGGAGCAAAGCTTGCAAATGTGACATCCAAAGGCCCCAAAACCAGGAGGCAAATGAAAAACTCTCTAGTTTATTGGGTTTTTAAAAATCTTGTTTTTTTCAAAGTCTAAACATCATGATTTTTGAAGGCTTGAGGTCAGCAATACTGGATTTACACTGCTGCAAGTCACAATGGGTCTACTGGAGCTGCGCTGTTTTGGGTGCACTATTGCCCTGAGTCCACACACAGCACTCACAGCCACAGAGTTTGGAAAATGCTGAGTCAATACATTTTCAGCTGTAAAGACTTGGTGAACTTTCAACTATTGCCTGAAAGCCTCTTAGGAACAGAAGATGCCACACCTCTACCCACACTGTCCTTTACACCTTTTCCTTAGTAGTGAAGGGAAAGGATAAGAGAATATTAAAGGGCTCTTTACCTGCCAATCTGAACAGTGGGCTCAGTGGCATACACCGTTCCAGTGAATCCAGTATACTCTGTGATGTAGGGCAGTGCCATCATACAGTGATAGTTTGAGATCAGGATGACATCTACCGTAGACAGGTCTAGCAGCTCAGTCTGAAAACAGAAGGGAACGACAAGTGACCTGTAATCTTTGCACACATGATTTGGGAAACTAAAGCAAAATTGTTTTTCAAGTATTTACACACTTTTCGTTGTAACCTGATGAACATTTAACCATGAAAACAGGGGCACATAATGTCTGTGGGGACAGTTAAGATTTTCCATGAGTTCATATTTTTTAAAAACCTCTAAGTTACCCCCTCCTTTGGGTTGCTCAGGACATCCAGTCTTTGATTTGTCTGTCTTAGATGTTGAAATTGACGGTTAGCACAGACCCTTGAGTATTTATGGTTGCAATAAATGCACATGTAATATTACTTCTCATTATACAATTAGTACGTGTCCATCAACATGAGTGAACATTTCATCCAATCACCATAGGACTATCCCACAGCCACTTATTATGGGGTTTCTTGCATCTTCCTCTCCAGCAGCTGGTTGGCATTGCTCACTGCTGGAAACAGCATAGTAGACTAGATGACCACCAGTCTATCTAGCAATGACAATCCTACATTCCTAAACTTCACACACCAAACATTGCATTATTTAACATCTTTATCAGTCACAATGTTTTCCGTCAGAGAATCAGACTATGAGATTGTGATACTTCATCAGATACTAAGAAACAGAGGTAGAGTCCAATTTGTTTTTATGTGACAGCTACAGTAATGGTTCAAAGGAGGCAAAGGAGAAAATTTAACACATGCAGGAATTTTAATTAGAGATATTTACTGGTAATGCTAGAATACAAATGGTGTCAAGTCAGAAATTTACAAGACATTTGACCTCTAACTCAGTTATTATAGAGCAGCTAATGGGATTCAACAGTTATCAAGCACAGATTATCCCATTACAAGGCTTGGTCCATCGATCTGAATAAAATGGCAGAAAAGTAGGTCACAACTTTCCAGAAGCCTGACCCTAGTGTTCTAGTGACAAAGTTCTGATCTCAGATCTCTAGTTCTCATGTTTTCAGCCCATGATCATGCGTGAAGTTGCAGGCGTATCTTCAAAGTGCAACTCAATGAGGCAAAGAATGGGCAGAGGGAATAAAAGCAGGAAGAACCATCTTGGGATACAGAACACACATGATCCATTTATCTTTCTAACCTTGCTGGACAGAATCATAAAAATGTAGGGTCGGAAGGGAGCTAAAGAAGTCATCAAGTCCAGTCCCCTGTGCTGAAGCAGGGCCATGTAAACCTAGAACATCCCTGACAGGTGTTTGTCCAACCTGTACTTAATCTCCACAACCTCCCTTGGAAGCCTATGCCAGAGCTTAACTCTGGAACTAAAAACTACCATTAGAGTTAGAAAGTTTTCCCCTAATATCTAACCTAAATCTCCCTTGCTGCAGATTAAGCCCATTATTTCTTGTCCTACCTTCATGGACATGGAGAACAATTGATAACAGTCCCGTTTATAACAGTCCTTAATATAACTGAAGGCTTATCAGGTCCCACCTCAGGTCATCTTCTCTCAAGATGAAACATGCCTGTTTTTTTTAAATTTTTTCCGCATAGGTCAGGTTTTTCAAACTGTTTACCATTTTTGTTGCTCTCCTCTGGAGTCTCTCCAATTTGTCCACATCTTTCCCATAGGGTGGCGCCCAGAACTGGACACAGCACTCCAGCTGAGACCTCACCAGTGCCAATTAAATACCACAATGCCTAACTAAGGCTTCTACTGCAGCATCAAGGGCCTGTTTCTTCTATGAATCTAATCCTCCATGGATTTTGTGCTTTTCTCAAACCCTGTCTTGTGCGAGGGAGCCCAAGCTCAATGGCAGTTTAGATCATACAAAACTGAATGGGAGGTGAACTTCGGTGCTGCACATGGATCCAACCTGGAGACTCATCAGCAAGGATGAGGAAGATGGGGAACCTAAAGGATCAACCGTAGAGCCCCAGTGCTTCAGCTGCTCACCACATTAGGAATATTCTGTACATAAATCAAAGCAGTGCAACAAAGAAAACAAATGCAAAGGGGGAGAAAGCATGCACTATGGAGCTCCTGTTAAAAAAACACCTATGAAATACAAAGTTGTTTTGTAAATGTGGGAGAGACTCAGACAGTTGCCCAAGGGGAGTGAGTGTTGTACCCTATGGCCCACAATAGTAAAAGCCTGCTCTCCTGCCAAGTCGTCAGTGTGTGATCCTTAAAAGGTAGGAAGTGTCTGAGTGCAGAGATCCAGTCTAATAAAGAGGCCCCAAATATATATACAGCTTATACAAAATTAAAGGCTTTAAAATAGGGCTGTCAAGCGATTAAAAAAATTAATTGTGATTAATCGCACTGTAGAATAATAGAATACCATTTAAATATTTTTGGATGTTTTCTACATTTTCAAATATATCAATTTCAATTACAACACAGAATACAAAGTGTAAAATATTCACTTTATTTTTCATTACAAATATTTACACTGTAAAAAACAAAAGAAATCGTATTTTTCAATTCACCTAGTACAAGTACTGTAGTGCAATCTCTTTGTCATGAAAGGGCAACTTACAAATGTAGATTTTTTTGTTACATAACTGCAAACAAGATTGTTTACATTTGCAAAAGATAATGCTGCCTGCATCTTGTTTACAATGTCACCTGGAAGTGAGCACAGGCGTTTGCAGGGCACTGTTGTAGCCGGCATCACGAAATATTTATGTGCCAGATGCACTAAAGATTCATATGTCCCTTCATGCTTCAACCATCATTCCAGGGGACATGCGTCCATGCTGATGATGGGTTCTGCTCGATAACGATCCAAAGCAGAGCAGACCGACGCATGTTCATTTTCATCATCTGAGTCAGATGCCACCAGCAGAAGGTTGATTTTCTTTTTTGGTGGTTTGAGTTCTGTAATTTCCGCATCAGAGTGTTATTATTTTAAGACTTCTGAAAGCATGCTCCACACCTCATCCCTCTCAGATTTTGGAAGGCACTTAAGATTCTTAAATCTTGGGATGAGTTCTGTAGCTATCTTTAGAAATTTCACATTGGTATCGTCTTTCATTGCAAATTTGACAAAATGCAAAGTGTTCTTAACAAACAACATGTGCTGGTCATCATCTGAGACAGCTATAACATGAACTATATGGCAGAATGCGGGTAAAACAGAGCAGGAGACATACAATTCTTCCCCAAGGAGTTCAGTCACAAATTTAATTAATGCATTATTTTTTAAATGAGCGTCATCAGCATGGAAGTATGTCCTCTGGAACGATGGCTGAAGCATGTAGAGGCATATGAATCTTTAGCGCATTTGGCACGTAAATATCTTGTGACACCAGGTATAACAGTGCCATGCGAACACCTGTTCTCACTTTCAGGTGACATTGTAATTAAGAAGTGGGCAGCATTATCTCCCATAAATGTAAACAAACTTGTTTCTTTTAGCAACTGGCTGAACAAGAAGTAGGACTGAGTGGACTTGTAGGCTCTAAAGTTTTAGATCGTTTTATTTTTGAAAGCAGTTATATAACAAAAAAACCCCTACATTTGTAAGTTGCACTTCCATGACAAAGTGGTTGCACTACAGTACTTGTATGAGGCAAATTGAAAAATACTATTTCTTTTATCATTTTTACAGTGCAAATATTTGTAATAAAAAATATAAAGTGAGTGCTATACACTTTGTATTCTGTGTTGTAATTGAAATTGATATATTTGAAAATGTAGAAAACATCCAAAAATATTTAATCAATTTCAATTGGTATTCTATTGTTTAACAGTGTGATTAATTGTGATTAATTTTTTTGAGTTAATCGCGTGAGTTAACTGAGATTAATCAACTGGCCAAGATGAAAGTCAATGAATCATTTAATATGTAGCTAGTCAAAGAATGTAGAGTGCTGTCACAGGGAGACTGGCCACTTTAAGGGGGAAATGGGCCGGATAGAGAGCAGATGCCCTCTATAAAGACATAGGGCCCGGTTGAGAAAAGGAGAAGCAGAAATCTGGTGAATTGCTCAGGGAGAGCTGCATGAGATCTGAGAGAGCAGTAAGTGAGAGCTGCTGGGGCAGAAAGAGAACAAATGAGATGAGCACAAATGGAGAGAACTAGCCAGAACTGAGAAACCTGCCAAGCAGAAGGCTTGTGCAGAGACCCCTAGGTCAGAGGTTCTCAAACTGTGGTCCACGAGCTCCATTCAGGTTGTCCATGGATAGTTCCTTCTAAGGTGCGTGCCTGGGCAGCTGCACACGAGAGAATGAAGGGCCGCCCACCTGATTAGTGGAGCCGCGCAGGGTTGGCTCCACTATTTAGGTGCCTGGACCCTGGAGAAGATGCACATGTAAGGTGAGGTGGTGGCCTTCGGGGAAATAGGAGGTGGGGGGGGCAAGAGGGTGAGAAGAGGGAATAGGGGGAATTTGGGACATGCAGGGCTGCGGTGGACAGAGAAAGAGGCAACTTTCTTCAGCTCAATGGCTGCGGCTGCTGGGGAGAGAACCCCCTCCTTCGCAGCCCCAGCCCAGGGGCTGCCACGGCGAGGGAGAGAGGGAGAAAGCCCCCCTTCTTCCCAGCCCAGTGGCTGCTATGGTGGGGGAGAGAGGAAGAAAACCCCCCTTCTTCCCAGCCCAGTGGTTGCCACGGCGCGGGAGAGACACCCCCCTCCTTCCTAGCCCAGCTCGGTGGCTGCCACGGCGGGGGAGTGATTACTGATACTAAAATATGAGTTGTGTGCTATCTAGGGGTTACAGTGGACAAGAAGCTGGATATGAGTCGAAAGTGTGCCCTTGTTGCCAAGAAGGCTAATGGCATTTTGGGCTGTATAAATAGGGGCATTGCCAGCAGATCGAGGGACGTGATCATTCCCCTCTATTCGACATTGGTGAGGCCTCATCTGGAGTACTGTGTCCAGTTTTGGGCCCCACACTACAAGAAGGATGTGGAAAAATTGGAAAGAGTCCAGCGGAGGGCAACAAAAATGATTAGGGGGCTGGAGCACATGACTCATGAGGAGAGGCTGAGGGAACTGGGATTGTTTAGTCTGCAGAAGAGAAGAATGAGGGCGGATTTGATAGCTGCTTTCAACTACCTGAAAGGGGGTTCCAAAGAGGATGGATCTAGACTGTTCTCAGTGATACCTGATTACAGAACAAGGAGTAATGGTTTCAAGTTGCAGTGGGGGAGGTTTAGATTGGATATTAGGACAAACTTTTTCACTAAGAGGGTGTTGAAGCACTGGAATGGGTTACCTAGGGAGGTGGTGGAATCTCCATCCTTAGAGGTTTTTAAGGTCAGGTTTCACAAAGCCCTGGCTGGGATGTTTAGTTGGGGTTGATCCTGCTTTGAGCAGGGGATTGGACTAGATGACCTCCTGAGGTCCCTTCCAACCCCGATTTTCTATGATTTGTAGAACAAAAAAACCTTTATTATGAAGATTTTTTTAATATAGCATTTTTATCCAAAGCGCTTTACAATCATTAGCTAACAGTACAAACAACATTTGGAAAGATCATTAAGTGGTCCGCCATGACCCTCAGCAATTTTCAAGTGGTCTGTGGGGGGGGGAAAAAAAAAAGTTTGAGAACCACTGCCCTAGGTAATGTGGGAGAACCAGCTGCGTCAGAGCAGGCAGTGCCCAGAAGCAAAAGGCTTGATCCTGGAGGGAGGTTCCAATGAATCCTAGAATATCAGGGTTGGAAGGGACCTCAGGAGGTATCTAGTTCAACCCCCTGCTCAAAGCAGGACCAACCCCCAACTAAATCATCCCAGGCAGGGCTTTGTCAAGCTGGGCCTTAAAAACCTCTAAGGAAGGAGATTCCACCACCTCTCTGTGGGTTAGATGGCTGTCGGTTTGATCTGGGGGGGAGATGAGCAATTTGATCGGCTCTGGGGAATGTAGAGGAAATAGACACAGGACATTCCTGTATCACTGCCAGACGGTACCCTAGCGGGGGTTGAGTCCTGTTACAGGTGCACCTAATGCAATCATGGTTGGGCAAACCAACAAAGCAAGCATGAGCAGTCTCACAAAAAGGATATTCCTGTAGGCAGATTTGTCACTGTGGGACAAAATAAAGGCACAGACTTCACTAGGAGAGTGAACGCTTTTGTTCCACAGCCAACACAAGGCTGTCGGAAGTTGTAAGCAGAAGCGATACCTTAAACTTGCTGCCTCTGCAGAAGTCCCCTCAAAAGTGAGAGCGTGGAAGGAGAGAGAGCTTCCTCTTGTGATCTAACCACAAGCAGGACTTCTGCTTTACTGGGACCAAGGATGTCATAGCTTGATACATTCAGCTGGCAATATCACCCAAGCATTCTACCAAAGGGGAGAGTTTGCAAGGCAAGAGATATATAGTTGTGTATCACCAGCATTACACCAGTAAGGCTTCATACTTGTTGAGAACCTTGAGAGACAGTGGAGCATCTCAACAGAAGCTGCCTATAAAATCCCTAAAATGGTGTCACTGTCGTCTTCCACTTATGACTAAGGAGCATCAGATACACTGGCAACAGCACTCACTCACCAAAGCTACAACTCCCTGTCAGTCACCAGACAGCTGCAGAGCCAGGTTTATTCCAGTCCAGCAGGATCATCAGAAAAGACAGCTGACCTACATCTAAAATGAGCAGTTGATCATTTGTGACCCTGACAAGTATGGTCTCGACTCCAAAGGAAGGCTGGAAACTAGTCTACCTAGGACATTGGTGCCAAGGGCACCTGGAGTTGAACAGCTACGGCCTTCTGCATCACCATCCATAAGAAGGTTTGTTTGGGTGTAAAAAAAAAAAAAAAAAAAGGACAGTAACTGCCAAGCATTCTGGTCCTTGAAGTGGGGGCACATTCCTGCATGTTTGAAGTAGCAAGCGGTGTCCCCACACAAAGTTGATGACATGGCTTGTCAAAAACTGCACCAACCACCAACTTGCTTTGAGCAATTGAAGTGTCAGAAGCTGCAAGGGGTGCACTTCAAGGAATCAGTAGACCAGGGACATTGATGTCAAAAACCGGAAGATGACCCAAGCAAGTTGAAGTAGTCTGTCTGGAGACCAGGGCTCTCACAGTCAAAAGGCCTGGAAAAGTCAGCCCAGAGGTAATCCTATCTTTATACTTCAAGAACACAGGAAACTTACATCAAGTGAAGGAACTTCTAATGGAACAAGAGTGAGGCTTAACCAGACTGCAGGCTACCCAAAACAGTTCAGTTAGGCACGTCATGAAAGCCTCTATGGTCAGAGACAAGTAACTTCTCTGTGCTTCAGTCACAGTTATGTATGTCTGAACATGTATCCATTGTCATATACAGGTTTGCCATATCCTATTGCCCTTTTTTATGAGGCTTCAAATGCCAATGTAGCTTCTGTAAGTGTCTTAGTAGCCGACTGTCAGATGTTAATTCTCTCGAGTTATCTTGCACCAATCTCCTAAAATAATGGTCTAGTAGGGCTGTTTCTATCCTTTCTGCAGTGTCACAAATATCAGAGGTGTCTTATTATCTTGGAAGTTTAAAAAAAAAGTGTCACGGGATACTTGAATGGAATACTATTTCTGCATTAAGGTTCCAATGAAACTCACCTCTGGCAAACAGAATTCAGGTACAGAGTCTACAAACACATGGCCAGAACATTCCTTTAGTTCCTATAAGGAAAAGGATATTAATAGGCAAGAAGAGATGACATAAAAGCAGCTTTTAAAACTCAAAGCTATACAAATGAAGACTTCCCTCTAACATGGTGGATTTTACTCTTCAGATCCATTGCCGGCTTTCCATTACAACAGCTAACTTCCAGCTTTTTAAATTAAATTAAATTTATGGAGATATCCCATCTCCTAGAACTGGAAGGGACCTTGAAAGGTCATTGAGTCCAGCCCCCTGCCTTCACTAGCAGAACCAAGTACTGATTTTGCCCCAGATCCCTAAGTGGCCCCCTCAAGGACTGAACTCACAACCCTGGGTTTAGCAGGCCAATGCTCAAACCACTGAGCTATCACTTCCCCCCTAAATTTTTTTTATTATTTAAATAGTTTCTTTTCAGTTCTAACCACGCTTTTTTGGAAAGAGGGTTTTGCTAGGGTTGCTTTCAATGGGAGATGAGGCTGTTCAGTACTTCAGGGGATCGGAACGTTGGTTTGAATGAGCAGGTAGGGCACTATAACAAACACTAAAGGAGCTCCAGCATGTAAGGGGTTCATTGCTAATCACATGGCTGGGGTTATGAAAGGAGAGGGAAAGGTGGTGCAAAGGAAGCTATCATAGCAGGGGGTCCTCTTCCTTTTCAACTAGCTGACGCTGGAAATGCCTTGGGTGAGTATTTCCTAGAGTACAAGTAGGTTTACTCTGGTTTTGAGTTTTGTCATTTGGAAATAAAGCAAGCCCCAAAGAACAGGATGTGAAGCGACTTCTTGGTGGGATTTGTTTTTCCTTGTGTGACTGGAAAGGCTGCTTACCAGCTTACAAGCCCATTAAAACATTTTACAGATTTGGACCCCAGTCCGGCATTAATGGAAACAAGATCCGGCCTTTAGCTCATAGGTTTGAAGCATTTTATTCAACATCTTTTCTTGATCTAAGCCTTGTGTTGCATTTCCTGTTAGATTTCATCCCCTTTTCTCTCTATTGCTCTATTTTTCCTGCTCTCCCCACCAGTCCAAGACAGCAACATCTGAAAGTTTAGCCAAATGAAAAATCACAAGCTTCAAGGTTATGCATGTGCAAGGTAAACAAAAGTGATCTCAAATTTGATCCTAGTATCATCTTGCAAGTCATCCACAGACCACCTCCTCTTAAAACACCTCTGTTTATTGTCCCAAAACCAACGGTTTCAGCCAGCTTTGGAATGAGATTCAGTCTTCAGTTCTAATTCTTAATAGTTATGGTGCACTTGAAAACTAATAAAAAATGAGCAATTACATCTAATGACAGAAGTCTCCTAACCTCATCTTGAAGGAGTTAAGAATGATTAAAACTAGATCAGGGTGAATTTCAATGTCTCTCCTGGACTTAAATAGGTTTTATAACTGCATCCAGAATAATGCGACAAGAGGGTATATGTCCACCTTACATGACAAAATACCCTCCTTTGACCCTCACTTCCTTCTTTTCCAGCATCGGTAAAAGTATTAGTCATTCAAAGCAGTTACAGTGGTCAATGCAAGGGTAGGAGATGCTGCCTTTGAATTAATAAAATGTGACTCTGCTCTGACACTGCATTGGTTTGAAGAATATTTGGAACAAATACCGTGCGAACGGAACTACAGCAAATCATACCCTGTACCAGACACTGATGTCATATCAGGTCTGTGGATTCTTTGGACAGGATACAGTATCTATGGTAAAGAAGAGATGCGTGAGGAGTTGGTTCTGATAGACATTCAGATGGGCATTTGTTCTGGAAGGCAGTGTGGCCCAGGACACAAAGCTAGGACTTAGGAGAAATGGGTCTACTCCCAGTTCTCCCAACTCATTGTGCACAAGTTACTTAGGCTCTTATTTACAGAGGTACTGAGCATCCACAACTCCCATTGACTTCAAACAGAAGAAAATCAGGCCCTTAATCTGTGAGTTTCATTTCCCCATCAATCTTTTTCCACCTCTACAATTCTACGTGCCTATTATTAAGGTTCTGATGTAAGGTATGCATGAAGTCAGAAAAAGGAACAATTAAACGTGTGCCCCTGTGTATTTAACCTGCATCTGCCTATTTTACAAACATTAAACAAGTTTATGCCTGTTTCAGCTGTGGGAGAGTAAGCTGGATTCTGCGGTGCCTCAGATCAACAGATCTGAATTCCGATTGTGAAATTTTTGTACAGGGTAAGGATGCAAGAGGCAAAAAGATCACATTTCTCAAGTGGAGTCAGGGTAAATTCCAGGCCTTGGAATTAGAGGAGTCCAGGAGTGAAATCCTGCCCCACTGAATTCAAATCCTGTCCCACTTAGTTTAATGACAAACTCCCATTGACTTCAACACAGTCAAGATTTCACCCCTTGATTCTAGTCTCTACCCTGCCACAGATTTCCGATGTGACCATGGGCAAATCATTCAGCTTCTCTAGTTCCCCATCTAAAAACAGGGATAATAATACTCATCTACATCACAAGTGGGTTACGAGGCTTAATTCATTAGTGTTAGTAAAGAGCTTTGACGTTCTCTGATAGAAGGCACATCAGAATGACAAGGTCTAAAATATGAAACCCCATGAAATAAGAGAAAATTAAAAAACAGTCACACACACACTACTTCTGCACTTTAAAATGACCTGTAAAAACTGTAACCTCCAAAGACTGAAAACCACAGAGCCACTGTTCGGATATTGCAACAAAACATTTTGCTAATGACATGCACATAAATATATGCAAGGAAGCAGCACAGAAATATCGTTACAGTACTACTACAGCTCCAGACACATCAGGTGACTTCTTGCATGGCAAAGAAATTCAAAAGCTCCGTAAGTTACCTTGTCTAGGAAAGTGTTTCCATCTTTTAAAACCCAGCCAGGGAGTTTGGACAGCCTGGGACTGCAGGGGGAAAAAACAATTTGCAAAGTATTAAGTCATCATTAATAATGGTATAATTCACTTCATTTTTTGGTTAAGCTCTGACCTTATACTTGGTGCTGTACAGGAAATAGACAAACCCTGACTCAAGGAACTAACAAGTTCAATATGAAATCATGTAAGTATTCACAGGAATTACTTTAAAAACTATCATAATTATGGAACACATTTGAGGCTGAGAGGAGGGAGGAGAGCGTGCCAAAGAATCTTTATATCCACAAAGAAATTAAACCTTGTTTTAGGTCTCACCCAAAGAGTCACACAAAATATAAATGTATAGCAACCTATTTCCCTGTGTCGGAAGCAAGAAGGTGCGAGTCAACCCTGCTGGTATTTGAACCCATGTTTCAGATTGGAAGCTCAGATACTATCAAGCTACATTTGTGGGTGTGATTTTATTTTTAAGACTGAAACAATCCTTGAGGATGACATCCCAACAAAGTGTTTAGAGGAAGCATGAGAGCAGCACTCGCTGTGCTACTATAGTTAAGAGATTATCAAAACCTCCAGTGTATCATCTTCTGAGGACCTGTAAGTGAGCTACAAACTCTCACAAACCCAGAAACAGGGGGAAGGTTATTCAGCTCTCCTGTGACTGGGCATTGCAGCAACAGTGTACTGGGGCTGTGTTAACTTCAGATTCTGGGAGAGATCCTGAGAGGCGAGCAGCTCCTGCAAATTCCATTGACTTCAGAGAGATTCACAGGGGCGCAGTACCTCAGAAGAGGAAGTGATTCAATGGCTTAGAGGGAGGAAGGAGTTCCAAGCTTACAGAGCTGCCATATGAGGAGAGATTAATAAGACTGGGACTTTTCAGCTTGGAAAAGAGACAGCTAAGGGGGGGTATGATAGAGGACTATAAAATCATGACTGGTGTGGAGAAAGTAAATAAGTGTTATTTACTCCTTCTCATAACACAAGAACTAGGGGTCACCAAATTAAATTAACAGGCAGCTGGTTTAACACAAACAAAAGGAAGTATTTCTTCACACAGAGCACAGTCAACCTGTGGAACTCTTTGCCAGAGGATGTTGTGAAGGCCAAGACTATAACAGGACCCAAAAAAGAACTAGATTAATTAATGGAAGATAGGTCCATCAATGGCTATTAGCCAGGATGGGCAGGGATGGTGTCCCTAGCCTCTGTTTGCCAGAAGCTGGGAATGCGTGACAGGGGATGGATCGCTTGATGATTACCTGTTCTGTTCATTCCCTCTGGGGCACCTGGCATTGGCCACTGTCGGAAGACAGGATACTGGGCTAGATGGACCATTGGTCTGACCCAGTACGGCCATTCTTACGTAAAGCAGCACAAGCAAAAGTGCAAACGACCCCAGCACACCCTACGGAACATCACAAGGAGTGGGACACAGAGGAGATTAAGACTGGAGGAGTGAAGACTGGGGATAAAATAAGATTAGAGCTGTGGCATGAGAGGGTGATGCCAGGTGAAGTCAATCCCATTTTGAAAACTGGGAGGGCAAAGTTGAATTAGTTTGGAAACGTACAAGCAGCCAGTGAGTGCGCGGAGGTGAAATGAGCCCGTTTCCTGGAATAACATAGCAATCTAGAGACACAGGAATTCAAAGAAGCTCACTTTGAGAAAGTGAGATGGGGTTAAAAAAATGAAGGGAAAGGCAGGAATGAAGCAAGAACAAGTGTATGTGATACGCTAGAGGTGAAAAAATTTAAACAAGGGAGAGATGAGACGGAGCGTCTGGAGTCAAAGAGGATACCAAGACATTTGGCTTTGGTAGCAAAATTAAAAGCTAAGTCTTGGGTTTGAGTGGTAGTGGATTTAGAGACATAGCGCAAAGAGGACTCTTTCCTAGAAGCCAAAAAGTAGCACAATTCCCTCCTACACCACTCTTGACATTGTGATGGAGTGATTGATTAATCCAAACTAGTTAGAACTGTCACATAAATAATGTGAGCAAGCGTATCACTCTGCTAGAAAGGAAAGGTTAAGCGCCTTCTCTGTGTTCACTTTTAGCTCTTTGCATTTGACTTTGTTGTAAGAGAGAGAGAACTTCAGCTGATACACCTGTTTCCAGTGTATAGATGACACGAAAGAATGTTCTTTAGCCAACTCATCAAACGCCTGCTATGTGCATGAATGGTGGTGTATCAGGCTGCTGACAGCAAGGAAGGCCTTTGCAGGACTAGATGGAGTCTAAACAGCTTGTGATAGAACAGAAAAGTGTGAAGAATGTTCTTCACACTTTTCATTGGGCGAAACAAGACAGGGCTTCCCTCATTGGAAGTCTAAAGCAAAGGTATGAGGCGTGCCTCATTTTAGCAAAGTCCAAGGAAAAGAGGAAAGATGGCCCAGTGGTTAGGGCACAAACCTAGAACTTGGGAAACCTGGGTTCAATTTCACTTCTATTTTTAGCAAGCTAGCTAGAGTACAGCTAACAAGGGTACATCTACATGAGCTGCCATTTGCTCCCCCCAGCTACTACATAGCTGTACCCTTCGTGCCTCAGTTCCCCATCCCCATTGTACAGATAATAGCCCTGCCCTATCTCACAGGGATGTTGTGATGATAAATATATTAAAAACTGGGAGGCGCTCAGATACTGTGGTAACTGGGACCCTATAAATACCATAGATAGAACAGGACTCCTCAGATCCAGCCCCTCTCAAGATCCTGACTTTCACTGCCACAACTCATCCCTTTCACAGAGTGCTGAGGAGGAGATTAGTTATCTCCCCAAAGCTGGCCGAGCCCTTCAAATGCATACGCTCAGTACATTTCTTGCTGCAAGGACTTTTCAGTCACCTTACAGACAAGACTGTCTCTGAATCTGATTACTTGGTTCTGTTGGGTCAGGCGAGGGTCAAATCTGACATCTTTCTTTATTGTAATTGAGTCAATTTTGTTCAGAAGTTCTGGAGATTCTTGGGGCATTTGGGGCTATGACCTGCAATGTAGTCACTCATGATAGGTTAAATCGAACAAGGAGGCACTGGATCTGTTATTGGTGGAGGTAGTCACCATCGCCTCAAGGAGCACTGATGCCAGCATGCCTAAAGCAACTGTTAGGCCTTTGCTGAAGAAGTTACTTCTTGGCACAGATAATGTCAATTACTGCTCTAAGTTTCCTGTTTGGGAGAAGTTTTTGCAAAGCAGGTGTGGACCTGGAGTCCTCAGACTTCATAGATCCTTTTAAAAAAAAATCTAGTTGTGGCCCTCTGCATGGTATGTAGATAGCGCTCATCTCATTTTGGTGCTGGACAAAGCTCAGGTATCCATGCTGATTCTTTTAGTTCAGATCAATTGCCTTCAATAAAGCAGAGGTTGAGCTGCAGGCCCTGGCAGAACGATGCTTATGTGGTTCTGTTTTTTCCCCTCCAAGAAGGCATGTTGGGCAGTAGCTCTACTCCATTTAATCAATGAGATTGCTCTCCCACCCCCATGATAACCTCCAGTCCAGCCCCTGGACCCCTGAGGGTATTAGACCAGAGTCAAAACTACAGCATCCACCTGCCACAGTGACTAAGGTTGTGGGCCAAGGCATTCGAAGGGGCCTATAGAATTTTAATTAAAACTCTTATTAGCCTCTAGTCACCATAGAGTTAAACATATCCCTTTCCTCCCCACCTACCATTCTGGCAACTTGTTCAACCTTACAAAAGAAGTAAGCCACCCTAGCAAGGGGCCTAATTTCATTTCTACCACGAGGAAGCATGGTCTAGTCAGGGGGGAGAGCACAGAAGTGGGAGTCTGGAGATCTAAATTATGTTTTTGGCTCTAATAATCACTCACGGTGGGATCCTGGACAAGTCACATTACCCCATCGTTAATCCATTTCTAGCCCCACCTGTTAAAAAATTAGGATAATAATGCTTATGCTTTCAAATCTACAGGTGAAACACGCTAAGTGTTATTTTTATTTGCATTAGTTCAGACTCCGAAGAAGAGCTGGAGAAGAAGGTGGTTAAACAGCGTTTGCTGGGATTCCATGCACTCCAGATCAGTTACCCGTTTATCTCATCTTGCATGAAGAAGCCAGAAAGATGACAGATATGCGACCTCACTTGCACTAAGCAGTTGCAGCAATACTTTACTGAAGCTTAGAATAAATTATCTGGAAAAGCCAATCAATAAATTGATAAAATGTCTTCTGTCTACTGAGCCAAAAGACATTATTTTGATAAAGGGAACTTTTAAGTGAGCAGGTCTATATATGATATCAGAGGATAATGCTTATTTGTACCCTTTCTCGCTGCAGGTGCCATTTTAAGAAAAGCACTCCACGTGCAGCCTAGAAAGAACTGGGCTAGAGAGCTTTCAGGCTGCAGACCGACCATACCTCTGAACCAGTGGCAGCGGGAGGAAATTGAGGGTAGATGTCATATCCAGTCCGCAGTCTAACATGATAGTGGTGGATTTGAACTTGAGCACATTGCATGGCAAGGTTGGATGCCCCGACAAGCAGTACTGAAAGAAGAAAACTAGAATTAGTAAAGAATCAACTATAACAAAGGACAAGCTGAAAAGGGGCCCCTAAGGGCCACATGAGGCTTCTTGGCAAACAACCCTGCAAGGGAAAAGTTGTATCAATGTAGCCTGCATAAGCAGCAGCTCTGGGTGTGCCGCCTGCTTCTGAACAAAGACACCAGAGATGGACAGCACAAGTTACATTTATATAACCTCCTCTATCATGAAGAATCCTAAATGCTTTGCAAACTTAACAAGCCAAGACATAAATTACATATCAGAGAGGTCACTTCAGTCTCAGCTGAGAAGCAGGCACCTCTGGTATGGAAAGTGGCAAATATTTGAAAATGCATAGCAACACTGTGGAACAGTATAAGCCATGAAGTGAAGAATATGGCATATGATTGAAACCGGAGGGGTAATATAATTGCTCAAACTAGAATGCAGCCAGGACATGAGGGCATCTGCTCTCCTACTTGGGATCTGTAATGACCTCAAGTGGTCAAGATTTTGTTTTTACATCTCAAAGATATCACTTCTGGTAGCATAGCCTCTCGTGTGGTACTATTTAAATACTAAGTATGACAATAATCACTTTATATATTCAAAGCGCTTCACAGTCATTTAAAAAACTAAATTGATTAAAAACTGATTTTAAACGCTAAGTTTATTTTGTCATCATTTATTTCATTTTACTCTCTTTAGTGAATAAGGTAGATTCGTCAATTTTACTTTCTAGCTCCGATCCCACACATTAGCACAGGCCCACAATGTTTGGGTTAAAACTCCTGAGGAGAATGTTTACATCCACCCCAAAGAAGCTGTTTTTAATTAAATTTGAAAAATCATGAAGGCATTTTCCTTATTTGATTTGTAATTGCTTACGTTTTAATTTTAAATTGCAAAACCTAAGTTATTCAACAGCATCCCTTTAAATTCTGCCTTCTGTCAGCATCGCTTTAAGAGATGTCCTTGCAGTTTTGGGGCCTATAGTATATGAATAATGTCCATTAAGTCAATAGAGCTACTCCCGGGTGTAAAATTAAGCACTCGCATAAGTCTTTATATTACTGAAATCGTACGTAACTGCTGCCACAGATCCAGCAAGTGGGAGGAGATGTGGGAAAACAGACAATTTTCTGTAGACCCTAAACAAACAAAGGTATTAAAAATTCAGCAATTAAGTATTTTTAAATGGGTACACTACAACCTTCAGTGTTCAAAACTCCCTTGTTATTAGAACAGGGTTATGTCCCTGAAGTGCTCAACACAGGGTGGATAAAAATCAATGATTTTATTTTTTAATATTTTTTTTTTATTTAAATAGGTTTTTTCCTCAAAAAATCCTATCTAAAAATAGTTATAACTAAGATACATTATATCTCATCATGGAATAGGGATTATAAATTTTAATTCTATAGTATGAGAATATATTCATGTAATGTTTAAGAAAAGTTTTGTAAATAAATTCCAATAGTTCATGGATTAGGGACCCAATCTTATGGGATTCCACAGGCTTCTGTATAGATTATTTATAGGTTAATCTTTCTATCTACCCAATGGGACTCAGTGTTCAGATTAGAAGATGCCATCAGAGATGCTTAGTTTTGCAGTTCTCAAACTGTGGATTTGTGAATCCAGAAGTAACATTCTTGTTAACAGCAAAAATGTTTTTAAATAAATAAATAATATATAGAGGTGAGAAATAAGACCTCAACTCTATTGTCCCTCTGCAAATTTGTGTACACAGAGTCAATCCCTTACCTCTCTCTAAAAGTGCAAAGTTTCAAAAAGTTCAATGAATAGAAGATAGTTGGGGGTGGAATAGATCTGGAAAAGGAGAAGAAGTCTGGAGATAAACATGAGATGTGAGGGACATATGCTTGTTTTGTTAAAATATTATATGTTTGCTGTTGAAGATAAAAATCCAGAATACTTAACGTTGTTGTTTTAGTTAAATAAAACAATTTAAATGACTTGTCTGGTGATGTTCTCCGCCTAATACAGCACGGCAAGAAAATCCTCCAAATATTAATGATTAACCTGTTGAACTGGAGATAGTTCACCTCCCAATGACTTCATAAATATCTGCTTAAATTAACTTTGGTAAATTAAATAACCAAATAATCATTCATTTTCTGATATAGCTGTAAAACTAATCTGAAAAGTTTTCAAAGTAAATCACTGTTTAAAAAAATATAGTGCGTACCTTCTAAAATGAAACCTAATCTATCTCTGAGTTGTGAAGAATATGTACTAAGGTTATAACAACCAACAAGAATGCACTTTTATGTAGAAAACCATTACTAAATTGAGTCTTCCTGACTAATGATTTAAATCAAATCCACCCTGGCTCAACACCAAGACAAAACTTGGTTTTTGGAACGCGGGGACAATATACGAAGCAGGGAAGCTAGCTCAGGTCACAGCAGAGATGAGACACTAAAACTTACACATCCTGGGTGTCAGCGAGAGCAGATGGACAGGATCAGGAAGATTAACAACAGTCTCGGGAGAAACTTCGCTGTTTTCTGGACGGGATGATGGACAACACCATGAGAGTGTTGTCATCCTTATGAAGAAGGGAGCGGAGCATTCCCTGCTTGAATGGAAATCCGTCAGCAGCAAACTTATGAGAGCCAGACTGAAAGGGCAACATACTAATATCACCCTGATTCAGTGTTATGCTCCGACAAATGACAGTGATGAAGAAGTAAAGGACAACCTTACACTACAGGTGGAGTTAGAGAGAGTACCATGCCATGACCTAACTATCGTCATGGGAGACCTGAATGCCAAGGTAGGTAAGGACAACACAAACAACGACAGAGCATTGGGAAGACATGGGTGTGGCACTATGAATGAAAACGGAGAAAGGCTTGTTGATGTCTGTAATATCAATGACCTTCTCGTCTGCGGAACCCTATTTGAACATCGTGAAATTCACAAGCTGACATGGTGTTCTCCAAATGGCAGAGATAAGAACCAGATTGACCATATCATGATCAATGGCAAGTGGTGACGCTCACTGACAGACGTGAAAGTGAGAAGGGGTTCACATGTTGGCAGTGACCACCACCTTGTGATAGCCTCCATCAAGCTAAAACTGAGAAGTGTGGGTCCTCCAAACAAGGGATATAGACGTTATGATATTGACAAGCTAACGTCCTTTGAAATACAGACAGCCTTCGTTCTGCAGTTAAAGAACAGGTTTCAAGCACTTGCAGACCTTGATGAAGAGGAGGGGAACGCAGATGAGGAGATCAACAAGAAGTGGGACAAAGTAACACCAATTTATAAACAGAGCAGTGAAGCCTGTCTAGGCTACAGGCAGAAGAGAAGGAAGAAGTGAATTATACACACAACAGGGAACGCCATAGAATCCAGACAAGCCCCGAAGAAAAAAAAAGTTTTAGACACAAAATCCCAGAAGCTAAAGGACAAATACCATGAGCAGTAGAGCCAGGCACACCGGGAGGTCAAACGCCTTGTGAGAGCGGACAAACGGCATTATATTGATAATCTGGCAACACAAGCAGAGGATGCAGCTGCTCGTGGTGAACAAGGAACTGTCTACAAAATGATGGCGCTTATCAGTGGTAAACGGCAGACACCAACAAACACTCATCAGGAACAAACAAGGACACCTACTAACAATTGTAAAAGAACAAGAAATGCACTGGACAGAGCATTTCAAAGAACTGCTAAACAGGGAGCCACCTAAAGAGGAAGCAAACATCCAGGAGGCAGAAGAAGATCTTGATATCGACACAGACACCCCAACTAAGGAAGAGATCATTCAAGCCATCAAATCCTTAAAAAATGGGAAAGCTCCTGGCAAGGATAACTTGAATGCAGAATTGTTCAAGGTAAATCCTAAATTAGCAGCATCTATCCTGGCCCCTCTATATACATCAGTCTGGGAAAGGGAAAAAGTGCCAGATGAGTGGACCAATGGGGGTTATAGTAAAGATACCAAAGAAAGGAACTCTTAGTGATTGTAATAACTGGCGTGGTATCACACTTTTATCTGTGCCAAGCAAAGTATTGTGTAAGATCATAGTCCAGCGTATATCAGAGGCAGTTGATAGCGTTCTCAGAAAAGAGCAAGCTGGTTTTCAGAAAGGGCGTGAATGCACAGACCACATCTTCATTCTACGAAACATACTAGAACAGTGCTTAGAATGGCAACGGCAACTCTACATACATTTCATAGACTTTGAGAAGGTTTTTGATAGCATTCACAGGACCAGACTATGGCGCATTCTGCGGGCATATGGAATTCCTTTCCATATAATCAACGTCATCAAAAGCTTCTATTTCAACTTTACATGCAGCGTTGATCACAGTGAACTCAGTTTTGAAGTCAAAACAGGAGTACGTCGGGGTGTGTCATGTGTGCAATCCTTTTCAACATTGCCATTGACTGGGTAATGCGGCATGCAACAAAAGACATGCCAAGAGGCATTAAATGGACACTTTTCTCATCCCTTGAACACCTGGACTTCGCAGATGATGTCGTTCTCCTATCACATACCCAACACCATATGCAAGAAAAAACAACTCGACTCAACACATTCACAGCCAGCAAATTGGACTTAAAATCAACCGCAATAAGACAGATATCATGACCTTTAATATTGCCTCACCATCACCAGTACAGATAGAGGATTATGTTCTCACCAATGTAGAAACATTCACGTACTTGGGCAGCACCATCAGCCAGGACGGTGAAACAAGCTAGGACATCCGGAACAAAATCAATAAAGCCAGGAACACCTTCAGGAGCTTAAATACAGTCTGGAAATCATCAAAATACAACACCAAAACCAAACTCAAGATTTATCAGAGCTGCGTACTTTCAACACTACTTTATAGTGAAGAATGCTGGGGAATGAGAAAGTATGACATGTCCAAACTGTCTTCATTCCATACAACCTGCCTCAGAAAAATCCTCCGTATCTTTTGGCCCAGAACCATCTCAAACCAAGATCTATTGACACAGTGCAGCCAAGAGGATCTGAGCACCATCATTGAAAGGAGGCGTTGGAGATGGATCGGTCATGTGCTTCGGATGGAAACTGATTCCATCACCAGAGTAGTACTAATATGGACACCTGAAGGCGAGCGAAAAAAAGGCTGCCCAAAAACAACATGGCGAAGAGCTGTGGCAGCCGAGCTGAAAATCCTGGGGCACAGCTGGGGAACCATTGAAAGACTTGCCAGAAACAGACAGGAGTGGAGGAGCTTTGTCACTGCCCTAAACGCCAGAGGTGTAATAAGAACATGATGATGTCCCTGAAATGTCTTGGATCCATGGAAAACCCCCCTCCCCGTTTTTTTCCTTTATGACTTATTCAATGTCCTGTATGACTTTCAAATAATTTAAGTTGTACTGTGTTGACATTCAAACGGTTATTCCAATGAGATTATAACAGTTATTGCTTAAAGCTCATTAAAACAGACCTGCAACATACCCCAAACGTTGTGTCCTTGAGCCTGTCCAACTGGTGGGTCCAGTTTGCTATTTATCTTTTTTTAAGTTTTCTAAAAATACAACTACAGGCTCCGCAAGTGCTCTTGGTGTCTGTCCCATTAATTGAAGGTCATAACTCACGAACCAAAGTTTGTCCATAAATATATCCACCTCGGCCCATGATCTCTTCAACAACTTTAGAGAAGAAAGAAAGAGACAGGCTTTGAAAAGCAGTTGGAAAGTTAACACATCTGGGCTCTGGCAGATCAAGGCAAGGAGCAAGTTCCAAATTCAAGGACTCCTCACAGGGGATGCTCCACTGTCTTATTTATAGGGCCCTACCAAATTCACAGCCATGAAAAAAGCATCATGGACTGTGAAAGCTGGTCTCCCCTGTGAAATCTGGTCTTTTGTGTATTTTTACCCTATTCAGGTACTATATATATTTCACAGGAGAGACCAGCAGTTCTCAAACTGGAGGTCCTGACCTAAAAGGGGGTTGCAAGGTTATTGTAGGGGGGTCTTGGTATTGCCACCCATACTTCTGCACTGCTTTTAGAGCTGGGTGGCCGGAGAGTGGCAGCTGCTGGCCAGGCACCTAGCTCTGAAGGCAGCGTCCCTCCAGCAACCGCACAGAAATAAGGGTGGCAATACTACGACCCGGCCTACAAAAACCCCCTCTCCCCATAACCCGCTTTTGTGTCAGGAGCCCTACAGTTACAACAATGTGAAATTTCAGATTTAAATATCTGAAATCATGAAATTGACCATTTTTAAAAATCCTATGGCTCTGAAATTGACCAAAGAGGACCACGAATTTGTTAGGTTCCTACTTATTTACGTTGGGGTATCTCCAGTATGAGTGCCTCTGCGGCTGACTTCACATGTGGCAGCTTGGCACGGGAGAGAGGCAATCTCTCAGGTAACCAGGCCCCAAGCCATTCAAGGGACTTGTAGGTTAAAACCCAACAGCTCAAGTTCCACCCAGAAACCAGTGCAGATTGTGCAGCAGTGCTCTAATGTTAGTTACATGCTACTTATGGGCAGTATATATGTGGTGGAGTTTGCTGTTGGATTTGCCTTTATAATTAGCAGCAGCAGCAAGAGCCTGAATGAAAGCCCATTAAAATCACTGGCCGTCTTTCCATTGTCGTCACTAGGCTCTGGAGCAGGTGCCTATTGCTTGGGACTGGTGCCTATTGTTTTTGGTCTTGTTCTTCCAAATATAAAACAAAGAAATGGGGGACCAGGATGAAATTGCCAAAAACCCTGGATTTCACTTGTGACTCAAGACAGATACCCAAGAGAAAGAGCTAGGACCTTAAGCTACCGGCCTATCACCACCTTGGCCTCAAAATATTTTGTACTCATTTCAGCCCATTTGCACTCCCGCCCCCCACAATGGAGTCTTTGTTTCTGACAACAAAATTGTTCTTTCAGCTCAGTACATGTGGCTCACTAAAGTAAGTTAGGTGAAAAGCACTATGCACAGACAAACTAATGATTTCAGTGCATTTTGCAAACACTTAGATTTCATATCCTTCCTACCATGCCCCACTCCCACAAACGCATGTGCTTAAGTTTACATGACTAGTCCCATTGATCATAGAATATCAAGGTTAGAAGGGACCTCAGGAGGTCATCTAGTCCAACCCCCTGCTTAAAGCAGTACCAATCCCCACAGATTTTTGCCCCAGATCCCTAAATGGCCCCCTCAAGGATTGAACTCACAACCTTGGGTTTAGCAGGCCAATGCTCAAACCACTGAGCTATCCCTCCCCCACTAACTATTCACATAAAGTTAAGCATATTGAATCACCGAAATGTAGGGCTGGAAGAGCCTCGAGAAGAAGTTATCAAGTCCAGGCCCCTGCCCTGAGGCAGGACCAAGTAAATGAATATGTAACTGTTTGTAGGATCAGAACCTGAAGCTACCTACCTATTAAGCTCATTTTATAGAAGGAAGTTAAGCCATAGCAAAGGTAAGCGATTTGCCCAAAGTCACAAAACAAGCCAGAGATGGAGACAGAACCCAGGAGGTCCACCCCAGAAGCCTGTGCTCTATTACAATACACACCTTCCCTATGGCAAAGCCTTCTTCAAAGTAAACCAAAGTATTTTCAGAGAGTTCCACTTTTAAGGACCGTATCGCTCCAAGTTAAAGAACTCAGAATTTGGGTTCACAAATCCTGGAGGTGACTCAGCTTTTCCAACGTTCAGACAAGGAATTGCAGTGTGTGATGATTATCTGGGTGGGCCACCCGTTGTCACAGGCAGAGGTCTTCGCCTGTGTGACACCCCTTCAGAAGTATCCCCTACTCTACCCTCAACATCAGCCCCTTCCTGCCTTCCCCTGCAGCTATCCCAGCCTCTCACATGGAGTCTCTAGTCCCTTTCAGAAGCAGAGAATCTGGACTCTCGACTGCAGCTGTGCATGGCAGGGCGCTTTGCCTTCCCATGTGCTGCAGGACCTGGCTCAGTGTTTGGATGCTCCCCCCACAGACAGACGACAGAAAGCGTCCCCCAGCGCGTCCACTGCAGGGCTGAACACAGCCCTGCCCCTCGCAGGGCCTCAGTTCCCCACCTGTAGGGAGGAAGGCGACCCCCGCGCGCCAGCAACCCCCCAGTGCTCAGTAAACACTCAGAGGTAGCCATGGTGACCAGGCCTGAACCCCAGGGGCAGGATTCCCCCCCATGCACGGGTCGGAGGAGTGGGGAAGAGGGGGAACCCTTCCCCCCCATCCCCACACGCAGACACTGACTATACAGACTCACCAGCTTCATGCTTTACCCGGCCGGCGCTATTTACTGTAACCATCCTCCCGCTTCCTGCCCAGTCTCTACCACCCAGAGCATCATGGGACTTGTAGTCCGCTTCCCTCTCCGCCCGCCGCCGCCTTCTGCCCGGGATGAAGTCATGCCCAGCCGCCTCTTCCCCAGGGGCATTCTGGGAGTTGTAGTCCCCTCCTCGCCCGAGCCCCGCTCCCCATTGGCGTGCCGTTCCGGAGGGGCATGCTGGGAGTTGTAGTCCTCGGGCCTCGGCTCTCCCCTTCACCCAGGGGAGGGGGGAACTACAAGTCCCAGGGTCTCACAGCGGCGGCAGGTGGGAGCTTGGATGTTGATATCAACATGGCGCTTGCCCGACAGACAAAGACAGTCAGGCTGGTGTGATTGAGCTAAAAAAAAAAAGAGCAGGGGGGAGGGGGGAATTTCTCTTGGGGGGGTCGGGGAGGGGGGATTGGAAGCTGAGGGATTTTCACCCCCCATTGCTCCCCTCCCTCTGCACCCCCATTCTTCTCCCCCTCACACTGGGACTGGGGATCCCCCCACTGGTGCTGTTACATGGTGAGGTGGAGAAGTGACCAGGATCCAGAGGTGAGTGTTTCTGGGCGTGGGGGATCGTGCTGCTTTCGGGGGCGTGGGGGGCAGGAGGGACGGGGGGCGGGTCCCCTGAGCTTGTGCTGGGTCTGGCTGGGGGAGTTTAACCCTGGGGTCGGGGGAGCTTCCGTGAGCCCCTGGAGCACAGGTTGTGTGAGGTGGATTTGGGGGTGGGGGAGTCCCCTTGCCCAGTGCTGGGTTTGGGGGAAGTGGAGGGGGAGGTCCCGTTAGCCTGTGCTGGATTTTGCTGGGAGAGTTTAATACAAGGGATCTGGGTGGCTCCTTGTATCCTTGAAGTGGGGGCAGGGAGGTGTCCCCTAGACAGCGTTGTTTTTTTGCTGAGGGGAGTTTAACACTGTGGTTTTGTTAAGGGCAGGGGTGGGCTTCTTGCTTTCCTTGAAATACAAGCTGCGAGTGACGTTAATTTTTTTTTGTTTGTTTTTTGGGTGGGGGAGAGTAGATGGGCGATGAGGGGAAGGAATCCCCTTAGGCTGGGTTGGGTTTTGCTGAGGAGTTTGATGCTGGGATGGGGAGGGATGGTGGATCCTTGTATGCTTGAAGCACAAAACTGTGTGAGAGCAATGGTGTGTCTAAGGAGGGGGCTTGCACCAGGTTAGACTCTGTGCTGGTGGGTTTGGGGTGTCTGAGGTTTGTGTGGCCACTTGCACTGCCTGAAACAGGGGAGGGGAGGACGGGGACAGCTTCTGCTGCCAGTGGGCTGGGGTGTGTTGGGGTATTCTGCAGGCGGTGGTAGTTTTGCAAGGGAGTTGAACGTAAGGCTGGGTAGAGGGGGATTAGAGAAGGGAGGCGCCTTGTCCAGTGTTGGGATACTATGGTGATGGGCGCACTAGTAAAACCTAGATTATGTTCTTGAGACACAGAATGTGTGTGGTATGAATTATGGTGAAAGAAGAGGAGGAGGTTGTTTCTCGCCAGGGAATTTTATACTTGCCTATGGGGAGGAGGATAGGGAAGATACCTTTGGAGCAAATAAAGTGCCTGTGAAATCACTTGGGAGAGGGAGGGTCCTTGTTAAGAGGAGAGATTCTGTGTTGGTAGGTTGGTGTGGGTGGGTGTAGGGGGGATGGTACAGTGCATTTATGGTTGTATGTCCAAGACACTAGTGAGAGCTTGCTACCAAAACAAATCTGCTTGATACAGAGGAGAGAGCATGCATGATGAGGAAGAGACAGGTGAGAACCCTAAGAGGATGTTGTAGCTGATGTGTTTAACCCTGGAGGGCAGGGGGGAAACATAGAAAGGTGGCTCTTTGAATGTATGGGAGAAGAGCATGGGTGCAGTGTTTATTTTGTTTTTACTTTTAAGAAGAGGCTCAGGTTTTGAGGTGGAGGGAGGGTGTTAAAATTGCTTTTATATGTGTACCTGGGAGATTCCTTTGAATGCCAGTGTGTGGCCCCAAAACTGCCTAAAAAAGAGTGAGGCTGGAGAAGGCGGTCGGGAATTCTGCTAGGCTTGTACATTCTGTGTTTAGTTTTTGCTTGCTGTGGAGTTGAAAAAAATAGGCAGGATGGTTTTCTTTGAGGTGTAAATATATATACAGCAAGATGGACTGAGCTGAGCTCTTGCTCCTCAGTTTTGGGTGGTGGGTTTTGGTGTATGGGAAGGGGTGGTTAAAAGTGCCTCTGAATGCGTCTGCAGGGTGCTCTCTTCGGAAACAATTTTTGCATTAGCTTTGAAAAATCTTTTGATCATATGTCTTATTTCCTCCACCCCCTGCAAATAGGGGAAGGAAAGGATGCCTTTTGGGGTGGGAGGGAAAGAGGAAGTGTGATGAGCGTTGCCACTTCCCTGTCTGTGAAGTCCTGTGTACTCGGTTTATTCTGGAGTTCAAGTGACATTGGGAGCACAGAGGCAGTGGCTTCAAGTGCTAAATGCATATGGACTGAAAATGGTGGGTTTTAAATTTAATGGCTAGGACGCTGATTTGGGAAGAGCAAGTCTGCTAGGTACTGGCTGTGTGCCCCTGACTCAGAAATCAGAGGGGATAGATAGAGGAGACTGAACTGATGGAAGGGGATGCAATTTGCATGAATGATGCTACACAAAAAGTTGTGTTTTATAAATGGCTTGTGCTAGGCAGTCAACTCAGCATGCAAAACCCTGGACTGCCTGTCTGGATACCATGATATCACTAGCTCATTTCTGCAGGGCTCATCAGGTGCAGGAGCCTCTCTCTGCTTCCTTCCTGGGATGGTGCAGCTGGCATCTGATTTCCTCCATGGATGGGAGAGGAGGAGTCCTGTGCAGTTTTTTTTCCCCTCTGAGATGATTGCATTTTCTTTGGCCTCGCTGTTCCTTGCCTCATTAGTAGGAACTGCATCTATATTTGTTTACTACTATGCCATGCCAATAGGAATGTCTGGAGTAGTGGGGAGTGGGTGTATGTGAATTCATCTTGCTAACATGTTTTTTTTTTCTTCCATTGTTTTAAGATGATGCTAGGACACAATTCTGCAACAGCAGGCAGTAAACTTCATTTCTTTGTGGTTTTTGACACCCCCTCTTTGCTGGGTTATCTGTTTCTGAGCTAAATCCCTAAGGAAAGGGTTGGGGGACAGGCAGCACATTACATACACACGGCTGGAGCTTCTTCAGGTTCAGACAGACTTTGTCTCTTTGGTTGTGAAAATTTATTTGCCATCTCTCTATGTTCTAGGAGTGCTGGAATTTCTGAGATGGCAGGATTCTACTGGATCTATCTGTAAATTGATGTTCTTGCCTGTGGGAACACTGTCCATTTTCTCTTATGCAAAGATTCTTCATCTTTAACTCTGTGTGACAGGCACGGCCTTTTTGTAGGGTTGACAGAATTTATTAGTGGGCTGAGCATGGGACAGGGAACAAGGAATTTGTTTTAACCTGCTGTGTCTATTCCTAGTATTCTTCTGGCACAGAACAGGCATCAGCATTTTTACCACTGTGTCATCTAACTCTGTTCAGAGCCGGTCGACACAATTGTGGAGTGCAGGCCACCAGCCGTTTTATAGTAGCACAGTTGCCAGAAGAACGGTGGGAGGATTTCAAAAAATCTTGTCTAGACCAGGCCTTCTTATCTCTGCCATTTACTTCTTGTGCAGTTATGGGCAAGTCATTTTCATCTGTTGGGCCTTTCTAAAACATCTATCGCTGTACTATCTATTATATTTTGGGGCTAGAGGCCAACCAAGAATGAGATCTCATTGAACTCCGCACTGCACAGAGCGTGAGTAGCCAGTGCCTGCCCCAACCAGCTTATCTCTGTCTCAGTTTCCCTATCTGTAAAATAGGAATGCTTACTAGCCTCCTAAAGAGGGGTGTTGTGAATAAATGTCTGGCCAGTGTTTTGAAAGTGCCGTTGGTGTTTTATGAAGTATTATTTTGTCGTCATAAGAAGTGGCACATTCATAAATTTATGGGGGAACTTGGAGATTCTCTGCCTTCAGATCAGGAACTAGGGAAATATTGTGGCTTTGTTTTTCTTTACATTCAATAAATGCAAAGGTCTATAGTAAAATGTACTTGTTCCATTCTGAACTGTTGAGGCCGATCTGCTTCCATTGAAGTCCATGGGAGTTTTTTGTAGTTTGGGCCTTCAGTGCGCGATTCTGGGATCGAGGGAAGGACTCCAGACAGGCAAAAATGAATGGAATTTTCAAAGATATGGGAATCAGTTTAACTTATAACATTACCTCTCTTTCATAAACCGGTATTTCTGATGACACCTCCACCAACAAACAGGCAGATAATAGTAGCTTGTGTGGGATGGCAGTGGGTTTGGATTTAAACCAAGCAACTTGTCATGCCTGCAATGGTATTGATGCACACAGGCTCTTGTGTCTATGTTGAGCCCAGCGGGGTTCTGATTACAGGATCAGGACCTATTATGAGCATATTCTTCACCTTCTGCGAAGTTTAGGATTTGAGGTCAACCATTTTAAGGGATGCTGTCCACTTAAAAACCCTATTACAAAGGAACATAGGCCTTTACCCTTATTATCAATAGAGACAAGCACCTACAAGATCTCTATCAAGCATTCTTAAAACTACAATACCCACCTGCTGAAGTGAAAAAACAGATTGACAGAGCCAGACGAGTACCCAGAAGTCACCTCCTACAAGACAGGCCCAACAAAGAAAATAACAGAACACCACTAGCTGTCACCTTCAGCCCCCAACTAAAACCTCTCCAGCGCATCATCAGAGATCTACACCCTATCCTGAAAGATGATCCTTTACTCTCACAGATCTTGGGAGACAGACCTGTCCTCGCTTACAGACAACCCCCCAACCTAAAGCAAATACTCACCAGCAACCACACATCACTGAACAAAACCACTAACCCAGGAACCTATCCTTGTAACAAACCCCGATGTCAACTCTGTCCACATATCTATTCCAGTGACATCATCATAGGACCTAATCACATCAGCCATACCATCAGGGGCTCGTTCACCTGCACATCTACCAATGTGATATATGCCATCATGTGCCAGCAATGCCCCTCTGCCATGTACATTGGCCAAACCGGACAGTCTCTACGCAAAAGAATTAATGGACACAAATCTGACATCAGGAATCAAAATACTCAAAAACCAGTGGGAGAACACTTTAACCTGTCTGGTCATTCAGTGACAGACCTGCGGGTGGCTATATTACAACAGAAAAACTTCAAAAACAGACTCCAACGAGAAACTGCTGAGCTAGAATTGATATGCAAACTAGACACAATCAACTCCGGTTTGAATAAGGACTGGGAATGGTTGGGCCATTACAAACATTGAAATCTATCTCCCCTTGTAAGTATTCTCACACTTGTTATCTAACTGTCTGTCTATGCTGGGCTAGCTTGATTATCACTTCAAAAGTTTTTTTCTCTTAATTAATTGGCCTCTCAGAGGTGGTAAGACAACTCCCACCTGTTTATACTCTCTGTATGTGTGTATATATATCTCCTCAATATATGTTCCATTCTATATGCATCCGAAGAAGTGGGCTATAGTCCACGAAAGCTTATGCTCTAATAAATTTGTTAGTCTCTAAGGTGCCACAAGTCCTCCTGTTCTTCTTAATACAGTTTGTTTATTCTACATTTTTTGGATGCTTTAAAATCAATGAAGTCAGTTTCACTTTACATTGATTTATTGGGGCTTCAGTCATGTACAGGAGTCCACTTTGCAGCTCTTCAAGACTGGGCCCTTACTTAGGCCTGTGCTGACAATATGATCTTTTGCTTTAATCTTGTATGTTACCAATAATGCTAAAGAATATTAGTGATTTATTAACACTTAAAATATAGCAGATGCCTTGGATCTGTTTTTTTTTTTTTTTTTTTTAATGAGACACTTATGATTGTGGATGGAGTTTTACAAGGTGACGAGGAGGGGTTATTTTAAAATTGTTTATTTTTTAAATCACTTCTCTAAAGTTGTTTGGTAATCCATTACATTTTCCAGCTCCCTATTATATGTAACTTCTTATTCTTACTATTGTATTCCAGTAGCACCTAGAAATCCGAGCTGAGATCAGATCCTGTATTGCTAGGTGCTGCATATGCACATATTACGAGATGACCCCTGCTCTTAAGAGCTTAGAAGGCCTAGATTCTGTAAACATGTTTAACTTTATGAATGCAGGTAGCCTAGTCAAATGCTTAAAGTTAAGTGCGTGTATAAGTGCTTGCAGGTTTTCGATCCAAGCAGACAAGATAGATGGGGTGTAAAAAAGGAAATGTTGTTCCCATTTTACAGACAGTGAATTGTGAGGCCTAAAGAGAGTGACTGGCCCAAGATCAGACATGGAGTCAATGACAGAACTGGGAAATGAACTGTGATCTCCAGAGTCTCACTCCAGTGCTTTAATCACCAGACTGATTCTTGCTCTCTGAGTTACTTGGCTGGCTACCAAATTTTAAAATACTGCCTACAGATTCTTTTCTTTCTTTCAAACTTTTTAACCCGAAGGTGGCAGTTACTTTTATTTTTCAGTTGGGTCTTGAAAATAGTAGATTGGAAAACTTCATCCAAACAGAACTTCTCTGACCTTTAACTAACCGGAAACAGTCTCTAGCAAGTGACCCTTTAATTTAAATTAAACATAGTGAGACTCTTTTGGAGAAAAGTTGCAAATTGTGGTCTTTGTTGCAGGTTAGCACATAAAATGTTCTCAGGTTGAGGCAGTCGTATCGTCTATGACAACAACAACAAAAAGTGGAAAATCAGTTCCCTAGTATCTGGCCAACTGAAAATTTCATCTTGTAACTGTGAAAGACACATTTATTTTTATGTTGTGACTGCTAAAAAAAAAAATGTTGCTAAGGAGATATACTAGGTTGAAAATCTGTTCTCTCTTGAATCTAGCCTTTTTTGGTTTTTCAATAAGGGAATGTACACAGGGTTAGTTTGTGGCCAGAAATGATTGTTGAGAAGCCTTTAACATACCTAGCCTTAAAATGAGGATGTGCTGAAATACTTTTTGTTTATCGTGTCATTTGAAACACAAATTTCAATCCCAAGTTGACCAAAATCCCATAGTTAATGCAGACATACTTCATAATATGCTGCTGAGCAAAGTGCTCATTTCACAGTTGTGAAACTGCTTCTTATAGGTATTATTGCATCATGAAGCCTAACCTAATCAGAATGATCAATTTATGGCGATAGCTTGTAGGCAGCATTGGTACTGTATGGCTCTTACATTTCATATTTGATTCATTACTGCTGAGACACTGGCCTTCTTATTATCCACTCCATGATAAAATAATTCTTTGCACTTTTATCTGTAGATCTTAAAGTACTTTACAGAGGTGCACTTTGCAGACAGAGAAACTGAGGCTCAAAGGCTAAGGGACTTGCCCAAGTTCACACACTGTCACTGGCAATTGGAAATACGAGGCCTCTTAGACGTGTCCCATGCTTAATTTGCATCTTTGGTCTGTCAATGTTTATTTTTAAATCTGTAAGGAGTTTATGGTCTGGTCCTTTACGATGCTGAGCACCTCCTGCTCCTGTTGACTTCAGTGGCTTGACATTTCTCAACCTCATTAATCCTCTTTAATTCATTCTTTTTCAGGTCTGTCAAAATTCTCCTTTTCTTATTATGCCAAAACCACCATATGTGTAACTTCTCAGATGACCACTTAAGGCCCAGTTCCCTCTTCCTGTATCTCCCTCTTCCTACTGACTTCAGTAGGACTTTTTACCTGTGCTATGTTCTAAATCTACTCCAAGAATGTGCTTGTTTGTGTTGCCATGCATTTTATTTCAGCATCTTATTCCATTATTTTTGTATAATGCAAATATTCTAAGCTTGAACAATTAGTGTTTTTTCAGAATTACAAGCCAATGATTATTTTGCTCAAATACATTTTTGGGATGTTTTCCCCAATCCCTAGTTTTTAATCAAGGCTGCACAGTAAAGGTAAACTTAAAGTGGAGAGCCCTTAAAACCCTGAACTGTTTTAGTGCAGTGCTTTTGAATAAGTGTGTTCTGATTCATCTTTCCCATGTCCATGCAGTAAAAATGGATGGAAGGTCAGTTACCTAAATGTTTCTCTTATAAGATTTTTGTATGTATGTTTACTTTCTTGATTTATGCTGGGTTTGTTGCCATTACTAGACAATAACTTATTAATAGGCTTAGCCGTTCATCGGATATGATTTAGATTCATCTCACTCTCACTGAGTTTGTTGTATGGTTGACCACACACCTACCTACGAGCATGTGTGTATTCTGTTGGGGAATCCTTCCTCTGAGGTACTGCCCTCTTGTGGATGGAATATTGTTGTCAGACCTAATCAAAAATATCCTAACGTTGCCCTCTACTGTCTACAGAGGCTGTTTTATTTATTTAATATTTCCTCATGCATGGAAGTGGCCAGGAATAACATCCGTCTCCTCTTGTAGCTGAGACACGAAATGTATATGAAACCTATCCAGTGCTGTTGAGGTGACACTGAAACTGCCAACTGGCTGAAGAAGTGCATGCAATTAAAACCCAAGTACACAAGATAAATCCATTATGCTTGGCCATGACTGTGCAGCGGATGAATCTCCCTTGCTCCGAATCCCTCGAATTGGTTAAAGTTCATTTACTGTTCATTCAATAGCAAAACTGCCTTGTTTTTTCTTTTTTAAAAGAAATGCGAGTAATAACTTCAGTGAATTCTTTTTTGTGTCCTCAAATAAAACGATTACTCTTGAAACAGAACAGTAGAAGTCCTGTTCTGGGGATTTAAAAATAATCCCGCTGAACAACTGATTTTGTTGTTTTGAAGAGCCTACATTCTGTAAACTAGGAAGCGTAGCACATGGCCACTTTCTGCATTTTGAGCTGCCCAGTTGTTTTGAGCTCTGAAGCAAGCACTGAGTCTGCTCCTTGCTTTGCCAGTAGTACTGTGATAGTAATCCAAGCAGAAGGCACTTAGCTCATTCTTGAACTGTCAGTGCTGTCCCTGCTATGAATATTTATTCAGTTCTTTACAGGATAGTACGTCTGAGCGGTAGCTTCTCTGATCACAGCTTCTACCTTTTGCTAGCAATCTCTTTCTGGCTACATTGGCAGAGTTTTATAATTGGGGTAGTGGCGTTCACAGCATGCAGTAGCTCTAACATGTAAACAATAGTCAGATATTGAGGAAGAAAGTTGTACCTAGTGGTAAGGACACAATTCTAATTCTTGGCTGTGATACAGACTTGCTTTGTGATCTGGGGCAAGTCACTTAACCTCTCTGTGTCAGGGCTTTTGGGAGGCTTCGGGTTTGTAAAGTGCTTTGAGACCCATGGATGAATGGTGTGTTAGAAGTGCATGTTAATATCATGGTTATAAACAAAATTGAAATATCTCGAGGCTGGTGAGATAAATGACATAACTTTATTTACATAAGACAAGAACCAGTTACTTAAGCTAATTTGATTCTTATGCCACAGGTGAGGAAATCAGAACAACAAATTTCTCAATCGATCAGCAGTCTTTAACCCCTGTGCTGCATGGGGCTGTGGTGCCCCCAGACTTTGCAATTAGTAGTAATTCACCATATTCACTGTATACTTTTAGCAGAGTGATTTATTATGCTTATTAGAAAGGCAGTGTGCCTAGTGGTCAGAACACCAGACTGAGACCCAGGAACAACATGAGCTTACTCCCAACTCTTTAGCTTCCTCATCTGTAAAGCTGGAATAAGAGTGGCCATATGAGATCAGACCAATGGCCTGTCTAGTCCGGTGTCCCGTCTCTGACGCTGATCACTACCATATGTTTCAGAAGAAGCTGCAAGAAGCTGCACAGTGGACAACTACGTAGTAACCTGCCCATAAAGGAAGTTTATTCCTAAAGTCAGGCAGTTAATAGGTGACGTATGCCCTGCATTATGAGGGTTGTACAGGCGGAATTGCCTTGAGTTCCTGCGCAAAGATCACTCCTCATCCTCGCCTACTACCACAAAGTACAAGGGTATCTTTAATGAAAAAGATACCAGGACATTGGTTTTATGTCCTGTCCAACAAATGTCTGCTTCAATAATGCAGTGTTTCCTATTTTTTGGCTATAACGGCAATCACCACTTCCTCTTTTGCACTAGAATAGCGGTCTTCCTTATGTTAAAAGGATCAACCAATTCTTCAGGTTTTTTAAGGGTCTTATAAAAATTCCAGCTGAACTTCCAATCAAAATTACGAAGGCAAGATAAAAAATAGATAAGTTTCTTTGTTCTGCTTCTGGAGTTCACAGTAACCCTGGTTCCCTCTGCCAATAAAAACTCATCTGCATTTATAACTCTTATAGCTGCTCATGCTTTGAGTCATGTATTCCTCTTAGTAAGAGGAATGGCCCAGTCTCCAAGTGTCCAAAAAGCTTTCTGTTTGTTATATGTCTCCTGCCAGATTGGTCTCCAATTCTGTGGTGTAATGCGGTCTAATCTTTACAAGTAGTTGCTTTTGAGGAGGACCATGAATTATCTTTCAGTTCATTTCATGGATATAATTCTGATAAATGTTGGTGTCACTCCTTGGTCACACTCAAGTAAATTCTGTTTTATTCCTAGTAATACACCTCTTACCACCAGCAAATACGAGGAGTCAGATTTTGCAGTGAAAGTATGTTTGCCATGCATCTTCCCTTTCCCACCCCAAACCAATTATTGGTTCTGAATCCTTCCTGGTGATGGCTGTGACCAGGTGAGTACACCCACGTCTCCTCCTGCTAGACCCTACACCCACTGTAGGAATTGACTCGAGTGAAACACTGCAGGAGTGATGGAGCCTGTTATCCCCTGGAGACATTCCACGGTGCACACTCATGTATGAGAACTGGAGTCCAGTCTAGAGCTTGGCTTTGATGCCATTGTTGGAAGGCAGTTTTTCTTTTTTATTAAAACACCAACAGGTAGATGTTTGAAGTGATTTATCGAATGTGTATAAAGCCAATGTCCTTGCTCCAAAGATCTAACAATGTAACTTCAGCAGATACCTCAGTGGTTTGAGCGTTGGCCTGCTAAACCCAGGGTTGTGAGTTCAATCCTTGAGGGGGCCATTTGGGGATTTAGTTGGGGATTGATCCTGCTTTGAGCAGGGGGTTGGACTAGATGATCTCCTGAGGTCCCTTCCAACCCTAATAATCTATGAATCTATGAATCTAAGATACAGTGCATGGGACAGTGGTTCTTCTGGGAGGGGACTAGATGCAGCAATCAAGACTGAAACACTTTGTAGAAGTGGTTTTTGAGGAGAGATTTAAAGGTAATAAAGGGACAGCATTTGATGCACAGAATGTGGGAGGCTGTTCCAAGTATGGGAGAGAATAACATAGAAGAAGGCGCAGAGCTGAGTTCACTGCCACAGTTTGGGCTCACTGAGCTATGGAAGAGTAAAAGGGGCAGTGGAGACTCAAAACTAGGTGCTGTTTCACAGGATGTAAATACGTTTATAACAAAAGCCTTTGAGCTCCGCCAGTGACTCTTCAGTATCCTGGCTAAATTGGTATCTGATTTTTCTGCTGCTCTGCTGTCTTCTTGCAGGGATTGTTTATTGACTGAAACTGTTTCCATGTGGCTGTAATGTAGAGCTTGATTACATTAAATGTGGCTTTTTCCTGTAGTATTGCAGTGCTAAGGAAAGAGATCCCACCTGCTAAAACAGCTGTTTAGGTAATGCATGAGCCTTGGGGAGAGTTGTGAAGCAGGATCCAGTCCCTTTTGGGGTTCAAGTATTCGCATGCTTGGTTTATATTTTGATTATAAATTGCAGATGCAATTCCTAATATTTGTTGTTTGTATTCCAATAATGCCTAGAGGCTCTGACCACGGTCAGGACCCGTTGTGCTAGGTGCTGAACAGAACATAGTAAGAGAGTCCCTGCCCCACAGAGTTTTCAATCCAAAGAAACTGCCTTGATTAATTAGTATTTGTCTTTGCAAATGAAGGCTAAGGCCTGGTCTACACCTAAAACTTAGGTTGAACTAGTCACGTCACTCAGGAGTGTGAAAAATCAACACCCCAGAGAGACATAGTTAAGCCCACCTAAGCCCCAGTATAGACACCACTAGGTCCTTGGAACGTTTCTTTCTTAGGGTTGCCAATTTTGTTGGATGTATTGCTGGAGACTGTAGGAAAATCCTGGCGGGTTGGCAACCCCATCGACTTAGCTACCACTTCTCAAGGGTGTGGATTAACTACAGCAACGGCACACCCCCTTCCATCATTGTAGCAAGTGGCTACACTGCAGTGCTAAAGCAGCACAACTTCAGGGCTGTAAGCTATGCCCCTGTATTGTATTGTAGACATACCCTTAGTGCTGGTCCAAGAAGGCATTCAAATCTCTGTACTTGTCCCACTAAGGCCGGAAGCACCCAAGCTCTGCGATACCGAGGGCCACGCTGGCAACTTGCCAGAAGACTGTGGCCATCCAATTTGCCGAAAACACCTATTAAATAGCAAGTGAGTGCACTTGTATCATCTTTGATAAAGAGATTAAAAATGGCCAGTTGGTTGAGCTAGCCAATAAGAAAACCCATAAGGGAACCAGCTCCATCCACTCCTTACAATTACAGGGTCTGCTCCTACTGTGGTACATAGCAGAACTCAGGATGGATAAAATCAATGATATAAAAAACCCTGCAGATTTTAAAAATTCAAATTAAATACATTTTTCTTTTTAAAAAGATGCCTATTTGGAAATTGACAACCAATGTTAAAGCGTCAATTTACCATAACCTATTTAACATTATTTAAATTAAACAAACATTCAAGCAGTATCTATTTGCTGTTAGTTTTAAGGAAAGTCAAACCACTGAACTGGTGGAAGTTACTGGCAGCTAAGCAGCTGGAACCAGGTTTGATGAAGTGCTAAACCAACTTTTGACAGCGTTAGCCTCTTCTGCAGGTGCAGAGAGAACGTTTCCTTAATTTGAGTTTATTCAGCTAGCTCGGTTCAATGACTAGTTCATTCAAAGTTGAGGAACCCATTGAGAATTGAAAAAACACAAAAACTTGTTTTGTTTTTTTCCTTTTCGAATCTATGAATAAAAATGAGGTGTGAGATCTACTAGTTTTAAAACCTTGAATGTTTCTGGTCACCATATCAATCACTTCAATTCACTGACTAGAGATAATACTTTCTTTGTTTAATAAATCAGTGAATTTTAAATGCAAACGATATTTTGATAAACTTTTTTTTCCTTAGGTACCCAGCACATTTAAGGTATTTTATTTAACTATTAAAAAGTCATTTTAAAATGCCATTTTTGTTCATTTTTACCTGAATTCCAATTTCCATCCAAATGCAGCTTGACACAAATCATGAAGTAAAAAATTAATTATCCTTTAGGAAATAAATGCATCATTCACTATTTTCTGTGCCCCTAACTCAGTTGATTGCTTGCTAGGTGCTAATCTAGTCCTAAAATGCAAAATAAGATATTTCACCACCTCCAAGACAAAAAATACACATTAATTAATTAACCATGGAAAAGTTATGTTCTTTACAAAACTTACCTAGCATCAGCAAGTACCAATGTATGGTGTTCAAAAGAAATGAAGCATCATGAGATGAAGACTCTTGCATGTTTCAAGTCAGTTTTGGTATTCAAGAGCTTATCCCAAGAAGAGCTGAATACCTGCAACTCCCATTAAAGTTCAAGACCTCTGAGGACCAAGCACTTAGAACAAGATATTGCTAACATTAAAGCCAATGGAAGTTCTTTCCATTGTTTTAACAGGAGATGGACTGGGACCATAATGAAGAAGGTTATTTATTTATTTATTTATTTATTGTGACCTGTAGCTTACAGAGTTCTAGGTCCTTTCATTGAATTTATTTAATTCTTTTTGCATCTGAGTGACTTCTAAAATCCACCTTTCACATGAGGCCTTGGCCCTTCCTCCAATTATTTGACAAAACAATTTACTAAACTTGGTTTTTTTTAAAGCAGTAATAGAGTAAAGAGGTTTTCCTTTGTGTCTCCCTTCTTCTTGTGCTGTTACAGGCTTTCTAAACAAGAAGTTGGGTATCTTGTGTTCAGCAAATTACTAATTTCAAAGAGGGTGCTGGAAAATAATTTTCCTCTCCCTGAAAACTGCCCCACCGCTCTCAAAAATTCCCTAACCTGGCCTGCTAGTCACCAGCATAGTAAATGTTATTCTGTACCTAATTAATAAAGAGCCTGATCCTCCAGTCTTTCTTCAGTGAGAATTGTACCTGAGTAAGGACTGGAGGATCAGTGCCTTAGTTTGGTTGTAACTGATGGCCAGTACCACAGTTTAGCTGCAAATATGATTTTATGTGGAGGAGAGAGGGAAGGGGCTGGAGGTGTCAGTTTTAAACATATTTCCTGCACAAGCCTATGAAACTCTCCTGCAGTGGGTTTTACGTGCCACTACGCTCTCTTGGGCACTTGTAAATGAGGTCTTGTTCCACGACTAAGACTCCTAGGTGTAACTGCAATACAAAGAATAAATAATAACGGTAAAATAAAATACTCTACCTGCTTGGTGCAACTTGATGCTCTCTTGGCCCTCTTTTCCAACAAGCGACCATGCCCCTTCTCTCATGCCAGCCTCAGTGCATGGATTCCAGACCCAAATCCTGTACGCTGCACTACCTTAATGTCCTCTTTATAAATCTAACTTAAAACACACTTTTCTGATAACCTTCTAACGCTGAGCTCCATTCCATCAATCCTCCCCCATGCCTGACTGTGCTCTCGGCAGTGTGTTTAAAAACAAAGCCCACTGTGGACTAATAAAACTAATAAAAGCATAATTTGTGATCTTGTTCACAACCCATAAGGTCTTGTTTGGATGGGAAAGTTTTTTTTTCAGATACACCAGTGCTGGTGTAACGCCCTATATGGACATTATTATTCCGCAATAAGTGTGTCCACATGGGGAAGTTATATCAATATGACTGTCGGTTTAAATTAACACGTTAGCTTATACCAGTGTAGCTGACCTATGTAGACACAATGAATGGATTTGCAACAGTAGAGTTCCCAAACTGCAGTGGAGCAACAGACGGCACCCTTATTATGGCACCGGCCCGCCTTGCCCCCGAGTATATTGACAGAAAGGGCTACTTTTCTATGATTGTTACTCCTGGGGGAATTCTGCGCCCAAAAAATCCAAAAATCTGTGCCCAAAATTGCCAATTTCTGAAAAAATCTGCATATTTTATTTGTCAAAATAATGCAATATAATCACACCAGTTTCACTTATTTTGGTAATTTATTTAAACTACCATACAGAGAAAAAAATCACAATCACTATTCAGCATTTCCTAAACACATGAAAGTTAAGTTACAAACACTCGGTAACCAAGACCCTGCATTCCAGTTATAATCCTGGATTTTCATTTAAATTACATTACTTTTGTTTTGATGTTTGGTGTTCTGTAAAGTAGAATGTTGCTTTAAATTGCTCAGACTTTCACACAAGAAAGTCGTGCAGTTTTGCTAATCATTGTCCTGCGTTTTTTTTTAAATGGGTAAGTAAAATAGATCCTGAGCTGTAATCTAACCCCATTGTGCCTCTCTGGCACAGGGAAAAAAAGCGAGAAAGCACAGAGACCTTCCTAGCTGAGGATTCCGTTACTGTCATTTACAATAAGGCTCCTTAACCACTCTGGCAAGGTAAAGGAGCCTTAATTGACTAAGAATGGGAACAATTAACTAACAATGGGAACATTAGCAGTCTGCCTGTTTAGTTGTTACATTTCTTACTCCTGAGGGCATTCTGTGCCAAAAAAAATTAAAAATTCTGCACACAATATTTTAAAATTCTGCAAATTGTATTTGTTAAATAAATGTGGAGGCTTCAGCATGGCAGTGGGGAGCACAGGCCACTGGTTGCACAGAGGTAGGAGATCACTGTGCAGCTCCCTCCCCCTCCCCCCCCCCGAGGTGACCTCAGCAGTGAGGCTGCACCCAATGCTGACATAGCGCAAGGACCGGGCCTGCCACAAAACTACCCCAGGGCCCTGCCCCTCCATGCCAGGTGCACCAGGTGTGGGCAGACAAGCTCAACAAGGCAGGATCCATGTGTGGAGGGGCTTAGTGTGGGGGGGGGATCCAGGTGAATGTTGACAGGGTTCTGGGTGGGGCAATCCGGGTGCAGGCAGTTCAGTGGGGGATCCAGTTGCAAGGGGGTGGGGATCTGGATGCACAGGGGCTTGTTGCAGGGGTTCTGGGTGCAACGGTAATGGGACTCTGCAAGGGAGTCCAGGTGAAGGTGGTTGGGGCTTGAGGGGGGGGGTCTGAGTATGGGGGGGTATAGAGCTCATCATGGGGGTCTCAGTGTGGGAGGCTCAGTGGGGTGTCCAGATGCTGGGGGAATGGGGTTCAGTGGGGTGAGGATCCAGGTACAGCTGGTTGGGGCTCATTGGTGTGGGGATCCAGTTGCGGGTGGCTCATTGGGGTGGTCCAAGTGCAGGGGGAGGGGGTTTATCGGGGGGATTCTGAGACCGGTGGGGGGGTGAGGCTCGGTGGCAGGGCCTGGGTCTGAGGGGGTCTGGATGCATGGGAGTTGGGCAGATGGGGGTGCATCTCCCTGTACAGGGATCCCTCCCCATGCAGCCCCAGATGCTGTGCAGGGAAAGAGGAAGTCCCGTCCTCCCCAGCCCAGCTGGAACTAACAGCTGAGTCCCGCGCAGGGTAAGAGCCACCAGCCGGGTCATCCCCAGTCCTGCCCCCACAGTGCTTTACCTCTCTGCTGGCTGTCCTGGGCACCAGAAACATACTGCTGGGGAGGGTTGCATGACTGTTCTTGTGGATTCCCTTTGCTTCCCCATCAGAAAGTAATTTTTCTGCAGGGGGCTAAGAAATCTGTGGGGGACGTAAATTCTGCGCATGCGCAGTGGCACAGAATTCCCCCAGGAGTAATTTCTGCTCTGCCTCAGAGACAGAGCCTGCTTCACACAGCCCTACGTCTCCAAGGCCAGGGTGCAGCAACAGCGACGAAAGAGACAGAGTGAGTTTCTCTCACTCATTTGCACGCAGGCAGGCGCCCAGCTCCACCCCTTTAACGTTTCTCCGTGGACACATGCTCGCACACCCAGCCTTCCTTCCCCCCCGCCCCCCAAGGTGATCTCTTTGCTGCTGGATGTTCTGCGGGGGAACCAAGAAATCTGCGGAGGGTATGAATTCTGCGCCCCCCGCAGGGTGCAGAATTCCCCCAGGAGTAGATTATGTAAGCACTAGTGGATCTTGCAGGACTGTTCAGAAAGCTGCTAGCAAGGACTTTCTTTCCCAACCTGCGGTTTACCAATGATGATGTTGAAATGCCAGCAGTGATGCTGGGGGATCCACCCTTGCTCCCCTGACTTATGAAGCTGTACATTGGACACCTCAACAGCACCAAGGAAACATTTAGCTACTGCTCAGCAGGTGGTGAATGACAGCATTGTCATTGTTTACTCACAAGAATGGATCTCTTTGAGAAAAATATCCCAATGGTTACAGCTGCCGGCTATTCTCTGCGTAATATCTGTGAGGCAAAGGGGGAGAAGTTGCCACTTGAGTGAAGATAGAGCGGCTGTCTGCTGAGTTTGAACAGCCAAACACAAGGGCTATTGGAAGAGCTCACCATGGAGCTATATGGCAAAGGGAGGCCTTGAAAGAGTACTTTAATAGTGACCCACAGTAATGTGTTGAGGTGGATGGTGCTCTCCCTGGCTCGGCAGTTTGGGGGCCTGCTAGGAATTGTATGGTGCTTGGTGTATGTCTATGAATATAACACTTTCAATGCACTTATTAAGTCTGTGGTGCTTGCTGTACATTTCTGTTTAGAATACTGTTTGTGACTGATCCTATGAGTCGTGTCACGCTGTACAGTAACAAGTAAGTGTGTGGTTTCAGTACCGCTATGCATTCTGTTGGGAACTAATACAGATTAATTATTTTCCAAAAAATGTAATTTTGTTCAGTAACAAAGCAATGTAAAAAAAAAAAATCTGTGCAGCTTAAAAGTAAACACATCAAAAACATAATAAATTAATGGAACAGAACTTAACAAGGGGAAAGAACGTTCATGTCCATTTTGGTTACTCGTACACTGACCTCTGAGAGCCACGGTTGCTGTATGTGAAGCTGGGGTTGTCCTTAATGTCCCCTGGGGTGGAGTAGTAGGGGCAGGGATGTGTCCCCTGATGCCACGTGGAATGTTATGGGTGTGTCTGTATGGAGGTGCTAACATGGAGCTCTCCATGGACTGCAAATGGAGGTGAGCCTGTGATTGTTGAACTTGTATGTCCATAAGAGTCTGCAGCATCAGTGTTTGCTGCCGAAGAAGCCCTGTTATGTCCTGGTGTATCTCCCTCTCCTTTTCCTGCTGGGACTCCTGGCCCATTTTCCTGTTCACTTCTCCCTATAGTTCGCAGTATTCACCCATAAAGCCCCTCTTATTCACAATCTGATGCAGCACTGGCTTGCAGGATCTCCTTGAACATGTCATCCCAAGTTCTCCTCTTTCTCCTCCGTATCTGGCTCAGGCATTCCGTGGGTGTGGAGGGGGAACCCTTCAAAGCTGCAATGATAGCAGCTACCGATAAAATACAGAGGTACCATTGTCAGGAGAGTCACAACAGAAAGAGGAAGTTAAGGTTCAGAACTCCTTTCCCCTGCATTCCCGAAGTTTTAAACAAGACATGCTTATTGTCACTTCTGTTTCAGAGTGTTTGTGCACAGCGCCACTCACAGCACTGGCCCTGGTGAGAATGGCCCACTTGGAGTGAGGGAATTACTCAGTTGCTTGAAACTGAGTACAGGGCAGTGGCACTGAATGCTGGCACCATTTCCCACTGGTGGTGGTGGTGATTTTTAGCTGATATCTCACTCCTGAGGTAACACAGGCACTGAGAGCACGGCAGCTGGTAGTGTCCTGAAGCTGCCCAGGCCTGTATGCTGCTAACCTGTTTACTGCAATGGTGCCTACCCATGTTATCACTAAAGTGGCATGAGAAAGAGAAAGCGTCCTACTACGGAGGAAGAAATAAGGCTGCCATCCCTAGAAACCTTCAGGAGAAGACTGCAGAGTACCTACATGAAAGTTTCATAGAGATCTCTCAGGAGGATTCAAGGAACATCCCTGTGTACATAAACCAACTGCTCTGCATGGCCTCCCTTCCTAACTCTAGAGGGGAATGAAAATCAGATGACAATGCTACTTCTCTTTGTTGTACTGCTACCTTTTCTGGTACAGGCAAATTAATAAAGTCAGTAGCTATGTCCTGTTAAGTCAGTACATCATTGTAATGGGAAATACAATTACTTACCCAAGGTTCCTTCCCCTGCATCAGGCTCACCTGTGCTCGACTGCTGGAACTGACTGGACTGCGGTGGTGTCTTAAACAGGTCCTGGTTTGCAGCATGCTGGATCCCCCCAGTTGCATGTCCCCCATCCTCCTCCTCTTCCTCCTTCAGCTCCTCCTTTTCCTCACTGTTCACACCATGGGTCTGTGTCTTAGGTTTCTCAGAGGTATTTACAGTGGTGTGTGGGGGTGATGGTGGAGTCTCTGCCAAGTATGGCATGCAGCTCTTTGTAAAATCAGGTCTGCAGCTTGGCACTGGATTGATTGTTGGCCCCCCCTGGCCTTCTGGTACACCTGCTGCAGTTCCTTCACTTTTACTGTGGAACTGCTGTTGATCCCTGTTATGCCCCTTCTCCTGCAACCCCCCGTGCAACCTGCTCAGAGAGATCCAGATTTCTGAGGCTGGTCCCTAGCGGAGCCTGCACACCCCCTTCTCCCCACAGGCCCAGGAAATCCAATATCTCCCATCTACTCCAGGCCAGAACGCGTCTGGAGCATGTAGCCAGCATGATGAGCTTGGCTGTTGCACACAACTGTGGAGAGCTGCTAGGTATGTTTGCTGAGCTGTACAATCAGGAAAATACATGGAGTTTTAAGGGAGTGGGATTGGGGGATGCTACCAGTCTCTGTGACCCTGGAGTAATGGAGTTCACAATTGTGATCAGAGTGGTCAGTGTTGGGCAGTGTGGAACAGCTGCTGGAGGACTGTTAGGGTTGACATAGGTAACAGTGTCTACATTCATGCTGTGTTGACTTCAGTACATTGACCATGGCTCAATGCTGCTTGAGGAGGTGGAGTTACTGTGTCACCATAACGGGGCATTTACATTCGTGGGAGACAAACTTAAGTGTAGACACATTGTAGTGGGGTGAACACCCGCTCCAGGCCTGAAGGGGTTGGAAAAGCCCTGCAGAGGGCTGGGGCTGTGGTAAGGAGCAAAGCCCCCGCTGATAGGGGAAGTAGCTGCAGCTGGGGCCACACCCCAAACTGAGCCACTTAGCCTCATAAGAAGGCCAGGGCAGCCAGAGCACAGGAGTCTCCCTCTGACAGGAGAGAGAGACAGGCCTGGCTGCAGGGAGCTCACCGGAGACCTAGAGTGAGGCAGGGCTGGGGAAAGGCCTTGGGGGCTAGGAAGCCCTAGGCCAGCAACTCTCCAGGCTGCAGGGCCTGGTCCTAGGCCCAAATAGGTATTGGGGTTGCACAGGGGCAACCGGAGGGTGGGTAAAGGCAGCCAGTCCAAACCCCTTGTTGCCAGTGATGATCGGCTGATAGACGGCAGCCTGCCCCAGGGCGCGGGGGCGAGATGGTGACTGGCAGAAGCCACGACTGAGGCGACATTGGGATAAGGGATGGGGGTTCCCCTGGGTGGGGAGACCCAGAGGGAGAGTGGGGTACTGCCAGGGGGGCAGCACCTAAGCCAAGGGCACTGGGGTCAAAGACAGGCAGGACACCTGGCCTGCAGAGGGCGCTCCGGATGCTGGTGAACTAATTCCCGAGACGACCAGCAGGAGGCGCCGCAGGGGTGAGTCCGCGCTGACTACACACATGCACAGCTAGGTTGACGCAAGACAACTTTCGTGGACCTAACTTTGTAGTATAGACCATGCTGTAGTCACTGCTCCAAGATGGGCCTTGGCCTATAGTCACAGAGGTCATTCCTGTATGCAGAATTGAAATAGTTTAACTTTAGACCACTTGAAAATCTGATTCCTTACCCAAAGGATTCCTTACCGAATTAAGTATATGGATACAAGCCTGTTTTAAATTGAATTGTGTCTTCACTGTGTTTTGTACCTCTTCAGCTAAATTGGTTTACAATCACACCTTTAAATGGGTGTAATTTTGATAATAGGCAAGGCATGAATGTTGTTGCTGCTACAGGGCAAATGAATATCTCAGTCCTGTTCTAGTGAACAAATGTCCGCCTCACAAAAAAATCACTATCATTATTTCTTTTGACGTCCTTATTTCAACCCTTGTTTCAGCCTTGTTTTTTGTGCCACTAACTAGCACCAGTCACAGCAGGGCTGAATGGATAATTCCTCTCCTTCCTTAGTGTATTTATATCTTTCAAATACTTGCAGATGGCTATCAGATGCTTCCTGAGTCATTGTTTAGCCAAGCTCTCTGTATTTAGGGACCAATTCTGCTCTCATTTAGCAGTGCAACTCCCACTGACAATAATGGGAGTTGCATGCCTGTAAAGGAAGGCAGAATTGGGCCCTAAATGAATCTTCAGCTGCCTAATAACCTTTCGTATCTTTTCTCTAAATTTCATTCAATTTGTTGTATGCAGTGTTGTTGTAGCCAAATTCACGAAACCAATGCTATCCCTGAGATACATCAATGATATTTTCATCCTCTGGACAATCAACCTAAACTCCCTCATAGATTTCCATCACAAATTCAACCAGTAAACTCTCTCTAGAAAACTCCCACACTAGCATCAACTTCCTGAAAGCCACAGTCAGCTTCAATAATAGGTTAGCCGTGACATTCTGAGTACATTTCCCAGACTTGAAGAAGAACTCTGTGTAAGCTCAAAAGCTTGTTTCTCTCATCAACAGATGTTGGGCCAATAAAAGATATTACCTCACCCACCTTTTCTGTGCAACTTGTTGATGTCTTTCTGGTGCATTCTCACTAGCACCATAGTATTGGGCAGTTGCCTCCCTGTTATGTGAAACAATGGCACTGCATGTGCAGCCCCAAATCATGTGGGCTTTTCACCCTCTTTTTGATCATCATGTCATGCTGCAAGCTGCTATCTAGTTTTCTGTCCACTGACACCCTTGGGCTTCTGTCAGCATTGCTGCTTTCCAGCTATCTCCCTCCCAATGAATATCTGTATTTGGGGATTATTTTCCACCCCAGAAGGGTGCTTTATAAGTAATGGAAATCTCATAAGGTTCTGAACACTGAAATTCAAGGTTTCTCTATCTAGTTATCCTCTGGATAGTCTTTGATTTTGGGGAGAGCTTTCCCACCCCTTCCAAATGGCAATATTACTAAACCTTTGTTTTATGTAGGATGTTTCTGTATAAATACATGAGCAGGTCCTTGTAAATAAGGCACTCACATATTGGGATTAGGACACACCTCTTCCAATAAAGCTTCTGTAAGTTGTGCAGCTGGACTCCTGTACAACTGGAAACGCCGGGGTTCATGTTTTCCTCCAGATGTTCTCTTGCTTCCTGCCCTTTTTGTAAGTCTTGGGTTTCATTGTCCCTTTGCACTGTAAGTGGTAGTTTTTGTGTGTCTGTTTTAGAGCTTGGAAGAGAGAGTCGTTTTTTTTAACTTTTGGTTTAACAGTTTCAGTAGAAAAAAGATTGACATCCTCCTTTTGAGGGTTATAAACAAGAGAGAACAGTAGTGTCTAAACATAGCAATGTCTATTCTAGCAGGAGAGAATCTCCCAAAATAGTTCTAATGGTCCATTCCCCCCCTCCCGCATTTTGGTGAGGGATGCTAGAGAAGTTAAATGACTAATAGACTTGCATGGGGAAAACCACTAACTTTAACAAGGAGATGTATATGCCACCATTTTAACGAGTGACCATCAGAAACAGCATTTCTTCACAACATGAATTCTTACAATGTATCTGGTGAGGTATTTCAAGTAGAGCGGGAAGCATCAACACCATTGTTGAAAGCACGGGTAATACTGGAATACTGTGTACAGTTGTGGTTACCCATGTAACAGTGTTGGCACAAATGGATATAAACTGGCCATGAATAAACTTAGGCTGGAAATCAGGTTTCTAATCATCAGAGGAGTGAGGCTCTGGAACAATTTCCTGATAGACTTCTTGCCTGCACTAGTCCTATCAGATTTTAAGATTGAGTGTAATAAATTTATTAACAGGATTATATGGGTGGATTGCCTGTGATAAGAGGGGACTGGTCTCGACCCAGTAGGTCCTTTCCACTCTTCCTGTATCCCTAATAGCATGTCTGCAAGTTCATTGCTGATGTCTCTGTCTAAGGATTTCTTTCCTATCATTGTAGTACCAGTAGCTTGCTGGATAACTTATGATAAAAACAGGCCCAAATATTTTTTACCATGTATATTGAGCTTTGCAGGATACAAAATTGTGGCTTCCATGTTCTTGTGTGTGAATTCTTGTTTGAGGAACTAGAGGTCGGCTCTTGCTTTGTATAGATGGAACCAAGATCCTGCAAAATCAGGCTCTTGTTCTTATAAATTGATTTTAATGGCGTGGCCTGCTATAGCCTTTCCTTATCTCTGAACTAAGTTTTATGAGAAGTAGCAGCGCTCCTGAGGTCCAGTACTTACCTGTTTCCTTGTTGTAATCCTATGAGCTCTCTTAACTATATTTCATTCTGGTCTTTGTATGTTGTTCTGTGTTTCCCCATATACTGGATTTCCCACTTCTTGTATATCGAAGGATTGGCCACCTTAGGCCTGAATCCTACAAACACTTACACACATGCTTAACTTTACCGCCATGAGTAGTCCCATGATCAGGGCTTTTGACTGTAAGCTCTCCAGAGAAGGGACAGTTGTTTTGTTCAGTGCCTAGAACAATACATCCCTGATCCCTGAATGGGGCCCCTCATCACAACCCCCCCCCTAAAACCCCCTCTAGTCAAATCTCTCCTAGAGATAAATTTCTTCCATAAAGTCTTTTTGATTATGGCCCCAGCCCCTGGCCTTCCCCAAAGAAACTTAAACAGTAACAAAAAAGTAAAGGTACTTTTGATTTTTGTCATGAGTCACGTGATATTTGTGATCTCAAAACTCCAACTGTTGGAGTCTCAGGAGAATCTCAACTTTCATTTGAAAAAAGTTTCTAGCCCTCGTTGCATAGAATAGCTTGAAAATATGAACCCTAACTGTTCCAACACAAGGGGGAGGGAGGTAGCCCTGCCAATCTCATGATTTTTGCATGGTTGGGGTTTCAATATTGAGGTATCTGCAGCAGATTCAGGTTGTACTTGCCAATTCTTGTTCATCCTGTGTATTCCACTTCTGAACTGTATTCTCTCTCCAACTAAGGGCCAATTCCTGCCCTCAGATATGTGAGCAGTTCCCTTTGCAATTGGCAGGAGTTGTGCATACAAGTAAGGGTATAATTTGGCCCTTGGATCATAAGTTCCTTCAGGTAGGAACTTCATTATCATAGAGCGCTGAGCATTCCAACAATGCTGAGGTTTGTTGTTACGTTCTGTCACAAAGAAAAAAAAAAAGACATATTCCCAAAATCTGCTAGATGTTAGGATTGGTCTCCACTACAAGGAGATTGACGCTGCTGCAATCGATGCAGCAGGGATCAATTTAGCGGGCCTAGTGAAGACCCACTCAATCGATGGCAGAGCACTCTCCGGTTGACCCTGGTACTCGAGCTCTCCGAGAAGAGTAAGGGAAGTAGATCGGAGAGTGTCTCCCATCGACTCAGCGCCGTGAAGACACTGTGGGTAAATCGACCTCAGCTACGTCAACTCCAGCTATGTTATTCACGTAGCTGGAATAGCATAACTTAGGTAGACTTACCCCGGTAGTGAAGACAAACCCTTAGAAAAGATTAATCAGCCTGGTTTAAGGATAGGTTCCAATCACTTGAAACTAAAACCATTAGTTTCTGCACATTAGTGTGTTTTCTGTTTATTCCCCTCTTGTAAAGTTGTTTCACCAGGGGAAATTGTGAACTCCATAAGGCTGTGCTCTTTGTGTTTGTGTCAGGACACAAGCTAAGACTATTTTTGTGACTCTCTATAATAATTACATTACCTGAGGATACTCTCATGCTTTTTCACTCAGTGGAATGATGGCCTTTTATATTGCATGATTGCTTATCTATTACTTTGTTTAAATGTATCTTTAGCTGTATTTACCAACTCATGTGCAGGAGTTTCCATCCTAAGCTAAGCAAAGCAAGCGTGACTGTAAATGCAATGGACTTCATACACATTCAGGGCCGGCTTTAGGAAGTGCGGGGCCTGATTCGAATACCCGGCGGCGGTCCTGGTCTTCGGCGGTGGGTCCTTCACTTGCTCCGGGTCTTCCACGGCACTGAAGGACTTGCCGCCGAAGACCCGGAGTGAGTGAAGGACCCGCCGCCCAAGTGCCGCTGAAGACCTGGACCGCCGCCAGGTGAGTAAAAATTAAAAAGGCGCCTAAGTTAGGCACTCTTCTTTAGGGCGCGGGGCCCGATTCGGGGGAATCAGCCTAAAGCCGGCCCTGTACACATTGTGTAGATGGCAAAACTAGTTAAACTCACTGCTGTGAAAACTGTGTAAGTATTTACACAAGAGTTAGGGAGGTATGGTCAGATCACAGGTCCAGGAATTAGAAAGCCCTGGAATCTAATCCATCTCCGACCATGGCACTCTATATAACCTTGGACAAGACACTTTTATTAATACACTGACACTGGTGTATATTAGTGGTTCTCAACCAGGAGACCGGGGCTCCCTGGGGGGCGGCGAGCAGGACCAGTGTTAGACTTGGCGGGGACCAGGGCAGAAAGCCAAAGTCCCACTGCATGCGGCTGAAGCGTGGGACCCTGAGTCCCACTACCTAGGGCTGAAGCAGAAGCCTGGGCAACTTAGCTTCACGGTGCCCCCCGTGTCATGGGGCACTGGGCAATTGCCCTACTTGCTACCCCTTAACTCCGGCCCTGGCTTTTATATGCAGAAAACCAGTTATTGTGGCACTGGTGGGCCATGGAGTTTTTATAGAATGTTTGGGGGGGCCTCAGAAAGAAAAAGGTTGAGAACCCCAATGTAGATGATCTTTAGGCCTAGACAGCTCTCTCCCCACCCAGAGTAGTTTGTAAATTAGCTGACTCTCTCTGCATCAGGCTCCCCCATCTATAAGATATTTTGCCTGCCTCTTAGCGGTGTTTGCAAAGTGCTTTGGAGATGGAAAGTGATTAACATATTAGTGTGTGTATATATATACTATATATATATGTTTAAATATGTCCTTCTGTTGACTTTGATCCCATATCAAATTCTTAACTAAAAGTTTTTCAGTTGATGGGGGATGAGAAAATCCCTTTTCCTCCCTCCACCAATAACCAAACAGAAGGGGAGAGGCAAGAAGACCGTGGGATGTGTAGTGGGGGGACAGAGAGGAGGAGAAGAAACTGATACAAGCAGAAAGAAACTGCACTGAATAGCATATTTCTTTGGGAATGGATATGATCCTTGCAGTGTCTAGGAACACTGGGAGATAGTACTTTGTACTTTGATCGCAATCAAGGCTATACCTTCCTAGGGGGAGACACGTTTGATTAAATCAATAAGGAGTTATCTTAAGCTAAGTCAAGGTAAGGTGCTCTTAAAGTGATTTCAGAATGTTCACAGAAGGCTGCACAGATTTGAACTGAATCGTTTAACTGGTTTAGTTTAATCCTTGCAACTGTTGTGTAGACAAGTTTATAGTAGTCTCTGCTCTTTAGAGTCCCAAGTACGCTTTTGCTGTTGTATAATTAACATGCTCTGCTAAACTCCACTGGCCCTGTGCATGCCAGCAGGACAGCCATCTTCAAAACCGGTGGGGTGTCCCATGTTGTCAAACAGGGCTCACTCCTAATGAGTACAAACTGTAGGACTTTACAGTATAATCAGCTCTATATTTAACACCACATATGAATGAAATGTCACTGGCCCTTTATTTGTTTTAAAACTGCTTTCTCAAATGCGTGCCTGCCTATTTGGCCAAAGTTCAGGTTATTCATCGACTAGTTCTGCTTGTCTGGATGATTGCTGGGTAGGTTTTTGGAAGCTTAAGGTTCATAAAGACCTTCAGTAATTCATGCTGACTGTTACTCTTAATGTCCTGATGTAGCACTAGATGCAATGTAAAATACTGTTTACTGTCTTGTCTTAGCCTTCATTCTAATTAAAACATTAGTTAATTTGAAACAATTTATATTGACATCTGCTCCTTCTTGGAGCTCTTTTTGCCAGACCACTTATGTGTTCCATTTGTCTCCTCCCAATATAGGGACAACCAGTTTTGCAATGTCCAGGGCAGAATTGGTAGCTTGCCCAAAACTGCTTACATCTATTTGCTGAATGCCCAGTCTGTGCACAGTTCTCAACAAAAGAGAGGCAAATACAGTCCCTACCACAAGAGTTTTAATCCAGACTTTTGGAAGTTTAGTTGGTCAAAAAAAAGACTAAATAACTTTCTTGGGAAACTTTTTTTTTTTTAAAGTAGGTTATCTTTCTAAATTTCCCATGAACACTTTCTACTTTTTTTGATCAGTGAATTTTGGTTTTCAAAAACTGCCTTTTTTTTTAAACCAAAATCTGAACTGGAAAAATGAAATTTTAATCATTTTTCATAAACATTTGAAAAATTTTACAAAAAGGAAATTTTTCTGTGAAACATGTTTGTGCTGGTCAAAAAGGCTTTGTTGTCAAAAATAATGGACATTCTACCTGAGTAAGGAATTCAAGATTGGTCCTTATGGAAGACCATTACATGTACGTATGGCCAGTTAGGGAATGTCTTCAGTGTGGAGTGAACTTGGCACTTACTTGGGTGTTGACTATCATGTGGCTCCCATCCACACACAAATCTTTGACCCAAGTGTGGGGGTGTCTTACACCTCGGATAGCTGGCCCATCCTGGGTTACAGTCTAAAAGCCCTGTGCTGGTTAGACTCAGGCTGGTAGCCCATTGTAGTGAGCCCAAGGGACCACTACACTCCCCTGGTGGGCGGAGCCCAGTCAGCCCTGCCTGTGCCCACGCTGGAAGCAGAGTTGGCGTGGAGGAAGTATAAAAGGCAGGTTCTGCAGCTCAGTTGCGCCAGAGCCATGGAAGGAGGCAAATGTCTCCAGCCCGCTGCAGAGCTCCAGAGCTGAAACTGCGTTGTGCAGTGCCGTGCCCCTGGAGATTCCTAACTTTTACTTTAATATGTTAGAAAATGGTGAATGACACTTTTTATTTACAAGATTATTTTGGTTTTTTACTTGGGATTTGTGTCAGAGTAGATTTTGATGGAAACTGGAATTAAATTAAAATGCACAAAACAGCATTTTAAAATTTGTTTTCTTATTCAGTAAAACAGCCTTAAATGTGCTGGATACATAACAATAAGTATTTCAAAACGTGATTTGCATTTAAAACTAACTCATTTATTAAACAAAGGAAGTATTTCCTGTAGTTTGTGAATTGAATGTTTCTGGTCACCGTGTTCCTCAAGATTTTAGAACTAGTTGATCTCTTCCACACACCTGTTTTTATTGATCGATTGGCAGAGGAAAACAATTTGTTTCTCAGCTTTGAATCAACCAGTCATAGAATCATAGAATATTAGGGTTGGAAGAGACCTCGGGAGGTCATCTAGTCCAATCCCCTGCTCAAAGCAGGACCAGCACCAACTAAATCATCCCAGCCAGGGCTCTGTCAAGTCAGGCCTTAAAAACCTCTAAGGATGGAGATTCCACCACCTCCCTAGGTAACCCATTCCAGTGCTTCACCACCCTTGTAGTGAAATAGTGTTTCCTAATATCCAACCTTGACACCCTCCCTCCACGCCCCCCTGCAATTTGGGACCGTTGGCTCTTGTTCTGTCATCTGACACCACTAAGAACAGCCGAGCTCCATCCTCTTTGGAACCCCCCCTTCAGGTAGTTGAAGGCTGCTATCAAATCCCCCCTCACTCTTCTCTTCTGCAGACTAAATAAGCCCAGTTCCCTCAGCCTCTCCTCATAAGTAAGGAGAGGCTGAGGTCATTGAACTACAATAGATGAATAAAGTGAAATGAAGAAAATATTCTCTGCACCTACAAAAGAGTCTACAGCTTTCCAAAGATGATTAGCAGTTCAACAGACTCTGGTTGCTGGTGCTTAGCCAGTGACATCTGCCAGTTCAGTGGTTTGCAGTGTCTGACTTACTTTAAAACTTGAGCAGCAAACTTCTTGCTTGAATATTTTTTATTTAAATGATTAACAGATTATAATAAATTTAGCCCTTAATATACATTGTCATCATTTCATATTTAATTTTAAGTAGATTCATTTTTTTAAAAGTATTTAACTCCAATTTTAATCAGATTTTGATTTTTTTAAATTAATTTCTATCCGCTCTGCTGTAAAAACGCATAGTTACAGGCAACAAGCTACATGCACGTATGTTGCTGTATGTGCGAAATCATGGTGTAGGCATACACCAATTGGGCATACTTGGTAACATACCCCGCCTTTAAAAGTTGCACCTAAAGATCAGACATGGTGCATGTGATTTTGTTTGTTTGTTTGAAAAATGCACTCCTTGTGTAATTTTTATTTGAATACTTCACAAGCAGCCAGTAGCAGAATGTGCATGTTTTGCAGGCACACGAAACCCACATTTTTAATGGTTTGATTTTCTGGTTCCACTGTGCATTCAGCACTGCAGAAAGCTACTAGGAAAGGAGCTACTTTAAATCCTTTCTGTTCAGAAATACTGTTGAAGGATATGCATGCATGGGCAGGAGACAAACAGTGTTCAGCTGGGTCCTGCCTGCTACTTTAAGCTTGTAAATTAAACACCGACCACCTTCTCCTTCTTTAAACCTCACCTGGGACATGCTAAGGATGGCAGCACTACATCCCCTTATTGCCGACACAGTAGATCTTGGATGGATTGTAGGGCTGCCGGTTTGAAAGTCTGCAGTTGCCCCAGAATTGGACGTGGTGCATAGAAATTGTGATGTGGTAAGGGATTCTTTGAACATTACTGAAGCCAAGGTAGAAAGTTTTTTCCACATTTCTGGGAGTAAAAACTCAGGGTACAGCTCTTGAAAGCGTAGCAACTGAGCAGAATGCAATTCCTTCCCCATTGGTGGCAAAAAAAAAATAATGCTTCAGAGGAAAAAAAATTTTTTGAAACAAATCTAGGCTCCGATTTATGGCTGCTTGGGTTTCCTGAGTATATTGAGGAATGAATTTCTCAAGGCCTGAGATATGAGTAAACGATCGGCACTGTCCCATCTACCTCAGTTTTCCTGCTCTCAGAATATTAGTTTTGTTTACCCCTAAAACAACTTTGCTGAAACGATTTGAAAACAAGATTGTAAGAACAGCAGCTCCTTCCTTGGATAATTAATCTTGAATATAGATGTTCCCAGAGGGTCTGTCCTGGTCATACTCATTGATAGAGAGAACGGAGCACTTTTCTGTGGACAAGGAGATTTGCCTTACTTAAGGACTGACTGCAGTGGTTTTACATCTCGAATGTGGCTGTCTGGCAAACTCTTCCAGCTGGACACTCACCAGGGTCCCATCACACTGGACCCATGTGCTCCTAAGCGTCCCTTGGTCTGGGAAGACTCTAGCCCTGTCTTTCTCTGGTCTCCCTGCCACGCTTCCTAGCCACAGACTGTTTCTTACCCCTTCCCTGAAGTGAGACCTTGTGGTTCAGCTGCTTTAGGCCCACCGGACCAGTGCTGCTACCTGGACAGCTCTGCAGCTTAAGCACATCCTTTCCCAGAGTTCCAATCTTGTAGGATCTCTAGTTTCTCTCTGCAGGGACATGTGATAGTTGAGGTACATGACACGGGTTTTTCAAACTATTCTTTATATAGCAGAAGACTTATTCAAATAGAGGTTAAAAACAAAAAACACCAACAACTCCCTTCCCTGTCTCAATTTCCTTACCACTCTAGAGTGTTCTTTGGGATTAGTTCAGAGTCTTCCAGAGTGTGTAGGAGCCACCTGCACAGCCTTGCTTTCTGCTTCTGGTTTCTTTCTCTCTCTAAAAATGGCTGGTGAGGTAGGTGAGAGGGAGTCCTCCTTTCCTAAAGTTGCCGTCTCCTTTCTTATGTGAGCCTCATCAGGTGTTCAAAATCCCCCACTAGATGATCTGTTGCTTAGGCTTTGTCTAGACTAGCACTTTTGTGAGCAAAACTTTTGTCTGTCAGGGTTGTGAAAAAAACACACATCCTGACCAACATAAGTTTCACCGACAAAAGAGTGTCTCCCACCGACATAGCTACCGCTGCTCGTTGCGGGTAGTTTAATTATGCTGGTGGGAGAACTCTCTCCTGCCAGCATAGTGCGGCTACACAGGAGACCTTACAGTGGTGCAGCTACAGTGGTACAGCTGTACCACTGTAAGGTCCGTAGTGTAGACATAGCCCTAGTTACCAGCCTACTTGGCCATACTGGTTTTCTTGGTCTGGTGACCTTCTTTGCCCAAGGCGGCGTGCATTTGAATAGAAGACTATCAAAGTTTAATGCCCCTCTATTGTTAGCCTTCTGTCCTCACCTGTTGGAATTCCATCCCAGGATAGAGGTAAAAAGGTAGCAGAAAAGCCAGACTAGTCTTACAGTCAAAATGCAGTTAACAGTATACAGAATGTCAAACTAGAATTCATAAGTTGTGCCGAGACAGATTCCCCAAATCCTCACAATGTCCTATTTATTTGGGCCAAGATGTTTGATTCAGTAAAGAACAGGAGTAGAATTGGAGGAAACCAACAGTGGATTTAATATGGTCCGAGTTTTATTTGGTTTACTTGGTTTGTCTTTTTCTCCTGCTCCTGCACGTGCTCTGTCCAGTTCTGTTTAACAACAATAAATGATAAATTCATAGATTATTTGGTATAATTCATCATTTACATTTTAGTATATTGAGTTGGGAAAGTATTTTGGTTCTAATCCCCCACTTTGGTTTCCAGCATTTGACTTTAATGTAAATCAGAGGAGTTATGGCTTATTAGAAGCTTCTTAAGGAATTGATTTCTCTCCACTCCCCCCCACCCCACCCCCCCGCCTGAGAGATGCAATTCTAGGCTCTGATCCTGCAACCACTGAAGTGCATGGGTAGTCCGGTTGAATCCAATGGGACTACTCTCACATGTAAGTGTTTGAAGGATCAGGGGCTAGCATTGCAACCAAGAGCTTTACAGAATGGCATCTTTACATCTGTAATCGTAACACTTTATCAGCCTTGAAGTTATGGCTTTTTTAAGCTTAAAACTTCTATAGTTAAACCAAAATGGCCATTATATTCTTGTTAACTTCGCATTGTTGCCTCAGTGTTTGCATTTTTAACATCTAGCTTGCACTCTATCTTCCTCTTTTGTATACTAAGTGAAGAGTGTAAATTTTTACTCTATTTTCGCTTTCATGAGTCTGTTATTGTTGCACATGTCAAGCGCTATATAAATCCTGGATAATTCCTCCCCTCATTAATTGTTAAATTTCTTTTACAAGTTCTCAGTAAGATATTATTTTCCCTAACATTTTTCACCCCTCTTTCTCTTCCCCCCTTCTCAAATATTGCTGTGTTATACTTTTTATGATGTGTTTCTATGGATGGGGGAAAAGATAGATGATGGAGTAGAATGAGATCACAGGGAAACTAAGACTGTCTACACTAGTACTTTTTGTTGGCATAATTTATGTTGCTCAGGGATGTGAAAAAAAGTCCCCCGAGTGACATAAGTTAAACCGACAAAAGCGCCAGTGTGGACGCTCTCCTGCCGACATAGCTACCGCCATTGTTGCTCATGGTTTAATTTGGTGGATGGGAGAGCTCTCTCTCATCAGCATAGAGCAGCTACGTGGGAGATCTCACAGCTGCATCAGTACAGCTGTGCTGCTGTGAGGTCTCTAGTGTAGACATGGCCTCAGATTAGAAATGTCCTGGAAGAATTCAGTGAACAATTTAGAAGGTGTCACAGAAGAACTGGCGGCAGTAATAGAGTGGTTTGAAAGAGTTCAAGTAAAGAGCCTAAGGACTGGGAAGATTGTGCTTATTGAGGGTGGGGATGAAGAGAGATCTGTGAACCAGAAAACTACCTCTTTTATAGAGGAGGTTGAAGTGGCCCAAGGAACACTGATGGGAGGATCATACTTTCAAAGAACATGAAGTACAGATCAGTTGGCTTCGGGCAACTTTTTGTTTTCTTCTGGTAAAGGCAGTGGGGGCTTTGTTTTCATTAAAGAGAAACTTTCTTAACTGCCACTTCAGTCTGCTGCTCAGTGATCTGTGCAGAGAAACCACATGCCATGAAAGCGGCATCAGTCCAGTTTAGATCAAGTGCCCCCTCCTGTATTAGGACAACTGATGAGGTGGAGGAATCCTGTAAACACTTGTTTGCTTTATCAGTGTATTTTCTTGTTTGCTAGAAGATATCACTGTAAGAGCCACTGTCAGATGTAAATATAGCTGTAGTTTTACCTAAATGAAAAGTTTACTGCAGAATGCACAATGTATAAATATTTTAGCAGCCCAAGTGTGATTACAAGCATCAGTGAAGGAAGATTTTTATTAAAAGAGAGTATTTTGCAAACTTTGCAATATAAATTCATACCACTGAAATGTGATTTTATGTTGACCCATGAAGGGATTGGCAACTAACTTTGCCCCCAGGTTTGTATCTTGGGGAATGAGAGGGTGTAAAGGCTATGCAACACCTACTAGGAATATTTTCTTAATTTTTTAGTTTATACTTTTCCTTTCAGTGGATGTTGATCTCAGTCTAGTTTCAATGTCCAAGCTGAGGGAAATGCAACAAGTAAGCCAGTTTATACATGGAGAAATATCATTAAAGTTTTGTTTTCTAAAATATGATAGCAGCAAAGGTAAAAAAACATGCAAAAAGTTATACCGCATGTCCCTTTTTAAGACTGCAATTGAAGTGACTTGGTCTATTTTATTTTTAAATCCAGATGCTAGACTAAAGGGGACATTATGTTCCTGTAATAAAAACAACAAAACACTTTTAAAGATTCTGCCATTTAGTGTCTCTAGAGATCATTATACAAAAGGTCCTGTTGAAGAGCTGTCAGTTTTGGGTGTGGTGGGGTTTTTAAATGAGAACTTTGGGGCAGGTACAGTCAACTATGGAACAAGAATGGGCAGGAGGCAACAAGTCTGCCCTTATTTTCTATTATCTTTATTAGATAAAATTTGCTGGATCATAGACTCATAGAATATTAGGGTTGGAAGCAGGAGCAGCGCCAGGGTTTTTGGCGCCCTAGGCGGGGGTCCGTCCACGCTCCCGGTCGTCGTCGGCAATTCTGCGGCGGGGGGGTCCTTCCGCGCTCCTGGTCTTCGGGGCACTTCTGCAGCGGGTCCCGGAGCGAGCGAAGGACACACCACCAAATTGCAGCCAAAGATCCGGAGCGCGGAAGGATCCCCCGCCGCCGAATTGCCGCCGAGGGTGGCAAAATGCCGCCCCCCCAAATCCTGGCACCCTAGGCGACCGCCTAGATCGCCTAAATGGAAGCGCCGGCCCTGGTTGGAAGAGATCTCAGGAGGTCATCTAGTCCAATCCCCTGCTCAAAGCAGGACCAACTAAATCAGGGGTCTCAAACACGCGGGCCGCATGCGGCCTGTGGGGTTATTATCTGCAGCCCGCGATCCCCTTGCAGCCACCCCGCCCTCCCCTAGGGTTTACCTACAGCGGCTCCGACTGGACGTGCACCGAGGGCAGGGCAGGCTCCCTGCCTGTCTGCCCTGCCCCACGCTGCTCCGGGAAGAGGCTAGAACGTGGGGAAGGGGGGGGGGGTGGAGGGGCTGTGTGTGGCTGTTTAGGCAGCGCCCCCAGCAGCTCCAATTGGCTGGGAACAGGGAACCGCGGCCAATGGAAGCTGCTGGAGGCGCTGCCTGAAGCAACATCAACACACAGCCCCTCCATCCCCCCTTCCCCACGTTCCAGCCTCTTCCCGGAGCAGCGCGGGGCAGGGCAGACAGACAGAAAGGCAGGGAGCCTGCCCTGCCCCCCAGTAGGTGCTGGGCCAGATCCTGCCCCCGAACCTCTCCTGCACCCCAACCCCCTGCCTCACCCACACCCCTCCTGCACCCCAACCCCCTGCCTCACCCCACACCCCTCCTGCATCCCAACCCACTGCCCTGAACCCCATGTCGCACCCCTCCTGCACCTTGACCCCCTGCCCTGAACCCCATGTCGCACCCCTCCTGCACCTTGACCCCCTGCCCTGAACCCCCTGCCTCACCACACGCCCCTCCTGCATCCCAACCCACTGCCCTGAGCCCCATGCCGCACCCCTCCTGCACCCCGACCCCCTGCCCTGAGCCCGCGCCTCACCCTTCCTGGATCCTAACCCACTGCCCTGAGCCCCATGCTGCACCCCTCCTGCACCCTGACCCCCTGCTGTACCCTGCACCCCTCCTGCACCCTGCCCCCCTGCCCTGAACCCCCTGCCTCACCACACGCCCCTCCTCATCCCAACCCACTGCCTTGAGCCCCATGCGGCACCCTTCCTGCACTCTGACCCCCTGCCCTGAGCCCCCGCCGCACCCCGCACCCCTCCTGCTCTCCGACCCCCTGCCCTGAGCCCCCTGCCGCACCCCGCACCTCTCTTGCACCTCAACTCCCTGCCCTGAGCCCCCTGCCGCACCCTGCCCCCCTGCTGTACCCCTCACCCCTCCTGCACCCCACACCCCAACTCCCTGCCCTGAGCCCCCGCCACACCCCACACCTCTCCTGCACCCCCTGTGGGGCAGGGAGGGGGCAGAGTTGGGGTGGAGATTTTGGGGAGGGGGTTGGAATGGGGGCAGGGAAGGGGTGGGAAGAGGCAGGGCAGAGGTAGGGCCTCATGGAAGGGGTGGAGTGGGAGCAGGGCCGAGGGCGGCGGGGGTGGGGGTGGGAGGTGTCAGTAATGTGGCCCTCGGGCCAATGTACTAGTCCTCATGCGGCCCTCATGGTCATTTGAGTTTGAGACCCCTGAACTAAATCATCCCAGCCAGGGCTTTGTCAAGCTGGCCTTAAAAACCTCTAAGGATGGAGATTCCACCACCTCCCTAGGTAACCCATTCCAGTGCTTCACCACCCTTGTAGTGAAATAGTGTTTCCTAATATCCAACCTTGACACCCTCCCTCCACGCCCCCCTGCAATTTGGGACCGTTGGCTCTTGTTCTGTCATCTGACACCACTCAGAACAGCCGAGCTCCACCCTCTTTGGACCCCCCCTTCAGGTAGTTGAAGGCTGCTATCAAATCCCCCCTCACTCTTCTGCAGACTAAACAAGCCCAGTTCCCTCAGCCTCTCCTCGAGTCATGTGCCCCAGCCCCCTAATCATTTTCATTGCTCTCCACTGGACTCTCTCCAATTTGTCCACATCCCTTCTGTAGTGGGGGGACCAAAACTGGATGCAGTACTCTAGGTGTGGCCTCACCAGTGCCAAATAGAGGGGAATAATCACGTCCCTCGATCTGCTGGCAATGCTCCTACTAATACAGCCCAATATGCCATTGGCCTTCTTGACAACAAGGGCACACTGTTGACTCCTATCCTGCTTCTCGTCCACTGTAATCCCCAGGTCCTTTTCTGCAGAACTGCTGCTTAGCCAGTCGGTCCCCAGCCTGCATGAAGATTGAACTCAGCCTGGGTTGCACATGCCTTGAAATGGGCACTGAAGCTCTTTGATAATTAAAGTATTAATATTTATATAGTGCTTTATATGTTCAAAGCACTGGACAAAAATTAAGTGATTAGAATGGAAGGCAATTAGTTTCATTGTGGCTCGGGATAGTATCCCTATCTCTCTCATGCAATGTTGTTCTTGTTAACCATTCTTCTGTGCTGTCTTCACTGACTCACAACAGCAATACTGCCTTGTGATTTGATACTATCCACTCCCTCAAGCTATCAGATTAGATCTGTGCTTGGCTGGGAAACCTCCAGGCAATATGCAGGAGGGGATGGTGGTGGTGATTTAGAATGTGGCATTCTTTCCTCTCAGTCAATACCAAACATGCCTCAAGATGCTGGTATGTGGCATTGTGCTGCTAGAGGTGCCATCTTTGAGATGAGACCTAAAGTGAGCTCCTGATACCTTGTACTCACTAAAAATTCCATTGCACTTTATCAAACAAAAGTTAGGGGTGTTAGTTGTTTGAGCATTGTCCTGCTAAACCCAGGATTGTGAGTTCAATCCTTGAGGGGGCCACTTAAGGATCTGGGGCAAAATCAGTACTTGGTCTTGCTAGTGAAGGCAGGGGGCTGGACTCGATGACCTTTCAGGGTCCCGTCCAGTTCTAGGAGATAGGATATCTCCATTAAGTTATGGCCTGGCTTTATTCTATTAATTACATTCTGTTTACTTCAATTTCCTCTGCAGTTTCTGTTGTTTAAAGTATTCCTCACTTCTTGCCCTCAGCTGTTGTCTAGGGCTGTTATATGTTAGTTTGCTGCTGCTTTCCATCCCAGAGGTAGTGCATTTAAGGAATTGGTGAAGTGATACCTCTGTGTCCCTTGCCGAACTCACAGATGTTGAGGTTTGTTTAATGCATCGTAAAACGTTTTGACTTTCTCTGATGAAAAGCATCATGTAAATACAATATGTACTGTTTTTCTTATCCTTTCACTTTTTTTTAACAGAACAGTACATTAGGGAGGTATGTTTGTCCTTCTGTTACACCAGAAAAGCCTGTTGCTACATCCTTGGGCACTAATATCCCAACAAATACTAGGTTAGATTATGATTCTAGTCAGGAAAAAAACAAAAACCTCTCAGATCTGGATGCAAAACAGAAATTGAATGTTGATATATATGGACTCACTATTTTGCATGTCATTAGGACAGAGTAACATAAAAAGGAGGCAAATAAGGGACGTGATAGGAGTATATAAAATAATGAATGGAATAAAGAAGGCAAACTGAGAACTTTTATTTACTCTGTTTCATAATACAAGAAATAGTAGACACTAAATGAAGTTGAAAGCCAGCAGATTTGAAACGCATGGTTATAACATACAAAACATAATTGGCCCGTGGAACTCCTTGTCACTAGATATTAATGAGCCCAAGAGCTTAGTGGGATTCAGAAACAGTTCAGCACATATATGGCTAAGGAGCTGCCAACCGATGTGCCAAGACTACTTCTATTCCCTGCCAGCTCAGGACTCCAGCACCCGGTCTTGCTGAGCCAGACACTCCCATCTGCTCCAACACAGACCCAGGGTCTGAATAACTTGCCCCAAAGCTGCAGGTTTACCTGAAAACAGCTCACAGAAGTGTGCTTGTCTATAGCACCCAGATGCCCAACTCCCAATGGGGTCTAAACCCAAATAAATCCATTTTACCCTGTATAAAGCTTATACAGGGTAAACTTATAAATTGTTCGCCTTCTATAACACTGAGTTAATTAATAGGTAAAAAGTTATTTTATTAAATACAGACAGTAGGATTTAAGTGGTTCCAAGTAGTAACAGACAGAACAAAGTAAGTCGCCAAGCAAAATAAAATAAAATGCGCAAATCTATGTCTAATTAAACTAAATACAGATAAGATCCTCACCAGTTCCAGGATGCTCCCTTTTATAGGCTAATCTTCTTTTAGTCTGGGTCCAGCAATTACTCACACCCCCTGTAGTTACTGTCCTTTGTTTCAGTTTCCTTTAAGTATCCTGTGGGGGTGGAGAGGCTCCTTCTTTAGCCAGCTGAAGACAAAATGGAGGAGTCTCCCAGGGGTTTAAATAGACTCTCTCTTGTGGGTGGAGACCCCCTCCTCTCCCTGTGTAGAATCCAGTCACAAAATGGAGATTCGGAATCACATGGGCAAGTCACATGCCCATGCATGACTCAGGACTTGCAGGTAGTAGCGATTACCCACATGCTACCTTGAATGTCCTCAGGTAGACTTCTTATGTGGATTGGAGTCTTCCAAGCTCTTTTGTCTGTTAAGTGTTTCCTGATTGAGCACCTAATTTGCACATTCCTTTCCCAAGAAATGACCAAATGTTCTAACTAAGGGCTGGTCTACACTGGGGGGGTGGGGGGGAGAATCGATCCAAGATATGCAACTTCAGCTATGCTATTTGCGTAGCTGAAGTCAAAGTATCTTGGATTGAATTACCTGGGGTCCAGACGGCGCGGGATTGACGGCCGCGGCTCCCGGTGAGCATGTTCGGGGATCGATATATCGCGTCTTAACGAGACCCGATATATCGATCCCGGATAAATCGATTGCTATCCGCCAATATGGCGGGTAGTGAAGACATACCCTAAGGCTACTTAGAAATCAAGCAATTATATTGGATACTGGGCTAGATGCATCTTTGATCTGGCCCAGTATGGCGGCTGTTATGATCAAATGTAAGATGGGAAGAAATAAGTTCCTTGTGCTAGCAGTTAGGGGCGTTTGTGTGGAATAGTGTTTGTATGTATCACTGGGGTATTATTTTATTAAATAGCTGGTATGAAATAATATTGTGTCTCGCATGTGAAGGCAGGGTTGAGCTCATATGCTTTGATAAGTGGGGAACAGTGGTAGAAAGTTTGAATATCACTGAGATATGGGATACTGTAGTACGTGGGCCAGTGGTCTGATTCGGTAGGTAATAACTTTGCTGAAGTACCATAATGCAGTGGTTTTCAAACTTTTGCTGGTGACCCAGTTGAAGAAAATTGTTGATGCCTGTGACCCAGCGGAGCTGGGGATGAGGGGTTTGGGGTGAGGGAGGGGCTCAGAGCCGGGGCAGAGGGCTGGGATGGGGGGGGAGGGGGAGGCTGCTGCGTGCAGAGCTGGGTCCTTACTCAGCAGCCACCACTCTCCAGCCGCCCAGCTCTGTAGGCAGCAGCGCAGAAGTAAGGGTGGTGGCAATACCATACCATGCCATCCTTCCGTTCTGCTGCTGGCGGTGGCTCTGCCTTCAGAGCTGGTATGGTATGGTATTGCCACCCTTACTTCTGCGCTGCTGGTGGGGCGCTGCCTTCAGAGCTGGGCGCCTAGCCAATAGCTGCTGCTTTCCAGCTGCCTAAGGTTACCATATTTCAACAATCAAAAAAGAGGACGGGAGGAGCCCCGCCCCTGCCCCTTCCACTCCCTCCCACTTCCTGCCCCCTCAGAATCCCCAATCCTCCCCCCCACTCCTTGTCCCCTAACTGCCCCCCAGGACTCCACCCCCTACTTGTCCCCTGACTGCCCCAACCCTTATCCACACCCCCACCCCCTGACAGTCCCCCCCAGAATTCCTGACCCATCTAAACCCCTCTGCTCCCTATCCCCTGACTGCCCCCTCCTGGGACTCCTGCTCCTAACTGCCCTCCAGAACCCCACCCCCTACCTAAGCCTCCCTGTTCCTTATCCCCTAACTGCCCCTTCCTAAGACCCCTCTCCCTAACTGCCCCCCAGGACCCTACCCCCTACCTGTACCCTGACTGCCCAAAACCTTATCCACCCCCCCAGAAAGCCCCCCCCCCGAACTCCCGCCCCCTCCCGCTCCTTGTCCCCTGACTGCCCCCTCCTGGGACCCCTGCTCCTAACTGCCCTCCAGAACCCCACCCCCTACCTAAGCCTCCCTGTGCCTTGTCCCCTAACTGCCCCCTCCTGAGACCCTCCCCACCTGTACCCTGACGGCCCAAAACCTTACACCCCCAACCCCCAGACAGCCCCCCCGAACTCCTGACCCATCCAACCCTCCCCCCTGCTCCCTGTCTCTTGACTACCCCCCCCCCCCCAGAACCTCCCTGCCGCTTCTCTGACCCCCAGCCCCCTTACTGTGCTGCAGAGCAGCGTGCTCGGAAGCGGGGGAGGGGAGCAGGGTTGGAGCACCAGACTGCCGGAGGCCGAGGCGAACGGCCGGCCGGCGATCTGCAAATGCAGGGAGGGAGGGGGAGGGAGAGAGAGGAGGGGACTGGTCTCAAGTTTCAGGGGAGAGGAGGGGGAAGTGAAGGAAGGGCTCTGGCTGCCGGAGCCCGTGCGAGTGGCACGATCCGGCCGGCTGCCCTGTAAGCCGCGCACGCTCTGCATAAGGGGGGAAGTCCGGACATTGACAAATTCCCCCCGGACGCTATTTTTAACTGAAAAAAGCCGGACATGTCCGGGGGAATCCGGACGAATGGTAACCCTATGGCTGCCCAGCTCTGAAGGCAGCGCAGAAGTAAGGGTGGCAATACTGTGACTCCCTCCCCCACCCCCCACCCCCAAAAATTAACCTTGCAACCCTCCCGCAACTCCCTTTTGGGTCAGGACCCCCAATTTGAGGAACTCTGATCTCCCCTGTGAAATCTATATAGTATAGGGTAAAAGCACACAAAAGACCAGTTTCACGGTCCGTGGTGTGTTTTTCATGGCAGTGAATTTGGTAGGGCCCTACTTATGGCTAATCAATTAGTGCTGATGAGAAATTTTTGAAAGATTTCTATGTTCTACTCCACAGAATATCAGGGTTGGAAGGGACCTCAGGAGGTCATCTAGTCTAGTTTACCCCCTACTCAAAGCAGGACCAATCCCCAACTAAATCCCCAAATCCCTAAATGGCCCCCCTCAAGGATTGAACTCTCAACCCTGGGTTGAGCAGGCCAATGCTCAAACCACTGAGCTATCCCTCTTGTGGTTCCCATATTTCCTTTTGTTAGGAAGAGATGCTTCTTAGAGTCTTGGAGCATGGAAACGCCACCTGTGCGGCATGAAGAGAGGGGTTTTATCATTGGGAACTCATTGTAATTCAGTAGAATTCACCCTGCAGGGTCGGTGGAAGCTTGAGGGTCCAGAACCATACTCCAGCTTGCATGAGTTTGCTGAGGATTTATTTATTTTTGTAAACTGCTTTTGGATCTTGGAATGGAAGATGCTATAAAAGGGTAAAATATCAAAGGCAGTGAATGACCACTAATCATAATGTGGTATAGTAGTATTACGTTACCAACCATGATTAAGTTGAGCAGCAGTGTAAGGAGTTTTCCCTATTACAGTATTGTAGAAGCACATTTTGGCCAAGGTTTTCAGAAGTAATTAATAATTTTGAGTGCAGCCAACAATGAGACACCTTAAAGTAACCTAATATGCAGAGGGTTGGTGCTAAGCACTTTTTAAAACATCAGACCCCTTTAAAGGTGTCTCAGCTTGGCCAGCTCTTGGCCTTTCTCTGAGAGGATGATAAAGTTAAAGTAGCTTGGGGTGGATGGGACTAGATTTGGAGCCTGTTTTTAAAAGTTCCCTTTGTAAAACAAATTTTAAGGAGGAAAATGCTGCATAATTGACTTGTCACTTAGAGTGCACATTGTGTGATAAAGGAGGTTGCAGTTTTCTGGGTTAATTTTCCATTCAACTGATTAAAAGGTTGAATACTTATAATGGGATTAACACAACCCACAGCAACCTGATACATTAAATGCTATGAATGAGTCAGCGACCAGCTCCTGATGACTTTAAAAGTTTTTACAGTTGAAAACGTGAGTCCAAACCTAACCTTTGGCTATGTCTTCCCTGCAAAAAAAAAAAAAGTGGGTGATTGTGTGGCTTTTGTTTGTTTGTTTTGTTTTAACATCAAGATAGCTTATCTTGATGTAAACTCCTAAAGGGGACAAGGCACAGGTGGTTTTTTACCTTGACTAGTTACATCAAAATAAAACCAGTTGTGTCTTGTCTCCACTGGATTTTACATCAAGATCTTGATGTGGAAACCTCAAATGCATCTTTTAGCAGTGAAGACAGCCTTAGGCTCTTCACTGCTAAAAAAAAAAAAAAAAAGGTGTGTGTTTATTGTGAGATAAGGAACATGCACTACTTACCCCATTGTAAAATCCTGGTGGGGAAGAGGCACATTTAATTTGTACCCGGCGGTCACCCATAGGCAGGGGTATAGTGTTGTACTTGCCTAGCTGTGAAAACTGCAAATGCCTGTCTCCATGAAAATTTTACAGCAGGATACCTATTGCATGTTAATTATCCTGTGGTAAAAACACACCTTATTTTAGCAGTGAAGACAAAGCCTTAGATAACCAGCGCTTACAGCATTGGCATCCGTCCTCGGTTAGGGCAACCCCACCTGGGAGATGGAGAGGAAGGTCAGACACCAAAAGTGATTTGGCAAGTTCTGCACAAGCATGAGGACTCTGAGTTAATGGAGTACTTAGTGTTAATTTATGAGTGTATCTGTAACACTGACTGGAAATCGGGTTTACTTTGTGGTCTGGTATCTTCCTATTATTTCAAGTTCAGCTTCTGCATGTTAGTGGAAAGTGAATGTGAATTTGTGAAACCATCCCACACATTTCAGAAATCAAAAATGGTGTGAAAAGATATTCCGGGTGAAAAATCATACAAGACAGATCACTGATGTTTAGAGAATCAAGCTAATTCATTTATGTACATTTGTATATTGTTGCCCATCTCCTGAGGGGTAGCAGATTTCATGGATTTGTAATGTCAGTTTCCCATTGAAGCAGAACTCAGTGATGTAAAGTCAAAGTATTTTCTAGTGTTATTTGTTTATAACATGACCATGAGCTCTGTTTCCTGGAACAGAGGGTCTCATAAACTGCACTGAGGTAATTCTGTCTTGCAGAAAACTTAGCTGAGTATAGCGTCTGTTATATATATTTTAAAATAGAGCTTGTATAATTAGAACAAGTAAAGGCATTTGATAGTTTTTGATGGCCTTTGGGCTGGCCTACACATAAAACTTGCATTATATTTACTAAAATTGAGTTAAACCAGAGCAAATCCTGTTTGGAAAACACTTAAATCTGTTTACATCAGTTGCCAGGTTTTTCTGGTTTGACTAAATCAGTTTAAAAAATGAATTTAGTTAAACCAGAGGAAATTTTGTGTGTAGCACAGCCCCTGTAGTCCCAGTTCTTAAGCATGAGTAGTTCCATTAAATTCCATTCGGATTGCCAACCCCAAACATGCAAAATTCACAAGTGAGGTCTTAAAATCATTAAACCCACTTTAAAAATCATATTTTTTATTTATTTGGGGGGTTTGGTTTTGGGGGGTTTGAGGCTTTAGGGAAACTTAAAGCTGGGGCTTTAACACAAAATATCAAAAGGCTCATGATTAAAATTGTGGGAGTTGGCAACACCGATACCTTGCTGATTCAGGGCCTAAAATCCACACCCCTGAGCAACCTAACCTAGCTACTCTTTCTCAGGGAAGTGGTGGCTTGTCTACATTTAAAACGCTACAGCACTGCAGCCACAATTCTGCAGGGAAAACATGAAATTCTGCGCAGAACATTATTTCTGTGCAAATTCTGCACTGGGCAGTGGCGTAGAATTCCCCCAGGAGTAACATGGGAAGGGAGGTTGTACCGGTTTAACTAAACAGGTATAATTAAAGCAGTATAACTTTCTATGTAGGCAAGACATTAGAGCTTGAGGCCAAGGCTAAACAGAGCGATTATCTCCGCCATTAACTTGCACAGTTTTCGAGCTAGTTCAGGTTAACTCCCTGTGAATGGGTGGCATCCCCACCCTGTTATTAACACAGTATATACACAGAATACGATATTGTCCAAAGTTACTTGTGTCCGAGATTATTATGATTAAACTAATAACCCTTAGGCAGAATTGTATTTATAAACCTTAAGGTACCCCACAAGCTTCCTCTTGACAAGGATGATTAGATTTCTTCCTGTAGTAATCTCTTGTCCCTTCTGCTCTGTCTTTTGGCTAGAGAGACTCTGCCTCTTACGTTTCCTACTGAAGCTAATGAGATCCACCTATTCTGACTGCTCGGTGGAGTCAGCAGGATTGCTCTACGCCACCAGTTATACTTTAAAAATATCTTTGCCAGCCATTGTGGACAGACTGCAATGTATTTCACAAATTTGGAAACTGAGACAGACTTAGAACACAGCCTCCAAACAAACTTTTTAAGCATTGCCTGCCCTGTTCTGTATAAGGTTCTTATACCAATGTCATGTGTCAGAGCACCTACCAGTAGTTCATTAAGTGATGCGAATGACATCTATCACATGTGGTTCATTCCTGTTTTCAATGTCTTGCTGAACCATGTTTAAACTGAATCTAAAACCAGTTCAGCAAACATAGTTCCTATCCCATTGCAGATAGGGTCAAAGATTTATGTAGTTGACAAAAATATCCAAACACGATCATCCGGATAAAAAGAATCTTCTGAAGACATAAGGTAATATAAATGAAGTTGGAAGTGTCCCTTTATCTAAGTCACCATTTTGGATAATACTCTTAGAACCATGGAAAAAGAATGTCTCTCTCTGTTGCCAGTAGAATCATTAGTCAGGAAGAATGTGCAGAACTTTGTGAAAAATTGTTTATTAGATAATTGCCTGTTGCAGACTAGCTAAAGGAGCATTTTTTTGCGTATCACATCAAATGATAGCTTTCATTTTTTTAGGAATGATGGATTGATTGTATATGCACCCAGCTCCTCTATGGGATCTAAGTTCCGAATATGGATACCTATGTTCAGAAACTAAATACCACATTTTGAGCTCTCAAATGTGCATAGATGAATCTTCAGAGGTGCTAGGCTCTCATTTCAACCCATATGGAGAGGATCAGACAGGGAGAGAAGATGGATATGAGCAGAGTTGGTAGGAGGGCCAAAAACTGAGTCTATGTAAAAAGGACGGGGAAAAGCCCCCTCCATTTTGGGTGTGCGCACTGTGTGTTTCAGGATAAGTTTTCATCCTGAATCATGTTTGTACACACAATGGAAGGCAGGAGGCTTGTCTAAGACTTCAAAAATTGGAAATCAGACCCTGAAGCCTGATGCATTTTAAAAAAAACCCTTGTGATTTTAAATCAAATCCCATGACTTTTTTGTGGGGTCTGTCTCATGGTTTTAAACTTTTTGGGTTACCAATACTGTATATATAAAAAGGCCAATTAACAGTGACGTAGAAAACTTAATGTTTGCATTTCCTGACACTTAATGTTAACTGTGCAACCTTAATATTGCATTGACAGAGATTTTTGCATTAATTTGTATTTAGAAAAGAAATAGCCTATGCTCACCAGTAGCATGCTTAATTCAGCTTTGAAACCTCTCCTCACTGAAAGGGTTTGGGGATGAAGGGGCAGTTTAACCTCTTGGGCAATGCTGTTCTTCTTGAGGCATGTTGCTAAAAGGCTGAGCTAGCCGGAGAGTAGTCACCGATCAATTTTGGATTCAGATCACTATCTTTGCAATCAAAATGATAGAAACTTCCTGGATTATAGCAGTAGTTTTATGCCTTTTCTCCAGTGGCAAGCTTCTTAGCCAACATTCACCAGTGTGGTAAAAATGCTTGAGGTTTGTCGATGCAACAGCTCCCACTTTTTTTGGGGATGTGTGTGTGTGAAGCTGCACCAGTGGGGAATTAATGCTAAGCCGTTTGCTAGCGTAAAATAGCCTATGAGCGGGTGATGCCAGTCAAAAAAGAACTTCTAATTATGTCATGAAATGGGATGAGGAGGAGGGCGGAGTTTCAGGAGGAATCTGCCAAAATCATAGAAACCAATGAGCACACTCAGACACCTTTCAGATCGCTGTTTTTTATCACCAAAGGACTGTTTAGATGTACGCCTCTCCTTGCTGCAATCAAAACTTGGCTAACTAAAAAGCTGGCAAAGTTTCCTTCCCCAGAAATTGATACTTGCATGAAGACTAAGGCCTGGTCTATACTTAAAATTTGTGTTTACATAGCTGTGTTGGTCAGGCCAGTGAAAAATGCACATCCCTAAGTTCCTTAGCTGTACCAACCGAACTCTGCCGTAGACGCAGCTAGGTCAACAGAAAAATACTTCTGTTGGCCTAGTTATTGTCAGGTGGGATGGTGGTGTTCCCACAGCGACGGAAAAACCCCTTCCATTTCTGTAGGCTGCCTCTGCACTATGGGATTATGCCGACATAACTATTGGCACTGTAGCTATGCTGCTATAGTCCCCGTAGTGTCAACATCTCCATATCCGCCCGAAAGCAGCTTCAGCAGGTAAAGCACCTGCTTGCATCTAGAAGACAGACACTCAAGGGCAGAGCTAGCTAAAAACTCAGTTGGTGGCAAACACCAAGTACTTGCAGCATGTTGTCATCCGACTGCTTTCTACAGTTTTAACTCTGGACATTCTCCTCTGCTGATGAGCTGTTTGTTCCAACCTCTTCTGTCACCTGTTCATCTCAGCTTCTACTCGCCCTTCACGCTCCTTTCCCTATTCATCACTTGCTTGCCTTCAGTGTCCCCCCGCCTTTCCTTTGTTTTTTCCATTTAATGAGTCCCCTCCAAAAAATTTAAAACACCTCAGTTAGCTTCTAAATTCACTTGCAATACATATAAATATGGGAAAACTTAAAAAAAAAAAAAAAAAAAAAAAAAAAAAAGTTAGCACCTTAAAATGCAGTAACTAATGGCTGCAATGACAATACTGACAGCTATCATCATATACATAGGCACACGTTCTGGAGGATCTTTCGCATTTAAACTATACCGGTTTCAAAGTAGACCAATATAGCAGTTAAACACTGACCATGGTTCTCTTTAGATCTGTATGTCCATCTTCAACAACGTACTGCCTTTCTGAAATGCTCATTGAAAGGGTTTTTTTTGGCTGTTCCATGGAACAGTTTGATTATTTTTTTTAGCCACTTTGTGGTTATTTTAAGCTTCAGAAAACAATAAAACTTTACTTCGCGCCCCCCCCCCCCTTCCATGCCTTTATGAAAGCAGAATTGGTGTAAATAAAGCACAGTTGATCTGTTATGAATTACTGTTTCTCACTTATTCTTTTGGTCTTGCATATCATACCTTTAGGTAGAAGAATATTTAAAGGTGCAGTGTAAAACAGGATGAAAGATTCCTGAAGAGTTTTTGTGACCACCTGTTCTTCTACAACTTTTTTAATTGAATTTTTTTCAAAGTGAATTTTAGTGCTCATGAAAGCTGCTGGCTTTGACAGCCTTAGAGATTGAAATCCTCTACCCACAGAGAGCACAGGTGGCAGCAGCATGGTCTTCTGGTTAAAGCATTAAATTGGGACTCAGGAGTGGTCTTCTGTTTCCAGCTCTACCGCAGCTGACCGTGGGCAAGTCACTTGATCTCTCTGTACTTCGGTTCCTCATCTGTAATATTTCTGTATCTCATGAGGCAGTTATGAGAATTCATTCACTAATGGTTGTGAGGCACTAGTACTACACCGACAAGGATCTTCATTTTAAAAACTCTTACACCGTCCTCCAGAAATGAATCTCAACTCTGACCTGACAGGACCACCTCTAGATAAGACTGTTGTTTGCAGGTTTCTTTAATCCATGGCCAATCTTCTGAGAAGGCTAACTGTGTTGATAATTTGTCATGTGGAAAATTGTGCCCTGGAAGTAAGACTGAGAACCACCAAACTGATTTCACGTAGGCTACCAAACCTGGTTAGATGATTGGGGACTTTTGGTCACTCCTTTTCACATTCAGGGTCCAATCATAGGTCTGTCTAATCCAACAATCTGTCTCAGGAAGTGGCCAGCATTCGATATTTCAGAAACAGGAAGAGCCCATACCACCTGGTGTGCCCTTACCTTACTTGCAAAGCTGTTTCTGTGATTAAGGACACAAGGAATTCCTCCTTCCAGACCCTCTTAGTCTATCAGCTTATTCCCTGAAACTTCCAGTTTAATTACCCATATCATCACAATGTGCGTAGCTGCAGGTTTTATTAATGATCATAAAATTATTGAATCCTCTTTAAAATGGATTCATACATCCAACCACTGTGGTTTTTCACTGATCAGCTCTGGCAGCAGGGAATTCCACAGATTGGCTTGACACATCACAAGTCCCTTTTATTGGTTCTAAATGTTCCGTCTCCCTCCTTCTCCCAGCCTCTGATATGGTTTTCTTGCAGCTCTACCCCCAGACCTGGGTTTCTGGTGCTCTCTGCCTCTGTAGGAGCTAAACCAGAGGTGGGAAAACTTTTTGGCCCGAGGGCCACATCTGGGAATAGAAATTGTATGGCGGGCCACGAATACTCACAAAATTGAGGTTGGGGTGCGGGGGGGGGGGTAGCGATGAGGGCTCTGGGTGGGGGTGGGGAGGGGCGGGATCTGGGGGGGCTGGGGATGGAGGGGTATGGGGAGGGGTGGGATCGGGGGGGGGGGGATGGAGGGGTATGGGGTGCAGGAGGGTGCTCCGGGCTGGGACCGAGGGGTTCAGAGGGCAGGATGGGGATCAGGGCTGGGGCAGGTGCTTGGGGTGCAGGAAGGGGTGCAGGCTCCAGCTGGGGGTGAAGGTTCTGGGATGGGGCTGGGTATGAGAGGTTTGGGGTGCAGGAGGGTGCTCTGGGCTGGGATCGAGGAGTTCGGAGGGTGGGAGGGGGATCAGGGCAGGGGTTTGGGGCATGGGGGGGGGGTGAGGTGGTGTAGGATCTGGGCGGTGCTTACCTCACGCGGCTCCCAGAAGCAGCGGCATGTCCCTTCTCTGGCTCCTACATGGAGGCACGGCCAGGTGGCTCTGCACGTCCACAGGCACTGCCCCTGCCGCTCCCATTGGCTCTGGTTCCCAGCCAGTGGGAGATGCAGGGACAGCGTGCAGAGCGGAGCCCCCTGGCTGCCCCTACATGTAGGAGCCAGAGGGGGGCCATGCCGCTGCTTCCGGGAGCCACATGGAGCGGCCCCCGACCCTGCTTCCTGGCTGGGAGCTCGAGGTCTGGATTAAAACAGCTGGTGGGCCACATCCTGCCTGCGGGCCGAAGTTTGCCCACCCCTGAGCTAAACTGAAGTTTTACTCTCCTCAGAGTCCATTTACCAAGGTAAACAAATGATTTACTGACCTTTCTGCCTCACTGCTGCAGACTGTTGCTGCTCATGGGCACTCTTTGCATCCTGTCCTTAAAATGTTCTTTACTCCATTTCAGTACCTCTTGCCTGGATAAAGCTTTATGACTTTGTAAATCAGTCTGAGTGGTACAAAATCAAATACTTTCCCGAGATCCTGATAACTTATATCCACTGTTTCAGTCATGTCTAACCTAACAATTTGGTCGTATAATAAAAAGGATTTCAGCAGTTTTGTCAGGCATGACCTTCCTTTTATGAAGCCGTGCTGGTTATCCTCTATTAAATTATGCATTTCCAAATGTTCCGCAATTTTGGCTTTTATCAACATTTGTAATACATTCACACAGCTGACGCTGGGTTTTCTGATCTAAGGGATTTCAACAAAAATCTTTGTCACTACCCAATGCGGTTTACAGATTTTTTGCAAAATGCTTTATATAGAATTTTCCTTTAGTTTTCCAGTTTGCTTAATTTATCTTTTCAGATGATAAACTTCTTGAGACTGAGATTATTTTTTCTTGTATAGCTCTGGGCATCCTGCCTGTGTTTAATACAAAATAATCTGATCACTGTTTGCTAACCATCCATTCTGTGTGCCATATGTGAAATGCGTGGAAGGATTTCAGTCTAGTCTTAGCAAGAAGTGTTGTTGTCTAATCTGTGGATAGGGCACTAGACTGGGAGTTGGGAGACCCTGGTTCTTTTCCCCAGCTTTCTCAAGCACATCACTTCACCCCTCTGTGCAACTTTTTCCCTTCCCATCCTTGCTCGTCTCTGCAGGACAGGGGCTGTCTCTTAGGTTGTGTGCCGAACACAATAGGTCCCTGATCTCAATTAGGGCCTCTAAGTGCTACTGTAATACAGATCATCGTAATTCTTAGGGTACAAGGGTTCATATCCCAGAACCTCCAGGGTAGTCCGTACTAGCTGGCAATCTCAAGAAAGAGGCTAAGAACTGAGTGAGCCATTGAGACTCCCCTTTCAGGAGACGACTCCCCACTGGAACATGTCTGAGCACCCGAGTTACCCTACCCTGGGTGTGAACAGCTACCCTGCAAAGTTATAGCCAAGTTACTGCATTCTCACTGTGTCGCTAGGACTTCTGGGGGCACATCCCAGGGTTCTTTTGTGCTATAGGAAGCTGAGCAGCTCTACGGTTCTTTTCCAGAGAACTGTGGGAGAACTTGTCTGTGCTTTTGGGCACAAAGGTGGGATTGTGGGAAGGTGCTGGAGGACTATCAGTGCTCATGTGGTTTAGACCAGGGTTTCTCAACCCATGGTTCATGACCCAAAATTGCATCTCCAGAATATGTCAAAGGGTTGTATGGGAGGCCTGGGAGAGAGGGGTTGGATCCTGCCTCCAAGGTGGTGGGGAGGCCCTCCAGGGGGAAGGCCTTGTGGGAGCTGGGTCCCTGCCCCTAGGTGGGTGGAAGGCCCTGGCGGTGGTTGCAAAGCTCTCTCCCTCTCCCCGCACTTGCCCTGCAACAGTAGCTCATGGGGCTGGCCAGTCTCAGCTCCCCACTCTGGCTGTTGCGACCTGGTACATGGGACTGCAGCACTATGCAGGTTTGGCCCAGCTGCCCCTCCGTGATGATGGCGGCAGGGGGCCAGATGGGCCAAATTTGAGCAAGTGATACTGGACTCCATACACCAGATAGCAACACCACTTGCTCAAATTTGGTCTGACTTACACTGTCAGGGGCACCAGGCCAAACCTTAGCAGTGCTGCACTCCTGGAAGCCGCAATGCCTGGAGCGAGGAGCCGAGCCCAGCCCAGCCAGCCCCTCAGGAGCCATCACTATGGTATGCACCGTGCACTTATTTAGTACTTACTACGTTAATTTGTATATTCTATATCATGGGTAAGAAATATTTAGTAAGACAGATGTTTTTTGCACTAAAACTATTTATTGGGTTGTGACAGGCCCCCAAGGTTTACAAATGGGGCCTGAGCCCAAAAAAGGTTAAGAACCACTGGGAGGAGTTTGGAGGCAGGGAATATTTAGTGAAGGCTCCTCAGCTCTGGAACTTGCTTCCCAGAACCCAGATTTATGCACCTTCAGGTTCATGTTGCAGAGCTTATCTTTTGTTCAGAGGTTTATTCTGGGAAAGTGGGTGAATGGACTGTAATGACTTGCGAGAGAGTCCTAGATTAGGTTTGGCAGGGAAGATTTCATATTTTGGATACTAGTCCTATTTTTGTACATGCACCAACAGCTCCAGATGGTCACGTCTTAAAATAAGTTTTTAAATAAATACAGCACTTGTTGTTGTCAAAGCCCTGTTTAAACATTAGTCTGGACCTCTCCTAGGAATAAAAGGGCTCTTTATTATAGCACAGAAAAGCATAACAAGAACCAGTGGCTGAAAGCTGACCCCAGACAAATTTAAATTAGATATTAGGCATACATTTGTAGCAGGGTGATTAACCATTGGAGCAAACTGCCAAGGGAAGTGGTGGATTCTTCATCTGAACATGACTTCAGATCAAGACTGGCTGCCTTTTTGAAAGAGAGTTTTTCACCAAACACAGGTTATGCTTTAGTGAAATGCAAATTATTGGGCTCAATACAAGGGTCACTGGATGAATTGTAATGGCCCATGATATACAGACAGCCAAACTAGTTCATCTGATAGTCCCTGCTGGGCTTAAACTCCATGGATAATTACAGGAGTTCAATTTGTAGGTCTGTCTGTTACTTTTGAGAGGAAGGATTATTTCATGATCAGGGCACAGGTCTGGTGAGTTTGACCCTGGCACAAATTCAGCCTTTGAACAACTTAATTTTTTAAAGACACCAGGGCTGAAATTGGCCCACGCTGATTTAACAACCCTCCTCCATGGGGTCATCAGCAAGGTTTGGAATTAGGCCCTTCAGCACCATAGCACAGACCTCCACCATTTGAACTAGTGGAGCAATTCCATTATCTGGTAGCAGTAATAGGTTTTTAATGGACCATCCACTGGGGCAGATGCAGCACACATTCAACCAATGGTGTTACGTTATGTGGCCGTAAGCCAACAACTTAACCTTTCTGTGCCTGAGTCCCCGTCTAGAAAATAAAAACAAGATTTCCTACCTCTGGAGTGCATGAAGACTTTTAATTCATTGTTTGTAAAGACTTTTTAAGATCTTCAGATGGAAGGTACTAGAGAAATACAAAGTAGTGTACAAAATACAAAGCCTGACTCACTCAAAAAAAAAAAAAAAATGAAAAGGGGGAAAATTAATCTCTTTTCCAAATAAAGTGCTATCAGTGAGATCTTAACCAAGAAACTTCCTCCTTGCTTTTGCCGGTAGTTGTGGATCAGGGCAAGCTGTACTTCAAAACATCTAATTGCACATAGTGAGAAGTGAAGAAAACTGAAGTGGTTCCCAAGAACATATTAGAAAATCTGAACTAAAATGAGAAAGAGATCATGTCAAGTGAGACAAATGCAAAGTTGATACTCCAGTGCTTCAGACATCCACTTGTCCTTGGCACAGAGAAAATGAGATTTTTAATATCTGAAAAACAGATTGCCATGAAGACTCATCATTGTAAATTTAAGCTGCCTTTACAGTAACTCAGGCTGGGAACTAGATTGTTCATTACATTCAATTCTACAATTGTGGACATGACATCCATATTAATACTGAATTTTTTTGATATTGTCCCTACTAGGAAAGGGAGGAGTTGTGTGTTTTCCCTGTATTATTAACAGGTAATTTATTTAATTAATAATATGAAGAGGGCAAAGGTTTGTGAGTTTTTACTTGCATATCATCTATAGATTACAATGGCACCTGCTTTTGCTGCTGTGATTAGGGCTGACTCAGCATGTTGGTGTCTAATAAAAGGAAGGGGACATTGATACACCGTTGTAGAAGTTTGTTCATGGCTGTAGTCATGTTATGTAGGCAGAATGACCTGGCTAAAATCTAGGGAAATATGATCTAGATGAAATTACCATAAAGTGGGTGCATAACTGGTTGAAAAACTGTACTCAATATCAGTTATCAATGATTCACTATTAAACTGGGAGGATGTATCCAGTAGAGTAGTTCAGGGGTCTGTCTTGGGTCTGGTACTATTCCATATTTACATTGAGGACTTAAGTAACAGTGAGGAGAGAGTGTGAGGAGAGAGTGCTTGTAAAATTGGTGGGTGACACCAAGCTAGGAAAGGTTGCAAGCACTTTGGAGGACAGGACTAGAATTCAAAATGACCTTGAGGAATTGGAGACATGCTCTGAAAGCAATAAGTTGAAATTCAGTTAAGACAAGTGCAAAGTACTACATGTAGGAAGGAAAAATCAAATACAAGACGCAGAATAACTGACGAGGCGGTAGTACTGCTGCAAAGGATCTGGGGATTATAGTGAGTCTCAAATGGAATATGAGCCAACAATGTGATGGAGTTGCGAAAAAGACAGGGGCTTATTAACAGGAGTCGTATGTGAGACTTGGGAGATAATTGTCCTGCTCCATTTGGCATTGGTGAGGCCTCAGCTGGAGTACTGTGTCCGGTTTTGGGTGTCACACTTTAGAAAAGATGTGAACAAATTGGAGAGAGTCTAGAAGAGAGCTACAAAAATGACAAAAGGTTTAGAAAACCTGACCTATGAAGAAAGGTTAAAAAACATGTATGTTGAGTCTTGAAAAGAGAGGAGTGAAGGGGGACCTGATAGTCTTCAAATATGTTAAAGGCTTTTATAAAGAAGGTGGTGATCAATTGTTCTCCATGTTCACTCAAGGTAGGACAAGAAGTAATGGTCGTAATCTGCAGCAAGGGAGGTTTAGATTAGATATTAGGAAAGCTTTCTAATCATAAGGATAGTTGAGCTCTGGAATAGGCTTCCAAGGGAGGTTGTGGAATCCCCCTTATTGGAGGGTTTTAAGAACAGATTAGACAAACACCTGTCAGCAATGGTCTACGTATACGGTAAAAGCTGTTTTATCGGGCACTTCACCAACCAGAAAGCTCTATAAACCAGCATTTCTGATCTTGATTGGAAGTCCGGTTTATAGTCCTGTTGGCACAGGGCCAGCAGGGGGTTGAGGTGCAGGAGGGGGTGCAGAGCGCAGGCTCTGGGAGGGAGTTTGGGTGTGGGGCAGGGCTGCGGGTTGGGTGTGGGAGGGGGTGCAGGGTGCCGGCTCCGGGGGGCACTCACCTTGGGCTGTTCCCATCCAATGGGAGTTCCCGTCCAATGGGAGCTGCGGAGCCAGCGGTCGGGGCGGGGGCAGCACACAGAGCTGCCTGCCATGCCTCTACCTAGGAGCACACGGGACAGGTTGCTGCTTGCGGGGAGCCACCCAAGGTGAGCGCCACCAGATCTGGGGCCCCATCTCCCTCCAGCCCCAACCCCCTGCCCTGAGCCCTCTCTGGCATCCAAACTCCCTCCCTTTTAGTTAACCGGTATTTTTCACTTCTCGACACCCCCATTCTCCCAACATGCTGGATAAAACAGCTTTTACTGTACTTGTTCCTGCCTCAGTGCAGGAGGCTGGACTAGATAACCTCTTGAGGTCCTTTCCAGCACTACATTTCTATGATTTTATGTTTTCATTGTTTCTCTTCTTTAGGGTTAGTCAAATCAGAGAGTCTCTTGAGAAGGCCCTTTGCTGTTTCTCCCTGATCAACATTAGACCAACTTTCCTGTTGGCCAAGGAAGATCAGTTGTACCCCTCTCCAGAGACTGTTGGCACTGCCCCTACGTTAGTGGGAGGAGTCACTAGTTTCCCCTCCTCTCTTTCCTGTTTAACTTCATCTACTTTCACAATTTCAGCTACTATGGCTACCCTAAGGACCCCAGATCTGCCCTGCTGTTCCATCTGATATTTGTGACTGTTCGCTATGTGAACGTCCCACATCCACCCCAGCCTTTAACATGGAAAAACTGAATTTCTTATAATTCCTCCCATAGCCTTTGCTCTTCATCTCTTCATTTCCATTGAAATTCTACTATCCTAACCATCACCCAGGCCCACAAGCTTGTTGCCCTTTTTGGATGTTTCCTTCTTCTCCTCCTTTCTCTACTTGCATCCACTTATTTCCGGTTCTTTATATATAACATGTCAGAAATCTATAGCATCCTTTCTTTTCCATTACCACCACTAAAATCCTTGTCTGTGCTTTGGTCATCGTTCACCTAAGTCACTGCAGCCTCCTCTTCTTTGGTTCCTCATAACTCACCTAGCTCCCACTTCAGTTTTTAAAATTCTGTTTTGTGGCGATGGAAAGTGATTGTCTTTAACTCTAGCGGCTATCTGCACTGCTTCTTCCTTGCTTTTGGCTTAGGATCAAGCATCAGAGCTAGAGTCCTGAACTCGCTATAATTAGACCTTCTGCCCTTCAGAAAGTTTGTATATATTTTAAGATGCGACTTTATTTTGTTTCTGTTTAACACAGAACCTCCTTTGGTTTTCAAAGCTGAAATTTGGCAGTTGGTCAACAATATGATCTCATTGCTTTTATGGCTTTAGCTGAGGGAAAACGTTTTTAATGCAGTTGAGAGATTTAACAAGAGGAGCTGACTGTATAACAATATTTGGAAAGGGAGATTTGGAGGGGGGAGAGGAAGGCTGACTCTGGTGCACACATGCATCTGTCTTTCCCCATCCTTCAGTACGTTCAACGCAGTGTCATGGCTGCTATCCCAGGCACAAATTTTTTGGAACCAATAGAAAAGAGGATAGCAGGACCATTGTCCACCAATGCTCATCACTTGCAGTCCCCAAAATTGTTCAGGATCTGACCACTTGATCTTAATGGAAGATCCCAACCCAGCACAGGGAAGATGAACTGCATCCTTTCTCTCCCCCTAAATCCATGCTAATAGGACTGAGGGGATAAAATATTGCTTCTTATCCAGCAGGAAGGTTTGCTGTTGTGTGGTAACAGTTGAGCTTTTATTCATGCTGTTCTGTAAGTTTGTGTGGTGCCGTCTGGGTCCCTCTGTATTCTAGGGCTTTTCCACTGAAAATTCTAGTTCCAATCATGCATGTTATAGGAATGCAATGCTAGAGTGAAGTAGTCTTTAATACAAGTAACTCTCTCTGTAGTCTGCCTCAGTATGTCCTGCCTGCCTCTTATCAAATGGATGATAGTTCTGTCTTTGCAGTGCTTCCAGCTCATGCCACCTTGGGGAGCAAGTCACTGGAAATGGTAGCTAAAGAAAGCGTTATTAGGTCACCTATTTTCATAATATTTAGCACTTATCGTCAGAGCTTTTTGCAGACATTAACTAATCCTTGTACACCCCTGGAAGGGAGATTGTGTAATTGTGACTAGCATCCTTTTACAGAGTAGTAAATGGAGGCATGGATTATTTTTATCCATGGCCATAAAGAGACTATTGTTGTCTGGATTTCTTAGACTGGAGACCCATGGTTATAGAACCAGATGCCACCATTCTCAGTAGAGTTCTATGTACATTGATGTGCATGTTCTATTATGTATATGGAGATGTATTTGTCACAGATTACCATGATAGTAATGAGACTTAACATTTCCAATTTTAAAATATGCCTATATTGATGCAGAGAGTACTTGGCTGGTCATCCTTTTGGTGCCTGTAAACCTCAAATTGTAACGTGAATTGTCGTAATGTGTATGGTGTTTAAATGTGAAGAATTATTTACTAAGGGACAATTGAAATCAATGGTGAAGCTCCGATTAATTCAATGGGATGAATCTGGGGCCCTATTTGTACTTGGAATACAACAAAATATTGAAAGATTGTATGGGAAATTGAAGGATTGCAGAGGGTGATTTTCCCTAATTTATCATATTTAAAAGTGTGGTCCCTGTTTTCTGCTCTCAAAATGGTGGGTTCAGATAATTTTAATGTGTGTCTGTCTTGCTAGGCTTTTATAAAGCTGCACATCACAGTGGTATCCAAGGTCTGTTATTAGATAGATAATAAAAATGAAAATGCCTTTACATTTTGAGCAAATTTTAATGGTATTTTTTTCTCTCACTTGTCCGTTACAGAATGGTAAATAACGCTGAAGACCCCTGAGAGGCTTTCTGACTTGCCCTCCTCATGTGAAGTATGCTCAGAACCTTTCCAGTAGTGTAAGTACAACAACAAGAAGTCACTCCAGGAAAGTTCAAAAGTTGACGTTTCTGTAATTCAATGTAAAGAGAACAGAGGAATGGTCACAGCTGTGGTCAGGAGACAAATGCTTGTAACTTTTAGATTTGGGCTACACTTAAAATGTATACTGACATAGCTATGTCAGTACTGGGTGTGAAAAAACCATATCCTTGGCCAACAGAGCTAGGCCAATATAAAGCCCAGTATTAACGCAGCTATGCCAACAGAAGAGTGCTTCTGTCGGCACAGCTAATATTCAGGGAGGAGGTGTTCCTACACTGCCAGAAAAACTCCCTCGGTCAGCGTAAGCTGCATCTACACTAGGGGGCTTTGCCAGCATAGCTATGCCCACATAGGCTCTGTAGTGTAGACATGACCTTAGAAACTTGGAGGTGAACCATACAGCATTACCATTAAACGCTGGAAATCTTCTCACGTCTCCCGGACGTAATGGTTAAACATCAATGCTCTCAAGAAGGTTTAGCGTCCTTTCTGTGAGTTAGTAGAAGAGGCTACAGAGGCCATATGAGTGGTGATATACAAGAACAAAAAGCCTAAGGCAGTGTCCATTAGACTCTATTTTTGTCTTGTTGTCTTAGGGTTTTTAAAGATAATTGTAAAAGCAATATAAATGCATGTATCCTTATGCTGCTCTATATCTTTGTTTTGCTTTTGTTTATTCATAGATTCTAGGACTGGAAGGGACCTCGAGAGGTCATCGATTCCAGTCCCCTGCCCGCATGGCAGGACCAAATACTGTCTAGACCATCCCTGATAGACATTTAGCTAACCTACTCTTAAATATCTCCAGAGATGGAGATTCCACAACCTCCCTAGGCAATTTATTCCAGTGTTTAACCACCCTGACAGTTAGGAACTTTTTCCTAATGTCCAACCTAGATCTCCCTTGCTGCAGTTTAAGCCCATCGCTTCTTGTTCTATCCTTAGAGGCTAAGGTGAACAAGTTTTCTCCCTCCTCCTTATGACACCCTTTTAGATACCTGTAAACTGTCATGTCCCCTCTGTCTTCTCTTTTCCAAACTAAACAAACCCAATTCCTTCAGCCTTCCTTCATAGGTCATGTTCTCAAGACCTTTAATCATTCTTGTTGCTCTTCTCTGAACCCTTTCCAATTTCTCCACATCTTTCTTGAAATGCGGTGCCCAGAACTGGACACAATACTCCAGCTGAGGCCTAACCCAAGCAGAGTAGAGCGGAAGAATGACTTCTCGTGTCTTGCTCACAACACACCTGTTAATACATCCCAGAATCATGTTTGCTTTTTTTGCAACAGCATCACACTGTTGACTCATATTTAGCTTGTGGTCCACTATAACCCCTAGATCCCTTTCTGCCGTACTCCTTCCTAGACAGTCTCTTCCCATTCTGTATGTGTGAAACTGATTTTTCCTTCCTAGGTGGAGCACTTTGCATTTGTCTTTGTTAAACTTCATCCTGTTTACCTCAGCCCATTTCTCCAATTTGTCCAGATCATTTTGAATTATGACCCTGTCCTCCAAAGTAGTTGCAATCCCTCCCAGTTTGGTATCATCCGCAAACTTAATAAGCGTACTTTCTATGCCAATATCTAAGTCGTTAATGAAGATATTGAACAGATATTTAACTCAAGCTAAAAAGCTTTGGGTGTGAATTCAAAACATCTCGGAATTCAGGTGTCTTTAAATCTGGGCTTTCAGTTAGGCCTTCTATTTTATATGCTTATGTATGATTTTCACCATAACAACCTCCCACTCCCAGCGGCACACAGTAAATGAGCCACCAGATTTAGAGTTTAGGAAATGTGCCAGATTGCCTGACACTGGAAAGTGAACTCCTCTGTTCACAGAACAGGTATCAAGAAGCAGGACTGCAAGCATTTTCTGTCAATGTGCTCAATTCTGTGTTGGAAGAACCACCTCTAGGGCTCAGATCTGTCTGTGTAATACCAATGCCACCAATATCTACTGTGACAAAGTTCCTCCTCTATCTTGGTGGGTCCTGCGCTTATTGGTGGATTTTCTTGCCTCAGAGATTCACCATGTGGGTTGGGGAACAGCCCAGAGACCTTCCCCTCTGGAAGGTCCCACAGTCCAGGTCAATTGGGAGGTTTGGGGGGAACCCTGTGGACTGCAGCTGTCTATAGTGCCTCCTGTAACAGCTGCATGACAGCTACAACTCCCTGGGCTACTTCCCCATGGCCTCCTCCAAACACCTTCCTTATTCTCACCACAGGACCTTCCTCCTGGTGTCTGATGACGCTTGTGTTCCTCAGTCCTCCAGCAGCATACACTCTCAGCTCTCTTGCTCCCAGCTCCTCACACTCATACCACAAACTGAAGTGAGCTCCTTTTAAAACCCAGGTGCCCTGATTAACCTGCCTTAATTGATTCTAGCAGCTTCTTCTTAATTGGGTCCAGGTGTCCTAATTAGCCTGCCTGCCTTAACTGGTTCTAGCAGGTTCCTGATTACTCTAGTGCAGCCCCTGCTCTGGTCACTCAGGGAACAGAAAACTACCTATCCAGTGACCAGTATATTTGCCCTCTACCAGACTCCTGTACCCCACTGGTCGGGGTCTGTCACACTACGCTGAGGCTCATAGCAAGGGTAACAGTTGAGATGGTTTTTGTGTTGTGGCCACCTGTCGACTAAACCACCAACATGTTTCAAAAAGGCCCCTGGAGAGAACTCTGAGACTTTTAGTTGCTTCTGGATTTGAACCAGTAATTTAGAAGTGAAAGGCTTCTTATTACATTACCGGTCTTTTCAGCCATGCTCATCTTCTCTTACCATAGCTGGAAATACTTCAGATTTATTTCAGTATTGATTAGAGACCCCAGTATAGTTGTTCAGGCTTAGACTGCAGCCCAGGCTCCAGGACCCTGCAGGGTAGGAGGGTCCCGAGCCTGAACATCTACACTGCAATTAAACAGCCTCTTAGCCTGAGCCCCTTTGAGCCCAAGTCAGCTGGCATGGACTAGGTTTTTAATTGCACTGTAGACATACCCTGAGCAATCACCTGTGCTGTGTATAGGCACAGGGACAGCCCAGCCTGTCAGCCTTAACTCTGAATCAGACTCTTAACACAATTTTAATGCCTGGTTTGTAGATTTAGACTATTAGCTCTGCTGTCCTGGCCTAATTTCAATTATGTTTTGCCTCTCTAAATTCTCTGTGCAATTTTAGTTGGATACTGTGTTCTTCGGTGGCTTTCCAGAATTGTTGTGGAATGTTGCTGTGTACTGTGAAACAGCTGCTGTCTTCCACCCCAGAGGTGGCAGCTTTTCAGCTGAGGACTAGAGGAAGAATATTAGAATGGAGGAAAAACACTCACTTAAATGGTGTCAGGTTGAAAAATTTTTCCAGACTAAACTATAGATTAATTTATTTAAAGGGCTGAATAGGTTTAACAAATAAGTGACAGAGACGAAGAAAATGAAGGACCATAAAACAATAGTGGTGAAAACCTACCATCCATGTGGCACCAGTTGTGAAATCATGATCCTGTTCATGTGCAGCCATACGTGAAGCCTATTTTTTTTAAAAAAAAAAGGGAGGTAACAGTATCAAGTCTACTGCAAAGGCTCCCAGAAATGAGGTTCATTTTGCAATTCTTGATCAGGGCAGGAAAGAGTTCTTCAAAAGAACCAAAGGTCTGGTGTACACTACGGGGTTAGGTCGAATTTAGCCGCGTTAGGTCGATTTAAAAATGACTGCGTCCACACAACCAACCCTGTTCCATTGACCTAAAGGGCTCTTAAAATCAAATACAAATCTACGGCAGAATTTTAGAGATGTACGAGACTCGAGAGCTTCAAGAATCAGATCACAGCTCTGAAACTGATTCCCTCTGTGACCTAAAGTAAATAAATTCCCTGTATCATTTTCACCATCTGTACAGTGGGGTGAATTATCTACTTACCTCACAGGGCATGTGATGGAATATGGCCATAAGTATTTATATTAATTGCATGTTTTGGTCTGTATCCCAAAATGTGATAATTATATGCTTGACGTCTGATGGGATCGGACAGTTTGAACACCCTCACTCTCAGGGGAGGCATGGTCTCCAGGCCAGTGATTACAAGCCATTGAGACTAATGGGTCTAACTACCCAAACAATGGAGCAGGCATCAGGGGTGCATTCTCCTGGATAAGCCCTGACAGGAGCTCCTGCTGATTGGAAGAAAACAGGTTGAATGGTCTGGGTCAAAGAGAACCAGGTTTAGGGCTTGTCTACAAATGGAGTTATTCAGGAATAACAATGTCTCCATGTGCTGACAAGCCTGGAGAGACCCTCTTCCTCTCACAGAACAGCAGGGCATGCTGTGAGTGGTGACCAATGTGGGTCACAGAAAGATCTGGGCTTGCTAGAAGACTGTAAGCTGCTTCTGATCTATTCCTGTAATTTAAGAGGAAAGCCTGTCTAACTCAGGCCTGGTTTACACTACAAACTTTTGTTGTTTAGGGTTGTGATTTTTTTTTTTTAAATGATATTTTTATACTGGCAGAAAGTCTAGTGTAGACACAAATATGTCAGGAAAAAAAGTGCTTTTGCCAGTATACCTTTTGTTCGGGGAACTGATATAAGCTATGCTGGCGAAAGCACACACTTCTGGTATAAACTGTGTCTACAGTAGCAGGGTTTCCTGCTATATCTATACTGATACAGCTCAACTGGCAAACTCCTTCTAGTTTAAGCCTTACCTTGCAGTGAAGGGTAAGAGTACATGAGTCTAAATATGTATGTAGGTTGTTTGCTTTAAATTCCTTTATTTCTTGGATGCTTTTTTCCAACTACTGAGTAAAAATACTCGGTTTTAAGAACACCGGTAGTCACTGTCACTGGTCATAGGTTTCCAAAGGGAGGAATTGCAAATGGCTGAAACCCAGTCGGACCTGCAGGGGGATAAGGAGTTGATTTATACCAGGCAGTGTGTACTCTGTTCCTGGTCTTAAAACCTCTGCTCCACCACAGACTTCCTGTATGACCAAGTCTATCCTTTGTCCCAGTTCCCCATCTGTAAAATGGGGAGAATAGCACTTCCCTACCTAACGGGGTGCTGTGAAGATAAGATACATAAAAGGTTCTGAGATGCTTAAGCACTACAGTAATGGGGGCCATATAAGGACCTAAGATAGAGCAGAAGAATTGTGAGATTCCATCCTGAGACAGGTGAAGGCAAGAGGGGTGAACTCAGACTGAAAGGGAACAGCAACACAGCTAAACCGTAAGCTGTGGCAATTGTAAAAGTGCAACATACCGGTCAGGCATCTAGATGGGACTGTGCCTCAGTTTCCCCGCCACCGTGACTCATTTCCCATTGCGTTGGTGCATTGAAATGAGAGCCCCCCTGTAAAAACATGAGTCCTGTCATCCACTGTCACAGGCCTCGAGATCTTTCCAGCCCTCTCCAGGAACAAACTGTCCTCCCCTTTGTGGCAAGGCTTTAGCTCCTCAGTGAAGGAACTCGTCTTTTACCCTTTTCTCAGAGGCTGGACCACAGTCTCTTTGTCAGGACTCTGTAGTTATCATTCTATTCTATGTAGGTTCTTACACCATGCTGATCACTGTAGTATCAGAGGGTCTGTCTACACGACAGCTGAGAGGATGCCGACCAGCACAGGTAGACAGACAAGTGCAAGTTCTGATCGAGCTAGCATGCTAAAAATGACTGTGTGGCCACAGCTACTCGGGCTGGCCACCAGAGTACATAACCAGGAGGTCAGGCAGGATTATACTTTGGCAACTAGCCCAAGCCGCCTCCCATGCCGCTGCGGCCTCACTGCTATTTTTAGAGCACTAGCTCGAGCAGAGCTAATGCATGTCTGTCTACCTGCACTTGGAAGCACACTCCCAGCTACTGTATAGAGATACCCTGAGTGCTTTTCAGCCCTGCATTAAGGGACATGGCTCACCTCTGTCACCTGTTGTTTGTTGTCTTGTCCTCTCCGCAGGGGGAGAAGGGTATGCAGTAGAGTGTCTTGTTTTGGTAGGATTTTTTTTTAATGTACACGTTGCTCTGTATTTGTGTTAGAGAAGGCAAGGTCAAATAAATGCGCCTTGCACTTGGAGTGGAAGGTGGTAAGGTTTGTGACAGTCCTTAGTTCCTGGGAGAGTTCATTCATAGTCCTTCCCTGTGTTCAGTAGTCCTCCTATCAGGCACAGCAAAGACATAGTGGAGTCTGCCCTAGAGCCAACCTCTTTAATTCCTACCACACTGCTGTGAGGCACCAGTGATAGTAGCCCTGATTTTACAGATGGAGAACTTGAGGAGCAGAGAGATTAAAGCCTGGGCTACCCCTAAAACATAGGTTGACCTAGCTATGTTTCTTGGGTGTGAAAACCCCTAGAGCTGTAGTTAAACACACCTAAGTTCTGGTATAGACACGACTAGGTCAATGGAAAAATTCTTGAGGATTTTACAGTGACGTAAAAAACCCCTTTCATCGCTGTAGCAAGTGTCTATGCTATAGCAGCGTAGCACTTGTAGAGTAAACATACCCTATGTGTCTATCTCAGACCGCAGAGGGAGTAGATCTTGGAGCTAGTAGTAGAACTCAGGAATTCCAGGATCCTAATCCTGTGCTCAGTCAGAGGTAAACATTTTTGTAAGACTTCGATTATGAAAATAATCCGCTTTTATGTAGTGTATTTTATCTGTATGGTAGATCTCAAAGTGCTTTACAAAGGTGGGCAAACATTATTATCCTCATTTTACAGAGAGGAAACTGCCGCAGGGCTTAAGTCTCTTGCCCAAGGTGACCCGGGAGTGTCAATGGTAAAACCAGGACTAGAGCTCAGGTCTGCTTAATACCAACCCGCTGCTATCCACTGGACTACAATTGATCAGCTGTAGAGAATTCCAAAGACTAAATGGAACAATAGTTTACAGAGAGAACCAGAATGTGGGGCTGTTTTTGTTTTGTTTTTTTGTTTTAAAGCTAGTTCAGAAACCAGAGGACCTCCTAAAGGAGTGATGTGCTGATAGTTGATATTCCACACTCAGCCTGTGTTCTCTGATTTGTGTAGCGGTGAGTATTTGATTACATTGGATTTATTTTCAGACGTTTCAGACTGCTCTTATTAACTGTCACCATTTTGATGGAAAGCATATGGCAGTGTTCTGCATTCATGAGACAGTGTTTTGCATTCATAAACAGAATCAGCAATGCTTAAACTTGGTAGATCAGTTAGTCTGATTTCACTCCTTGGAAGTCTTAGGTTTTGTTTCCTAGAGCAGTCATTAGAAGTGTTGCGTTTATGTTTGTGGATCAGGATGAATGGGAGTGGAGTCTTCTTTGAAAATCAGAACGAAGGCATGCAACTGTAAATGCTAATTATGCTATCTTACATGTAGGGATGGCTCTGTATTTATTGACATGACAGGCACTTGTAAGGCCTGATTTTTCTCTTGTACACTGGTAAAACTCCATTGAAGTAGCTGGAGATACTATTGCTTTACATAAGTGTTACGGAGAAGAGACTCATGTCCTTAGTTCTTAACTGCAACCCAGCGTTCGTAGCACTGACTGTAGCTTCAAAGGTGGCATTACTGAGGCCTTGTCTTGACTACAACGGTAAGCCGACCTAAGTTACGCTACTTCAGTTACATGAATAATGTAACTGAAGACAACATAGCTTAGGTCAACTTAACGCGGTGTCTACACTGCGCTGTGCCGACGGGAGCGCTCTCCCACCGACTTACTCTCCTTGGGGAGCTGGAGAACTGGAGTCCGTGGGAGAGCGCTCTGCCATCGACTTAGTGGGTCTTCACCAGACCCGCTACATTGACATCGCTGCGAGATTCCAGCAGAGCTGATCTACCTGTCAGTGTAGACATGGCCTTAATATATCACAAAGGATTCTGGGACGTTTCTGGGACTTAACAGAGAGACAGCTGCCTGCTGTGCATAGCTAAGACAAAAATGGCATACACTTGTGAAGAGGCAACAGAGTGAGCAGAAAACTTGATAGTTTTTGAAGAACAGTCTAGAACTGGCATATTAATGGTTCTCGTTCTAATGCCCCTTACAATGTTGAGCCCTGTTCCATGCTGGCTGTTGTGTGGAGTGATCATAGCTTTAAAGGCAGCTTTTCTTGCTTGAGGTCTCTGCAGGGATGAGCTGCACTGGTAAACCAGGAAAGATGAAAGGCGGAAAAGGGAGGGGAGAAAATGAAGAGACTAGAGGGTTGAAGCCTCTTCTTGATGACTGGGGACATAGATAAAAATGTCTTAGGAGAAAAACGTTTTATATAGTATAAGTTGGGCATAATGTCCAACACGTATATATGGAAAGGCTAAAACATTGACAGCCTGGATGGCTGAAGGCAGAATAGACTTTCGCGTCAAAGACATGGGTTGAAATCCAGCCTGAATTGGTTATGACATTAAATTATCAGCTCAGCCAGTTAGCTTGTGTGAAATGAGTTATTTGGTCTCAGTCCAACTGGACAAATAAACTGCATAAAAAGCACCACCATAATTGGTAGCAAGTGATACTCTTGATGGTGGTCTCATCAGAGGCCTAAGATTCAAGGGAGACTTAACTGCATGTTAGGGGGGCAGTGTGAGGGAAGCTTGTACAGCTGCTGTGTGCACTGTACCTGTTTTGTGGATAGAGAAATAATCTCCAAGGCTGCAAGGTCAGCATTTCTCATCAGCACAAAATTCACAAACCGAGAATAAAAACTCTGTGATTAATAAGTTTATATCAGCAACAAACTGCAAGCAACTCTGTGTTGATTTAAACCTCTCTAGTTACTGTTTATCTAGCTTTGTGCCGGATAGACATTATCCAGAGAATACTGTTACCATTTTTATGGTTGATAGGGTCATAACTCACTAGTAAATGTAATTTTAAAGAGGGAAGCCAAATCATATGTTAAAGTCAAGGGGACAAGGTCATATTTAGTGGCACCCAAAAAACAGTAATCTGTTGCAAATGATCTTTTTATAAAACAAAATTAGGAGTGTTGATGACATGCTTAATGGGATGAAGAATAATGCTGCTACCTGCAACAGCAGTTTATACTGTACATTGCAGATGTGTATCTGAACACGTTCGCATCTTGCAGGTCACAATTGACATGAGTTTATTAGAATTATGATTCAAAAATCATCCAAGTTTAGGATCTGGTTCTCAACATTTTGGCTTCAGCCCATATCTAGATGGCTACACATCATATCAAATGCGTATAGTGCTTTGCATCAAAAAGCGCAGCCATTTCTGCAATCTCATGAGTCTTTCAGAGCTTGTGGGGTATAGCCATGCATTTTAATGGAGATTGCCAGACCCAGAGGACCTGCAGAAAGAAATCTCTTTAGTAATGGCCAGTGTACATCACATTCATGTCAGCAGGCAGCATAGAGAAACATGACCACTTGTGGCCATTAAGGAGCCCAAAACTTCTCTCAAAAATAGGGATATTAGCCCTGGTGTTCTGGCCTGATTCCCATTTGAATAATTAAATTCCATTAGACGTATCTGTGACCAGGGTCCAAGGGTGTCCACACTGAGATTGCTCAATCAGGGCAAACTGCAAAGAATGGGGCAGACAATCCCCAAAACTGGTGGTTATTCTAATACTTAAATTCACCAAGCCAACAACAAAACAGTTTCTACAATACCTTACTGGTTACCCAGAAGCCAGAAATTCAGTTCCCTTGAAACAGTCCAGCCTTGGGCTTCCACCCAGACAGTCAAGTCAAATATGATGAGGAGGATTACTGAAAATCTTGTTCTTCATATAAAAAGTTCTACCAATCCCAAAGGATCGGACAATTAATTACCCACCAGGTCAATTAATATTTCAGATCTTACCCAAATACATGCATACACCCAATTCTTATTAACTAAACTAAAATTTATTTTAAAAGAAAAGGGGGAGTATTGGTTAAAAGATCATGATACATACAGATACGAATAAAGTTCTTAGGTCAGTTTCATAGTAGAGATGGTGAGCTTCAGAGTTGCAAAAAGTTCTTTCAAAATTAGTTCCATAGGTTATAGTCCAATGTCCAATATCAGGGTGACCCAGACTGGAGCTGGAGACCTCAGTCTTGCGACTCAAACTTCCCCTGATGAAGCTTAAGCAGATCTGAGATACAGGAGTTCTTTTTATAGTTCACTGGCAGCCTCTTGACAGCATGCAGTCCTTGGGTGGAGCATTGTGGCTTTGAAGTAGAATCACCTATTTTCTGTATATACACAGGTAACTAGTTGCATTCATTAGCATATGGTAATTATCCATTAAGCAGTTCATAGACAGTTTACTACAAACTTCAGAGAGAAATATAGACAATGATATTATTACACCCAAGCTTCATCTAAATGTTAATATTCCCTTTTGATCTCTGAATAATAGAGATAGCAACAGATAGGAACCGTCTGTTCACATGGTTAACTGTCTAGCAAGATATAAATAAACACAATTAGTATTACCCCCAATTCTCTAACAATTCAGGTTTGCATTTCAAAGCTCTAGTCTATCTAACATGAAATGGCCCTAATTACTATTCACATAAGCTTCTAAAATGTCTCTAAAGGTTGAATTTAGGTCATTTAACCTTCCTAGTTGCTTAACCCTTTCTGGCTCAATGTCACAGTATCATGCAATTTCAATAGGACATGAAGTTCTTATTCTGTTGCTGCCATACACTTGTTTTTTTGGGTTGCTCTGAGCTGTTAAACATCTGCTGCATTCTGCCATCTAGAACTTCAGTGGTGGATAAAGATATTCTTCTGTCCACATGGGCAAAGTCATGCTCCTTGGTCGGGTACATTCATGAAGAACATAAGAATGGCCATACTGGGTCAGACCAATGGTCCATCTAGCCCAGTATCCTGTCTTCCGACAGTGGCCAGTGCCAGGTGCTCCAGAGGGAATGAACAGAACAGGTAATCATCAAGTGATACACCCCCTGTTGTGCATTCCCAGCTTCTGGCAAACACAGGCTAGGAACTCTTCAGAGCAGGGTTTTGCATCCCTGCCCATCCTGGCTAATAGCCATTGCCAGGCCTATCCTCCATGAACTTATCTAGTTCTTTTTTGAACCCTGTTATAGTCTTGGCCTTCACAACATCCTCTGGTAAAGAGTTCCACTGTGTGTTGTGTGAAGAAATACTGACTTTTTTGTTTGTTTTAAACCTGCTGCCTATTAATTTCATTTGGTGATCCCTAGTTCTTGTGTTATGAGAAGGAGTAAATAACACTTCCTTATTTATCTTCTCCACACCAGTCATGACTTTATAGACCTCAATCTTATCCCCCCTTAGTCATCTCTTTTCCAAGTTGAAAAGTCCCAGTCTTATTAATCTCTCCTCATATGGAAGCTGTTCCATATGCCTAATCATTTTTGTTGCTCTTTTCTGAACCTTTTCCAGTTCCAATATATCTTTTTTGAGATGGGGCGACCAGATCTGCATGCAGTATTCAAGATGTGGGTGTACCATGGGTTTATATAGAGGCAATATGATATTTTCTGTCTTATTATCTATCAATTTCTAATGGTTCCCAACATTCTGTTAGCTTTTCTTACTGTCGCTGCACATTGAGTGGATGTTTTCAGAGAACTATCCACAATGACTCCAAGATCTCTTTCTTGAGTGGTAACACCTAATTTAGACGCCATCATTTTATGTGTAGAGTTGGGATTATGTTGAATTTCATCTGCCGCTTTCTTGCCCAGTCACCCAGTTTTGTGAGGTCCCTTTGTAACTCTTCACAGACCACTTTGGACTTAACTATCTTGCGTAGTTTTGTATCATCTGCAAATTTTGCCACCTTGCAGTTTACCACCTTTTCCAGATCACTTAGGAATATGTAAAACAGTGCTGGTCACAGTACAGACCCCGGAGGGACACCACTATTTACCTCTCTACATTCTGAAAACTGACCATTTATTCCTACCCTTTGTTTCCTATCTTTTAACCAGTTATTGATCCATGAGAGGGCCTCCCCTCTTATCCCATGACGGCTTACTTTGCTTAAGAGGCTTTGGTGAGGAAATCTGTCAAAGGCTTTCTGAAAATCTAAGTACACTATATCCACTGGATCACCCTTGTCCACAATCTTGTTGACCCCCTCCAAGAATTCTAATAGATTGGTGAAGCATGATTTCCCTTTACAAAAACAATGTTGACTCTTTCCCAACAAATTATGTTAATCTATGTGTCTGATAATTCTGTTTTTTACTATAGTTTCAACCAGTTTGCCTCGTACTGAAGTTAGGCGTACCGGCCTGTAATTGCCAGGATCACCTCTGGACCCATTTTAAAAGTCAGTGTTGTATTAGCTATCCTCCAGTCATCTGGTACAGAAGCTGAGTTAAATGATAAGTTACATACCACAGTTAGTAGTTTTATAATTTCACATTTGAATTCCTTCAGAACTCTCAGGTGAATCCCATCTGGTCCTGGTGACTTATTACTGTTTCGTTTATCAGTTTGTTCCAAAACCACCTCTAATGACTCGTCAACCTGGGACAGTTCCTAACATTTGTCACCTAAAAAGAATGGCTCAGATTGGGGAATCTCCCTCACCTCCTCAGCCGTAAAGACCAGTGCAAAGAATTCATTTAGTTTCTCCACAAGGGCCTTATCGTCCTTGAGTGCTACTTTATCATCTCAATCGTCCAGTGACCGCACTGGTTGGTTAGCAGGCTTCCTGCTTCTCATGTATCTTACTTTTTGAGTCTTTGGCTAGCTGTTCTTCAAAATCTTTTTCTGCCTTCCTAATTATATTTTTACACTTCACTTGCCAGAGTTTACGCTCCTTTCTATTTTCCTCAATAGGATTTAACTTTCACTTTTTAAAGAATATCTTTTTGCCTCTAATTGCTTCTTTTACTTTGTTCAGATATTGTGGCACTTTTTTTTGTCCTCTTAGTATATTTTTAATTTGGGGTATACATTTAAGTTTAACCTCTATTATGGTGTCTTTAAAAAGTTTCCATGAAGCTTGCAGGGATTTCACTTTTGGCGCTGTACCTTTTAATTTCTGTTTAATTAACTTCCTCATTTTTGTGTATTTCCCCCTTTCTAAAATTAAATGCTACCATGGTGGACTGCTTTGGTGTTGCCCAACAACAGGGATGTTAAATTTATTATGTTATGGTCACTATTACCAAGCGATTCAGCTATATTCAACTCTTGGACCAGATCCTGTGCTCCATTTAGGACTAAATCAAGAATTGCCTCTCTTCTTGTGAGTTCCAGGACTAGCTGCTCCAAGAAGCAGTCATTTAAGCTGTCAAGAAACTTTATCTCTGCATCCCGTCCTGAGGTGACATGTACCAAGTCAATATGGGGATAGTTGAAATCCCCCATTATTATTGAGATTTTTTATTTTTATAGCCTCTCTAATCTCCCTGAGCATTTCACAGTCACTATCAGCATCCTGGTCAGGTGGTTGGTAGCATATCCCTATTGTTATGTTCTTATGATGCAAGCATGGAATTACTATCCATAGAGATTCTCTGGTACAGTTTGGATCATTTAAGATTTTTTACTTCATTTATCTCTACTCTTTCTTTCACATCTAGTGCCACTCCCCCACCAGCACGACTTGTTCTGTCCTTCCGATATATTTTGTACCCTGGTATTACTGTGTCTCATTGATTATCCTCATTCCACCAAGTTTCAGTAATGCCTATTCTACCAATATCCTCATTTAATACGAGGGACTGTAGTTCACCCATCTTATTATTTAGACTTCTAGCATTTGTATGTAAGCACTTAGAAAAAAGGTCACTTTTTAGCTCTCAGCCATTACGTGATGTAATTCAATGGGACTGTTTTTCATTTGACTGTTTCTCATCAGCTCCTACCTATATTTTATCATCTTCCATCCTCTCCTTGTTACTAGGATATAGAGAATCTCCATTAATAGATCCTCCCCTAAGGGGAGTCTGTGTCGGAACCACATGCTCCTCCATACCTGTCGGCTTTCCCCCAGCCCTTAATTTAAAAATTGCTCTGCAAACTTTTTAAGTTTGTGCCAGTAGTCCGGTTCTGTTTTGGTTTAGGTGGAGCCCATCCTTCCTGTACAGGCTCCCCCTTTCCCAAAAGGCTCCCCAGTTCCTAATTAATCTAAACCTCTCCTCCCTACAATATCGTCTCATCCACGCATTGAGACCCTGCGGTTCTTCAGGGGCAGGGAAATGTTATGTTTAGATTTGCAGTTTCTTCTTTTGGGGCATGGAAGTGGGGGCTGTTGTATTGATTTAGATGGAATAAATGAGCCAAAGGCATTAACATAACCCTGTCACTGTCTAACATTAAACAGTGTTAAATGAGGTCCAGGGCTTGGTACATAGAGACCTCAGCCTGCATAGCACTACAGCAAACACACCATTAAAAATCCTCTTAACCTTTTATTAAAGATTCAGAAAAGAAGATAAAACAGTTAAAGCATGTGAAATGTAAAGTATTAAACAAGGCTTTCATTTTAACAACATCCCTGGTTCCCTTTCCCTTCAGCTGGAGTTTTTAAAAGGAACCCCTCCCTGTTGCTTGACAGACTCTTCGATGGTATCAAAGATGGTAGTAACTGTCCTTGTGGGGGAAATAGATGAAGGTAGTTGAGATGGGCTAGAGATGTTGTTGCTGCTGTTGTTGTTAAGTCCAGTCTTAAAAGGAAAAGCCCACTTGTCTGGAAGCCTTAGATGTATTAAGAATGGTAATACCTGTTATCCCAGATGATATTTGGGATTTAGTTGGATCTGGTAGGGGTGACAATGTCATTTGGATCCTTCTCTCTGGCCCGTTCTGGCCAGGACATTTCTTAGGGACAGAATGATGTTAGCCCCAGTGTCCTAGGAAACAGTAAGGGTGGCAGCCATGATGGTGAAGCTCACTCCAGTAGCCTCTGTCTGTTCTTTCTGTCTGTTCTTTCTTTCTTTCTTTCTGTCTGTTCTTTCTTTCTTTCTTTTCATACTGTCCCCACCAAATCTTTCTTTTAAGGACCCAAAAAGGGAATGATGGGTGAAATAGAACATAAGAACGGCCGTACCGGGTAAGACCAAAGGTCCATCTAGCCCAGTATCCTGTCTACCGACAGTGGCCAACACCAGGTGCCCCAGAGGGAGTGAATCTAACAGGCAATGATCAAGTGATCTCTCTCCTGCCGCCCATCTCCACCCTCTGACAGACAGAGGCTAGGGACACCATTCCTTACCCGTCCTGGCTAATAGCCATGAATGGACTTAACCTCCATGAATTTATCCAGTTCTCTTTTAAATGCTGTTATAGGCCATCCCCTCATTATCTTGCCTTCCAATTAGGCCTAATATCTGACATACCAATTTTGGTTCATTAACTTCTGGCTTCATATCTCCTGTTTTTAACAAGCATAACTTAAACACAGTCCTTGAATCATATTAACTTGGCCTTTTTGTTTACCCATTCAGTTATTCCATCTCCGTTTTGTATTTTTCCCATCCACGTTTGTTGTTGCAGATTAATGTAACATCTTACGAACGTTGACATACTCCTTGCAGCTGAGCTCACAATTCAGGTATATTTGTAGGCCAAGTTGTCACAACAGGACAGAGTTACCTGGATCTGGCCAGGCATTCCACCTCCTCAGTCAGCAGAGTCTCAGAGGCGAGAGTCCAGCTGCCTGGCTCTGGGGTTCCCTCAGGAGAAGTTAATTCTGGGGAGGCCACACTCAGTCTGCTGGTCCCTCAAGGAGGTTTCCAACCTGTAAAGGGGGAGAATTTAAAACTACAGAGAGGGCCAGAGGAGGCAGAGAGGGTATGGAGAGCAGCCATCCTACCAACACAGCCTGAATTCACGGAGTGGCTTTGGCAGGACTGGGCCCAAAAGAACGATGCTGCAGAGGTGGCACATCTTCCTTCTGCACCTTTTTGGTTGGGATAAGAAGATAAGAACGGCCAGACTGGGTCCGACCAAAGGTCCATCTAGCCCAGTATTCTGTCTTCTGACAGTGGCTGGTGCCAGATGCTTCAAAGGGAATGAACAGAACAGGGCTATTCATCAAGTAATCCATCCCCTGTCGTCCAGTCCCAGCTTCTGGCAGTCAGACGCTTAGGTGCACCTAGAGCAGGCGTTCTTAAACTTCAGTGCACCGCGACCCCCTTCTGACAACAAAAATTACTACACAACCTCTGGAGGGGGGACTGAAACCTAAGTCTGCCTGAGTCCCGCTGGCCCAGGTGGGCCAAAGCTGAAGCCCAAGGGCTTCAGCCCCAAGCCGGGGGCCTGTAACCTGAGCCTCACCACCCAGGGCTGAAGCCCTTCGGCTTTGGCCCCCGGGCAGTGTGGCTTTGGCTTCGGCCCCGGGCCCCAGCATGTCGAACTCCAGCCTTGGTGACCCCATTAAAATGCGGCCCTGACCCACTTTGGTTTGAGAATCGCTGACCTAGAGCACGGGCTTCATCCCTGACCATCTTGGCTAATAGCCATTGATGGATCTACTCTCTATGAACGTATCTAATTCCTTTTTGAACCCAGTTATATTTTTGGCCTTCACAACATTCCCTGGCAACGAGTTCCACAGTTCACTGTGCATTGTATGAAGATGTACTTCCTTATGTTTGTTTTAAACCTGCTGCCTATTCATTTCATTGTGTGACCCCTGGTTCTTGTGGCATAATTAAACCACTCCCAATGAGCAGCAGTAGCTATGTTGGTGGGAGAGTGTCTCCTGCTGACATAGTGCTGTACACACCGGCACGTCTGTTGGTGTAACTTAAGTCTGTCAGGGGTGTGTGTTTTGCTGGGGTAGATGTATATAGTAGTAGTAACTGATCCATGAGAGGATCTTCCCTCTTATCCCATGATTGCTAACTTTGCTTAAGAGCCTTTGGTGAGGAATCTTGTCAAAGGCTTTCAGAAAAAGTCCAAGTACACTCTATCCACTGATCACTCTTGTCCACATGTTAGTTGACCACTTCAGAGAATTCTGCAGATTTGTCACCTAAGAAGACTGGCTTAGGTGTGGGACTCTCCCTTACCTCTGAGTCAAAGAATTGATTTAGCTTCTCCACAATGGCCTGGTCTTCCTTGAGTGCTCCTTTAGCACCTCTATCATTCAGTGGTCTCACTGATTGTTTGGAAGCTTTCTGCTTCTGATGTACTTAAAAAAAAAAAAATCTGCTATTAGTTTTTATGGTTCTTGCTAGTTGCTCTTCAAATTCTTTTTTGCCCTGCCTAATTATACTTATACATTTGACTTGCCAGAGTTTGTTCCTTTCTATTTTCCTCAGTAGGATTTGACTTCCTATTTTTGAAAAGACGTATTTTTGTCTCTAACTACATCTTTTATTCTGTGGTTAGCCATTGTGACATTTTTTCTGTCCTTTTTGGGTTTTTTTCTTAAATTTGGGGTAGACATATAGCTTGAGCCTATGTTATGGTGTTTTTAAAAAGTTTCCATGCAGCTTGCAGGCATTTCACTCTTGTGACTGTTCCTTTTAATTTCCATTTAACTAGCTTCCTTATTTTTGTGTATTTCCCCTTTTTTAACTTAAATGCTAGCGCTCTGCTCCTCTTCCCCCCCTGCCCCCGCCATAAGGATGTTGAATTTAATCACATTGCTTGCTATTACTGAGCAGTTCAGCTATATTCACCTCTTGGACAAGATCTTGTGCTCCACTTAGGACTAAATCAAGAATTGCTTCTGCCCTTGTGGGTCCCTGGACTATCTGCTCCAAGAAGTCATTAATGGTGTCTAGAAATTTTATCTCTGGATCCAATCCTGAGGTGACATGTTCCCTATGGGGATAGTTTAAATCCCCCATTATTATTGGGTTTTCTGTTTTTTGTAAGCCTCTCTAATCTCCTTGAGCATTTCACAATCACCATCACCATGCCGGTCAGGTGGTCGGTAGTATATTCCTACTTCTATACTCTTATTGTTTAAGCACGGAATTTCTATCCATAGGTATGCTGTGGTCAAGATCTGAAGAAGAGCTCTGTATAGCTCGAAAGCTTTTCTCTTTCACCATCAGAACTTGGTCCAATAGAAGATATTATCTCATTCACCTTGTCTATCTTAGGTGCATTATAAATATTTAGATACCATGGGCCCACCAATGGAGCTCTGCCGCCTTGCATCAGCTGAGGATTGGGCCTCCACATAGGAAATACAAATATACTTGGCATTTTAGATTTTTTTCTATTTGGAATCTAAGTAAACATGGCCAAAATAGGTTCTGTGGTTTTAAATGGTTTGGTTCAAAACTGACATACACCATGTTTCACTAGTATTTTACATCAGGCTGGCTTTTGGTAACTGGTCAGAGGATACAGTACATGATTACAACAGAAGATCTGCAACGGTTGCAGATATTTCATTATATAGGCAGTAAAGTTTGACAGCCATAGCCCATCATAGCCATAACTCGTGCAGGGTACCTGCAGTCCTTTCTCCCCCATCCTCCCCCCCACCTTAGTTTTGCTTGCTGATCCTTTCACAGTTGGTTAAATCTTGCAGGAAAAAGAGGGCACTAAACAAAGCAAATTGAATTAATGTTAGCCAAAGGGGTTAAGGAGAATAAGAGGCTCATACAAACATATGTGGGGATAAAGTACTAGAGATTGTCCATTAATTAATGAGGTGGATGAAATTAATTATTCTAAAGTGGCTGGTTTGCTTCACTGCTTTGTAAATTGGGCTTTAACAAGGAAAGTGAAAAGGAGGTATGAAGAACTAGAAAGTAACTAAGACATTGTTAAAACGACTATATTAAAAACTCAGTATAGTTATTCTTTAAAATGCCATGGATGCTTGGTAACATTGAATGTGTTCTAGTGTTGCCAACCCTTGTGAATTTTATTGTCAGTCTCACGTTATGTGGTATTTTTCTTGAAGTCCCAGCTCTTGCATTTGGATATGTGAGAAGCTCATCTTTCATTTAAAAACAAAATCAAGTTTGTAGTCCTCATGGTTGAGCAGAAGATCTTGAAAATGTGACCTGCCATTCAAAATCCACAAAGCAAATAAGTCTTTCATGTGTATTATTTAAAAAAAAATAATAATAATAATCTTGGCTCGTGGTTTTTAGGTGTCTGACTCACAATTTAAAGCATGTGAGAATGAGCTTAAGACAACTAACTAACAAACTTGCAGAATTGTTGACGGTCCTTTTTGAGAAGTGATGGAGAGCTGGGAAAGGAAAACTGGATAAACCAAAAGCTGATTGGCTCCTTGCAGGCTGTGGCGAATGTTTCTCTTGCCTGGCATAGTGCCAGTCTTCGGGTGTGTCTACATTGGAGCTGGAAGATGTAAATTCCAGCTCGAGGAAACATACCCACACTAGCTCTGATTGAGCGAGGGCGCTCAAAACAGAAGTGTAGCGGGAGGGGCTGGCCGTGCTGAGTATATTCCTAGCATCTCAGAAGGGATTGTACTTAGTGTGTCTAGCTCCTCCCACTGCTTGTGTGACTGCAGCTACACTTCTAGTTTCACCGGGCTAGCTCAGTCAAAGTTAGTGCGAGTACATCTCTTCAAGCTGGAATTCCTGCTGGAGCAGCAAGGTGTAGACCTACCCTCAGTTCACCCACGCTAGTTCTGCTTGATCTAGCATGCTAAAAATATCACTGTAGTTGAGGTAGCACAGGCAGTGTCAGAGAGGGGCCCGGTGGGCATGTACTCATGTGGCTAGCCCAACCTATCACCCATGCTACCCTGCTATTTTTAGCATGCTGCCTCGAGCAGAGCCACCATAGGTACCTCTCTGCTCAAGCTAGGAATCATACCTCCCAACAAAAGGTAGATGTACCCTAAGTGTCTAATTTGAATCTGCTCCCTTTCTTTGCATTAGAACAACCCTCCCTGCCTTCAGTCAGAAATTGGAGGTCAGACTAAAAAGAGGAAAATACAATCTAAAAATAAATAAAAGGTTATGAATTAAATTCTCTCAAATGAGGATTTACTATGGAGAAGCGCCACACATTTTAAAACTATGTTTTGGAGTCATAGCCACCCTTTAACCTCTGGAAGAGAACTTAGAGCACATTAAGGCCCCAGTCCTGCCAGAGCCCATGAAGTCCCTGGGGCTCTGTTTGGGTGTAATGCATTTTAGGATCCTGGCCTAAAACTGTAGACGTTATTAAACTGGAAAGTGCTGTGAACCCAAGGGTTGGTAGGTACATGATACAAACTTAGGCCCGGTCTACATGAAAAACTTAGATCAACTCAGCTCTGTCACTCAGGGGTGTGAAAAATCCATCCCCTTGAGTGACGTAGTTAAGCCGACCTAACCCCCAGTGTAGATAAGGTTAGGTCAACAGAAGAATTATTTTGTCAACTAAGCTACTGCGTCTCAGGGAGGTGGATTAACTATAGTGACAGGAGAAACCTCCCATTTACTGTAGTGTCTGTACTGAAGTGCTAGAGCCGCACAGCTGCGCCACTGTAGCGGTTTCAGTGTAGACATAGCCTTAGTGTGTGTTCTTAAGATGGGTTCGCTAACCTTCAGAAGCTGACTCCAGTTAAAATAGCAGTGAAGATATGGCAGCTTAGGGTAGCAGCTTGAGTTAAAGCTTGGGGTTGAATTCAAGTTGCTAACCCAAGTTAAAATTGGAGTTGCTATGTTTTCACTGCTATTTTTCACTCGAATTTAGCAAACCTGGGTTAACCCACCTTTGTTTTGCAGTATAGACAACTGACCGGACAACCACTAGAACACTGTGTACAGTTCAGGGCACCTTGGTAATAGAAAGACAAACAAATGGAATGGAATTCAGAGAAGGATATTCCCTACATTATATATAATTTCATTGTCCCTCAGGACTGAGAGCTGGCTTCCATCTCTTAATTGTTTGCAATTCCATTCAGTGATTAGATTTCTACACTGACTGTTACACTCTGCTTATAGTGGACTAAGTTGGGAGCAGTTTTTAAAAAATTTAAAATAATCCTTATTGGAGAAATTAATACTAATCAGCCATAAAAGTCAGGCTCTCATGGGAGTGATACACTGCCAGTGGCAGCAGGAGAGCAACTTTGGGAGCGTGACTCCAGCCTGATCCCACCCTCTCATCTAGGGTCACCTGGAGGGGGCATGAGTCCCCATGAATCCTCCTCCCCCTAGCCACCCACCCGTCCTCTGGTGGCAGCAGCAATGCGGAGCAGTTGTGAGGACATACACACTTGCGGACTTCAGAAGAAAAATGCACATTTGTTCATTTAATCATTTTTAAGAACGCAGCCATAGCCACTTCTACCGTTGTGAGGAGCAGTGCAGGACTGGAGGCGGGAGGTTCTGCGTCAGTGCCCCTCCCTCTCTACCCTGGGATTCCATCTACAAGGGCAAAACCCTTTTTAAAGGGACCCATGCACCCTGTATCAGCATCATGGTATGGCAGCGTGGCTCTAGCGTGGCCCATCTCTCTCCCCCAGGTCACAGAACTCCAGCTTGGGGTGTCACTGCCCGGAAAAGACCCCCCTTTACCCACACCAACCCCAGTAGTAGTCAGGGCTGGGAACTGCCAGGTCACTGCAGCTTCTGTGTGCCTTTGGCCCAGGGAAAGACATAAACACCGAGTTCATTGAGGGAGCAGGGTTGTTGGGGCAGCCAGCCCCACTCCTGGAAAGGTTTGGGATTCTCATCGGGGCTCCATTCCCCCACTGGTTTTAATATGCTCCTTAGGGTTCCCCATACACACTTAGTATGTTGTCAGCTCTCTCTCCCACCACTGCCATGCTTGGAATTCCAGGATGACTCCAATGAGCTTCAGAGAGTTTCCCATTGCTTCTCCCCTCCGCCCGACTCTGTAAGACCACAGGAAGGGGAGAATGCCTCATAATTTTTGCCCCACTCTCATGCTGCTCTCTGACCTCCAGCCACCACCTTCCAATGGCTGAAAGAAGGGCCCCTGCTTCCTGCAGACTTTAGAAGATCTGTTGTGAGGGGACTTGAGGGGAGAAAGTTTAAGGGGTCGTATGGCATTTCCCATGGATCTGCTGAGGCCTGCCAGGAAGGCGGAGTACCCAGCAAGCCTTAGGATATTATCCACCATTTTTCAAAGTTTAGGAGGAAAAAAGTTTTTTTGACAAGCCTCCCTAGTGATTACACATGACATCTGCCTTTGCAAAGAACAAGGCTGGGGCCTTATTCCTTTAAATGAAAGAGCTCAGGTCTCTAACAGTAATTTGACATGCTGCACTCTGCTTGTCAAGTCTGGTGATCCATGGCAACATTCCAGATTCAAAAGTTAACAACTTCTGAAATCGAACTTCAATCAACTAAACATTGGTGCTGGGGGGGCACTAGATTTCAATTAGGGAAGTTCAAGAAACTGGGTTTTAGCTTCCTTCAAGAAAGTTAAGACTACTTGAACTCGTCATACTTCTGATGTTAGGAATCATAACTCGTGAATCCTTTTCTGAATCACTGAATATTTCTAGAAAAATTGTACCTCTGGCCCAGCGCTAACCTGCGAGTTTCGAGGCCAGTGGGTAAAACGCTGCAAATCTACGGATATCCGCTTTATATCCACGGACCATGTTTGCGGCTCAGATGTGGATATACATTTTGTATCCATGCAGGGCTCTACCAATGGGACTTTGCTGGGGGATTTGGCGGTTGGGCAAAATTGGGCCTCTAATAGAATCTCAATTGCAGCCTTAATTATGGAGCAACTGTCGACGTTCCATAAGGCATGTTTATTGAAGATAAGAGAGCAGAAAAGGGAGCTGGGGGCGGGACAATAATCCAGAGGTATGTTGGGCGGGATTTGAAGTAAGAGAGTGAGGTATTCTCTGAAAACTGTGCAAAGTTATCCTTTACCAGAAGCAATCAGTCAACCTGAAGTTAATGGGAGCTTTGCTGTCGAGTTCAATGGGTGAGGGATTCCACTCATTGGGCCTGCTTGCCTTCTCACTTACATGATTTACACTGGTATAGATGAGACCAGAATCAGGCCTATTGTCTTCTGTTAAGTGCCATCCCTGAGGCGCTGTTCGTGTCCCATAGATAGCTTTTGCACTAAACTGTTTGCCTTCACATTTCACCTTATTTTTAGGCTGCTGGAAACCATGTCTCACTACACAGATGAACCCAGATTTACTATAGAGCAGATAGATCTGCTTCAGCGCCTGAGACGTACTGGAATGACCAGACACGAAATCCTCCACGCCTTGGAAACCTTGGACCGTCTCGATCAAGAGCATAGTGACAAGTTTGGAAGAAGGTCTAGCTATGGAGGCGGTTCCTATGGCAACAGTACCAACAATGTCCCAGCATCTTCCTCTACAGCCACAGCTTCTACACAGACTCAGCATTCTGGGATGTCCCCGTCACCTAGCAACAGTTACGACACCTCCCCACAGCCTTGCACTACTAATCAGAATGGGAGGGAGAGTAACGAGAGGTTGTCAGCGTTCAATGGGAAGATGTCGCCCACTCGCTATCCACTTGCAAACAGCTTGGCTCAAAGGTCGTACAGTTTTGAAGCCTCTGAAGAGGACTTGGACGTAGATGACAAAGTGGAAGAATTGATGAGGTTAGTAAAACTTGTAGAAGGTTCAGTAAATCAGCCTGACGAACCCTTTAAGAGGAGAACTGCATCTCAGGGGCAGGGGAGGTACTTTAATGGTTATATGTATTGTCAATAGTGTGAGGGGTGCCTTAGATAATTATCCCCTTGTTTATCCTCCATTGGCCACCCTCCCCTTCAAAGCTTTGTGCACATTTGTCCTGGGCTACATCACAGATCCCTCTTCAGTCTGTTTTTTCCAAAGCCTGGATTGACTTTCTCATCTCAGTACACTGTTTCCATCCTCACCACATTCAAATCCCTTGGAAACAGCCTTCCTCTCCCGTGAGATTCTCCACCACTGGCTCATGTCAGTCCAAAGCCTTCTCTTTCCCAATGTTGTATGGGAGAAGAGGGAAATGGCTCTGTTAATGCCTTCCTTAAGAACTTGCAATATATCATGTCTTATCTGCCTTTTGGATAGTAAGCTCCTTGGGGGCAGGACTGCCTCTATTTGTGTGTTTATGTAGGGCCAAGAATGGCAGCACTGAAATAAAAACAATTATGAAAAGGCATGTCTCCTCTATGGAGAGCTTACAGTCAAGATCAGTGGTCATCTTTTTTTCCCTATGAGGGGCTTCTTCCTTGTTAGGCAGGATACCCCTTCCATTTAGCAATATGGGAAAGGTTAGGGGAGTTTTTTTTTTTTTTTTTTTTTTTTTATGGAGATATCCTATCTCCTAGAACTGGAAGGGACCTTGAAAGATCATCAAGTCCAGCCCCCTGCCTTCACTAGCAGGACCAAGTACTGATTTTGCCCCAGATCCCTAAGTGGCCCCCTCAAGGATTGAACTCACAACCCTGGGTTTAGCAGGCCAATGCTCAAACCACTGAGCTATCCCTCCCCCCCAAAGTATCCATGATCTTAACATGGCTCCAGCAAGAGGCAGAATGAGTGGGGAAATTTAGCATGTGTCTTAAATTCTGTTGTGGTTTTTTTGTATTTTATGATTTATTGGTTGTTTTGGAGTGGTATGTTTTCTCATGTATACTTGGCAAATATTGGACTGGGGGTCGCAGACCCCTGGAGGACATGAGTTTTAAGGAGGGACCGAGTGAAGGTGTGGTGGCAGGTCAAGGAGGCTCAGAAATGAGTGGGAAGAACACAAAGGAGGTGGTTAGTCATGCTCTTGGGCTCAGCGTCGTGGGGGATCTGAAAGAGTTGAGTGTAGCAGTAGGCAGGCGCTCCTTTTGGTGAAATCTACCTGTTGTCAGATTGGGGGTTCACGAGCATGATGCTCCAGATAGTGTTTGGTGCTTGTTCAAGTTGGAATGTCCCATGTTTTCTTGTGTGGAGGGTGAGGGTTGGCCGTAGAAGAGATGATGAACCCTCAGTTTTTGTGTTTTACTCACACTTTCCAAGTCTAGGCTGTTCACATTACAGTTTTGATCACCGAACCCTGCTCAGAAAAAGCCAAAGAAAAAATACGTTACCCAGGAATAAACCCTACCTGATTTTTAAAAGCCAAACAAAACCGATTCTGAATTTCACAGGCATTTGTTTCCTGCAGTTTAAGCTTGCTGCACATTACAGCCCCTATGAAACCGGTAAACTCTTTTTCTTTTAGCATAATTATTCAGTCCCTTCTGTACCGTCTCTCCACACTTTTTAAAAATAATCCTTCCAGAAAAAGGAGGGATATAACGCTGACGGGTATTCCTTCATTCAGTGCACCCACCCACCATGCTTTTGGGGGCGAGGGTGGTTGTTGGGGTGGAGGTTGCAAAATCTCTTCCTTCCTTCCTTCAGCCCTGTTGTTTGAGAGGGCTTGTCGATATCCTCATTTGTGGAGCCAACCATGCAGACCCTGCTATCTTTTATGTTTTTGTGCTTCATTTTATGACTGAGTTTTAATGCTGGTGTGAGAGATTTATTCATCCCTGTGTAATGAAACTTTGTACATTCCATATGGCAGCCCTACACCTACTATGAATTATATAGGCTATGAGTCATCCATCCGCCTGCTGGGATGCTTTGATCAAACATGACACTCATTAAAAGAAGTGTCCACTGGTGAGCTATTTTGCCTGTCTTTCCCCCCCCCCCCCAAGGCAGAGGCCCCCACCCTTAAGCAAAGGAAACAAAACTATTTTACATCTTCAGAGTGCCCTTTGGCCTGTCTGTCTCTCTCGTTTTGTTGTTGTTTTGTTTTGGTAGGAGGGACAGCAGCGTGATAAAGGAGGAAATCAAAGCCTTTCTTGCCAATCGGAGGATTTCCCAAGCAGTTGTTGCACAGGTAACAGGTAAGAGCTTGAAGAGCCTTTTATTCATTTTGGGTCCCGTGTCTAGCTGCCTGTGTGTGCTAGTGCAGATGTTGGAATATTGCTTGGCTTTCTGCATTGCAGTGCAGATCTGTCAGCTTAGTCATGATAATGTATGCCTTTGATTTAAGACCCATTGTCCCGCACATCATGGAACTTCCCAAGTGAATCACTTTTTGTGTGTGGCTTTTTCTAGCAAATTTTATTTTACAGCATTGCAATAAGCGCAGAGTTCCTATCTTAAAACTAAAACCGTTTGCTTTAATTCTGAAGTTACGCTATTACATGTGGCAAATGTATATACACAAATATATATCTGGGAATGTATCCATGGCTGGCATCAGTGCACTTAGCAGACTGATTGTGAGAGTTTGTCCACTTGTCCTTGAGTCGCTAATAATAATAAAAGGCAGATTGAGGGGTGAGGGAGTGGCCATATTAACTCTAACCTTGTTTCAAAGGGGAAAGTACCATATTTCTTCCTCTTTCCCTCTTTTTCTCCATTGGCATTAGGGATGAGTGAGCAGACCTCCATAAAACTATTTAGACCTCTACACAACACTCTGTTTGCAAAGCACTGTTCAAATGTGGATTAATTCTTTGCAGAGAGGTTTAAGTGGCTTGGCCAAGGCCATACAAAGAGTTGGTAGCAGAATCAGAAGTACAACTGGAGACAAAACATACAACTTACTCTTCCTGACCTTTATTTATTTATTTATTTATTTATTTTTAGAACCATGCCTGAATAGACGTCTTGAAATAGTCAGATAATTAAAAAAGAAAATGTGACTAGAAGTGCCAAACTATTGTGCGAGGAGAAGTTCTAAAAAATTGCCTTGTAGGAAATGATCCTGCACTGATGGGGAAATGGTCTAGATGGTGTTCTAGCTCTTTTCCATCTCTCCCCCATGTGAAGAGAGAGCGAACAAATGCTTGGGCAGTGTGCCACCTCTTCCGGTGCACCCACTCTCAGTTTACAAAGGCAGATGCTGCAAGGAAAGGAAAAGAAACAAGACGCAGTCCTGGGATCTTTCCAGAATTAGGCATATTTCTGGCCCTCTTGTTATAAATCCCAGTTTGACCAAAGAAGACTACCTCATGTATGAACCCCTCCCCTACAGCTTTACCTGCTGGCATTGCCAGTCGGTTAGGCCTTTAAAGAAAATGCTAATGTGGACAGTGCAGCTCTATTGAAGGACATTGCTTCAGGATTCCAGGTGTAAACTTTTAACTCCCCCAGTCTCTCCTAAAAAGGGTATTCTACAAGTGAGTTGTTAGGGATGAGCACGTGAGTGAGTGACTGTTAGCTGTTTGGTAGATGTGTCAATTTCAAATCACAGATCTTGACCTAGTAACTTGGCTTATGCTCATGTAACTCAGCATAGCTGGTGTAAATTGATTTGCACCAGCTGAGGTTATGACTCTTTATCTCCTTCTATCTGCCAGCAATAGGCCCCCTTTTTTTCTTCCCCATCTCGTCACATAATTTTACGGTTCTTGATGCGAGAGCTTTCTCTGCTCAATCTTCTGCCATTTGGGACTATTTTCCTGTCTCCCTCCATCCCATTTAAAATCTCCTCTGAAAACCTCCTTTTCCCTTGCCTAATCTTACCTCCACTGCAGCTATTTGTAACCCCACCCCCCGTAGGTCTAGAACCCAGGTCTGTAGAGCTGCCGTGCTGCTGACATCTCCACGATCCTACTCAGCAGCAGCTGTAACCAGCTTGTGTTCTATGGCCCAACATCCTGCTGTAGACACAGACCGTGGGCAGCCCCGTCTCAAGGGGTCTGACAAGCAGCAGCCTCATCGTTCCTCACTGGCTCCCCACCGTATACAGACCCAAGGGGCGTTCCAGGAAGTATCCAGGCAACAGTGTGGATCTTCTGCAATTGCCATAATAATTTCTGCTCCCTGCTCTGACCTTGACTTGCCTTGGACTTTGTCTCCTCACCCATACCCTGAAACTTCGCTTGGACTCCAACCTTCGGTGTTGACCCTGCCATGGAACCTGACTGCAAATTCCTCCACTTCTCCCAGCCTCACGTTTGCTCTGACCCTTGGTCCCAACTGCCCTTGTTGGGATCCTGTTTAATTTTTGTGAAGTGTTTTGGAATAGAGTTCGTACGAAAGGCACCATACCAAAAAAATACACTGTTTACCATGCATCTGCAGTAGCACGCAATGACTTTTTCCTTTTATTTCTCCATCGCTGGTGAGGGGGATGGTGGGAAAAGGAAGGGAGAGAAAAAATATATAATTGTAGCTGAATGTTGAATTCCGTTGTTGAGGTAGTACAATGTAGGCCTTTCAATCTGAACCATATTCCCCCAACTTAGTTTTGTTTTGTTTTTTAATGACCATAAATGTATGAAGTGATCAAATAATAAAACTGACATGGAGTAGTAAATGAGGAAGGCCCACAGTGAAGTTCTCTGTAGTGTCAGAAGAGAACAGAGTGAAAAATGGCAAAGGAAATTATGAAATGGTGACTAGGAAATAAAGAAACGATTGATAAGGAGCAAAACCCAGCAGAACATTTACTAGCGCTTGTACTAAATACAGAACGTGCTTTTTATAGCAACTTTCTTTAATGGTTTCTGTAATAAGATAAACAAGAAGCTCTTGGGTTGGGAGCTGTATAAATAATCTTCTACTGATAAGAAAAATGACAGTATAAACAGGAGCTAATAATAGTTCCTGCTGAATTTCCCATCTTGTTGTTTGAAACTCCTTTAACATAGTTGCAGCTTTACCCCCTTCCAGGGTAGGTTTTCAGCATTGCATGCGGTGAATGAGATGCCAAATCCCCATTAACAATAACGGAGAGGGTCACGTATTAAATCTGTTGTGATAAGCACTGAAAATTTGCCCCTGAACCAAGTGGTTATAGGTACTAGGGCAGCATTTCTTAAACTGGGGGTCCCAACCCAAGAGGGAGTCACAGGACTATCGTAGGCATCTCTGGGCTTGCTGTGTCAGTTATGAAAGTAAAAAAATTGCTTGAGTCTTGGCACCTAATTGTTGAGCCCCGGCACCTCGTTCATTACAAATTAAGCACTGTCCAAATCCCATCGTTTCCAGGTGCGGCTATATACTTTTTTGCAAGGGACATTAAAAAAAATGACAGCCACAGAGGATGAACGCACCCATCTGTGAGAGAAAGGGGAAAAGCAGTTATTAGGGGCTTGTGTGAACAGCAATCTCCAGGGTTGTGAGCAGGTATGCATTGAACACACTAGAGTAGCGATTCTCTCTGCCTGCCTTCTCCTGGTGTTGGTTTTTGCTGCCTCTTTGGCATGTGGGAGGGAAATTTTCTTCCAAATCATCTGCTTGGGGGACGTGGCCCAAGGAGCAGTGCAGTCTAGGGAAATATCTCTGAGTTATCATCATCATCTCTGAACTGGAACCTGCCAGTGAGTCTGGGAAAAGACCTGGCAGAAAGAAAGGGCAGGGGCAAAGTGGGAGCATGGAGAGGAGCAGGAAGGGGGACAGAATTGCAGGCAAGCGACAAATATTCATTAAAATGTCAAACTTATCAGAATTTGCCATGGCTCTTTTGTGACTGCCTCTCCCCCCGGAGTTTTCTATGACAAAGCTGAGTGCCCTCATCATGATGTACAGTACTCCTGGCTTGTTGGCCCAGAGACCAAAGGACCTAGGTCTTCCTCATGAGCCATGGGTCAGTCTGAGAGATTTTTTCCAGACAGCCGGATATTAGATGCTCCAGATAATTACCTTTGTGAATTTGCCTTTGGCAGCAGTTTTTTCCTGCCAATGTAATTTCCTGAAATAGCAGGATTAGAAGCTATGTAACTGGATGGTACTGGTGTTGGATTGAGAAGCATCCCTTTCCTAGTGCTCTGGTGAGTCCACTGTATAAAACCAATTTTTTAGGAACAAGAAACAGTTATCACAATCAAATAATCTTTTTTGTTATTTGTTTTTGCTATGAGGACATCATTAAAAATAAATAACAGAAGGGTGGAGTTGTGGTTAAGGCCCTACATTGGGACTCAAGAGATCTAGGTTCAATTCCTGGCTCTGTCACTCACTTTGTGTGTGATGTTGGGCTAGTCACACTCTGCCTGCCTCAGTGTCCCAACTGTAAAGTGAGTATAATAATACTTGTCTATTTAGGCTGTAAGATCTTTGAGGCAGAAATCATCTCTTGCTTGTGTAGTATGTACAGTGTTGGGGCCTCTAGACTTGATCATGATACAAATAATAAAAAATGACAAGTCAAATTTGTATATTTCAGAGGAAATAATTCCCAGTAGCCTTAGTTAGCATTTCATAAATACAAAGTATTATTTAATTTGCATTAGCATCCAAAATGTGCTAGCATTTTTCTAACGGTGGAAACTACAATATTTGCCCCTGAGAGCATCCGATCTGAACTGACAAAGATAGATGAAGAGTTGGGGAGGAAAGTGATCACAAGAAGTTTGAAAGTGATGCGGTAGAAAAAGGGGAACCTATGGAGAACTCAAAAAAGTTGAGTGATCGAAACAGTGAGCGAGGAAGATGATCTTAGCAGCTGCATTTTGTATGGGCTGGAGATGGGAGGGTTGAGGGTGATATGGGTGTTGGGGAAACCACAGAGACTGGGATATGAGGCCTGCACAAGAATTTTAGCTATGTGGACAGAGAGAAAAGGGTCTGATTCTCAACAGGAGTGATTACTTGGAGTTAGTGTATTGATATAGATGAGATGCAGCCCACAACATTCTGAAGTGCAGGTCCTGGGATGCAGTAGTCATTCCAGAGCATGTTATGTTTGAACCTGACGTAGTGTGCATAGAATTTGTAGAAGAGCTCTGTTCTGATCGGTGCATTTCAAGATCCTGTACAAAGCTCCGTTCTACAGAAAGGGACTGACTGCAGAGTGACGTACCAAAGACCACAATGAGTCGGTAGTGAAGCTGGGAATAGAATCCCGATGTCCTGGTTCTCACTCCTTTGCTTCAACCACTGGACCAGGTTACCATGAACGTTTGCAGGCAGCACTAGTGTATTAGGTAGCTGCCATCTGTACTATTTTATACAAAACAAGTGTAGCAAGTTGCCAGTGCAGCCTCTCGGGCAAAGCGTAGATGCCCCAATATATTATTATGAAAATATGTTCTGTATCCATAACTGTAGTATCCAATACTTTGCTTTTATATCCTACTTTGTTACCAAAGAGCCGTACACACAATGTTTTTATTACATAATTAAAGGCAGACCCCAGTACTTAGAAACCAGGTAATAAACTAATGCTGCCCTCACCCATCAACAGACAAAACTCATCCAACTTGAGAAACCACACCCGAGAGGCCAAACACTTAAGGCATGTAGCTCTGTGCTTAAAAAGTGGCCTGATATGGACTGTGATGGAACACCAAAGGAGACAGGTTTCAGAACCAGGTCCCTTCACTGAGCACATGCTTCCAGTTGACATGATTTCAACCTTAGGGATGACTAAGTGGGACTGCCTCAGCTGTTTGCACCATCTCTGATAGATAGATAGGGCAGAGGCAGTCCCTGAGAGAGGTTGGTTGGGAATACAAAATGGATATACAATAAAAGCATACAGTCCTGCCTGCAGCAAGCCAGTCAGAATATACTCATGGAGCCTTCAATTTCTCTCCCACATCCTTGCACAAGGATTTCTGTTGAACACAAAGGAGTTCCTGTTTAAAAAACCAAACCCACCCTTTTCCTGCAGGACAAATGAAATTTAGTAGCTCTAGAATTATATATAATGCAGGCTAGTTAGGAACATAACTATGATTTTTGAAAACCTAGTTGGAGTTAACCCATATAAATTGGACTCCCCTAAGATTTTGAATCATTCTGAAACGTTATTAGTATCTTTGTTTAACTCAAAAATACATGTTAGGAAAAAATCCCTTATTAGAAAAAATGTAAAACTCCAGGGGCCTATTTCTCATAAGTTAAATATGATCATGAGATCACAAGATGGAAGAGGTAGGTGTGAGTACCTCATGAAAAGCAACCTTCGTGTTGTGTATTATAACTCTAAACAGAGTTGGCACAGGTGGTGTTTAGCAATATATTGTTACTGTGAGCACCTCCTAGAACTTTAATCCCCAAGAGAGTTTGTATGTTAACCCTTTCTAATGGCTGAACAGCCTTCTTGAGAATGCACCCTTGGCATTTCCTTTGCCCCTTCTGTTAGCCTTCTGCTTCAGCCATTTGAACGCTGAATTATATAAGTTCTTGGAATAGCTTGTGGTGATCACGAATGAGTATGTGAGTCTCATCCGAGTGGGTTTCGAGTCCTGTTTCTTTACTTGTGAAACTGGTTAGTTTTGGTTTGTGTCCTAATTAATTTGTCCTTCAGTGTTATGGATGAAATGTGGATGTTGATCCTGCATTCCACTTCACTCTGAAAAAATATATTCAGCTTCTGGGAAATTTTCTCCTCGTACTATTTTTATGTAAGTCTGATTTAAATTTCTCTTAGAGAGATGGAACTTTTCACCTCTAGGTCACAGGGTTTAATCCAGCCCAGGTCAATAGTGTTTGGAAGCGGTTTATCATCTGACAGCTGGGTTTGGTTTTATTTCTGGCCTATGAGATATGACTTGGCAGTGAATGACTTCATTTTCTGTTGGACTAATATCTGTATATCACAAACTGCTGTTCTACTTTCACCTTATTGTTGAGCTCCGCATGCACCGCAAGCATTTTATCCTCATAATCACTTCAATAACCTTCTTCGTCTGTAGATCTCGAAGCACTTTACAATGACGGGTAAGTACCAATATTCCAATTTTAAGGATGGCAAACTGAGGCACCTCGATGTTATGATTTCCTCAAAGTCATGTCAGGAGTGTCAGTGGCCGAGCTAGGAATAGAACCCTGATCTCCTCACTCCAAAGTCTGGTGAACTTTCCACTAACTGCTGGACTACGCTGCCTGCTGTGGGTATGGAGTCTGAGTCAGGTCAAAAATAATAAAGGACAAAAGTTGAGGTACACTGGTGGGACGCTGTGGGGGAGGCTTGAAACGTGTACCTTTTCTATGTATAAAATATTAGCTTTCAGTTTCTGGGCCTCTTAAGCCAGTACCTTTCACTAGCACTGAATCCATTCAAAATTTAAATAGAACAAAAGCGCTCTCTCTCTCTCTTTCTCTCTTTCTTTCTTTCTTGTAGGTATCAGCCAGAGCCGGATCTCTCATTGGCTGTTGCAGCAGGGGTCAGACCTGAGTGAACAAAAGAAAAGGGCATTTTACAGATGGTACCAGCTTGAGAAGACAAACCCTGGTAAACAAAAGAAAACAAAACAAGCAAAGGTTTTATTTCTGCAATAAACCCTGGGTCATGTTTGTGAGTGGCACTGATCGTTCACTTCACCTTGCTGTACTGAAGCACCTTCCAAGAGGTGGCATCCCGTAACTGAGTGACTTTTTGGAAAGTGGGAGGGATGGGGCTAAGTCTACTTGTGAATAGAACTGCTTTTAAGCGTAAACTTTTGGTTGTAGCAAGTGACCCAGAGCACTGCCGCTCCAGCTGTTCAGCTCTGGCCTGTTTCTTGGTTGCTTGACTCATTTTCACACCCTCTGGAAGTGTGGGACTATGTAGTCTCTGTTGGAGGTATGATCAGCTTGGCTTTAAATCTACACCCAGCCTCTCAATATAAATAAAAGATAAGCTCTGTTGGATCAAGAGAAGGAAACTTGCCATGGCATTGAAAATAGCTGTGTCATATAAACTAACAATAGGAAGTTTAAGGACCTATCCAGAGCCCCTTAAAATCAATGGCAGTCTTTCAGTAGACTTTCATGGGTTTTGGATGATGCCCTGAACCTGTGGTTGGGATATGATGGTGTCAAGATTTGTCTTGCAAAGCCTGCTTGCTTCTCCTCTGAAAAATCAAAAGAGAGCTCAGATATAAAGAGGGAAAGTAAAGTTCTCCATTGTCCTAACTCAATTGTGGGTGTAGAAAATCAGAAACAAGGGATGGAAGTGTTACTTGTGAAGTTATCATCTAGTCTGTCCCCTTGCAGGATTCTTCCTTGTAGTTTCTTGCTTGACCCAGGCTTCCATTACTCCCTTTTGGCAGACAATCCCACAGTCCTTGGCTACCACCTTGATACTAATCAGCCTCAATTTTCCTTTGTTTAATCTGAAGCCTGCTTATACCCACCCTGTGCCAGCTGTCTTCCCTTTGAAATGTAATTGATTTAAAGGGAATCAAAACTCAGTGTCTGCCTATTGTGAACTTTGCTCCAAAAGTCTGTTCATGACCCAGTTCTGTTAAGTAAAACCAGTAAAACCAGATTCTGAAAACCAGTGCTGTGTGTGTAAACCGCACATTAAGAGGCTTCATACATTAATTGGTCCAGGAATACTTTAATTTAAGGTCAGCTAGGTTCAGACAAACACAGTTCTGAGTTTTGTCCTTTCTCTCAAGCATCTGGAAATGCTGTTCAGAGAGTGAATGCGCCCAGGGGAGGGAGGTGCTGACAGTTTGCTGTGATCGGTGAGGAACACCAATTTTACAATCCCTGTTGATGTTGCAATTGGCATTGTCTAAAGATCTGTAAGGTTACTGGGAACAAGTTTTAGCATCAGCTGCCTTCAGATTCTCAGGTTCCACCCCGTGGAATAGTTCCCAGAAATTCCCCTTTGACAGAAGATATGGCCCAAAAACTGACAGGAAAAGAGGACTGGAGCTTTTGGAAAGAGCTGAGAAACAGGGTACGGCCTCTCCTGAAGATTGAAACTGCTGCTTAGATTTGTTTCCTATAACCTTATAGATCCTTCTGCTATAGTATTGCCTGGGGTTGTTTGTGAGAGTGTGTTCTGGGCCATGCTAAGAGAGTCTTTGTTAAACTCAGCAGTGACACCTCCCTCCCCCATATCTTCCTATGTGTCTTTTCACTCCTCAGAACTGATTTCTGATGAGAACATACCAATTTAAATCAAAATGAATTGATGTTAAATTCTAAAGTTCTACTTCACTGTCTGACTGGGTGAGGACTTGTCTGTTGTTGTTTTTCTTTTCTTTTTGTATTGGCATGGGAGAGATTTTCTTCAACAGCCGCTGACTGGGGTTTTTTAATTTTGGTTTTTCATAAGGGACCTTACACAGCCTTTTCAAGTACTGTAAAGACAAAGTGACACTTACCTATGCCAAGGGATTGCATTGATGCCTTTAAATTCCCTTTAGGACCAATAGAACATTCAATTTACTTAGAGAGCCTTGGAAAAACCTTTGTTTTTCCATAGCTGTTCGAATTTTCTACTCGAGGGGATTTTTTATTTTTTTTTAGGCCAATCCGCTGCTTTGAACTGTTGCCACGCAACCGATTGTATTGCAGTCCAGACTGGCCAGCCAGTGGATAATTAATATATATTGGTTGAGTGCTAATGGTGAATACGTCATACAGACAGAGATATGGTTCCTGCCTGAAGAAACTTACGTTGTGCTTGGTGCTGTACGACCATTCAGTAAAACACGGCCCTTTTTCCGAAGAACTCACAAGATTAAATTATCAGCATGTGCCTTTTCTGTTTTCGAACTTTCCACAGAGAGGCATGCTTCATTTTGTCTGTTTTTCTTCTTCCTGTCTCCCCTACAATGCCAGCAGCTGGAAAGACAACTGTATTCCTTTCCCTTCTGTGACTCGTTTACTCCAAGCTGTGGTGTCACATTGGGAATTGGGAGTTCTTTGGTGACAGTGGGGCATGGGAGCTAGTTTCTCCTTCTCAGCTTAATTCTTATTTAGGTAAATTAATATCTACAGACCTGTCCCTTTTTGGAATCTCGCAGGCTGAATTCAGCTGAGAAACATTGAAAAAGACACTCCCTTCCTGTAGAACAGGAACAGTTTTGAAGGGCCAGGAAGGCAGATAAAATCAACCTGGGACCTCAAGAGGAAGGATGGATTTATGGTTAAGGACAGTGGACTCATGAGATGTGGGCTCAGCCCCTGGCTCTCGCACACTTGCTGTGTGACCTTGGGCAAGACATTTAAACTCTCTGTGCCTCCATTCCCATCTGTAAAGTGGGGATAATACTTCCTTTGTCTGACTTGTCTAACTAGACTGTAAGCTTTTCAGGGAAGGGACTGTCTCTTGCTATATGTGTGTACGGCACCAATATGATGATAGAGTCTCTAGATGCTACTGTAAGACAGAGACAGAAAAGAAATATAAATACAGCAAAAAATGAGACATTTCTTTTTAGTTATATTGCAGTGCTACATAGGTGGGTTTTGCTTTAAATCACTCGCATAGAGTCCTGCATCTACTAATCTAGCAATTTTGTGTTCTGAAGCCTTAGAACAACAAGATTTTGTACTGTTTGCCGCTATTAATACAGAAGTGGGCTCAGATCCTCCAAAGCTTTTGTTGACTCCCAGCTTTGTTTGGCCTATGGTATGTGTTCTTCGCTGTTTAGTTTTTCTCCGTGGACAGTCTCTATATCTTTCTATTGTCTTTGCTTGTTACTGTTGTTCAAACAGCCTCAGATAAACTAACAGAGGGTCCTGTGGCACCTTTGAGACTAACAGAAGTACTGGGAGCATAAGCTTTCGTGGGTAAGAACCTCACTTCTTCAGATGCATCTTCTGTTAGTCTCAAAGGTGCCACAGGACCCTCTGTTGCTTTTTACAGATTCAGACTAACACGGCTACCCCTCTGATACTCAGATAAACTAGTTTATTATGAAAGAAAACTAGTTATGGGAAATGTTTTAACTCTGATGCAATAATAATAATACACCTCTACCCCGATATAATGTGACCCGATATAACACGAATTCGGATATAACGCGGTAAAGCAGTGCTCCGGGGGGGCGGGGCTGCGCGCTCCGGCGGATCAAAGCAAGTTCGATATAACGCGGTTTCACCTATAACGCGGTAAGATTTTTTTGGCTCCCGAGGACAGCGTTCTATCGGGGTAGCGGTGTATATATAATAATCTTGCTCCCAACTTGATGATCAGTGGTTTTCCGGAGGAGAGGACATTGGAGTTAATGATAATGCTGCAAAACTGACAGATCATTGTATGTGTTAGCACTTGTGTTTTTCTTTATGGAAGCAGTTGCAGATGCGGGTGAAGGCAGATTTTTTGTAAAGAAATAATCAGTGCAGAATATTAAGATCAGTTGACACTGGAATGTCTTTCATTGAATCTAATTAACAGCGATACTTTTTTATTGAGTTAGGGCATTTTGGGGGCAGGGACCATGTCACGTTTTGTGGAGGGCTGAGCACCTGTTTGGCACTTTATAAATGTGTTTTGGAACCAAATTTAAGCATTACTGCATCAGTGAAGTCTTGCATTGTTCTAACAAATCTTCCCAGACCCATGTTTGGAAATAAAAAAATTAAGGTTGGCCTTAATAGATTGGTTGGGAGCAGGGGGCAATGTGAGATGTTCATGGCTTATTAACCTTGGCATCGTCTCTCTGTTTGGGCTGTGACAGAGCCAGGCAGGTTGTAGAAACGGTGTGTTAAGACTACAAGACTACTACTGATTGCCCACATTTCAGCTGTTGGGTTTTTTTTTTCTTCCTGCCAATTAATTAATAGGAAGGCAGTAATAGTCATCTTGGACAAGGTGTGCTGCCAGGTTGAAGAGAGGCAGTTCTCAGCAACATGAAGCATTTTCCATAATTTTAATGCCATGGGAGCCCTTGTCTGGCTCTAAAAGAAAAGCTTATGAAAAAGTAAGATGCTGGCTATCCCAGGAGCTTTGTATTGGGGTGGCGATGGTATAATTGGTCTTTAATAGTGCATCAAGTGTGCTAAGCGTTTCACAGAAAACAGATCCCTGCGCTGAAGAGCTTGTACCTAAATGAAAGGCTTCTCTGTTAAATTGCAGGGAGTCTTTCACTGTCTAGGTTGCGGTTTCAAATCCAGCCCAGCTCAGTAATGACCAAAAGTTATCATCACGTGATAAGAAATCAGTGGCCTGTGAAATGAGATGGGTTCAGGGCAGGTCCCAATAAGCCTGTGTCCACACTGGAAAAACCATCATGCTTGGCACTTTTAAAAATGTTATTGTTTCTTTAGTGTAGCACTAGGGTTGCATTGAGTACTCTCCAAACCAGGGGAGGCCAGCCTGGGGCTCCGGAGCCACATGCGGCTCTTCAGAAGTTAATATACGGCTCCTTGTATAGGCACCGACTCCGGGGCTGGAGCTACAGGTGCCAACTTTCCAATGTGCCAGGGGTGCTCACTGCTCAACCCCTGGCTCTGCCACAGGCCCTGCCCCCTCCCCTGAGCCTGCCATGCCCTTGCTCCTCCACCTCCCCTCCCCCCTCAAGCCTCCTACACGCCACGAAACAGCTGATCGGGAGGTGCGGGGAGGGAGGGGGAGGCGCTGATCAGCGGGGCTGCCGGTGGGTGGGAGGTTCTGGGAGCGGGGGCGGGGGGAGAGCTGAGGGGAGCTGCTGCCATATTACTGTGGCTCTTCGGCAATGTACATTGTTAAATTCTGGCCCCTTCTCAGGCTCAGGTTGGCCACCCCTGCTCCAAACACTCAAAGATGGTTACTGGATCACTGTGTCCAGTTCTGGTGTCGAGACTTCAAGAAGGTTTGGAAATACGCAAGAGAGTTCAAAGGAGGGCCACAAAAACTATCGTAAAGCTTGTTTTCCAGCTCCTCGACATGAGGCTTAAGGAGTTTCACTTGTTCAGCTTGTCAAAGGAAAGGTGGAGAGGTGATGTGATCATTGTGTCTAGGTTCTTACACATGGGAACGGCATCCGATAGAAGGGGCTTTTCACTCTTGTTGACAAAGGCAAAACAAGAGGCAGTGGCTGGAAGTTGAAGTTAGACAAATTCAGCCTTGAAATGAGATGCAGTTTCCTAGCAGTGATGCTAATTGAACATTGGAACCCGCACTTAATCTTTTTAACACAAGATTGGATATCTTTCTACAGGTATGTCTGCACTGCAGCTGGGATGGGTCATTCCCAGCCCAGGTAGACATACACGCACGAGCTCTGCTCACGCTAGCACACTAAAAGTAACAGCATGGCCTTGGCGGCAGCTCTCGTTAGCTGCCTGAATAAGTACCTGGGGTCTTGGATGGGGTTGTACTTGGGTGGCTAGCCCATGCTGCTGCAGCCACATTGCTACGTATAGTGCACTAGCTTTCGAGCTAGCGTGTGTATGTCTATCTGAGCTGGGTATTACACCTCTGAGCTGCAGTGTATACCTAGCCTACGAGATATGCTTTAATCCAGCTTCTTGGAGAAATTCTACCACCTGTGAGGGTGGGGAAGGGTTCGGCTGGATGGTTGTGCTAGTCCCTTCTGGCCTTGGAGTCTGTGAATCTACAGGTCCCCCTAGTCATTCCCTTCCTTCATGGAGAGAACAGGAAACTCAGCATGGTCCTCAACACGCTCAGAACACTTGCACCTCTCAATTAAGACAATGACTATCATCAGATCTCACACTGCAAGGCTTCAGCTAGTGGTCAGGAAGGAATCTTTTTCCCAGGTGCACAATTGTCCAGATGTATTCTTGGGGCATGGAGGCGGGGATTGGTGTTCGCCTTCCTCTGAAGCATCTGAGGTTAGCCCTAGCTAGAGACAGGACAAGAGAGAGAGTGAATAAGTACTCTTAGGTGGTACAGAGAGTCCTCTTTCCTAGGTACCTGGCTGGCGTGTCTTGCTCACATGCTCAGGGTCAAACTGATCACCAAAGTTGGGCTCAGGAAGGATATTTCCCCCAGGTCAAATTGTCAGGAACTTTAAGGGCATTTTGCCTTTCTCTGCAGCATAGGGCATAGATCGCCTGCTAGGATCATCTGGGTATCTCTCACCTAATCAATTCCTTACTGTTGCTGGAACCCCAGACATTGGTGACACATTGGTCTCTCCAGTTCTCTGCCAGTGGCATGGAATAGTTTAGTCTCTTGAGGACTGAAATTCTTTAATCTAACTAAAGTCATTGGGCTCAGCATAAGGGCATCAGGGTGAAATTTACAGGTGGTCAGAACCCATGACCCAGTTGTTCTTTCTGGTTTTAAACTCTGTGGAAAGAGGAGATCTCAGTCTAAGGACAGACACACAAGAAGATGGAGATTAGGGGAAAGAGAACAATAAATAAACTGGTAACCTAGCTGGCAATTTCAGCACAAAGGTCAAACACTGAAAGGGCGATGGAGACTGAACTCCTCCCTGATATCTAGACGTGGTCCTTCCAGGGAACGATTTAGTCCCATCCATTTCATTGCAAGGTCACATCTGGCATTGGATGACGGTAGGAGATGCTAGTCCTATATGCTCTATGAATAGGGCTTCCTCACACAATTTATCTCTCTTCACGTACAGAGTGCCTCACCTTTTGATGTATATACCAAGGCACAGTTCTCAGAGCTTTTACTTAATTGCTTCCCAACGTTGTGGCTCTACTCAGCCAAAAACATAGCAGTATCCCTTCTTTTAAAAATCTGCTGTTTTTAGGGCCAGATCTTGTGATTTGTCAGAGGCTTTTGTATGCACTCATCACCGTCCAGGTAAACTAGATCTGCATGCAGAGGTGCATTGGTATAATTGAAGAATCTGGCCCTTAGCATGGAACAAATGGCATGCTACGCCTTTGTTTTAGAGAAACTATAGAAGCAGAGCTGGGTGGGTAGAACATCAGAGTGATGCTTTGAGGCAGCAGGTTAAAAGAACAAGTAACCAAAGGTCTCAGAGGAGAAACTCTCTCCGATTCCTTCAGCAAAGATCATGCCAGCAGTGCTTATGCTGAACAGCATTTCCCCTATCACCAGTTGAGACGCAAGCACCCGATGCTCCCGTGTGGTTTTCCTTGTGCCAGATCTCACGTGCATGTGTTGAGGTGGTAGCCTATATTCATCCCCAGTTCTCAAAACATTTCTCCAGTGTCTGCCAACTTCAGGATGCTGCTCTTACTGATATTGTCCCATGGAAAAGAGAAATGGGTGAATTGACCCACCAAGGCTATCACTACCCAAAACAAAAAAAAACAAAACAAAAAAAAAGGCATTTTATATTCAGTAAGTAAATGCATCAACGCCTGATTTACATGGAAGCAGATTTATGCTCTAAAAAAAATTATTCATTTTTTTCTCCTTTACCTAAGAAACATTTTAGACACACTAACATAATATCATTACTCTGCAGCTGTTACCTTGATGCTAAGCATCACTGAAATGCTCTCTTTCATTTTTATCTGATTTCTGAGAGAGCACTGCCAACCAATTGCCTGCTTATGAGCAGGTGGAGAGAGCCTCTGCTCTCCCAGCTCCTGGTCAGGGGGAGGTTTGTTGGTAAGACACTGGGGGGGGGGGGCGCTAGCATTTCCCCACTCTTGCTGACCCAGTAATTCTGTGTTTGAAGGGCTGTGCCCGTCAGATACTTTTCTGAAACATTAGACTATACAAATTCGTGCACCAACATTGGTAAAAGTTGGCCAAAATCCTACTTTGAAACGATGGTGCAACCAGCTGATGTTACATTTAACTGGGTAAATATTATTGCCCAGCAATAAACTACAGCATAGAGTGAGGGGGGGAAGACAGCGCTACTGCATGTAGGGCTGAGGGAACTTCCCCAGACAGTGCCCCCGTGTGCGCAAGACTAACAATGATGTGCTTTACTTACTACTGACTTACCCAGGAGAAAGTTTTAACCCTTCAAGAGACTCCCACCCTTCTCAGAGTGCTAATCCTCAGTAAGGAAAACAGTCATTGGGCAGCTGATACTGCCAAATCCTGATAATGATTTCTCCACTCATTAACAGTAGGTAGGGAAAGCATTGCTAGGGTTAAGCCATGTGAGGTTCTTCACCCCCTTCACTCTATTACAGTGGCAGACAGCTAAAAAGTGACTATTTTAAAGTGCTTATATACCAATGCTAGAAGTCTCAATAATAAGATGGGTGAACTAGAGTGCCTCGAATTAAATGAGGATATTGATATACTAGGCATCACTGAAACTTGGTGGATGAGGATAATCAATGGGACACAGTAATACCAGGGTACAAAATACATCTCTACCCTGATATAACGCGACCCGATATAACACTAATTCGGATATAAAGTGGTAAAGCAGTGCTCCAGGGGGGCGAGGCTGCGCACTCCGGCGAATCAAAGCAAGTTCGATATAACGCGGTTTCACCTATAACGCGGTAAGATTTTTTGGCTCCCGAGGACAGCGTTATATCAAGGTAGAGATGTATATCAAAAGGACAGAACTGATCGGGGAGGAGCACTATATGTGGGGAAAAAGTGTAGAGTCAAATGAAGTAAAAATCTTAAATGAACCAAACTGTACCATAGAATCTCCATGGATAGTAATTCCATGCTTGAATAATAAGAATATAGCAGTAAGGATATATTAGCGACATCTGACCAGGATGCTGGTAGTGACTGTGAAATGCTCAGGGAGATTAGAGAGGCTATAAAAATAAAAAACTCAATAGTAATGGGAGATTTCAGCTATCCCCATATTGACTGGGTACATGTCACCTCAGGACGGGATGTAGAGACAAAGTTTCCTGACAGCTTAAATGACAGCTTCTTGGAGCAGCTAGTCCTGGAACTCACAAGAGGAGAGGCAATTCTTGATTTAGTCCTAAATGGAGCACAGGATCTAGTCCAAGTGGTGAATATAGCTGAATGACTTGCTAATAGTGACCATAACATAATAAAATTTAATATCCCTGTTGTGGGGAAACACCAAAGCAGCCCACCATGGTAGCATTTAATTTCAGAAAGGGGAACTACAACAAAAATGAAGTTAGTTAAACAGAAATTAAAATGTACCGTGCCAAAAGTGAAATCCTTGGAAATTTTTTAAAGACACCATAATAGAGGCCCAAATTAAATATGTATCCCAAATTAAAAAACATAGAAAGAGAACCGAAAGAGTGCCGCCGTGGCTAAACAACAAAGTAAAAGAAGCAGAGAGAGACAAAAAGGCATCCTTTACAAAGTGGAAGTTAAATCCTATTGAGGAAAATAGAAAGGAGCATAAACTCTGGCAAGTCAAGTGTACAAATATAATTAGGAAGGCCAAAAAAGAATTTGAAGAACATCTAGCCAAAGACTCAAAGAGTAATGGCATAATTTTTTTTTAAGATACATCAGAAGCAGGAAGCCTGCTAAATAACCAATGGAGCCACTAGATGGTTGAGATTCTAAAGGAGCAGTCAAGGGGGATAAGGCCCAGCGTGGGGGGGGTGTGCTCGGGGAGGAGGCGGGGCAGAGGTGAGCTGGGGCGCAGGGGGTGCTCGGGGAGGAGGCGGGGAGCTGCTGCGGGGGAGTGCGTCAGAGGGGGGAGCCTCAGGGCCGAGGGGGGGAGCTGCTGCGGGGGTTGCTCGGGGAGGAGGCGGGGCAGGAGTGAGCTGGGGCGGGGAGTCCCCCCGCGTGCCGTCCCCCCACTTGCTGCAGGCGACCCTCCCTGCGCTCCACTGCCCCAGCTCCCTCCGCCTAAATGCCGGCGGCGACCGGGGCAGCCGAAGATCCGGCCGCCATGGTCGCTGCCGAAGAAAATGACGCCCCCCAAATCCTAGTGCCCTAGGCGACTGCCTAGGTCACCTAAATGGTTGCACTGGCCCTGTCATTTGTAAGTGTTTTATCTTTGGCTTGAATGGCTTCCCCAGTCGGTTGTTTCTTCATTAGCAGGACTGAGAAGAGAAGCAAGATTTACAGTCCATTAGGAAACAGTATTTATTCTTGTTTTTAGGGGCTACGTTAAGTATGAGACCTGCTCCAATCCCAGTAGAAGAGCCAGAATGGAGACAGACGCCTCCCCCAGTCACAGCTACCTCTGGGACCTTCAGACTACGGCGAGGCAGTCGGTTCACATGGAGAAAGGAGTGCCTGGCAGTTATGGAAAGGTATGTCTCTCCTTGGGGTTGCCAAGGCCTTGATGTGCATTAAATGGAAGTAGATTGAGATACCATTTGTCCCTGCTCTGATGAGTAACAACTGCTTTATCCTGAGTGTGCTTCAGCAGTGTGCAAGTCAATTACACCTCTACCCCAGTATAACGCTGTCCTCGGGAGCCAAAAAAGCTTACCGCGTTCTAGGTGAAACCGTGTTATAGCGAACTTGCTTTGATCCGCCAGAGCACGCAGCCCCGCCTCCCCGGAGCGCTGCTTTACAGCGTTCTACCCGAATTCGTGTTATATCGGGTCGCGTTATATCAGGGTAGAGGTGTAGCTACCTGGACGTGTTTTTTTCCCTCAGAGAACTAGGAGGAAGTATCACACCCCATTTCATGGAAAGCATTTACGTGCCGTAGTCCTCTTGATCACGCTGAACGTTCTTCACAGCTCTCGGGAGCCTGGCCCTTGGTTCAGTTTGTGGATTCTTCCAGGTCTTTGTTGTTCAGCTCTTCCTTAGCTTTCCAGGGAGCTTTCATTCAAGCTAATCCAGACTCTGTCTAGACGGGATTCTGAATGATCTTTGCTTTGTATTGTGCAGCTCTTTCCATTTTGCAGATCCTACCTCAAATAGATAAAACAAATATCCTATTTTATGCTGGCATTTGTACCGCACCCCTGTCCATTTACAGTGCTGTGTAAGAGAGCTTCGCTGGATGATAAATTCCCTGCCCAGAAGCCCGTTACAGCCCTGGATGTTGGCGGGGAACAGTACAGGGCAAGGTAGATCCATTCAAATACATTAGAACTCCCAGCTCTTCAGCCTGGCAGAAATTAAGCACTCTCCTAGCGAGGTCTGCCTGCTGCCTGCACGCTTTGCCTTTGCTCTCTGCTCACTTCAGAATCTCTCTCTAGTGCCTAAATTGGCAGCTGGGAAAGGCCCAGCGTGTACAGAGTGACCGTGTAGGGATAAGTGCTTATTCCTTGTAAAGGCTAAATTGCTGGGAGGCAGTGTTTTTCCCCCATTCAGTCTTCTTCCAACTTTGGAGTGTGGGGTGCACCGGGCATTAAGCGAGTCCTTGGTAATGCACTTGGCTGTGAGCACCTTGTGCGGACAGCCAGAGCGGAATCTGGAAGCTCCATACAGCAACAGGTCCAAACCCTTGTGAGAAGAGGATCTGCAGTTAGGGCAAAAAAGATCCTGCAGATGTTGCTGGGTTTGGACAAATACCTCCATATCCAAGCCTGTCTACTATGCGGCATTTGGGCTGTTGTGTGTAGTATTTTCCTGCTAGAACATAGGGAAGATTAAGGGATTGTAAATAATAAAATATTAAACACCCCAGAATTCTAACCTGTAAGCACAAGAGATTACATAGACCATGAAAGTCGAAAGCTGTAGGTGCTTTTCATGCCATCTTCCAGCTCATCCCCAGGGAGTAGAATAGGATACACGTGTTATGGAGACGTTGCAATAAGGAGCAGTCCAGCTCCTTTTCATAAAGGTAGCTGAAGCGCCTAGTGCACCGGCAATAATCAAACTATTCATGCACATCACGCTCATCGCTATAGTATCGATGGCATTTGCACTCCCAGCAGAGTACTTGGTGAGGGCCACAATCATGCCTCCAAACTATATGGCGTTCAAAAATTCATATAGGGTTTTATTCTTTCCAATGCACATTGATGCCTGCCTCCTAACTCTGACATAGCAAGGGCCTGATCTTGTGCACCTCCAGGAGGGGATCAACACTTTCACCTCCTAAAGAAATCTGTGGGAGATGGAGGTTCTCAGCCCCTCGCAGGTTCTGAAATATGTGCTCGCTATTTGTGAGTGCACTTCCACTGTAGAAAACACTTCTCCTCACTCAGACACTGGGCTCTGTCACGTAACAGGAGTTGGTAGCAGGAGACAGCCTGCTTCTACTGATGCCGAGACCACAAAGTTAAATACCTTTGGGGCCCACTGCTGCCGCCCTTCCTCAAGCAAAAGTGTTTTACTCACAGGGATGGTCTGGGTGAAGTAATGAGACCATCCACACGAGTGAGGCTTTGCAGTCTTGGGGTCAGGAAATAGCAATTGTCTCCAAGTCTTCTCTTGACACTCCTCCAATGTCTATCTGTGGTTTGTTAAATCTGTTCCTCATCAATGCTTCTCTTAAATGATAAACCTGTGCCTGCCCTGAAGAGTCTGTGTAATGGAAGGCCCCATCCTTTACTGGAAGCTGATAGTGGAGAACTTTGCATCAGTTCAGAGTCCCGTAGCCTTCCGCTAGGGTGACCAGACGTCCTGATTTTATAGGGACAGTCCTAATATTTGGGGCTTTGTCTTATAAAGGCTCCTATTACCCCCCACCCCTGTCCTGATTTTTCACACTTGCTGTCTGGTCACCCTACCTTCAGCGGGGTTTGCACTAACTAGGCAAGTAGTTAGTATAGCGTGAGACCCGTAGGAGAGTCACTCCAATGGTGTTTTCCTCTTCCTTTCTCTTCCCCTTTCCTTACTTTGTCCCTTAACTATAATGGGTCAGAGGTTTAGCATTAAAAGAAAAAGTTGTGAAGTACTTTAGAACCAAGTGTCCCCTCTGCAAGGTGATATTTGGGAAATGACAGCAACGTATTGCACTTCTGCACCACTTTGAAACTGGGACCTTTAATTCACTGGGTCTGTACTGTACGGTCTCTCTGATTTAGAATTGAAGCTCTTTGGGGCAAGGAAACATGTCTTCTCCCCCCCCCCCCCATTACAATGATTATTATGTTGTTTTGTATGACTGTAGCACCCAGGAGCCCTAGCTGTGCCCCAACACGCCATTGTGCTAGGCACTGTACAAACACAGAACAAAAAGACAATGCCAAACACTACCCTCTTCTCCTTCAGATCCCTCCTCAAGACTCTCCTCTGCTCTGACACCTACAAGAAATCAGTCTATAATGGTTTGGCTGTACCCCAGTAAGGGAGGAACAATTTTGTGCATTAGAAAAAATGTCAAAATTGGTTTAAGGTTTCGTGTGCCAGTAATACATTTTAAGGTTTTTAGAAGGTCTCTTTCTATAAGTCTATAGCATATAACTAAACTATTGGTGTATGTAAAGTAAATTCAGTTTTTAAAATGTTTAAGAAGCTTCATTTAAAATTAAATTAAAATGCAGAGCCCCCCGGACCAGTGGCCAGGACCCGGGCAGTGTGAGTGCCACTGAAAATCAGCTCGCGTGCCGTCTTTGGCACACGTGCCATAGGTGGCCTACCCCTGGTTTAAACTATCAGAAACCACCACCTTGTGTAGTAGAATACCTAGGTAACCACTTGATCTTATTTTCATTGCAGTTTTCCCCTCCTTCCGCGCCTTCTTTCCTTTGTTTGCCACACTCATTCCTTGCATCTTGTCTCCGATTGTAAGCTCTTGGGGGCAGGGATTGTCTTTTGCTGGGTGGTTATACAGTGTGTACTGCAATGGTGCCCTTATCCTGACTCTAGGCGCGGCTGCAGTGCAGCAAGGGTTTTTGTAAACAAATACTAATCACTGACATGTGCAAATACATTGCCTAAAGTGAGGGAGACACCCGAAGAAGAGCCCAGGGTTGTTGCATACAGGATACACTTACATGTTACCACAGTCCCAGGCCCACCAATTTTATGACTCTTAATACCAGCTTACGCAAGCAGGTTTCCTGATCCCTGGCCAGTGCTGATCACCGCTGGGAACGGGAAGGGATTTTTCTGCTTCTGTTTATAGCGTATAAGATTGCACAGTGATCTAGTTGCTTTACACGGGTGGTTTGCTTCTTCATCTCTAGGATTTGGCTGCTAGTGGAGGCAGTTGACCCAACTCAGTAGGCCAAAAGATTTTCCTTACCCGATTAAACATGTTTCTTTGTTTTGTGTCCTCCTAGCACCCAGTAGTTCTGATGTGCCACTCATGGAAAACACTAACGTGCTGTTCGTATGTCCAATTGAGCGCATAGTGGCTGCTTTTAAGTGGGCTCTTCTTGATGCTTTTAGCTTTACATGTGATATTTGTATGAGCATTACTGTGCAGTTTTTGTTTTCCTGTACACTCATTGTTGTTTGAGTTAACTCTGCTGTGGGCTAGGGCACATGCCAACCAATTCATGGCCAAGGGCAAGACATGCTTTTTTTAAAAGTGCATCATGTCTCCAGTGACCCGGTGTGTCCCCTTAACCAAATGCATCATCTCCATTTGCCCAAGGAATGACCGTCTGAAGTCGCTTCTGCACAGTTAAAGTGAGCACTGGCTGGCTGACTGCTGTGCCGAAGATAAATGTGTCTTTGGTCACAGATCCATAGTATAGTTGAATTATGAGGATCAACCGACATGCCATGTTTATCAATTTCATCAAAGACACACCCAGAACTGTCCCTTCCACACCCCTTTTGTTTGTGTTTGTTCCTTGTATACAAAGGATCCTGCAATCACATATTTAGCACCACTGCTGCATTGAATGGGTGTCATGGGTGTTCAGCACCACTCCGGATGCGGCTCTTGAACTGCATAAGGAATGTGATGGTTGCAGTTGGCAGCGTTCCTGGTTTTGATTTGTGTAAATCAACTGTAACTCTTGTGGAGGTACACTTGGTGTCAAACTGGTTTATGCGAGATCAGAATCAGGTCCTGTGTGTGTACTTTCAAGTTGTGGATACATGTCTGCTTATGTACAGTGCATGTGTATCCAAGGATCTAATGAGTTTATTCTGGCTTTCCAGAATGCTGCTTGTGGTTTCTATAATTCAATTCTCCTCTCTTTGCTGCTTTTTGGAATTTCTCCCAGGACAGTTTATTAGCTGTTAGGCTTGGGTTTCGGACAATAGATTTAGAAGGTCCTTCTTTCTTTCTTCTTTAAATTTCTTTCTGAATATTTATGATCTGAAGGTTAAGAGGAGCAATAGTTCCGGAAAGTGTAGTTCTATATTTAACTGCAAACGAGGTGTGGTTCAGACAACTGCAATGCGAGCTCCCTCATGCTGCCTTGCCAGTGATATCAACCTTGACCTGCAGGGAACGTTCGCTTCTCTAACCTGCTGCTCGTGAAATATGCTGAGTTTTATGTGTGGTGGTGGTGTATGGTTCCCCCTCCTTTGGGAACAAAGCTAAGATTATAGTAATCGTTTCGGTTGGAACCTGAGGTTAGGCTTGAAAGTCTGTTTCTTGTGCAGGTTTGTGTTTTTTCTCTATTACATCTAGTCCCAAAGATTCTTTCCACAGCATCAAAATCACCCTTGTGGGTTTTTTTCAGCCTCTCTGATTAGAACTGTCAGACTGAAAATTCCCTGAGGGATATATATATTTTATATGTAAAACCATTTCTGCTTTTTTTTAACACATGACTGTGCTTTTTGCTCTAATTATATGCATCAGAACTCAGTTTCCCTCCTTTTGCAGGCTTTTCATTAATGCTGTGCCATCTAGTGGTGGCAGCCGAATCAGCTTGGGAGGGCATACCCATTTCAAGACATTCTGTAGAGGCCTTTTCAAAACGACATCCTTTATACAAGTATGCATTCCATTGCTTGTTTGGAGGGGAAGTGTTTTCTTTTGACAACCATTCTATGAAGTGGGAACATGCTTGTATATTCTGTTGTAAACAAAGCTATTAATTCAGTGATGCAATTAATGTGTGTATGGCACTATTTATTTATGGATTGCTAAGTAATAAGGTTTTGAGGTTTTGGGTTTTATTTCTACTTTGGCTTTGTTCTTTATATGCTGTCTTGCTTTAAGGATATAGTTAAATCAACCTATACTAGACAAAGACCTAGACTAGGATCTGGTTAAATCAATCTAGACATTAAAAAATACTTGGCATGTACAAGTTCAAAGCACTGCACAAATATTAACTAATTAATCTTCACAGCTGTTCAGAGATGTAGGTAAATACTATCCCCATTTTACAGATAGGAAACTGAGTCAGACGTGAAACGACTTGTTCAAGGCCACAAAGTGAATTGGCAATAGAGCTGGGATTAGACTTCCTGACTCTGCAACCATTGCTCATTCTTCCACACCCGGCTGCCTCCTCTTCCCTTTCCTCCTCTCCTGCCCCACCCCTCCTCCCCCTCCCCCCCAAAATTGCAGGGACAGCCCATCAGTGGCAGGGGGATGGTCTAGGTAGCTTCATAGTTCTGCTTTGGGTTATTTTTGTTTCTTCCCTCTTTCCTGTCCCCTCCCCCCCCATTATTTCTACATTACAGTGGGGAAGGGAGAAAGCCTGACTTTCAACTTGCTAGTAACCATGACTATGCCTTTCCAGGCTTACAGGGACTGCATGAGAGGAGTGTAAAGCAGAGAGATGGAGATGAGGATGAGGAAGCAGAAGAAGGGATTTGAGCTGTATGCCCGGGAGACTCACACAGGGTGTGTCTACACTACACTTCAGTCACAGGTGTGACTGCACCACACAGACATACCCAAGCTAGCTCAAATAACAATAGCAGTGAAGCTGCAGCAGCATGAGCTAACCACTCAAGTGCATCCCAGGGTCTCAGACAGGGTTGTACAGCTCGTGCTGCTGTGGCTTCCCTGTTGTTGTTGTTTCAGTTACCTAAATCAAAGCTAGCTTGGGTCTATCCACACATGCTGCAGTCACACTTTGATTGGAGTGTAGATGGACCCACGTACATATTAGGGAAGGTACCAACAATCAAAAATAACTAAGCCTCAATAGTTCCCCCCTCTTACCCATTCTGCTCACCAGGAGTGGCCCCATGTCACAATGACCATCCCACTGGCTAAAGAGGACTGTACCAACTTCCCTCCAAAAGCAGTCACTGTTGCTTTGTGCACTGGCTGCACGGCATGACTACTGCAGCACCTTCTGCAGTGTGCCCAGTATCTGCTGGCACGCAGAATAAGCAAGTTTGAGTCCCATGGTGAGGAGTGAGCGACGTCTGCACTGACGCTTATTATTAAAAAATTATTCTGCTTATGAGCATTATTACTGTCACTGTCCCAAGCATTGGACTCCCACCACTTCCCTTGGGAGATAGAGATCTATTAGCTTGTGAAATAGGAAAATTCCCTTTGTTCATTTTATCCCATGAGTTATGGTTTGTTGCAGAACCTTGATATTGGTCCCACGGGGGATCTAAGGGCTTGTTGATACTGCTTTGCAGATCGGGTGACAAGGGTGTGAATAGCAGTGCGCGCCAAAGTGCGGCGCTGTAACACCCCCATGTGGACACTGCAGGCGTGAACTAAAAGGTTCCTAGTTCACATTAATGTAATCCTCTTCAAACAGGATTACATTAATGAGAACCAGGAACCATTAATGTAATCCCGTTTAAAGAGGATTACATTAATGCAAAGTAGGAACCTTTTAGTTCATGCCTGCAGCATCCACGTGGAGGAGTTACAATGCAGCCCTTTGGTGCGCTCTGCTATTAGCACCCCCCAGCACACAAACTGCAGGGCAGAGTAGATGTGCCCTGTTTCCTGTCTAGTGTTCAAGGGGAATCTAAGTTTAGGGCTCTGCTTGTTCCTCCCTTCCAGCCTGGCAGAGGAGCAGGAAGGAACTGGTTTTCAGTCTCTTCACATACCGGTAGAGACAGAAGATTGCTGTCTTGTCAATATGACAGATGCCACTAGTTAGCTCAGAAATTCCACTTGTGTTCCTCAGCTTGATTTTGGAGAAGCAGCATGAGCAAGTGGATAGAACTGGGGCCTGCGGACAGTCAGACTTTGGCCCCTGTCTTATGGTGTGATCTTGGGCGAGTCACTGAACCCCTCTGTGCCTGGCTTTCCCTATCTCTAAAATAATTATCTGCATAACCAGGATACAGAGAAGGGTGAATACCTCCTGCAAGATGCCATGGGCCCATCACTCCTGTTGAAGTCAACTGAGGGATCCTCAAGTCTTGCTGTTGACTTGCATCTTTTGAAGTTCTGCAGGCTCAAGCCCAGTCGGAGGCTCACTTCATTACATGCTTTGAGGCCTATGGAAGGAATGGCTAACTAATGTGTTATTTGCTGTTCATATTGGTGAAGTGCTATTGAGATCCTCCAGGGCGGGCACCTATATAACATAGTGAATAAAAGGACATGTCACAGTTCAGACACGACAGCAAGGGCTTTTTACTACTTAAAAGTTCAAGTGCTTGGACTCGGGGTCACCGCCGTGTGCAAGAGCAGCCGTATTATCCTTGCTGGGTCGTGTCTTCCTTATTTTGGATTACGTCGAGCAGGTTCCATTTTAGACATGTATACTATGCAGTTAGCTTCCTGTTCTAATCAGTAATGAGCAAATCCCAGGTTTTCCAATCAGATTGCACACAGTAAAATATAATACATTCTAAAACTTCTGTTCAAACAGCTCATCAGGCAATGCTGTCTTGTAAGATTTTGAACCAAATGGGTTATTTCTCTTTTGGGGGGTGTTTTGGAGCCTTTTGTAACTTAATTTTCTCTGTATTTTTTTTTTTTTTTTCAAGAAAAGAAAAAATATCCTTGTAGCAAACAACTGGTAACACTTTATAACAATCTGAATTATAGCAGCATTACCTGATACTATAACAATACATTTTAAAATGGGCAGCTCCCCATATCTAATCTTGACACTCTCCCGTCTTTCTCCAGTACTAGTCCAGGCACTTTAGTATTCTTCCGTCCTGCTCATGCAGGTGAGAAGCAGGAAATCTGTGATTTCAGATGAGACCGTAAGAAGAGAGTCCTGTCCGAGCAGCACTGGCATTGCTATAGCAGATCAGATCAAAAATCCATCTGTGTTTTACATTGGTCGGATGCTTTAGAGGAAGATGTAGCCCCACCCCTTCCCCCCCATTCCCCCAAAATAGACCCTTTGGGTGATTATATGGGTAAAAATTGATATTCAACATCAATTTTTATCTTGAATAGGGTAGGTATGGGCATTCTTCTTATTCCTATAAATGTCTAATTCTTCTTAAATCTAAGTTCTTTAGAGTACTTTGTGAGAACCACAGGCTAATTACACAAAGAAAATAAAGAATTTCCCTTTTTATCAGTTTTAAATGTGTTGCTTTTTTAAAATTTCACTGCCAGTCCCTTTGCATACTGAGAGGGGATATAACGGAGCACCTCATTTACCTGCTCTGTTTCATTTGTTTTCTATATGACTATTGGGTCACTTTTTATTTATTTCCTTGCTGAACTAAAGAATCCCATATCTCTTCTGCTATCGGAAGTCTTTCCATGCCTCTAATAATGTTCATTGCCCCTTTATGGACCTTTTTCATTTCTGCTATGTTCTGTTTGAGACCCCGTGTGGGTAAAGAGGAGCCGACCAGAACCAATTGCAGTATGCCAGGGGAGGGCATGTTATCAATTTATATCGATATGAAAATATTTTCAGGATTATTCTCTAACATTTCCTAAAACAACCTAACTTCTTTTTTGCTTTGTTGGCCACTCATGTAGCTTGACTGAGTGTTTGAGCTGTGCACAGGGATACCTAGGTCTTGTTCCTGAGTAGCTTATGGTTAATTTAGAACCAGTCAATGCACAGAAGTAGTTGAAAATTGCTCCTTCCAACGTGCATTATCCTGCATTTATCTACATTGGGCAAATGTGACAGTTGAAATTCAGTCATTTGATTTTTGTTAAATCCTTTGAGAGTTCCCAACAATCCCTTTAATATCCCAATCCCAAGAATCCCTATTCTTACGTAATTTAAATAATTTTCTTTCTGCAGACTTTTCAGTTTCCCTCTTTTAGATCCAGGATATTAATAATGTAATAAATAACACTGGTCCTTTTAGACTATAAGCTCTTTGGGGCAAGGAATGTCATTTACTATACGTTTGTAGAGCCTAGCACAGTAGTGCCTCAGTCTTGTGAAAATCATTAATAATAAGGGTATGGAACCTTGGTGTACTTCTTTACTAACGTCCTTCTATGCTGAAAATTGACCCTTTTTTACCTCTTAACCAGGTGTGGTTGGTTGGATTTGTGATTAATTTTATATTTTCATAAAGAAACAGACAATGAAAGATACAAGGTGTAAGTTATTGACCTTTTTGTGCTTGTTTCTAGTACTGCATGCATCACAGGGTCTCCAATAGAATTATGCAATTGTGCAGTTATAGAGCTTGTCAAAGCTGCAAAACTGGACAATACCACATAGGCATAACCTGCTTGGTAACAGTAATAAAATCAGGGAAGACATACATGACTAAGGGAAGGAGGGGACCAAGGGATAGGGAAAAAGAGGAGGAGTTGGGTAGAATGGAAGTTTGACAGTCTTTGAACCATCTCAAAATTCTTTATCTAAACGTATCTAGAAATGTATCTATTATAATGGCTCTCTACAGGGAAAAGCTATTCTTTCTTTGGCTGTGAACTCAGACAGGTTCAAATACCGCTGCTCTATTCTTGGTATAAGCCTATGCTTCCATTTTTGTAAAATCATGCACTTGGTGATCGTTGCAGCTCTCAGGAGCCAATGTCTTTGTGGTGGAGTTAAATCTAGTTTAGCAGATAAATAACCTAGTATATAATTTTTGGCTGATGTTCGGCTGATGTCCACTTCTTTCTACAGCTCTCTTAGCCAGTTCTAATCTGACAGAATCTTCTTACCCAGTGGCTGCTTAGTTTCTTTAAAAACCCTTGTAAGGGATCGTATCAAAGGCCTATCTGAAAGTCCAAATAAATTGTATATCCCAGTCTCCTTTATCCCTTAGCATGAATTCTAAGAGGTTGGGTTCCTTCACAGTAGCTTTGCTAACGTGTCCCTAGCATATCCCATTCGGTCTAGATATTTTATAAAGATCTTTCAGCTACTGTTTCTATTAATTTAGGTAAGGCTCACTCAGATGGAATTCCCTGGTTCTCCTCAGCACCTCTTTTAAAGGTGGTACGTTTTTGGTTGCTCTTTATTACTCCTGTATATTTCCCTGTGTTCTGTGAGCAGGGTGCTGAAGAATTCAGTGCTTTCCAGCAAGGCAGTGGTACCTTTATATCCTAGAGAACAGCCAATACTACTGTTCAAAAAACTGCCTTGGTTTAACTTTCACCTCTTGGCTCCTTTCCAATCTGCTTAGACTTCTCTGAGAGAACTTATCAACTCTGACCTACAAAGTAGAGTCGTGTAGAGTCCAAGTTCATCTAGGGAGATCTCTGCTTCTCAGTGAAATCATCCAGCTCTGCACAAGGGTATTATCTTCAGGGCAGACCTTGTTTAAATGGATTAAAAAATTAACCTCTTGTGTGTTCTAGAAATAACTGTAAAGGAATTAGCGAGCAGGTTAGCATCTTGTCACCTTCAGTTCTGGTGCATTTTATTGTCAGCAGCTAGATGGGTGGCAGTGGAATCCAACTCAGTGCATCACTCGGGTTCATTCGGTTCTCATACCATTCCTCTCCTAGAAACTAGCTTTCCTGCAACATAGTCTTTGAATAGCGTCACAAACTCACACCAGAGGAAATAAACTATCTAGCAGCAGATGCGAGATATTTGTCCAACATTTGGAGTTATTAGCAGGAGAAATTGGGAAATTAAGTTGTATCATGTATTTATGTAAGCTCTGTCGGGCATTGGAGTACTTTGAACAGGGAGACAAAAGGATGCTGCACTGGAGTACCTTATGAGCTTTATCTGCAGAGTGTCACTGGGGCTTTCTTCTTCCATTTTATGTCTTATACAGCTGCTGGGTTTACAAAGGGGGCCTTGATGGCACCTGTGTAACCCCCCACGTTTTGTTACATTTTTAAATTTGTTTCCAGCAGCATGCTCCTTATGCAAGGTGCTGTACAAACATCAAAAGCTTATTTTCTATACAACAAAGAGGACAACAATAGGGCAGTGGGGCTACACAACATTCGAGTAAAGTGAGCGCACACACACCCGCTCCGACCCCCCAGTACTCCATAATCTTCCCTTAACTGGTCAGTTTCTTGTTGACAGCACCGCTCCCAGTAGTGTGGGTTGTGAATGCTGGAGGGAAGAAAAGACCCCCTCAAGAGTCTTGGCTTTTCTGTTGAATTGAGTATGGGGAGCAGGGTGGAGGTCTAGGAAGAAAGAGAAATCCTGTGATTTGGAGCTCGGGCCTGGGAATCAAGAGCACTGTGTCATGATTGTGGTTTCAGTGCTGCTGATTTCCTATGTGCATGCCCCTTAACTGCTCAGTTTCTCTATCTGAAAAATTGGCGGGAAGTGATAGCCTTTAATGTTAACAAAGGGCTTTGTGACCCTAAGATGGAAGGTGCCTTAGAAGTGCAAAGTATTATTACAGGATTTTATATTAAGTAACATTATTGCTCTGAGCGCCCCCATCTTTTTCAGATGTCTCGTTTTTGTAAGTAAAAGGTTAATACAAATCCAGGCTATAAGAGTACTTATCTCCTGCCCAGGGGGGCAGTACAAGGATAGCTTTTTTGTATGTTACGCATAAACAAACAAGGGGTTGCTGTTACAGTCCGAACTAGATAGTTTAATCCTGCGTTTTGCCAAGCACCTTTACACGGCACCACATAAGAAGTGGCCTGAACTGGTCTTTTGAGCCTGTATATAATCCATTAATGACTTCCAGATGTTATCTGACCTGCAACTTTACCTTCAGACTGGGATTGCTTAAGCTCTCCCAAGCTAAGCAGGGCTGGGTCAGGTCAGTACTTGGGAAACGGCAAAGGGAAACCTAGGACACTCTGGGGAACGGGTGCTGGTAATTCAGCAATAGCGCACTCCGTGTTGACAGCTCTCATGATTTTATCATGAATCTCACTATATTTGGTATTTTTCTTAAACCCTGGAGGCATGTGATTAGGTGAACATCTCAGCTTTCTTTCTTTTTTTCTTTTTTTCTTTTTTTTTTTTTTTAAAGCAAGTGTCTAGCCCTCAAGGTTACAGAGAGAGGTTGAGAAATGTGACCCCAGTGAACCCTAAACGCTCAAAACCCAGAAGGCAAATAAAAATAACCCCCGTTTTTTTTACAATCATGATTTTTGGTTCCTTGTTTTTAAACACTTGTAATTGGCAATACAGAGCTCCTCCTGACTCAGTACAGAACTTTATGCCCCTACGCAGTTTTGAAGGCAGGGCTGTGCTGTGCTGCTGGAAAGACTGCGTTTCAGATGTGACATAAAACGTGTCTTGTCATTAAAGATCCCCTGGCACTTTTTGCAAGAGCTTTGAATGAGGTTTAAGACAAGTAATCCACTTTGTTACTCTTTACTATAGTATCCAATGAAGCCCTGAAAACTTGCATTCACTGCTCTGACAAAATGAAACCTTTAATGACCACAAGTGGTCAGGACCTCAGTTTTACCATACATCTCTGCAGGATTATGCCTCCAGCAGCAGAATACCCACTAGACTTTGGTGGTGCTTTGATTCCACAGGAAGGGTGCCATTGCTGAATTGGCAACACCCCTTTCTGCAGCACTTATATGTTCCTTGGAGGTTCCCTGTCCAAGAACTGACCCTTCCTTGACTTAATTTGTGAGAACTAAGGGCTCGGCTACACTTGCCAGTTAGAGTGCATTAAAGCACGCCCTAACTCACGACCCGTCCACACTGGCAAGGCACGTAGAGCGCCTGGACTCTGCAGCTGGAGCGCTCCTGATAATCCACCTCCACGAGAAGCATAGAGCTTGCTGCGCCCGGGCTGAAACGCCCGGGTGTCAGTGTGAACGAGGTGTTGCATTACTGCGCTCTGATCGGCCTCCGGAAACGTCCCATAATCCCCTTAAGTCAAGTGGCCACTCTTGTCGTTGTTTTGGAATCGGCTGCAGGAATGCGGATATGCCCTTTCAATGCCCCGTTTCTGACAGCCGGCATGCTTATCTGCTCTGGGACAAAGCAACCATTACTGTGGAATGCTGCTTGCTGTGAGTGTGTGTGAGAGAGAGAGAGAGAGAGAGAGAGGCGGGGGGGAAGGGGGTCTGCTGCTGTCTGAACTTACCAGACAGCATGCTGACATGCTCTCAGCCCCCCAAAACCCACTCTCTCTCCCACCGCATACACACAACCCCACCCCACCCCCATTTGAAAAGCACATTGCAGCCACTTGCATGCTGGGATAGCTACCACAATACACTGCTCTCTGTGGTGTTGCAAGAGCTGCTAATGTGGCCACGCCAGTGCGCTTGAATCTGACAGTGTGAACACGCTGCAGTGCTTTCCCTACTGCGCTCTCCGAGGGCTGGTTTAACTCACAGCGCTCTACATCTGCAGGTGTAGCCATGCCCTTAGTAATCCACTGCACAAGGCAGTATAGCTGGATAACTATATTTGAGGGTAGTTTAATAACACTTGCACAAAGTTTAAAGTTTTGAACGAGTTCCTCGTTTGATGGGTGTCTATATAAAGGTCCCACTTATCACCCTATTAAATCTTTGCAAGAGAAGCTTATGCCCAAAGGAGTTAATATCAAGGTGCATAAATATATCTGTGGTGTATAGTTCTGATGCTAAGTAACATATATCACGTAAATAAAGCAAAAAGACAAGCTATAATGATTCATACTTAGGTGCATTGTTAGGCACCGCTTTCAAGGTGTATCGCCCCAGCTAGTTGTGAATTATTACAGAATAATTCACACTTTATCAAGTCTTGGTGTTTTATCTCCTTGCAAGCTTTAAAAAATTCCCTGTCCCTGTCCTTCTCTTTTTGTCTGTCAATGGTTCTGTACATGTTCCAGGAGCCAGCAACACAGTTAAGCCAGGGCCCTCTCTCAACAATTTTAACCACTGTCTGCATTAAGTGCCCTCAAGGTGTTTTAATCAGGAAGGACCTCTCTGTTTCAAATGTTTAATAACTGAGAATCTTTCTGTTGAGCAGAAAATTTCTGTATGTTATCAAAAATATTCTAATCACCATATTCAATTAACAGGAAGAATAAATTATGCCTTTAAAAATTAAATGTCTTAGCTATAATAAAGAATAATTAACAATTAGAGAGCAGTTATTTTGACAATCTGATGCTATAGATTAGGAAGTATGAGACTTTCAAAGCTATTGTAAGGAAAATTCAGTTTTGAAATGAACACTTTTTGAGATAATTTTAATAGTTTGATAGAACTTTGCTGTGCTTGAAACTGCTGTCAAATTAGTGAGGAGAAAAATATATTAAAAAATACAATTAGTCTTATAGTAGCTTTGAAAGTCTCTTTCTCCTGTAGGAGATACATTACCTGTGCCTAATGTACAGTATCAAACTATATGCATGCTGGGAAGCATTTTGTAAATTACTGTTTCTTCTGGGAGATCCAAACACTTATTTATAGTAAAGGAAATTGTAAAATTATGGTAAATATTTTTTTTAAATCTTGTGAAATTCATTCAATTTATATCTATTAAAAATTTATAAAAATATATATATTAAAGTATATTAAAATGTAATGACTATTTTACCTATCTATGGTGTTCTAAATAACCTGCACCCATTAAGATTCCTCCTCCACACTCATTCCTTCCATGAAAAGAGCTATAAGAACTTTCTGAGACCTGGAAAATATGCTCTTATAGTGAGACACTCAAGAAGCTCAGTATATTTAGTTTATCCAAGAGAAAGTTAAGAAATGGCTTTATCATGGTCTACAAGTCCCTGCAGGGGGAACGAGATGTCTGATGATGTCTCTTTAGTCTTGCTGAATAAGGCATAACAAAATCCAATGCTTGAAAGCTGAAGCTAGACCAATTCAGATTTTTTAAACAATATGGGTAATTAACTATTGCAACAAATTATCTAGGAATGCAGTGGATTGTCCATCTCCTGAAGTCTTCAAATCAAGACTGGAGGTCTCTTTCTAGAACAGGGGTCGGCAACCTTTCAGAAGTGATGTGCCAAGTCTTCATTTATTCACTGTAATTTAAGGTTTCGCGTGCCAGTAATACATTTTAACGTTTTTAGAAGGTCTCTTTCTCTAAATCTATAATATAGAACTAAACTACTGTTGTATGTAAAGTACATAAGGTTTTTAAAATGTTTAAGAAGCTTCATTTAAAATTAAATTAAAATGCAGAGCCGCCTGGACCAGTGGCCAGGACCCAGGCAGTGTGAGTGCCACTGAAAATCAGCTCGTGTGCTGCCTTCGGCCCGCGTGCCATAGGTTGCCTACCCCAGTTCTAGAAGATCCACTCTAGCTCAGCCAGAAGATATGGGCTTGATGAGGTTTTTTGGCTTTGTGTTCTGCAGGAGGTCAGACTAGATGATCATAATAAATCCTAGGTTTCAGAGTAGCAGCCGTGTTAGTCTGTATCCGCAAAAAGAACAGGAGTACTTGTGGCACCTTAGAGACTAACAAATTTATTAGAGCATAAGCTTTCGTGGGCTACTGCCCACTTCTTCGGATGCTAATAAATTTGTTAGTTTCTAAGGTGCCACAAGTATTCCTGTTCTTTTTGCATAATAATCCTGGCCTTTAAATCTACGAAGACTCCTAGCTAGATGCATAGATCCTGCAGTTGCAGACAGGAGTAGAAAACCCTAAGGTAGCTTTAATTACCCATTATTTCTCTGTGTGGAAGCCATAGTCTAAGAGCCTCCCACAGGGATACTGTAGTCCCCATTTGGTTAAAATCTCAAGATTGGTAGCATGTCACTGACCTCAACTGCAAAATTGACTAATGAAGAGAGAAATGATCTTTAATACTAAATAAACAGTACTGCACATTTGATAGATATTGGCAAAAGGAACTATGGTTGTGTGGTTAAAGCACTTGGTGGGGATTCAGGAGATCTAGGTTTGAGTCTCTACTCTGCCACAGACTACCTATATGATCTTGGGCAAGCTGTTTAATCTCTTCATGCCCAACAAGCGGCGGTAGCTACATCAGCAGGAGAAGCTCTCCCGCCGACATAGCACTGTCCACACCAGCGCTTAGGTTGGTGTAACTTATGTCACTTGGGGCGGGGGAAAGGGAGATGGCTTATTCACTTCCCTGAGTGACATAAGTTATACCGACATAAGCGGTAGTGTAGACCTAGCCAGACACCTGCCATCTTGATAAATATACTAACTAGAGGGATAAAGTAGGCAATTCAGTCAAAGCAGCTGGCAGAACTTCTGCACTTGTTGGAAAGCAGAGTGTGATGTGGTTTTCAAACAGACTAAATGTGGAGCTTAAATTAGTGGCAGCCTACGGCTACTAAACACAACTCATGGGCCTTGAAAAAAGCATATGTGTTTGAAAGCAGGAGGACTGCAGGAGCATGAGCACAGCGCCTTGTGGTATAGGCAATTTATATTCATCAGCAGTAACCAAATGGGAACTGGTGTTGATGGGTTGTCACTTCCTTCCTCCCTCCCCATGAGAGATGGTGGCTATAACACAGGGCGCTGTTCAGGCTCCAGCAAGTACCCAGAGAACCCCACAGAAGACGGAATATTTCACAGCCCAAAAGCTCCCTTGACAAATAGAACTGCATTGACTATACATGTGGGAATGATTAGGTATCCTGAATCCCAGGCTGCTAGAGTGGCCCCCTGTACTGATGGTTCCAAGCTATGGGTCTGTTTGGCAGTATTGATGTTTCAGGCTTTTGAAACTAATACCCTAGACCCCCTCTCCTAGCCCCAGCGCTGCCCATCCTTACGCTGCTCAGGAGATGAGGTTACTTCAAACCCTTGTCTTGCCAGCAATGGGACGGGGAGCAATAAAAACTCCCACTGTGGATCAGTGGGATCACAACAGAATGGGAGGCTGAGGGCATTATTTGGTGTATATAAGATCTTGGCCTGGAAAACTAAACTCTACAGTTGAGCAAAAAGGTTGGCAGCTATTGCTGGAATTCAGATAGGGGCACCTTGGTGGAGACGTGTAAATGTACATTACAGAACCCTGGCTGAGATGGCGTCTGACTGTCATTGTCCTAGGCACATTATCCCTGAAAGAGAGGTTTTCTCTGAATCTGCAATTTTTCTAGACTTCAGTGTTATTGAAATGAAACTGCTTCAAGGATATCTCCATTCTTTCCCATCTTATGGATTCTCATTTCATGTAAATTATTTGGCCACTTTTCATTTTAATTCTTTACTGTCATTCTCTGCAAAAGAGATCATTTGGTTTCTTCGCTGAAGGTGTTCAGTGATTACTCGGCTGACAGCTGCCCTTTGTCTAGAAAGCAGAACGCCTTTGCAGGATTTAGTTGTGCCTGCTTAATCACTATTTTTCTTATATCTTCTAAGTTAGCTTCATGGCTATTCTCCTGAAGTTTTAGGGAACTTCCAGTATTGTGAATGGAATATTGTTTTGTGGTTAGAGCTGTGAACTAGAATTCAGGATTCATGGGTTCTTTCCCTTTCTCTGGGGGAGAGTGTACTCTAATGATTAAAACAGGGAACCAGAAATGAGGACTCCTGGGTTCTTTTTTGGGCTGTGGCAGGGAGAGTGGATGGTGGTAACAGGGTGCTCCTGGGGTCTGTTCACAGCTCTGCCACTGACTTACTGTGTGGCCAGGGGCAAGTTCCTTAATGACTTTGTCCCTCAGTTTTCCAATCTTTGAAATGTGTATTACCTACTTAACAGAGATACTGGGAGGCTTGTAGGGCTTTTCTACATGGCACCAGCAGCAAACTAGGGGGATGTGATTTCGAAAGTATTCTAATCTATTGGATTGTAACTGCTCCGTGTAGATCCTGCTGGCCCGCTCTGAAAAAGTACCTAGTGTGTGGTAACATAGTCCTCTTGCCCCTTGTATGCAAGCCCTTAGTTGTTTTGTTTTGTATTATGGTATCACCATTATTATGGCCAGAGGAGATTGGGGCCCCCAAAGAAGTGGAGAAGGGTGTAGATGTGGCATACAACCATACAATATTTATAAACCACTTTAAGATCTTTGCATGAAAGGTGTTACAAGAGTGTAGGTTAGTATAGTGGGAGTGTGGGTTTTACAGTTAAGGTTGCATAAAATTTTCCATTCTAACCTGTTTTTCGTTGCTTGTAACTTTCTGAGATCTTCGTCTTTTAGACTGGAAAATTTCAGTTTGCTCTGCCCGGAGTAGCTGACAGAACTGTCCTGTCAAAGTACAAAAGCTGAATATGGTGGGGGAGAGGGAACATTGGGGACTGTGAATGTTGATGGGGGGAGCTGTCCAGGAGACTGGATGTGGAGGAAAATGTGAGTTGAGTTAATAGGAGGGGCAGGAATGGAATTGTACCAGGCTGTTAGAGACTTGATGGGTGAGTGGGGGGGAATTCAGATGCCGCATAGGGTTTGACCTAGAAGGTACTATGGACAGAGGGCGAGAGAAGTGATCTCTACTATTGCAAACCACCTGTGGTTATTGTGCCAGATCTGAGAGTGAATTTGTCCATTTAAGTGTGAAGCAGAGGGGTTCTAGTTCTGCTTTAAACTTAAGTCTCAACAATCCTAACTGAGGAGTCACTCCTAACATCTCCTTAATGCGCCACCCTCACCACATTCTCTGCATCCCCCGTGAAACTTTGCTATTGGCATGTCATTTCATCATCATGTTGTGAAAAGGGTTAGCTTGACCAACGGAGCCCGCTCCCAGTCATCACAAAATATTGAACATGAGTTCTGTTATGGGTAGCAAGCATTGTTCCCTTTCCAAGGCACTCGAGCCAGCCGGAGCATATGGTAGCCTGCAGCTTGTTCATAGTGCATTCAGTGTAGCACGTAGATATATGCTGAATGAGAGGCTCATTAACGGCGGCTCCATTGTCTTCTCTTTATTCATTTGTCTCCCCGTTTCTCAGAGGCAGAGATTTTCCTGCATTTTTACATCTGCTTTTGTTTGCATTTCTTTAGTAAGCTTGGGCATCGTCCACCAGGTACAGGGTGGTGGATCATCCAGCCCGTACAGGAGTACGACATCAGGCTGTCACCTTATGATTGTAGTACATCACCGTCTCTCTCTCTCCATGGGGTTTGTTTTATGTATTGTAGATTTCTGGCAAGTATCTGTAAATGAAATAGAGTTTTCACAGGAAACCTAATACAGCTGTGTGGGGCAGATTTACAGAATTAATCTTTGGGCTAGATTCCCAAGGGAAATTAGGTACTTAATTGCCCCTTTAGGAACTAACGTCCAACATTTTAGCATCACTGGCATTCACAAACCACCCCCATTCAGCTGTCGCCTAACCCTGGAGGCATCTAAAGTCCCGTAGGCACCTAAATTTCTGCAGATGTACGTGCACACTGCCAACTAATTCCTGACACTGCTGAACAACTTGGCGCCTAGCTCATGCCTAAGCCCTGGTGGGTTTCTCAAAGTAGGCATTCCCCCACCTGTCTCACCTGATCCTGTAGGCATGCTCTGAGCATGCCCAATCCACGAGGAACAGGAAAGAGGATGGTGGTAACATTGTCTCCCTTACACCCAATAGCCCATTGGATAGAGCACTCATCTGGGATGTGCGAGACCAAGGTTCAAATCCCCAATCAGTGTTTGAGCAGAGTCTTACGTAGACATTGGGCTGGAGAGAGTGACTATAGCCTAGTGGTTAGTGCATAGATTGCAGTCCCTTATATAACTCTACCCCGATAGAACGCTGTCCTCGGGAGCCAAAATATCTTACCGTGTTATAGGTGAAACCGCGTGATATCGAACTTGCTTTGATTCGCCGGAGCGTGCAGCCCCATCCCCCCCGGAGCACTGCTTTACCGCATTATATCCGAATTCGCATATATATCGGGTCGCGTTATATCGGGATGGAGGTGTACTTCAACAGGAAAGATTGAGAGAACCCCACCCCGCAGTAGCCTATACCTCACTGGTTAGTATACTCACCAGTGAGGTGGGGGACCTGGTTCAAGGCCCTGCACCACATCAGGCAGAGTTGGGATTTGAACCTGGGTTTCCCACTTCTCAGATGAGTGCTCTAACCACTGGGCTATTTGATATCAGTGATGCAGTGGAAGAACCATTGCAGTTTTTCATAAGAAAGGGCTAGCGTAGGTGCCTCTGCTCAGGATTCTCCCTCTCTAGTCAGGCTCCTAACTCCTTTTGGGGTGTGGGCCTTCGGCAGCTCCCCGCTCAGTGTCTTGGCTTCTGTGAATCCCTTGCCTAGGCGCCTACCTCTTTCCATGCGTTGCACAGGGACCCTCGGTGCCTAACTCACAGTTGTGAATTCCTCTAGGCAGCAGGGTGCCTAAAAGTTAGGACGCAACTCCCAGCGTCTACGGCGATGTCTGCACTGTGCACCTTACAACGGCGTAGCTGGGCCATTGTAGGGTAAGCAGTGTAGCCGCTCTTTGTCACCAGGAGACAGCTCTCCTGGCAACACAATAAGACCACCCCCCAGCAAGGGGTAGTAGCTTCGTCGACAGGAGTATGGCTCCTGCCAATGAAGCGCCATCCACACCAGCGCTTTTTGTCGTTAAAACTTTTGTCATTCAAGGGGGTGTTTTTCCACCCCAATTACTAAGCCAAGCTAGTTTAAAGCTTTAATAAGATAATTTTAGGACACTATATCACCAACTTAAGCATAAGTAAAACAGTTAGAGCAGGATAGAGTAACAATCAGTCCTGGGGCATGGGTAGGCTGTTTTTGTCATCATCAGGTCCATGCTGGTCTATCTGATGGGGTCCTGCTTGGTTCCTCCTCCTCCAGCCCCCTTTGTTGTACACACGTCCTTTAGACCTAGTCTCGTAATATCAAGCAGGCACACATGATTAAAACTACCTTATTTATAATCATTCGATTCTAAATATATTTAATACACATATAATAACTAACCCCAAATCCTTCTAACTCATCCATTTTTATTTATCCTGCTAAAACTCTGATTGGTACCTCCTTATCTATCTTTTATAACGAGCTGTCTTTGTATTGCTTTCACCCATTCCATTATTTCTTAAAACAGTTGTCTTATTCATACTTGTCTGCATCATGTGGCCTTGGTTGGCTAGTCCTGTCCAGTCAGTATCCATCCTTCCAGTATCCATCCTTCCTATGGAGAGCTGCATCTGGCTAATAAATCACACATTTGTCAGGTGTGCTTGGCCCTGTTATCTACACCGACCAAAAATCGACTGTAGGTAAGACACAAACCTGTAGCCTTTGAAGTTGTTTTACCGGTGTTTTGAGAGCTGTGTCGGCAAGATACTTACAGGAAGCAACAAATTCCTTGACATTTTCTTATTACTACTGAATATATAATATCTGCTTCTCTGACATTATTAAATATACATTTGTCTAACACAGTTCATTATACATTTCTTGACGCTTTGTTTCCTTGTTATTCCCCTTTCCAAGAAAGTCCTGTACAAAACACAATCCCTGCAGACAGGAATTTGTAAGGGATGAGAGTTCTGTGCTGAATAGTCCATGGTACTGTATATCCAAGCGATGGTATGTTTCAGAGAATGAAAATTACATTGGTTCCAGGCTTGGGAATGTTGCCAAATCAAAGAAAGCCCTGCAGCCTTTGCTGATTCTTCTAGGAGTGTCCCTGTTGCTGCCTGCGTAGACGTTTGAGAGGTGCTGCACACCAGCAATTCCCTTTGAAATCAACGGGCCCAAGTCCGCTTCCCTTGAAGTCAGTGGCCAAACTTCCCCTGGTTTAAGACCGAATGGCATCAGGCATAGTATGGATTGTAGATGCGCGTCGTTTCTCAGGATTTAGGCCCGGCTCCTCAAAGGGAGTTCAGAGTTGCAACACTCAGCATCGCAGTGGGATCTACAAAGCTGAGCTAGGCTCCCTGGACAATGAATGGAGAGAGATGGGTGCTTTAAGAACGGGCTCCACAAAAGCCAGCACATTAGGTGGCTCCCCGTCTAAGCTAGCTGCATGCAGACAAGATGGGTGTGTCAAAGCCCCGCCCCTCTCACGAAGTTCGGTGCCTAAATCCGGGCTGCAGAGAGGTCCCTGCTCTCTCTGCTTGCAAGCCACAGCCTGGAGCCCCTCTCCTGGAGCCAGATGACTTAGTGCCTAAGCAGTTACGTGTGAGAATGAGCCTAACTCAACCCCAAATGGGAGGAAGCAGCAGTGATGCCTCCCCTGTCACTTTTAGCCCAGTGGTTAAAGAACTCCCTTGGGATGTAGGAGACCTGGGTTTAATTTCCCCTTCTGGGGAGAAAGGGGTTCAAATCCTACCTCTGAATAAAGAGCCCACTGGGCTATTCTGATGTGGGGCGCTCTGTGTCTCCTGTTGGATAAATACCTAAATAGACATCGGGGCAGAGAGAGAGAGAATGTCACTGTATTCTAGTAGTTAGAAGCACTCTCCTGGGACTGAGGAGACCGGAGTCTGGTCCCCCTGCTCCAGTGACTTCAACAGGGGAGATTGAGGGAGAGCCACATGAGCAGATCCCATAGCCCAGTGATTAGGGCACTCACCTCAGAGGTGGGAGACCCCTGTTCAGATCCTTTTCTCTACAGCAGGCAGGGGAGGCATTGAATGTGGGTGTCCCACATTGCAGATGAGTGCACCGGGGTAAGCGTTATGATGGGGCCACCACTGCTGTCTCCTCCTCTGGCCAGATTTTGAGTGGAACCCAGTCCGAAGGGCATGCTCAGAGCTCACCTACCAGATTAGGTCCCGCAGGCAAGAGAGGTGGGCAAAGCCTGTCTTCCCATGCTTTGTGGGTCACGCTGGGGTTAGGCAGGAAATAGGCATTCGTACACCTAGAGCAGCAGTTACTGAACTTTCTGCCTGCATGACCCCGTTTTCAGCCTCCCGCGAGCCCAGACAGCATGGAGGATGCCATTACCAAATGTCCTCCTCTGCACAGCCTGGCCTTGCATGCACGATACCTGCAAGGTCACTCTGTGTGGAGCAAAATGGCATCTGCACACTTGGGATTGCCACAATCCCATCTGCTGATGGCGCAACTCGACTTGAGGTCATGCCCCCTAGTTGGGGAACTGCTGGCCTGGAGTCGAGGCAGCAGTACATATCTCTGGATGCAGAAACATAGCCGCCTAGGAGACCTGCACAAAAATTTTGGCACTGAGTGAGGTTTCGCTGCCTACAGGATTAGGTGGCCACCAAGCAGGAGTTCTGTGAATCTCGGTGGAGCCTAAAACTAGGAGTTGTGTCGCTGTGTTTGGGATTTAGGTGCCTATGTAGACCTGGGTCTTAGTCTGTAGCAGAAACTCTCCACAAGAAACCTAGACGAGGAAGGGTGGATGTGGGTGTGTGTGTGTGAGAGAAAGAGGGTATTTAGTTCCCAAATCACTAACTTCTATATTCTGCCCCTCACTTAAAAATGTAATTTCAATGGTTGCAGTTGCTCTCTAAGCAAGCAAATCAAATGGATGCACATTAACAGTGCTTCTTGCTGTGCTAATGAGCAATTTCTCTTGATCAATGAATAGCAACCCACAAGCAGGATTCCGACCGTACATATAGCTGTAACTACAAATTACAGGGCGAATAGCAGGATGGAATGCAAGAAAAGAACATTCAGGCTGGACATTTACGAAAATGTACTTACAATAAGGTTGATTTAACTGTGGAATAATCTCCAAAGCGAAATCGCGGGAGTGCTGTTAACTGCAGTTATTCAAAGGTAGCTTGGAACCAAAATATTACAGGGAACAAAATCATGCTTTTAACAAGATAACCTAAATTGGTTTCGTCCATTTATTTATGTATAACATCTTTTAGCTGAAAAATAAGGATATATCAACTATATGAAGTTGTGCTGGGAGTAGATGCACACAGAGATGGGGTGGTGGGGTGCACGCATGCATGTCTCATTAATGAGTCCACTGCTACATGGTCTCTTGGTAAAAATAAAAAGCAAAATTTGTTCCCTTAAATACACAGTAACAATTGTAAGAGTCCATTACCAAGTTGACTGGGGAACTTTTGTAATTCTGACCTTTACTTTTGTAAATATATTCCTAGGAGGCAAACTGAAAAGAAATGAAGTGATCCCTGCATATAGGGTCTGAATCGGCCCCATTGACTTTGAGTTTGATTGGGCTCAGAGGTTTTAAATCAATTTGTTTGAGTTTAAGGCTAAGGAAAATATTTCTAATAGTAAAATTATAATTTTATAGCAAAACTATAGGTATAGTAAAATGATAATTATCAAAAGCTATAGCACTAAAATGTTACATTAAAATAGTCTCTTATTATCCCATAGTAAGTTTACAATTATTAAATAAAAAATACAACTTTAAAAGTGCACTCTAGAGTTAATCCATAGTTCTTAGAGTATTACTATATAGTTCTGCACTCACAGACCCCTGGTAAGAAAACCACTACATTATCCCACAGTAATGACTCAAAACAGCTGTAGTTATGTGTTTCCTGGTAAAATGTGAAGATTTTGGTGGTCAGTGTGGAGGTAGTCATGTAGTGAATGAGAAAATGGGAGATGCTTACTGAACCCCGAGAATCAACATAAATGTTGAACATTATGCACTGAATGAGACGGGGGCCATGCGGAAAAAATAGTATGTTATCATGTAATGGGGATGGATCACTTGATTATCTGTTCTGCTCATTCTCTCTGGGGTACCTGGCATTAGCCACTGTCGAAAGACAGGACACTGGGCTAGATGGACCTTTGGTCTGACCCAATACGGCCGTTCTTACGTTCTTAATTAAAGAAGCAGAGGTGCCTTAGTACTAACTGTGGGGTTTCCTACCATGAGTGTTTCACTTTGCAATAGTATCTTTGGTATTTGCAGCATTTTCTATTTCCTTATACCTACTCACTTGCTATAGGGAATGGTGCAAGTGCGGCGGTGATATTTGGTTATCTAAGGCAATTGAGAAGGTTTTAAAGGGGAACTGTGTGTTCACATGTAATACATAAACGTGCACATACTGTTTAACATAAAACTTAATATGTCTATATTGTCCCTTTAAGACCGGTGCATTTACTAGCCATTGACACCTTTTAGTGAAGCTGTTTTGGTGCATCCATGCTTTGATTTCTGAAAACCCTTTTTTTTCCCTGCAGTTACTTCAATGAGAATCAATATCCTGATGAGGCAAAGAGAGAAGAAATTGCAAATGCCTGTAATGCAGTTATACAAAAGCCAGGTAAGGACCTGATCGCACTGTTCTTTTCAAAGGAGTCTGCAATTAAATTTAGCAAATCTCATTTTATGGCTGTTACTAACAATTTAGTGCTCTCAACCAGTAGTAAGTTTTTCCTAGAGCGCTATATGGCTCGTGTCATTCAAGCTGCCGTACTCGGATGAACATGAGGGCTAATGTAGTCTTCGGACCCAAACACGTATGTCTGAAAGATACATTTCTACTAATTAAAATAGTAGAGAGCTAGAGGTGAAGTTGAGCATCAAAACATTTCATATATACAGGGTCATGTAGGGTATCCATAGGAAAGGGAATACATTTCAGAGATTTGCATTCTTTAAAGCCAATTATTTTTAGTTACTTTTACAAATATGTGCACTTCTTATCTGAGGATCTCAAAGCCTTCTACAATAGGGTGACCAGATGAGAGGAAGAAAATATTGGGACACATTGGGGGGGGCGGGGAGGTCGCCGGTGGAGCAAAAAAAAATGGATTGCGAAATATCGGGACAAGTTGCGTCCCGACCAGTCATTGGTCGGGACACGGGACAAGCGGGATTTTATCGGGACGTCTGGTCACCCTACTCTACAAAAGTGGGTATGTGGCATTATTGTTATTACTGATCTCATTTTAAGGATGGAGAAGTGTAGCCACAGAGAGGTTGTGAATTGCCTATGATCACATGGTGTATCCTTGGCAAAGTAGGGAGCCCTGGTCTCCTGGCGTCCAAGCTTCTCTGTAGCTTCTAGACATGAGTCCTCCTTGTAGGTTGTGTGTGTTAAATTAGGGGACCTCATTTCCCCTCTCCCCCCAGCATCTTCTCAGTTCTTCCTGCTCCTGTGAGGGTAGGAGATGAGAAATCCTACCTGGGAATGGAGTGTGGGCATCTGGTGTAATAATGCCAAGTTTGAAGCAGTGAGCCCACCTGCCTTTGCTTAGTTGAAATAGTAGAACATACCCAAACCTTGCTGAGAACACGTTCTGCAACTTTTGTTTACAGGAATGAAAAGTAATGTAATAAACCCAAAGGTGAAATAAAGAAAAGCTAGGACAAGACGTCATAACATATGTGACAATTTTAGCATTATTGACTATAACTTAGCAGGGAGGCAGTCTAGTCTAGTGGACAGAGCACTAGACTGGGGTTCTATTCCCAGCTCTGTCATTGACCCGCTGGGTGACCCTGGGTAAGTCATTTCCCTGCTCTGTGCCTCAGTTTCCCCATCTGTAAAATTGAGATAATGATAGCAACCACTTTCTAAAACACTTTGAAATCAGCTGATGAAAAGTGCTATATAAGTTGTTGTTGTTACTACTACTAGATCTTATCTCTGCCATCCCCATATCTCACCTCTTATTAATGTTTACTAGCTTTTCTATGGCACTCACTACCTGTGCACCTCCGACGCAGTAACCAAATTAGCTTCACATTATCCCTATGAGGCGGGAAAGTATTATCCCCGTTTTACTATGGAGAATTGGGGCACGGAGAGGTGAAGTGACTTGCCCAAGGTCACATACACATTCTGTGGCAGAGCTGTGAATTGAATCCTGGTCTCCTGTATCGGACGAGCAGCTTTGCTCTCTATCACAGTTTAAGCCTGAGCTGGCTGTAGTTGCAAAGAAAAGCCCTGCGTTTCATTTGTGAGCTGTTCTTATATGTAGTTCCACTCTCTAATGCTGTCTGCTCTAAATTTCAAGGGTTTATCACATGGCAGGGATCTGCTGATCTTATATGCATGTACAAAGTGCTATCCATACCTGTGAAACCCTGTAAACAACTGTGCTTTCTACTGTATATTTTCACAGGCAAAAAGTTGTCAGATTTGGAGCGAGTTACCTCCCTTAAAGTGTACAACTGGTTTGCCAACAGAAGAAAGGAAATCAAGAGAAGAGCCAATATCGGTAATGTATCAGAGAACCTGCTTTCAGACAACCTGAAGGGCTTAAGTAGATAGGCCAGCTCAAGGGAGCTGGAGAGTATAAGATTGAATTCTATTAATGCAAATGGCTAGAAGCGCCAAGCATTTTTAATAGTCAGTTAAAGCACTTTTTAAAATAAATCTTTCACCCTCTCAACGTTTCTAAACTATCATCGGGGACTCAGTTTACAAATGTCAGTAGTAGGACAGGAAAAATGACTCAGTGATCGGATGTCACTAGAGGACCTAATTTCTGTTTTAAGTCTGAATCTGATCAATATAGAAGGATTCATATTTCCCTAACACCAAATTTATTGGCCCAGTCCCATTGAATGTCCCAAATGAAA